>NC_039364.1:153648691-155108838 GCF_003573695.1 Papaver somniferum
CCAACCCACTGCCGATCCAGCTCAGGCAGTGACACACTTCCAGCAATGGAACAAGAAATCTTGATGAACCAGTGCACGTTGAACAAGAGATGGATGTTGATGAGCAGAAACCACCACCACCGTCGGTGTTTCGAACTCCAATACCATCCAGGCGAATGACTCGGAGACAAACTCGCAGCGTTAGTCAGGGGACTCGTAGCAAAACTCAACTCATGATATAGCAGGTAAAAAAGATTATCATTCCTCTTTCCCACCTTCAACCTATTGAGAGGGTGAGCTTTTTTGGAATTTAAAGTTTGAAGTAGAACAAATTGAAATACTTTGTGATGTTGTTGGTTAATTTCCTGGTGAATACTTTTGATATTTTGAAGACATTTATTTTTCTTGTTAATTGTTCTGTGTTTCTGGGTGTTGAAAGTTTGTATTTAATCTATGTTGTTTTGGGTTCTTGAAATGTTGGGATTTCTGTGTTTGTTGTGTTTTAATCTTGAGATGTCTTGATATGAATTTTTGAATTCTTCCAAAGTAAGAGAAAATCTCAAGAGGGTGCGCAGTTTTTCAAGAAGGTGCTCATAAGTGGTGTCACAATTTTTGTTGAAAAAGAATTGGACTGAGAATTTGGTTTCTTAGGGTATAAAGCATAGGTTGGGTAGTACAGAGTATCAGTTTGGCGAACTGTGATTTCATCAATTAGGTAGTGAGGAATATTATTCAAAGCACTGAGATTTATGGGTTCCTTGATGTTAAGAGGATTTTCCTTGGGTTTGACAGGTTTTGGGGTACTAGGGATATTTGTGATTTGGGTGGAAAAACTGACAGAGGTGGATGTATTGATTGTGTAAGATGTGATTGCAGTAACCATTGTAGTAATTATAGTGATTTCTGGGTTGCATGTTGTGTTGCCTGTGATTTCAGTGCTTCTGATGATGATAAACTGATTGTAAGCCAGTATAAAACAATAGTCAGGAGATTAGATATTGATGGTAATGTTTTTCTTCACTAATCAAGAAGAGGAAAATAAAAGAAGGAGAATTCCGGGAGAAAACCAGAGAGAATTCCGGTCAAATAAGACCGTTTGGCTATCATAGGACAAGCCAACGGTTAGAAATAGACTGATAAGAAGGAGTTCAGGTGATGAGAGAAGGAGTTCAGGTGATTGGAGAATTGTGAATTGTACGACTCATTTTCTCTCATGATATATTCACGAGTGTTTCACACTCAACGGTGTTGTTCAAGCATTTGGAACAAATAAAATTCCTAGGGCGTGGATTGCTAGACAGGAGTAGGTAAATCATCAAAGCTTCAGACGTAGAGATATCAATTTCTTGCAAAATTAGGTTCTCGTACAACTCCTTACCACAGAATGAAAGGATTCTTTTCAAGGATACAGTTACAAAGTCATATAGCAAGGCGCTAGTGTATCATCGAACAGTGGACTTATATAAGAGATCTAGCTTTGCAGATAAATAAACTATGGGGTCTAATCGGCGATTTAAATGTTATTCTTGATTCAGCTGAAAAACAAGGGGAGTTCTAGTAGCAAATCCTTCATTTATCAAACTATAGACTCTATGGGACTATAAGATGCAGGATACAATGGTGCTCCGTTCACGTGGTCAAACAACCGGGAAGGAGACGCGAACATTTGCGAAAGAATTGACAGAGCTCTGACTTCTTATCTTTGGGGCCAAAATTTCCCCAACACAAAGGTAACTCACCTCCCTGGAGTTGGTTCGGATCATTCGCCAATATTATTTGATTCCAATCTGGAAATTAGTAAATCACAAAAACCGTTTAGGTGTATTAGGGCCTGGCTTTCAAACCCATCTCTAAAGACTGTAGTTGAAGCGTCTTGGAAATTACACGCCAACAATTCCCCTGATAAACCTATTTCGTCAAACCTCCAACTGTTATCCAATGGAACTTTGACGTCTTTGGTAACATCCATAAGAACATCAAAACCCTCAACAATAGAATAGATAGAATCATAGAAAAGGTGGAATTTCTAATGAAATAGGTATCCTTAAAAATCTTCAGGCCGAATTAGGAAAATGGTACAAAATAAAAAATGATTACTACCATCAGCTTTCAAGAGATAAATTATTTAAGGAATACGATCAAAATACGGAATATTTTCATGCTTCAGCCTCTTCGATAAAAAGAATAAACACCATATCCACGCTCAGGGAACCATATGGTCTTTGGATTTCTGATAGAGACCAAATCAACAACCTTCTCATCAATCATTTCACACAAATAGGAACAACTCAAGGAAACATTTTTGATTTTGATCTATCTACCATAATAAATCCCTGTATTTCGGAGGAGGACAACCTAAACCTTATCAAATTGCCTTCAAGAGAGGAAATATGGCTCGCCCTATCAAACATGAATCAATGGGGAGCTCTGGGATCTGATAGGTTTCAACCGGGCTTCCTCAAAGCGCAGTGGGAAACTATTTAGCAAGATATTATCTCTGAAGTTCAAAATTTCTTTAATTCAGGCATCCTCGACAAAGAGCTAAATTATTCCTTCATTACCCTGATTCCAAAAATCTCCACTCCACAAACACCAGGTGATTTCATACCTATTAGTCTAAGCAATTCCATATATAAAATCATCTCTCAAATCCTAGCAAATAGATTAAAACCCATGCTCAATAAACTAATGTCTCCCAACCAATCAGCCTTTCTACCAGGGAGACAAATCACAGACAACATAATCATTGCCCACGAGCTCATTCATTCAATGAAAACATAAAAAAAGAAAAAGGGATTCTTAGCTTTAAAACTAGATCTATCAAAAGCTTTTGATCGAGTTGAGTGGAGCTTCATTCAAAAAGCTCTGTCTACCTTTGGGTTCGAGGAAAAATGGATTAATCTTATCCTACAATGTATATCAACAACATATTTTTCAATCCTCCTAAATGGAAGACCGGGCCCAAGATTCCACACTTCCAGAGGGCTCAGACAGGGCGATCCCTTATCTCCATACCTCTTCATTCTATGCATGGAAATCCTTTCTAGACTCCTAGAAAAAGTTGTGCAAGAGAAAAAAAATTCTGCTCTGCAAATCAACAAAAACACTTCGAATATTTACCATCTTTTCTTTGCAGATGACTGTTTCTTATTCACTAGAGCGGATTTGGGGGAAGCTAAAGATCTATTAGATATTTTATCCTTGTTTGGAAAAATCACGGGGAAAATGATAAATCTCCAAAAATCAAGTGTTTACTTTAGTCCCCGATTACATCCTAAACACGGGAAAATTATTTCAAAGATCCTACAGGTCCCATTAATAACAAAAAAAGATAGATATCTAGGTACCTCGATTTTTCTCGACAAAAATAGACAAGCCAATTTTGAACCCCTGCTTCAAAAATACTATTCACCCTACAAGGGTGGAAATCAAAGTTCTTATCTCAGGCAGGTAGGATCGTTTTGATTAAATCAATCCTTCAAGCCTACCCTACTTACCAAATGCAAGTCTTGGCCCTCCCAAAAGAAACTCTTAATCAACTAGACCGTATTCAGAGAAATTTCTGGTGGAAAAAAGAAGGTCAAGGAAGACAGGGGGTTTCATAAAAGCTTAGAGAGGATTTTGCAAGTCCATATCCAAAGGGGGTATAGGAATTAAAAATCCACATCATTTCAACTTAGCCCTTCTTACTAAGCTTTCCAATAGGCTCATATCCGATAAAGACCAACTCTGGATACAACTACTCAAAGCCAAATACTTTCCAAACTCTCACCCTCTGGAAAAAACTAGAACTTCTAACTTATCCTGGATTTGGACAAGTATTCAAAGAGGATTAGATCTCATTAAAGGGACCTTCGTCTGGCAAATCAAAAATGGAGCTTCCACAAAAATATGAGAGGACCAATGGATACCTAATGGAGATAGAATTCAAATTCTTCCTAACGTGCAAGACCCGGCCCCTATGATGGTTCAAGAAATCATAACAAAAGATAACCAATGGGATCAAGAAAAATTAAACAAATTTTTTCATCCAAAAGATATAGAAAAAATACAGGCTTTAAACCCCAAAAGATAGGAACAAGACATAATTAGGTGGAAGCATCATCATTCTGGGAAATTCTCAGCTAAGAATATCTACAATTACCTGGTGAAACAAGATCCAGATTATGAGAATTCGGTCGAATTCCCATGGAACAAAATTTGGAAAATACATGCAATCCCAAGAATTAGACTGTTCATCTGGAAATTAACGCAAAAGGCGCTCTACCCTCTTCTGCTAGATTAGGAGCTCATAACCCAGATATTAAACCTTATTGCCAAATGTGTAATGCGCAAGTTCAAGAAACGGAACAACATCTATTCCGAGATTGCCCTTTTGCGAAAGCAGTCTGGTTCGGATTATCTCTTGATAATATTAACATGAGAAACAATACGAATTTGATTTCTTCTTGGGTCAAGGACTGGTTATCATACCCTGAACTATCTCCAATTACAGGGAAAATATCTACGATTATATGGTTCATTTGGAAAAACAGATGTTCAGTGGTTTTCGATAATATCAAACTGAACCCAATCTGCCTAATAGATCAAATAAATAGATTTCTACAATCAGCTCCCTCAAGCACTACTTATACGGAGAATAATTTGAGAAAAGAACAACCGAAAAGCATATCTTGGTCTCAACTAAACTCGTATTGGATCATCTTCGTCGACGCCTCTTATAAAAAAAAGATTTATCCATGGGCTACGCGTTCATTCTTTACTCTGTGGATCATGAGACTTTTATGCACATTTCATCAGGCTCGGAGTGGGCATCCTCACCACTCCATGCGGAAGCAAAAGCTCTTCTAAAAGCGGTTTATTGGTTACAAGAAAATATTTTGTCTAATGTTTCAATCGTCACTGACTGCAAGGATCTAGCGGATAATATAAACAAGGAAAGCTCAGAAATCGCGTGGACTGCAGAGAATACTTTATTAGAGACAAAAAATATTCTGGAAACACTTCCACAAGCAAAAGTAAGATTCATAAAACGAAAACACAACTCAGCAGCGGATCAAATTGCCAAGGAAGCCAGGATCAAAAATCCACAACACATGTCTTTACAAATGCAACAAAAAGTGCATAATGCTAGCTTAATTTCTAATATGTTTGATAAAAATGATAGTGTAAATCTCTTGTACTACATTTGCTAGCTAATATATCTCCTTTTTCGATCAAAAAAAAAAAAAAAAAAAAAAAAAAAAAAAACCCTTTGTGAAAAGGCGAGGGTACCCTAATATGCCTCAAGCTAAAACTTTTCTTACCTATAAGTCCTTTCTCCGAAAGTGATTGTCTATGGACTGAGTCGAGATAATACAACTAATCGGTCCACACTTCGTGTGATCGTCTATGCATACGAGATCGAGACAATACAACAACGAAATATGTTACTTGATAAAAAGGTTCAGAATTAACCAAACACAGTAGGATTCACTTATCAAGTAAATAGGAATTAACATTTTTGTAATTTACTTTAATTATAATAAAACAATTATAATTGGGAAATATAAAGTAAATGACACGGCAAGATTTTGTTAACGAGGAAACCGCAAATGCAGAAAAACCTCGGGATCTTGTCCAGAATTGAATACTCTCAGGATTAAGCCGCTACACAAAATTACACCAACTTCGTATAGTTGATACCAAGCAACTAAACTTATAGTTCACCTAGTTCCGTCTGTATTCCCACGCCTCCAACTTATAAATAAGTCACGTACTTGGATCAATTCCTTTGGATTGTATTCCAAATGGTAAAGGAACAACAAATCTGTTTGGTATCAACTCTCTTCAACCAAGTGATATAAGTCGGACAAAGGATCTTCCGTTTATCTTAACATAAACTCCTTCGTCAGGTCCAAGGTTATGAAATCGTAAATCGTAACGTGAATCGTTTTTATATTTTGAAAATTGAATCGTATAATGAATCGTAAATCGTAGATTTATAGTCATTTTTATATGTCCTTAGAAATTAATAATATGGTTGTAATAACAATAATTTTTATGAGACGCATAAACAAATTCCAACAAAATAATTAATAAAGTAAAATATATATGAAATCCGTGTGGTACAGTGGCTCAGGACTCAACCACCGAAGAGCTATATAATATGCAGCCATCCATGCAACCCTAAATTGTGAATTTTTATCACACATTCATTATTTGATGGGTCCATATGCACAAATTCTTAACGTAAGTTTTCAAAGTTATTGTCCGTAGTAGATTTCTAGGACATAGGTAGTTGATGGGGTAAGGGGACACATAAGTCAGTGGGAACATTAATTATTACACCTTATTTGATTGGTCAACTAAGAGAAAAAAAATCAAAATCGTATAAATAATTACGATTCTTCACAGAAACGATTCAAATTTGCGATGTGAATCGAATTCAACATTTTTGATGCGAATCGCACGATTTGAATCGCAAATCGTACCATTTTAAAAACCATGGTCAGGTCCTTAGATCTATCTTATGTTCAATTACCGAAGTAGTCGTTAAAGATTAAGCCAACAACACTCTTAATCCAAAAAATTGTGTTGATGCCGATCAAATCAATTAATCAATCCAATCTACCACAAGGATAAACCGATTATTAATTGGATCCTCTTTTACCGAAACAAGTATTGTGCACACCAAAGATTATGAACTCACAAATCAGAAACCTTCAGTATCTTTTTCGTCTTCAAATCTTTTTAGATCTTCAATATAAACCTGCACACAATCACTTGAATCTCTTGTGATCAATCACGCACAGAACAGAGTCTGTTAACAATGGTTATCACAAGATCGTCTTTAGAACTAACAACAGTCTAAAGATCCCTTTCGAAACTCTGAACTAGTTTGAGTGAATCTTATATCAGAAAAGAAGATTCTCAAGCATAAACAAACTAGGTGCAATCAGATTTCAACCATCGTTAGTCAATCCAATCAATGAAAACAAAAGATAAACCGCAATTATCTAGTTTCCCACCAACGATACACGTTAGAGCTTCTCAATCCCAAAGAAGACTTTAAACTGAGCGGTCGTAAGAGATTTCGCCTAATTAGGTTACTCTCCTCTCTGAATAGGCGGCTACACCAGTAACAACAACAAAGAGGAAGTCTGTTGTTACGAAGGATTAGTTTCCTAGAAAGGCAAACTTCAAGTATTTATAGACAAGGAAGTTTGGACACCAAGGAATTTCCAAAACCGAAAATATTCTCAAGATATTCATTAAAGCACAAATTCGGTTTCCATAATTCCTGGAAATGCTCTGTCCAAAAAAAAATGATCGAAATCTCTAGGAAAATCTAATTAGTAAATGCACATTACTAATTCTTATATTTCCCTACAAAATGAAATTAATATCCTTAATTAAAAGATTCTTAACTTACTTATGTTTCGATCCTGGAATTTTCTTCCTTTAGCTATTAAGGAATAACTTTGAACAATTAAATAAATAAACATTCACAGCACGTGTTCAAAGTATGTCGACATTCTTACTTTGTAAGTTCTCTTTCACACTTACAACCTTGAAACTGATTTTCTACACTTCCAAACAAGTTTAGAATTGGTTCATCTGACTTTCAAGAACTATGCGATTGATCAAACAAATATTCAATCACAATCATGGGTTTAACGGTTCTACCAAAACAAGTTTTGGTTCTACCTCCATGTGAGTACTGTGCATAGTCACACTAGCTTTCCGAAATTCGGTTGACTAGGTACTAGGATCGATTCCCCATATATTTATGGTATCTAACTTATATGTGTTGCACATGTCCATAGGATCGGTTCCCTTTTGCCTAAAAATGTGTTGCACATGTTCATAGGATCGGTTCCCCTTTCTGCTATAAACCTTGCTGCACCTCATACAAGGATCGGTTCCTCTTAGTAATGTACCGCACCTCTTACTAGGATCGGTTCCCCTTTCCCAAATTTAGTCAGACAAAACACAAACACGATCATACCATCTCAGGTGATTACATAAGATTAGTTTCACTAATAAAAGTCATACCGATACATAAGTCAGGTCTTTGTGAATAGTTCTACCAAGAACACAAACAAGTTGTGAGCGGTTATACTCAATCACACGTATTGGTTGTTCATAAGATATGCAATGAATAACAAAATCAATAACACCTAGCAATTTACTTTTCGGTTCATAAACAAGTTTATGAACTTACTTCCTTAGAACACATTTAAAACATTGTTCCCTGTGATGAAATCCTCACCTCATACCCATACATAATCACAATAGCATTCAAATGATTATGGTGATGTATTATCTACAAAGTTTAATGGTTAAGCAATAAACCTCGTATTGTATTCCTTAATACTATGTCTATCTAGAGTTCAAATATGCTTCTCATTTTTGTTTTCAATATGCACGACTTGAAAGATACGTTAGGGAATGAAACAATTCAAGTCAAATATCACTAACCTCAAGTGGAAGGATGATTGTTGTCGTTGTAGCTCCTTGCTTCTTCACATACTCAAGACTTCACAATACTTGTAATGTATCATATCCTAATACGTTCAAGCTAATCTATACGAAGTTGACTCTAGTACATAATCAAGCGACTCTTAACATGAGTTTTGATTCACTAAAATATGACAACCGAACTTGACATACCAACGCTTGGTGTGTTCAACCGAGCTATGCTCTAAAAATATCCCCCTTTGTCAATTTTAGCGACAAAACTCTTACATCATACGGATCAACAAATTATAAGAATTCATTACACATACGCTTGATTTCCGAATTCAAAAGCACAGTAAACTGCTTACATTCAATCCTTGAAAATGTCTTTGTTGACATTATAATAATAAAGAAAATACTTCCCCTAAGGAAGATAGGTAGATATTCAATCCGCACGTCTTTGTTATACCAATTCATATGACATGTTACTCCCCCTTAGTATGTGCTTTCAGTCTTTCGTTTAGATAAAACGTTTAAGCACCAATGTTCTTTTCCTTAGCGATACCAATGAATATAAAATCAATGCCAGTATCACTTGTTTACTCCATATATTTCTCCCCCTTTTTGTCACAAAATGACAAAGAAACGAAAAAATAAAGGACAACACGAAAAGAATGTTACAAATCTCAAAATAGACTTTGCAATCTGTAGAGTTAGGAACGAGGGTTCCACACATCATGTTCTGATAACCAATATCAAAACCGAAAATAAAAGTAGTTTTATTTTGATATGTTACCAAGGAAACAATTGTCCGGAATAATTTTTCCAATTTAGTTTAGCAAAACAAAAATCAACTAAGCACCTTAGTCCCTTTGCTAAACCGATTGTTCAAAAACAACTGCTTAATTCGATAAGACCAAAATAAAGATAACTCTATTTTTCTCATCAGGTTCTAATTATCCATAAACTTAGACATTTCAATTTTAAACAAGACAAGTACTAGGTTAGTTAACTAGCATTTCTTCTTAAGGCATTCGATTATACTTGAATAACGGAAACCTCACTTCGACAAGTCTAACTAAGATCAGAATTAATTTAGTTTCTCTTATCCGGAATCGAATTGGGCTAAACAACTCATCCCGTACACTTTTATTTCGTTAAGCCATAAATAATTCATACAAACCAACATAAATCAACTTGCATAATTATTCACCTCAACCGGAAGCAATTGAAACAACATAGACATTAAAAGCATCGCAATTTCACCGAAATTTTGTAAGCCTAAGCAATTGATACCACACAATAAAGCAAGATAACAATAGTTTTTCTTAACCGGAACCAACTGAATCACACACATCATGGAATAAACATCAATTGAACCGAAATTTTGTTAAGAAAAAGCAAGAAATATATATATAATATAAACTCAGGCTTTTCTTAAACAGGAAAAAAATTAACTAACAAGATTGTTACCTCAAATTTTGCATCCACTTCTACAATATGATTGCATCTTCTTCCAGGGAGAATTGATATCTAAATATCATCATGTTGTCATCCTTATGCAAAAACAAAAGAATAACAACAACCAACCTTTACCATAGAAAGGTGTAAAATCGGTTTTAACAATTGCAAGCAAAAGTTGAAAACCGTCGAAACACATATGCTTTTATGCTAAACCAAAACCGATTCAACATATTGTGAATTTTTCACATATTGTTTCTACCAGAATCCCTCATGATTCTTTGATTAAGCCTACCAACATGGGCTAGAACTTAATCCTGCTATACCAAAAATTCACCCAAACCAAAAGGGTTCATAACATATGAGATCGAATATTAAGGTAGTAAAATCGAAATCAAACATCCCATAAACATACATAGAAACAAGATAAAAGCATTCAAGCACAGGCTATGTAAACCGAAAACTATCACAAGAAAAATTACTAATCAAATAATTTTATTCATAATAGACTAATACAATCAATGAAAGAAATCAACAATTGATGTCTATTTTTGTAGATTTCAGAATCCTTCGAAATCTTGAGATCTCTTGCGCTTAATAGGGATGATTCTCCTGATTCCCTGAAGCGATCCTTGATTGAAGACTAATTACTCAAACTTGTGGAAGTTGGGTTCCTCCTCGTTTACTCTTTTGGTGAGTAAATCTAGTTGCTTGAGAGTTTGAGCTTGAACTAGTAAGGAATTTTCAAGACTACGTTTTAACATCATAACTTCCAACTTGGTTTCGGCACAAGTTCGAGCCAACTTGTAAAACTCTTTTTCATAATCGATCATACAAGATGAAATATTCATATTCATATAGGGAGCGGATCCGTTTCCATTGAAACTTAGATGACCGAAAGAGTCACTAGCCAATTTTTCATCATACCTTTCTGAAACTTTTGAAGAAAGCTTTGTATAAAATCTGATTTTTCCATGATTCCTGGTTTCAGGCAGAAGACCGAAATACTCATATATTACCTAAACTTAAATATATCAATAGTTACTAAAAACTTGTTCGTTGATTATGGAAATCAAATATTCTTCCTTAATATAAAAAACGAAAATTTTAATATTAAGAACTTTTAGGAAAGTGCGTTCCTGTGAATATTTTCATAAATCTCCCAAGTTTTTCTAACTATTCCACAAATACACTGAACTCATCAAACTTAGTTTGAGCACTCTATGAGTCAGTGCATTTCTCCCAGATACTAATTACTGAATGAGACAGATTAAGTTTTCCATGGTTATCAGTAAATTGCTTCTTGCCTGATTTATTAAGAACCCTAATCCCTTTTGACGATAAACCAAATTTATCATAGAAATTACTGTCATCAAGGTATTTAGGAATTACCTTTGATATGGAGACATGATCAACCTCTTCCTTTAGCAGTTTCATGACCTTCTTTGGTATCCACTTCCTGGAATTTGTAGCTTTCTGATCCTCCTTACCTTTGTGATGAACTGTTAGAGAATTCTTTCGAGAATCCTTTGATCTGAGATGATCATGTTTGTATGTGGCTTCTTTAGATGAAGTTCTTGTGTTAAGCCTTGGGCTGGGGTTCGAACATGGTAAACATCGACAGTCCTTGATTACATGACCTTTGTTTCCACAATAAAAACATCGTCTATCATGATGTAGATGATGTAAAAGATCTCTGATGAGAGTAGTTCATCTCTTTATTTCCTGGGAATGTCATGTCCTTTTTACAGACAAGAATCTACTTTGAACACCCTTAAGGTTGGTATTCTTCTTTCCTCCTGGAGGATGGTACAATCCAGATTTCTTGGATTTTGGGAAGGATGTATCCAACTGATTTTCATACATTAATGAACACATATCATCCTTTAGAATGTTGACATGTTTGGTGACAGTCTTTATCTCAGTGTCATATGAGACTTTTAAGGCATTGTATTTATTTATTGTTGTTTTTCCTTAAGAGCTCAGTTTTCTTTTCTTGATCAATAATCTGACTCCCAATCAAGTCATTAGTCAAAGACTTTTTCTTTGATTTACGAAAAGACTTTCTAGACCATTTTCCATTGTTTTTCCTTGAGATCTTATTCTCATTATCTTGACATATGTTAACTGAATCAGACATAGATTCAATTTCTTATAGGTTGGATCGCACCAAACACAGATTGTTAGATATTTTCGTGTTTGCCTGCTCTGATACCAATTGAAAAGGCGAGGGTACCCAAATATACCTCAAGCTAAAACTTTTCCTACATATAAGTCCTTTCTCCGAAAGTGATTGTCTATGGACTGAGTCGAGATAATACAACTAATCGGTCCACACTTCGTGTGATCGTCTATGGATACGAGATCGAGACAATACAACAACGAAATATGTTACTTGATAAAAAGGTTCAGAATTAACCAAACACAGTAGGATTCACTTATCAAGTAAATAGGAATTAACATTTTTGTAATTTACTTTAATTATAATAAAACAATTATAATGCGGAAATATAAAGTAAATGACACAGAAAGATTTTGTTAACGAGGAAACCGCAAATGCAGAAAAACCCCGGGACCTTGTCCAGAATTGAATACTCTCAGGATTAAGCCGCTACACAAAATTACACCAATTTTGTATAGTTGAGACCAAGCAACTAAACCTATAGTTCACCTAGTTCCGTCTGTATTCCCACGCCTCCAACTTATAAATAAGTCACGTACTTGAATCAATTCCTTTGGTTCGTATTCCAAACAGTAAAGGAACAACAAATCTGTTTGGTATCAACTCTCTTCAACCAAGTTATATGAGTCGGACAAAGGCTCTTTTGTTTATCTTAACATAAACTCCTTTGTCAGGTCTTAGATCTATCTTATGTTCAATTACCGAAGTAATCGTTTAAGATTAAGCCAACAACACTCTTAATCCAAAGAATTGTGTTGATGACGATCACTCAATTAATCAATCCAATCTACCACAAGGATAAACCGATTATTAATTGGATAATCTTTTACCGAAACAAGTATTGTGCACACCAAAAATTATGAACTCCCAAATCAGAAACCTTCAATATCTTCCTCGTCTTCAAATCTGCTTAGATCTTCAATATAAACCTGCACACAATCACTTGAATCTCTTGTGATCAATCACGCACAGAATGGAGTCTGTTAACAATAGATTATCATAAGATCGTCTTTCGAACTAACAACAGTCTAAAGATCCCTGTCGAAACTCTGAACTAGTTTGATTGAATCTTATATCAGAAGAGAAGATTCTCAAGCATAAACAAACTAGGTGCAATCAGATTTCAACCAGCATTAGTCAATCAAATCAATGAAAACAAAAGATAAACCTAAATTATCTAGTTTCCCACAAACGGTACACGCTAGAGCTTCTCAATCCCAAAGAAGACTTTAAACTGAGCGGTCGTAAGAGATTTCTCCTAATTAGGTTACTCTCCTCTTCGAATAGGCGGCTACACCAGTACCAACAACAAAGAGGAAGTCTGTTGTTACGAAGGATTAGTTTGCTAGAAAGGAAAACTTCAAGTATTTATAGACAAGGAAGTTTGGACACCAAGGAATTTCCAAAACCGAAAATATTCTCAAGATATTCATTAAAGCACAAATTCGGTTTCCATAATTCCTGGAAATGCTCTGTCCAAAAATAATGATCGAAATCTCTAGGAAAATCTAATTAGTAAATGCACATTACTAATTCTTATATTTCCCTACAAAATAAAATTAATAACCTTAATTAAAAGATTCTTAACTTACTTATGTTTCGGTTCTGGGATTTTCTTCCTTAAGCTATTAAGGAATAACTTTGAACAATTAAATAAATAAGCATTCACAGCGCGTGTTCAAAGTATGTCGACATCCTTACTTTGTAATTTCTCTTTCACACTTACAACCTTGAAACCGATTTGCCACACTTCTAAACAAGTTTAGAATTGGTACATCTGACTTTCAAGAACTATGTGATTGATCAAACAAATATTCAATCACAATCATAGGTTTAACGGTTCTACCGAAACAAGTTTTGGTTCTACCTCCATGTGAATATTGTGCATAGTCACACTAGCTTTCCAAAATTCGGTTGACTAGGTACTAGAATCGGTTCCCCACATATTTATGGTATATAACTTATATGTGTTTCACATGTCCATAGGATCGGTTCCCCTTTGCCTAAAAACGTGTTGCACATGTAGGATCGGTTCCCCTTTCTGCTATAAACCTTGCTGCACCTCATACAAGGATCTGTTCCCCTTAGTGATGTACCGCACCTCTTGCTAGGATCGGTTCCCCTTTCCCAAATTTGGTCAGACAAAACACAAACCCGATCATACCATCTCAGGTGATTACATAAGATCAGTTTCACTAATAAAAGTCATACCAATACATAAGTCAGGCCTTTGTGTATAGTTCTACCAAGAACACAAACAAGTTGTGAGTGGTTATACTAAATCATACATGTTGGTTGTTCATAAGATATGCAATGAATAACAAAACCAATAACACCTGGAAATTTCCTTTTCGGTTCACATACAAGTTTATGAACTTACTTCCTTAGAACACATGTAAAACATTGTTCTCTAGGATGAAATCCTCACCTCATACCCATACATAATTACAATAGCATTCAAATGATTATGATGATGTCTTATCTACAAAGTTTAATGGTTAAGCAATAAACCTCGTATTGTATTCCTTAATATTATGTCTATCTAGAGTTCAAATATGCTTCGCATTTTTGTTTTCAATATGCACGACTTGAAAGATACGTTTAGAGAATGAAACAGTTCAAGTCAAATATCACTAACCTCAAGTGGAAGGATGATTGTTGTCGTTGTAGCTCCTTGCTTCTTCACATCTTCAAGACTTCGTAATACTTGTAATGTCTCATATCCTAATACTTTTAAGCTAACCTATATGAAGTTGACTCTAGTACATAATCAAGTGACTCTTAAATGAGTTTCTATTCACTAAAATATGACAACCAAACTTGACATACCAACGCCTGGTGGGTTCAACCGAGCTATGCTCTAACACTTTGTTCATACACATTTGACCTACTACTAGCTAGAAAGAAATGTTGATCCGAGTGTAATGTTTTATTATTGTTTGAATTCATTGGTGTTATTTTGCAAAGCTCCAAATTACATAAAAAAAAATTGATTAGTGTTTGATGACTGGTTATTGTCTCTTTTTTTTAATCGGTAAAGAATTTGGTGCTGGCGAGTTTCGAACTCAGATCACTGGTATCATCACCCAATAACTTTACTATTGTATTACTCCCTCCGTCCTAGTTTACTTGCCTAAATTGGTTTTTACACAAAGATTAAGGAAAGCAGAGCGAGGAATTTTTTTTTCCAAAATTACCCCAAACTAGTATTTAAGATACATAGTTTTTACATATCTAGTTTTTTGGTCTTTCCTTGGAGAATTCAAAATTAAAAAAAAAAACAGAAATCTTAACTAAAGAGAATAAAAGATATATAGAGAAAGGACTATTTAAGATTGTGTATAGGAAATAGAATTACACAATTCTCAATACCATGACCTGATTCCAACATAGGGGTAGATTATGATAAAATGAGGAAAAATATGAAACCTAGCAACTAAATTAGGACAAAAAAAATCCCCAATTTAGGCAAATAAACTAGGACGGAGGGAGTATAATGTTACCGGTCTGGTTACTGTCTCGAATTATAAAACCAAAATTGGGTCGTATTATTTTTAGATTAACCTAATTCATGTTTCATATTAAATTCAAGAATGAAACTTGGAAATAGACTATGAAGAAACCCATGAAAAAAAGTATAAATTGTCAATTTCTTAGAGTATTTCTAATGAAGGTCAAATTGGGGGATACATGGATTAATTGGGAGATATGTGCCGGCATGGTTTTTTGATGCTGCCGGCATGGTCGATGGATTGCCGGCATTGAAAAACCATGCCGACACATATCCCCCAATTTTTCCATGTATCCCCAATTTGGTCTTCTTTTTAATGGTGTTTGAGTATGTATCTCATTCAGAGATAATTTTAACCCACTAAAATTTCTATGGGCCACTAGAATTTAAGTATAAATTTAAATATCTTCAACCATTTTAGGACATGTATAATGATGTGGAATTAGATGAGAGTCTAAGAGCTTCTCCAATGGAATGTATGTGAAGATAAATTTCTAAGTCCACATATGATTTGTATTCATTTTCTCTAAAATTCTTCTCCAACCCAACTTTTTAAATCAATGTGAAGATGACATGGCTTGATTTTTGTTAGACATTGTCTAGATGAATGTCAAGCTATCCTAGTAACCTTTTGCTTAACAAAAATTAACATATTAAATAATTATTTTTAGATATAATTAAATCTAAAGTTAACCAAAAATAAAAATTACATTTATTCCATAAAAAATCACAAACAACACATTGGAGATTAGTTATCCCCCCTCCCTTAAATTTAAGAAATTTTTTGGATGTTGTTAGAGCGTTGCTCGGTTGAACCCACTAGTGTTGGTATGTCAAGTTAGTTCTCAAATTTATTTTCCAAAACGCATTCTTGATTTAGTATACTGAAGTTAGTTTCGGACTAGATTAGGTCTAAGAAGTAGAATCGAAGCTATCCTTAAAGGATGATGACTGAAGACTACAAGAAGACATCAACAAGGACTTCATCAACAAAGGTATGTGGTGATTGATTTCATTTGGAATCTTGTTCATTTCTACCTTTCTAATATATCAAAAAAAATGCTCACTCTATGGAACAATTCATATGACGATGAAAGTATATTTATGTATATATACTCGAGGTTATTTGAGCCACGAATTTTGTGAAAATAACCTTTATCCCCGGAACGGTTCTCATGTTATATTGAATGAGCTTACGAATTCAATGAGCCAAGAATCACTCAATTCCGAGTTATAACGATGAAGTTATGAGTGATCCATTAAAGCAATAGTTATAAGCGTTGCTGAAACTGTTGTAGTTCGTTAGTAGGAAAAAATCCACGAACTGGTTGTAATGGTTCACAGACTTGAACCCAAATACGTGACTAGAGGCATTTTTTAGTCAAGTGTTTGATGTTACCTTATTTAGGCAAGATGGCCATTACACCAAACATATTTTATTACCATATTAAAGTGTTTGTGATATTTTAGATTTCCTTCCTAAGGTAAATTGTGATTTATTCACATAAATACAATATATGCTAAAGTAATTATTTATTTTATTATTTATGCAAAAATATTGTAACTTAGGAAAGACTCCCAAAATTAGGAGAGTCTTGTAAAAGGAAAATAGCTTACCTTTGCTTATCTTTCAAGCTACCATGTTCACTATAAATAAAGGGTTCGTGAATACCACATTTTTCATCCCTTGGAAAATTGGTGTAAGGTTCATAAGGTTGTTTTCCATGTCTTCTGTTCTTCGTGAACAAGAGTGAGATAAAAGTCTTTTCCTTGGGGATCGCAAATCCGAGTTGATAATAATATTAGTGATTGTTGCACAACTTGTAATCTAGGTTTTTCACCTCTTGTCTATTCTAAGGTCTTCTCTTCTAATATAAGACCATTCAAGAGTTGTTGATCATAAACCCTAGGTTTTGATATATTTCAGTTCTCGATCGTATACTGACACTAGTTGGTCGATATCGAAACTAGAAAGAAAACTTCCATTAAGGTATCTCGTAAAAATCCTTACGAATTTTTAAACAAGATATCTCTAGATTTATTCTAGTTATTCTTGTTATAGAATAGTTAGGTTTCTCTTCCATTTTTGAAGAGTTATAAATCCTAATCTACAAGTTTGTTTTGATATTACTTTTACATAGTAATTGTTTTTCTCAAAACAAACACAAGATTTCCGAAACCTTGATTCACATCTAAAGGGAAATCAAACTGGTATTTTGTGAAAACAAAAGATCGAAAAGTATCAACGTGTTGTTACATCTTCTAAAGAGAACTAACATTCTGCTAAAATATTTTTGAGAGTGCTTCTGAAGAGAACGGTGTTCTGCCAGAAGATTTTCGAGAATAACTTCTAAAGAGAATTTGTGTTCTGCTAGAAGATTTACGAGAATAATTCCTAAAGAGAATAAGTGTTCTACTAGGAGTTCTACAAGTGCTTGAATACATCTGAAGCAGGTCTTAAATTTAGTCTGAATAGGCAGTAGGAAATTGGTGTAACAACTTATAATCAGTGTGTGTTTATCTGGACTAGGTCTCGTTTTTTTTTTTGCATTTGCGGTTTCCTCGTTAACAAAATTTCTGGTGTCTGTGTTATTTCTTTTCCGCATTATATTATTTATCTTTATAATTGAAATATCACAGGTTGTGCGTTAGTCAATCGTCGTTGATAAATCCGATCTTGTTTGTTGGATAGGACTTTGATTGATCTTGGATACTGGTCTTGAAAAAGCGGGGGTCTAACAACCACACCCAATATTTCGCTTAGCAATATGTATGGACTAACTCCAATATACTTTCAAGAGAATCAACTAGACAGTTAGACTCAATCTTAAGAAAGATATATCAAAGAGTCAATATCTCAATTTCTCGATTCAATCCTTACTCAAGCAAACAGAAATCCACGAATCTAATTGAATACACGTGAAATAACTTGGATGGTACCAAAGACCAATATCCAAGGATCAATCAATTTCAATCAACAATCAAAGGTTGGATTTCAGAATTGATCGGTACAACGCACAACCTGTATTTCTATTATATAACAAAATATAATACAGAAAATAAATAACACAGACATCAGAAGTTTTGTTAACGAGGAAACCGCAAATGCAGAAAAACCCCGGGACCTAGTCCAGATTGAACACACACTGTTGTTGATCGTGGTTTTTAGCTTAGGGTCAAAATCGTAAAACCTTGCATCTGATGTGACATCACTCTGCAAGGAAACATAGCCACGTGTGCTAATCTCTCCACTGACAAATTTATTGAGCCGCTCAACATACTTACATGAAATTTATCCATACCGGAGAATCCCAGATGTTCTGTAAATTTCGGCGCCTCGCGTATATTCACTTAATATAAGTTCCTCTGAATGTCTTCTATGCTATGTTCCCCGGCTGAACTCTTAATGTTGATATGGCATGACGATTTGTGTTAACTCACAACAGAGTAGCACGAATCTCCAAGTATCAAGAATAAGATCTTTGCATAAGGTATTCAATCAGAAAAGCACGCTGCTCTCTTGTAACGAACTTAAAAGAACTCTGTGTCGACACATAGAATTCAGTCAATCGTCCTGACTAACTTGCAGAAATAAGAGTTTCGCGCCTCGCGCAATACACCAGACCTTGCTTTTCAAAATTAATTAAATTCGCCGCTGCGCACTGGAAGTGCGGCCACGCCCTAGCTTGTCGGCCCCACTTCCCATTGACCAATCAGGTCGCCCTAAAGGCGCCACACTCTCACCAGAAGTTTGGTCCACCTTATATTTGGCCGGCCCCCTTTTGTGGCCAATCAGGTTGCTCTAAAATTGTCACCATAAAGGCCAAACGCACCCTACCGCGGCAACCTCGCAAACATGCCACTTCGTGGCAACCTGCCTTAAATATCGACCGCACTGCAATTCCTAGTCCTGTGGCCGTTTCCACACTATGGCCTTTCCATGGTGCCTTTGGCATAGCCATGGCGCCATTTGAACAAAAGTAGCGCCATGCCGCAGCCGCACGCCACGTTCACTAATTAAGGTATTCGAGAAACCCTAATTTGAGCAAATTGCTACTAAATCCAAATAACATTCACAGAGCAACAGGATTGGCGTGGCAACAGGGCCAACGTTTCCACGCCACATGTGGGTCCGACTCCACGACGCCTTGGCCACGCCAAGCCCTAATTCTTCCACGGAGAATTCTTCCACGACGCCTTGGCCACGCCAAGCCCTAATTCTTCCACGAAGAATTCTTCCAACGGCGCCAAGGCTTGGCCATGCCAAATCCTTCCAACGGCGCCAATAATTGGCCACGACGAAGTCCTCCCAATGACGTCAAGACTTGGCCACGCCAAATCCTTCCAACGGCGCCAAGAATTGGCCACGCCAAATCCTTCCAACGGCGCCAAGACTTGGCCACGCCAAGTCCTTCCCACGGTGCCAAGACTTGGACACGCCAAATCTTTCCACGACGCCAAACCCTAACTTTGGCTGCGGAGCCAATTTTTAGTTTTGGCCATGCTGCAACATCACTGGCATACCACTATGTCGTGGCTACTAGCATGCCGCCATGCCATGGCTATGCCACTGGCATGCCATTAGCATCTGGCTGACGCCACTTCACTATACAACAAGATGTGGCCATAATCAATGGCCATCCTTCTTCATGAGATGCAATCTCAGCCATCCAAGTTCGCCACCGAACTGATGAGCCCGCGAAAAGTTTTAGGCGACTATCCAAGACGAGCCTAGCATTACATGCTATTTAACTGCGGCAAGCCTCTCAATTTTAACTTGCCACACGTAGCAAAGTGCTACATGTTTTCCACGAAAACACTCGAGATATCAAAATATGTCACAAACTGGGGGATGCTCATCAAGGTATTAGTCTGGCGGTTTACAGCGTGCGGCGTGCAATGCGCCCGTTATAAGAAAGTGTCATGAAGTAGGATAATTAGTGGTGGTGAAAATTAACGGTGTAAACAATTCATTTCCTTCATCATGGAAGAGTAATGACCGGTGGTTACACGAATTCACTTTCTTCATCATGGAAACATAACGTCTGGTAGTTACACGTTACTCTTTTCTCCCACCACTCAATCATTTCCGCTTCCTACGAGACCAGGGTACGTTTCACTATGACTTGTATAAATAGGTCTCACCTATTTCCACCAAAAAACAAGTTTTTGGTCGGCAACACACAGTATCTAGAAATCACCTGGTAGCTTTCCATCCGGCTCACCAGTTCTACTTTCTGATACAAGTCACAAAAACGCCCCACACTTCAAGAATAAACTATTCTGGTCTCAACACTTTCTTCGCTTCCCTCCCTAAGACCAACCCTTCTCATTCACTTTGTGACCGAAGCAATCCTGTGCAGGTTGATCTCTCGAATCAAAAGTACTCTCGTGCAGTACATTGTTTAGGGTTTAGATTCGTTTCTCACCCACACACCCAAAATTACCAAAATCATCAGAAATGGTTTTCACCCTCAAACAATTGGCGACCATAGTGGGAGATTAATCTCTCGGTTACAAATCCAACTCTCGTTTCCATCATCCTACCAGCGAATGCCATGCTTTGAAGCGCATCATCCAAGAAAAGAGGGGTTTCAGGAGAATTGCGTCTGGGAATAGAGATTCTACATCTTACTACGGATCAACATAAATATGTTCCACCGACAATAAAGAAATACCAGGGACTTCCCGTGGCGAGAAGGGAATTACGTAAAGACTCGGATTTACTACCTGAAGACTCAGTTCTGGTGAAAGACCCTAAAGCGAGTAAGTTTGCCAGATGACCTTTACATGACCTATTTTTTAGATTTCCACATTTATCATGGAAGCCGATGACCCAATCATCCCAAGATTTCATGTATCTTCCTTTCTCATGCAACGTTCACGGTCTTGAATGATTTTGCTACTTACATTCGTAATCCAGATTTTGACATATCAATTGATCAAAAAGCCATTATTCCAAAAATAATCCAAAAACTCTTACAAAAAGCAATCATCTACCAATCCAAAAACCAGAAAACCATACCATAAACTAGGCGTTTCTTCTGCCTTTCAGAAAAAAAAAACCCTAAGAAAAGAAGTTCAGAAAATATTCATGGAAAGTTTCCTAATAACGGCTCGTTCTTCTTGGATAAAATGTCCTTCATACTTTGAAGAGCCACCTGCTTCAGCTTCAATTCCTGGGACAACTTCTCGACTTCTACCTCCTGTTGATTAATTAAATCCGTGGAAGGACCATCAACCGCTTCAGCCTGCAGCCTTTGGATCTCGAAAAATCCTTCACAGAACCAGGAAGCGTTAAACGGTGTGACCAGTCACCTTGCGCATATCACGAATTGAAGATAATATTTCTTCCACTCGCTTAACCTACGCGAACCGGCTAGTGATCTTCTTGGCTATTGCGGTGTGTCCATATCTCTCCCATATTCTGGTATACAACTCCTCATGCTCAGCCGGTACACTGAAGCCTCCAATCAACACGTGATCTTCATGAGGAATCAAGAATGGAGGGTCGAAAGTGGCGCCTACAATCGATTCCGTGGCCAACAAGTATTCTTTGGCTACAATCGCGCCCGCAGCTGTGGGGGCGTTTTCCATCATCTGAAGCACAGCAGCGTCTTCATGATGATCGGTTTCCATCTCCGGGTTGCTAACAGGTACGGTTTCCATGACTGGAGACATTGTTACACCCTCATTGCCATGGATCTCCATCTCAGAGTTATTTTCGGGAGCAGCCTCTTCCTGTAAATATCGCTAATCAATCATTTATTCAGTATAAATAAATAAATAAATGACCTAAAGAAAAGAGGGATGTGGAAAAATCACCGACTCATTTGTTGTCCCACTGGAGAAGACTCGTTGTTGTATTCATAAGTACTCCTCTCATCACCGGATCTTGAAATTTCCTCTTGTTTGAGGGTGAAAACAATTTCTGCTGGTTTCGGTAATTTCGTGTGATGTGGGTGAGAAACAAGTCTAAACCCTAAACAATGTACTGCAAGGGAGTACTTTAGATTCAATCTGTACAAGTCCGACCTAAACCAAGAAATGGCCATTCCAGACTTGCTTCGGTCACAAAGTAGAGGAGAAGGGTTGGTTTTGGGGAGGGAAGCCAAGAGAGTGTTGAGACCAGAATAGTTGAATCTGGAAGAGTAGTTGTTTTGACTTGTATCATAAAGTGGAAAGCTAACAGATGGGAAGCTAGCAAATGTTTTCTGAGTGTTGTATGCTCCTGACCAGAACTTTTTGTTCGGTGGAAATAGGTAATGCCTATTTATACAACTCGAAGTGAAAAGTACTCTGGTCTCATTAAGAAATGAAAAACGGGTGAGTAAATGGGAGGAGGTGGTAACCGGTAACGCTTGGAATTGATGTTCCATAAAAGAAAGTGTTTCACCATTACTCCCTGTATTTACTAACCGCCTCATCCTTATGACACTTTCTAATAACGAGCGTAGTGTACGCCGTTGTAAACCGTCAAACCAATACCCAATGAGCATCCCCCAGTTTGTGACATGTGTTGATGTCTCAAGTGTTTTCGTGGAAAACATGTAGCATGTTGTTGTTGTCTGGCAAGTTGATCTTGGGAGACTTACCGGCTCGGTGATGACCTTCAACGGTCGAGATTTTTCATCTTAAGAGGAAGGTAGCCGTTGATTATTGCAACCTTTCGTTTGGTAGCCAGTGGCATGAAAGTATGACCAGTATGGATTTAATATGGCCCAGTTTAGGCGCGGCCAAAAGTTAGGGTTTTGGCTTTGTTTAGGCCCGACCAAACTAGGGCCAAAGGTTGCCATGCGTTAGCTGGTAACCTTGGACGGCTAAGATCTGTATCTTAGATGAAAAAGTGGTCGTTGATTGTTGCAGGCCTTCATTTTGGTAGCCGCATAGGGAAGGCCGGCATGGTATGGCGTGGCAAGGTGGTTGGCATGCCATTGGCACATGTGGCATGGCATGCCTTGGCGCGGTTTGGCGTGGCCAAAACTAGGGTTTTGGGCCAAAGGTTACCATGCGCGACCTTGGACGGCTAGGATTTGCATCAAGGATGGAAGGATGGCCGTTGATCGTCGCACGTCTTCGTTTTGGTAGCCGCATGGGGAAGGCCGACATGGTATAACGCGGCAAGGTGGTTGGCATGCCATTGGCACATGTGGCATGGCATGCCTTGGCGCGGTTTGGCGTGGCCAAAACTATGGTTTTGGGCCAAAGGTTACTATGCGTTGTTTAGCGACCTTGGACGGCTAGGATTTGCATCTAGGATGGAAGGGTGGCCGTTGATCGTCGCACACCTTCTTTTTGGTAGCCACATAGGGAAGGCTGGCATGGTGTGGCGCGGCAAGGTGGTTGGCATGCCTTGGCACGGTTTTGCGTGGAAAAAACTAGGGTTTTGGGACAAAGGTTACCATGTGTTGTTTGGCAACCTTGGACGGCTAGGATTTGCATCCAGGATGGAAGGGTGGTCGTTGATCGTCGCACGCCTTCGTTTTGGTAGCCATATAGGGAAGGCCGGCATCGTGGTCGGCATGCCATTGGCATATGTGGCATGGCATGCCTTGGCGCGTTTTGGCGTGACCAAAACTAGGGTTTTGGGCCAAAGGTTACCATGCATTGTTTGGCGACCTTGGACGGCTAGGATTTGCATCCAGGATGCAAGGGTGGCCTATGATCGTCGCAGGCCTTCGTTTTGGTAGACGCATAGGGAAGGCCGATATGGTGGGGCCAAGGCCAATGGCGCGGATGGCTTGGCATAGTGGGGCCAAGGGTTTGGTACGGACGGCTTGGCATGGTGAGGCCAAGGCAAGGTGCGGTTTGATTGACATGGTGGGGCCAAGGGTTTGGCATTCCATTGGAGCATGGTGCGGATAGCATGGTTGGGGCCAAGGGTTTGGCATGCCATTGGCACATGGTGCGGCTAGCATGGTTGGGGCCAGGGCAAGGTGCGGTTGGATTGGAATGGTGAGGCCAAGGGTTTGACATTCCATTGGCGCATGGTTGGCATGCTTTGGCGCGGTAGACGTGCTGGCATGGTTTTCCATTGGCACAATGGTGAGACTGGCATGGTTGGCATGCCTTGGCGCGGAGATGTGGCTGGCATGGTTTGACATTGGCACAGTGGTGCGACTGGCATGGTTGGCATGCCTTGGAGCGGAGATGTGGATGGCATGGTTTTCCATTGGCACAGTGGTGTGGCTGGCATGGTTGGCATGACTTGGCGCGGAGATGTGGCTAGCATGGTTTTCCATTGGCACAGTGGTGTGGCTGGCATGGTTGGCATGACTTGGCGCGGAGATGTGGCTGGCATGGTTTTTCATTGGCACAGTGGTGCGGCTGGCATGGTTGGCATGCCTTGGCGCGATGATGTGGCTGGAATGGTTTGCCATTTTCACAGTGGTGCGGATGGCATGGTTGGCATGCCTTGGAGCGGAAATGTGGCTGGCATGGTTTTCCATTGGCACACTGGTGCGGCTGGCATGGTTGGCATGCCTTGGCGCGGAGATGTGGCTGGCATGGTTTTCCATTGGCACAGTGGTGAGGCTGGCATGGTTGGCATGCCTTGGAGCGGAGATGTGGCTGGATGATCTGATTTTCAATTGAGTTGTAGTAATAAGTTCGTTGAGACTTGTGAAAGTAAAAGATTTTAGACTTATAAAACTTAAAAATAGAAAACTTATAGCAAAATTGATTTCAAGATATTAAAAGTAACCAAGACACTATATTCCACTATTACACATGAATGAATGATACCAAATATTTTTCAAAACTCTAACTATCCTTTATTTCTTAATTCACACATAATCAAACATATTCCCAAATATTAATTTAATTCCCTAAGAATAGACTATCAATCGATTAAACAAAGTATAATCTATCAAATTGAATCACAAGTAATTAAGAAAATTATGTGAACATTTAGAACTCCACAAAAGCGGTGATTGAATGAACTATAAATTGTAAATTAGAGAAAATAAAATTGTTACCAATCATTCATGCATAGATAGCTTCATCCATTGCCTTGGTTGCGCGAGAATTAGCTCATCATCGTAGAACACGCTCAAAATTCATTTTTATTGCTCAAAGGGTGTTTACAAAGATGAAATGGGAGAAACAATGATAAAACCGGTTTTGTAACAGTTTTATTTGTTACAAACTGAAAAGAACGTTAGAATAGTATTGTCGTTGATTCTGTAGCTCTACGACCCACGCCTGTGTGTCGTTACCACTGTTGATAAACGACTGTCTTGGATGGCCTGTTCTTCGTGTTCTTCAAAATTCTCCCAAAGTCTCCGTCCTAACTCTACTCGACCCCAACAACCTATTTAAACACCTTTTGGACCCAGAATAACTCCTCATTAATCCAAATAATCTCTCAATTACTCGGCAGTCAATGCAAATATTCTCGAGAAGTTTTCTTTCCATTCCTGTCTTGTCACGCTGTTTTCTCTGGATAACATGTCCCAACACGTTCCTTATTCTTCTATGACAGTAACGAACACGTTGTACCAACGAACAAACTTCCCAAAATTATCCGGAAATTAAAAAAAAAATATCCGAGAAAATATTTCTTGCTTTTTGTGATGATTTATTCTATTATTTACGTACACAAATCAATTACCTTCCCTGTTTTAGTGAAACAGGTTATTTGCAAACCAATCCCGTGAAAAAATCACATAAAATCACGTCCAATTCTGCTCCACAAAATATTGCAGGTGCAAAGGCAAATTTCCCGCCAAATTCCGTTTAAACGTGGAAGAAGAAGGGGGTGCCCCTATCTAGAGTAGGGGTGCCCTTATCAGGTGGGTGCTGAGAATGAAATTGGGTTGCATATAGCCCAGGGTGCTCCTTAGCAAAAGTGGGGGTCCGTATAGCAATTGTCCTCCTGGGGGGTGCTCCGAGCAACTTTTCGAGCCGAATTTTCCAACAATATTTATTTCCAAAAAATACCTACAACCACACAAAAAACCATAATAAGTACAAAATCGAGTACTCACAATACGGAACATTGAGGACAAATCAGACCCATAAATGCGTCTATCAAATACCCCCAAACTTATTATTTGCTAGTCCTCGAGCAAAACTAATCTAGAAAATAAAATGACTACACTTAGCACGTGCATCAAGCCGTTAAACCGCTAGGTGGCCCTAGCGGCGGAGTGTTGTCTCCGGAGGGTTTACCAGAGGTGTACCCACAAAACCTTTACTCCAGACCCTAGCTATCTACGCAGAACGTTGGAAGGCACTAAAGAATCTCCTTGGTTGGCATACAATCATTGACTATAGGAGGAAGTATCCTGATGCGAAATTCCAATTATTGTACACGAGTTTGCACTCAGCATACTAAAATTCATATATAAGTGACAGAGCTCTACTCAGATAGTTTCTGGACATCATAACCGGAGTCAACCAATCACATGGAAAGATTAAGAAGATGGATAAAGAGAAAAGTATATGGTTTAAAGTGAACGGTGGTTCCCATATCTGTCTAAGGCCTCTGCCAAGATGAACCTATCCTAATGGACTGAGATACCGGTCTGACTAATATCAACATAACTGGCATATACAAGGAGACCAGTGGTCGATAAACCTAACTCTAGGTCAACACAACTAGCATATACAAGGGCACCAGTGGTCGACTTTATTGAATTTATTCCGGTTGGTCCGATGATCTGGTCTCAATTTTTTTTTTATATCTCAATCACTCTATTTCACCTAGCAATGGTAACAACTTGAATCGTGTGCCCCACCAAATCACCTGTAGGAAAGGGCTCTAAAAAGGGTTTCAATCTCTGACCGTTAACCTTCGAAGAACTACTACCATCTGGTGTCTCGATCTCAACAGCTCCATGAGGAAATACAATGCGAACAATAAAAGGACCCGTCCACCGAGAACGTAACTTCCTAGGGAAAAGATGCAAGCGGGTATCATACAGAAGAACTTTTTGACCTGGAGAAAATGACTTTCTTAAAATATTCTTATCATGCACAAGTTTCATTTTGTTCTTATGCTCCTTCGCACTATCGTAAGCATCTGTACGAATCTCTTCCAACTCATTGAGCTGAAGTTTCCTATGGGATCCTGCCTTGTCAAGTGAAAAAAATAGCTGCTTCACAGCCCAATAAGCTCTATGTTCTAACTCAACAGGTAAATGACATGCCTTGACATACACAAGCCGATAAGGCGACATTCCAATGGGGGTCTTAAACGCAGTACGGTAAGCCCATAAGGCATCAGTAAGCCTAGACGGACAGTCTTTCCGATTAGGATTAACTGTTTTCTCTAATATACGTTTTATCTCCCTATTAGAAACCTCTACTTGACCACTAGTCTGTGGATGATACGGGGTAGCTACCTTATGTGTAATACCATATTTCTTCATCAAAAGCCTAAAAGGTCCATTATAAAAGTGCGACCCTCCATCACTAATTATAGCTCGCGGTGTACCAAAACGTGTAAGTATATTATTTTTCAAGAACTCAGTCACAACCCTATGGTCATTGGTTTTACACGCAACCGCCTCAATCCACTTAGATATATAGTCTACAGCGACAAGGATGTAAAGATTACCAAAAGAATTATGAAACGGACCCATAAAGTCAATACCCCACACATCAAAGACCTCAACAACTAAAATAGGGTTCAAGGGCATCATGTTCCTACGGAAAATGGTTCCTAACTTCTGGCAACGCTCACAAGTAACACAGTGAGTATGGGAGTCTTTAAACAACGAAGGCCAATAGAATCCACACTGCAATATCTTAGCAGCAGTCTTCTTAGCACTAAAGTGACCCCCACAAGCATGATCATGACAAAAGAAAATAATACTGGACTGGTCACTCTCAGGTATACATCTCCTAATAATCTGGTCTGGAAAATACTTAAACAAATAAGGGTCATCCCAAAAGAAGTGCTTCACCTCGGCTAAAAACCTAGAACGATCTTGTTTACCCTAATGTTGGGGCATTCGACCTGTAACAAGATAGTTCACTATATTTGCATACCAAGGTAATTGGGTAACAAAGAATAGTTGTTCATCAGGAAAGCTATCCCTTATAGGAAGGGAATCATCAGGGGAATCAACAACTAGCCTAGACAAGTGGTCTGCTACTACATTTTTGGCACCCTTTTTGTCTCTAATGTCTGGAGAAAACTCTTGCAACAAGAGGATCCACCTAATCAATCTAGGTTTCGTATACTTTTTAGACAGAAGATATTTTAAAGCAGCATGATCAGTATATATTACGATCTTAGAACCTAAGAGATATGGTCTAAACTTGTCTAAGGAAAACACAATGGCTAACAGTTCCTTCTTGGTAGTGGTATAGTTCAACTGGGCATCATTCAGAGTTTTGCTATCATAGTAAATCACATGAAGTAATTTGTTTTCTCGCTGACCTAACACAACACCAATAGCATAATCTGAAGCATCACACATGATCTCAAAGGATAGGTTCCATTTGGGTGCCTAGACTATGGGGGCGGTAGTGAGTAAATTCTTAAGCTTCTCAAAAGCCTTTAAACAAGCATCATCAAAGACAAACTTAACGTCTTTTGCAAGCAAATTGCAAAGAGGTCTAGAAATCAAGCTAAAATCCTTAATGAATCGACGATAAAAACCTGCATGCCCTAAGAATGACCTAATATCTCTTACGGTTTTTGGGACCTGTAAAGTTTTAATAAGGTCAACTTTGGTTCTATCTGTCTCTATACACTTCGAAGATACGATATGCCCTAGAACAATTCCTGAACGAACCATGAAGTGATATTTCTCCCAATTAAGCACTAAAGTCTTTTCCTTACACCTAGTCAAAACTAATGACAAACGATGCAAGTACTCATCGAAAGACGAACCAAACACTGAAAAATCATCCATAAAGACCTCTAAGGACCTTTCTACCATGTCAGAAAATATGCTCATCATACAACGCTGAAAGGTCACAGGAGCATTACATAGCCCGAAAGGCATGCGTCTATACGCAAAGGTACCAAAGGGACAGGTAAAAGTGGTTTTCTCTTGGTCTTCTGGGGCTATGACAACCTGATTATAACCGCAGTGTCCATCTAAAAATCAATAATGGCTACGTTCAGCTAATCTCTCTAGCATTTGGTCGATGAAGGGAAGGGGAAAGTGGTCCTTCCTAGTGACCTTGTTCAATTTACCATAGTCAATACATACACGCCAAACCGTGGTCATCCGGGTTGGGATTAACTCATTGTTATCATTATGGACTACAGTAATACCGGATTTCTTGGGAACAACCTGAACGGGGCTGACCCACTTACTGTATGAAATGGGGTAGATAATGCCTGCATCTAACAGCTTAAGAACCTCGGTTCGAACTACTTCTTTCATATTAGGGTTCAGTCGACGTTGCATCTCCCTAGAAGGTTTGGTGTCACTCTCTAAATATATATGATGCATACAATCAGTAGGACTTATACCCTTAATGTCTGCTATGGTCCACCCTAAAGCTTCCTTGTTATTCTGAAGGACGTCACTAGCCTACTTTCCTGATCACTATCCAAGTCGGATGCTATAATCACAGGTAAAGTTTCAGATGGGCCTAAAAACACATACTTCAGGGAATCTGGTAATGGTTTAAGGTCCAACTTAGAGGACGAGGAACTAGGGTAGACTTAGAAACGGGTAGAGGTTCGAACTTAGGTTTCCAGCCATTACTAGTGTCTATCAAAGGGTTGAATCTAACAAAGCATTCACCTCATTAATCACATCGTCATCATCAAAATCAATCCCAAAGTGGGCTAGGCATTTCTCTAATGGATCTTCTAACAAAGTGTTTGGTAATGACTCCTCGACTAATGTTCCTATCATGTTCACCTCTTCTATGCTCGAGTCATCTAGTTCAGAGGGTAGCTTACTAATATTAAAAATGTTCAGCTCAATAGTCATATTACCAAAAGACAAATTCATAATACCATTTCGACAGTTAATGATCGCATTGGATGTAGCTAAAAACGGGCGACCTAAAATCACTGGTATTTGGTTCTCTGGGTCAGGGACAGGTTGGGTATCTAGGATAACAAAATCCACTGGATAAATAAACTTGTCGACCTCAATAAGAACGTCCTCGATCACACCACGAGGAATTTTAACGGACCTATCAGCTAACTGAAGTGTCATCTGGGTAGGTTTCATCTCACCAAGTCCTAGCTTAAGGTACACATGGTATGGAGTAAGTTCACACTGGCTCCTAAGTCAAGCAAAGCTTTCTCGACACGGTATTTACCTATTGTGCAAGAAATAGTAGGGGACCCTGGGTCTTTATACTTAGGAGTAGTGGTATTCTGAATAATAGAACTCACATGACTAGCTAGGAAGGCTTTCTTCTGGACACTAAGTTTTCGCTTTCGCGTACACATATCCTTAAGAAACTTGGCATAAGCGGGAATCTGCTTAATCGCATCTAACAATGGGAGGTTGATAGTAACCTGCTTAAAAACCTCCAATATATCATTAAAGTTGGACTCCCTCTTAGTTGGAACTAGCAGCTGGGGGAACGGGGCTCTGGGAACAAAGCCGGGCTCAGCAGGACCCTCATTGGTCTCTTTGGAGACTCTATCAGTCTCCTCATTTTCTGGCTCAGAAGGGTGAACTACAACATGTTCACTATCAGGCATGGCAACCTTATTGTCAACTTTCTTTCCACTCCTAAGGGTTGTTATAGAATTCACATGATTGTACGATTTCTCTCCTTTAGGGTTAGGATCAGTTTGACTAGGGAACCTTCCATCTTCTCTTTCACTAAGAAACTTAGCTATTTGGCCGACTTGAAGTTCTAAGTTAGCAAGAGACTGGGAATTATTCTTAAAATTCTGCCTGGTTTCTTCTTGAAAACCATAGTGGTTCTTTGATAACATCTCATGGTTCTTTGCTAACATAGTAAGGGTTTCTTCTAAGGTGGAGATTTTCTCATTCTGAAACTGGGGTTGACCTGAAGAGTTCTTAGCATAACCAAAACCTGGGGGAGGCTGAGAATTACTAGACTGTCCTTGATTCTGACCCTTAGACCAAGAAAAATTAGGATGGTTTCTCCAACCAGGGTTGTAAGTCTCTGAGTATGGGTCAAACTTTGACGGTTCTCAAACCTAGCATTGTTATAGACACATGGGCTTGCTCTTCACTAACCTGACCTTCCCAAAACGAGTTATTGGGTTCTACTCCACAACTAGACACTTGAGAGGCTCTAAACCTATCATCAGGTTCAACAAGAGACCTATGTTTAGGATGATTCAATTCCAAAGCTTCTAACCTTCTAGACAAAGCAGCAAACTTAGCATCTGACCCGAAGTTTGTATCTACCACATTGGTGCTACTTCTATTGACCAAGAGTTTTTTGAGGGGTTCAACACAAGACTCCCACTGTTGGGATTTTTCAGCGACAGCTCATAAGAAGGTAAAAGCATCATCAACACTTTTACTAGTGAACTCACCAGCGCACATAGACTCAACCACGGCTTTGGTTGAATAGTCTAAACCATCATAAATAATCTCTACGAGTTTCATCTTATCAAATCCATGGTGAGGACACTGGGATATGAGATCATTGAATCTCTCTAAAAACCTATAAAGAGACTCTCCCTCTTGTTGCACACTAGCACTAATTTTCTGCCTAACAGGCGCATTTTTATGCTTAGGGTAGAATTTCATATAGAAAGCAGCAATAAGTTCCTGCCATGTTTCAATGGATTCAGATGGTAGGTTTTTCAGCCAGGTCTTGGCTTTATCTCTGAAGGAAAAGGGAAACATCTTAAGTTTCAAGACTTCATCAGTAAGGTCTTTTATTCTAATTGTCCCACAAATTTCCTCAAAGTCCCTAATATGAAAATAAGGGTTCTCATCATCTTTTTCTAAGAATATAGGAATCATCTGAAAAATACTAGGTTTTATCTCGAAATTAGCCGTAGTGGCTGGCAATTTAATGCACGAGGCTCGGGTGGACCTAGTTGGGAACATGTAATCTTTCAAAGTTGTCATCGCTGGCGCAACTGAAGTACTAGGGGTATTTTCCTCATGAAGAGACAGATTCTAAAAACTGAAGTTTCCAAAAACAGGGCTCTCAAAAGAAGAGTCTTCGAGCTCCCCGCTTCCACAAGAAGAACTACTAGGTTTTTCACTGATCAATCGACCTAGATTATCTCTTTTCCAAGCCCGTTCTCTAATGACCTCGGGAATACACTAGAAAAACAAATAAAAGAATCCTAAAGGAAGGGAGGTTCTAAGCAAATACAAAGCAGGCTGACTCCACCAAAGCAAACCTAAAGATTTCTAGCAAACAAAAAGCATGATGGCTCCACTTAGATTGTTTATAGACTAGCTTTTATTCTTTAGAAAAGGAACTCGTTACAATCTGAGCAAACCTCTATCCGAGTTAAAATAAGTTGAATAGAGACGAAGGAAGCTGCATGGAGCTTTGATACCCAAGGCCTCACCGGCATTACAAGGCGGCGTATTCAACTCACAGAAACCATCATGAACTTCAAAGAATGCTCAAAAGAGTAACCAATATTTTTCGAACGACTTTCCTATTAAGCTCGTTACCCTATAGGTCTCGTTCTAGTCAAAATTTTAGGCTTATGTTCGCTTTTGGTTTCGTTTTCCTAAGGCGGGCAAGAAGAATGGTGATGAAATCTGAACCCTTATCTTGTATGGCCAGTCTTTGCCCTTTACTAGGAAATTAAAGCAGCCGTTTTCAATTCCTCAGCATATATGCAAACGAAGGAATACAGTAAACCCGCTGACATGGGATTTGCGGGTGTTTCGAAAAACTTACCTCCCGTACCAGACGGGCGAAGAACCGCTGAAGTCGACTCGGGCCACGACTCCTATGTCATGTACGAACCCGAGGGGTCGAGGCGATATCGTAATCGCCGCACTTCTCTGCAAACAATTTATATTTAAACTACCCTTCCGTAGGGTTAAAAAAAAGTTCCAAAGTCCACAGTCCAAAGTCCAAAAATAAAGTGCAAAAGAAAAAGATAATCTAAAAAAATTCTAAAAAAATTCTAAAAAAAAAAATGTCTCTCTCTCTCTCTCTTTTTTTTAATTAATTTTTATTCTTCTTTTCTTTCGCTCCTTTCGCTTTGCTTTTACTCCAAATCTTTAAGTATTCACCAAAACCTTTGGCAAAATTTTATTTCGCTCCAAACTCCAAAATCTGTAAGGAAAAGAAAAAAACCCAAAAACGTAAAGAAGAACAAATAAAATAAAAATGAAAAACAAATAAAAACCTAAAAAAAAATCTAAAAACTCTAGCCTAAAGACAAGTCCGCGTCGGCGGCGCCAAAAATTGATCTGATTTTCAATTGAGTTGTAGTAATAAGTTCGTTGAGACTTGTGAAAGCAAAAGATTTTAGACTTATAAAACTTAAAAATATAAAATTATTGCAAAATTGATTTCAAGATATTAAAAGTAACCAAGACACTAGATTCCACTATTACACATGAATGAACGACACCAAATATGTTTCAAAACTCTAACTATCCTTTAAGTCCTTTATTTCTTAATTCACACATAATCAAACATATTCCCAAATATTAATTGTATTCCCTAAGAATAGACTATCAATCGATTAAACAGAGTATAATCTATCAAATTAAATCACAAGTAATTAAGAAAATTATGTGAACATTTAAAACTCTGCAAAAGCGGTGATTGAATGAATTATAAATTGTAAATTAGAGAAAATAAAATTGTTACCAATTATTCATGCATAGATAGCTTCATACATTGCCTTGGTTGCGCGAGAATTAGCTCATTATCATGGAAACACGCTCAAAATTCATTTTTATTGCTCAAAGGGTGTTTACAAAGATGAAATGGGAGAAAAAAATGATAAAACCGGGTTTGTAACAGTTTTATTTGTTATAAACTGAAAAGAACGATAGAACAGTATTGTCCCTGATTCTGTATCTCTACGACCCACGCCTGTGTGTCGTTACCACTGTTGATAAACGATTGTCTTGGATGGTCTGTTCTTCGTGTTCTTCAGATGAGCAGCAGCAGAATTTTTTTTCCGGTGGTTCTGATTATCGCCTCTGTCTTCTCCAAAACTCTCCCAAACTCTCCGTTCTAACTCTACTCGACCCCAGCAACCTATTTAAACACCTTTTGGACCCAAAATAACTCCTCATTAGTCCAAATAATCTCCCCATTACTCGGAAGTCAATGAAAATATTCTCGAGAAGTTTGCTTTCCATTCTTGTCTTGTCACGCTGTTTTCTCTGGATAACATGTCCCAACACTTTCCTTATTCTACTATGACAGCAACGAACACGTTGTACCAACGAACAAACTTCCCAAACTTACCCGGAAATTAAAACAAAATATCCGAGAAAATGTTTCTTCCTCTGTGTGATGATTTCTTCCATTATTTACGTGCATGAATCAATTACCTTTCCTGTTTTAGTGAAACAGGTTATTTGCAAACCAATCCCGTGAAAAAATCACATAAAATCACGTCCAATTCTGCTCCACAAAATATCGCAGGTGCAAAGGCAAATTTCCCGCCAAATTCTGTTTAAATGTGGAAGAAGAAGGGGGTGCCCCTATCCAGAGTCGGGGTGCCCTTAGAAGGTGGGTGCTGAGAATGAAATTGGGTTGTATATAGCCCAGGGTGCTCCTTAGCAAAAGTGGGGGTCCGTATAGCAATTGTCCTCCTGGGGGTGCTCCGAGCAACTTTTCGAGCCGAATTTTCCAACAATATTTATTTCCAAAAAATACCTACAAACACACAAAAAACAATAATAAGTACAAAATCGAGTACTCACAATACGGAACATTGAGGAAAAGTCAGACACATAAATGCGTCTATCACTGGCATGGTTTGCCATTAGCACATTGGTGCGGCTGGCATGGTTGGAATGCCTTGGCGCGGTAACATGAGAATTAGGGTTTGGTATGTACGAAGATGATGTCGGTCAATACTAAGGGTTCTGCCGTGGAACATGACACATGTATAAAAAAAGTACCCTGGTAATTCTTACGTAGTTATGTTGAATGATTCAATAAATGCGCTAGTGGTTGTAGTGATGTCATGTCAGATGTAAGGTTTTACGATTTTAACCTTAAGATAAAAACCACCATCAACATTAAGTCCCCTGCTTAGCTTGGAACATGAGCATTGTTTAGAGGTAAGCATAAGATGGTGACAGGCCAGGACAAAATCGAAATGGCAAGTCATGAAAAGATGGTCAGGAAGACCCGACTAACCTTTTTCGAGAGGTAAGGAGAACTCGTGATTCTTGTGTTGGCGTCCTTGCGTAAATTCTACTCGTGGTGTTGCTGGCTAGACCTTGAAATGGTTGAGGCGGTTGCTGGTTGAGATGCAGACTGTCGGCTTGGCTTGGTCACGCGTCATCTTGGCTGGGCTAGGGAACACGGAGGTGCTGGATTAGCGAGTTTTAGGTGTTGGCGCGGCTTGAGCGGAGACGCTGGCGTTGGTCGGCTTAGAATGGGAGCCGCAGGCATTGGTCGGCTTGGAATGGGAGCCGCAGGCGTTGGTTGGCTTGGAATGGGAGCCTGCAGGCGTTGGTCGTCTTGAAATGGAGCTGCTTGCGTTGCTCGTCTTAGAGTGGAGCTAGCTTGAGTTCCTTGGAAGGATTACGACTGGCTTCAGTTCCGTGGAAGGATGACGATCGGCTTCAGTTTCATGGGATGATGGCAACTTTGTCTGAATTAGGACTTGGCATGCCGAAACCCTAATTAGTGACCTTTACTAGAATTGTTGTAGAATTCTCGTACGAACTCATATTTTGACGGTTCGCCCCTCCATTCTGAACGGAAAAGAATTTCCTATCTCCCCTCGCGGGAATATTTAGGTTTTGAGCTCGTTCGAGAGGTGAAAACAGCTCGACAGTAAAATTCAAGAAAAACTGCGGGCCCGTGGAATGATGGAAGCTTGCTTTAGTTCTGTGGGAAGATGACGACTTGCTTTGGGAAGATAACAACTTTCTTCAGTTCCCTGGGAAGGTGACAACTGGCTTCGGAAAGATAACAACTTGCTTCAGTTTCCTGGGAAGGTGACGACAGGCTTCGGGAAGGTAACAACTTGCTTCAGTTCCATGGTAAGGTGATGACTGGCTTCAGGAAGATAACAACTTGCTTCAGTTCCCTGGGAAGGTGATGACTGGCTTCGGGAAGGTAACAACTTGCTTCAGATTTTAGCATGCTGCAACCTTAATTAGCGCCCCTTACTAGAATCGCTGTATAATTCTCGTACGAACTCGGATTTTGACGGTCCGCCCCTCCATTCTGAACGGAAAATAATTTCTTATCTCCCACCGCGTGAATATTTAGGTTTTGAGCTCGTTCGGGAGGTGAAAACAGCTCGATAGTAAAATTTAGGAAGAACTCATGAGGGATGTTGCGGGCCCGAGGTGACATAGTCGCGCCCATTCATCCGTTTCATGGAGCAAGAAGGAATCTTTATTTTGTTCAAACTCTAGAAACTCCGTCCGCATGAAAAGAGATATTGACCTTCTTCTGTTTTATGTTGCTCGTCCGGATCCGTGCTTTCGTCTACAGTGTCTCTCCAGTGGATTCCAAAATTTATCAAACTTCATTGCATTCTTGGGACGGATGGATGTGATTGCGTTTTCGGTCCATCCTTGATTTTAGGTTGTTCAGTGCCTGGACCCTCTGATCGCGATGACAATATGTTGTGGATGCTTGTATTGGTCTAAATATACTGTGACAGATTTCCTTGTACATATTATATTAAGTCTAAAATCGAATCTCAACAAGTCCGAGAAACGAACACTTTACTTACCACTAAAAAATTACATCAATTTTTGGAAATTGATGTAGTTTTGAAAGTGGTAGTAAAGTTCGTTCAACTCGGATTGTGTAAAGGTTTGATTTAAGAACTAAGAATAAAAATACTAAAAATATATTCACAAGGTTGTCACGAATATCGAGAGGTACTGAGACTTAGGATTTCACCACTAATCACATTCAATTGGTTCATATGATGACTCATAACAATTCTAGCTCTTTTGTTGACTCTTTTCTTTGCCAAAAGTAGATTTTATAAAGCATTAGATGTAAATCACAAGCATGACGCATCAAAAGTTCCTAAAACCCAGCATGCGACATCAAACAAAATCACAACTAATCAAGAAAAATCATAAATCGATTAAAACAAGTGCAAAAGTCATAAAGAATCAATTATAGTTACCAAGTGATTGTGAAATAGGGCTTCTTCCATCATCCCAGTGTTGGGGTTTAGCTCCTCATGTCAAAAACACACCCAAAAGGTAGAAATATGGCTCAAAAGGTGTTTTTATTGAAAAATAATATAGTGCATCGAGTTTGTAACAGAGATAGTTGTTACAAATCCCACTGTTACAATTGAGTTGCTGTTACAAAGGAAAGATGATTGTCTTTATAAAGTGTGATATATTGTTGGTGTTCTTCTTCCATGCAGCACCTTGATACTCCTCTGCAACTCCGGCTCTGTAACCTCCGTTTCTTACCCCAAACTCTCGACTCCTTATATGAATCTCACAACACCTATATATACCCAACAAGGTCGAGTAAATCCAAAAATAGTCTTGTTTTCTTTCGCCAAAAGTCTCGGAAATAATCTTCTCCTCCCTGTTGCTTTACACGTCTTCCTGTTTCCTTTTTTACGCGTAGTATGAGGTGGAAACTCTCCTTAGGATAACATCAAATCTTCGTAGTATATTCTCCTCAGTTTCTTTACACGCAACTTCCACACACCAAACAGAATCCGATATTATAACATTCCCTGTTTCACCAAAAGTCCGTGTAAGCTTCCTTATTTTTCTCGATTCGAAAGTCCTACTGCTCCTGTCTTGTCGCAACAGTCCTACCACAGTCCATTCCCGTGAAGTTTTCGACGAAAACCTTTCCCAAATCCTTCCCAGAGAACTTCGCAACTCAAACTCATGTTCCATGTTCTCTTCAAATCAATAATCAAGCCCAACTCTGTTGATTTAAAGGCCTATACCAGACCTGTAAATCCAAAACAGGCCCACTGAAACCAATTCTAGCAATTGAATCTCCTCAAAAACCTCCCGAAAATCCAACCCTAAAATCTGTTCGTGACTGCACATATTCCCGCCAATTCACAAAATTCAAAAGGTAGGGGATGACCTCCCCTTATCCGTGGCTGGTCTCCCTTTAGAAGATGCCTGGAAATGGGTCACCCCTTAGTAATTAGGTTACCCCTTATCCAAAGTGAGAGTCCGTATAGTAATTTTCTCCCACGAGCGCAAAAACCATTTTTTTAGCCAATTTCGCCACAAAAGCTTATTTCTCCAAAAATACCTACAGGGACATAAAAAGCCATAATAAATATAAAATCGAGCACTAATAATATATACAATTGAGATTATATAAGACACAAAAATGTGCCTATCAAAATCTTCCGGAGACACTGGATGAAATAGATAAGTTGGGAGACGTTTCGTTGGCGATGTGCTACTATCAAGTCTTCAAGGACTTGGTTCCAAGTGGCATCCTTCGAACCATCTTTTGAATCTTGGACTATCGTGTGGAATGGGATGTGGTGAGCAGTCCCCAGTTATGCTTCTGTTAGATCCGATGACTTGGCCGAATATGTGAATGTATCTTTGTGGCGTGCATTTGGAGTCTTCGATGCACATGTACGGCTTCATGTTGAGAAATTCCCGCGGCTCGTAAAACTTCGACAACGATGATGTTGAAATCAGAAATAACCTGGTTGAGGGAGTGAAAGCGTCCCATGTTGGTAGTCCCCATGTGTAGCCTACTTTCATTGCATCTCCTTGAATCCACGTCCACGAGATTTGATATAAGCTTATCGTACTCTTCTGGATGTGACGTTGGGGTGATCAGAATATCACATGATGAAATATCCTGTATAGTGAAGTGGTAGGAATGAGAGAGTTATGTTGTTTATCATGGCTCCCTCTGTTTCTTCAAGAAAATGTTTCAACCGCGTCTCTGGAGTTATCTCATGAGTCTTTGATGGTCGTCAGGATGGACTGCGATGAGCAGTCCCCAGTCGCATTTTTCTTCATTTTCTGAAGTTGTTTTCCTCTGAGCAGGCTTGGGATCCTCCGCGGCCTTGTAAAGTGTTGAAGGCGTCTTTTGGACATATATGTGATGATTTTCTTGCGCTGCACCCTTGAAGAGTAGATGACCTTGTTGTGGCTATGACCTTTTGGTTGAACTTGTCTTCTGAGCTTTGACAGTGAAGGGATTCCGTGTATATCCTCAGTCCCCAAATATGGTTTACATGTTTCCATCTTGTATGGTCAGTGGGTTGACCATGATAAAGACATCACCATCGTGCGTTCGTACTGGTGATTTTGTTACTTCTTCCACGTGGAACTTAAAATATGGAGGAGTACAAGCTACTTTTGTAGTGAATACTACCGTGGTAAAGCTCTGGCTGGTATCAATAAATGACCGACAACATTTCTTGGTAGCATATGTAATCAGAAGAGACTACATTGTCGTGGTAACAAAGTAGGTTGGCTAGAATTGTATGGGCATCCATGGAAGTAAAAGGATTGGCTGGATGCATAAGCGATCAAACTTTCCATGATCATGAGTTTTAGCGAGATGGATCAAAAGGCGGTCATGACTACGAAGGTTGGCTGGCTGTGATCATGATCCTTGACATGGGGAGCGGTGGTATGACCCTTTGCAGGAACAAACAGCGTTGAAGCAGCTTTGGCTCTTGGAAAGGATGTTGAAACTTAAGGAGCAAAACGTTGAAGCTTAGGCTTCGGATTCTGGAGAAGCTTATGGAGAGAACGGTGAAGTGGAGCGGCTGCTTGAGCGAGCATTGAAGCGGAGCGGCTGTCGGAGCGAACGTTGAAGCGGAGTCGCTGCTGGAGGACGTTGAAGTCAAGCGGCTATTGGAGCGAAAGTTGAAGCGGAACGGCTACGTTAATCAGTGTGCTGTCAAACTGGACACTCTTCAAGCATCTATCAATCGTGCTTTCCAGGAGAGGTTGGGGTTTGGGAACAGTTTCTCTGGTTGGAAACAGCTGCTTCTCTGATGCAGTGCGGTTAAGGGCTGCGAATATGTCTTGACGATGCGCCTACAGAATCTCACATAAGTGTTTCATCATAGACTGCACAATTTTATGGACGAATTCCCCGGAAATCATGTAGCTCCTGACAGGAAGAGAGTCTTTGTGAACTCGGGGGGGTTGCTGATTTTCTTTGCTTCGATTTTGGAGAAGTCGTTCCTGATCTTTACGTGTGATGAAATTAGATTGATGATTCCCTTCTACTGGGCGTTCAAAAGGAAACGCTGGAAGTATGCAAGCTGCTGGCGCTGGGAAGATACAAACTGTTAGCACTGGAAAGATGTAAGCTGTTGTAAATATGCAAGATGTTAGAGCTAGAAAGGATGCAAGATGCTAGCGTTGGAAAGATGCAAGATGTTAGCGGTGGAAGGATGCAAGCTGCTGGCGCTGGAAAGATGCAAGTTGTTAGCGCTAGATTGGCTTGGAATGGGCGCTGACTTGGATTTGGTATGGTGCGAACTGTTGGCTGGGCATGGCGCGGACTGTTGGCTTGGCACGACGTTGGCTTGGCACGGCGCTGGCTTGGCGTGGCGCGTACTTGTTCTTGCAGGCCCAGTTGCCTGTTTCCATACGTAGCTCAAATAGGAAATCATTTCCTTATTCAAATTCCAAAAGTGTTATGCGTATGAAAGGGGTTGGCTCTCCTTTTTATCTCGTATCTTTGTTCTCACGTCCTGGTGTTAGCGGTAGCGCGGTAGCAATAAAGTGGGCAAGCGTATTCCATCTATGTACTCCAGCGTTTCTCTTTCAATTTGTTTTCTTGTTTTGGGCAAATCCTAGCCATAGGTATGCCTTCCATGAATCTGTAGAAATATTGTTCTTCTCTTCGAATATCACTGTAGTAGCGTCGGCTACCTCATGAATAATGAATGGTAATCGTTATTATGCAAAGTATGTACGTACGGGTAGGTGACTGATTCCACGAGGAACTGGGCGTTAGGGTTTCTCTGAGATCCAAAAGTTGCAGGCCAAGGTGACCGAAGGTCCTTCTGCGTACGTGGTCAAACAACAAGAAGCGGAGGTCGAAAGGATGTCCAAAGAGTTGGAGATGAAACAGGCGGTCCTCCAAATGATGAAGGACGCCTTCTTCGATAAGAGCAAAACACCGTTGAATGGCTTCCTTTGAATGCACTTCTGTCTTCTGAAATTCTTCTGTTTCATTTTTTTTTTTGAAAGGCAAATGAAACACCTGGCTTTATGGTTTTGATTTTCTGGATTTTTGGGTTGATAGACAAGTGTTACCTATGAGGGTTTTGGATTATTATTCGGGATGAACTGTTTTAGGATGATGTCGTTTTTGGTTATGATTGTAAGTGACACAAACATCCCAGGGAAGATACGGAACCGTGAACGTTGCGTGTCGGTAGATGACATGTATGAAACATAACATGGCTATCGGTTTTATCATTCCCGTCAAAACTTGAAATAGTAAACCATTTTTTCTAGGCAAGACTTACTCGGTTTTTTGGATCTGCTAAAGAAAAATGAGTCAGGTGCAAGTCCGAGTTTTGTGAGAAGCACCGTAATTGTGGAAAGTCCCCAGTCGTCCCTGAGTCACTTGATAATCGAGTCCTCAATCCCTGGGTGGATCGTTTGCTTTTAAACTCTGGGAAGTCCCCAGTCTCCCCTTGCCGTGTCATGACTGGTAATCGGGTCGTCTGGTAACTGAGTCGTCGATCCCTGAGCGGATCGTTTACCTCTACCGTCCTGACGTCTGGGTCGAAGTATGAGATCGAGGATTGAAAATTTACATTGTAACCGAAAGACCAATCTCCCACTGTGGTCGCCAATTGTTTGAGGGTGAAAACAGTTTCTGCTGGTTTCGGTAATTTCGTGTGATGTGGGTGAGAAATAAATCTAAACCCCAAAAAATATACTGCAAGGGAGTACTTTAGATTCGATATATCAATATGTAAAGTCCGACCTAAACCAAGAAATGGCCGTTCCAGACTTGCTTCAGTCACAAAGTAGAGGAGAAGGGTTGGTTTTGGGGAGGGAAGCGAAGAGAGTGTTGAGACCAGAATAGTTGATTCTGGAAGAGTACTTGTTTTGACTTGTATCAGAAAGTGGAAAGCTAACAGATGGGAAGCTAGCAAATGTTTTCTGAGTGTTGTATGCTCCTGAACAGAACTTGTTATTCGGTGGAAATATGTAATTCCTATTTATACAAGTCGAAGTGAAACGTACTCTGGTCTCATAAAGAAATGGAAAACGGGTGAGTAAATGGGAGGAGGTGGTAACCGGTAACGCTTGGAATTGATGTTCCATAAAAGAAAGCGTTTCACCATTACTCCATGTATTTACTAACCGCCTCATCCTTATGACACTTTCTAATAACGAGCGTAGTGTACGCCGCACGCTGTAAACCGCCAAACCAATACCCAATGAGCACCCCCCAGTTTGTGACATGTGTTGATGTCTCGAGTGTTTCCGTGGAAAACATGTAGCATGTTTTTGTTGTCTGGCAAGTTGATCTTGGGAGACTTGCCGGCTCGGTGGTGACCTTCAACGGTCGAGATTTTGCATCTTAAGAGGAAGGTAACCGTTGAGTATTGCAACCTTTCGTTTGGTAGCCAGTGGTATGAAATTATGATCAGTATGATTAGTATGGATTTAATATGGCCCAGTTTAGGTGCGGCCAAAAGTTAGGGTTTTGGCTTTGTTTAGGCGCGACCAAACTAGGGCCAAAGGTTGCCATGCGTTAGCTGGTAACCTTGGATGGCCAAGATCAGCATCTTAGATGAAAAAGTGGCCGCTGATTGTTGCAGGCCTTCATTTTGGTAGCCGCATAGGGAAGGTCGGTAGGGTATGGCGCGGCAAGGTGGTTGGCATGCCATTGGCACATGTGGCATGGCATGCCTTGGCGTGGCCAAAGGTTACCATGCGTTGTTTGGCGACCTTGGACGGCTAGGATTTGCATCTATGATGGAAGGGTGGTCGTTGACCGTCGCACGTCTTCGTTTTGGTAGCCGCATGGTAAAGGCCGCATAGTATGGCGAGGCAAGGTGGTTGGCATGCCATTGGTACATGTGGCATGGCATGCCTTGGTGCGGTTTGGCCGTGGCCAAAACTATGGTTTTGGGCAAAAGGTTACCATGCTTTGTTTGGCGATCTTGGACGGATAGGATTTGCATCTAGGATGGAAGGGTGGTCGTTGATCGTCGCACGCCTTCGTTTTGGTAGCCGCATAGGGAAGGACGACATGGTGTGGCGCGGCAAGGTGGTTGGCATGCCATTGGCACATGTGGCATGGCATGCCTTGGCGCGGTTTGGCGTGGCCAAAACTAGAGTTTTGGGCCAAAGTTTACCATGTGTTGTTTGGCGACCTTGGACGGCTAGGATTTACATCTAGGATGGAAGGGAGGCCGTTGATCGTCGCACGCCTTCGTTTTCGTAGCCGCGTAGGGAAGGTCGGCATGGTGTGGCGCGGAAAGGTGGTCGGCATGCCATTGGCACATGTGGCATGGCATGCCTTGGCGCGGTTTGGCGTGGCCAAAACTAGGGTTTTGGGCAAAAGGTTACCATGCGTTGTTTGGCGACCTTGGACGGCTAGGATTTGCATCTAGGATGGAAGGGAGGCCATTGATCGTCGCACGCCTTCGTTTTGGTAGCCGCGTAGGGAAGGTCGGCATGGTGTGGCGCGGCAAGGTGGTCGGCATGCCATTGGCACATGTGGCATGGCATGCCTTGGCGCGATTTGGCGTGGCCAAAACTAGGGTTTTGGGCCAAAGGTTACCATGCGTTGTTTGGCGACCTTGGACGGCTAGGATTTGCATCCAGGATGGAAGGGTGGCCATTGATCGTAGAACGCCTTCGTTTTCGTAGCCGCATAGGGAAGTCCGGCATGGTGGGCCAAGGCCAATGGCACGGATGGTTTGGCATAGTGGGGCCAAGGGTTTGGTACGGAAGACCTGGCATGGTGGGGCCAAGGCAAGGTGTGGTTGGCTTGGCATGGTGGGGCCAAGGGTTTGGCATGCCATTGGCGCATGGTGCGGCTAGTATGGTTGGGGCCAAGGGTTTGGCATGCCATTGGCGCATGGTGCGTCTAGCATGGTTGGGGCCAAGGCAAGGTGCGGTTGGCTTGGCATGGTGGGGCCAAGGGTTTGGCATTCCATTGGAGCATGGTGTGGCTAGCATGCTTGGCATGCCTTGGCGCGGTATACGTGGCTGGAATGGTTTTCCATTGGCACGGTGGTGCGGCTGGCATGGTTGGCATGCCATGGCGCGGAGATGTGGCTGGCATGGTTTGCCATTGGCACAGTGGTGCGGCTGGCATAGTTGGCATGCCTTGGCGCGGAGATGTGGCTGGCATGGTTTTCCATTGGCACAGTGGTGCGGCTTGCATGGTTGGCATGCCTTGGCGCGGAGATGTGGCTGGCATGGTTTGCCATTGCACAGTGGTGCGGTTGGCATGGTTGGCATGCCTTGGCGCGGAGATGTGGCTGGCATGGTATGCCATTGGCACAGTAGTGTGGTTGGCATGGTTGGCATGCCTTGGCATGGAGATGTGGCTAGCATGGCTTGCCATTGGCACAATGGTGCGGCTAGCATGGTTGGCATGCCTTGGCGCGGAGTTGTGGCTGGAATGGTTGGCATGCCTTGGCGCAGAGATGTGGCTGGCATGGTTTGACATTGGAATAGTGGTGCGGCTGGCATGGTTGGCATGCCTTGGCGCGGAGATGTGGCTGGCATGGTTGGCATGCCTTGGCGCGGAGATGTGGATGGCATGGTTTGCCATTGGCACAATGGTGCGGCTGGCATGGTTGGCATGCCTTGGCGCGGAGATGTGGCTGGCATGGTTTTCCATTGGCACGGTGGTGCGACTGGCATGGTTGGCATGCCTTGGCACGGAGATGTGGCTGGCATGGTTTTCCATTGGCACAGTGGTGCGATTGGCATGGTTAGCATGCCTTGGCGCGGAGATGTGGCTAGCATGGTTTGCCATTGGCACAGTGGTGCGGCTGGCATGGTTGGCATGCCTTGGCGCGGAGATGTGGCTGGCATGGTTTTCCATTGGCACAGTGGTGCGGTTGGCATGGTTGGCATGCCTTGGCGCGGAGACGTGGCTGACATGGTTTGTCATTGGCACAGTAGTGTGGCTGGCATGGTTGGCATGCCTTGGCACGGAGATGTGGCTGGCATGGTTTTCCATTGGCACAATGGTGCGGCTGGCATGGTTGGAATGCCTTGGCACGGTGGTGCGGCTGGCATGGTTGGCATGCCATGGCGCGGAGATGTGGCTGGCATGGTTTGCCATTGGCACAGTGGTGCGGCTGGCATAGTTGGCATGCCTTGGCGCGGAGATGTGGCTGGCATGGTTTTCCATTGGCACAGTGGTGCGGCTTGCATGGTTGGCATGCCTTGGCGCGGAGATGTGGCTGGCATGGTTTTCCATTGGCATAGTTGTGCGGCTGGCATGGTTGGCATGCCTTGGCGCGGAGATGTGGTTGGCATGGTTTTTCATTGGCACAGTGGTGCGGCTGGCATGGTTGGCATGCCTTGGCGCGGAGATGTGGCTGGCTTGGTTTGCCATTGGCACAGTGGTGCGGCTGGCATGGTTTGCATGCCTTGGCACGGTAGCATGAGAATTAGGGTTTGGTATGTACGAAGATGATTTCGGTCAATACTAAGGATTCTGACGTGGAACATGACACATGTATAAAAAAAAGGTACCCTGGTAATTCTTACGTAGTTATGTTGAATGATTCAATAAATGCGCTAGTGGTTGTAGTGACGTCATGTCAGATGTAAGGTTTTACGATTTTAACCCTAAGCTAAAAACCACCATCAACACCTCTTCTTCAGATTCTTCTTCAAGAGATTCAGTCTTGTCGCTTCCTCTCTCAAGAGGCACCGTTCTTAGGCCGTGGGAAAGTCTAGCGAAGATATTCGAGTTGCCGAGACCCTGAGTCAAAAAGAAGAGTCGGTAACGAAATGGAAAATTTATGGAATTCAGCCAAGTCTGTGAAGAGAATCATACACACCTGCGTGTTGAAAGAACTGAAGGTCACAAGAGCGGTCGAATCTGGTTGGAAGCCACCTGCACGATTTTTCGACCTTCGTTCCTTCTTCTGAGGACTGTCTGCATCCAAGATAGAGGATTTTCGTTTGCCGAAGGAAGCTCTTTCAACAACTTATGCTTCGCTAAAACCGCAGAGGAAGGTTTACCACGCAGATTTGTCACAACATCCTGCACGAACTGATGAATGGAGAGGAACTCATCTTGCCAGAAGACATTATATTTGGGAGTCGTCACAGGTATTCGTTCCGAGAGCAAGAAAGAAAGGCTTTTACCTGGCGCAAGAACACTGTCATCAAGAGAAGATGGTAACAATTCTTCCGGAGCAACCGATCGACGAATAAATGGGACCCCTTAGTCAAATCCCATATGCCGGGCCTCCCTGTCAATATTATAAGGGACCGCCTTGAAAGACCCCCGGAAGAAGGATGGCACGTTTCCGGAGATACAGCTTCGCATAAACACAACCTCTCCAACGCTCATGTTCTCTCCAGCAGAAAGCAAAGTCAAGTTCGGAGCAGCGGTAAGAGTATTCGGATGAACTATGGAGGCATGGGCCGGGGCCCAAGGACGAAAGTTAACTGCATGCGAGTTATCAAGGAAATAAATGAGCTTTACTCCAGGTCTTGGACGCCTATCCAACCAACGGAGTATCCTAGAACCGCCATATGCATCAGGAAACAAGGTTCTCGGGTTAGGAGCATAATCTTTGAAATGCTCCCACAACCACGCTTGAAGAAAAGCGACGTGAACGCATGAGTCCACTTTCATATAACCATTTGAAGCATATATGTCCACGACCATATGATCCAAATGAATGTACAAAGAGCCAAGAAACAAGCCACCAATGGGAAGAACGACGCCTTTCGCCAATTTGATGGCAAATTTGATAAGCTCTTGTCTTATCTCCTTCTTACCAGATCCATCGACATGGAGCGTATCATCTAGCACTAGATCCAACTCCATCTCTTCAGGAAACCCTTCAGACACCCACCAGTTATAGAAGCACTTCTCCTCATAATTCTTTCGAACATATCCCGCTGCTTTTGTGACCAAAGGGGGATGTATTTTTTCTTCTTCCCCAGACAAGACAACATCAAGATTCCCAATTATCGGGAGACTCAACAGAACGGCTACGCTTTCCAAAGAAATAGTCATCTCACCCCATCTACATATAGATGTGTGAGTTTCTGGGCACCACCTTGAGATGAAAGTAATCAAGCCTGCAACATCTTTTCTAATTTGAAGTACCGCAGGCGCATGACAGCATGCATGATTTGCGCCTCAGTTAAGTTGGCCTTCACGTGATCGCGACTCATCATGAACTTCATCCATTTATCATAAGAGCGCAATGGACTAAGGAAGATTTTGAAGTCTATGGGAGAAGCCAGATATTCTTTCTTCTGAAGGCAAAACCTCATTATATGCCCTGGACAGACTGATTGGACTTCTCCATCATTCTCTGAATCAGTCAGAAGAGTTTCCACGAAGCAAAGGAAAAGAATTACTACTTTGAAGAAAAACATACATGGAAAATTTATCAAAAATTGGTTACCACAATCAAGGGTCAACAACACATTTTCTACGGAAATTTCTCTTTGCCACGTCTCATGGCATTCACGACTAAAGGAATGGGGACTGCTCAACGAGATGCACGTGACGTCGCTGGAAGTACGCTCTTGGCTGAAACTAGGAAATGCTGCGAGGAAAATGCGAAACGACCTCGACCAAGTTACGTTTGGTCATGGGAAATATGCTCGCGGCCAAAAGGAGAATGTTTCCACCACGGAAACCGTGCACACGACCACAAGAGGAAAAGGAAACCCTAAGTCTAGGTTTTCACGGGAGAATAACTAACGGCAGACACCCATTCACGCGCGCCTATTTTTGCATAATAATTGGCCTCTTTACTATTGTGACGGCTAATATTACTAGGATACTGCTAGCAGGGAAGAATCATTCATACAAAAGTATTTCTACGGGTTCATGGAGAATATGTTTATGGCTAGGGTTTACACCAACAACAAAAAAAAAGATAAAAGAGAAGAAACGTTGGAACACATACCTGGAGTGCGCTCGCCTACTTCTCTGCTTTGATGCTAACGTGGGGAGGTAAAACAAAGCCAATATTACAACAACAAAAAAAACACAGATGTGTGACCCCTTTTATACACGTATTACTTTGGAGTTTGGGTGGAAGAAGGTTTCCTTTTATAAGTACAACACTTTTGGAATTAGAATGGAGGAAGGTTTCTCGTTTAAGCTATGCACGGAAAAAGTCAGTCGGGCCCCAAAGGCAACGCTCCATGGCGCCACCAGTCCGCGACCAAGACAATGCCAAACAGTTCGATCCCAAACGGACATCTCTACCGCTCCACGCCAACGCCAACGGTCCGCGTTCAATCCCCAAGAATCCGATTCTAGCCAGCGCCGTATCCACGTTGCAGCCGAGCCCTAACCAGCGCCATCCTATCCTTCCCAAGCCAGCGCTCCATTAGCCTTCCAAGCAAGCCAACGCGCCATCCGCCATGCCAAGATAGCCGCGTCCATCCGACAATCCAAGCTAGCTGCGCCATCCGCCATGCCAAGCTAGCTGCACCATCCGCCATGCCGAGCTAGCCGCACCATCGGCCTTTCCAAGATAGTCGCGTTATTCGCCATTCCGCAACTTCATCTCCGCTCGTCCAAGATTGAAGCACCATCTTCGCCGTTCAAAGCAACGCAATCTCCACCGTTCAAAGCCGCGTCGTCCGCCATTCCCAAGACGGAAGTGCCATATTCACCACCCCATGGCCCAAATTGGCACCAACGTTCCGGGAAGCAAGACTCTACGCCAACACCCCATGGTCAAACCGGAAATGCGCCAGGTCCTCAATACAAGGATCATGGATTCCTCATGCCTTCCGCTAAAGGTTATTTGAATTTCCCTGGCAAACTCTTCACGCCTGGCCCTCTTCGATTTTGCTCTTGTCCGTCACCATCTCATGCTTACCCCGCAACAACGCCACAATTACATGCTAAGCAGGGGACTTAATGTTGATGGTGGTTTTTAGCTTAGGGTCAAAATCGTAAAACCTTGCATCTGATGTGACGTCACTCTGCAAGGAAACAGAGCCACGTATGCTAACCTCTCCACTGACAAATTTATTGATCCGCTCAACATACTTACATGAAATTTATCCAGACTGGCGAATCTCAGATGTTCTGTAAATTTCGGCGCCTCGCGTATATTCACTTAATATAAGTTCCTCTGAATGCCTTCTATGCTATGTTCCCCGGCTGAACTCTTAGCGTTGATATAGCATGACGATTTTTTTTCACTCGCAGCAGAGTAGCACGAATCTCCAAGTATCAAGAATAAGATCTTTGCATAAGGTATTCAATCAGAAAAGCACGCTGCTCTCTTGTAACGAACTTAAAAGAACTCTGTGTCGACACATAGAATTCAGTCAATCGTCCTGACTAACTTGCAGAAATAAGAGTTCCGCGCCTCGCGCAATACACCAGACCTTGCTTTTCAAAATTAATTAAATTCGCCGATGCGCACTGGAAGTGCGGCCACGCCCTATCTTGTCGGCCCCACTTCCCATTGACCAATTAGGTCGCCCTAAAGGCGCCACACTCTCACCAGAAGTGTGGTTGCACCTTATATTTGGCCGGCCCCCTTTTGTGGCCAATCAGGTTGCTCTAAAATTGTCACCATAAAGGCCAAACGCACCCTACCCGGCAACCTCGCAAACATGCCACTTCGTGGCAACCTGCCTTAAATATCCACCGCACTGCAATTCCTAGTCCTGTGGCCGTTTCCACACTATGGCCTTGCCATGGTGACTTTGGCATAGCCATGGCGCCATTTGAACAAAAGTAGCGCCATGCCGCAGCCGCACGCCACGTTCACTAATTAAGGTATTCGAGAAACCCTAATTTGAGCAAATTGCTATTAAATCCAAATAACATTCACAGAGCAACAGGATTGGCGTGGCAACAGGGCCAACATTTCCACGCCACATGTGGGTCCGACTCCACGACGCCTTGGCCACGCCAAGCCCTAATTCTTCCACGGAGAATTCTTCCACAACGCCTTGGCCACGCCAAACCCTAATTCTTCCACGAAGAATTCTTCCAATGGCGCCAAGGCTTGGCCATGCCAAATCCTTCCAACGGCGCCAATAATTGTCCACGACGAAGTCCTCCCAACGACGTCAAGACTTGGCCACGCCAAATCCTTCCAACAGCGCTAATAATTGGGCACGCCAAATCCTTCCAACGGCGCCAAGACTTGGCCACGCCAAGTCCTTCCCACGGTGCCAAGACTTGGACACGCCAAATCTTTCCACGACGCCAAACCCTAACTTTGGCTGCGGAGCCAATTTTTAGTTTTGACCATGCTGCAACATCACTGGCATACCACTATGTCGTGGCTACTAGCATGCCGCCATGCCATGTCTATGCCACTGGCATGCCATTAGCATCTGGCTGACGCCACTTCACTATACAACAAGATGTGGCCATAATCAATGGCCATCCTTCTTCATGAGATGCAATCTCAGCCATCCAAGTTCGCCACCGAACTGATGAGCCCGCGACAAGTTTTAGGCGACTATCCAAGACGAGCCTAGCATTACATGCTATTTACCTGCGGCAAGCCTCTCAATTTTAACTTGCCACACGTAGCAAAGTCTTGGCGCCGTTGGAAAGATTTGGCGCGGCCAAGTCTTGCCGCTGTTGGAAGGACTTGGCCACGCCAAATCCTTCCAACGGAGCCAAGACTTGGTCATGAAAAGTCCTTCCCACGGTGCCAAGAATTGTCCACGCCAAATCCTTCCACGACGCCAAACCCTAACTTTGGCTGCGGGGCCAATTTTTAGCTTTGGCCATGCCGCAACATCACTGTCTTACCACTATGCCGTGGCTACTAGCATGCCATTATCATGTGGCTGACACCACTTCATTTTACAACAAGATTTGGCCATAATCAATGGCCATCCTTCTTCATGAGATCCAATCTCAGCCATCCAAGTTCGCCACCGAACTGATGAGCTTGCGACAAGTTTTAGGCGACTAGCCAAGACGAGCCTAGCATTACATGCTATTTACCTGCGACAAGCCTCTCAATTTTAACTTGCCACACGTAGCAAAGTGCTACATGTTTTCCATGAAAACACTCGAGACATCAAAATATATCACAAACTGGGGGATGCTCATCAGGGTATTGGTCTGGCGGTTTACAGCGTGCGGCGTGCAATGCGCCCGTTGCAAGAAAGTGTCATGAAGTAGGATAATTAGTGGTGGTGAAAAGTAATGGTGTAAACAATTCATTTCCTTCATCATGGAAGAGTAATGACCGGCGGTTACATGAATTCACTTTCTTCATCATGGAAACATAACGTCTGGCAGTTACACGTTACTCTTTTCTCCCACCACTCAATCGTTTCCGCTTCCTACGAGACCAGGGTACGTTTCACTATGACTTGTATAAATAGGTCTCACTTATTTCCACCAAAGCAAAAGTTTTTGGTCGGCAACACACAGTATCAAGAAATCACCTGGTAGCTTTCCATCCGGCTCACCAGTTCTACTTTCTGATACAAGTCACAAAAACGCCCGCACTTCCAGGATCAACTATTCTGGTCTCAACAATTTCTTTGCTTTCTCCCTAAGACCAACCCTTCTCCTTCACTTTGTGATCAAAGCAAGCCTGGAACGGCCATTTCTTGGTTTAGTCCAGGATTGTACAGATTGATCTCTCGAATCAAAAGTACTCTCGTACAGTACATTGTTTAGGGTTTAGATTCGTTTCTCACCCACACACCCAAAATTACCAAAATCAGCAGAAACGGTTTTCACTCTCAAACAACTATATTAAGCCACTACAGACACTAGCCTACTAGAAACTAACTTCGGTCTGGACTGTAGTTGAACGCCAATCAATCTCACACTGGTCATAGGTACAGTTGTGCTCCTTACATCTCTGATCCCAGCAGGATACTACGCACTTGATTCCCTTAGCTGATCTCACCCACAACTAAGAGTTGCTACGACCCAAAGTCGAAGATTTTAATAAACAAATCTGTATCACACAGAAAAGTCTACGATAATAGATAAATCTGTCTCCCACGGAAATACCTACGAGTTTTGATCCGTCTTTTGATAAATCAAGGTGCACAGGAACCAATCAATAACCCGGACTTATATTCCCGAAGAACAGCCTAGAATTATCAATCACCTCACAATAATCTTAATCGACTAGCGAAACAATATATTGTGGAATCACAAACGATGAGACAAAGATGTTTGCGACTTCTTTTCTATCTTGCCTATCGGAGATATCAATCTTAAGACAATCTTACGATTGTATTCGTACGATAAATACAACAAGATCAGATCACACAACTACAAGAAAAGTAGTCCGGTCTGGCTTCACAATCCCAATGAAGTCTTTCAGTCGTTAACCTACAGGGTCTCGAGAAGAAACCTAAGGGTAAAGGAGAATCGACTCTAGCTAACACAACTAGTATCACACAGGAGGTGTGGGGATTAGGTTTCCCAATTGCTAGAGTTCTCCTTTATATAGTTTTCAAATCAGGGTTTGCAATCAATGTTAGCTTAGTAACAAAGCATTCAATATCCACTTTAGATGAAAACCTGATTAGATTCAAGCTAATATCTTTCAACCGTTAGATCGAATCTTAGCTTGTTATACACAAATGAAATGTCTTTCATTTAGGTTTGAGTAACCGTACCTAAATGTGTACACTTAGTTGGTTCACAATAGTTAACCAAATGGTTAGCCATATGAGCACTTTCATATCAACCATATTCTTCTTTACCACAACTAGTTTAAATGACTCAAATGAACTAATTAAAGAGTTTTTCAATTGCTTAAATATTTTGAAGACACAATTGAAAGAAAATCGGTTTGATTCACTTGAATCGATTCATGAACATTATAGCCACGGTTTGCAAAGTTTGCATTCCTTATAATTTAAATGTTTAAGTTCATGTTTAAGTATGCGTACGGCTATGCGTACCTAAGCAACCAGATTTGAGTTGGTTTTGGTTTCCAACCTCAGCAAAAATTCTCGGGTAGAAAACTTCTATCAGTATGCGTACGGGTACGCATACTTAAGGTGCCTGGTTAAGAGTTTGTCAATTCCCAAACTCAGCAGATATTCACGGACTTGAACTTCTGCCAGTATGCGTATGGGTACGCATACTTAACCTCTCTCCTTCACCAATTACGTACACACACATATGCATACACTTGGTTCCCGGTTCATGGATTTATACACTAAGGTGCGAACACACTACATATGCTTATATCCAAAGATGGAATCTCAACTCTACACTTCAATCATTGAAACATTCTTAGAGGATGTTATATAGTTGTTATTCACAAACTATTTTTCATCAAAGCAATTTTCAAGATATTTAAATGTCAACATGACTTTTGTCACGAGTAAAGATGAACTTGGCTAAAGCGAAATCTTCCAAAACACATATCTCGAGAAATGGATAGGCGAGTTAAACTCGGCTCGAAATAGTAAATGTGTATAATTGAAATCTATATACTTATCGACTTTTGTCTCAAGAGTAGGAGATAGACCTTTGAGTGATAGATAAGTTCAAGTCTCCAAATAACTTTTAGTCTATGAAGTTCCACTGGTCCTTGAGTAGTTTTTCGTCTTCATATGATGATCGTGGTGGAGTCTGGAGCTCAACTACATTTAACTATCCTAGTCCAATACTTTAGTTATAAGTAGACTAGAAATTAAGACATATAGTTTTGACAACTAAATTTGACAAACAAGCTTGAGATAGCAACGCTTGCGAGTTCGACCGAGCAATGCTCTAACAATCTCCCCTTTTATAGATTTTAGTGACAAAACTAACAATACATATGGATTACAAAATAAGTAAAACTTTGTATCTTCTCGTCCGCATGCATAATATCCTTGGTTCTTCAACATTACTCGTGTTAGAGCATAGCTCGGTTGAACCCACCAAGCATTGGTATGTCAAGTTTGGTTGTCCTATTTTAGTGAACCAAAACTCATTTAAAGAGTCGCTTGATTATGTACTTGTTAGAGCATTGCTCGGTTGAACCCACCAAGCGTTGGTATGTCAAGTTTGGTTGTCATATTTTATTGAATCAAAACTCATATTTTGAGTCGCTTGATTATGTACTAGAGTTAAACTTCGTATAGGTTATCTTGAAAGCATTAGGATATGAGACATTACAAGTATTGCGAAGTCTTGAAGATGTGAAGAAGCAAGGAGCTACAACGACAACAATCATCCTTCCACTTGAGGTTAGTGATATTTGACTTGAATTATTTCATTCCTTAATGTATATTTCAAGTCGTGCATATTGAAAACATAATTGCGAAGCATATATGAACTCTAGATAGACATAGTATTAAGGAATACAATACGAGGTTTATTTCTTAACCATTAAACTTTGTAGATAAGACATCGCCATAATCATTTGAATGCTATTGTGATTATGTATGGGTATGAGGTGAGGATTTCATCCTAGGGAACAATGTTTACATGCGTTTTAAGGAAGTAAGTTCATAAACTTGTTTGTGAACCGAAAAGGAAATTGCTAGGAGTTATTGGTTTTGTTATTCATTGAATATCTTATGAACAACCAATATGTGTGATAGAGTATAACCGCTCACAACTTGTTGTGTTCTTGGTAGAACTATTCACAAAGTCCTGAATTTTGTATTGGTATAACTTTTATTAGTAAAACCAATCTTAAGTAATCACCTGTAGTATGATCGGATTATGTCTTCCTTGGGGAAAGGGAACCGATCCTAGTAAGGGAAATGGAACCGATCCTTGTAAGGGAAAGGGAACCGATCCTAGTAAGGGAAAGGGAACCGATCCTTGTAAGGAATGCAGTACATCAAGGGGAACCGATCCTTGTATGAGGTGCAGCAAAGTTTATAGCAGAAATGGGAACCGATCCTATGGACATGTGCAACACATATAAGTTAGATACCATATATATGTGAGGAACCGATCCTAGTACTTAGTCAACCGAATCTTTGGGAAGCTAGTGTGACTATGCGTAGTACGTACATGGAGGTAGAACCGTAAACCCATGATTGTGATTGAAAGTTGGTTTGATCAATCACATAGTTCTTGAAAGTCGGATAAAACAATTCTAAACTTGTTTGGAAGTGTAGCAAATCGGTTTCAAGGTTGTAAGTGTGAAAGAGAACTTACAAAGTAAAGATGTCGACAAACTTTGAACACGTGTTGTGAATGTTTATTTCTATAATTGTTCAAAGATATTCTTTAACGGCTAAGGGAAGAGAATCCCAGGATCGAAACATAAGTAAGTTAAGAATCTTTTAATTAAGGTTATTAATTTCACTTTGTAGGGAAATTACAGAATTAGTAATGTGCATTTACTGAGTAGATTTTCCGAGAGATTTCGATTGTTATTTTTGGACAGAGCATTTCCAGGAATTATGGAAACCGAATTTGTGCTTTAATGAATATCTTGAGAATATTTTCGGTTTTGTAAATTCCTTGGTGTCCAAACTTCCTTGTCTATGAATACACAAAGTTTTCCTTTCTAGCAAACTAATCCTTCGTAAAAATAGACTTCCTCTTTTGTCTTTGTTACTGGTGTATCCGCCTATCAGAGAGGAGAGTAATCTAATTAGGTGAAATCTCTTACGGCCTCTCGTTTTAAAGTCTTATTTTGGATTGAGAAGCTCTAGCACGACTCGTTGGTGGAAAACTAGATAATTGTGGTTTATCTTTGTTTTCGATTGATTTGACTGACTAACGGTGGTTGAAATCTGATTGCACCTAGTTTGTTTATTCTTGAGAATCTTCTCTTCTGATATAAGATTCACTCAAACTAGTTCAGAGTTTCGACAGTGATCTTTATACTGTTGTTAGTTCTAAAGACGATCTTATGATAATCAATTGTTAACAGACTCCGTTCTGTGCGTGATTGATCACAAGAGATTCAAGTGATTGTGTGCAGGTTTTTATTGAAGATTTAAGAAGATTTAAAGACAAAGAAGATATTGAATATATGACTTGGGTTTTATAATCTTTGGTGTGCACAATACTTGTTTGGGTAAAATAGGATCCAATTAATAATTGGTTTATCCTTGTGGTAGATTGGATTGATTAATTGAGTAGATCGGCATCAACACGGTTCTTCGGATTAAAGGTGTTGTTGGCTTAATCTTAATCGATTACCTTTAGGTGATTGAACATAAGATAGATCTAGACCCGATGAAAGAGTTTATGTTAAGATAAACGGAAGATCCTTTGTCCGACTCATATCACTTGGTTGAATAGAGTTGACACCAAACATATTTCTTGTTCCTTTACTGTTTGGAATACGAAACAAAGGGATTGTTCCAAGTACGTGACTTATTCATAAGTCGGAGGCGTGGGAATACAGACGGAACTAGGTGAACTATAGAGTTAGTTACTTGGTCTCAACTATTCGAAGTGAAGTGTAATTTTGTGTAGCGGCTTAATCCTGAGAGTATCCAATTCTGGACAAGGTCCCGGGATTTTCTGCATTTGTGGTTTCCTCGTTAACAAAATCTTGTTGTGTCATTTACTTTTATTTTCCGCATTATAGTTGTTTTATTATAATTAAAGTAAATTACACAAACGTTAATTCATATTTACTTGGTAATCAATCCTATTGTGTTTGGTTAAGTCCGAACCTTTATATCAAGTAAACATACTTCGTTGTTGTATTGTCTCTATCTCGTATCTATAGACGATCACACGAAGTGTGAACCGATTAGTTGTATTGTCTCGACTAAGTCCATAGACAATCACTTTCGGAGAAAGGACTTATAGGTAGGAAAAGTTTTAGCTTGAGGTATATTTGGGTACCCTCGCCTTTTCAATTGGTATCAGAGCAGGCAAACACGAAAAGATCTAACAATCTGTGTTTGGTGCGATCCAACCTATAAGAATGAACTCGAGTTATCATGAATCGACTTCAATTAACATACCGCCAAGATTTGACGGAACAAACTATCTATGGTGGAAATCTGCTATGAGATCTTTTCTTCAATCACGAGACTTTAATACTTGGCTATTAGTCGTCAATGGTTATACTCTTCCAAAGAGAGAAAATTCATAAACTGAACTCAAACATTTAGCATAGTTTTCGAACGAAGAAAAGGCATTTGCAAAGCAGAATTCAGATGGTTTGAATGCTATTATTCATGCTGTAAGCCGTGACTTACAACATCATGTATCTACATGTCAAACTTCGAAAGAAGCTTGGATAATCTTCAGATCGTATTCGAAGGAAACTCATCAGAGAAAGAAGCTAGACTTCAAACCCTCACTTCCGGGTGGGAAAACCTTCGAATGGATGACAACGACAATTTTGAGGAGTTTCACATTAATCTCTCTGAGATAATTAATGCTTCTTTCTCGTTAGGAAAGACTATTTCTGAAAAAGATATAGTATGCAAGATTCTCAGATCGTTGTCATCTAGATACGATTCTAAGAAACATGCAATCGTTGAAGCTAATGATCTTTCGTCTCTATCTAGAAGTTCCTTAGTTGGAAAATTGAAGATATTTGATCAAGAAAATTTGTCTAAACAAAAAAACAATCTGGGATATAAAGCCATAAAGGGAGTTTCGACTCAATACTCGGAAAATTCCGATAATCAGGAAGATCTCTTTACTGAAGATGAAAGTGAACTAAACCATCACTTGTCTCTTATTACTCAACGATTCAAAAAACTGTTGAGACATCGAAAAAGAGGAGCACATGCGTCAAAAAGGAAAAGTGTTCCTCCACATAAACGTGAAGACACCTGGGATGATGATGATGTAATTCCTCAATGTTACAAGTGCAGAAGCTTTGGCCATATCTCTCCAGATTTACCAACCAAGGACACACAGTGGAAAAGAAATGCTTATACTGCCGCTCTTGGTTATTGTCCTACTGAGAATAATCAAGTTGATAAAATAGATCATGTTGCAACCATTGCAGACATCTATGATTCTGAAACCATATCAAACATAGATACTCATGAAGAGTTCACTCCTCTGATTTTCGGAAAAACACTTCCCTGTAGAGATAAAAGAACTCACCTTCTTAAATCTGACATTGCTGAAATAAAGTCATCGCTTGATCAACTCAAACAAAGTTTTCTAGATGATAAAGAGAAATTTAGCAGGCATCCGAAGAAAGTCGAGGTTACTCAATGCTCTGAAAGAGTACAAGTATCTAAACTCATTTATGATATTCGTTCTTGTCAAGATGAGATTAAGGTGTTAAAAACAGAAAATCAGAAATTGAGAGAGAGACTCAACTGCTTTAAAAATTCATCACCTGAGATGAATGATTCAATAAACAAGAAGGTAATAATAAAGAAATCAGAGGGATTCAATTCCAGAAAATGTAATAGTTCTAGTGTTTTCCTTCTGTGCAAAAAAAGTGGTCATTTTCAAAGGGAATGTCTGAATACTAAACAGAGAGAGAGACTGTATAAAACCAGAAAATCAAGATCTAATCCTAGATCGAAAATCTCTTCGAAAAAAGAGAATAATATCTTTGAGCATCATGATCCCACAACGAGATTAAGAAGTGAATCTAAGTGCTCAAACACTTTGTTGAAATCTCCTAAGGAAGAAATTTCAACGATCAAATTGGGATAATATAACCGATTATCATGAATCCTTGCATGTTACCCGTGATAATATACTGTAAGGATACATATGTAAATATTTAGTTCTAAATATTTCCAAATAAGAATATGAATTTTCGGCTATAAAAAAAATAATAATAATTCTCAAAGATCTTTGAAAGCAAGGTCTAAACATTATAAGAAGTAAGATATCTTGCTTCATTTTCATAGAGCTCTGACGAAATGTAAACCTCTAGTTGCAGTTCTCGGAAAACCGAAAAGGTTTGGACTATATTGTTTCCAAACAAGAAAATTCGTCTTGAGTCTTCTGATGGGGATTCTGATTCACCTCCAGAGCTTCAACAAGGTGTTCCAAATGATGAGATCTCTTCTCTCAATGATAATCTTCTCAAGAATCTCTCACTAAAATTGGATCTAGTTTTATGTGAAGTAAGGAACATGGAAAAGGATTTGAGGAAGGAAGTTAAAGAAGTCAATGACAGTGTTATGAGTCTTGAATCTAGGCTTGTAATTATAGAAGATGATTGGAATCCGATGAAATCTGCTGATCCGGTTTCAGTTTTAGAAGGAAACTCTAAAAGATCAATCTCAGAGTTTCACAAATGAGAAGGGAATAATAGGCATCAATTTTTGATTTCTTTCATTGATTGTATTGACTTATTATGAATAAAAATATTATGAATAAAATTATTTGATTAGTAATTTTTCTTGTGATAGTTTTCGGTTTACATAGCTTGTGCTTAATTGCTTTTATCTTATTGTTATGTATGTTTATGGGATGTTTAATTTCGGTTTTACTACCTTAATATTCAATCTCATATATTGTGAACCCTCATGGTTTGGGTAACTTTTTGATTTAGCGGGATTAAGTTCTAGCCCTAGTAGGTAGGCTTTATCAAAGGATTATGAGGGGTTCTAATAGAAACAGTATGTGAAAAAGTCACAATATGTTGAATCGGTTTTGGTTTAGCATAAAAGCATATGTGTTTCGACGGTTTTCAACTTTTGCTTGCAATTGTTAAAACCGGTTTTCAACCTTTCTCTGGTAAAGGTTGAGGTGTGTTGTTATTCTTTTGTTTATGCATAAGGATGACAACGTGGTGATATTTCGATATCAATTCTCCTTGGAAGAAGATGCTATCATATTGGAGAAGTGGATGTGGAATTTGAGGTAACAATCTTGTTAGTTAATTGTTTTCCTGTTTAAGAAAAGCCTGAGTTTATATTATATATATTTGTTGCTTTTTCTTAACAAAATTTAGGTTCAACTGATATTTATTCCATGATGTGTGTGTGGATGTGTGTTTCAATTGGTTCCTGTTAAGAAAAACTATTGTTATCTTGCTTTATTGTGTGGTATCAATCGTTTAGGCTTACAAAATTTTGGTACAATTGATGTGTGTGTGATTCAATTGGTTCTGGTTAATAAAAACTATTGTTATCTTGCTTTTGTATAGTTTCAATGGTTTAGGCTTACAAAATTACGGTGCAATTGCGGTGCTTTTAGTGTCTATATTGTTTCAATTGCTTCCGGTTGAGGTGAATAATTATGAAAGTTGATTTATGTTGGTTTGTATGAATTATTTATGGGTTAATGAAATAATTTGTATACGGGATGAGTTGTTTAGTCCAATTCGAATCCAGATAAGAAACTAAGTTAATTCTGATCTTAGTTTGTCTTATCGAAGTGAGGTTTCGGTTATTCAAGTCTAATCGAATGCCTAAACAAGGGAATGCTAGTTAACTAACCTAGTATTTGGTTTGTTTAAAATTGAAAGGTCTAAGTTTATGGATAATTATAACCTGACAAGAAAAATGGAGTCTATCTTTATTTTGGTCTTATGGAATTAAGCGGTTGTTTTTAACAATCGGTTTAGCAAAGGAACTAATGTGATTAGTTTTTTTTGGTTTGCTAAACTAAATTGGAAAAATTGTTTCGGGCAATTGTTTCCTTGGTAACATATCAAAATAAGACTACTTGTAGTTTCGGTTTTGATATTGGTTATCAGAACATGATGTGTGGAACCCTCGTGCCTAACTCTACAGGTTTGCAAGTCTATTATGAGATTTGTAAGATTCTTTTCGTGTTGTCCTTTATTTTTTCGTTTTTTTGTCATTTTTGTGACAAAAAGGGGGAGAAATATATGGAGTAAACAAGTGATACTGGCATTGATTTTATATTAATTGGTATCACTATGGAAAAGAACATTGGTACTTGAATGTTTTATCTAACAAAAGAGTGGAAGCACAGACTAAGGGGGAGTAACATGTCATATTTAATGGTATAACAAAGACGTGCGGATTGAATATCTACCTATCTTCCTTAGGGGGGGTATTAGCTTTGTTATTATAATGTCAACAACGGCATTTTCAAGGATTGAATGTAAGCAGTTTTACTGTGCTGCTGAATCGGAATCAAGCGGAGTGTAATGAATTCTTGCAATTTGTTTATCTATATGATGTAAGAGTTTTGTTACTAAAATTGAAAAAGGGGGAGATTGTTAGAGCATTGCTCGGTTGAACCCACCAAGCGTTGGTGTGTCAAGTTTGGTTGTCATATTTTTGTAAATCAAAACTCATGTTAAGAGTCGCTTGATTATGTACTAGAGTTAAACTTCGTATAGGTTAGCTTGAAAGCATTAGGATATGAGACATTACAAGTATTGCGAAGTATTGAAGATGTGAAGAAGCAAGGAGCTACAACGACAACAATCATCCTTCCACTTGAGGTTAGTGATATTTGACTTGAATTGTTTCATTCCCTGACGTATCTTTCAAGTCGTGCATATTGAAAACATAACTGCGAAGCATATATGAACTCAAGATAGACATAGTATTAAGGAATACAATACGAGGTTTATTGCTTAACCATTAAAATTTGTAGATAAGACATCGCCATAATCATTTGAATGCTATTGTGATTATGTATGGGTATGAGGTGAGGATTTCATCCTAGGGAACAATGTTTACATGTGTTGTAAGGAAGTAAGTTCATAAACTTGTTTGTGAACCGAAAAGGAAATTGCCAGGAGTTATTGGTTTTGTTATTCATTGCATATCTTATGAACAACCAATATGTGTGATAGAGTATAACTACTCACAACTTGTTGTGTTCTTGGTAGAACTATTCACAAAGTCCTGACTTTTGTATTGGTATAACTTTTATTAGTGAAACCAATCTTAAGTAATCACCTGTGGTATGATCGGATTATGTCTGCCTCGGGGAAAGGGAACTGATCCTATTAAGGGAAAGGGAACCGATCCTCGTAAGGGAAAGGGAACCGATCCTTGTAAGAGTGCAGTATATCAAGGGGAACCGATCCTTGTACGGGGTGCAGCAAGGTTTATAACAGAAAGAGGAACCGATCCTATGGACATGTGCAACACATATAAGTTAGATACCATATATATGTGGGGAACCGATCCTAGTACCTAGTCAACCGAATCTTTGGGAAGCTAGTGTGACTATGCGTAGTACTTACATGGAGGTAGAACCAAAACTTGTTTTGGTAGAACCGTAAACCCATGATTGTGATTGAATGTTGGTTTGATCAATCACATAGCTCTTGAAAGTCAGATGAACCAATTCTAAACTTGTTTGGAAGTGTGGCAAATCGGTTTCAAGGTTGTAAGTATGAAAGAGAACTTACAAAGTAAAGATGTCGACAAACTTTGAACACGTGTTGTGAATGTTTATTTCTATAATTTTTCAAAGATATTCCTTAACGGCTAAGGGAAGGGAATCCCAGGATCGAAACATAAGTAAGTTAAGAATATTTTAATTAAGGTTATTAATTTCACTTTGTAGGGAAATTACAAAATTAGTAATGTGCATTTACTGATTAGATTTTCCGAGAGATTTCGATTGTTATTTTTGGACAGAGAATTTGCAGGAATTATGGAAACCGAATTTGTGCTTTAATGAATATCTTGAGAATATTTTCGGTTTTGGACATTCCTTGGTGTCCAAACTTCTTTGTCTATAAATACACGAAGTTTTCCTTTCTAGCAAACTAATCCTTCGTAACAACACACGTCATATTTTTTCTTTGTTACTGGTGTAGCCGCGTATCAAAGAGGAGAGTAATCTAATTAGGTGAAATCTCTGACAGCCGCTCGTTTTAAAGTCTTCTTTGGGATTGAGAAGCTCTAGCGCGACCCGTTGGTGGGAAACTAGATAATTACGGTTTATCTTTGTTTTCGATTGATTTGATTGACTAACGGTGGTTGAAATCTGATTGCACCTAGTTTGTTTATTCTTGAGAATCTTCTCTTCTGTTATAAGATTCACTCAAACTAGTTCAGAGTTTCGACAGGGATCTTTAGACTGTTGTTAGTTCTAAAGACGATCTTGTGATAATACATTTTAACAGACTCCTTTCTGTGCGTGATTGATCACAAGAGATTCAAGTGATTGTGTGCAGGTTTTTATTAAAGATTTAAAAAAATTTGAAGACAAAGAAGATATTGAAGATCTGACTTAGGTTTTATAATCTTTGGTGTGCACAATACTTGTTTGGGTAAAATAGGATCCAATTAATAATCGGTTTATCCTTGTGGTAGATTGGATTGATTAATTGATTAGATCGGCATCAACACGGTTCTTCGGATTAAAGGTGTTGTTGGCTTAATCTTAATCGATTACCTTTGGGTGATTGAACATAAGATAGATCTAGACCCGACGAAGAAGTTTATGCTAAGATAAACGGAAGAGCCTTTGTCCGACTCATATCACTTGGTTGAATAGAGTTGATACCAGACAGATTTCTTGTTCCTTTACTGTTTGGAATACGAACCAAAGGGATTGTTCCAAGTACGTGACTTATTCATAAGTCGGGGGCGTGGGAATACAGACGGAACTAGGTGAACTATAGGGTTAGTTACTTGGTCTCAACTATACGAAGTTAAGTGTAATTTTGTGTAGCGTCTTAATCCTGATAGTATTCAATTCTATACTAGGTCCTGGGGTTTTTCTGCATTTGCGGTTTCCTCGTTAACAAAATATTTCTGTGTCCTTACTTTTATTTTCCGTATTATAATTTTTTTATTATAATTAAAGTAAATTACACAAACGTTAATTCCTATTTACTTGATAAGCAATCTTATTGTGTTTGGTTAAGTCCGAACCTTTATATCGAGTAAACATACTTTGTTGTTGTATTGTCTCGATCTCGTATCTATAGACAATAACATGAAATGTGAACCGATTAGTTGTATTGTCTCGACTCAGTCCATAGAAAATCACTTTCGGATAAAGGACTTATAAGTAGGAAAAGTTTTAGATTGAGGTATATTTGGGTATCCTCTCCTTTCCAGTACTAGAGTCAACTTCGTATAGGTTAGCTTGAAATTATTATGATATGAGACATTCAAAGTGTTACGTGAAGACTTGAAGAAGTGAAGAAGTAAGGAGCTTCAACGACAACATCATCCACTTGAGGTTAGTGATATTTGACTTGAACTGTTTCATTCTCTAACGTATCTTTCAAGTCGTGCATCTTGAAAACATACTCGATTTCATATGTTGTGAACCCTTATGGTTTGGGTGACTTTTTGGTTTAGCAGGATAAATTTCTAGCCCATGTTGGTAGGATTTATCAAAGGATCATGAGGGGTTCTGATTGAAACAATATGTGAAAAAGTCACAATATGTTGAATCGTTTGGTTTAGTATAAAAGCATATGTGTTTCGGGGTTTTCAACTTTTGCTTGCAATAGAAAAAACCGGTTTTCAACCTTTCTCTGGTAAAGGTTGGTTGTTGTTATTCTTTTGTTTTGCATAAGGATGACAACATAATGATATTTCGGTATCAATTCTCCCTAGAAAGAAGATTCAAACATATTGGAGAAGAGGATAAGAAATTTGAGGTAACGACTTTGTTAGTTAATCGTTTTCCTGTTTAAGAAAATCCTGATTTTATTGCATATGATTTATTGCTTTTGCTTAACAAAATTTCGGTACAATTGATGTTTTATTCCATTATTGTGTATGGATGTGTGTGTGATTCAATTGTTTCCGGTTAAGAAAAACTATTGTTATCTTGCTTTATTGTTTGGTATCAATCGTTTAGGCTTACAAAATTTCGGTACAATTGCGGTGCATTAATGCCCATGTTGTTTCAATTGCTTCCGGTTGGGGTAAATAATTATGCAAGTTGATTTATTTGGTTTGTATGAATTGTTTATGGCTTAACAAAAAGAAAAGGTTTTCGGGATGAATTGTTTAGTCCAATTCGATTCCGGATAAGAAAAAGTAAGTTAATTCTGATCTTAGTTAGACTTATCAAAGTGGAGGTTTCGGTTATTCAAGTCTAATCGAATGCCTTAACAAGAAATGTTAGTTAACTAACCTAGTAGTTGTATTGTATAAAAGTGAAAGGTATGAGTTATATGGATATTTAGAACCTGATGAGAAAAATAGAGGTATCTTTATTTTGGTCTTATCGAATAAGCGATTGTATTTGTACAATCGGTTTAGCAAAGGAACTAAGGTGCTTCGTCGAATTTTGGGTTGCTAAACTATTAGGGAAAATTGGTTTGGGAAATTGTTTCCTTGGTAACATATCAAAACAAAATTACTTTATAGTTTCGGTTTTTATATTGGTTATCAAAAATGGTGTGTGGAACCCTCGTGCTTAACTCTATAGGTTGCAAGTCTTGTGAGATTTGTAAGATCCTTTCGGTTTGTCCTTTATTTGCTCGTATCTTTGTCATTTTGTGACAAAAAGGGGGAGAAATATATGGAGTAAGCAAGTGATACTGGTATTGATTTATATTGATTGGTATCACTAAGGGAAAGGACATTGGTACTTAAACATTTTATCTAACGAAAGAGTAAAGCATAGACTAAGGAGAGTAGCATATCATATGATACTTGTAGTTATATGGACTACAAAGGAATAACAAAGATGTGAGGATTGAAAATCTACCTATCTTACCTTTAGGGGGAGTATTAGCTTTGTTATTATAATGTCAACATCGGAATTTATGGATTGAATGTATACAAGTTATTGTGCTGTTCAATTCGGGAATCAAGCGTATGTGTAATGAATTCTTGTAATTTGTTTATCCACATGATGTAAGAGTTTTGTCACTAAAATTGACAAAAGGGGAGATTGTTAGAGCATAGCTTGGTTGAACCGACCAAGAATTGGTATGTCAAGTTTTGTTGTCATATTTTAGTGAACCAAAACTCATTTAAAGAGTCGCTTGATTACATACTAGAGTCAACTTCGTATAGGTTAGCTTGAAAGTATTAGGATATGAGACATTACAATTATTACGTGAAGACTTGAAGAAGTGAAGAAATGAGGAGCTACAACGACAACATCATCCTTCCACTCGAGGTTAGTGATATATGACTTGAACTGTTTCATTCCCTAACATATCTTTCAAGTCGTGCATATTGAAAACATAACTGCGAAGCATGAATGATTATACTCTAGTTAGACGTAGTATTAAGGAATACAATACGAAGTACAATGCTTATCTTTTGAACTTCGTATATAAGACATCGACATAATCGTTTGAATGCTATTGTGATTATGTATGGGTATGAGGTGAAGATTTCATCCTAGTAAACAATGTTTTACATTCGTTTAAAGGAAGTAAATTCATGAACTTTTTTTGTGAATCAAAAGGGAAATCGCTAGGCTTATTGGTATTGTTATTCATTGCATATATTTTGAACTACCATTATGTGTGATTAGTATAACCGCTCATGACTTGTTTATGTTCTTGGTAAAATTATTCACAAGGCCTGACTTTTGTATTGGTATGACTTTTATTAGTGAAACCGATCTTAAGTAATCACCTGAGATGGTATGATCGATTTGTTGTAATTGGTATGACCAATTCTAGGCAAAGGGGAACCGATCCTAGTAAGAGGTGGAACTGATCACAAGAGGGGAATCGATCCTTGTAAGATGTGCAACAAGTTTCTAGATATTGGGAACCGATCCTATGAACATGTGCAACACGTTTTTAGATATTGGGAACCGATCCTATGGACATGTGCAACAAATACAAGTTATATACCATATATATGTGGGAACTGATCCTAGTACCTAGTCAACCGAATTTTGGAAAGATAGTGTGACTAATTACAGTACCCACATGGAGGTAGAACCGAAACTTGTTTTGGTAGAACTGTGAAACCCATGTTTGGTGATTGAGTGTTCTTAATCAATCATATAGTTATTGGAAGCCAGATGAACCAATTCTAAACTTGTTTGGAAGTGTGGAAAATCGATTCCAAGATAGTAAATATGAAATATGATTTACTAATTTAAGATTTCGACATTCTTTGAACATGTGTAGTAACGCTTATCTTTGTTGTTCAAAGATATTCCTTAATAGCTAAAGGAAAATCCCGGATCGAAAAATAAATTGATAATCTTTTAATTAAGGTTTTTAATTTTATTTTTAGAAAATGAAAATTAGTAATGTGCATTTACTAGTTGGAGATTTTCTAAGAGATTTTCGGTCAATGTTTGGACAAAGCATTTCCAGAAATTATGGAAACCGAATTTGGAAATATATTGCATATCTTGAGAATATTTTCGGTTTTGGAACTCCTTGGTGTCCAAACTTCCTTGGTCTATAAATATAAAAGTTTGCATTTCGAGCAAACTAATCCTCAGAGCAAGCAAAACTACCTAGTTGTGTTATTACTGGTGGAGCCGCCTATTCTGAGAGGAAAGTAACCTAATTAGGCAAAGTCTCTTACGGCCGCTCGGTTTAAAGACTTCTATTAGTACCGTTGGTGGGAAACTAGATAATTGCGGTTTATTACTAGTTTTCGATTGATTTGATTGACTAACGGTTGTTGAACTTTGATTGCACCTAGTTTGTTTATGCTTTAGAATCTTCTCTTATGATATAAGATTCACTCAAACTAGATCGAAGTTTCAATAGAGATCTTTAGACTATTTGTAGATCTAAAGACGTCTTGTGATAATCCATTGTTAACAGACTCCGTTCCGTGCGTGATTGATCACAAGAGATTCAAGTTGATTGTGTGCAGGTGTTTATTGAAGATCTAAGAAGATTTGAAGACGAAGAATATTTCTGATTTGGGTTCATAATCTTTGGTGTGCACAATACTTGTTTCGGTTAAAGAGGATCCAACTATAATCGGTTTATCCTTGTGGTAGATTGGATTAATTATTTGAGTATATTGGCATAAATACAATTCTTTGTGATCCAAAGTATTGATTGCAAAATCTTGGCAATTAATTTGGTAGTTGTTATTTAGATAGATCTAAGAACCTGACAAAGGAGTTTATTGGGATAAACGGAAGAGCCTTTTGTCGAACTCATATCACTTGGTTGAAAAGAATTGTTACCAAACAGATTTATTGTTCCTTTACTGTTTGGAATATGAACCAAAAGAATTATTCCAAGTACGTGACTTTTACAAGTTGGAGGTGTGGGAATACAGACGGAGCTAGGTGAACTATAGGTTTAGTTGCTTGGTCTCAACTATACGAAGTTGGTTTGACGTTGTATAGCGGCTTCATCCTGGGGGTGTTCAATTTTGGACAAGGTCCCGGGGTTTTTCTGCATTTGTGGTTTCCTCGTTAACAAACTCTTGTTGTGTCTTTTACTTTTCTATTTCCGCAATTATAATTGTTTTTATTATAATTAGAAGTAAAATACACAAACGTTAATTCCTATTTTCTTGATAGTAATCTTATTGTGTTTGGTTAAAAATCCGAACCATTTATCAAGTAAACATATTTCATTGTTGTATTTTCTCGATCTCGTATCCATAGACGATCACACGAAGTGTGAACCGATTAGTTGTATTGTCTCGACTCAGTCCATAGACAATCACTTTCGGAGAAAGGACTTATAGGTGGAAAAGTTTTAGATTGAGGTATATTTGGGTACCCTCGTCTTTTCAACTCGAAATATTCGTCATTTCCAAGTAATCCAATGATTCCAAAGGTTGTAAGCTCAGCATCATCGTTGTTGAAAATCCGTAGCCATAACAATGAGAAAACACAAGCTCTCAATCATTGTTACACAGTTTCATAGTATTATTACACGGCATCAAAGTTCAATTGTATCACAACTTTGACAACAATACTATGGTGATATGTATCACTCCCCCTTAGTCAATACTTTCATCTCAACATGAAAACCAATCCCCCTTGCATAATGATCCGAAAACCATATGTATTTTTAGTGTAAACTACACATTAATTCTCCCCTTTTTGTCAATAAAATTGGCAAAGGTACGAAAACTAGTGGGATCCTAATGAAATTTCCATGGAGATACTTCAAGACCAAAGAAAATCACATATCAACTTGTTTAGATGCAATCATAAAGCCGAAGCTAAATGCATTCATCAAGGAGTTTATAAAGATACATGATAACTCCTATAATATTCCACAGCCGCACTCCCCGCAAAGATATGGAAATTATGCGCAAGTTCAAAAAGAACTCTCCCCCATAAAATGTCATTCCCAAAAGAACAACACACGCGACCTTGCTTTTACAAGAAAATAAGGATTTACTTGGACATAATCAGATCTCATGAGAACATGAATTTGTATCCAATACAATCAATTGAATTAACCACAAGAGAACCCATGATTAATTCAATCTGAATACACAACTAAATTAACCACAAGAAAGTGATCAATTCACTTGGTCATGCTCAACATAAGAAAACTTACGGAGCAGCACGGTATATCCACAAAAATGTGGATCCGAGATTGACCAATACTGCGTAGTACACAAGGATTCATTCTATTTTCCATCACTATTTGCACAATGACATATAATAGACTTAATCCTTGTAAACAAAAGTTCATCCTTTCTTCCATCAATATTTGCATAATGACATAAAAGGCTTTAACTTTTGTATTGTCAAAAGTTCATTCTATCTTTTATCAATATTTTCATACCGACATAATAGAGATAACTTTTGAACAAGTATGGGACAGTCACAGGTTCACGGATGTAAACAACATATCCCATAACAATTTGCAATATATAAAATCATAAAGATTAAAATTGCAAAAATTAACCTTTGTCCTTAGAAGGTAGAATCAATCTTTTTTGCAATGATTTACACCAAGAATAGCTACCAAAGGCGTATAAAAATATTTTCTTAACAAGGAAGAACATACAAAGTCATTAACGACCACGCACCATAGTTCACATAAGATGGTTGTGAACATTCAAGAATCCCATAGCAATACGTGATACTGCCCATTCTTGAACTTCCTTCTTTGTGATTCACCAAAAACAATCTTTTAAAGCTAAAAAAGATCTTAGAAGAGAGGTACTCCAAGAATCCAAGTGCCCAAGTCCAAGAGAAATGGAACAAGTGCAACGAAACGGAGCAAAACACTCAAAAACAAGAGGCAGGACAAGCACCATTCTTAACTTATCCAAATTCAGGAATTCTCATATTTATTTTGAATATAATTCAAATAGGAAGAGGATTCAAAAAGAATGAGGTCATTCCAAGTTCGGACGAAGAAGTTACGGCCAAAACAAGTTTACCGAATATCGACGTTAAGTATGCATACAGGTTTGCAAACGAATTTTCATGACCTGGGAGAGTATGCAAACGGGTATGCGTACTTAAACCCCCTGGATTTTGATTTTAAATGATGTTATGCATACCAGGTAGGTGTACCATGAATTCCAAACATCCCGAACTACTATTTTCAAACCTAAACTTTTAAGAACCTTAAACACAGATCAAGTTAGGTAGAAATGAACAATAAGCAAGGTACATGGATCATTATAAGTACTCTAAGAAAATAAAAACATAGATCTTTATAGACATACCTTTTTAGAAGAATCCAGTCGAATTCTACAGCCTTGCCGAACATAATCTGTGTGCCCCAATTCTCGTGCTTCCCTCACCGTATACATAGCAGGGCAATCCTTGGTGAGGATGCACATACAACACAATCAAGTTGTGTTGGGGTGAACAATGTCTTGCTCACCACAAGTGACCTTTGGATTATCATGAAATAGATCGCTTTAGAATCTTTCACATCCAATTCCATTTTTCTAAAAAACTTGTTAGGTTCCAACATAATGGATATTGCCTTCTCCATAGTCATGAAATTTTCTGGAAGATCATTCTTTTTCACACTCAAAGAATTATTGGATTTACTTGGTACCCACTTCTGGGTGCGTTTAGGAACAACCATAACCTTCTTCCCATTACTCTCTTCAAGACTTCTCGGAAGAGAATTGGATTGACTATTTTTTTGCAAGTTAGTCTTTCTCCAATTGGGAGCATCAGATCTTGTCTTAGTATTTACGAAGTTATCCTTTTAATAATCATTACGATTGTGAAAAGGATTCATATGACGTTTATAGGAAAATCTAGATTTATCACAGCACTGATTCCTTTGCCTAAAGGTTGGACAGTTACAACCTGTAGCGTTAAGGGGATTAGTCTTAACATATGATCTTGGTTTCAAAACTTCTTGTGATTCCCAAACAAGAACATCATGAAGTTTCTCATTCCTTATACGGAAACGACACCTCCTTTCCAGGTGACCTGTATTTCCGCAATAGTGACAAAAATAAGGAATGTTCTTACCTCGATCCGTGTGTGCTGACTTTGGAGGTTGATATACTTTGCTTTTTCGAACCTTAACTGCCGGAGAAGGTATTTCACTTTTTCCATCAGTGGAAACCTTTTGTTGAGAAGCATCACTAGCCTTGACAAATTTTACCTCTTTGCTAGTACTTGGAGCATCTATTCCCTTATAGCCCAATCCTCGTGTATCACGATGATGTTTACTTGCTCCTAGCATGGTGGTTAATTTGCTTGAACTAGTATTGAAATTTTTCAAGTCATCTTCCAACATCTTGATCTTATCAAGAGAAGCAGTTAAATCAGCCTCAAGGCATTTTTCTCGAGCAAGATAAGCGCTTTATCTGTCGTCAAAACTTGTTTGCTAAGAGTTAATCCTTGCTTCAGTTTCTGCAAGTTTCTCTTCCAACAAAAAATACTTTTGATAGATATTATCACATTCAAGTGACTCATACGTAGGTTTTCCTCAGAATCCTTGAGGATCGATTCGTTAGAATGATTCGAAACATAAACACCTACGTAACATCTTCTCAATTTCTTGTTTTCTCGACAGAGAGGAGTCAGAAGAGGAGTGACATGAGAAGTTGTCATCTTCTTCTTTTCTAACAAATTCAAAACCTTCACATACTCAGAGACTTCCTCATCAACATCTCTATTAATATCTGAATCACCTTCATCGGAAAGTTCATCCAACTGTTCTTTTAGGAGTGTTTCCAGACTTCAACAGGTTTTACATTAAGAGAATGTTTAGATACTGACCTAGATGTGATAGTCCTCTCTGGTGAATTCAAGCTTTGAAAATCATCTGGTAATTTATGAACATGTACGTTATTATAGATATACTGGTCCATAATCAGATCGCTACAAACACAGACTTATAAGGTCTTTAACGTGTTTTCCTGCTCTGTTACCAATTGAAAAAGCGGGGGTCTAACAGCCACACCCAATATTTCGCTTAGCAATCTGTATGGACTAACTCCAATATACTTTCAATAGAATCAACTAGACAATTAGACTCAATCTTAAAAAGATATATCAAAGAGTCAATATCTCACTTTCTCGATTCAATCCTTACTCAAGCAAATAGAAATCTGCGAGTCTAATTGAATACACGATAAATAACTTGGATGGAACCAAAGACCAATATCCAAGGATCAATCAATTTCAATCAACAACCAAAGGTTGGATTTCATAATTGATCGATACAACGCAAAATATGTGATGTTTCTATTATATAACAAAATATAATGCGGAAAAGAAATAACACAAACACCAAAAGTTTTGTTAATGAGGAAACCCCAAATGCAGAAAAATCCCGGGACCTATTCCAAATTGAACACACATTGTATTAATTCGCTACAGACACTAGCCTATTAAAAACTAACTTCGGTCTGGACTATAGTTGAATGCCAACCAATCTCACATTGATCCAAGGTACAGTTGCGCTCCTTACGTCTCTGATCCCAGCAGGATACTACGCACTTGATTCCCTTATATGATCTCACCCACAACTAAGAGTTGCTACGACCCAAAGTCGAAGACTTTAATAAACAAATCTGTATCACACATAAAAGTCTACCATAATAGATAAATCTGTCTCCCACAAAAATACATATGAGTTTTGTTCCGTCTTTTGATAAATCAAGGTGACAGGAACCAATAAATAACCCGGACTTATATTCCCGAATAACAGGCTAGAATTATCAATCACCTCACAATAATCTTAATCGACTAGTGAAACAAGATATTGTGGAATCACAAACGATGAGACGAAGATGTTTGTGACTTCTTTTCTATCTTGCATCAGAGATATCAATCTCAAGCCAATATTACGATTGTACTCGTACGATAGATACAACAAGATCAGATCACACAACTACAAGAAAAGTAGTCCGGTCTAGCGTTACAATCCCAATGAAGTATTTCAGTCGTTAACCTACAGGGTCTCGAGAAGAAACCTAAGGTTAAAGGAGAATCGACTCTAACTAACACAACTAGTATCACATAGGAGTTTTGGGGATTAGGTTTCCCAGTTGCTAGGGTTATCCTTTATATAGTTTTCAAATCATGGTTTGCAATCAGTGTTAGCTTAGTAACAAAGCATTCAATATCCACCGTTAGATAAAAACCTGATTAGATTCAAGCTAATATCTTTCAACCGTTAGATCGAATCTTAGCTTGTCATACACAAATGAAATGTATTTCATTTAGGTTTGAGTAACCGTACCTAAACGTGTACACTTAGTTGGTTCACAACATTTAACCAAATGGTTATCCATATGATCACTTTTATATCAACCATATTCTTCTTTACTACAACTAGTTCAAATGACTCAAATGAACTAGTTAAAGAGTTGTTCAATTGCTTAAATCTTTTGAAGACACAATTGAAACAAAATCGGTTTGATTAACTTGAATCGATTCATGAACATTATAGCCACGGTTTGCAAAGATTGCATTCCTTATAATTTAAATGTTTAAGTTCATGAACTGACCGATTTGATAAAGTAACAAGCTTGAGTATGCGTACGGGTATGCGTACCTAAGCAACCGGATTTGAGTTGGTTTTGGTTTCCAACCTCAGCATAAATTCTCGGGTATAAAACTTTCGTCATTATGCGTACGGGTATCTATACTTAAGGTGACTGGTTAAGAGTTTGTCAATTCCCAAACTCAGCAGATATGCACGAACGTAAACTTCCGCCAGTATGCGTATGGGTACGCATACTTAACCTGTCTCCTTCACTAATTTCGTACACATACATATGCATACACTTGGTTCCCGGTTCATGGATTTATACACTAATGTGCGAACACACTATATATACTTATATCCAAAGATGGTTACATAATCTCAACTCTACACTTCAATCATTGAAACATTCTTAGAGGATGTTATATAGTTGTTATTCACAAACTATTTTTCATCAAAGCGATTTTCAAGATATTGAAATGTCAACATGACTTTTGTCACGAGTAAAGATGAACTTGGCTAAAGCTAAAGCTTACCAACACATATTTCGAGAAATTGATAGGCGAGTTAAACTCGGCTGGAAATAGCAAATGTGTATAATTTAAATCTATATACTTATATGACTTTTGTCTCAAGAGTAGGAGATAGAGTAGATATAATTTTGAGTGATAGATAAGTTCAAGTCTCCATATACCTTTTAGTCGATGAGGTTCCACTGGTTCCTTGAGTAGTTCTTCGTCTTCATATGATGATCGCGGTGGAGCCTGGAGCTCAACTACACTTAACTATCCTAGTCCGAGATTTTAGTTATAAGTAGACTAGAAATCAAGACATATAGTTTTGACAATTAAATTTGACAAACAAGCTTGAGATAGCAACGCTTGCGAGTTCGACCGAGCAATGCTCTAACATGTCTTTGGTACTGTCCAAGCTTCACTTCATATAATTATACTTACGGATTCAATTTATATATCTGTTTAAGTTTGTGATTGTTAAAACAGAAAGAGATAAACTCTTTAGTATAATTCTTTGATTGAGTTTTTACTCTCGAAACATTATTAAGGTTTAGTCCATACAGATTGCCGAACAAAAAAGTTGGATGTGGTGTAGTACCCCCGCGTTTTCAGATGTCTTGTTTGCGTTGCCACCTAGGAAACACACACAACCACCGTTGGAGAATCTCTAATAATAGATGGTACCTCACCCATATTTTCATTTATAACTAATCCCATTCTTTCTTTAACTAAACGATTAACTAACATATTCATTATCTCAAATTCCGCAACCTCTTCTCCCCAGAAAGATATGTCATTAAGCGCAAGTTCAATAAGAACTCTCCCCAGTGTGTTGTCATCCTCTCGCAAGAACAAATAATATGTAAATTGATCTCTTAATGATATATCAATGTTATTGTGGGTTGTTTATCTTACTCTCTGGGGATGCTACATGTGAGGTATCTAGGAGTGTCTCTTAAACTGGTAGAATTTCAGCTAATGGAAAACACTAGACTTTGCATATGGACTGTTTACCCCTCATTGACAGTGTCATTAAATAGGTAAATTCTTGGAAGGAAAAACACTTATCCTATGAGGGATATTGATGCTAATTAAACATGTTCTTAGTGGAATGATTTTCTTTTGATTTTTCATATTTTGTTCTCCCTATAAGGGTAACTAAAGAGCTAAGTACCATATTCAAAAGATTATTGCATATGGTATGGATCTGACTTAGGAAGAAAACACAACCCTGTCAGTTGGAGTCAGATTTGTACTTCTGTGAAGGCTGGTGATCTTGGTGTCAAAAATTTGGAAGTTACAAATGTTGCTGCTAATTTGAGGCATATTTGGGATATTAATTCTGCCAGAGATACTATTTGGACTAATTGGATTCATTCTAATCTTATAAAAGACAAGGACTTCTAGTCCATGAGTACCCCCAAGATTGTTCCTGAAGTTGGAGAAGGATTTTGGATTGTAGGAGTGTGTTTCAACAATTTATGGGTGTTTGTGTTGGTAATAGGGAGAGCACCAAGTTCCGTTATGGGTTTTGGCATCCCGATGTTAGAGTTTTTGACTGGGTTCCCGTGTAATATCTTAATAGCATTTTCCCTGATGATTAGATGACTTTGGCTAAATTTATGGAGGGGATGTGTAAATTTCCATGCTGCACTCGTAGTGAGTCTTATACAAGCTCTTTTTTATTGCATATGGAAGGCTAGTATCACTGGGTAGTTTTCTATGAAATAGACTTATACAACTCTTAGTGGGAATATTTTGGTAGTACATTGGCATCAGATTGTTTGGTTAAATAAATGCATACCAAGACACTCTTTCACATGTTCGCTAGCTTGCTTGAGGAGATTGAAGACCATAGCAAAATTGCAAAGATGAGGTTTGATTGAGAATGAATCTTGCTTATTGTTTGATCATTGTCCTGGGATGAAGATCATCATCTGTTTACAGCTTGCCCATTCTCCCATTGTATTTGGAAAGGCCTATTACTTAAAATGAGTTATGTTAGAGAACCTTTTGATACTTGGGTTACTGAACTGAAATAGTGTTAAGATGAATTTAGAGGGCGTGCTGTTGTGGCTACAATCAGGAAACTTTGTTTTAATAGCTTTAGAAAGAGGGAAATAGAAGAATTTTCTCTTCCCAGAGTTGGACTGCTGAAGGGGTTAGCCACCAAATTGTTACTGATATCAGGTTGAAATGTACATGTTCTAAACTGTCATATTTGGATAAGCCACAAAACAGAAGATTGCTGGATGGGTGGGGTATCGACTGTATTTTTAGAGTTAAAGGTGGTACTTTTTACCTGGTTTGCTCCTAGTGAGATAAAGTTGTGAAAAAAAATAATTGGTGGTTTAAGGAAAGATGATTCTGGGGATAATGGAGCTACTACCGGAGATCATTTAGGTACTCCTCTTGCTTCTGGTTGTGGTGGTGCCCATGAATTGCAGGGGTTGAGCTAGGCTTGAAATTAGCAAATTTTAAGCAATATAAAATTCATATTAGTACTTACTCTTTAATTGCATTTCATCTTCTGTTTGATAAGAATGTTGTTCCTGCCTAAGTTTGAGACACATGTGGAGAAGGATTGTTTATGTGAGAAAGATTTTTGAGTTTGTTTGATACTCTCACGTGTATAAGGAAACAAATAAGGCAGTTGATCATCTTGCTTGTATTCATCCTAGCGAGAGTTTTGTTGAAGTGGATCATGTCAGTTCTGATAGTAAGCCCAATAAATTCATTGAGGAGGATAGCAGATGCAACTATATAGAGTAAATTTTTCTTTTCTGGTTTTGTTGTTTTTCTTTTTCTTTAGTTTGTAAGGTTCTGGGTTCTCCTTAAACCCAGCCGATTCTGTCAAAACCAACAACAACAACAATAAAAGTTTGGGAAACAAAAGAATCCTGTTATAGAGGCTACAAAGATTTGTCTTTGACGGCTCCAATGGGTTCAAATATCCTAAAAATTGATGAGGGACCTAATCTTTAAGAAAAATTCAAAATTACTTTCTGACAACTAACCTAATTACCTAACTTAAATCTTATCAAAATCAGAAAACAAAAAAGCTAAACCTAAACCAAAAAAATAATTAAAAAAATCACACATCTTTCTCTTCTCCGCCATTGCCTCTTCTCCAATTATTTTTTCTTCAACTACGATTATTTTAGCCATAATAATTTCAATTGGGGAAGACTTGAAAATCCCACCTTATTAGGGATTAAATTAGGGATTAAAGATTACTTCCAAAACTGAATACGGTTAGGAAACCAATATTTCCCGACCGCAAACCCAATTCTACGATTGAGAAAATATGAATTTCCAACCGTAAATTTTTGGGTTGGAAAAATATGAATCTCAATCTTAGAAACTTTTACAGTTCGGAAAACAACCAAATGCTTTTGGTTCTCAAAAATTTGGTTTTCTTCAATGACTCTGATTTTTTCATTTTGTGAACACTCAAAAACCAAATGCTTGAAACCCATAATAAAAATAAAAAGATGGCCGTTGCGCTGTCTAAGCTGGCCCCCTTAAGCGGAAGCATCAGATGTCCCTCGACTATTTGTAATCGCCCCCTTGGTGGTTTTACTTGCAGGTTCCTTGAGCAATCCGAAAGAAAGAGGGAAGAGCGCGAGACACTTGTTGTTTTCTTCCACTTTGACAGTTTCTTTAAAAGAGAAATGGCTTCTATTCTCTGCCTTTCTAGGGTTCCTTCCCAAATCTTGAGGTACGTTTTCTCTATGTGTATCCTAATTTCATCATAACCTAGTGCAAACTACTACTGCTGCTTCCCGTATCTCAATTTGTATCCGAAAGCATCATATTTAGTCGTTTCTTTTGAGTTACTCAAGTTACTGTGGAAATTAGTGCGTCTTTACTTCATTTAAATGATTCCATATGTGTTGATGTTGTTTCAATCGTAGCAGGATTTTTTTTTAATTTTTTTTTTAAGGTTCGGGCGAAATCTGAAATTAAAAGTTCTAATTTTTTTATTTTTTTTTAAGGACCACTATTTTCGTTTAATAGAGATAATTATAGGTTATGGATTCAAGTTTTAGAGGTTTACTCGATTCAATTACTGACTTTAAAGCAAATACTGAGTCTTTTTCTAATGAAAACCTTATGAATTTCTTTAGATTAGAAGAGAATAGTACCCTTGATCAAAGTTCAATAGATCCAAATCCTGATTTTAGTAGTTATAGTTGTAGTAGTATTACGGATCCTAGTATCACGACCTCATCCTCAAATTCTAATCTTCAAGTAGATCTTTCTCCGGAAGAATATGATTTCTCAGATGTGGTTCTCAAGTACATAACCCAAATGCTAATGGAAGAAAACATTGAAGAGAAAAACAGCCTGTTTCAAGACTGTTCAGCTCTCCAAGCAACAGAGAGACCCTTTTATGAAATTCTAGGCCAGAAGTACCCCCATTCTCCTCATTACAACCCAGAAAATCAAGTTGACAACTCTATTCACTACCATGGTAATAACAATAGCAGCAGCAGTACTAGTCACTATGCAGCTGAAACTAGTTGGACTGGTGAGCATCAACCTTCATCTCATACCCAAAGTTTTCCTAGTGATTTTACATTCCAGATGACTCCTCAATCATCTTTCAACCCTTGAAATGGTTTCAATGCTGTTGTACAAGGCAAAGTAGATTTGCCGGAGGAGAAGGTTCAGTTTCATGATGTGTCTTCTGAGAGTGAATCCGGTTGGCAGTTCCAGAAAGGCGTCGAGGAAGCAAATAAGTTTCTTCCAAATGATAAGAACTTGATTATTAACCAAGAGAGTAACGGTTTTCTTAACGAAGAAAAAAACAATGAAACTGGTGACGTTGAGGTCAAGTTGGACAAGAAGGATGAGAAAGAGACTTTGTCAACTGCTTCGAGAGGGAAGAAGAATCTGTACAGGAAAGATACAGACTTGGAAGAAAGGAGGAGTAATAAGCAATCAGCAGTCTTCTCCGAAGAAACGCTACAATCGGCTATGTTTGATATGGTATTGCTCTGTGAGAATGAAGGAAAATGTGATAAACCAAATTCAACTCCCAACGACTCCTTAAAGATTGAAGTAAGCAAGAACTTGCAGCAGAATGGGCAATCAAGAGGGTGTAATGGTGGAAAACCCCGTGGTAGGAAACAGAAGGCTAAAGGGGACATGGTGGATTTGCGGACACTACTTATTCACTGTGCACAAGCTGTTTCTGCTGATGATCGTAGCACTGCTAGTGAACTACTGAAGCAGCTTAGACAACATTCATCCCCGAGTGGAGATGGTTCACAAAGGTTAGCCCATTGCTTTGCTAATGGACTTGAGGCACGTTTTGCTGGATCAGGGAGCCAGATTTACTCAACCCTCTTGCACAAGAGAGCACCAGCTGCTGATATTTTGAAAGCTTATCATCTCTTTATGGGTACAATCCCGTTTAAGAACATATCAAATTTCTTTGCGAACCAAACAATTGATGATCTGGCTGAAAAGGCTACTACCCTCCATATAGTAGATTTCGGTATCCTCTATGGTTTCCAATGGCCTTGTCTTATCCAGCGGCTTTCGAAAAGAAAAGGTGGTCCACCTAAAATTCGAATTACTGGGATAGAATTGCCAGAACCTGGTTTCCGTCCATCTGAAATGGTTGAAGAAACTGGCCGCCGATGAAGATCTTATGCTGAGAAATTCCATGTCCCATTCGAGTACCATGCCATTGCTCAGAAATGGGAAAACATTCAACTCGGGGATCTCAACATTGACAAAGATGAACTCCTTGTTGTCAACTTTTTGTTTCGAGCTAGAAACTTACTTGATGAAACTGTTATATTGGACAGTCCAAGAAATGCCGTTCTGAGCCTGATAAGGAAGATGAATCCCAATGTTTTCATACATGGGGTTTTGAATGGGGCCTATGGTTCCCCATTTTTCGTCACTCGATTCCATGAGGCTCTCTTTCACTTTTCTTCTTTGTTTGATGTGCTTGAATCAAATATTCCCCATGAGCATCCAGAGAGGATATTGATCGAGAGAGACATCCTCGGGAAGGAGGCTTTGAACATTATAGCATGTGAGGGATCTCAGAGGGTTGAGAGGCCTGAGACTTATAAACAATGGCAGGGAAGGAATATGAGGGCTGGTTTCTTGCAACTCCCCCTGCACAAAGATATACTGAAGAAGGCGAAAGAAAAGGTGAAATCAGGCTACCACAAGGATTTTGTTGTAGATGCAGATAGCCAGTGGATGCTGCTAGGATGGAAGGGAAGAATTCTCTTTGCACTTTCTTCGTGGAGGCCCGTGTAAGATTCTTTTCTTTTCTTGCACTACTGTTCATGTAGGAGGTCATTTGTTATTTTGTTTTTCGTAGTCACTGATAAATCGTATGTTCTGCTAATCTTCTTCCTTTATGGTGTCAGTACGGCATAGTTCGACGGATAAGATAAACTCGCACTGTGTTAAAACACATTTGTGTAAAAATGTAAAGTTCACAATTGAAAATTTACTTCCACAAATAAAAAATTCAATTTTTAGCATAATTTTCTCTGTTAGTGAACGCAATTCTGCAGGCTCTTTTTCAAGATTTCATAGAAAGTGAAATGGCTTCTCTGTTGGATATATTGATCTAGGGGTTCACATTTGGTGCTACAGTCAGCTACACTAACAATTTTATTTACTTTTTGTGATCGAACGATGTGATTTTTTGTTGTTATTGATTACTTGTCAATGTGAATGTGAATGCGAATGTTCAGCTCGGCTGTAATTTTCATTACATTAAGAAAACTAATGGACAACTAATGCAGAGAACAGAACCTAAAGGGAGAATGAAACGGAAGTGCTGCTTTGCGTCTGATTGCATCCCACTATGCATAGTTCACTGCACCATGTTTGTTTACTCCTGACTCACCTGAGTTATCTGGATATGACTGAAACCACCTGACTTGAGTCAGGTCTGATTCAATATGTTCGCTTTGAGTCAGATCTGACTCAACTGACTCAAAAATATGTGAGTCAGTGGTTTGGTTCCATGAGTCAGGAGTATTTTGTTACCTGACTCAAACAGGTCCGAATCAAGGGTTAGGTCTGAGTCAGAAATTGAGTCAGATCTGACTCAAGATAGAAAATAAACGGTCTGATTGCTGACTTGGCGCGAGTCAGAGGTTGACTCAGACCCAGATATCGAGTCAGCTGCTGCATGGTCTAACACTCTGAACTCATTCTTCGTGGGAGCCGTATAGCTTGTTACTAAATCTTGTGCGCTGTTTTGAGTGTTACCAAGAGGCTAGCTAGATGTTTGGAGATTAACAATATCTCTTCCCAAAACCTTAAGAGAAGTACATAGACTTTGCAAAACCTAGCAACGTTTCTATGCCGCATACAGCCCAGGGCAAGTGTTGCTCCTCTCCATGTTGAAGCCTTCTAGAGTTTAGGAAGAAGCGAGAAACATATGGAGGTTCAGAAGCCTCGGGTCTTGGGTATGGGAAATGAGAAGTAGTCGAATGTGGCACATCAAAGGTACACTTTGTCTCACGTGTATATAAAAAGAGTTGAAGAGAATCAAGACTACGCTTGTTCGAATACATTTCTTAATTTGTTTTCAAAAGAGATTGATCAACTACCAGAAAAGATAGTTGGTGGGAGACATGATGTTATTCATGTTTTGTTAATTTGAATCAAGTGGTTTGATTTTGCAAAGTTTATACCAAAATGAGAAAAAGAAAAGAGAAAAAAAAACATTAACCAAACAAGTCGTGTTCTAATTAATCTCCACATAAAAGGTTGAAAAATTGGGATATGGTCGTATTTAAAAAATATAATCCCAAAAATAAACATAAATAGTAGTTGACCATAGCTCAAAATGAAAATGAAAAAAAAATGAACACACTAGTTCTCAGTTTCTTCGCTTCTCAACCAAGTAATTAATTGAATAAACAGTGGAATCTGTCATAGAATCTCATATCAGTATGTCAATTGATCATCTCACCTTGTCCTTCAACGAGGATGAATGGATGGTAGACTACAATTTTGGATTGGAGTTCAAGTATTCAAAGATCAAACAGAGCTAAGAGCTAGGGAAGAGAAAGAAAGTCGAATACAAATGAAAAGAACAACAAAATAAATCAATATTGTGGGAAATCTTTGGAGGTGCAGAAGTCACGCCCAAATAGAACTCATAATCGGATTGAATTCGAGACATAAGTCATCACGTTTTATTATTGAGGTTCAAGTTCAATGAATGACATTAATTAAAAAGCTCTGGTAATAGGGAAACACCCTAATTACTATACTCTCTACGTCCCTTTTAAACGAAAACTACTCATTGTTTTTGTTGTGTTTTGAAGCATGAATATTATTACTAAGCAGTCTACTCAAACTCCCCTCCCATCTACCAAATTTCTGTGGACTTTATCATATCCACCAAAAATTCAGCTTTTTTTATGAAAAGCAATCAATGAAGGTCTAGCAACCTTCTTTGTCTTACATCACATCCATCTTATCAACTCTGACATTTGTTCCAGATGCAACAATCTTCCGAAAACAGCGACCCACCTACACATTCACTGCCCAATTGTGACTTCTTTGCTCACTCAGCTCACAACCACACCAAACTCTAATTATACCCCAACAGTTGTTTTAACACCTCAAACAACCATTTCCCAACTCCTACAACATTCAGCACCAATATCTGTCATATCCTCCCTCTGTTTTCTGTTCTGGACTCTATGGTTGGCTAGGAATGAACTAATATACCGCCAAAAGCAAACAACATCATAAGAAATCTTAGCATGGGCTCAAAAACAACATCAAGAATATTATACGGCACAAAACTCCTTACCTCCGGTGCTACCAGGAGATTCCCCGACATTTAACCATTCAAGAGGTACCAAAAGGATATTGACAATATGGGTAGGATGGTCCACCCCGAATATGAATTGGATTAAAATTAACACAGATGGGGCAGCAAGGGGTCACCCAGGTTTCGCAGGTGCAGGTTTCATTTGTAGGGACTCGGACGCACGAACTATAACGGCTTTGGCTCAACCTTTGGGAATTACGAATTCCTTAATTGCAGAAACCTGGGCTCTTCTTTTAGCAACAAGATCAGCAACAGAAAGACAATGGTCAAAAGTTATATTTGAAACGGACTCAGAGAACCTCCTGCGATTCATCACATCCTCAGCTTCCCCCCTTGGTACATCTTAGGGATGATTGAGGAAATAAAGAATAGAATGCAACAGATCCCGCATGCTGCAATCAACCACAACTACAGAGAAGGGAATCGGGCAGCAGATGGCTTGGCCAATCATGCGACAGATGGAAGTCAACAAAGGAATTTTTCTACCAAAATTTGGGACCACACAATACCTGACTTTATTAGTCAAATTATCTACCATGATTCCGTGGGTACCACATACCCACGTCAAATTGTAACTTGATCTTTTCTTTAATAAATGCATGCTTAAAAAAAAAACTAAGCAGTGGTTACAGGAGTGTATGTTTTACCGAATGAATTATCCAGTACAATTTTATGCAGTACATATGCCTAATAAGATTAAGAGGCTTAAGTACTAGAATAAAGACACCTATACCTAATAAGATTAAGTGGATACCCAAAATTGTAGTCATTTTATTTCCATCTTTCCATAAATAACTGAAGAATGGAAACGATTCTTCAAAAATCTCGGGTCCGAGAAGTGAATGATAAATACCGCCAAAGCCCAATACTGCGGAGGAAATTAAGTGAAGTACTTCATATACAAAGTATGGAAAGGTGTCTATAACTTCCCCACCAGGACCTACTTCCCAACTTAGAGTAGCAAGATGGGAGTAAAATCAATCCTTATTCATACATGGGTTTTTTGTGGTACGAAATAAGTTCATTCCTCCAGCCCAGAATACAATTAATCGGGCGTGAGCTACGTGAGCCCCAAGTAGTTTACTGGACAAATTTATAAGTCGGGCATTCCAGGCCCACCAAGCGAAACCGGTGGTTTCTTGGTAACGACTAGCTAAAGCTAAAGTTCCATTAAAGAGAGTTTCCACGGGGTAGAACCTCCTCAGGGAATATAAGGTTTGCATGAGTCTGATCCTGAACCGCCATCCAAGCACGAATACCCTCGTTTAAAAGAATATTTTTAGTGTAGAAAGTCTCATATTCAGGATCTTCGGCTGCGCGTATTTCCTGGGAAACGAAGTCATAGGCACGCAGGTTCAGAGCCAGTCCGACTATTCCAAGAGCACTCATCCATAAACCGGTTACTGATACAAATAACATAAAGAAATGTAACCAACGTTTATTGGAAAAAGCAACCCAACAAGCTTTCGTAGCTCAGTTGATTAGAGCACCCGTTTAGTAAGCGGGAGGTCTTGAGTTCAACTCTCAACGAAAGCAGTGAAGCCTTTTCGGTCCCAGTTTGTCGCTCGGCTACCACCCACCGAATTGTAAAGTTCTTTGTCCTTTTTATAATAATTAATAATAATAGGTAATTAAAAATACTACTACTTATATAGCCCGATTGTAGCCCGACTTGATGCACAAATTGTAGCCCGACTCCTACCCATTCATGTGTAAATACTACTTATGTGTATTTTTTTAAATAAATGCCCTTGGTGGTGCGTATTCTATTCAAATAATAATAATAATAATAAGGCCATCCCCTGGCAAGCGAGATCTTCCCACCAAGTACTCTTTCTATGATCGTGAAGCTATCCTCTGGCAATGCAATCGAACCGAACATGCAATGGACTTCCTTAAGGCCATACACATCCCCGGACTTAAGGCCATCCCCATCCCCGGACTTAAGCTATCCTCTGGCAATCCCCTACCAAACATTTGGGCCTCGGCAATTCAGGTCAGTTCTCAAGTACCGCATGGGTATACCCCTTTTCGCTGAGGATAAACTGTGTTCCTATTGTGGCTGTGCCATGGACATTTATGGAGACCATGCCCTTCACTGTGCTAAACAGGTTGGCATCAAATTCAGACACGACTCAGTGCGAGATGTTTTTGCTGATATTTGCTACAAAACCGGCATCGCTGCACGTAAAGAAGTCTCAATGGTTTTTTTGTCCGACGTTAATGCCTTAAGACCCGCAGACATACTCGTTTACAATTGGATTAACGATCGTGATATTTGCTTTGATGTCACTGGCGTATCCCCATTTACCAATGCTAGGAACTGTAGTTTTTCTCCAGGACATGCTATCTCTACTTCCGTTGCCCACAAGCGTAACAAGTACTTGGGAAAATGCACAACACATGGTTACGAGTTTGGATTATTGGCTTTTACAACTTTAAGAGGATTAGGCGAGGAAACGTGCATTTTCATAAAAAGACTGACGAACTGTCTCGCAAGCCAAGATGCAAACCACAAGGTTGGGGGAGGGGGGTCTCTCTTTCATAAAATAGGCATAGTTATTCAAAAATCTATTGGTGCCCAGCTTGTTGCTAGGCTACCAATAACTGATGTGTAATGTACTATTTCTTTTATTTTATTGAAAGCCCTCTGTGGCGCTTTTTCTATAATAATAATAATAAGTAACAAGTGTAACAAGTATCAAGATATGTGTTTAAGACATTGATATGAGTTTGGCGTTTTAGACTTTTCAACTCTTGGTGAATTAGATGAAGATACTTGTGTGCTCTTGAGAAGATTGAAGAATTTCCTTGCAAGCCAGGATGCTAATTCTGTTCAAGATGAATATTCATTAATAGAGATTCAGAATTACAGTTGCAGAAACAAAGTAATGCGAGGAGATGATTATTCTCTCTCTTAGACACAAAGACAAACTCGGATGTAGATAGATATCTGAGAGTGGAAAACTAACGTACACTAGATAGGTTGTCAATCCTGCTAACTTACAACTAAACCAATAAGAAAATGAAAACAAACTGACTTGCATAATACTAGTGTAAACACTAAACTGAAAATTAATTAGTTATTTAACTATTATTAGCCCCCCTCAAGCTGATGACTTTGGAAGGACTTTCAGCTTGAATCTTAATAGAGCAAATCTAGGACCTGACAAACCTTTGGTGAAGATATCTGCAGCCTGATCAATGGTAGAGATGTAAGAAATGGAAAGCTCTTTTTCCTGAACTAATTCTCTGACAAAGTTGTAGTCGATATCCAAGTGCTTCATCATTGAGAAAAACACAAGATTAGAAGAATAAGATATCGCACTTATATTGTCACATAGCAGAGAAAGAGCGGTATGCAGAAAATGTGTAAGTCTCTGAGTTGTTTGCAAATCCATAGGACTTCAACTTCAGAATTTTCATGACTTCTAAATTCGGCTTCAATAGATGATCTAACAACTGAATGTTGTCTTTTACTTAATCAGGAAATATGGCTTGAAACAAAAAAAATATATGCAGTAACCTCTAGTACTTCTTCTAAAATTAGGATCAACGGACCAGTCTGCATCACCCAAACCATGCACTGCACTCAAACCTTTGCTAAACAGAATTCCATAATCAATAGTACCTTTAATGTATCTCAGGATTCTTTTGGCAACAATATGATGGTCAGTTGTAGGATGTTGCATGTGTTGACAAACTTGATTTACAACATAGCTAATTTCAGGTCTTGTCCATGTAAGATACTAAAGAGCACCAATAAGAGATATGTAGGAAGTTGGATCTCCAAGTAAAGTACCTTAATTTGCTGGCAATTTATAATTTGGTACAACAGGTGAAGAGCATGGTTTAGCACCGGCCACGTCATATTTATCCAACAAAGCAAAGCCATACTTTGTTTGAGACATGAAAATACCATTATCATTCCTCTTAACTTCAAGACCCAAGAAATTGTGAAGAGATCCTAAGTCTTTGACAGGAATGTGCACTTGCAGTTGAGGTATGAGTTCATGACAGAAAGATTCTAAATTCTATGTCAAAATGATGTCATCAACATAAACAAGAAGAATAGTAATTATTGAACCTAAGTTTTGAACAAAGAGGGATGAACCTGCAGTAGATGATGGCTTAAGTCAAAAGAAAGTAGAACTTGTTGGAGTTTTCTATACCAAGCCCTTGGTGCTTGCTTCAGTCCGTAGAGGGATTTGTGAAGTTTGCAGACATAATTAGGATGCTCAGAATCAATAAATCCAAGAGGTTGTTTCGTATAAACTTCTTATGATAGATCACCATGTAAGAAAACATTACTGACATCTAACTGAGCAATGTACCAATTGTAATTCACTGCAAGAGAAAAAATGATTCTGATGGTAGTAGGTTTAGCTACAGGACTAAAGGTTTCATAGTAGTCAGTACCTTCTTGTTGATGAAAACCTTCTGCAACCAGTCTAGCCTTATATTTATCTATAAAACCATAAGAATTATGTTTGATCCTGAATACCCATTTACAACCCACAACTTTTTGAGAATGATGAGGTGGTACTAAAGACCAACTACCTGCATTTTCCAAAGCATTGAATTCTGAATGTAGGGGTGGTCTCCATTCAAGCCATTTTAAATCTCGAGACACACAAGTTGGTACATAAAGGTGTTAAGTTTGTAGAAGAGTAGCCGACAGAGTGCCTTTGGTGAGTATTTATTTTTCTAGAAAATACCAGCTTTACCCCTGGTGACCATTGTATGATTATTGACAACTTGTTGTGCAGTAGAAGAATCTTTAAGAGACAAAGTGTTAGAGGAAGTAAGAGCAATGTTTGTTGATGTATAAAAGGTTCAGGATATAAGACATAAGTTGCAGTAGCGACGGTAGGTATGTCTTGAGTAATGATAGGTGATGCAGAAGATTCTTTTGCAATAGGAGAAGGAGTATCGAAAACACTCTCAGAGGATTGGTTTGAAGTATTTATGAGTGTTGATTTTGGACTAATTATGAATCTGAGAGGAAATACAGCTTCCGGAAAAACTACATCTCTATAGACATAGACTTTACCAGTAGAAACATCTAGACACTTATAACCTTTGTGATTATAAGTATACCCAATGAATATACAAGAAATGCGTCTAGGTGTCAATTTATGAGGAGTACATGGTCTTATCCATGGAAAGAATAAGAAGCCAAATGATCTAAGAAAGACATAATCAGGTTTTTTATGAAAAAGAACTTCATAAGGAGATTTAAACTTCAGAGATCTTACTAGTAATCTGTTAAAAGTATTATTAATTGTAGTAAAATCCTCAACCCAAAAGGTTGGAGAAATACCAGATTGTAGGATAAGAGTTCTACCGACATCCACCACATGTCCGTGCTTAGATTCTGCAACACCGTTCTGCTCAGATGTATGTGGACAAGTGATTTCATGCAGAATTCCATGAGTATAAAGAATATAACCTAGCTCATGATGAAAACGCGGGGGGTACCAAAATACACCACCATTTTTTTCTTAGACAATTTGTATGGACAAACTCAATACAACTCCGAGAGTTAAACTAAATCAAGGAATAATATCTTAGAGTTATATATCTCTCTCCCTTGCTATTAGAACGTTTAATCACAAAGAGATAACTCGGACGGTACCAAAGACCAATGCCGACGAATTAATCAAGTCGTGTCCAATGAACTAGGTTGGATGTCACTACTATGATTGATCAATGCACAAACTGTGATATTTCAATTATAAAGATAAACAATATAATGCGAAAAACTAAATAACATAGACACCAAAAGTTTTGTTAAAGAGGAAACGGAAAATGCATAAAAACTCTGGGACCCAGTCCAGGTTGAACAGCAAAATATATTAAGCCGCTACAGACACTAGCGTACTACCAATTAACTTCAGACTAGAATATAGTTGAGCCCTAAAAGGTATACAACCGATTAATGTACAATCACGCTCCTTACGCCTCTTGAATCCCACCAGGACTCCGCGCAATTGATTCCCTTAGATGACGTCACACCAACAAAGAGTTGCTTCAACTCAATTTAAGAATTTAAATCAAATCTTCCTCCCATAGTTAAAACTATATATGATTTCCTTTTACAATCAAATAGTTTGATTAAAGGTGTGGAAAACGGTAGTAGTACACAAAGTCTAGCTAACTTCAAAATCCGGATTTATGCAACCCGAAGTGCAGCCTAGATTATTATTCACCTCACAAGTATAAAACCCGTGGAATCACACAGTTTGAGATGAAGAGACCTTTGTGATTTCTATCAATCTTGTTCAATTGATAAATCAACAATCTAACAAGATCAGGATACACGAGTTACCAAAAACTAGACCTGGCTTCAGGAGTCCCTATGAAGACTTTGTAGTCGCTAAACCCTAAAACGATTAGGAATAAGAAGATTCTAGATACAACTAGGACACGCTAGAAAGTGGTGTCAGCATTCAAAGATCCCATTTGCTTGAAGTTCCCCTTTTATAGACATTCAAAGCATAGGTTGCGTTAGGTTAAAGCTAAGATAGCTTTGGAACCATGCAAACAATATCCACCGTTAGTTGAATCTTTGAATCTGATTCACATAAAAAATATATACACTCTGGTTAGGTAAAACCGTAACCGAACCGTGTGCAAAGACTATGTTCAACATGGTTAGTCGAAACTAGTCGGTTTGAATTTAAAAGCTTAATCTTCATTTTCATGAACACATAAGACATTAATTCTGAGTCACAAACATGTGATCAAATAAGTCTAGTGCTTCTGAGAATTAATCAAATGTTAATTATCACGTAGAAATAATTTAAACACACTTGAAAATATAATCGACATGATTAGTATATGTACATGGTACAAATACATAGTAGTTCGTGAGTCGGTTCAGTCATAGTACGCATACCGGTTTGTAAACATTTAACCAAACTGAGTTCCGGAGTTCACATAACTTTTTAAGTTTGCATACTGGTTTGGAAACCTTAAGACTGTTATCGATTTCAGAGTTCACATAATTAAATCTCTTTGCGTACCGGTTTGGAAACGCAGGAACACATAATTGTTTCAGTTTGCGCACTGGTTTGGAAACAAACCCGGTTCTGTAACCACAGTTTAAAAACAGTTTGTATACAAGTATGCATACCGATCCGGTTCACGGGTCACACAAATTTTTATATGATATACATAAGAATATGTGTACCACTAATCTGTAAGTCGATATATAGATACTTCGCTACGTGTACAAGTACATGTAATACGGGTTCAGACATATGACAATTTTCCCAGTAAAATGGATACCACTGTCTTGTATCCGAATCAATAGTAGTTATATATTTCTCTAAATCAATTCGAAACATTCATGAATAACATCAATGACACGTATCACTGTTCCAGGATATTTCCGAATGATAAACTTGAATCATGATTTTGATTCCGAACAATAAATTGTCCTTAACCGAAATTCATCAAGTGTGAACAAATGTTCATTAATCTTAGTCATTATATTCCGAGAAATTTGTTCACTAGATAATTAGTTTTTGACTCGAAATTCTTGTCTATGAATAATAGTCTAATTAGTTGTGCGACATCGTCTCAAATGATAGGAAGTGAATATAGCTTGAGATATAGGTGGTTCATTCATCACTTACCTTTTGTTGATGAAGTTCTCCAAAATCTTCGATTGATCTTCGCCTTCAAACCGTAGAATGCAATGATGACTGCTGTGATCCATTATTTCTCAACTATATTTCTATTCTAGTCCGAGACTTAACTAATTGTAGACTAGAAATCAAGATATAGTTTTGACAACTAAATTTTACAACAAGCTTGAGATGGAAACACTTGTGAGTTCGACCAAGCAATGCTCTAACACATGATTTATGAATAAACCACCACAATCAGTTCTAATTGTCTTGATAAAGAATTTAGCTGCCTTTCAACTTAAGTTTTGAATCGATAAAATACCTTTACCGAAATCATATTAGTCAAACATAGGAAATATCCAGCAGAATTTAGAGTAATCATCAATTATGTTCATATAATACTTGTATCCAGAGATAAAAGTTACAGAACTTGGAACCGATAGATCAAGATGTAAAATCTCTAGTGGATGTGAACTATACTGACTTGAAATTGAAAAGGGGAGTTTATGACTCCTTCCTAAATGACAATCAGTACAAAAGATAGGTTTTCACATCACAAAAGAAGAGAAAGAACTACATACTTGCTACATTATTTGAAAAAATGGGTTTGGAAGTTTCTTGTGCCAAAATTCAGAAGGAATTGTAGTTGTGACACCAAATAGAGATTTATGGAATATAACATGGACAAAGTGAAGCGGATATAGGCCATTATAATGAGGGCCTTCCAAAAGTATCTTCCCGTTGGATAAGTCATTCACAGAGAAACCATTGGAGTCAAAGGTTATGAAACAATGATCGTTATAAGTAAATCTGTGAACGAATAATAAGTTATGAGAAGACTTTGGAACAAGAAGAACATTGTTGAGATGAAATTGATGATTAGGTGAGGATTTTAATATAAAACCAAAATGAGTAATTTCCATACCTTCGTCATTAGCTGTTTGAATTTCCTCAATTACTTCATAAGTAGAAGTTGTTTGAAGTTCAGAAGTGAAAATGCGGGGGTCTAACAACCACACCCAACAATTCCTTTGGCAATCTGAGAGGAGTTACTCCAATATACTTTCTAGAGAATCAACTAGACAATCAAAATCAATGTAGAATAAAGTATATCAAAGAGTTTAATATCTCTAACTCTTAATTCTATCCGTAATCCGCAAATAGAAATCTGCGAGCCCGATTGAACATGAGGAGTAACTTGAACGGTACCAAAGACCAATGTTCAAGTGTCAATCAACGTAAATCAACAACCAAAGGTTGGATATTCTAATTGATTGATCTTAACGCACAACCTGTGATATTTCAATTATATAACAAAATATAATGCGGAAAAGAAATAACACAGACACCAGAATTTTGTTAACGAGGAAACCACAAATGCATAAAAACCCCGGGACCTAGTCCAGTTTGAACACTACACTGTATTAATCCGCTACAGATACTAGCCTACTACCAATTCACTTCAGACTGGAATGTAGTTGAACCATAATCAATCTCACATTGATTCAAGGTACAGTTGCGCTTCTTACGTCTCTGATCCCAGCAAGATACTACGCACTTGATTCCCTTAGCTGATCTCACCCACAACCAAGAGTTGCTACGACCCAAATTCAAAGACTTGATAAACAAATCTGTTTCACATTAAAAAGTCTATAGGATTTAATAAATCTGTCTCCCACAGAAATATCCCAAGAGTTTTTGTTCCGTCTTATGATAAATCAAGGTGAACAGGAACCAATTGATAAACCGGACTTATATTCTCGAAGAACAGCCTAGTATTATCAATCATCTCACAATAATATAAATCGTATGACGGCGAAACTAGATATTGTGGAATCACAAACGATGAGACGAAGATTATTTATGACTACTTTTTTTATTTTGCCTATCACAGATATAAATCTCAAGCCAATTTTACAATTGTACTCATACGATAGAAACAGCAAGATCAGATCACACAACCACAAGAAAAGTAGTATCGGTCTGGCTTCACAATCCCAATGAAGTCTTCAAGTCGTTAACCTACATGGTTTAGGAAAATCTAAGGTTAAAGGAGAATCGACTCTATCTATACAACTAGTATCACACAGGAGGTGTGGGTATTAGGTTTCCTAGTTGTTAGAGTTCTCCTTTATATAGTTTTCAAATCAGGGTTTGCAATCCAAGTTACCTTGGTAACAAAGCATTCAATAATCACCGTTAGATGAAAAACCTGATTCAACCAAGCTAATATCTTTCAACCGTTAGATCGAACTTAGCTTGTTACACACAAATGAAATGTACCCTCATTTAGGTTTATGTGACCGTACCCAAACGTGTACACTCATGTTGGATCAACAATGGTCAATCGAAGTTATCCATATGGTTACTCTCATATTAACCTTATTCATCTTATCCATAACTAGTTCAAATGACTCAAATGAAACTAGTTAAAGAGTTGTTCAATTGCATAGAAGACACAATTGAAACCAAATCAATTTGATTCACTCGAATCAATTATGAACATTATAGCCACGTTTTGCAAAGATTGCATTCCTTAAGATTTAAATGTTTAGGTTCATGAACAGGACGATTTGACAAAATAACCAGCTTAAGTATGTGTACGGTTCTGTGTACTTAAGCAACCGGATTTTAGTCTGTTAAGTTTCCAAACTCAGCAGAAATTCTCGGTTCGAAAACTTCCGCCAGTATACGTACGGGTACGCATACTTAAGGTGATTATATTAGGAGTTTGTAATTCCCAAACTCAGTAGATATTTTCGGGTTGAAAACTTCTACCTGTATGCGTACGGGTACGCATACTTATGTTGTCTCCTTCACCAATTTTATATACACACATATGCATACACTTGGTTCCTGGTTTATGGATGTATACACTAATATGCGAACACACTATATATGCTTATATCCAAAGATGAGATAACTCTTAATTTCAATCATTGAAACTTTCTTAGAGGATGTTATATAGTTGTTGTTCACAAACTATTTTTCGTCAAAGCGATTTTCAAGTTATTGAAATTATCATAACGAAACATTCCAAGGCAACACCAAATGATTGTATCACACAAACCATGTTAGATGTAACTCGGAAATTTTCATATGATCTTATTCGGAATTTTTTCACGAATGTAATATGAACATGGCTAAAGCGAAAGCTTGCCAATACATATTTCGAGAAATATATAAGCGAGATAAACTCAGCTCGAAATCTCAAATGTGTATAATAGAAAACTATATCGTAACACGACTTATGTCTCAATATAGGAGATATAGTAGAAACAAACTTTCCAAGTGATAGATGAGTTTGAGTCTCCACATCCCTTTTGTTGATGAAGTTCCACAATCTCCCCTTATTAGTTCTTCGTCTTCAAATGATGAACGCCGAGAGATCTAAGCTCAACTGCACTATCTATGTCCTAGTCCGAGACATCTATAAATATGCTAGAAATCAAGATTTTTAGTTTTGATCACTAACATTGACAAACATGCTTGAGATAGCAACGCATGCGAGTTCGACCGAGCAGTGCTCTAACAACTCCCCCTTTGTAAATTTTAGTGACAAAATATCAATACATATGGATTACAAAATAAATAAAAAATTAAAGCTTCATACACATGCTTGATATCCTTGGCATCTTCAACACGACTCGAAATCTTCGTCAATTCCAAGTACTCTAATGATCCCAAAGGTTGTAAGTTTAGCATCATCTTTGTTGAGGATCCGTAGCTATAACAATGAGAAAAAAAATGCTCTCAATCATTGTTATACAGTGTCATAGTATTATTACACAGCATCAAAGTTCAATTGTATCACAACTTTGACAACAATACTATGGTGATATGTATCACTCCTCCTTAGTCAATACTTTATCTCAACATGAAAACCACTCCCCCTTACATAATGATCTGTAAACCATATGTATTTGTGGTGCGAACTACACATTAATTCTCCCCTTTTTTGTCAATAAAATTGGCAAATGTACGAATATTAGTGGGATCCTAATGAAATTTCCACGGAGATACTTCATGACCAAAGGTGTGTTAACATACCAACAAATTTAGATCCAATCATAAAGCCGAAGCTAAATGCATTCATCAAGGAGTTTATAAATATACAAGATAACCCCCTCAAATATTCCACATCCGCACACCCCACAAAGATATGGGAATTAAGCATAAGTTCAAAAGAACTATCCCCCATAAAATTTCATTCCACAACAAAGGAGACCTTACTTTCACAAGAAAAGAAGGATTTAAATAAACACACTGAAACAAACAGAAATGCATATATCTAGAAACAAATGTGAAAATTGAACCACTACTTGTGGAAATCCAAACTCAATCTCCCAAAAGATCGAGATTTTATCAGGGGCAAGAGTTATGAAGGACTAATGAACCAAGACAACACCAATAGACTGCCGCAAGCTTTAAAACGTGGCAGTGTCTAATGATTTGGTGAGAATATCAACCAATTGTTGTTCAGAAGGCACAAATTCCATATTTATGACACCATTTTCATAAAGATCTCGAATAAAATGGTACCTTATGTGAATGTGCTTGGTTCTTGAATGCTCAACAGGATTCGCAATTATGCGAATCGCTCTGGAGTTATCACAAAAGATCTTCATTATTCCCGAGTCAATTCCATAGTCAGCAAGCATCTGTTTCATCTATAGAAGCTGAGTACAACATGAACCCGCAGCAATATATTCTGCTTCACATGTAGAGAGAGATTGTGAATTTTGTTTCTTGCTATGCCAAGCAACAATATTCAAACCTGCATAGTAGAAACCCCCTAATGTACTTTTTTGTCTTCCACACATCCTGCCCAATCAACATCTGAATAGGCAGTAAGATGAGTGTTAGTATCAAAAGTATAAGAAAGACCATACCCGACAGTGTGATTAATGTAGCGTATGATCCTTTTTGCAGCTACAAGATGAGACTCTTTAGGATTTGCCTGGAACCTAGCACATCAACCAAAAATACATGCAATATCAGGCCTTGTGGTAGTGATATATAGAAGACTTCCAATGATAGATCGGTAGAGTTTTTGATCCACATTTACACCTTTCTCATCCCTATGAAGTTTACCCGTGGTAGGCATAGGAGTCAATTTTGGAGTTGACTTATCAAGGCCGAATCTTGAAACAATATCTTTGGCATATTTTTCTTGAGATAAGTAAATTCCATCCTTGTGTTGTTGAATTTGTAAACCAAAAAAGAATTTTAATTCACCGACACTTCTCATTTCAAACTCCTTACCAAGAGAGACTTGAAAATATTTTGCAAGTTTCTCCGATGTTGATCCGTAGATGATATCATCTACATAAACTTGAGAAATCACAACATCTTTCCCACTCCACTTGGTAAACATGGTTTTATCAGCTCCGCCTCTTGAAAAACCTTTTCTAAGAAGAGAAGTAGTTAGTTTTTCGAACCAAGCACGAGGTAAACTTCATCGGGATGAGAATATGAGGAACTGTATGTATGATCTTAACATCATAGTGAAATTTTGTATTAAGGGAATCAAAACCAAATGTGTTATTGTGAAAGAAGTTTTTTTCAGACTGCCTCAGATCAATCAAACTCTATATGTTTTGATGGTGCTGCCAAGGGTAATCCAAGAGCTGCAGGGATTGGTTTAATTGCAAGACAGAGTGATGGAAAAAGCTTGGGGGCTGGAAGTGGAGGTTTGGAAATTACAACAAACTATATTGAAGAGGTAATGGCTTTGATAACAGCAGGGGAATGGGCAGTAGCCAAAAATTATTAGATTATGTTTCAGTTTAGATTCAAAAGATGTTATACTGGCATTTACTAGTGGTAGAATTCCTTGGATAGTCAAGAATGGATGGAAGAAAATAAATGAGATTTTGAAAAGCATTACTTTCAGGCACTCATACAGGGAGGTAAAATTTTCAGCTGATCAGTTAGCTAAAAGAGGGACAAATCTTGGAAGAGTAAAAGTACTTTTATATGAGGGTAGACCTAATCTTTTGGTAATAATGGAGCAGGAAGATTCACATTACTTCAGGTTCACTTGAAAAGAAATAATTATATAGTGATGCTCATTGTAAATTCCTTTGTTTTTTTTTTTTTTGCTTTCATTAAGCTAGTCTTGGCCTGTCAAGACTATCTTGTTTTTTGACATTGAGCTATATCTTTAGTAATAAAATATACATGATTTAGGAAAAAAAACAGGCATGAGGTGCGTGTTTTAATCCATAAAATGCCTTATTGAGTTTAAGGACATGATCAAGAAAATTAGGGTTTTCAAATCCCTTAGGTTGAGCCACATACACTTCTTCCTTTAAATTCCCATTTGGGAAAGCGGATTTTATGTCCATATGAAACAACTTAACCTTAAAAAAACAAGCATGAGCTAATAACAACCGAATGGACTCGGAGCGTGCCACATGAGCAAAGGTTTCGTCAAAGTCGATTCCTTCAATCTGTGAATATCCTTGAGCGACAAGTATAGATTTGTTTCTGACAATGGTGCCAAACTCATAAGACTTGTTCTTGAATATCCATTTGGTTCCAAAAATATTGATGTTAGGTGGACAAGGTACGAGTTCCCATACGTCTTGTCTTTGAAATTGATTTAAGTCATCATGCATAGCATTCACCGGCGGATCTTTAAGAGCTTCATTAATATTTCAAGGTTCTACTTGCAACAGATAACAACCAAAATTGAAAATGTTTTGAAGTTGACGTCTCGTCTTAGCAGTAGATTCCCTTCCCCCAATGATATTGTTGGTAACATGATTCCTTTGAACCCAAAGATGTCATGGAGGGACACGTTCGTATTCAACAGGAATGGCTTGACTAGAGCTTTTCTCCTCATCAATAGAAACTTCCGGATCAGCACCGTTGGAACAACTTATACTGATTCTGACATTTCTTTGATATTCTCAATTGTCTCGGTAAGAGGCAATTCAGCAGGAGAGTCATCATGATGAAAATTACTTAAATCATCAATAATAACATTAGCAGATTCCATCATGACTTGGGTTCTGAGATTAAAAACTCGAAAACCACGACTGTCAGATGCATAGCCAAGAAAAATACCTTCTTCGCTTTTTGAATCAAAATTCCCTTTTTGTTCACGGTCCTTTAGAATGTAGCACTTGCTGCCGAACACTCTAAGATAGTGTAAGTTGGGTTTCTTACCGTATCACAACTCATAGGGAGTATTTAAGGTCTTTGGCCGTAGATAAACACGATTGATCAAGTAGCAGGCCGTAAAGACTGCCTCGCCCCAAAACCTTAACGGTAAGTTTTTGTTATGGAGCATTACCCTTGCCATTTCCTGAATGTTTCTATTCTTCCGTTCTGCAACTCCATTTGCTTATGGAGTAATAGGTGGTGAGATTGTTGAATAATTCCTAGAGAATCACAATATTCAAATACTTTGGTATCTTCGAATTCAGTGCCATGGCCGCTTCTAATTTTCTTTAGTTTGCGACCTTGTTCATTCTGGATTCTATTCACAATAATCTTGAATTCACTTAGAGTTTCATTCTTGTGAGCAAGAAAAGCCACCCAAGTGAATCTGGTGTAATCATCCACCATAACCAAGGCATATTTCTTCCAGGCCATAGTAAACTGTTGAATTGAGCCGAATAGATCCATATGAATTAAATAAAGTGGAGCTTTGGTGAGAATATCTCAAGATGATTTGTGTGGAACTTTTGTTTGTTTACCCTTTTGACAGGCACCACGTACACCTTCAACCTTGGCATTGATTTTGGGAACGCCTCTAACAAGTTCTTTATTAATGATCTTAGTTAGGAGACGGTAATTGATGTGACCAAAACACTCATGCCAAAGATGTGTAGATTCCAACTTAGTCGAATTGCAACAATTAGATAGCAGTTATTTTTGCCACGTGATCCTTGAAAAATCACTTTTCCAGATTTATCGACAATGTCACATCCATTAGCATTGAAGACAACTTTATGGCCTTTATCGCAGATTTAACTAATAGAAAGGAGTTTGGCAGTCATAACTTTAACGAATACGACATCATGTATTTCAGGAACACCGGGTAATTTGATCGTCCCATTTTTACTTATGTAGCAGCAACTTCCATCTCCAAAAGTTACTGGTCCACCATCGAAGTCGCTTATATTGATAAACCACGAGAGGTCTCCAGTCATGTGCCTGCTACATCCGCTATCAAGGAACCATTGAAAGGGTGATGTTGAATTTAGAGAAAAAGCTCCCATTCTAGTACCACTAACCAAGTTAGGTTTTCGTATATATTGTCTTTTAAGAGAAGACACAAGTTATAAAGCTTTCTTATGAAGATCACTTGCATTTTTTAATCTTTTCTTAAAAGATAAACATGAATGTTGAAAGTGATTACGAGAACCACAAAAAAAACAACTCCAAACATCATTAATCTTGTTCGAAGAGTTCTGAGCAGGAACAGGTTTCACAAAGCCTAGGCCTCGTTTATCGTCTGACTTACGGCAATTCTTCAACAAAGAATTAAAAGAATTAATCGAACCCATTGAAGGTGATTTTACTTATTTCAAATCCTTAAGTTTTGCAATTTCTGCAACAACATCAGAATTGATCTGGATTTGTTCATCTAACTTCTTTTGGAGATTATCTACCTCTTCAGAACATTCTTGAACCTCAGATTTTTTTTATTCGACTTTCGCAATCAAGACCCTCAATTATTCTTATCCAGTGATGTTTCTTGAGATAAAGAAAATTGATGAGATTTTTTAAATCAGGATTCTCAAACTTAGCAATGTCAGCAAGAACATGCTTGATGTTGAGGTTATACTTTTCTGGTGAAGCATTTTAGAGACGATATTGTCCATCATTAGATCGTTACAAACACAGACTTGTAAGGTCTTTAACGTGTTTGCCTGCTCTGATACCAATTGAAAATGCAGGGATCAAACAACCAAACCCAACAATTCGTTTGGAAATCTGAGAGGACTTACTCCAATATACTTTCTAGAGAATCAATTAGACAATCAGACTCAATCTAGAATAAAGTATATCAAAGAGTTTAATATCTCTAACTCTTAATTCAATACGCAATCAACAAATAGAAATCTGCGAGCCCGATTGAATAAGAGGAGTAACTTGAACGGTACCAAAGACCAATATTCAAGTGTCAATCAATGTAAATCAATAACCAAAGGTTGGATATTCTAATTGATTGATCTTAACGCACAACCTGTGATATTTCAATTATATAACAAAATATAATGCAGAAAAGAAATAACACAGACACCAGAATTTTATTAACGAGGAAACCGCAAATGCAGAAAAACCGCGGGACCTAGTCCATTTTGAACACCATACTGTATTAAGCCGCTACAAACACTAGCCTACTACCAATTAACTTCGGACTGGACTGTAGTTGAACCCTAATCAATCTCACACTGATTCAAGGTATAGTTGCACTCCTTACGTCTCTGATCCCAACAGGATAATACACACTTGATTCCCTTAGATGATCTCGCCCACAACCAAGGGTTGATACGACCAAAAGTCTAAGACTTGATAAACAAATCTGTCCCACACAGAAAAGTCTATAGGATTGAATAAATTTGTCTCCCACAGAAATACCCAAGATTTTTTGTTCTGTCTTTTGATAAATCAAGGTGAACATGAACCAATTGATAAACCAGACTTATATTCCCGAAGAACAGCCTAGTATTATCAATCACCTCATAATAATCTAAACCATATGATGGTGAAACTAGATATTATGGAATCACAAACGATGGGACGAAGATTGTTTGTGACTACTTTTTTTTTTATCTTGCTTATCGGAGAAATAATCTCAAGCCAATTTTACAATTGTACTCGTATGATAAAAACAACAACATCAGATCACACGACTACAAGAGAAGTAGTATCGGTCTGGATTCACAATCCCAATGAAGTCTTCAAGTCATTAACCTACAAGGTTTAGGGAAACCTAAGGTTAAAGGAGAATCGACTCTAGCTATACAACTAGTATCACACTTAATGTGTGGGGATTAGGTTTCCCAGTTGTTAGAGTTCTCCTTTATATAGTTTTCAAATCAGGGTTTGCAATCCAAGTTACCTTGGTAACAAAGCATTCAATAATCACCGTTAGATAAAAAACCTGATTCAACCAAGCTAATATCTTTCAACCGTTAGATCGAACTTAGATTGTTACACACAAATGAAATGTACCCTCATTTAGGTTTATGTAACCGTACCCAAACGTGTACAATCATGTCGGCTTAACAATGGTCAACCGAAGTTAGCCATATGGTTACTCTCATATTAACCTTATTAATCTTATCCATAACTAGTTCAAATGACTCAAATGAAACTAGTTAAAGAGTTGTTCAATTGCATAAAAGACACAATTGAATCAAAATCGGTTTAATTCACTCGAATCAATCATGAACATTATAGCCACGGTTTGCAAAGATTGCATTCCTTAAGATTTAAATGTTTAAGTTCATGAACAGACCGATTTGACAAAATAACCATCTTAAGTATGTGTACTTAAGTAACCGGATTTGAGTCTGTTAAGTTTCCAAACTCAGCAGAAATTCTCGGTTCGAAAACTTCCACCAGTATGCGTACGGGTACGCATACTTAAGGTGACTAGTTTAGGAGTTTGTAATTCCCAAACTCAGCAGATATTTTCGGGTTGAAAACTTCTACCAGTATGCGTAGGGGTACAAATACTTATGATATCTCCTTCACCAATTTTGTATATACACATATGCATACACCTGGTTCCCGGCTTATGGATATATACACTAATGTGCGAACACACTATATATGATTATATCCAAAGATGGTTGTCTCATAAACTCTTAATTTCAATCATTGGAACTTTCTTAGAGGATGTTATATAGTTGTTGTTCACTAACTATTTTCCGTCAAGGCGATTTTCAAGTTATTGAAATTATCATAATGAAACATTCCAAGGCAACACCAAATGATTGTATCACACAAACCATGTTAGATGTAACTCGGAAATTTTCATATGATATTATTCGGACTTTTGTCACGAATTTAAGATGAACATGGCTAAAGCGAAAGCTTACCAATACATATTTCGAGAAATATATAAGCGAGATAAACTCATCTCGAAATCTCAAATGTGTATAATAGAAAACTATATCGTAACACGACTTATGTCTCAATATAGGAGATAGAGTAGAAATAGACTTTCTAAGTGATAGATGAGTTTAAGTCTCCATACCTTTTATTGATTAAGTTCCACAAGCTCCCCTTAGTAGTTCTTCGCCTTCAAATGATGAACGCCGAGAGATCTAAGCTCAACTATACTATCTATGTCCTAGTATGAGACATCTATAAGTAGGATAGAAATAAAGACTTATAGTTTTGATCACTAACATTGACAAACATGCTTGATATTGAAACGCATGCGAGTTCGACCGAGCAATGCTCTAACAAGAAGGATCAGAAGTAATGTGATTATTAGCACTTGTATTTGCATACCAAAGATTTTCTCCTAAAATATTCGTTGAAGACAACATATCAGTAAAATGTTGAGGAGTATGAGCATTGTGACAAGCAAAATTTAGTCTATTATGACATTGAAGAGCAACATGTCCTTTTTTGCGGCAAATTTGACATATAATAAGATTTGATGTAGAAGTAGTGTCTAAGGATTGCACGGGAGTAGGTGGTGTACTAGCAGTTGGAAAGTATTAAGATGAAGGATTAAAATTTCACCATGAAAGAAAGAACCTCTGCCAGAAGAAAAACCACTAAATCTACAACCACCTTTGGAGAAATTAGGATTAAAACCACTAAATCTTCCACCAGTACCTCTACCATAAGATCTGAATGAATTCATGTTAGCATAAAGGACTTATTAGACAACTCAGTAAGTAAATGAGACTTCCTATCACTATAAACAACTTCCCACTAAGAATATTTTTATGAAGTTCAATACATGTGATAGGATGGTATATGTGACACATAGAGGTTGCAAAAGGAATATAGTATGATTTTAAGGCAGCAAGGGTAACTTAAAAGACGAGGGTACCCAAATATACCTCAATATAAAACTTTTCCACCTATAAGCCCTTTCTTCTGAAAGTTATTGTCTATGGACCGAGTCGAGACAATACAACTAATCGGTATCACACTTCGAGTGATCGTCTATGGATACGAGATCGAGATAATACAATCAACGAAGTGTGTTTACTTGATATTAGGTTCGGACTTAACCAAACTCTAAGGGATAGCTTATCAAGTAAATAGGAATTAGCGTTTGTGTATTTTACTTCTAATTATAATAAACAATTATAATTGCGGAAATAGAAAAGTAAAACACACAGCAAGATTTTGTTAACGAGGAAACCGCAAATGCAGAAGAACCCCGGGACCTAGTCCAGATTGAATACTCTCAGAATTAAGCCGTTATACAAAACCTAAACCAACTTCGTATAGTTGAGACCAAGCAACTAACCCTATAGTTCACTTAGTTTCCTCAGTATCCCTGTGCCTCCAACTTCCAATAAATCACACACTTGGAACAATTCCTTTGGTTCGTTTCCAAACAGTAAAAGAACAACAAATCTGTTCGGTAACAACTCTTTTAAACCAAGTGATATGATTCTGACAAAAGCTCTCTCGTTTATCACATAAACACCTTTGTCGGGTCTTTAGATCTCTTCCTTATCAATAACCAGAGTGATTGTAAGACTTAAGCAATCAACACTTTTAATCACAAAGAAGTGTGTTGATGTCGATCTACACAACTATCTAATCAACGATTATCACAAAGATAAATCGGATTATAGTCGGATCCCTTTCCAGCCGAAACAAGTATTGTGCACACCAAAGATTATGAACCCAAAAAGTCTTCTTGTCTTCAAATCTTCTTTGATCAACAATAAACACCGGCACACAATCAACTTGAATCTCTTGTGATCAATCACACACAGAACGGAGTCTGTTAATGTTGGATTATCATAAGACGTCTTTAGATCTACAAACAGTTCTAAAGATCCCCGTCGAAACTTCGATCTAGTTTGAGTGAATCTTATATCAGAAGAGAAGATTCTCAAGAATAAACAAACTAGTTGCAATCAAAGTTCGACCACCGTTAGCCAATCAAATCAATCGAAAACTAATAATAAACCGCAATTATCTAGTTTCCCACCAACAGTACTAATAGAGCTTCTCAATCGCAAATAAGTCTTTAAACCAAGCGTCCGTAAGCGCTTTCTCCTAATTAGGGTACTCTCCACTCCAATAGGCGGCTCCACCAGTAACAACACAACTGAGATAGTTTTGCTGGAAACGAGGATCAGTTTGCAAGAGAAGCAAACTTCAGTATTTATAGACAAGGAAGTTTCGACACCAAGGAATTTCCAAAACCGAATATTCTCAGAGATATGCAATAAACACAGAATCAGTTTTCATAATTCCTGGAAATTCTTTGTCCAGATATTGACCGAAATTCACTTAGAAAAATCTATAATTAGTAAATGCACATTACTAATTATTATTTTCCAAAGATATGTTATTTAATTGCTGGATATTAAATACCATATAAAATCAAGAAACCTTTAATAAAAAAGATTCTCAATTAATTTCGATCATGGGATTCTCCTTAGCTATCAAGGAATATCTTTGAACAATTGATGATAATAGTTACAGCTTGTGTTCAAAGAATGACGACATCCTTAGTTTGTAAGTCCTGTTTCATACTTACAATCTTGGAAACGAAAGCATTCGACTTCCAAGAACCATGTGATTGATTATCCTATCAAATCACCAATTATGGGTATCATGGTTCTACCAAAACAAGTTTCGGTTCTACCTCCATGTGAGTACTGTGACTAGTTACCAAAATTCGGTTGACTAGGTACTAGGATTGGTTCCCCACATATTATGGTAACTACCTGTAATTTGGTGCACATGTGCATAGGATCGGTTCCCCTCACTACTAAGAACTTCTTGCACATGTTCATAGGATCGGTTCCCCTCACATTAATAACTTGTGGAACCTATTACAAGGATCGATTCCCCTATTGTAAATTTACCTGCACCTCTTATTAGGATCGGTTCCCCTTTCACTAATAAAAGTTACTATTTGCAAGGTATCGACCGTACCATCTTGAGTGATTACTTAACATCGGTTTTACTAATAAAAGTTATACCAATAACTTAAGTCAGGCATCCATGAATATTTTTACCAACCATATAAACAAGTTTATGATAGGATATACACATCACGCATATTGGTAGTTCAAAATAGATTTGCAATATGAATAGCAATACCAATAAGCCTAGCGATTTCCCTTTGTATCCACAAACGAGTTTGTGAACTTACTTCCTTTAAACGAATGTAAACATTGTTTCCTAGGATGAGATCTTCCCTCACACCCATACATAATCACAATAGCATTTAAACGATTATGTCGATGTCTCATATACAAATTTTAATGGTTAAGCAATAAACCTTGTATCGTATTCCTTAATACTATGTCTATCTAGAGTTTCATACACAGCTTCGCAGTTTCGTTTTTAATATGCACGACTTGAAAGATATGTTAGGGAATGAAACAGTTCAAGTCAAATATTACTAACCTCAAGAGGAAGGATGATTGTTGTCGTTGTAGCTCCATACGTCTTCACCATATTCAAGTCTTGTAATACATGTAAGTCTCAAATCCTAATACTTTCAAGCTAACTTATACGAAGTTGACTCTAGTATATAATCAAATGACTCTTTAAATGAGTTTTGGTTCACTAAAATATGACAACCAAACTTGACATACCAACACTTGGTGGGTTCAACCGACCAGTGCTCTAACAATCTCCCCCTTTGTCAATTTTAGTGACAAAACTCTTACATCATATGGATAAACAAAGTACAAGAATTCATTATACACATACGCTTGATTCCAAGTTCAACAATGCATAACCTGCATTAAATTCAATCTTCAAATGCCGCTGCTGACACCATAATAATAAAGATAATACTCCTCCTAAAGGTAAGCTAGGTAGATTTTCAATCCGCACAACTTTTTTATTTCAACGTAGTACCTCATAAATACATATCTGATGGTATGCGACTCCCCCTTAGTCTATGCTTTCACTCTATTCGTTAGAATGAACTTTTTAGCACAAATGTCTTTTCCCTTAGTGATACTAACTCAGACAAGCCAGTACCACTTGTTTACTCCATATATTTCTTCCCCTTTTTTGTCACAAAAATGACAAACCAAAAGGATCTTACAAATCTCACACAGAGTAGATGTAAACCTATAAGAGTTAAGCACGAGGGTTTTACACACCATCTTTAGATAACCAATACTAAAACCGAAACTACAAGTAATTTTGATTTTAATATGTCTTCTAGAACACAATTGCACAAGCAATTTTGGATAGTTTAGCAAAACAAAAATAGACTAATCACTTAGTTCTTTGATAAACCGATTGTACAAAAATAAAGATAAAAGATAAAAGACCAAAATAAAGATAAAAGAATTAACTTTATTTTTCTCATAATTTTTCACAAAGAAAAACTTAGACCTTTCCCTTTTAACAAGACAAATACTAGGTTAGTTAACTAGTAATTCTCGTTAAGGTATTCGGCTAGACTTGAATAACCAAATCCTATCTCATTTGATAAGTCTAACTTGGATCCTAAGATCTTAGTTTCTCTTATCCGGACATCACTTGGACTAAACAAATGATCCCGAAACCATATTTCGTTAAGCCTTAAACAATCCATTCAAACTAATAAATTAACTTGCATAATTGTTATCAATTGAATCAACATAGACATTAAAGCACCGCAATTGCACCGACGTTTTGTAAGGCTAAACTATTGATATCACAAAGACACCAATGGTTTTTCTTAACCGAAAAACAATTGAATCACACACATCAATTGTACCGAAACATTTGTAAGCCTAAACAATTGAAATCAAAATATAACAAATGTTTTTCTTAACCGGAACCAATTTAATCACACATCCATACACACATAATGGAATAAACATCAATTGTACCGAAATATTTTGTTAAGCAAAAGAAATAGGGATATAAAATAAAGTCATGGATTTTCTTAAACAGGAAAACAATTAACTAACAAGATTGTTACCTCAAATTTCGCATCCTCATCTCCAAAAATATTTGCATCTTCTTTCCGGGAGAATTGATAGCGAAATATCATCATGTTGTCATCCTTATGCAAAACAAAAGAATAACAACAACCAACCTTTACCAGAGAAATGTTGAAAACCGGTTTTAACTATTGCAAGAAAAAGCTAGAACCTTGAAACACATATGCTTTTATGCTAAACCGAAATTCAACATATTGTGACTTTTTCGCATATTGTTTCCCAGAACCCCTCATGATCCTCTGATAAAGCCTACCAACAAGGGCTAGAACTCAATCCCGCTAAATCAAAAAGTCACGCAAACCACAAGGGTTCCCAATATATGAGATCGAATATTAAGGTAGTAAAACCGAAATCAAACATCCAATAAACTGATTCAAAGCAAAGATATAAAAATTCATTCATATGGATGTGCTTCTAGGAATCGGTCATTCCACACTTCCAAACAAGTTTAGAATTGGTTATAACACACGAATTCATACACAAAACAGTTTTATACATAACTTTTGCATACAAAGTCTGTATTCAGTGATTTTGGTTCATTTTGACCTCAAAAGCAAGAGCTACACATATACGATCAGTAGATATCAACATCATCAACTCAAAATTACCGTTTATACCAAAAGATCAAAAATAGATGGATAAGGTGTGAGTATAGAAGAAAATAAATCTCCCTAAAGATGTTAATTAGTCATATAATAATCGAGAGATCATGTGCTCAGTTTTTCATGTGCTTCATCACCTTTAAAAAGATTGAGCACTAAGGTGAGCATGCACATTCTAACACAACTAGGTTGTGTTGAGTTGATCCTTGTCTTATTCGTCACGAGTGACTAAGACCGAATCATCATTCTTGACCTCTTGCTTGGTTTGTTTTCTCTTGTTCCATCTCTTGTTTTTCTTCTTTGACTTGTGATGAAGAGTGTCATAATCACAACATTTACTAGTACAAGAGATCTCAGACATAATGTCTTTCTTTAGTCTTTCAAGAGAACTCTTGTAATTATTATCACCAACAATTAACAGCTGAGAGTCATTCTTGTGACTAACTTTTGATTCCTTCTTGGCTATGAAGGACTTAGGGACCCATTTAGAGTTGGATTTTGCAGGAGAAGCTTTCTCCTTCATACCATTAGGATCATTGTCCTTTTAAATATTTTGTGAAACACCCTTTCTCCAATTTGGAACATCAGATCTTGTTTTTGTATTTAAAAAGTCATCTCTCTTTTGATAATTGGGTCTTTTATGAAATGACCTTGTTGAGTGATATGCAAAATTTGAACTATCATTATAATAATTCTTTTGCCTAAACTTAGGACAATACCGATTTGAGTTCCTTTAGGGAGAAATTTTAGTTAATTTATTTGATACAAAAGAAAGTGCATCTTGCATCTTACGAACTTTGCATCCCCATTGCAAGTGCTTTTTATTACCACAATAATAACAGTGCTTAGCATAAATATATGAAGTATGAGTTTTATTGTTACCTTTTTGTGGATCCTCTTGCATTGGATCTCGACGAGTTTTCTTCTTCTTCTTCTTATCCTTGTTCAACATTGTTGCTTTCTTGACATCAACAGAAGTGCTCTCTTTGATTGCTGCTGGTTGAACACAATTCTTAGGCTTGACTGGCTTTACTTCTTTACAAGAAATAGTATCATTTTTGACATCAGTGGAAGCCTCTGGTTGAGAAGAATTAGTCTCTTTAACAAATTTTACCTCTTTGTATTTGAAGCATCTTTTCCCTTATAGCCCAATCCTCGTGTATCACGATGAATTCTACTTGCTTTTAACATTGAGGTTACATTGTTTGAGCTATCAATGCGCTTTTCAAATGCAAATTTTTTTCTTCTAACATCTTGATTTTATCAAGAGCATCGGCTAGATCATTCTTAAGGTGTTTTTCTCGTGAGAGATATACACCTTCTTTCTCTTGAAAATTATTTGGTTGAGAATTAACCATTGCTTCAGATTCAACAAGTTTCTTTTTCGACAAAAAGATATCTCTGCGAAGATTTTTTCACATTCTAATTTCTTAGAATTTAGCTCGTCTGTACGATCTTTAAGAAGATAATAATTGTTGTGATAACCAATATAATATCCTTGAAAAACCCTCCTCAGTTTCATGTTCTCACGACAAAGAGGAGTCATGACACCAAGAAACTGCGAAGTTCTCAGTTTTTTATTTTTCAAAGGATCCAGTAGTTTAGAGTATTCTAAGATATCCTCATCTAATACTCGTTCAAAATCTGAGTCATCATCATCGGAAATTTCATCTAATCCTTCTTGTAGACGTATTTTCCAGTCTTCATCGGTTTCTACATCATTAACAAGATTAACTCGTCTAGTAGAATTTCTAGTGATGATATCTTAAGATATTGATTCGTAGATTCCATCATCAAGTGTTAATTCAAAACTCCTGGTACCTTGCTTTACATTAACTGAACCATTATCAGGTTCTATAGAAACCATTTTTAGATTCCAGTCTTATAGGTCGGATTGCACCAAACACGGATTGTTAGATCTGTTCGTGTTTGCTTGCTCTGATACCAATTGAAAAGACGAGGGTGCCCAATTATACCTCAATCTAAAACTTTTCCACCTTTAAGTCCTTTCTTCCGAAAGTGATTGTCTATGGACTGAGTTGAGACAGTACAACTAATCGGTATCACACTTCGGGTGATCGTCTATGGATACGAGATCGAGACAATACAATCAACGAGGTGTGTTTACTTGATATTAGGTTCGGACTTAACCAAACTCTAAGGGATATCTTATCAAGTAAATAGGAATTAACGTCTATATATTTTACTTCTAATTATTATAAACAATTATAATTGCGGAAATAGAAAAGTAAAACACACAACAAGATTTTGTTAACGAGGAAACCGCAAATGCAGAAAAACCCCGGGACCTAGTCCATATTGAATACTCTCAGAATTAAGCCGCTATACAAAATCTAAACCAACTTTGTATAGTTGAGACCAAGCAACTAACCCTATAGTTCACTTAGTTTCCTCAGTATCCATGCGCCTCCAACTTCCAATAAATCAAGCACTTGGAACAATTCCTTTGGTTCGTATTCCAAACAGTAAAGGAACAATAAATCTTTTCGGTAACAACTCTTTTAAACCAAGTGATATGAGTCTAACAAAGGCTCTCTCGTTTATCACATAAACACCTTTGTCGGGTCCTTAGATCTCTTCCTTATCAATCACCACAGTGATTGTAAGACTTAAGCAATCAACACGTTTAATCACAAAGAAGTGTGTTGATGCCGATCTACACAACTATTTAATCAATGATTATCACGAAGATAAATTGGATTATAGTCGGATCCCTTTCCGGCCGAAACAATTATTATGCACACCAATGATTATGAACCCAAAAAGTCTTCTTTTCTTCAAATCTTCTTTGATCATCAATAAACACCTGCATACAATCAAATTGAATCTCTTGTGATTAATCACACACAGAACGGAGTCTGTTAACGTTGGATTATCAGAAGACGTCTTTAGATCTACAAAAAGTTCTAAAGATCCTCGTCGAAACTTCGATCTAGTTTGAGTGAATATTATAGCAGAAGAGAAGATTCTCAAGAATAAACAAACTAGGTGTAATCAAAGTTCAACCACCGTTAGTCAATCAAATCAATCGAAAACTAACAATAAACCGCAATTATCTAGTTTCCCACATATTAGAGCATTGCTCGGTCGAACTCGCATGCGTTGCTATATCAAGCATGTTTGTCAATGTTAGTGATCAAAACTATAAATCTTGATTTCTAGTCTATTATAGCTAAGTCTCGGACTAGGATAGAAAGTGTAGTTGATCTCAAGGACTTCATGGTGATTCATCATACAAGTAGAAGAACTACTCAAGGAACCGGTGGAATTTCTCGGCAAAATGGTATGTGAAGACTTCAACTTATCTATCACTCAAAAGTATATCTACTCTATCTCATACTCTTTGAGACAAGAAGTCGTATGCTATATATATAGACTTATTACATACACATTTGGTATTTCGAGCCGAGTATACTTCGCCTATCTATATCTCTAAATATGTGTTGGTAAGCTTTTCGCTTCGATCAAGTTTATCTTTACCATGTGACAAAAGTCATGATATGTTTCAATCATCTTGAAAATTGCTTTGACGAGAAATGATGTAACAACTATATAACGTCCTCTAAGAATGTTTCAATGATTGAAATGAGAGTTTAGATTACATAACCAATGGTGGACATAAGCATTATTATGGAAACACATTTATGTATAAGTCCTATTCCTTGAACCAAAGTTTGCGAACTTTGTTGATCAAGAGAACCGGAAGAATGGCGTGAGCCAAGTCCGCGAACTGCCGAAGTTCTCAAACCCGAGAATTTCTGGTGGAGTTGACAAACTATTTGCGTGAAGCTAAGTCCGCGAACTCAGTCCGCGAACCGGCGAAGTTCTCATTCCCGAGAATTTCTGATGGAGTTTGTAAACTCTGCCCGGTAACTTAAGTCCGCGAACCTAGTCAGCGAACTTGAGAAGGTTATATATCTGAAGATGATTTTTGAACTAAAACTCAAAAAGACTAAGGAATGTAGTTTGCAAACCGTGGCTATAAAATTTCATGAACCGATTCAAGTGAATCAAATCATCTTTGCTTCAATTGTGTCTTGTGTAGTACATGAGTTTCCTTGCAATTGAACAACTCTCTAACTAGTTCATCTTGAAGTCATTTGAACTAGTTATGGTGAAGAAGAATGTGGTTGATATGGAATGCCCATATGGATAATCTTTTGGTTAACTATTGTTGAACCAACAAGTGCATACGTTTGGGTACGGTTAACAAACCTAGAAACGTGCATTGTCAAGTGTGTGTAACAAGCTAAGTTTTCGATCTAACGGTTGAGAAATATTATCTTGAATCTAAATCAGGTTTTCATCTAACGGTGGATATTGATTGCTTTGTTACCAATGTAACTTAACTACAAACCCTGATTTGAAAGACTATAAAAAGGAGACATCTAGTATTGTGCAAAACTAATCCCCACACCTTACGTGTGATACTAGTTTGCTTACTAGAGTCGTTTCTCCTTTAACCTTTGGTTTTCTTCTTCTAAAACCAGGTTAACGACTTAAAGAATTCATTTGGATTGTGAAGCCAGACCGGTACTACTTTTATCGTAGTTGTGTGATCTGATCTTGCATCTTCTATCGTACGAGTACAATCAGATTGATTGGCTTGAGATTGATATCTCCGATAGGCAAGATATAAAAAGTAGTCACAAACACCTTCGTCTCATTGTTTGTGATTCCGTAACATCTTGTTTTGCTACCATACGGTTAAGATTGTTGTGAGGTGATTGATAACTCTAGGCTGTTCTTCGGGAATATAAGACCGAATTATCAATTGGTTCCTGTTCACCTTGATTACTATCAAAAGACGGAACAAAACCTTTAGGGTTTATCTGTGGGAGACAGATTGATCCTTTGATAGACTTGTCTGTGTGAGATACATTTGTTTATTATCAAAGCCTACGATTTTGGGTCGTAGCGACTCTTAGTTGTGGGTGAGATCAACTAAGGGAATAAAGTGCGTAGTATCCTGCTGGGATCAGAGGCGTAGGGAGTAAAAATGTACCTTGGATCAGTGGGAGACTGATTGGGGTTCAACTACAGTCCAGTCCGAAGTTAGCTTAGAGTAGGCTAGTGTTTGTAGCGGCTTAATACAGTGTGTGTTCAATCTGGACTAGGTCCCAGGGTTTTTCTGCATTTGCGGTTTCCTCGTTAACAAAATTTATGGTGTATGTGTTATCTCAATTTCCGCATTATACTTTTTTTATCTTTATAATTGAAATAATACAGGTTGTGCATTAGATCATCAATTAGAGTAATCCAACCTTTGGTTGTTGATTGTCATTGATTGATCCTTGGATATTGGTCTTTGGTACCATCCAAGTTATTCCTTATATCTGATTAAAGACTCACAGATTTCTATTAGCTTGAGTAAATCGAAACAAGACAGAGATATTAACTCCTTGAGATACTTTTACCTAGATTGAGTCTGACTGTCTAGTTGTTTCTCTAGAAAGTATTTCGTAGTTAGTCCATACAGATTTCTAAGCGAAATATTGGGTGGTATTGTTAGACCCCCGCTTTTTCACCACCAACGGTACTAATAGAGCTTCTCAATCCCAAAAAAGTCTTTAAAACGAGCGGCCGTAAGCGATTTCTCCTACTTAGGGTACTCTCCACTCCAATAGGCGGCTCCACCAGTAACAACACAACTGAGGTAGTTTTGATGGATCTGAGGATTAGTTTGCAAGAGAAGCAAACTTCAGTATTCATAAACAAGAAAGTTTGGACACCAAGGAATTTCCAAAACCGAATATTCTCAAAGATAAGCAATAAACACAGAATCGATTTTCATAATTCCTGGAAATGCTTTATCCAAATATTGACCAAAATTCACTTAGAAAAATCTATAATTAGTAAATGCACATTACTAATTATTATTTTCCAAAGATATGTTATTTAATTGTTTGATATTAAATACCATATAAAATCAAGAAACCTTTAATAAAAAATATTCTCAATTAATTTCGATCATGGGATTCTCCTCAGCTATCAAGGAATATCTTTGAACAATTGATGATAAGAGTTACAACTCGTGTTCGAAGAATGACGACATCCTTACTTTGTAAGTCCGGTTTCATACTTACAATCTTGGAAACGAAAGCATTCGACTTCAAGAACCATGTGATTTATTATCCTATCAAATCAACAATCACGGGTATCACGGTTCTACCAAAAAAAGTTTCGGTTCTACCTCCATGTGAGTATTGTGCATAGTCATACTAGTTACCAAAATTCGGTTGACTAGGTACTAGGATCGGTTCCTCACATATTATGGTAACTACCTGTAATTTGGTGCATATGTGCATAGGATAGGTTCCCCTCACTACTAATAAATTGTTGCACATGCTCATAGGATCGGTTATCCTCACACTAATAACTTGAGGCACCTCTTACAAGGATCGATTCCCTTCTTGCAAATTTACCTGCACCTCTTACTAGGATCGGTTCCCCTTTCACTAATAAAAGTTACTATTTGCAAGGCATCGACAGTACCATCTTGAGTGATTACTTAAGATCTGTTTTACTAATAAAAGTTATACCAATAACTTAAGTCAGGCAACTGTGAATAGTTTTACCAACTACATAAACAAGTTTATGATAGGTTATAAACATCACGCATATTGGTAGTTAAAAATAGATTTGCAATATGAATAGCAATACCAATAAGCCTAGCGATTTTCCTTTCGATCCACAAACGAGTTTGTAAACTTACTTCCTTTAAACGAATGTAAACATTGTTTCCTAGGATGAAATCTTCACTCACACCCATACATAATCACAATTGCATTTAAACGATTATGTCGATGTCTCATATACAAAGTTTAATGGTTAAGCAATAAACCTCGTATCGTATTCCTTAATATTATGTCTATCTATACTTTCATACACAGCTTCGCAGTTTCGTTTTCAATATGCACGACTTTAAAGATACGTTAGGGAATGAAACAGTTCAAGTCAAATATTACTAACCTCAAGAGGAAAGATGGTTGTTGTCGTTGTAACTCCATATGTCTTCACCATCTTCAAGTCTTGTAATACTTGTAAGTCTCAAATCCTAATACTTTCAAGCTAACCTATACGAAGTTGACTTTAGTATATAATCAAGTAACTCTTTAGATGAGTTTTGGTTCACCAAAATATGACAACCAAACTTGACATACCAACGCTCGGTGGGTTCAACCGAGCAATGCTCTAACAGTAACAACAACCAATTCTTGATTTAAAGTAAATTTTCCAGTAGCTACAAGTTGATCGGACAAAGATTCGATTTCATTAACGGGAGTAGAGACAGATTTATCATGAAAAAGTGGGGGTCTAACAACACCACCCAATATTTCTCTTAGCAATCTGTATGGACAAACTCAAATATACTTTTAAGAGAATCAACAAGACTCAATCAATTTAAAGTACATCAACGAGTTTATATCTCTCTCTCTTGATTTGATTTCCTCAAACAGAAATTGCGAGTACTAATCAAATACAAGGAATAACTTGGATGGTACCAAACACCAATATCCAAGGATCAATCAATGACAATCAACAACCAAAGGTTGGATTACCCTAATTGATGATCTAACACACAACCTATATTATTTCAATTATAAAGATAAAACAATATAATGTGGAAACTGAAATAACACAGACACCAGAAATTTTGTTAATGAGGAAACCGCAAATGCAGAAAAACCCCAGGACCTAGTCCAGATTGAACACACACTGTATTAAGCCGCTACAGACACTAGCCTACTCCAAGCTAACTTCGGACTGGACTGTAGTTGAACCCCAATCAGTCTCTCACTGATCCAAGGTACAGTTGTACTCCCTACGCCTCTGATCCCAGCAGGATACTGCGCACTTGATTCCCTTTGCTGATCTCACCCACAACTAAGAGTTGCTACGACCCAAAATCGCAGGCTTTGACAATAAACAAATCTGTCTCACACAGACAAGTCTATCAAAGGATCAGTCTGTCTCCCACAGAAAAACCCTAAAGTTTTTGTTCCGTCTTTTGATAATAATCAAGGTGAACAGGAACCAATTGATAATCCGGTCTTATATTCCCGAAGAACAGCCTAGATAAATCAATCACATCACAACAATCTTAATCGTACGGTAGCGAAACAAGATGTTGCGGAATCACAAACAATGAGACGAAGATGTTTGTGACTACTTTTTATATTTTGCCTATCGGAAATATTAATCTCAAGCCAATCAATCTGATTGTACTCGTACGATATAAGATACAAGATCAGATCACACAACTACGATAAAAGTATTATCGGTCTGGCTTCACATCGTCTTTAAGTCGTTAACCTGGTTTTAGAAGTAGAAAACCAAAGGTTAAAGGAGAAACGACTCTAGCATGCAAACTAGTATCACACATAAGGTGTGGGGATTAGTTTTGCTGAGTTGCTAGATGTCCCCTTATATAGTCTTTCAAATCAGGGTTTCGCCTTGGTCACAAAACAAAAAATATCCACCGTTAGATGAAAACCTGATTTAGATTCAAGCTAATATTTCTCAACCGTTAGATCGAAAACTTAGCTTGTTATACACAAATGAAATGCACACTTCTAGGTTTTTTAACCGTACCCAAACGTGTACATTGTTGGTTCAACAATAGTTAACCAAAAGGTTAGCCATATGAGCATTTCATACCAACCATATTCTTCTTCACCATAACTAGTTCAAATGACTCAATTGAACTAGTTAGAGAGTTTTTCAATTGCAAGGAAATATTATGTACTACACAAGATACAATTGAAGCAAAGATGATTTAATTTACTCGGATCGGTTCATGAACTTTATATCCACGGATTGCAAATTGCATTCCTTGGTCTTTATAAGTTTAAGTTCAGAAATCATCTTCAGATATATAACCTTCTTAAGTTCACACACTAGGTTCGCTGACTTAAGCAACCGGGCAGAGTTTACAAACTCCAGCAGAAAATCTCGGCAAAGACTTTCCGCCGGTTCGCGGACTGGTACTCGGGCAACAAGTCTGTCAACTCCAGCAGAATTTCTCGGGTTGAGAAGTTCGAAAGTTCGTGGACTGAGTTCGCGGACTTGGCAACAAGCCATTCTTCCGGTTTCTCTTTATCAACAAAATTCGCAAACTTTGGTTCAAGGGATAGGACTTATGCACATATGTGTTTCCACAACAAATACGTATGTCCATCATTGGTTATGTAATCTAAACTCTCATTCCAAACATTGAAACATTCTTAGAGGACGTTATATAGTTTTTACACCATTTCTCGTCAAAGCAATTTTCAAAGTGATTGAAACATATCATGACTTTCGTCATTAGGTAAAGATAAACATGATCGAAGCGAAACGCTTACCAACACATATTTTGAGATATAGATAGGCGAGGTATACTCGGATCGAAATACCAAATGTGTATAATCTAAGTCTATATATAACATACGACTTTTTGTCTCAAGAAGTAAGAGATAGAGTATATAGACTTTTGAGTGACAGATAAGTTCAAGTCTTCACATACCTTTTTGTCGAGATTTCCACCGGTTCCTTGAGTAGTTATTCTTCTTGTATGATGAATCTCCATGAAGTCCTTGAGCTCAACTACACTTTCTATCCTAGTATGAGACTTAGCTATAGTAGACTAGAAATCAAGACTTATAGTTTTGATCACTAACATTGACAAACATGCTTGAGATAGAAACGCATGCCAGTTCGACCAAGCAATGCTCTAACAATCTCCTCCTTTGTTAATTTTAGTGACAAAACTATCAATACATATGGAATACAAAAAAGATAAAGAAACTTTAGTAGCTCCTATTCCACATGTCTAATCTTCAACATTCCTCGAAATCTTCGTCACTTCCAAGTACTCCAATGATCCCAAAGGTTGTAAGTTTTGCATCACCGTTGTTGAAGATCCGTAGCTATAACAATGAGAAAGCATCGGTCTCGATCATTGTTATACAGTGTCATAGTATTATTACACAGTGTCAAATTCTATATATCACAACTTCGACAATAATACTACGGTGATATGTATCACTCCCCCTTAGTCAATACTCCATCTCACATGGAAACCACTCCCCCTTACACAATGATCCGAAAACCATATGTATTTGTAGTGTGAACTACATATTAATTCCCCCCCCCCCTTTTTGTCAATAAAATTGGCAAAGGTACAAGAACGGGATTATAATGAAATTTTCGTAAGAGACATTTCAGGACTAAAAGAAAATACATACCATCTAATTTAGATGCAATCATATAGCCGAAGCTAACAACATTCATCAAGGAGTTTAAAGATACAAGATAACCCCTTTAAAATTCCACAGCTGCACACCCCTCAAGATATGACCATTAAGCACAAGTTCAAAAGAACTCTCCCCCATTTGATGTCATTCCTAAGGGAACAACAAGAGCGACCTTAATTTCAAAAGAAAATAAGGATTTTCATTGGACACCATAAACCATGAGAATGATTTTCTATATCCAAAAACTCAATCAAATTAATCACAAGTAAACCCATGATTAATTTAATCGGAATGCGCAATCAAATTAAACACAAAAGTGATCAACTTAATTGATTACTCTCGACATAAGAGAACTTACGGAGCATACGACTAACATAACCATTAGAAAATGAATAGGGTATTCGTTCATATACTCAACATAAGAGGAATCTTACGGAGTATGAAAATACTCAACTAGATTAATGACAAGAGAACCCATAATTAATCTAATTGGAATACACAATCAAACTAATTACAAAAGTAATCAATTTAATTTTCATTTGTTTTGCTCGACATAAAAAGACTTATGGAGCAATAACTAAATAACCAAACAAGATGATTAATTTAGTTCAAGAATGCTCAACATAAAGTACCTTACGGAACAACCAACAAAGCTAATCAAAAATTAATCAACTTGGTTGTATCGTGCTCAACATAATACACATTACGGAGCCTCACGTATTACATAAAATATGGATCAGTGAAGATCAATACTGTGGGATACAAAAGGATTCATTCTATCTTCCATCACTATTTGCATAACAATTTTTAATAGACATAATCCTTGAACACAAAATATTTTAACCTATCTTCCATCAAAGAATTGACAATATAGGCTTAACTTTTGTAGATGTCAAAAGTTTATTCATCCTTAAATCAATACATGAATACCGATCATGGACGAATTTACTTTTGAAAAAATATGGGACAACATAGTTCACGGACGTAAACACCAATATCCCATAACAAATTGCAATATAACAAATCATAAAGATTAAATACTGCAAACCATCATCCTCCAAATATTTTTAGAATTTAAACCGATAAACCTAAAAAAAGAACAAGAAGATGAAAAATAATAGCTATGTGCAGTCACAATCATTGCTATTCAAGCACTAGTTATTTTTCCAAATAAACCAAAAAGAAGACTTACTAGGAAACAAACAAACTTCTATGATGCATTTCACTTACTTTGAAAATCCTTCACATATTCCCTATATTCATCAAGCTCATCTTCGATTAGATCAATCCTAGATTCAAGATTATCCACCTTTTCTTCAAGTCTCTTGGAGGAAGCTTCGAGTTCACTTTTCAGGGAACGTACTTGATCCAAGACAAGATTCATGGTTAAAGAGAGCTTATCAAATTGTAAGATTGAAGGATTTTCATCAGACGATGAGATACGCTTGTCATAACACATCTCGTTATCGGAGGAATCAAAACGAATCTTCTTAGAGGGAAACAGAACAGTCCATACATCACTTTCTTTGATTGAAAGACTAGAGGAGGACATGATAGAGAAGATAAATGAAATGATCATCTAGAAGAGAAGAAACTTCATTTTAAAAGAATGAAGATGAAGAATTTCCTAAAACGACCTTTTACCAAACCCTAACAGAATTAGGTTACCACCAGAAAAAGTCTTTTAAAGAGTCAAAAACAGTACATGAACAATAACGGTACAACAAAAGCCAAAAATAGATAATTAACAGACACATTCCAACACAACCCTCTCGAAAAATCATGATTCTTGCCTAAGAGGGATAGGCGAAAGAATCATGAATAATAAGATTACAAATCATAATCAATCCAATCCAATATAGGACTAGGATATGTCTCGTGAGGGGAGGAATTATTTGTTAATCCAAGTTTTTGATTATTCCTTAGAAAAGAAGAGTTATGCACATCATTCTTTTCCCTTTTAATCACAGTATTGAAGAACTTGATTGTTGATTTGCGCAAATCCTGCACCGTTCTAGAAATCACTTTTTGAGGGAAAAAGGATTTTACAGGAGATTTCTTCTTCTTCTTCTGCACACAGCGTTTAGCAGAGCAGGATTGCTTTTGATCATTCGTGCTAAGATGATCCTGATTTTTACACAAGGAAACCGAGAGTTTTGGTAGCATCTTGTTTTTTTTGTATCACCCTTGTTGTCAAGATGACTGGAGAGTGATACATAATCGGGTGACATTTGATGACACGTCTTACGAGACAGAGTCGGAGTTATTCGACAAGTCGTATAAGAATCACGACTATGATTTTCAGCAAAGAGATTAAGAGAACAATCACAGATTTCATCCTCAGGACAATAATCAAGAGTATTCATCCATGCTTTAGTTATCTTATTCACCTTAGTATCTGGACCATTGGAAGTATGTACACTTTTACAGCACACGAGACCAGTTTCGCTAGTACAGTTTTTGTGAACTCTCTTATCCCTCTTTTTGATTGATTGAACCTCTTTTTGAGACTTTCTTTTACTTTGTCTAAGAATTTTCTTAAGCTGTTGTATAAACCGAGACAACGTATAAATAAAGCAATTCTCATTTTTCTTATCAATCAATTTAGGACGGTGAGATTTTCCATCAGGAGTAGTAACATGATTGCTAGACATGTGATGTTTATCTCTTGATTTAAGATCGCGATCGAAAATTTTAAGCTTCTCAACAAGCGTATTTCGCAAAAGAGTATCAAGGTTATTTCCCTCAACAATGACATGTTTTTTAGATTCGTATTTAGATGGCAGCGATCTGAGAATCTTCATCACAATTTGCCTTTCCGAAATAGTCCTACTCAATGTACAAGATGCATTAACAATTTCAGACATTTTGTGATAAAATTCATCAAATGACTCTTCTTCTTCCATATGAAGTTTTTCCCATTCAGAGTTAAGGTTTTGAAGCCTAGCATCCTTTTCGCTGGTGTTACCTTCAAATAAGTTTCTAAAGTATCCCAAGCATCTTTAGACGTGGATAATGAAGCCACATGGTGTCGAAGATCTGGGGTGATGGCATGCATGATGGAATTCAAACCGCCGTAGTTTTGCTTTGCAGAAGTGACTCAACAGCAATATATGTACCGATGTTTTTAGGCATGGTAGCATTTTCAACTATAACGATGGGAACCTCATAGCCATTAACAACATAAACCCATGATTGGAATCACGCGATTGAAGGAAAGTACGCATAGCAATTTTTCACCATAGGTAGTTTGAGCCATCGAAGACTGGTGGTACATTTACTGAGATAACACAACTGTCCATAGAGTCAGATCACTACAAACACAAACTTGTAAGGTCTTGAATGTGTTTGCCTGCTCTGATACCAATTGAAAAGGCGGGGGTCTAACAACACCACCCAATATTTCTCTTAGCAATCTGTATGGACAAACTCAAATATACTTTTAAGAGAATCAACAAGACTCAATCAATTAAAAGTACATCAACGAGTTTATATCTCTCTCTCTTGATTTGATTTCCTCAAACAGAAACTGCAAGTACTAATCAAATACAAGGAATAACTTGGATGGTACCAAAGACCAATATCCAAGGATCAATCAATGACAATCAACAACCAAAGGTTGGATTACTCGAATTGCTGATCTAACGTACAACCTGTATTATTTCAATTATAAAGATAAAATAATATAATGCGGAACTGAAATAACACAGACACCAGAAATTTTGTTAACGAGGAAACTACAAATGCAGAAAAACCCCGGGACCTAGTCAGGATTGAACACACACTGTATTAAGCCGCTACAGACACTATCCTACTCCAAGCTAACTTCGGACTGGACTGTAGTTGAACCCCAATCAGTCTCCCACTGATCCAAGGTATAGTTGTACTCCCTACGCCTCTGATCCCAGCAGGATACTGCCCACTTGATTCCCTTAGTTGATCTCACCCACAACTAAGATTTGCTACGACCCAAAATCGCAGGCTTTGACAATAAACAAATCTGTCTCACACAGACAAGTCTATCAAAGGATTAATCTGTCTCCCACAGAAAAACCCTAAAGTTTTTGTTCCGTATTTTGATAATAATCAATGTGAACATGAACCAATTGATAATCCGGTCTTATATTCCCGAAGAACAGCCTAGATAAATCAACTACCTCACAACAATCTTAATCGTATGGTAGCGAAACAAGATGTTGCGGATTCACAAACAATGAGACGAAGATGTTTGTGACTACTTTTTATATCTTGCCTATCGGAGATATTAATCTCAAGCCAATCAATATGATTGTACTCATACGATAGAAGATGCAAGATCAGATCACACAACTACGATAAAAGTAGTATCGGTCTGGCTTCACAATCCCAATGAAGTCTTTAAGTCGTTAACCTGGTTTTAGAAGAAGAAAACCAAAGGTTAAAGGAGAAACGACTCTAGCACGCAAACTAGTATCACACGTCAGGTGTGGGGATTAGTTTTGTAGAGTTGCTAGATGTCCCCTTATATAATCTTTCAAATCGAGGTTTTGCCTTGGTCACAAAGCAAAAAATATCCACCGTTAGATGAAAACCTAATTTAGATTCAAGGTAATATTTCTCAACCGTTAGATCGAAAACTTAGCTTGTTATACACAAATGAAATGCACGCTTCTAGGTTTGTTAACCGTACCCAAACGTGTACATTGTTGGTTCAACAATAGTTAACCAAAAGGTTAGCCATATGAGCATTTCATACCAACCATATTCTTCTTCACCATAACTAGTTCAAATTACTCAATTGAACTAGTTAGAGAGTTTTTCAATTGCAAGGAAATCTTATGTACTATACAAGACACGATTGAAGCAAAGATGATTTGATTCACTCGAATCGGTTCATGAACTTTATAGCCACGGTTTGCAAATTTCATTCCTTAGTCTTTATAATTTTAAGTTCAGAAATCATCTTCAGATATATAACCTTCTTAAGTTCGCACACTAGGTTCGCGGACTTAAGCAAGCGGGCATAGTTTACAAACTCCAGCAAAAAATCCTGGCAAGGACTTTCTGCCGGTTCACGGACTGGGTTCGCGGACTGGTACTCGCGTAACAAGTTTGTCAACTCCAGCATAATTTCTCGGGATAAGAAGTTCGGCAGTTCGCGGACTTGGAAACAAGCCATTCTTCCGGTTTCTTTTGATCAACAAATTTCGCAAACTTTGGTTCAAGGGATAGGATTTATGCACCTATGTGTTTTCACAACAATACTTATGTCCATCATTGGTTATGTAATCTAAACTCTCATTCCAACCATTGAAACATTCTTAGAGGACGTTATATAGTTGGTACACCATTTCTCGTCAAAGCAATTTTCAAAGTGATTGAAACATATCATGACTTTCGTCACTAGGTAAAGATAAACATGATCGAAGTGAAACGCTTACCAACACATATTTCGAGATATAGATAGGCGAGGTATACTCGGCTTGAAATACCAAATGTGTAAAATTCAAGTCTATATATAGCATACGACTTTTTGTCTCAAGAAGTAGGAGATAGAGTAGATAGACTTTTGAGTGACAGTTAAGTTCAAGTCTTCACATACCTTTTTGTCGAGAAGTTCCACCGGTTCCTTGAGTAGTTCTTCTTCTTGTATGATGAATTGCCATGAAGTCCTTGAGCTCAACTAGACTTTCTATCCTAGTCCGAGACTTAGCTATAGTAGACTAGAAATCAAGACTTATAGTTTTGATCACTAACAATGACAAACATGCTTGAGATAGCAACGCATGCGAGTTCGACCGAGCAATGCTCTAACATATCACCTTGCTTGAGTGCTAAGAGTTTAGTACGCAATTGAATTGAATGAATAGTGGAGGATCTTGGAAATCTTGCATTGATACTAGTTCAGAGATGATATGATGTCGAACAATTTGAGAAGTATGCAATCACAAAATATGAAATTGTAGAATTAATCCATATCATAATAGGTGCATCTGCATCCATCCAGTCAATGTAGAGAGGATTTTCTATATTGTTTTCCTGATTGCTGGCATTAATGAACTGGGGAGGACATGGATATGTTCCATCAAGAAAGCGTTGAATCTTGAATTTTCAAATAACATGAGACATTAAATTCTTTCAGGTTATAAAATTGTATTCTTTGACTTTAAGATGAACAAAGTTTGTGAGTTGATATAGAAAAACAATAGTAATCGAAATGCTTATAGGATTTTCCATTGAAGTTGAAGATGGAGGAAAATCTCGAATCATAAAACTGAAAAATACAAATCTGAAAAATTTTGAAGACTAAAAATTGAGAAGTGGAAGCAATATGTTATGGATTACTTAGCTGGCAACTATGAAAATTCTTCGTAAAAATAATATTGTTCTTATGGATGTTGTTGGTAAAATCAGGCACGCTTATCACTTTTGCAGTTTTAACTCCAAGAACAACTTTCATCTCTTCTTCCAAATAATGCTCTTGACATGATCATCAACTTGTACTTTTTATCATTTTCAATCAAGGGATATGCAACCGGAAGAGAGTGTGTGTTGTTGTTCCGTGGGCTCGGTGGTTGGAAGGGAATTCTAACTCATTAGATGACAAGGTTATAATGGTAGAAGAGGTCGTTACCGGGCGAAAGTATTTATCTTTCCCTAACCTTCTAGTTCCCTTATGATATTTGGCCTGCGATGATGGTATTTCTATATTAATTGTGAGGAATTTTCTTTGACCCTCCTTAGTTTTTATGATCTTGTGAGTTTAGCTTCTATTTATTTATTTATTTATTTTACGACTCCTTTGTGTTTCTGTAATTATAGGTTTTCTAGAGAACCATCAAATAATCTGATGGTTCTCATGCTCCCTCCCGTTAGAGTTTGAACCCTGTGTAGCCTACAAAAAAATTCCTAAGTAAATAATTTAGGAAGTAGACAAAGGAAGCTTAAAAAAAAGAAAGTTTTCTCCATCTCACTTTTTTTTTTGTATTTTAAGGTTGTTCTTTTATCATACAACCATCTTTATAAAAAAATAAAAAAATAATAACTATCTTCGTAATAGGGGTTCCCTATTTCGATATCCAGTTACTAAAAAAATTTCAACTAGTTTTGATCTGAGTAGGCTCATAATAGGGAATATCTTAACCCTGGGAACCGGGGAACCTACCAGAGACCGTCATATTTCCCAATCAGCATCTGCTTTGTAAAACATCACGAAGGGAGCTAGGCCTCTGACCCGATGAATCTGTCTCTTGGTTTGACAGAAAACTTCGTTAGTAGATTAGTTCCAAGACCAGATTCTGAAGTCAAAAGTGTAGGAACTTGTTAAAGTGGAGGCGCTTTTTTACGCTTCCTCGAGTGAAGTGCCCCATAAGCTATAAGGGCGAGCCTTTATAGAAAGCGATTGAACTTACATCGTGCAAGAATCGAACCTACGAATTGTCCTGTTTCAGCCATGGAACCATCCTGTCAGGGTCGTGTCTCCTTGCCCTACTCACGATCTCTGCCTTCTTTCTAAGAACTTTGGTGGAAAAGAAAAACAAAGATATAACCAAATAGGCAGGGGTGTAAACTGGGCTAACCGGGCCGCCTGAAATGCTTCCTAATCCATGTCATGCCAGCCCAGGAGGGCCTCATATTCATCTACCCAAATATCCTATCGAGCTGGGTACTCCATGTAAAAACATTTATTTTGAGACCATAGCCAGCCTAAGGTCCATTCCATTAACCAGGCTAGGTCAAGTATGTCGAACAGGTTGCGGACGTCTTGTACATACAAAGTTCATTGATAACTGATTTAGTGTACCTTCGCAATTTAGAGATTGAATAAACTACAGTTTAAAACGAGTGCAAATCTGTGCATCCTTTAAAAAATGGGGTGCACAAGCTACCCTTCCTTTTATTGGGGGTTAAATTTAAAATCAGTATCTCATCATATCATATGCATAATTAAAGGATATTTTTAAAATAAATCAACCAATAATAAGAGGGGTACATGGGTGTGCACAAATTTGAGAGTGCACAGAAACAATGTAAGTAATCAATCTTCACGATATTGAATAAAAATGAAAAGGGTTATATTATTTTGTGCACAAATTGTAAATAATATTAAAAAATAGGAGAAATAGTGTTATTTTTTATTGGAGAATATAGATATTGCATTTTTGGAAATATAAATTCAAAAAATACATGTTAATTTGTATTCTCGAACCCAATAAAAAAAAATTAGCAATTTTTTCCTACAAATACCGGGCCAAGCTGTTAAAATGAGCTCGAGCCCACCGATTTAAGCTAACTAGGACTGGTCAGGCAACTAATAATGAGCTATGACAGGTTTTTTGTCTTTTGGCTTGCACGGGTACGTGGAGGCCGAGTATTTCAACATTGTTAATGGGGGTGCTCATCTTCATTAATGGAGAGGTGGTTTTCTATTGTTGCCTTACTACTCTCTCAGTTTAACCTGTGCAGCTAAGGGGACCAACAGATCACCTGAATGTTTCTTAAACGGAAAAATATTAACAAAGAGAAAAACAGTCCATGTTCAATGAATCCCTCTATTTTTATAATACAAAACAACTGAGCTGATAAAATTAAAGGTTTTTTTTGCTTTGATTGGATGATGAGTACCTTTCACGAGATTCACAATCTAGTTTAGGTAGTATTTATAAGGTCAATGTTACTATTTTGACCTTTAAATTATGTTTTTCGTTCAATTTATATGTCTTTTATTTATCAAAGTAGGAGACGGTAACCCACTCACATCGTATTAATCAAATTAGTGGGAGAATATTTGTATAGAAGAATTATATTAATAATTTAGTCAAAAAAGTCGAGATTTTGAATAGCACGATTCGTTAATCGTCTGATGTTTTCGCATTAAATCACAGCACTTTTTAAATAAGAAATCAGTTAATCATCTCTGCACATTCTATCTTTATTTTCTGATTATCGTCATATTAATATGATAAAGTACTAAATCCTAATTAATACGGCTCATAATTGCACTTGTGAAGGTGGGATAAGCAAAAAAAAATTATACCTAATTGTTAAGTTTTCTCCTTCTAGTCATGTGGATACCGTTGGATGTATATGAATAGTGCGTAATCACGTACGTAACAGTGAGCTATTGTTTTTGTTCTTAATTAGTTAACTAGGATCTAATCAGCTAAAGAGCAGTGTTGTCCCGCGTAGCTACGTGGGACGTGAAGATGAACAAGCACGTTATTCACCCTTGGACTTTGATTTGTGCGGCAAGATAAAATTCAGTTTATTTTTCCTTGAAATGAATAGCCGGCAAACTCATAATATTAGAAATAGGTCCATAGATTCTATTTTTATTATTTTATGATCTTTTTTTGCTTTAATCTCTCGGTCTTGTTTGTCATCTTCCTCTACTTACGTATCTTAGATATAGACCTTCAAGAAAAGTAAAACGTTCCTCTCTTCTCTTTATTCACAATCTCCTCTTAAGTGATTGTCCAAAATATCAAACTGTTTTTTGTTTTGTTTGATTTTCTTTGTTTTGGTGATGTTGATTAAAGGAAGCAAATATTATTATTAATAATAACACAATTCTAGCTTAGAAATTAAAAGGTTATACATAATTCAGTTAATAGTTAACATGATTTTGGACAAAAAAAAAACCAGTAATTGAATTATATAATAACATAATAATGCTTTAAAAAAAAAAAAACTCGCCAATTTTTTTCTAATTTATCTTCTTCTAATTATTAATTTTTGCATAATCACAAAGTTAATGTATCCCTATATCCCCAAGATCAGATTACCCTCTAAAGTTTTCCAAATCAAAACTAGTAAGTCCAGATCATCGAAATAACATAATTAGTTATTACGTAACTAATCTAAGAGGCAGATAATCAGACACTCATCTTCATTATCATCTTATGCACCAAAAAAAAAAAAAAAATCATTGTATGTGTGATTGATGAGCTTCGCTTATCACCAGATTCAACCGCATATTATCTATCTCATTGGGTTCAAAAATACCGTGAACAGAGGAATAAACCATAGATTTTTTCATGATACTTCTTAAAACAATGTGGAGGAGGATTTTTTTTTTTATTATACATTCTAAGTAAGGGACCTATTCCTAATTTTTAGAGTTTTCCAGTTGTTCATTTCAAGGAAAGATAAACTGAATTTTTTCCTGTCGTACATATCAAAATCCAAGGGTGAACAACGTGCTTGCTTGTCTTCACGTCCGCGCAGCTGCGCGGGACAGCACTGCTCTTAACTAAATGCTTAGCTGCTATGAATCGCCTATGATGTGGGTTTAGTTCAATATTTGTTTGCATATGTTCCATCCTAAGCTCCTGCAGTGACTGTGGCCTAAAGCAATACTCCCTTCGTCCCAAATTAGATGAGCCAGTTGTAGTTTGCACAATTCTTATGGCAAGGAGGAAAGGAGAGTATGTTAAAGTATTTTTTACAATTATACCCTTATGGATAACAACTAGTAAAACTTAGAAATAATTTATCTCTTAATTATACCATGATTTTTCGTAAACTTTATACCGTTAAAAGACATTTTAAAACACCTGCATAATGAATATAAATATGGCAATCAAATTATGTGTATTTCTTATAGTAACAATAATCAAGTAAAAGGATAGTTTTAGAAATATCCCCTTGATTAGAGAGATAGCTCATCTACTTATGAGACAAAATTTGAAACCAACTAGCTCATCTAATTTGGGACGGAGGGGGTATTTTTTTGTGGCCCTTTATTAATAAAAACAAACTATATATAACAAATTGCACAAAAATCATTAATCGGAAAAGCACTCAATTATATTCGGCGGAAAGACGATTCTCCTTGTATATTCTTAGCAGCTAACTCATTGATAATAGACGTAAATCTAAGTTTTCGAAAATTACTTGTTTAATAAACAACGTAGCTAACACATTTACAATAGATTTAAGAATCTTAACACAATAAACAATATCTGACACAGACAAATTACAAGTTTTACATACAAAAATGTCAAAAAGTAGATAAGACATTAAAATAAGATATTCTGGAGAGATTTGAGGGCTTGTGTTATGTATATATATGGATTGTCGATTCCCAAAGAGGATTATCGAGGGTTTGAGGAGCTAATAAAGAGCTGTAGAGAAGAAATAAAGAAGTTGCAGAATCGTTTCTACACCAGCAAAAAACGAAGAATAAGGAGAACAATTGACGCCATGGTATGTCGTAGAGAACTGTCATTCTTCAACAATGCTTGTAACAGTCAGTTTGAAATATATATTTTGAATTTGCAACAAATTCATTCTGACAATGAGTTTGTAACGCCAATAAAGCGTTACAGATTCTCTGAGTTATTATTTTTATCCTTTTCTTTACACTTTTGAGTTGTGAACTATTACTTTGAGTAAGTGTATAACATGAGGAGTTAAACCCCATAATTGAGGCAACGGAGAAAGTTATTTTTCCAATAAAAAGTGGTATATTCTTATTTATTTAATTTTTGCAATTCTTTTATGATTATTTGCATCGAACTAAAAATTGAATTCATGATTTTTATTAAGCTGTTGCAATTTGTCTTGATGGTGCATGCTTAGTTTAGGATCTTGATGTTTCATACTTGCGATTAACATCTATTGTTTTGAAAATTTACTACAAGCAATATCAGAGAATCACTTTGAATGTAAGAATTGCATAATTATAATTATTGAATTAAATCACTTTGAAAATTGGTAAATAGTGGAATCTTAGCCTCAATATTCTTCTAATCTTGATATCAACTTTGTTTTGAGGGTTTTAGTTTTATTATTAGAATTTAAGTCTAAAAATCAATCTTCACAAGTCCGATAAACGAATCTCTTTTTACCATTATCTACAATTACCACTTCGTTCACTCAACGCTGACAAGTTCGGAAAACACTCAGGTTGCGGCTGAACATCTCATACGCCAATAGAGGCTTCAACTTCAATTCAAGTTCTTGCTTCATCCTTAACGCGAAAAAAAGAACAACGATAAAGGGAGATTTTAACCTTCCTAACTTCCCTTGCCTGATCAAATCCTAGAGGCACAGACTCATGGTGATACCATCGAATCATCTCTTGTCTGGTAGCATGTCAAAGTAAGATATTCTTGGGGACTGAAGGCTTCTTCGGTTTAGTGCAATCATCTCCTTCAACTAGAAGATCTGATCAACAGCGGCATTAGCAACTAGACCGTTCACTCACATCATCCTGAAAAGTTAAACCCCATATTCATATGGTCTACATTCACCTCTTCCATAACAGAGTCTTATACCTTATAAGAGGATAGATGCTAAGATACCTCATCAAAACGTCTAGGGGAACACGAAGTCTTACTACCTCTAGAGTACATGCCTAAGGTAGATACAACGTCATTCATCCATGAATACCACGAACCCCATTCAACATGTATCCTTCTGTCCGATGAACACCTTCGAGCTGTTTTACACTTGAGAACTTGATCTTGTTAGGAAGATTAATAAACTATTTCAACCAACAACCAAGGTGATCTTTAGAGGCAAGCCTGTAAAACCTGATATCAATGTTGAACAAAGTGAAACATCATCAACAAAAACTTTATACATCAGAACCGTCATACAACTTGAAAGCTTCATCTTCTTACTTGATCACGTCTGTAGTATAGGGACTTCGCCTATATTGCTGCTGCTGACTTCAACCACACCGATCAACTATTGAAGACACACTGAATTCAGAATTCTCAAAGTGACGCCATCAGTTCCCTTCATTTTCAAGTAAGCCATGACAAACAGTACACGTGTTCATAAGATTTATCGCACCTGTCACTAGTAATGAGGCAGCCATAACAATCTCCAGCAACAATAAACACTCAACATGCCTGACCACTTAAGATTCAGGCTTCTTATTTTAACATATGAAATATGGGATTACAAGGTGTTGTCAGGAATTCATCTTCTCCAGAAACATGGCCATGATGAGTCAACATCACGCACGAGTCAGAATTTTTCTAAAATGTGTAAGAAATTCTGAACCATGAGGCCTTCACCGTTCGTTATGAGGCCGTCAACCATGAAGCCTTTAACAAGGTCGCCATACATGAAGCCATCCAAGGGGTCGCTTTCCATGAAGTCCTAACTTCCTCGAAGGTCCTCACTTATTTCTCCGAGTGTCAAATCCTTTTGGAGATCTCACGATGTCAACACCTCCAACGCTAGCCTCATCCACAAAATAAAGTATATTCCACCAAACGAGGGATATTCCATTAGCATTTCACACGGCTCTGAGACATCATTCAAAGAGATAGTGTATTCAAGAAGATTATATCCTCACGGTGCCAGCACCTACCACCACAAGCTCTCATATTCTCCGTTGCTCCTATTAGTACACATGCATCATATAAACTGGAAATTAGCAACAATCAGTGGAAATTGGACAATGCATCCTTCATGAGAAATTTTTATATATGTATCTGCTACGATATTCTAAAAGGGAACGTCGAAATGATACACAGTTTGTTGGGTGCAATAATCAAAAACAAAGAAAAATCAAATAAGCAAAAGTTATTGATATTTAGCTCCTTTATAATGGAAGTGATTGCTTTGACGAAACGAACAAGCTCCCCGTATCTCCGCAACAACAACAAGGCAAAACTTTGGAAAATAGAGTGAGTCACGTGTTCAACACGCTGTCCTTAAGACATTAGCGTCCGGCTATACTCAAGAGTGATGCTATAGCCCTCACAGGACGGATATCTCCAGGATAAAACACCCTAATACACCTACTACTAGCATATGTAGTAGATGCTCAACTTGAGCTTGGCAACTCCGAAAAAACCGTTAAGGAAAATCGCGAATGCTTAAAAACCGCTATAAAATATTTTCCCTTAGGGGTCCCTCTAAAATATAGAGCAACCCCTTTCCCATAGATTTTACAAAAGTAGTGAATTTCTTTATATAATTGACAAATACAACTTAAGAAGAAAAACTCCCCGATGTGGGACTAAAAGGTTTATATAGTTTCTTAAAACTACTAAAAATTGGAAACTCCACGATGTGGGACTAAAAAGTTTCATTCACAAAATAAAACAATAAATTATAATTTTTTATTAAAACTTTAAAAAATTATTTTTTTATTAATCGTTTTCCAACAATCCCCCACATGAATGAAAACTCAATAAAACATGAAAACACAGATAGATCTTGGTAAATAAACATCCCAACCTCACGATCCAAACAGACTGATCGTGCAAGTGTTGAAATCATACTAGTCATTTCTACGTCCTCTCCCTCACACAAAAGTGTGTTGACCCCAGGGTCATACTATGGATTGCATAAATCATAATAGTATTGAGAGCTTTCATCTTTAATTCTCACATGGTGAGACTATAGGTATCTTTCACCAAAGTGAAAAAGCATGAACTAGTGAACCCTTAGTGACCTTTAGGTCCTAAGTTCCAGTAATACCAAAACCATCAAAATGAAAATCACATAAAAAACGCAGGAAATACCATTTTAGGCAGAGGTGTCCATGAGGTCTTGAACCTTTGCTTAGTGAGATATTACCAGAATTACTTGCTAGAGACAGTGAACTATGTCTTGAACTGCTAGCATTTGATGTAATTCGTGATAACAACCACGGGTGATATCTCCAAGATTGCTGCCAAGCTCGTGCCGTTTTGTCCGTTTTGGCCCTGGACGTATCCTGTTTCTCAGAATGCTCTAGAGAATCAGCTCATATTCTCACAGGAAGCGACCCACTTCCTCATTCAGATAGGTGAGTTTCCATAAAGAGTGTTACTGCTACACCCCACTTCAATCTTAAATTGAAACTATAGAACTCATTAAGACTTATTAAAAAGTCATCCTCCACATGCAGTCACACTATCACGTCTACACCATAGGGAAGGGACAGAGAATGAAAATCTCTGATAGTGTTTACCTTTACCCACCACAAATTAGTTGTCTCATTCGAAACCTTGATCATGGGATCTCCAGTCAGCAAGGTTGAGTATCCTTCATGGCAAGTTTAATATATGAGCTTAAGCCCCAACCCCCTCGATGCATTTTTAACTATCTCTTTGTACAAACCTTTCGTCAAAGATTGCGCGATATTCTCCTTGGACTTTATCCAATCAATGGAAATAACGCCGATTGAGATTAGTTATTTCTTAGCTTTAACTATTATAGCTTGGCTAACACAATGTATAGATATAGCTGGCACAGGCCTATGCCAAAGAGGAATGTCTTCTAAAAATCATCTTAGGCACTCGGCCCCCTCTCATGCTTTATCTAACGCAATACTCTCAGATTCCATAATGAATTGAGCGATATGTTTGTTTGGAAATCTTCCAACAACAAACCCACATGTTAGAGTGAAACCATATCCACTCGTAGACTTAGACTCCTCTGAGTCAACTATCCAGTTTGCATCATAAAGTCCCAAGGACAACAAGATACCTTTCATAAATCAAAAGAGTATTTTAGGTACCATAATACTCTACTCAGTGCATCTGAATTCTCTTGCTCTGGACTACAATTATATCCACTTAACTTACTCACAATATAGGCAATGTCTGGACTCTTACAGTTCATTAAATTCATCAGACATCCTATAACTTTTGAGTATTCAAGTTAAGATACTCCACTACCCTTATTTTTCTTGAGACTACAAGAATAATCGTACGAAGTACAAGCAGGTTTACAATCAGACTGATTGTATCTCTTAAGCACAACAACATAATGAGAACGACTAAGACTTATAAATGTTTGATTATCTTCTAATCCTCATCCCTAAGATTACATCAAAAGGGCCCAAGTCTTTCAAGTCAATGTTCTCATTCAGTGCATGTTTTTAGTGGAATTGATCACATCTATGTTTGTATCAAGCATATCATCAACATACAAGCATACAATTACACAGACATCCTTAACAAGTTACTTGTAGACATACTTGTCAGATTCATTAATTTAAATCCACTATCCATTATCACATGATTAAATTTTCCATGTCACTGTTTACGTGCTTATTTGAAAACCATACAAAGATTTTTCAAATTACAAACTTTGTATTCACAACCTTTCACTACAAAGTCTTCAGGTTGATCTATGTAAATTTCTTTACCTAATTCACGGTTTTAGAAAAAGCTGTCTTAACATCCATCTGATGTATCTCTACGTTCTTTATGGCAGCAATAACAATTAGTATCTCAACGGAAGTAATTTCCGTCACAATTGAATTAGAATCAAGGAAATCTACACCTTCTTTTAGTTTATAGCCTTTAGCTACCAACTTAGCTTAATATTTTTCCACAGTTTCATCTACCTATCGTTTCCTCTTAAAGACTCATTTACATCCCATGGTCTTACAACCTGGAGGTAAACTAGCAAGCTCCCAAGTCTGGTTCCAACGGACTGAGTCCATTTCACTAAATGAAGCTTCTTACCAGAATGGGGTTTCAGTAGATATTAAGGCTTCTTTACAAGTCTGTGGCTCAGACTAAGCTAGGCATGTTATGAAGTCGGTTTCATAAGAAGTCTCAAGTCTAATTATTTTACTTCTCTTAGGCTCAACATCAACTTCATCTTCCTTTAAAATAAGTTCTGACTATTTGAAGATAAATCTAGGGGATCAACAACACATCTCTAATGAGGTACAGGTTTAGAATAAACATGTTCAAAGAACTCAGCATCCCTAGATTCCGTAATAATATTCACACTAATGTCAGAAAAAATCAGAACACACAACCAAAAATATATTTGTAGAAGTATACTCAATATACTCTATACGAAAACACAATCAACATTTTTGGTTTCAATCTAGTTCTTTTAGGAAGAGGAATTACAATCTTAATCAAACGCCCCCACACTTTGACACATTCATAAGAAGGTCATCTACCGTTCCATAAACCATATGGAGTTTCATCTGATTCTTAAAAGGGTACTTTATTCAGGATATACTAGTTAAGAGGACTGCCTCCCCCCACAAGGCCGCAGGTAATCCTGAACTAATCAACATGGAAATTATCATCTCCTTAAGGATACGGTTGTTATGTTCAAGGCTTCTAATTGGTTTCCAACTTCAAGTTTATACATCTTAAGGCTTCTAAGGCGTCATCCTTATCCTAAGCAAGTATACAAGATAGTACCTCGTACAATCATCTACGGAAGTTATAACCATCTTTTACCACAGTGGTTTTGGGTTGAACTCATGTCAACTAGGCCTAACTGAATTAATTCTAAAGGCTTAGCATTACTCTGAACATTTGTGCTAAAAGATTTTATAGCATATTTTGATTCTTCACAGATTTCACTTTTGTGTTCAAAATCCAAACTAAATTTGGGTACGAAGCCTATGCTAGCCAGTTAAGCATTGACTTATAAGTTTACGGTTCCAAGTCTACCACGTAAAACAATCAATCACACAAAGATATCACAAGAATCAACTACGTTCACATCATCAGTTTTTCCGTTAAGCTTATATAGACCCAAAGTCCTATAACTCTTGCTTAAAAAATCACTGCCTAGTTACAACAAGTTTTCCAGATTCAATTAAGATCTTAAATATTTTTCCATCTACAACAGAACAAGATACAAGATTTTCGCATATGCTCGGAACATGAAAACTTCATTCAATGTGAGAATATTACAGATATGAGCTTCTGCTCGACCTTTTCCTTTTATGCAACCTCTATTGCATATGAGTTACTCAATAAGAGTTTCTCGACATCCCCTATCCTATGATAGGAGGTGAACAGGTATCTGTTTAAACAAACATTCTTGGTGGCTCCAGAGTCCACCTACTGGTCTCTCACATTGGTTATTAAAATAACTTCCGACATCATGCCACCAAACTCGTTCTAGTTTGTTTCAACTAAATTAGCATTAACTTTTTACTTATTAAGGTTTTTATGTTGTCTACAATTTACTGCCGCGTGGCCAGAAATTTTACAAACATAACACTCACCCTTAACTAAAGTAATTCCGGATTCAGGTTTACGAAATATACCTTTATCATGAAGACCATGCTTAGAGTTGCGTTCGATGTTCTCACCTTTTCCATCTTTGGAAGATTTGTTTCCAACCACATGCGGCTATTAGCCATGTCCCTCGGAGATGACACCTTTATTCACAAATAACAATTCCAAATCAAAAAGTAAAATATGAGTTTTGAAGATAACATCTATATATACAAACTTCATTTGAATCAGCGTTTCAAAAAACTCATGGTTACCCCACAAAAATTAATTTAGTTAACAACAATTTTCTGCTCGTCAGAATTTTTCAGACACGTTTTTCTGTTTTGTAAAATATCAAAAAAATACTTTTACAACTCCAAAAATTCTGAAATTTTACGCGGGTAACTATCAGGATGTCTACTACGTTGTGTCAAAAGGGTTCATCGAAATTCCTTCTAGATTAAAAGATAAAATGGAAACTCTACAACTGACCATAAATTCGTTTTTGTTTTTCACTCCACAATTAACATCCATGATTCACAAACCAATCAATCGTTTTCGATTATTACAAATGCTAATGTCTTAAGATTGTTGGGTGCAATAATCAAAAACAAAGAAAAATCAAATAAGCAAAAGTTATTGATACTTAGCTCCTTTATAATGGAAGTGATTGCTTTGACGAAACGAACAAGCTCCCCGTATCTCCGCAACAACAACAAGGCAAAACTTTGGAAAATAGAGTGAGTCACGTGTTCAACACGCTGTCCTTAAGACATTAGCGTCCGGCTACACTCAAGAGTGATGCTATAGCCCTCACAGGACGGATATCTCCAGGATAAAACACCCTAATACACCTACTACTAGCATATGTAGTAGATGCTCAACTTGAGCTTGGAAACTCCGAAAAAACCGTTAAGGAAAATCGCGAATGCTTAAAAACCGCTATAAAATATTTTCCCTTAGGGGTCCCTCTAAAATATAGAGCAACCCCTTTCCCATAGATTTTACAAAAGTAGTGAATTTCTTTATATAATTGACAAATACAACTTAAGAAGAAAAACTCCCCGATGTGGGACTGAAAGGTTTATATAGTTTCTTAAAACTACTAAAAATTGGAAACTCCACGACGTGGGACTAAAAAGTTTCATTCACAAAATAAAACAATAAATTATAATTTTTTATTAAAAACTTTAAAAAATTATTTTTTTATTAATCGTTTTCCAACAAGTTTAAGTGATGTTTCTCCTTCGCAAAATTTTATGGAGTCTGAAAAATTGTGCGGGAGTACAAGTTACAAATTATCCATAATCTGAATCAAGTGATTCTTTTTGAATATGATAGCTTCATCTCTTAGCTTCGAAAGTTGGGTTCAAATGTTAGAAAACAACATTATATGAATACTCTAAGGATCCTGGAGCGAGTGGTGAGCAAACAAGGGTTTTCATACTGGATTTTTAATAAACTCAGCTTCGGAGAGACCTCATCCACCTATAGATCCCTATTGACTTAAAGATACCATCACCTTAGGTTCCAAATCATCTCCTAATATATTCTACAACATCAGAATACGTCACCAACCTTGTTTCCCTATTGTCTCACTCTTGTAACCTAATTGTTTCAACTTATGATGATGTTGCTACCAGCTATGTTACTTGGTACAATGTCAAAGGATCTTCAGTTCTTCAAAATTGATCCTCTTACAACTTTCTTAAGATGTCGGAGTCCACTGCTGTACTCATCCATATATCTCCAATTATTCCTTAGCTCCTCAAAACGGCTTCCACTATTGATGGATGTCGTAAGTGCAATCAAATTAAATCACTTATTTGCACACAATTAGATGGTAATATAATGGAAGCAAGGATCGTTCCCACAAAGAACATTAAGTTTTAGTTGTCAAAGTGTCACAAAAAAAAGGGGTTTTGTTTTATATTTTGAGTAAAATAAATAAAAGCAATTGAAAGTACTAAGTTGTAAGCAATAGAGAGATAGACGATCGAGGAATCCTTCTTCGTTAATAAATATTCATTGAAGTAGTAAATTCTTATATTCTTCATTAATCATATATTATCACCAACCGTGGAATAACAGGTACGCTTAGCTATTCCCAAAATTTCTTAAATCACTGGATAACATGTACGCTTAGTCACCAGATTCTATCCGTATGAACCACCTTGAGGTACGCTTACAAGATGTAATTCAGTTGAATGCTTTAGGATTTGTGAATTTATCTTTGATCCTAGTAGTTAGACTCAGTACGCTCGGTCTACTTGCTAGGGTTGTGTTCACACGTGATTGCTTTACAGAATCCTCCTGTAAGGTCTCACGTTCTCTACTTGTGTAAGGAATTATTCAACAATTACGGATATCCTAACCCTTACTAGCAATAGATTAAATCAATACATATATTCAGTTGGCCACCTAAATAACCTATCATTCAGTCATAAGTATTTTGTATAGTAAACACAAATGATACTCATATGAAGAAATCAAAATATATTCATATACTAAATCAGATTTATTTATAACTTAGAATTCATCCCCAATCAATATGTGTTTATCTACTCATGGATGTATAAACATCCATGATATACATATAATAGAAGCTAAGAGATATCGTTATGATTGATGAACCGCTTCGAAACCCTAGCTTTCTCTCTGTGTGTTGTTTCTCCTCTCCAAGACTTACAATTTTGTGAACTCTTGATATCTCTTTCTTCATGGCCTAATACCTATTTATATAGGTCTACATTGCTTGGCCTTCAAATATTTAAGTCGGTTTAAGAACCCGACCCTAAACTACGAAAGAAAGACCCGAAAGATAGTTAGTGAATTTTAGCCTTCATAGTTTGCATACCATATTTTTAGAAAAGTGTCCAGGAAATTTTTTGTTTGCAGATTAGTATGCAAACTCTTTAGTCCACGAAATCATGGTTTGCAAACTCGTATGCAAACCCTAATTCTTCAGTATTCGATAAACTTGTTTTGCCCATAACTTCTTCGTTCGAACTCGGAATAACCTCATTCTTTCTGCATTATTTTTCAATTGAATTCTCATCATTATGGTGATAAGAAATCATGGATTTGAATGAGTTAATCTTGGTATTTGGCCCGTCTCTTGAATTTGAGCACTTTCGCTCTGTTTCGTTGCACTTCTTCCACTTCTCTTCAACTTGGGGACTTGGATACTTGGAATACTTCTCTTCTTAAATATTTTTAGCACTTTGTATCTCCTTTTTGGAGGATTCACCTAATAGATATAAATAATAGAAAACAAGAGTAATAGTACGAAAATATGCAAGAATAATAGCTAAAACAAGTATGGAATGGATAGTAAAATGATATGAATTATGCACTTATCAACTATTTCCGATATTGACACTGTAAAACCTCGTGTTTTTAGCATGGCGCATGCTAAAAGATGCGCCATGGCCTGAGATGAATCTTCATTAAAAACTTATGTTGCTCGGCAAGAGGTAGATTGTCTTAAGGCCAATACCGCGCCAAAATGGCGCATTATGTTTGGCATTTGTCTAAGGGCCAAATATCGCATCAAATGATGCATTAAGCCAGTTGGGTAGGTGGTCTCGAAATTGCAGCATAATCATTGCGCATTATGAAGGTTATTGGCCTAGAGCCAATATCGCACAATCATTGTGCATCAGGCCAGAGAGGGCTGGTCGAGAGAATATTGCACAACCATTGTGCAATACGCTAGATAGAATGTCGCGCAATCACTGTGCAACAACAAAAACCAGTGTTGCACAATGATTGTGCACAGCCAGTACGAATAGCCAGAACGAGTGGTGTGCAGTCATTGTGAGAAATCATTGTACGCTATCATTGCGAATAAATAGTGAAGCAAGCATGTCAATATGGTCCCCTTTCCATACTTGTAGAAATTGAAACATATATAGGGAGGGGTAGTTGGTTGAAGGTGCATATGCCGACTATGTACCAAGTAAGCTTCGTAGCTTAGCAGGAAGAGTATAAATGATGCCTAAGGCTCATTTATAGATGTGTAGCCTTGCGAAGAGGGCATTTGATGCTTAGGCATCACTATTCCATGTCGCGGACCCGATAATGCGCAACCTTTGTGCATTATGATGGAACGGCCTATACGAACTAGGCCATTACCATTTTTTCCAGGCCACAACCTTACAAATGAGTTTTCTTAAGTTTATGTCTCTTCGGGATGAAATACGGTTTGTGCTTGATCCATTTAGAGTGGTGAAGGGTACGTAGACAGCCGCAATGAGTTGCAGCATTGCCGGTCCAGCACTTTGTCGCTCATATCATCTATTTGAGAGATGATTGCGGCATTCTGGCCCCTCATATCATCTAAGCTCGATAGATCGACGCAAGAGATGATTGTGGCCAGGCTTGATGAGGCTTAGTTGCATGTCAGTAAGTGGATGCTCATACTTCCTATCAAGCTACATAAAGTTGGTAAGCGTGGTAAGGTAGGGAATTGGCAAAAGGCATCAAGTGGATTATGCCTAAGTAGTTTGACGATTGCTCAACTAGATAGGAAATTCAGCGATGAATTTCCTACTTTGAGGCAAAGCCAGTGTTGCATGCAATATGCATTGGCCTTGGCCTTATGGCCTTATACCCTTTTGCGGACAAGGGTAAGTTTGGAACGGTGTGGATGCTAAGTTAGATGCATGATGCTCAACGAGCATGTTTGCAAGGGAAAATGGACGTACATTTGCCTAGTGTTATGGCCTGGTTAGTAGCATAATAATGACGCATCGGGGATGTTATGGCCTGTGTGCCCAGGCGTAATTTTTCGGTCCGTCACAGATACAATGGGATAATTTCATACTTCATATGTGAATGTCCATCGCGTGTATATTGTTGCCTCGTAATTAAATCTTAAGTACCATAGTCTACTGCTTGCCCACATGAGAGTCTGGTCATAAATCCCAAGTCTGTGCCAAGGACATTGACTAGAGGAGATAAAAGCTACATAATTACACTTGAACTAACTTTCAAATTTGAATATTTTCTTGGGTTATTTAGTTTTTGGTACTCAGGTTTTGACCTAAAACTGGGTTTGGTCTAACATTTGTCCAGTCTTTGCGTTTGGTCTAAAGACCAACGTCAACCGTAGTTGACCAAGTTAATATTATAATTTTAAGATTTTAATTTAATAAAATAAATTATTTTATTTTATTTATCTATACCATTGATTCTAGTACACATAGACGACCAAGATTCTTCTTACTCTTTCATTGTCTTTCTTCTCCACCGAAAACCGGCGACTATAAACAGTTTCTTTCTTAAATGGTACCGAAAACCGGTAATTTAAACTAATAATTAATTACCTTTACAACTCCAGTTACTTTGCTAACAACAAGTTTTTGAATGGCTTCTCTGGTAACCGAAGAACCGAAAGGTATAAGCATGATTGTTAGCACCAATCTCACCAACCCAAAAAAACGCATTCTCCATTAAACCGGTGCATTCCTTAGACATGGACATTTTATTATTAATAACCTGCCGATAGCATCCATGATTTTCCAGAAACATTTTGGACCGACCAATTTGAACATTTAAAGAAGCATTTGGAACATAAAAAGTGACGTTTTGCTTAACAAAGAAACTCTGATCATGAGCAATAGATCTGGAAACTGCAAAGTTAATACCATCAGATATATCGGATTTATCACGATTTACATAAGGTGTTAAGTACGGCAGAGAAAGAAACTCAGTAATGAAAGAGAAAGAAACTCGGTAATGGCATCTGCAAATTTTAGATTTATCTCATCAATCTCTTTATTCTGATCGAAACTTGGTTTTCCACTAAACTTCCTCTCATTGTTTCTGAAATGGGTTTTAGGAATTGAGCTGCATCGAGGTATATAAGTGTGGAATTTTGAAATCGGGGATGAATTTGGGTTAGAAATGTATGAATTTGAGAGTAATGAAGAAATGGGGTTTGATTGTTTGGAAAATGGGGTTCTTAAAAGTGATTTACAGAGAGAGAGACTTTAAATTTGATTGAGTTTTTTTTCAAAAGAGAAGGGAAACTGAGAGAAACGAGTTGTATTTTAAAGTTCATCAATGGGTTTCGATGCGCAGTTGGAGGCAGAAGAAGAACAGTAGAGTTAGGTCAGTGGGATATTTAATCATGACCATAGGATTATTGGTTTTAGTACAGCCATTGGATTTGTAAACTCAGTTTTATTTACTTATCTTATAAAATTAATTAAATTTAGGTCAGTCAACTACGGTCAACGTTGGTTGATAAGCACATAACTGTGACGCTTTTTCTCCCATAATTACATTAGCTAGGACTCATTTTATTGCTAATAAACTTGTTTTAAGTCTTTTCAAGGAAATAAGTTCTTATGGAGAAATTTGCAGGAAAAAGTAGTTTTTGGACCTCATAAAAGTGATAAAAGCACCCCCAGAAATGTCCCAGAAGAGTTGATAAAGGCACCCGGGAGTTTTTCACTATTTACAACCCAAATGTATCCCACAAATTGCTATTCGCACCCCAAGAATTCCTATCTATACCCCAAATTGCTAAACGGACACCGGAACTGGATAAGGGGAGGTCATCTTCAACAATTTGATTTTGAAAATTTGGCGGGAAAACTGGTTTTAATGGTTGCAGGATTAGGGTTTGGATTTGGTTCTAGAGGGAGACTAAATCGTTGAAATCAGTTGGGTTTGCTCCAATAAGCTTAACAGAGATGATGTTTCAGTTAGGTTTGGCTGGAATTACGAATTTGAAGCAATTATGATTCTCAGGTTTATTTTCTCCGGGAAAATTCTGTTAATGATTTGGACGAGTTTCTGTTGGACTCTCTTATGGTTTCGGGTTGTATTGGTCCTGTTTCGATCAAATAGGCTTGGTAATGGACATTAAATCGAAGAAATCGAGTTATCCATGAAGTTATGGAAAAACAGGGGAGGAAAGAAAAACACGCGGTGTTTTCAGCATTCCTGGTGTTTGCGTGTGACTATAGGGGGGTTGGTTGCGATTTACAAGGAGCTAGGAACGTGATTTGAGTGAGTCAACTGCAGCAAGACACATGAAAGAGAAAAACAGGGAAACAGTTCCTGAGATTTTGAAAGAAAACATTCCGAGTTTACTCTCAGGATTTGGAGAAGTTATTACGGAATATTTTGTATAAACGTGATTTGAGTGAATCAACTGCAGCAAGACGCATGAAATAGAAAAACAGATAATTCCCGAGATATGGAAAGAAAATATTTCGAGTTTACTCTCAGGATTTGGAGAAGTTATTACGGAATATTTTGATGCAGTTGTGTATATAAAAGGTTTTCGGGCATCTTAGAAGGGGGGCAGAGAGTTTTGGATAGAACAGAGAGTTACAAACGAAGAAATCAAGTTGTGCAGCAATTCTGCTGCTACTGCCATCAAAGAAGAAGAACGAAGAACATTGACCCTCAGAAACAGTCGCAAGAAGCAATCTTATATTCAACAACAAATAGTACCTATCATTTACGGTTCCACTCGCAATAGAGTTTCGGTAACTGAATTGCTTTGGTCACTGGAGGTCATTAGCGATTCAAAATCGTTGTAAGCAATTTTCATTATTTTTAATACAATGATTAATCGATTTTCTTTCATATCTCTACATATGGGTATCTAATTTATTCTATAGGGTTTTGGATGAAGCTGTTTTTTATATGTACTATTAATAGTTTTATTTCTCAGTAAATAATTTTTCTTTTATTTGTGTTATTCATGACTAATAGTTTCTCTTCTATAAATGCTTCATTTTAATTGTTTTGGGCAGTTTCTACAGATCTTTTATAAGCGAAGGAGGCCATATTTTTGTGTAACGTTGAGAGTCGCATAATAAATTTTAAACATTTTATCTTCAAAAACCTGAGATTGGGTTCAATATGGTTTTGAGTATTTTATGAATAATTGTTTGACATAATAAATTGTTAATTTTACAATCATCAGAAGTAGTGGAATCCAAATCCCTAGGTTCGCCTCTCCTTGATAAACAAGAGGCAAAGTTTATTTAATTTTCCTTTAATATATTATTTTATTAATCTTAAACCAAATTTCAAGAAAAATTCCGAGCAACGAATCCCTATACTTACCACTTGTAAAACTGCATCAGTTTTTGGCGTCGCCGACACGGATTTTCCTTTAGGTTAGGTTTTAGATTTTCTTTTGTAAATATTTTGCTTGTACAATTATTTATTTTTATTTATTTTATTTTTTCTATTTTACGTCTTTAGTATTTTTTTCTTGTATTTTTGGCGTGCATGATTTTATTGAAATAAAAAGTGAAAAGTGGAACACATAACCGAAAAGGTAAGTATAAAAACTCAAGATCTTATTTTCTTTTTATCGTATATAGTAGATTTTTTTTTCTTTTTATAAATATTTAAATTAGGATTTTTTTTTCATTTTTACATAATTAGACTAGTTTATGTTTTTATTTTTTCTATTTGAAAAAAAAATAAACATGCACCCACCAATTGCATCTTCCAGCACCGATTTTAGGAAAAGTCGTGGTTTAGTACGGTGAACCCTCTGGGCGTTATCATCCGAAACACCACAAACCTCAGCCTTGTACCTGTGACCAGTCTTTGACTGTAGGTATATTTTGTTGTAGGTAACCTGAGCCTACCAATTTTAGTCTACCCTGCATTTGCACGTGCATAGAAAATGTCGAGTTGGTATTATAAAGAACAATATAATGATTATCGAACTGAGTATATAAATGGACAATATCCGCACTATGCTCATAGTATGGATGGTACTTGGGACCACTATCAACCTTCTGAAGGTTATGGTTCATATCACGGTGATCCCAATTACTATTAGCATGTCCACCAATCATACGAACGGGCGAATGACCAAAATTAAAATGTAAAAAATGAGAGTTCTCCATATTTAGAGGATTTAATTAAACAATTGCCACTAGTTCCTGATGAATATAAAACTAATTCCTTAGAAGATGCACTCAAACAGTTTGAACAAGTGACTGGTATATCACGTAGTGATGAATGTTTAAGTTTTTCTCTAGAAGAGTTACTTGAGAAATTCAATGATACTGTACGTAAAACTCATAAACTGAATGAGACTCTTAAAAATTATGAGGAACAAAATGCACGTAAGACTATTGCTCATAATGAACTTGAATTTGAAAATAGTGTTTCCAATCTTACCCTTGATAACACATATAATTATTTCCTTGAGTTGGAGGTGAGGTTAGATCTGAAAACATTGCATGTTTAGACAAGGTTCAACCATCTTCGTATTTTTATGATGGTGAGGATAGTGTCGATGAAGATTTTGAAATATATAGTCACAATGACGAGGAAATTGTTACACCAATTGAGCCTTATGATGATAATGTTGTTTCTAGTTCAAATCCTAATAATATTGTTGATTATTCACCTATTCAAGTGGGAAAGGATTTGTTTATAGATACTATTGTTTTATACTGTGTAGTATATCATTGTGATTATGAAGCTGGTGATGGTTTAGAGGAAAGAGTTTATCCTGAGACTAGTATTTTAGAGTCTAGCAATTCAGAAACAATAGTCTCCGATGAGGATTATAAAAATGTAGAACCACATGATTACAACCTAGAAGAAATAAAATACCATTTTCCAAAATCTGATGATTTAGAAATTAAGGAAATTGTGACTAGTTTATCTAAGGATATTGACAACTCTAGATTTGGGGGTAAATATCAGTCTCTCCGTGGTTTACCTTTGACTCTTGTAAAGGACCCTAACTTGGGACATGACGTATATGCCTCCACCATATTAAAAGACTATTTTCATGCACGTTTTCCTGAACCTAATTATCTCCAAAAAGAAACTCAGTTGATAGAAACCCATCCTCTGGTTGATGTGATTAATCCGGTCCATGATACCATAATTGACTTTGTTGTCCCACCAAAATTTTACTTACCAAATGTGGGAATATATCAATTTGAAATGTGTCATTATATAACCTAATTATTTTAGGAAATTAGAATCGTCGCCATATTTTCTTAAAAATGGCCACCACTTTCATTGTGGTCAATTGTGTGAGTCAAATCCGATTGACTTAGAGGATCCCCAATTATTCAGGTTATTATTATGTGCTTCTAAGTTTTTATTTGAGTTTTTCCAGACTCTACAACCTGAGCCAATGAATATTTTATCTACACCCTTTCATAGAGCCTGAACCCGAACCACAACTAGGTATAGTTGTCTCAAATAAGGGTATATTTGGTTGGTTCACTTTCTTGGTCTGCTGCAGTATTCTTCTGTTTGTGTCAACATTATTTGATTCAGATGACCTACAGTTGTTCCGACTATTGCTATATGATTTTATGTAGTGACTAATTCTACCAAAGTCTGGCTGAAGACAATAAAATTAGCGCTTTATGGGAGGCAACCCATAAATGATGATATTAAGGTCCATCTGGAGGACCCTCCTCTTATTGTACATTAGTGGAATTTTATTTTATTTTGTTCCCCATGGAAGGATTGCTATGCTTCACCCAAGTATTATATTTCCGAGCACTTTACTGATTCCTCATGTTACTTTACTTTTGGTATTGTGCATCCACTAGTAACATTGAGGACAATGTTAGATTTAAGTGTGTGGGGGAGTGGTTAACTTTTAGGTGTTTCCTTGCATATTATGACCAGGTATTGAATGAGTCTATTGCATTTTATGACCAGCTGTTGAGCGGGTCTATTGTACGGCATGGGCATTTTCTTGCATGTTAAATATAAAATAATAATAATAAAAAATGATTGTTTTCTTGTAGTTTAATGCAAGCTGTTGAGCGGGTCTAATAATAATAATAAATAAATTATATATATGACCAGCTGTTGAGAGGGTCTTAATAAAATTAAAAAAAATAATAAAAAAATAAAAATACGACCAGCTGTTGAGCGGGTCTTTCTAATTATCTGTCTAGCTGTTTAACAGACATATCTATACAACTGTTTAGTGGTTCCATCTCGTTGTTTAGCAGACATCTCTCCATATCCAGCTGTTTAGCGGATACATTTTCTGTTTTGCTCGAGGACTAGCAAAATGTAAGTGTGGGGGAATTTGATAAGCACGTAAGCGCGGCGCTTTTTCACACATAATTACATTAGCTATCACTCATTTTATTGCTAATAAACTTGTTTTAAGTCTTTTCAAGGAAATAAGTTCTTATGGAGAAATCGGCAGGAAAAACTGGTTTTTGTACCTCGTAAAAGTGCTAAAGGCACCCCCAGAAATGTCCTAGAAGAGTTGATAAAGGCTCCCAAGAGTTTTGCACTATTTACAACCCAAAAATACTATTTCTACCCCACAAATTGCTTTCGCACCCCATGAATTGCTATTTATACCCCAAATTGCTAAACGAACACCGGAACTGGATAAGGGGAGGTCATCTTCAACAATTTGAATTTGAAAATTTGGCGGGAAAACTGGTTTTAATGGCGGCAGATTTAGGGTTTGGATTTTGAAGGTTCTAGAGGGAGAATAAATCGTTGAAATCAGTTGGGTTTGCTCCAATAAGCTTAACAGAGATGATGGCGGGTTCTGTTTCGGTTAGGTTTGGCTGGAATTACGAATTTGAAGCAATTATGATTCTCAAGTTTATTTTCTCCGGGAAAGTTCTGTTAATGATTTGGACGAGTTTCTATTGGACTCTCTCATGGTTTAGGGTTGTATTGGTCCTGTTTCGATCAAATAGGCTTGGTAATGGACATTAAATCGAAGAAATCGAGCTATCCATGAAGTTATGGCAAAACAGGGGAGGAAAGAAAAACACGCGGTGTTTTATGCATTGCTGGTGTTTGTGTGTGACTAAAGGGGGGTTGATTGCGATTTACAAGGTGCTATGAACGTGATTTGAGTGAATCAACTGCAGCAAGACGCATGAAAGAGAAAAACAGATAGTTCCCGAGATTTGGAAAGAAAATATTTCGAGTTTACTCTCAGGATTTGGAGACGTTATTACGGAATATTTTGATGCAGCTGTGTATAAAAAGGGTGTTTGGGCATCTTAGAAGGGGTACAGAGAGTTTTGGATAGAACAGAGAGCTACAAACAAAGAAATCAAGTTGTGCAGCAATTCTGCTGCTGCTGCTATTGATGAAGAAGAACGAAGAACATTGACCCTCATAAACAGTCATAGGAAGCAATCTTATATTCAACAGCAAGTAGTACCTATCGTTTACGGTTCCACTCGCAATAGATTTTTGGTAACTGAATTGCTTTGGTCACTGGAGGTCATTAGCGATTCAAAATCACTATAAGCAATTTTCATTATTTTTAATATAATGATTAGTGGATTTTCTTCCATATCTCTTCATATGGGTGGTTAATTTATTCTCTAGGGTTTTAAAGGAAGATGTTTTTGATTTGTACTGTTAATAGTTTTATTTCTAAGACAATAATTACTCTTTCATTTGTGTTATTCATGACTAATAATTTCCCTTCTATAAATGCTTCATTTTAATTGTTTTGGGTAGTTTCTACCGATCTTTTATAAGCGAAGGAGGTTATATTTTTTGTAACGACGAGAGTCGCATAATTAATTTTAAACGTTTTATCTTCCAAAACTTGAGATTGGGTTCAATATGGTTTTGAGTATTTTATGAGTAATTATTTGAGATAATATATTGTTAATTTTACAACCATCAGAAGTAGTGGAATCCAAAGCTCTAGGTTCGCCTCTCCTTGATAAACAAGAATCAAAGTTTATTTAATTTTCCTTTAGTATATTATTTTATTAATCTTAAACCAAATCTCTAGAAAAAGTCCGAGGAACGAATCCCTATACTTACCACTTGTAAAACTGCATCATTGTTCTTTATATCAAACTCAAAGGCTGGACAAATGTTAGACCAAACCCAGTTTTAGGTTAAAACTTGAGTACCAAAAACCAAATAACCATATTTTCTTTCCTACTATCACCATCTAGTACTTACCATGAAACATTATTGTTCCACGCTAAGCAGGGGACTTAATATTGACGATGGAGGTTTTTTGACAGGGGTAAAATTGTAAATTCACCTCTGAACTTGTATCAGGGATATATTTGTAAGTATATATGTGCTAAGGCTTCACCCAAGCATCTAAGCTGTCAGTATTTTGTGTATATTTTATGGAGCATTATAGTAATTATACCGTGCTCACTTCTGTATTGAATCTATACTTATTTGAGATCTCCTAGATGGATTAGCCACTAGTATAACTAATCTTGTCATCAGAATGTCACTGGTGCTTGTTACAATTCCTTTCTAGATGTGCTCTGACCATATGGAACACACATCCAGAATATATTCTTGTTTCAAAACGGATACCAGAGCTCCTTGATGGAAGACCACCAATATAGAGAAACATTGAACCTGCTTTAAGTTGGAATAATTCCATAGCAGAATTCCTTATACTCGTCTCATTAATTAATATTTAGACTCCCATTGATTAATATATAACGTCGTCTCAAGTCGCAAACTTCCCCAGATGGATTCCTTGAACATGTTATGTTGCACTCTATTCTCATATTACGATTTGAACAACATCGTGTTTTACCGTCTTCGTAATAAAAGTAACTTCCAAGTACCATCATTAGACAAACATGGTACCAACCAAGTGTCAATGCCAAGTCTCATGCAATATTGAGAGGCTCTAGGCATGTCGCAGTCAAAATATCCCTTGGGGAAAGCATGTGCCCACTGTAAACATGGATGAACTAACATTTTGGCCATGGATGCACTAACACTTTGTCCATGAAAATTGCTTCCAGCGTCGGCAGCTGTCCATGGTCATTGCTACCATCGCCAATACTTGGCAATGACTTCTATCAGCGGGATGCTTGGCCATGACAGTTGTCTCCAACATCAACATTTGGCCATGGTCGTGGCACCTTTCTATCACACTTGGCCATTTACAACGCCTTCCAGTGCTAGCAGTAAATGCATGCCGTTACTACTCCAAGACATGACACGACTATTCTAATGTACGCTGCGGTGATACTCATGCTTATTGAGTCGTCAAAGACTCAACATCACTATAAGAAGGTTTGGTCAACTTGTTAAGAGATAAGCACCAGTCAAAGCACATAATGACTATAGCTTAGTTAAGATACGAGGTAGTCCATGACTCCACTAATTATTACGAGAAATTAAAATATGTCACATGGCGTGATTCTTCATGGGATATTGGTTTGGTAGTTCATGCGGCGTGGAAATACCCCATGATGAGAAAATAACAAGTGATTGTGACGGTTTAGACCGGTTGAAGAAGTGATGGAGTAATGGCCGGGAGATTTCCAGAAACTTCCCTAGCATAAGGGCATGACCTTAATTACCATTACCTCCATGATCTCCATCTTTCCATCCCATCACTACCTCCACCACTTACGAGGAAAACAATGAGTATCCTTAACAAGTATAAATCGATTCCTTCGTATATTTTAGATAACAAGTTAGGCTTATCATTCAGAAGCTCTGTCTTTTTTCATAGTGCAACGACCTAACACACACAATTCATCACCACTGTGATTCCTTAACTTTCACTGCTTCCCTCCCCTAAGATCAACCTATATCCTCTCCTTGTAATCGAAGCAAAACGTGAACGGCCATTTTCATAGTTTAGGCTCGTTTTGTACGATTTTGATCATGAACCTAAGAAAGTACTTCGCCAGTATATTGTTTACCCTAGAATCAAATTTTAGGTACAAGCAGAGACGACCACAGGAAACACTCCCATCTTCCACCAGAGTTGTTCACCATCTCTGTATATCTATAGAATTAATTTTGAAGCTCACATCCGAACTTACATCTTCATAGAACCATCTCTTATACCAATACACCATGATGTTGATAAAAGTCTTCAAACCATCTTATTCTAGAAGAAAAATTTTGAACTTGTAATTGCACAGACTTCATCATTGATCAACAAGAGAACTATCCAGAAGAATCACTGCTAGCTTCATTTAAATAATAAAATAATAACATATTGAACTCTAACTTAAAAAGGAAGAAATAGCTTCAATATCATACTTCAGAACATGTCATGATTATCGTGAATCTGAAATAAAGAATCAGATATCTACATTTTGATTAACAAGCTTAATCCTTTCAGAAATTCCTAAGCCATCACTAATCCGACATACTTTTTACCACTATCATGCCCAACATACTCGCTCAGAATATATACCGTGTGAATGCCCATATTAGTGTGGTACAAGCTCCTGAGATCGGGTGCATTCTTTATATTACGTGCAAGTCATCAATAATACTTTAATATAAACTTAAGAACATAAATATATATAACATCTCGTGCATAACTTTTAAGTGTTGTTGGTTTGTTTATACACAAGTCCTCACGATCCTATCCTTTCGCCAAACTTTGTAATCCATTTTTTATAGTGTATTGTTAGACACTGCTCGGTCGAACTCGCAAGCGTTGCTATCTCAAGCTTGTTTGTCAAGTTTAGTTTCTAAAACTATAAGTCTTGATTTCTAGTCTAATTATAGCTAAGTCTCGGACTAAGATAGAAAGTGTAGTTGAGCTCTAGACTCCACGGTGTTCATCATGCAAATACGAATAACTACTCAAGGAACTGGTGGAACTTCATCGAAACAAAAAGGTATGTGGAGACTTGAACTTATCTATCACTCAAAAGTCTATCTATTCTATCTCCTATCTTGAGACAAAAGTCGTATTGCTATATAGACTTTGATTATATACATTTGCTATTTCGAGCCGAGTTTATCTCACTTATCTATTTCTCGAAATATGGGTTGGCAAGCTTTCGCTTTGGCCAAGTTCATCTTTACTAGTGACGAAAGTCATTATTATTTCAATTACTTGAAAATCACTTTGATGAAAATAGTTTGTCAATAACAACTATATAACATCCTCTAAGAATGTTTCAATGATTGAAATGAGAGTTTAGAATATATGGCCATGTTTGGATAACATTGTATGTGTATTCATACTTGTGTGAGTCCAAAATCCTTGAATCAAAGTATGCGTACTTCGCTGTTCAGGATAACCGGAGCTAAGTCTGCGCACTGTCGGAAGTTCAAATCCCGTGAATTTCTGCCGGAGTTTGTGAACTGAAAACAAGCTCAGTCCGGGTACTTAAGTGTGTGTACCGGTATGCGTACTTAAGTGGGTTATTTTTTTAAAAACAGTTTAATTCGTGAACTAAGACATTTTTAAACTAAGGAATGCAATCTTTACAAACCGTGGCTGTAACGTTCATGAATCGATTCGAGTGAATCAAAAATATTTTTGCTTCGATTGTGTCTTGTATACTTCTATGAGATCTAAGCAATTTAATAACTCTCTAACTAGTTCTTTTGAGTCATTTGAACTAGTTATGTTGAAGAAGAATAAGGTTGATATGAAAGTGCTCATATGGATAACCATTGGTTAACTACTATTGAACCAACGATTTGTACACGTTTAGGTACGGTTACTGAAATCTAAATGAAGTTACATTTCATGTGTGTATAACAAGCTAAGTTCGATCTAATGGTTGAAAGATATTAGCTTGAATCTAATCAGGTTTAAATCTAACGGTGAATATTGAATGCTTTGTTACCAAGGTAGCATTGATTACAAACCCAGATTTGAAGACTATATAAAAGAGAACTCTAACAATAGGGAAACCTAATCCCCACACCTCCTGTGTGATACTAGTTGTATAAGCTAGAGTCGATTCTCCTTTAACCTTAGGTTTCTATCGAGACCCTGTAGGTTAACGACTTGAAGACTTCATTGGGATTGTGAAGCCAGACCCAACTATTTTCTCTGTAGTTGCGTGATCTGATCTTGCTGTTTCTATCGTATTTGAGTATAATCGTAAGATTGGCTTGATATTAATTTCTCCGAGAGGCAAGATAGAAAAGTAGTCACAAACATCTTCATCTCATCGTTTGTGATGCCACAATATCTTGTTTCGCTAGTCGATTAAAATTATTGTGAGGTGATTGATATTTCTAGTTTGTTCTTCGTAAATATAAGTCTGGTATATCAATTGGTTCATGTTCACCTTGATTTATCAAAAGATGGAACAAAACCCGTAGGTATTTCTGTGGGAGACAGATTTATCTATTCTTGTAGACTTTTATGTGTGATACAGATTTGTTTATTAAAGTCTTCGACTTTGGGTCGTAGCAACTCTTAGTTGTGGGTGAGATCAGCTAACGGAATCAAGTGCGTAGTATCCTGCTGGGATCAGAGACGTAAGGAGCGCAGCTGTACCTTGGATCAGTGTGAGATTGATTGGGTTTCAACTACATTCTAGACCTAAGTTAGTTTGTAGTGGCTAGTATCTGTAGCGGCTTAATACAGTGTGTGTTCAATATGGACTAGGTCCTGGGGTTTTTCTGCATTTGTGGTTTCCTCGTTAACAAAACTTCTGGTGTCTGTGTTATTTCTTTTCTGCGTTATATTTTGTTATATAATTGAAATATCACAGGTTGTGCATTGAATCGATCATTTGGTAAATCCAACCTTTGGGTGTTGATTGAAATTGATTGAAACTTGAACATTGGTCATTGGTACCGTTCAAGTTATTTCTCTTGTATTCAATCAGGCTCGTAGATTTCTATTTGTTTGAGTAACGATTGAATCGAGAAATCGATATATAACTCTTTGATATACTTTTTTATTAAGATTGAGTTTAACTTTCTAGTTGATTCTCTTAAAAGTATATTGGAGTTAGTCCATACAGATTGCTAAGCGAAATATTGAGTGAGGTTGTTTTACCCCCACTTTTTCAATTGGTATCAGAGCAGGCAAACACGTTTAAAGACTTTATCAGTCTGTGTTTGTAGCGATTTGACTCTATGGACAAGAGTACTATATCTGATAAACGCGTTACCAGAAACAAAAGTTCTGTTTCGACAATGTCTATTAAATAGAAGGATTCATCAATCTCAAATATAGACGAACCTAGTGTTCTGACGAGACAGACAGACAGACACTGACATGTGTTACCCCGATTACCCTTCTAAAGAGTCGAACTCCGTTGACGGAAGGGAAGAAGCTGAAGAGAGTAAACTGATTCTAAACTTCGTTAGAATCCAAGCTGGTAGATTTAATCGGTTGAAAAAAAATGTCAATGTCCTTCTCGGTATAGTAAGAGACTGTGACTCCAAAGAAAATGATGAAGTTCAGTCTTTACGTATCTTACTCGAGGCAAGCCTCAAAAAGGATGCTTTGGAAATTTAACATCTCTTGAATAAACTTTCGATTCAAGGATGTTCCAAAAGGTCCTCTATACTATTTACTTCTATTACTACTAAAGGAGTTCCAGTTCCAGAAGTAAAATCAGAATCCCTTCCTATTGGAAAAGATGTGCTTATAGCCTCCTCTAATCAAGGACGTTCCACATCATATGGAATGAAGAAATATCCAAACGATGATGTTAAGTCTGTACTATCTAATCACTCTCGTGATCATAGAGTACGTCTCTTTTGTGATTCAAAAGGGCCTGTTAAGAAAAAGAGAAACTATAGGTTGAATAACAATTCCTTTGTTCGAATTCAACACACCTTAGACTTAATCCTCAAAGGTGTAACTGACATTCATATGTCTAAACCAATTGATATCAGTACTCACCATGTGTATACTACCAGGAAAGTCAGTTCGATGAGTTCCTCAAATGTTCAGAAGCATAACAGACGTCTTAACAAAAATCGTCTAAGAAGAGATCATGGATTGTCTTTTGTCAAGAAGGGAGACAACGTTATCTTTGATGTGAACAAAGTATCAGGAGAAGGAAGAAAAAATGATGATATGAGAAATAACCCAAAGGTGATAATTGAAGGTTATAAAGAAATCGTCAACAGGATGTCAACTTCCTCTGGTAAAAATTCTTCTGGTAAGAACTCAAACTACGTCTCGTATTTTGATGACAATAAGTTTTATGATAATTTCCCACATCCTAGATTCGAAAGGAAAAAGAGATTCAACCGTAAACACATTTCATCTAATGAGCTCAGGGCTCATACTTGTGCTAATTAATCACAGGGGTTGAGAACTTACTCATAAAAATCATGTTGAGTAAGATGTGTTAATAAGTAGGTATACTGTTGGAAAAATTGTTTTCTGTTTAGATGAGCTATTTTCTTATCGTCCATAGCTAAGCTATTGTCTGCAGACAACATTGCTTAAAGTATTGGTTGTATCTAATGTCGTTGTTCTTTGTTCTCCTTTTATTAAAGAAATTCTCGTTGCAACTATGTTGCCTGCTAATTTTGTGCTCTAAATTTTTTCTCTTTGAAGATATAAAATTTATTGAGCCAAAAAATTCTTTGTGAAAATTTTCACATAGCAAAAATCCTGTTGTGTCGTAAAATACGACGTATTTGTGCTTTTATTTCCTTGGGTCAAGTTGTGTTCGTATGGATACTGTCACGAATTAATTTTGGAAACCCTAAAAGTTACCTTCCCTAAGTAACCATTTAAATACCAAAATCTTGAGTCATGAACGTATACTCTGAGTTATTTTGTGTTTTGTCAAGAATGTCTTCATCTTCATCTTCACGTTCTGGTGGCTTTGCAAGAGGCTTTCTTGATAAAGGTATTGGTTTCGAGTCCAAAGGGAGAAAGAAAAGAACTCTAGTAGAAGATGATCATCCTAATGCCTCGTGTTACTATGCCTATATACATTAAGATATTGAGAAGGAGGATATGGTTTCCGCTGAAGTTGTTCATGATTTTCTTAAATACTTTGAGGAAGCAAAACTGCAACTCGTTGATACTTTGAAAAGCCTTGATGTGTTAAGAACTGAGTAGAAAAAGGTTACCTCTGACCTTGGTCTCATAAAAACACATGTTAAAGATATTCTCAATAAGGATATCTTCTCTGAAGATGCAGTGAATGCTGTCAATCACAAGCTCAAATATCTCAAGACTCGTGAGATTTCCGAAACGTCTATTTGAGTTCAGTTTGTGTTCGGTTTTGGTGTCTTATGAGTCTTTCTTTGTCATTAGATTGTTAATCTAGGAAACTTCTTATGAGAATTTTATTCTTGTGTTTTAGAAGGATTACTAGGGTTTGGAATAGCCATTTTTGTGATTACACATAGCTATGTCCAACGATTTTCATCTTCAATGTTTTTAGATTTATTTATTTAAACTCTAAATTATTTGGAAGATGATTTTGCAGTATTAATCTTTATGGTTTTATATATTGCAATTTTTTATGGGATGTGTGTGTTTGCGTCCATAAACTATGATTGTCCCATACGTGGTCAAAAGTTAAGTCTTTCATATGTCAATATGCAAGTATTGATAAAGGATGGAATGAACTTTTGACAAACAAAAGATAAGCCTATTATGTCATTATGAAAATATTTATGGAAGATAGGTTGAGCTTTTGTTTACAAAATTATGTCTATTATATGTCATTGTGCGAATGATGATGAGAAATAGAATGAATCTTTATTTATTCCTCAGTATTTATCTTCCCTGATCCATATTTTTTATGTAAATACTGTGCGGCTCCGTAAGTTCTCTCATGTGAGCATTTCCGATTAAATTAATCATAGGTTCTCTTGTGGTTGATTTAATTGAGATTTTTGGATACAAATTCATGTTTCATGTGATTTGTTTATGTCCCAAGAAATCCTTCTTTTCTTGTGAAAGTAAGGTCGCTCTTGTTGTTCTTTCGGGAATCAGATTTTATGAGGGAGAGTTCTTAATTGAACCTGTGCTTAATTACCAAATCTTTGTGGGGAGTGCGGCTGTGGAATATTATAGGGGTTATCTTATATCTTTATAAACTCCTTTATGAATGCATTTAGCTTAGGCTATATGATTGCATCTAAAAAGTTGATATGTACTTTCTTTTGGTCATGAAGTGTCTCTATGGAAATTTCATTAGGATCCCACTATTTTTCGTACCTTTGGCAATTTTATTGACGAAAAGAGGGAGAATTAATGTGTAGTGCACACTACAAATATATATGGTTTTCGGATCATTATGTAAAGGGGAGTGGTTTTCATGTGAGATGAAGTATTGACTAAGTGGGAGTGGTACATATCACCATAGTATTGTTGTCGAAGTTGTGATACAATTAATCTTTGATGCTGTGTAATAATACTATGACACTGTATAACAATGATTGAGAGCTTATGTTTTCTCATTGTTATGACTACGGATCTTCAACAACGATGATGTTGCATTGAATATCTTTGGAATCATTGGAGTACTTGGAAGTGACGAAGATTTCGAGTAATGTTGAAGAACCAAGGAGATCAAACATGTGGATGAGAAGCTGCAAAGTTTATTTATTTTGTATTCCGTATTTATTGGTAGTTTTGTCACTAAAATTGACAAAGGGGGAGATTGTTAGAGTACTGCTCATAGCTAAGTCTCGGACTAGGATACAAAGTGTAGTTGAGCTCTAGACTCCACGGTGTTCATCATGCAAAGACGAAGAACTACTCAAGGAACTGGTGGAACTTCATCGGTAAAAAGGTATGTGGAGACTTGAACTTATCTATCACTCAAAAGTCTATCTACTTATCTCCTATCTTGAGACAAAAGTCGTATTGCTATATAGACTTCAATTATATACATTTGTTATTTCGAGACGAGTTTATATCGCTTATCTGTTTCTCGAAATATGTGTTGGTAAGCTTTCGCTTTGGCCAAGTTCATCTTTACTAGTGACGAAAGTCATGATTATTTGAATTACTTGAAAATCGCTTTAATGAAAAATAGTTTGTGAATAACAACTATATAACATCCTCTAAGAATGTTTCAATGATTGAAATGAGAGTTTAGAATATATGACCATGTTTGGATATAAACATTGTATGTGTATTCATACTTGTATAAGTCCAAAATCCTTGAAGGAAAGTATGCGTACTTTGTTGTTTAGGATAACCGGAGCTAAGTCCGCCTACCTGTACGCGTACTGTCGGAAGTTCACATCCGGTGAATTTCTGCTGGAGTTTGTGAACTGAAAACAAGCTCGGTCCGGGTACTTAAGTATGTGTACCGGTATGCGTACTTAAGTGGGTTATTTTCTAAAACAGTTTAATTCGTGAACTAAGACATTTATAAATTAAGGAATGCAATCTTTGCAAACCGTGGCTATACTGTTCATGAATCGATTCGAGTGAATCAAAACTGTTTTTGCTTCGATTTGTCTTGTATACTTCTATGAGATCTAAGCAATTGAACAACTATCTAACTAGTTCGTTTGAGTCATTTGAACTAGTTATGTTGAAGAAGAATAAGGTTGATATGAAAGTGCTCACATGGCTAACCATATATTAACTACTGCTGAACCAACGACTTGTACAAGTTTAGGTATGGTTACTCAAACCTAAATGAAGGTACATTTTATGTGTGTATAACAAGATAAGTTCGACCTAACGATTGAAAGATATTAGCTTGAATCTAATCAGGTTTTTATCTAACGGTGAATATTTAATGCTTTGTTACCAAGGTAGCATTGATTGCAAAACCTAATTTGAAGACTATAAAGAAGAACTTTAGCAAATGGGAAACCTAAATACCTATACCTCCTGTGTGATACTAGTTGTATAATCTAGAGTCGATTCTCCTTTAACCTTAGGTTTCTATCGAGACCCAACTATTTTCTCTATAGTTGCGTGATATGATCTTGATGTTTCTATCGTATTTGAATACAATTGTAAGATTGTATTGATATTAATATCTCCGAGAGGCAAGATAGAAAAGTAGTCACCAACATCTTCGTCTCATCGTTTGTTGTATGGGCTGTCGTAGGCACAACAAATTAATAAATATATTTCCCACTAATTAACTGGTAATATAGCGGTAGTAAGAGATCGTTCCCACAGAGAGCTGTGTAATTGATAGGTTATTTGATCAGCAAGATAAAGTAAATAACAAAAGGGGGTTTTGGTTTATAAGATAAATAGAAAGACAATAATAAAGAAAAGAGATGATTAAAGAATCCTTCGCCGTTACCAAGCGTTAACAGGATCAGAATACTTATCTATCGTTCGTAAGAACCATTCATCACCAACCGTAGAATAACTGCTAGAGCAGTGTTATCCCCAAATCTCCTTGTGTAACTTGATACTGAAGCGCTCACATATCAAGTTCTATCCAACTGAACCACCAAGTAGTAGCGCACTCAAGGTGTAACCCAATCGGAAGCCTTAAGTTATATGAACTTAGGTTGATCCTAGTAGTTAGACTCTTAGCGCAAGGTCCATTTACTAGTGTTGTCTTCACACATGATTGCTCCATAGAATCCCTCTACGAGGTCTCACTTTTTCTACTTGTGTAAGGATTTTTCAACAATTACACGGATATCCTAACCCTTGACTAGCAATAGAATGATCAAAAGATTAATCCAATTGTACACTTGAACAATCTAGAAATCAATCATAAACCCTATATATGGTGAAAACAAACGATGATGATTAAAACCTCAAATAGACTTGTATTATTAATAAATCTTCACGCTTAGAACATTGAATTCATCCTAGGATTTAGCTACTCATATTACAAAGAAGATGAATAATGGTGGTTTCCCCCTAAAAGGGTAAACCCTAGGTTTTGATATAGAGATATGAGATTCGATCATATTATTTTACATAACCTAATACCTTTTTATAGGTTTACATTGCTTGGTCTCCAAATATTTAGTTCGGTTCAAGAACCCGACCCGAAATAACGAATCCAAACGTGCCATTAGGATTTCCAAGGTGTGCATAAACGTTTTCCACTTGATAAGTACGCGAACCCAGTCCGCGAACTTCAAAGTCCAGCTGATATTTACAGAATTAAAGTATGAAACCCGTCCGCGAACTTTACTGTCTTCGGCATTCAATAAAAGCTTGTTTTGTCCACAACTTCTTCATCCGAACTCGGAATGACCTCATTCTTTTTGCATTATTTTTATCTTTCAATTATCTTAAATATGGTGATGATAAATCCTTAATTTTAATGAGTTAAGATCGGTCTTAGGACCTTCTCTTGATTTTGAGCGTTTTGCTCCTTTTCGTCGCACTTCTTCCACTTCTCTTGGACTTGGGCACTTGGATACTTGGAATACTTCTCTTCGTAGATATTTTCGCACTTTGTATCTTATTTTTGGACGATTCACCTATTGGATGCAAATAAGAGAAAAAAAGAGTAATTGTACGAATATATGCAAGAATAATAGCTAAAACAAGTATGGAATTGATACTAAAATCGTATGAATTATGCACTTATCAAATTCCCCCACACTTATATTTTTCTAGTCCTCGAGAAAAATAAATAAAACTAATCCTAAATACAACAACTCCATGTCGTGAGGATACGGTTACTCTTAGCATGAATAACAGGCCTTTAAACCCCTAGGTGTCCCTAGTGTACGAGCTATAGTCTCGTGAGGGCTTACAAGAGGTATACCCACAAAACCTATTCCAATTTATCGCCTTGGAAGAACCGTTAAGGATAGACACAAAGTAGAAAGCCAAATAATTAGCTTGCATAAGTTCTTTAGCTGCAAACCTCCCACATATATTCCAATCCGCACACATAAGCAATTACTTATGTGTGACATTCAACCTGTTTTCAAAACTCCACTAAGATAGTCATCGTACTTGTTGCAACGTTTGTCACAACACTCGCATACTGAAATCACATGGATAGATAAGGAAACGAAAGTAGAAAAGTGAAGTGTGCAAATGTTAACTAAAGTGAAAGATGTTACCCATAATACTTGTATGAATGTCGTCAAAGGATTCTTATTTATAGCGCAATAGTTGAGAGAGGCACCCATTTAAATTCATCACATGATTAGATACTCTAAGCGCATGTTCCTTTTCAGCAAGTATGTGATAGTTGTCTTGGATCCTTCGTTCCACGCTTGCTTAGGCGACGGAGACAGGGACAACGTTTCACACATACTGCTATCCAAGTGTCAAGAACCTCATCAATAGTCTTTTTGACTTGGTATATAATGATGATAGGTTTTTGTTTTTATCGACTATGATTAGTTTGGAATTTCAGACCTATCATTTATTAGTGTCGATAAATGAAGAGGAGCCTTATATATATATATATATATATTTTCCAGCTCACTCTTTATGACTGTAAGACAATTGTCTCATGGGGCTTTATATACTCAACCATGATTACCTTGCTACAACATCCACAACAGTATCAGGATCCCACCAAATCACTTTAGAGAAACATATAACTGCAAAAATAAAAAGAAAGTGATCCAATAATGATTAACTGCGAGGATAAATCTTTCAAACTACTACCATAGCTTAGTTTCGCATTCAATTATGAACGTATATTTTCAAGGATTGAAATAAATGGAACTTAATCTATAGATGGAAGAACCGTTTCAACCTTAAAAAGGTTTAGAGTGTCATCTAGGTAGCTCATAATTAACTCCAAAAGATGAAGTCTCAAGTATGCAATAAATCAAAGAGTACAATTTTTTTATACAAGCCAAACATGCTTAACTACTCCCCCACACTTAAACTCAACATTGTCCTCAATGTTCAAAACTGAAAATTCTGATTTCTGACATAAAAGCCCTGAAAAACTCGAAAACTACACAAATGGGTAGGGAACTAGAAAAAACATCCTAAACGAAAGTTGTTCACCTATGTCTTTTCTATAAGGTATTAAAATAACACAGTTTTTTGATAAACGGTCTGACTTTTATGGCCTCCGGACTGACTGTCATGCAATCTGAAAAAGTTTTGGAAAAATACCGAAACTCAAATGTCCAGGCCTATAGCTCCAACTTAACATATTTTCGTATGGAAAAGAAAGGTGAGTTTGTGCTCTTTAAAAGTTGGGGTCAACCACTCAAATCGGACTCTGTATGAAGTCTCGAGAGTTGTTTTGGTGACAAGTGCGCAGTCAGAATTTTCCTCACGAGAATTCGTCAAAACTTTCATTATAAATATAGGACTTTGTAAAATCTAAGATGGGAATGCAAGATATGATATGAAAACTAAGAAAAATAAAAACAAAATGGATAGAGATACAAAACCGATGGGTTGCCTCCCATTTAGCGTTTGGTTTAATGTCGTCAACCGGACGTTATTGTTATCGTCCATACACCAACAACCTGAAAATTTGATAATCCTTCCAAATAACAATCTGCAATTCAAATAATAGCTTCACAAAACCATTAGCACAAAACATAAATATTGAAGCTATCACTTTATTGAAGTTTCCCCCACACTTAGTCCCTTCTATACTCGGAAGTGGATAGAGAACATAAAATTCGGGAACTTCAAAAGGTTCTTCTGCTTGGTGAACCTGCACAATACTCGAATCAAACACATCAAGTGGTGGATACTTAGAAGAAAAACAATCTGTTAAAACTTTAGAAGCACACAACTCTAATCCTAACTGAGGTATTTTCTTAAAAGTTGCGTTAACAACTCTTTCGAGAACTACTTCAATCGGATGGAAATGATCAATAGATATAGAATTAAGCAAAGGTTTAGACAAACCTTATATCGGATCCTCATTAATTATATCCAGTGAATTATTTACCTCAAATATATCGTGGTACTCTATCGAACTATTATTATCTAGCTCAATTGGGTCTTCCACGACTTCAATCAATTTGTTTTCATCCTCAATCTCAATCTCTTCGTCAAGCTCTTCATCGGAATCTGAATCCTCCCCCAAAAAGTATAGTTCATTGATGCAACTCATAATTTCTTCGTTTGAGTACGTTACACCATTTATAACAATAGATATATCATACCCAACGTCATCCTTTTGAATAGGTGAAGGATCTTTATTATGATCAGGAGTTGAAATAATCGTATCATTGTTGAAAGGACTTTCGAAAGATTGCTCATCCTCAAAATATTTGTTGTCTTTGTTAGGAATTTCATAATTAATTTGGTTTTGAGGCCAAACTTCTTCTTCGTTCCTTGTATCATCGAGTTGAGCAATTTGTAACTTTAAGTTGTCCATATTCCTTTGAATTTCTTAGTGTGATTCTTCAGTCTTTTTGTTGTGATCGTGCATAATTTGAATTTGCTGGTCCAACTTATCCATAAATTGGTGCATTAAATCTACCAGATTAGAAAAATTATCATTAGAAGCACAACTATCCTCTCATCCTTGTGATTGTTCACTTATATGCCCGTCATAAGATTGTTGATATGTATGTGAATATCCATAAGGTTTCGTAGGATATTGACCATTGCCAAAAGATTGGTTTTGATTATACCCATAGGATGGTTGGTAGTTGTCATATGAATGATATTGAAAACCATATTGATTACCACAATTATATGATTGATCTTGTGCTCCGTACATGTTATTTCCTTAAGGAAACATGACAACTCACAAGAAAAAAGAAAATCAAAACAAAAATCTAACAAATAAAAACAAGCTAAACAAATAACAAATCAATTAGCAACTGCTCCTCGGCAGCGGCGCCAAAATTTGTATGGGCTGTTGTAGGCACAACAAATTAATAAATATATTTTCCACTAATTAACTGGTAATATAGCGGTAGTAAGAGATCGTTCCCACGGAGAACTGTGTAATTGATAGGTTATTTGATCAGCAAGATAAAGTAAATAACAAAAGGGGGTTTTGGTTTATAAGATAAATCAAAAGACAATAATAAAGAAAAGAGATGATCAAAGAATCTTTCGCCGTTACCAAGCGTTAACAGGATCAGAATACTTATTTATCGTTCGTAAGAACCATTCATCACCAACCGTAGAAGAATATCTAGAGCAGTGCTATCCCCAAAGCTCCTTGTGTAACTTGATACCGAAGACCTCGCATATCAAGTTTTATCCAACTGAACCGCCAAGTAGTAGCGCACTCAAGGTGTAACCCAATCGGAAGCCTTAGTTATGTGAACTTAGGTTGTTCCTAGCAGTTAGACTCTTAGCGCAAGGTCCACTTACTAATATTGTCTTCACACGTGATTGCTCCATAGAATCCCTCTACGAGGTCTCACGTTTTCTACTTGTGTAAGGATTATTCAACAATTACACGGATATCCTAACCCTTGACTAGTAATAAAATGATCAAAAGATTAATCCAATTGTACACTTGAACAATCTAGAAGTCAATCATAAACCCTAGATATAGTGGAAACAAACGATGATGATTAAAACCTCAGATAGACTTGTATTATTAATAAAGCTTCACGCTTAGAACATTGAATTCATCCTTAATAAACAAGGGATTTAGCTACTCATATTACAAAGAAGATGAATAATGGTGGCTTCCCCCTAAAGGGGTAAACCCTAGCTTTTGATATACAGATATGAGATCCGATCGTATTATTTTATATAACCTAATACCTTTTTATAGGTTTACATTGCTTGGTCTCCAAGTATTTAGTTCGGTTCAAGAACCCGATCCGAAATAATGAAATAACGAATCCAAACGTGCCATTTGGCTTTCCAAGGTGTGCATAAACGTTTTCCACTTGATAAGTACGCAAACCCAGTCCGCGAACTTCAAATTCCAGCAGATATTTTCAGAATTAAAGTATGAAACCCGTCCGCGAACTTTACTGTCTTTGGTATTCAATAAAAGCTTGTTTTGGCCACAACTTCTTCATCCGAACTCGGAATGACCACATTCTTTTTGCATTATTTTTATCTTTCAATTCTATTCAAGATGGTGATGAGAAATATTTAATTTGAATGAGTTAAGATCGGTCTTTGACCCTTCTCTTTATTTTGAGCGTTTTTCTCCTTTTCGCCGCACTTCTTCCACTTCTCTTAGACTTGGGCACTTGGATACTTGGAATACTTCTACTCATAGCTATTTTCAGCACTTTGTAGCTCCTTTTTGGATGATTCACCTATTGGAGGCAAATAAGAGAAAACAAGAGTAATAATACGAATACATGCAAGAATAATAGCTAAAACAAGTATGGAATGGATACTAAAATCATATGAATTATGCAGTTATCATTTGTGATTCCACAATATCTTGTTCCGCTAGTCGATTAAGATTATTGTGAGGTGATTGATATTTCTAGGCTGTTCTTCGGGAATATAAGTCCGGTATATCAATTGGTTCATGTTCACCACTTGTAAGTGGGTACCCACTTAGGACTTTCAAACTCATAGTACTTAAACAAGCTCAACTCATATTGCAAAGTAACTGACATACCAATTACAAAATCTTTCTTGTGAAAAAGTTAGCATACTTTCCAACTTTATGTTTTCAATTCAAGGAAAGTTGTCACCTAAAAGCCATTCCTGCAGAGTCCCTAGAGTTATCTCAAAACTTGCTCTGATACCAATTGTAACAGACCATAAATTACGCCTGGCACTCTCTAGTGCGCATGCCATAATTCCCCGGTACGCCACTCTGATACTACTTATCAGACCTTAAAACTAGGAAAATGCACATTCATTGGCCATTGCAAGCATGCTCGTGGAGCATGATGCAGCTAAACTTAGATTTCACACCATTCTCATATACCACAGAAGAAGGATATAAAGTCATGAAGACTAATGCCAATGTGTATTTATATGTATCTCTAGATTTTCCCATAAGCTAATTCAACCTTCTTTACTTAGTTTAGGTATTGCTGAAAGCATGCACTTGTCTTGTTCATGCCAAGGGTGCATCAATCAGGTCAATTCCGAACTGTTCTTAGGCTTATGCAAGCTACGTTATTTGCATACCGATATAACTTACTTTTCTGGTCATGCCCAATGGGCCATTGGTGAATGCGTACGTCGAACGCCTTGATACGAAGTATGAGCGTCCAAGGAGTTGAATGCTACTTGCCTCATAAAGTTTGGCCACAATCATCTCTTGCATTGCATTACCGAGCCAGATGATATGAAAGGTCATATGCTGCAATCATCTCGCAATTAGATGATATGAACGACATTATGCTGGACCGGGAATGCTGTAACTCATTTCGAAAGCCTATATACCTTTCCCTACTCTAAAAGGATCAAGCACTTACCGTAGTTTATCCTAGAAGAGAGAACAACTTAAACCAACTTGTGTTGCAAGGTCGTGGCCAAACAAATGGTCTGTATAGGTCATTCCGTCAAAATGCGCAAAGGTTGCACATAACTCAGTTTGCGACATGGCATAATGATGCCTTCGCACCATATGCCCCATTGGCGAGTTCACGTTGCTATAAATGGGGCCTAAGAATCATTTATGCTCTTCCGGCCAAGCTATGAAGCTTACTTGTGCATAGTCTTCATATGCACCTTCAACCAAGTACCCCTCCCTATATATGTCTTAAGGAAATTTCTACAACTTAGACAAGGGCACCACTTTGACATTCATCAAGTCACATTTTCGAGTCGTTTGCTTCACTATTTATGTACGTTTCCATGTACTTCTGAATGACCGGTTATGATAGTTTTGTTTCCATCCTGGCCCATAAGCCAACTTCAATATCGCAAATTTAATGTTTACATTCATAATGGTTGCACATTATCTCGGACATCCTGCTCCAGCCTAATGCATCATAGTGATGTGATATTGACCATAGGCCAATAACTTGCGTTATGTGCTATGTTAGTGGTACTTTGCTCAAGGCAATCCTCCAAACTGGCTTATTACACTATTTGATGCGGCATTGTCTCTTGGACAATGTATCTTACGTAATGAGCCACATTTGGCATAATATTGGTCCTTGGATAATATTCCCAACATAATACGTCATTTTGGCACGATATTAGCACGTAACAGAGGATTGAGATAAGATTTATCTCAAACCATGCACATCTTTGAGCATGCGCCATGCTAAAAACATGGGGTGTTATAGTGATCTTGTGTGGAAGAATCAATTAGGCTTCGGAACCGTAAACCCTAGTTGTTGAGGAGCATCTTCTAAAGAGAATAAACGTTCTGCTAGAATATTTTTAAGAGTATCTTCTAAAGAGAATTGAGGTTCTGCTAGAATATTTACAAGAGAAATTCTTAAAGAGAATCAATGTTCTCTAGGAGTTTTTACAGGAGCACAAATACAACTGAAACATATATTACATCTAGTCCAAAATATGATACTAGGTAATTGGCGTAACAGTATAAATCAGTGTATGTTCAACCTGGACTAGGTCCCAGGGTTATTCTACAAGATTTTAATTTTCCTCGTTAGAAAAATATTTGGTGTTTGTGATTTTTTTTCTCCGTATTATATTGTTTTATGTTTGTAATTGAAATATCTCAGGTTGAACGTATCCAAACCTATATAGTATTATCTTAACTGTAAAGAACCTACAATACTCATTCTTGTCGAATTCGTATCTTGAAATATATATTGCAAGACTTGTTCTTGTTGGAATTCGGTACGTGAACATTTCCGGTACATACCAAGAACAATCTTAAATGGAGTTTCGTAACCAAACGCATAGATCGTACAAGGATTGTCCATATAGGTTCCCAAACGAAAAAATTGGTGGTGTACTAGTTACCCGTTCCTTTTCAATTGGTATCATAGTAGACAAACACCAGAGAGACCTAATAAGTATGTGTTTGTAGCTATTCGAACCTATAGATATGAATTTGACCTTATATCAACCAAGTTACGTACCACCAGGATTTGATGGCACAAAATAGTTATGGTGGAAAATAGTGTCGGACTCGTTCTTGCAAGCTCGTGATTTCTAAACTTGGATTCGAGTAGTCAAGGGTTTTCATCCTCCAATGGTCACTGTAAATAAGAAACTATTGTGAAAGATATAGCTGATTATGACGACATTGAAATCAGTGTTGCAAAGCATAATTCTGATGAATTGAATGTTACTGTACATGCCATAACTGGTGTATAATTGGGTTTCCCCAATTTTACCCAACTACAGTTAGGATTTCATCATCACCTAACCGTAAATTTGTCTTACTTGGCTACAAAAAAAAAAAATCCAACCATAAACCACTTTAAAAAGGAAAAAACTCAATCTTTTTAAACAATTTAACCAATTTTGAGAAATAAAAGGGACATTGGTTAGGTGAATCGAAATCTAGGATTTTTGTTTGAATAAAATCTCCATAAGTTTCTCTCTTGTTTTTCTACTTTTTATTCCCACCAAATTAGTATATTTAATCTGATTTTTATCACTTATCATATAATTTTTTATTTATTAATTTAACCATTAATAGCGCTAACTAGATGATGGTTGTTTAGCCACTATGAAAATGTTTCATATAAAGGCTTTTGAAATTAGTAATTGGTACCCCATTTTTGTTTTATTAGGTTTCTTTGAAGATCCGTCAAAAATCAAATCATGAACCTCACATTTATGTCCAATTCACCGACTGGAGGGTCCGAAAAAAGAGAGTCCCTTTTATGGCCATCTTTTTTTGTTGTAAAGTGAAGAGTAACGCAAATGTAAAAAGATTGTAAAACTTCGTCTAGCCTTTTTAGGTTACTTTTTCATTAGACAAAATTGTCCCTCCCCTTTGATCCAATTACCATACCTATTTAAAATATCCAATTACTATAACTTGGAGTGCAAGTATCACTTTTTTTGAAACGGGTGAAAGTATCATTTTTTCTGAAACAGAATGAGAGTATCATTTTTTTTGAAACAGAGCGAAAGTATCACTTTTCTGAAACGGAGCAAATGTATCACTTTTTCTGAAACGGAGCGACTGAAATGGAGCGAAGGTATCATTTCTCTGAAACGGTGCGAAAGTATCATTTTTTTAAATGGGGGAAGATATCACTTTTCTGAAACAAGCGAAAGTATCACTTTTTCTGAAACGGAGCTAAAATATCACTTTTCTGAAACAGAGGGATAATATCACTTTTTCTGAAACAGAGCGAAAGTATCACTTTTCAGGGGCGAAAGTATCACTTTTTCTGAAACGGGGAGAAAGTATCACTTTTCTGAAACGGGGCGAAAGTATCACCTTTTCGAAACGGCGCGGAAGTACCACTTTTTCTGAAACAGAGCGAAAGTACCACTTTTTTCTGAAACAGTGCGCAAGTGTCACTTTTTCTGAAACGGCGCGAAAGTGTCACTTTTTCTGAAATGGAGCGAAAGTATCACTTTTTCTGAAACGGAGTGTAAATATCACTTTTTCTGAAACAAGACGAAAGTATAACTTTTTCTGAAACGAAGCGAAAGTATCATTTTTTCTAAAACAGTGCGAAAGCCTTTTCTGAAATGGAGCGAAAACGTCACTTTTTCTGAAACAGGGCGAAAATATCACTTTTTCTGAAATGGGCAAAAGTAGTAACAGACAAACCCATCTACAGATTCTTCTTCGGTCAACTCTCCTACCGCGACAACGGTTGTAATAGTTAATTAATAATAGTAGCTTGCCATCTGGTGGATTATATGGGAGGAACGAAACGGCTGGCTTTATAGAAATACAAGAAGAAATACAGATCAGTTAATAATTTCAGTCAAATGCACTTTGTTCAATTGGTCAATCCATACAAAGCTTTTTAGTAATTACTCTTTAAGCTCTTTAATCTGCAATTGGGATGCAATTGTGAGCGGCAATTGCTCTCTTTTGTTATCTTTTTATCCTCGCGTTTTTAGGGGCCACCCGAAAGGATTTAGGGGCCATCAATTTATACCCAGCCAAAGACTCTAGTTAAGGGGTATCCTATATGATATTGAAGTTACATAAATGCCCTTCTGGTAAAACTGTATAAAAACCAAATCAAAAAAAATTCTACTCATTTCAACTCTTCTTCTTCCAGTTTCATATTATCTTCCGATTGTGGAAGAAAAAAAAACTTTCCCTCGTTCTTGTGTTCAACCGAAACATCGCCGTGAATCGTAAAATCAAAACATCGTCGATTCGTTTATAAAACAATGGATAAGGGAAATGAAACCCACAGACCTAGAACCAAAAACGTTACTCGGGGTATCGATCCAAAGATTGGGATTTTAGCAAGAAATAAAGAAATTGTTGCTGCAAATGAAGAAGAACGCGAAGAACGCGAAGAAGAAGTACCCGTCATGTAGTCGGTGGTGGCGATTCCGATAGTCAAACACTTCGTCAACTTCAAATGGCCCCAATTAGGTAAGAATCTATCATTTTTGGGGTTTATTTCGCTTTAATTCGACGAATCGAGAAAAAAATTCTAGGGTTTTCGGTTATTTATCCAGATTCGGGCGATATTCATGCTTATTTACTTCCGAATGTAGTCGTGTTCTTCATTTCTCAAGAACATCGACAGTATTCGGGAGAAATATTTGATGGTTATCGGCCGAATATTGTTGGCCATATCTTCCTGGATACAAACTGGTAATAATCGGTAGTTTAATGAATTTTTTGGCTCCCGAATATATTTAAGTAGACACACAGTATTCGGAAGTACACTCACTACCGAATATATATATATATTGAAAAAATCTCAAAATTTCTGATATAGGAAAAATCCCATTTTGGGGCCAGTATTTATTCGGAAGACAATATAATGTTTTATACCTCCGATTGTGTAGGATAAAATTTTAGAGTTTCTGAACTCCAGTTGATGAATATTCGGTTGTAAACATGTTTAGTTATATTCCGATTGTTTTTCATTCGGGAAAAATATGTGTCTTCTTACTTCCGAATTTGTTCATTCGGGTTATAGTGTACTTTGTCTTCCGATTGTGTAGGATGAAAAATTTAGAGCTTCTGAACTCCAATTGATGCATATTCGGTTGTAAATATGTTTAGTTAGCTTTCGATTGTTTTGTATTCGGGAACAGTATGTGTCTTCTTACGTCCGAATGTGTACATTCGGGTTATATTTCCATACTTTGTCTTCCGATTGTATAGTTTGTAAATATTGTTCCTTTCTTTGTTGTTTAGACAAAGTCGAGAAAGGAGGAAGAAAGTGACAGCTAGTGCTAGGAGGGAAAGGAGTGCCAAAGATAATTCAAGTGCTCAACAAAGCTTACAAGAACAAAGCAGTCAACAAGGAGTGCAACCAAGTGCTGAACAAAGTGTAGAACAACAAGGCAGTGAACAAGGGGTGCAACCAAGTGTTGAACAAGCCTCAACAAAGTGCAGAACCAACTGCTCCACAAGTTACACCCCACCATGAAATTGAACCAGTTGATCCAGTGCCAAGAGTAGAAGAAGAAGGACAACCAAGTGGTACCCAAAAAGCCAAAAAAGGAAAAGATGGTGTAAAGAAGGATATTGCTAAGAAAGCATCACATCTTGTCCCTCAGCACTTGAAGAAGAAGGGTATTCCAGCAGGCACAATCCTTGGGCTACCGGCGGATGGAGGAAAATTGCTATTTGGATACAAAGACTCATGGGCCAGAGAAATATACGAAACCGAGGTAATAAAATTACTATTTTTTATTAATGTATTGTCTATGTGTTATATCGTAATATTTGTATTAAGGATTTTTTTGTACTTTAATAGGATCATCAAGATGCGGTCCGTCTACTCAAACCTACCGCCGCACCAACAAAAATGCTTGCGTGGCCTTTATCCGGTGAATGTGAAAGGTTCAAGTCAATTGTTGCCAACTCGGGGTTAGCTAATGCCGCCGAGAATTCATTGTTGGAACATGATCGTGTGGCCATATCGGCGTTCGTGGAGAGAATGTATCCTGAGACCGATACTTTCCATATGCCGTTTGGGGAGATGACGATTACTCCGGATGATGTTGTGCAGATTCTTAACCTTCCCGACCAAGGCACAGCTGTGAAGTTTAACTACACAAAGCAGTTAAGTTGGGCACAACTTTATGCTCTAACTAAAAAGTGCTTAGGTTGGGATGAGAGACCACATCAGAGTTTAGGAGGCATGCAAGTTACAGAACAAGACAGATCAACATTACAGCTTTGATGAATAGTTCCGAGGCACCTTGGAGAAGGAAAAGAATGGAACGTTAACTGATGAGCAAGTGAACCACGCTGCCACCGCATATCTCCTTTGGTATTGGGATGTGTCATATTCCCCAATACTTCTGGAAACCGGATCGACGCCAACCTTATACAACTTTTGGATCCTCTCCATGAAGTCGGTGACTATTCTTGGGGCACGGCATTCCTAGCATTCTTGATGGAAGAGTTGAGAAAGGCTTCGAGGCTAGGAACCTGCCAAGTTGCCGGGAACGTGGCTCTATTGCAGGTTTTTTCTTTAACTCTATAACTCACTCTATAGTTATTCGGTAGACATACATATGATGCATATTCATAACTCCAAATGACGCATATTCGGTAGGAAATGATCCATCTCTTTTCCGAATGTTGGTTATTCGGTGGCTAGGTACTTATTTTGTTTCCGATTATATATATCGGAAATATTCTTTTGATATTAGAACCGAATATACAGGCCAGAAAAACTATAGGTTACTGAACTCCAAATGACGCATATTCGGTAGGAAATGATCCATCTCTTTTTTCGAATGTTGGTTATTCGGTGGTAGGTACTTAGTTTTATTTCCGATTATATAATCGGAAATATTCTTTTGATATTACTACCGAATATACAGGCCAGAAAAACTATAGGTTACTGAACTCCAAATGACGCATATTCGTTAGGAAATGATCCATATATTTCCGAATGTTGGTATTCGGTGGATAGGTACTCAGTTTTATTTCCGATTATATATAATCGGAAATAATGTTTGGAAATTACTACCGAATATACACAATCTATTTACTAAAACTTGGTTTCTTATGTATATAGGCATGGATCTATGACCACTTCCCTATCCTGAAGTTGGCCGGAGAGAACCCGGGGTGGTGCAAAGGTACTCCTAGAGGAACAAAGTATATATTTGAGAAGACAACCGTTCTAGGAAAAAGAGCAGTTGATTCGCATGAGGGATTTTGGACCAATTTAAGGCCTCGGACGTATGCTTTGATCCATACAAGGAAGATCGAGCCAGTGGGCATATAAATGTTCGGTCGGACTTGTCCCTTTATTTTGGACCATTGTGGCACCCCACAGGATATGTGATGTATAACCCCTCTAGGGTGATGCGACAACACGGGTATATACAACATCAACCTGTGGAGAAAATGGGGGATACTACAAATTGGAGTTGGAGTTGTGCTCTTCTAGTGGTGATAATCTCACGATTGTTCACACAGGCCCACCTACTGTTCTTGATAACTGGGATAAGAGGAATGACTTCATTATCGACACTGGTAGACGAACCACCCGAGGTGATGAAAATTCTCCAGACTATATGAGTTGGTATAACAAGGTATCACATCCTTTGGTTATCCGTGAAATCAAATCCAACACTACTGCGGCGGTTCAAGTTATAATTGTATCATCAAAGACAAACCAGCTGGTTATGATAGACTGGTGCGTGTTCTTATATTTTTGTTCATTTTATATTATTCCTATAAATCTTAGGTAATTACCGTTTGATGTTATGTCATTACGTATAAAAAAAGGTGAATAGGTTCAAGCGTGTTTCCAAAATGTTAACTGCATGCCTGAAGAGCGGAGATCCCATGCCAGCTGAGAATCAAAGAGGCTAGAGATCTAGTTGATAATATGGATAACGAAGATTATGCCCAGTTTGGGGAGAAAGTCACGAAGAGGCATCCGCCCAAGGTGGAGTATCAAAGACGGGTAAAATAACTCGAGCTTCATCGAGCGCTGAAGGTGCTCCAACTGAAGGTGCTCAAACCCGTGGTCGTGCAGGACTGGGAGTAGTCACGGTCGTAAAGTAAAGAAGAGCAGATAAATGACAATGATTTGTGTTGTACATTCGGAAGTTTGGGTAACTAAGTTAGACAAGTTCAAATGACAATGATTGTGTTGTAGACATATTCGGAAGTTTGGGTAACTAAGTTAACTTCCGATTATTTCAAGTTCAAAATTTGAAAAGTATCAGTTTTTCCCAAATTCTGATTTTTGGGCCATCGTACATTCGGGACTTTACAAAAAAAATTATCCTCCGAATATTACAAGTTCAAAACAAACCATGCCATGGCTCTAGGTGGTTCCAAGGGCCAATATAGAAGGTTAGACAACCCATATTCGGAAGTTTGGGTAACTAAGTTAACTTCCGATTATTTCAAGTTCAAAATTTGAAAAGTATCAGTTTTTCCCAAATTCTGATTTTTGGGCCATCGTACATTCGGGACTTTACAAAAAAAATTATCCTCCGAATATTACAAGTTCAAAACAAACCATGCCATGGCTCTAGGTGGTTCCAAGGGCCAATATAGAAGGTTAGACAACCCATATTCGGAAGTTTGGGTAACTAAGTTACTTCCGATTATTTCAAGTTCAAAATTTGAAAAGTATCAGTTTTTCCCAAATTCTGATTTTTGGGCCATCGTACATTCGGGACTTTACAAAAAAAATTATCCTCCGAATATTACAAGTTCAAAACAAACCATGCCATGGCTCTAGGTGGTTCCAAGGGCCAATATAGAAGGTTAGACAACCCATATTCGGAAGTTTGGGTAACTAAGTTACTTCCGATTATTTCAAGTTCAAAATTTGAAAAGTATCAGTTTTTCCCAAATTCTGATTTTTGGGCCATCGTACATTCGGGACTTTACAAAAAAAAATTATCCTCCGAATATTACAAGTTCAAAACAAACCATGCCATGGCTCTAGGTGGTTCCAAGGGCCAATATAGAAGGTTAGACAACCCATATTCGGAAGTTTGGGTAACTAAGTTACTTCCGATTATTGCAAGTTCAAAATTTGAAAAGTATCAGTTTTTCCCAAATTCTGATTTTTGGGCCATCGTACATTCGGGACTTTACAAAAAAATTATCCTCCGAATATTACAAGTTCAAAACAAACCATGCCATGGCTCTAGGTGGTTCCAAGGGCCAATATAGAAGGTTAGACAACCCATATTCGGAAGTTTGGGTAACTAAGTTACTTCCGATTATTTCAAGTTCAAAATTTGAAAAGTATCAGTTTTTCCCAAATTCTGATTTTTGGGCCATCGTACATTCGGGACTTTACAAAAAAAATTATCCTCCGAATATTACAAGTTCAAAACAAACCATGCCATGGCTCTAGGTGGTTCCAAGGGCCAATATAGAAGGTTAGACAACCCATATTCGGAAGTTTGGGTAACTAAGTTAACTTCCGATTATTTCAAGTTCAAAATTTGAAAAGTATCAGTTTTTCCCAAATTCTGATTTTTGGGCCATCGTACATTCGGGACTTTACAAAAAAAAATTATCCTCCGAATAATATAGTCGTTTTAGAAATACCAACCTAATCGGTAGATAAAAATTTAAGTTCGCTACCGAATGTCTTATTCGGAGGGAATACGTGTATCGTTAGCAACCGATTGTAGTGCATCATTGATACGAAACCTCAACGGCCATATTTTCAGAAACCTCAACGGCCATATTTTCAAAAATTAGAGCCGTTGGAACTCTAATCTATATAAGGAGGGTAACCCCTCTCAGTTATTATTGAGTAAAAAATCAGAATGAAAAACCTTTTCAATGGCAAGTCCATCATCAATCGACAACATACTTCGAAGATGCAAGCGAACAACTACATCAATTGCAGCAATGGAAGAAGAAATACAAAAAAGGAACAAACAACCCAAAAAAATTAAACCATCGTTAGTGGCAACGAAGGAGGAGGAAGAGGAAATCAAGGCTAAGAAGCGAGGTGAAGAACAATTCCATCATAGAGAAAGATTAAAACAAGTTGAGGAAGAGACCGAATGGATAAAAAATTATTACATTGTGAAAGATCTACCCAAAGAACAGCAGGACGATCGTATATTTTGGATTAACGTTTCATTGGGTCCTTTTGTTGGTAAGTACAAGAAGCCACACCACAATTATGAACCATCCCATGTTTCTTCAAGGGTGCACCATGTTATAAAATTGTGCATCGAGTACAACCGTATTCTTGCTAGGCACAGAGACGACAGGTTTGCGGCACAAGATGCTTATTCCAAGTGGAGAGGAGAGTCGTTTCTACATTTCGAAGCCGCGTTGATTTTTGCATCTCAGACTGGGAAAAAAGAATAACATGTGATGTTTGAGTGCTGTAAATTCAAATTTTTAATATTAATCGACGGTTTGATAAAATATGGAATTCCCGAATATTATTAATCGGATTGAAGTGTTATAATACTGTTGTTCCGATTACATAGTTTCAAAAAAAATTATAGTCGTGCCTCGAAATACCCACCAAATCGGTAGATAGATATTTAAGAGTTCTACCGATTATAATATTCAGAATCAAAACGTGTATCATTACCAACCGATTATAATATTCGGAATCAAAACGTGTATCAAAGAGCCCGATTCCTACATTCGGGAGACAACATTGTATTTTTTGCGACCGATTAAATCATATATCTTCACAAAAAAGTTTCCAAAAAACTTGTACAAATTACATGTTCGAAAAAAGAACGATCAAACATCGTCATCATCCGAGGGGATCAATTCGAGTAACTCAGCGGGAAAGTTGTTGTCCATAACGCGATCCCAATCAACCATGTTGGACTCATATTGTTTCACCCAATCCTTGCAATGGTTCATCGGGAAGTAATCGTGCCACTTACTCAACGGAGGTAACGGACAATCTTTCTTTACTCTTAAACCGATAAAATGCATTTCATTCACAAATGCCATTACGATTCTTCTATCTTTAACCGACTCGTCGCAAGCCGTTCTTGTGGGTGCAAACGTCATGCTAAGTCCATACATAGGAGGAACAAAGAAATGTACCACGCAATTCAAAACGTCCGCTAGGAGATATCCAAATTTAGGCATTGTCATCCAATACTTGGATCCGATTGTCTTCAATCCCTTTCGGCACTTCACACGCGCAACTAAGTCTTTGAACTCTTGTTCTTTGTCGTATCTATCTCCTCGCCTCATCATCTCCATATAAAAACCCTTGTCCTTCACTAGTTGTACCACCATCTTATTTCTTGAATATTGGCATTGGGTGACATCTTCGATATCCGCCTCTCTAAAGTAACCCATTTGTTCCGTAGCAACGTGAAACCCACAATTTCCATCCCCATCAACCTCTTCGGTCGACAAAACAAATGGAATGATGAGTGGAGGGAGTTGTTCCAAATACTCTTTGTATATTGTATATGTGGATCGATTTGGTCTTCCATTAAGATCTCTAGGGCAACGAAGAGTACCTTTGTCCTCTTTTATAGTAATAATTTCCATTGGTTGGGTTTGTTGCGAGGCGTTCATTTGCTCAACAACTTCTTCGACAACATTGGGTTGACTTACTTGAGAAGAGTCTGTAGAGATCTTTGGACGACCTCTTTTATTAGGTTCCGGCTCATCTTCAAATTCGGCTTCCGAACGCTCGTGCCTAGACAATATTCTTTTATTAGACAAATAATCCTTCAACTCTTTTCTTTGGATGGTCCTCGACACTTCGGTGTTCGGCCTACCGGTGTTCTTTTGCTTAATAGGTTCATCGACCTCCCTTAAACAAGGGTGAAGGGCTTCCTCCAAATTATGCATCAATATTTGCTTTTTGGTGCCGTTTGATGTAGCGTAATGCTCGGCTATTTGTGCACACAATTCCGACTCCAAGAAAGACGGACCATCAACTACCGGGGTGTTCGGAGTGAAATTTAGTTGCTTCCAAAATGGATGAATATCATTGATGTCAATCACTTCAACATACCTACCCAACTTATGACGACACGGGAGTCCAATACCTATCATATCCTTGACAAACACAAACCGTATTCTCGTCATCATAAGTTTTATATAACTTCAATTGTTTCATCATGCGATTTATTGCCCATCTTGAAACTTTATGAACAACTCCCCTTAGAAGAAAATTTTCCTTAATATGTTCCATCGGGAATTGGTGTACACTAAATTGCATACATTTCCTAATCTTTACGAGATCATGATTGGTGAATTCATGGATTGCTTCTTGGATCGACACAACTCCATTTTGACTACCAATTAGTATTTTCTTTAGTCGACCATGAGACCCCTCCGCAATGCTTGTCGCCTCGTTCTTGAAGTTACGATATTCATATGTCCATGCAAACACAAACCTCTCCTTAATCGTTAACCATTGTTTTTTACAATACTCAACCGGTTTTGGGTAGTCCGTGCCGTATTCATCCTCAAATTTCTTCAAGTTACATTCGTAAATTTCCTCGGTCATCGACCAAACGATTTTGTCCCATGCTTTCATGAACATTTTCCAAATAATTCCATCCTCCTTCCACTTTTCTTCAAATAACCTATCCTCTTCCTTACGTTCTTCCACGGTTAATTTATTAATGCGCTCATCCTCTTCCTTTGACCTCTTGGTACCCTTCCTTGGTATTTTATCTTGGAAATGATGATGGCAATTGGTTTTGAGATTGCATTGAATTTGCCACGTACATTGCAAGTTTTGGGCTTCCGGAAACACTACCGCTATTGCATGCATTAAGGCTTGATCGTTATCCGTTACAATAACCCTTGGAAATTATCACCGTTATAAATGGACCTCAATGTCTCCAACATCCAAATGAAACTCACATTGTTCTCATGATCCATTAAACCCCATGCAATCGTAAACGTGTTTTTGTCCGAAGTATGGCAAGCAATGTTCAACAACGGCATGTTATACTTGTTTTTCTTATAAGTAGCATCTATCAACAAAATTTGATGAAAGCATTGAGCCAATTGGATCATTTCGGGATGTGCCAAGAAAATACGAACCACTATACCATCCTTTTCTTCCCTTCTCAAGGTGTAGCCGTGTAACTCCGCTAACCACTCTGATTGTTGCATGACCGTTCTACCATCCCATTCAGTCCTTTTGATCGTAACTAGGGACGACTTAATTGTAGACAAAGAAGACAAGTTGTCGGGGTCGTCCGCCTTTATTTTACTTAAGATCGCACTCGCTTTTTGGATCCGCATAGACCTCACCGTCTGCATTTGATGTGGTTTTAACTTGGCAACCATTACATGTCCAATTAAATCCAACGGATCATCATGGTTGTGACAACCGTTATCAACTTTATACATTTTATACTCTTTACCTTTAATACCATCGGGATTATAGAAGACAATCTTAAATGGGCATCCTATCTTCTTGGTATTGATTCGGTATTTCCTATTCGTCTTCCGCACATACTTACTATTCTTTCCCTCGTGACTCTTTCGCGTCCCACCTCGCTCACAAATCATTTCAAATCGAGTGTCACTAACATGATTATTTTGAACTACCACACACATGTTATCTTTTGCCTTGTTCATAAGCCATTCCTTTGCCTCCTTCTTACTTCCAAATGTCTAAATGTGCATAAAACAAAACAAATCTAATAAGCATAACCATTCAACATATAAATTGAGAAAAAAAAAAAGTAGTAATGAGTATACCAAATCGTTTGCATAGTATAGGGAAGTGTCGGGCCTCAAATAGAAATCATCAACAAACTCTTCAACGACCTGCATATGAAAGAAACAAATTATTATACAATAATCGGAGGTTATTAAATAAGTCAAACTGCCGAATATACTATATTCAGAATCCTATCGGTTACCCAAAACACCCGATTTATGCAAATGAATGTACACAGTTTACTGAGTGCAAAAAATGATATAATCGGAATCTAAAATATATAGTAAAACAGCCGAATATAAATAACCGGGAGATAACTTTAATCGATAAACATCCGATTTTCAAGTTTTCGGACATTTTATTTTGAGGCCACTGTTATATTCGGCAGTCAAATAATGTTAAACTATTACCGATTGTAAAGGATAAGAATACTGAGTTTTGAAATTTTTTGAGGAATTCGTTTTTGGGGCCATTCAGAGGTAAATAACTCTACATAACTACCGAATGTAGATTTTTTTGGAAAACCAGTTTGGGTTTTTTTCTCATATTCGGCAGTAAACTACTATCTTGGAACTACCGAATATATATATTTGGTACTCAGTGTGTTATATTCGTAAGTTTATTCGAGAAATTATCTACCGAATCTGGGTAGTTCATGGCATTCAATGCATGCAATAATCGGTTTTTCTTGTTTACAAAAGCACACAAACGCATGCAAATCGAGTATTTGAGTTTCTTAACACAATACTTGTGTTTTACATGCATCGTTAGCTTCAATATCAGGCGATTCTCCATTTTCTTCCATGAAAGGGTCGTCTAGGTTTTCCTCTCCACAAAAGTTTGGATCATTCAACATATACCCCAAATCGTCTTCGCCATGATTCTCACCTTCTTCTTCATATCCATCCATTTTTGTAGTGATAAAATGGGTGTTCCCTTTTTTCCTTCACCTTCTTCTCTATAACTCTAACAACTCAAAAATGAAAAAGAAATGGAAAAAATGAAACAGAAATCATTCTAATACTGCACCGACTACAATCGGAAGTCTGAGTAATATTTTGGCTTCCGATTAAAATCGGAGGATAAAAATATTATCATAGCCTCCGAATATATAAGGGTAATTTTGCCATTACGAATTACGCGAGATAAGGGCTGACTACATTTTCCCTTTGAGTAACCTTTTTTGTTTTATTGTTGACCCCTAAATTCTTTTGAGTGACCCCTAAAAACGCGAGGCTTTTTATGTACTCATTAACCTCTCATCTTTTTGTCGAGAGTTAATTTTTAATCAAATTTATCTTTTTTCCGTCAAAAATAGGAAAAAAAAAAGAACAGGAGCTTGTCGGGTTCGCATACTTGGTGATTAAGATAAAAGGATACCCAACAGAATATGATATGGGAATGGGACCCATCAAACAATCACCAACAATATAAAAAGATTGAATTTTTTAGTCGGATAAGCGTAAAAACACATTGACTAAGTCAAATACACTGATTTAGATTTTAGTGCTCCTGGTCAACGAGCACAAACGTTCTCATGAGAGAGTAGTGACGGGGGAGTAAAGACTGAGAGACAAACTGCGAGGCTTGGTCGACACGCATGTAGGTTCATGGACATGTCACCACTGGCGGCTTTGATTACTGCCGATATTTGGAGAGAATCGGTTCGATCAAACATACATGTACGTCGTGCAACACACCAGACTCGTAGTCGTACGTACAAGTTTTGATTTTGATTCTTGGTTGAACAGTTGGGCAAAAAAAAGTTACATGGTCCCATTGCTGGTGAAAGGCAAAATGTTGTAAGATAAGTATGGACCTATGTCTATGGGGTGACCAACATAAGCCGTTAATAACCAACTGGGATCAGCCCAGTTGATTAGAGGTTGAACTTCCTAGTAATAGGTTAGGGATTCAATTCCCGCTACTATCGGATCAAAAAGAAGAAAACAAGAACCTTTATCATTTTAGCCTGTAATAACCTAAAAATGTTCTCAACTGCTTGTTGCAAGTCCCCACTCTCGGTGCCACGGGAGTTAGATTCAAGTTCAACCTCATTATAATTAAGACAAAAACTGCATTAATTATCGAATATTGCCTTGAGCAAAAACAGTAGTTTAGCTTTCCAAGTTCCAACTACACTATTGATATCCCTAAAAAGCAAATCCCATGGTGGAGTATCTTATACAAAATCTTTGATTTAATTTTGCTTTTGTTTGTGTCTCCTTCCAATTTTCCCTTGTTCTATGTCAGTTTTGACGCACCGCCGTTATTTCTTTTGATTAGTTGATCTCTAATGGCCCGAGAGAGACAGAGATTCGTAAACAAACTATTATGAAAATGGAGTGACGATGATTGAACACTGAACCTGAGATTATTGAGTTCAGTCAGACTAGAATTCAAATAGGATGGCTACATAAAAAGATACTCCCTCCGTCCCACTCCTAAGTGACCTATTTGATTTTAGATTTTGTCCCAATGATAAGTGACCTATATCATTAAACAATGAGATATTCCGGAATTATCCTTTTAGTTAATTATAAAGAATATACGAAATATGCATAATTTGATAGGCATGTTTATATTCGTTACGTAGGTGTTTTAAAATGCTTTTCAATGGTATGAAGTTTGCGAACATCCGTGGAGTATTTTGAGAGGTAAACCATTTCTAAATTTCGATAGTTATTATTCATAAGGGTATAATTGTAAAAAATGCTTAAAAGTAATATTTTCCTTGCTTGCCTTAAAAATTGTGCAAATTTCAAATAGGTCACTTAGGAGTGGGACGGGGGGAATATGTATCTTTCTTGCAGTGGATATGGGGGTCCCTTGTAAAGACCAATGGGGTAGCCTTCCAGAAAGGGTCCTTTGACTCATTTCATATGAATTTAGCCAATCGTTCCAGACAACCGGACATTACTTAGTTACCACGTCAGTTTGATTTTAGAACATTCACGAATCACGATAGATCGCCGAGTAGTCGAAAAACATCGTGGACTAATGTAAAACTGGTTATAGGCAGTAACAGGTTACACAAAGTGAAAAGAAGATAATATATTGAAAAATTTAAAACCCACATGCTTCATTTCCATGAAGTTTCGTTTCATTTCTGGGTGACTTGTTTCTCACTGTTAAGAAAAATTCAATCTTTTTTCTACTCCTTTAAAACGGAGGTGTTGGAGCTTTTTTCTCTCATCTTTCGGCCTCACACTTATCTGGTTTAGTATTATTGAGGTACGCCTTTTCTTACAAACAAAACTATAAACTAGTACTAGTACCGCCACTTCTACTCAGCAATCCTTTGTATTCGAAAGAAGCATCAGATAGTGTTATTTTACCGGAGAAATTGGTGATTATCCTTTCTTCTTCTTGAAATTAAGTTTGTCCATTGATTTCTTGAAGTTGTTTTTCATCATGGATGGGATTAGTTTATAGATTTGGTGTTATTTCATTGGATTAAAAGTTGTATCCTTACAAAAAAAAAAAATTAGTTTTTGAGCTAAATGGTCATGTATCCAAGTGTATTTGATTCAATAAATGGTTTAAGAGTTAATACTGAGTCTGAATCTGATGAAAACCTTATGAGTTTCTTTAGATTAGAAGAGTATAGCCTTGGCCAAAATCTCATGGATCAAAGCCCTAATTTTAGTAGTAATACAAGTGGTATTGCTACATCTTCTTCTTCTTCTTCTTCTTCTTCTTCTTCTTCTTCATCTTCAAATGTAAGCCCTTCTTCTCCTGAAGAGTATGATTTCTCAGATGTGGTTCTCAAGTACATAAACCAGATGCTTATGGAAGAAGACATTGAAGAGAAGAATTGTATGTTTCAAGAATCTTCTGGTCTTCAAGCAGCTGGAAAACCCTTCTATGAAATCCTTGGAGAAAAGCCCCCTTCTCCTCATCTGAACCCCGCTTTTTATGCTGATAATCATTATCCAGAAAATCAGGTTCAGAAATTTGCTCACTATCATGCTCAAAGTAACAACAGTAGTAATGGTAGTAATAATGCAGTTGAAATTAATTGGATTGGTGAACTTGGTGAGTATAGATCATTATTTGACACCCAAAGCATTCCTAGTGATTATACTTTCCAGGCGTCTCCTCAATCGTCTTTCAACCCTTCAAATGGTTTTGATTCTGTTGTTGAAGTATTAGTTGAGTCACCGCCAGTTGCTAAGGTTCAGGTTCCTGATATGTATTGTGAGAGCGAACCCATTTGGCAGTTCAGAAAAGGTGTTGAGGAAGCAAATAAATTTCTGCCAAATGGTGTTAACCTCTTGCTCAATCTTGAGAGTAATGCTTCTTTCAGTAACGAGCGAAAGAAAGAAGAAGCGAGTGATGTTTTGGTGAAGTTGGAGAAGAAGGATGAGAGAGAGATATCGCCAAATGGGTCTAGAGGAAAGAAGAATGTGCACAGGGCAGATATAGATGTTGAAGAAGGAAGGAGTAATAAGCAGTCAGCAGTTTTCTCCGAAGAGACGATCCGGAACTCAATGCTTGATATGGTATTGCTCTGTAAAGGCGATGACGAGAAAGCGAATATAACTCTCCGGGAATCCATTAAGATTGAAGCAAACAAGAACTTGCAGCAGAATGGTCAGTCGAAAGGATCTAATGGCAAGTCCCGTGGTAAGAAACAAACTGCCAAAAGGGATGTGGTTGATTTGCGGACACTACTCATTCACTGCGCGCAAGCTGTTGCTGCTGATGATCGAAGGACTGCTGGTGAACTACTGAAGCAGATTCGACAACATTCTTCCCCTTCTGGAGATGGTTCACAAAGATTGGCCCATTGCTTTGCTGATGGTCTGGAGGCACGTTTGGCTGGAACCGGGAGCCAGCTATACTCAACCCTCCTGTTCAAGAAAACATCGGCTGCTGATATCTTGAAAGCTTATCAACTCTATATGGCTGCATGCCCATTCAAGAAGATATCAAATTTCTTTTCAAACCAAATCTTTAGTGATCTGGCTGAGACGGCTACTACACTCCACATTGTAGATTTCGGCATCCTCTGGGGTTTCCAGTGGCCTTGCCTTATCAAGCGCCTTTCAAACAGAAAAGGTGGTCCACCTAAACTTCGGATTACCGGGATAGATTTTCCTCAACCTGGTTTTCGCCCAGCTGAAAGGGTTGAAGAAACAGGTCGTCGATTAAGAGCTTATGCTGAGGAATTCAAAGTCCCATTCGAGTACCATGCCATCGCTCAGAAATGGGAAACTATTCAACTCGAGGATCTAAAGGTCAACAAAGATGAACTTCTTGTTGTCAACTGTATGTACCGAATGAGGAACCTACTTGATGAGACCGTGATATTGGACAGTCCAAGAAATGCTGTTCTGAAGCTGGTAAAGAAGATGAATCCCGCTGTTTTTGTCCATGGTATTGTGAACGGCGCCTTCAGTGCTCCATTCTTTGTGACACGGTTCAGGGAGGCTCTCTTTCACTATTCTTCTTTGTTTGATATGCTTGAAGCAAATGTCCCCCGTGAACATCCAGAGAGGGCACTCCTAGAGGGAAGGCTTTTTGGGAAGGAGGCCGTGAATGTCATTGCATGTGAAGGATCAGAGAGGGTTGAGAGGCCAGAGACCTATAAGCAATGGCAGGTGAGGAATGTGAGGGCTGGGTTTGTGCAACTCCCGCTGAAGAAGGACATCATGAAGAAGGTGAAAGACAAAGCAAAAGAGCTCTACCACAAAGATTTTGTTGTAGATGAAGATAGCCAGTGGATGCTGCTAGGGTGGAAGGGCAGAATTATCTATGCCCTTTCTTCTTGGAGACCAATGTAAGACTTCGGTTTTTCTACACCATTGTTCACGGACAAAGAGGTTGTTTTAGGGCTTGTATCCTACTTTTGGTCCTCTAGCTTAATGCCCATGTTCCAAGGGAGAGCCAGATTAGGAGGTAATTACTTTTTTGGGGTTTAAGATTTCAAATGATCAGCTTCTTTCATTTCAATATTTATCTTGCTCGTAGTACTGATCATCTCATCACATGAAAACATTCCTGTATTAATGTAGGTATATACTGGTAAGTTAGCTGATTTTGAGGGCTGAACTGCAGCAACTTTTGCTTTGCTACTGAGACAGTAATACAAGGATGAAGAGATATACTTGTAGGTCATATACTGTAGTCTGCCTCATTTTCATACATCAATCTAGATGTTATAGCATCCTGAGAAATGCATCTTCTATTATTGAGCTCTACTGTAACAGATACAAGGGCAAGAGATGTAACTGAAATCTTTAGGCAGGACAGAAATGTGAAATAAATAAACAGAGTATCTTGTTAAATGATGTGTGATTTTCCCTCTTGATTATTGTCTTGCATATTATTATCAAGTAATATTGCTGCAACTTATTCTTTCTGCATACTTGTCAGAAACCAACTTTGTTTTGATAATGAACATGGGACTTGTCTGCCATAGGTGCTTGGTGATTCTTGTTTACCCTACTGCCATGTCTGGAAGTGGAATTGTAAATCATGTCTCATTTCCACCCTTTGTCTTAGGCTTAGTCCTATGGGATAGATATCTAGCTGATAGATTGGCCATCCACGTCAGCATGGGCTCAGGGTTCAGTTGAACTACTCGGATCTGAGCGTTGATTATCCGGACAAGCAAGTGCATGCAATATTTATATGGCTTCAGTGGAATCCGATGAACAACTGGGTACTGACAATCAGTAAAGGCGAAACCATAAACAATCAATTATTCACCAAAAGAAAACTAGTACATGATTCCACTTCAAAGTTCAAAACTGTTGGGATTTTGCCAAATTCTGTTGATCAAAGTACGTAAAACTAACATATCAATTATCATAGTGGTCCTATATTCAGAAGACGCTGATTGGACTAGAGTAGGCATAAGACAAGACATAGTTGGCCTTGGGTGATAAAAAAGCAATTTTCTAGAAAAATGAATTCTGAGAAGGATTTGATTACAACTGTTGATGGGGGGCATGAGCATATTCTTATCTGTAGATAAAAACCAACCAAGTGACCACAATCTCGGGTGAGAGAGAGAGGCAGATCTCTAGGACTAGTATCTGACAAGAAGGCACAATCAAAATAATTGGAGTAACTTGTGAAAAAGTTTGATCAGTGGAGAAGACCGATGTTTTATCCAAGAAAATATCTCTTTACTTTCAAAAGATTCGATTGCTTTAGAATTTCTTTTAAAAGGCAAAAATCAACCCAATTTAAAAGTAGTTCTCTAAAATGGCATGGAGGTGGTAGTTTTTTAATATATTTGTACGGTTTATGATTTTTGTTAGTCGCAAGCATCTTTTGGTAGAAATGAAACTACTGCAGCAAGAAGAGGGAAGCACAGATGCTCAACAGTTTCCAAAGGCCGTGGCTCCGGCTCGCGTTTTAACTGTACTTTAGTGTCTATCCTATTCGAAGACAGACTCCCAGGAGTGATGTTTCGGGTGACATTTTTACGTATCGTATCAAAAGTTATTAGTTATTACTCATTTTCATTCATCTGCCTTTAGTTGATGAAGACCCATAAAGATTAATGCAGTTGAAGACAATGATAATAGATGTCACCTGCAATAATAGGTGGCACCCGAAAAGAATCTTCCAAAATCCCATTTTTATATGGACATTGTGTTATCACAAAATTGATGCTGGGGTGCACTTAAGTTAATAGGAATAATACAGGATAAGGTGAGCCTGAATTACGAGAGAATGATCATATAATGCCAAGCCGACTTGCACATTCCGTACGCGACTTCTTCGACGATCTTCTAGAAGTCTCAGAAATTTTCATGTGACTTCTAAGTTGGAGGCCCCCTGGAGGGACAATTATTATGGAAGATCATACTATGAGACAGAAGTAATGTGAATGGAACGTAATCAATCTCTCAACTCAAAGATAACTCTGTTGAGTCACTTTAAACCCTAAGATAGCAGACAAATTTGAGACAGGCAATTACTTGGGGTCCTTGTGGGATCCTAAAGATCTAAAATTTAGGGCTCATGAGCATGAGTGCTTTGTATCAAGAATGGGTGATGCAGGTTTAACTTGTGACCACCTTAGCACAAATTTCAGTCTTATAGCCAGTCATTTTATGCAGTTATGGTCCTACTATATGCCTAGATCCTATGTGACTGTAGAAAGAAAACAATTCAGTTGACGCTTGATTAGTAATATTGGTCCTGGTATACGAGCGGTTAGAATCATAAACTGTAAAGCATATCCTGTTGATGCTATTGGTCCTGACGAGTCATTTTGGGTTTAACGTAAAATCAAAATAAAATAAAATCAGTCACCCTGACCGGAATTTCTCGATCTTATCCCTTTTATCACTTCTAAATATCTCTGTCTCATGTCTCACACAAAAGGAGAGACTTAGTTGGCTCTTTAAGGGAATAAACTAGTTAAGACTTACACTCAGGTACAGTTGTCAGGACTCGGTGATTTAATGGACCTGATAAAAGTCAGTATAGATTGTTTCTTGATGAATTTATATCGAAAACAGTGCGGGGGTTTTACGCACAATTGATTTAAGTGCCCAAATGTAACTCACCGTCCAAATATCTATCTGGAGTTCCTAAAGCTCTTTTAAGTTATAAGGCTTGTCAGAATTGATTATTAGGAATGTACCTGCAGTCAGCAAAAAAATGTTTCTCCACAAGTTTCTAGCAAGTAGTCACAGTTTTTTAAGAGTGAAATGTGGTATATCAGTAAACTCATGTGATGGACGAGTGGATTTGTATGATTTAGTATATCAATAAGTTCATGTGATATATGAAGGAATGAGTTAATACGTTATTGCATATCAATAAGTTCATTTGATGGATAATTTGACTAATAGGATTTCTTAAAGGTCTCATACAGTTTGTACAGGTTTCTGATTACTCGTCATAGCGATAATAACAACGGCAGAGCTATATAATGCGGAGAAAGAATCACTTGTACTTACTGCTTCCTTGAGAGTGATGGGAGGATCTTTAAAACCTTGAAGAAGTCTATCCTGGGTAAGACAGTGTCATCATTATCATAATACGCAAACTGATACTCCTTTCCAGTTGAGTTTCCTAACCAACCAAATACTCCTGCCTAGCAAGTCGAAGAAATGGAAACAAATGAATGTAACTATACTCAATTAGAGATGGAAACATAGCTATATAACACTTTGAACTAGATTTCCGAGAAACAGACTAAGATACGAGATGGAAACATAACTATATAACACTTTGAACTAGATTTCCGAGAAACAGACTAAGATACTTGATGCAGTAGGAGGGAGATTATGAGGAGATTCTTTTAGGACTGTCAAGAGTCCACAAAGAGAGTACTAGAAAATTTTGAACTTTTAACTGCTGTTCTTAGTTCCACTACAGGTTAAGTTGGCTAGTGCACTCGTTAAAGTGGCAGTGAGAGGTGCAGGTGATCTGAAAACTCATGTCTATAAAACAAACTCAACAAGAAAACCCTGAGAGTACCTTTGGGGGATGTGAAGTATAATAAAGTGAAAAAGGAACTACATGATTTACTTAATAAACACCAACGACTAAAATACCACATGGATAGTAAAGAACATTTGCAAAATTTAACTAATTTACTCACTTAAGTAAGAAGAATACCTAAAATTGTTCAGAGATTACATTAAAAGGTCTCATTCTTCTAATGTGTTTTTCCCATCAAACCATCTTGGAGGATCAAACCCAGATCCACCTGAAAAGAAAATTCATAGTTCCCATCCTAAGGGGATCAGAATGTCAAATAATAACAAAATGCTGTAAACTAAGGGGATAACGCCTTGTGCAAACAACAAGTTCACAATTTTGAAACTCCAATTCAGAAATTAGATTACCGAGAGGATTGCAACGACAAAGACGCCAAGCTGTTAATATGGTGCCCTTTGCCACTCCATATTTTTTGTACGCTTCCATTGAGTATTCACTACAAGTTGGCACATATCGACAACTATTCGGCATAATCGGCGAGATTTCTCCTGTTTAGACAACTAAGATACTAATTAATAAGTAGCCTGTTTGGATGGCTAATAGCCTGCTTGGATGGCTCTATCAAGAACCCAGAAATGAAGAAATGCAATAGAACTTACTTTTGTAGAACTTGAGCATTGATAGAGCTGCCTTTACCCCTAAACTCTTTTCCACCTCCTCTTCCTCCTCTAAAAAAATCAAAAACCCAAAATACAACTCACTTAAGAACTCAAAAACCACAATAACCGAATTGCGAAACAGAAGAAGGGTATACCTTTTAAGCTGTTCTGGTCTAATTTGTCTCCATCATCTTCCAATTTACTTAACACAAGAACCAATTTTCTTCTCTACAACACAGAAATTGAAATCTGTAATGACAAATAAGAAACTCCTAAAATTCAACTCAAAATTAGGGTTTTAAAAAATTTAATTACCGTGGATGAAGAAACGATCCTTGCTTTGTTGTTTCTTTGTATGAGAGAAACAGAGGAATTAATAAACCTAGGTTTTTCGAATTGGGTTAAACAAATGAAGGGAGCGGCAACAATAGCCATATCCAGAGTCCAGACTCAACTGGCGGGAAATGTAGGTTCCGCAGACTGATGGTTTTAGCTCAACATACATAAAACAGACAATAATGAAGGGTACCGAAATTTTGCACCGGAGGCTTCAGTCCGTGTGATTCAGAAAGTGGCGGGACCCACATCTGCCCTTACCAGATCTGATGTTAAGCACGTAAGATTCAGACCGTGTATTTTCCTTCGGGATAAAACGAAGTGTTAAATTTCGGTGGGTCTATCAAGGTTACAAAACAGATGTACACGTCAGATTTTTTCGGACAGCATCTTTAGTTTGTACACGTCAAATTTTTTTCAGACAACATCTTTAGTTGTAATGCACGGGTCTGTTTCTTGTTTATGGACTATGGACTATTAAACGCTTGTTATAAAATCATCGTAGAAAAGCGTTACAAATCAGTAAGTATGATAATCTTTATACAAATAAAAAATTAATAAATTAATATCTTAGTTGATGTGCAAAAAAGAAAAAAAAACTAAAAAGGGCTAAAACAAATATAAATTCCAAGGGAGGTAGTGGAATGAAAATAAAACAAACTTCTTCTTAGCATTCTTCTCCTCTTTATGTTTGTCGTACATCATTCTTCTCAATCATGAATGTTAGCATTATTCTATTATTGTTTTTTCTCGCCGTAAAGTATTCTTATCTTTCTTGTTAAGGAACGATTGTTTTCCTGGATTTTCTTAAATGTAAATCATTGTTACAATATCTAAGTAATGAGTATTATAATGTTGACTTTCAAAACCATGAATCTTAGCATTTTAATGAATTGGTTCATCTGTATTTCAAGACAACTATGTGATTGATCAAATATCCATATTGAACCTGTTAATGATATTTAAAAGTATTAATGGGTACTTTAACTAATCGCCCATGATCAAAAAGATAACAAATGCTATTGTCAGCATTGATCATCACATGTCACTCATGGGATGTATTCATCTTACATTCCAAAAATGATCATAAATACATTTACAACAATTCTAAATTCTATATAGACCGAGAATAAAAACTACGTAAAAACCGCACCTTACAGAGGGGCAGACCCCGCCAATCAGGAGTTTAGCAGGAGACCACTTTAGGGCCCCACCTTTGGGAGAATATAAGTAAGGGAGGTTTTCTTTTAATTATTTTCACGGTCTATTAAGACTTTTTGATCAGCAGTTCTACTCTCACCGTGTTTTTGCACCGTGAGCCCACCTTTGGGAGATATAAGTAAGGGAGGTTTTCTTTTAATTATTTTCACGGTCTATTAAGACTTTTTGATCAGCAGTTCTACACTCATCGTGCTTTGCACCGTGAGATCCACCGAGTGGAACAAATATTTGGGACCCACCACTCAGGGAATCATAGGGGCCTACTTTTTATATTTCACTCGGTGCATTTCACGGTGGGTTTTCCACGGTGAGTTTAGAATTTTCGCTTTTTGATACATTTATGGGTCCTGTGACTGGAACTACTCGGAAAAAGCTGACAAAGAATTTCCGGTCTTGCAATTATATATAAAAAGAGGAAGGATGTGCATATGGGATCCTTTTTTTTTTGTTGTTGATGGGTTCTTACATATGAGATTTAAAATGCATGAATCAAATTCTACTCGAAGAACATTAGCATTTTATTTTATCAGATAAGTAAATGAAAATTGTCCCTTTATCGGAGGAACGCAAAATCCGCAACACTGACACTTCTGGACCAATAATATGGTATCTCAATTTTCAAATGAGAAAGACCGTAAAGTTTAAAGACTAAATGTTTGTTCCAATTTTGGCGAATTACAAAGTCTTTATTTTGAAAATAATAACAAAAGTACAAATACAAATATTAAGATACATCATGAAGATCAAGATGGATCACATACAAAGCAAGAACACCCTTATAAAGTATTTAATCGAAAAGTATTACCAGTTATATAATTTCCCGTTAAATTCAAAATTGTATTTATGTGGCCATTAACGGTAATGTCCGGAGCATTTTAAGATGGTGCGTCCATTGCCAAGTTAAAAGTACCGACATCATATTCATCATGTATATTCTATTATAAATGAAAAATAAAGCCTCAAACTCCCTTGTGTATACAAATAAATGTCATTTTGTCCACAAAACAAAGCAATACACCTAAATGTCTTCCTTGATCCCACAAATGGTACGATCAAATGACTGTAAACGTCTTATGAACAACAGTCTTGCATTGGTTTGGTTATGACTGAATCTGAACTAAATCAAGGAATGAAAATGGGATCAAGGATAATTTTATGCTCTGGATTTATGATTTTCACAAAAACAGATTTACAAACACAGGCATACATAGCTTACTCATTCAGTTGTAAATATAAACTCCAGCATTGCATGTAAATGCATGCAATTGCATAACTACCATATATTACCATACTTTATACTGTAAATCATAAAATCTCGTGCAAAATTTTAATACCTCTGAGACCTTTTGAACTGGAGTTGATGTTCTTTTAGGTCAGATCTCGGCATATTCGACTAATTCTTTATGGTACTAAAAGTTCCCGGTTAGACTTCTCTTTTACTTGAGGTTTATCTTAGCAACATTCTTCTCGGTCAAATTGTACAAATCCTTCTTTCTTATGAAGTATCAGCAATTCTGAAGTGCCGCTATATCAAGAGGAATTTGAGCAAAATCATTTAACTTGATAGAAATATATTAGAACCTTTCCTAACAACATTTTGATGTTTTGAGTTGAAACATACCCTGTAATTTCCAGAATATAGGATTGGACGCAATCCATAGCGATAATCGTGGGACTGATATGAATCAATTGTGTGATCTTACGGGTAGTGATGCTCCTTTGCATGGTTAGACCTTTTCATTAATAAACACCCTATAAAAGAATAACAGTATATACAACACCATTATCTTGGTACATGCATATGAACCACATCAGACTTGTACCTTTCTAGAATACCAAAACTTCTTCATTTACATCAATGATAAAATGCATGCAATGAAAATTTGTGTAGTCCCGACACATATAGATATAGTGACGCATCACAAAGAAAAAAAATTGTATTATTGTATTGCTCCCTAAACCGCTTTCTTCATTGCTTAAAAATAATCTCTTGAAATCATAAAATGAAAGATCATTATTTGACTATGCATGAAGAATTTAAGATAAAAAAATACCCATTTTGTAAACCATCAAAAGGTTATAAATATGAAGAAATGTAATTTAAAGTTTCACATGATACAAAAAATTTGAAGAATAACACACACACATAATCAAGAAACTTTAATCCATTTGATACGAACATGTACACGACTCTAATCCAACAAAGAGTACGAACTCTCTAACAGCAGTAGCAATACAGTTAAAAAATGCTATTTACCGACCCAAATTAAGTGCATAACAATGGAACCATCGTTTTCTTCGTCATTTATTTTCACTCCATGTAAATCCTGTGATTTTGGCCCGAAGAAGTCAAAGTCTAATTGGACAATTTCCTGTCCAGGGAAAAATAAAAAATTTAGTGTAAAAAAATAGGAATTAAATGGTATGGTATTAAAAAGAACCTAACATAAAAAAAAAATGAATAGATAGCAATCGTATCTGATCAGTATCTTTTGACTACAAATGAAATAAAAATTCGAGATAACAAAATACAATATTAACGAAAAGTAACAAAGAGAAATTAAATTGCATAAATGACATAAATATTAGGTGCGAGGCTCCCTTAATCCATTGATGTTAAACAAAAAATTAAGAGAAAAGCTAACAAAAATTATCTCAATCAAGCAAAACAACAAAGAATCATACCTTGAGAATAGAGTTGCGCAAAGGATGAAAAGCTAACAAAAATTAAAGAGAAAATCTAACAAAAATTATCTAGAGAAATTAAACTGCATAAATGACACAAATATTAGGCGCGAGGCACCATGAGTCCATTGATGTTAAACAAAAAATTAAAGAGAAAAACTAACAAAAATTGTCTCAATCAAGCAAAATAACAGAGAATCATACCTTGGAAATAGAGGTGCAAAGGATGAAAAGCTAACAAAAATTAAAGAGAAAAGCTAACAAAAATTATCTCAATCAACCAAAACAAAAAAGAATCATACCTTGAGAGTAGAGTTGTGCAAAGGATGAATAGATTTGTTAATTTAGAATAAAAGAAACTGTTTGACATTAAATGTGAGGTATAACTCCCAAATAAATGACATTAAAAATATACATTCATTGTCTTAAGTAAAATTAATATGTGAATTAATCTGGACCATTCTTTATATGCCTAAAATGTGGAAAATTAATATGTGAATTAATCTGGACCATTCTTTGTATGCCTAAAATGTGGATTGAAAATCTTATTAAATATTTAGCTTAATCTGGACCATTCTTTATATGCCAGAAATGTAGTTGAATAACTTAAATATTTATCTCAATCTGCGCCATCCTTTATGTGTCCAAACTGTAGATCTCCGTCCATTAGTAAAAACACCATTCTCCCTTAATATAGAATATTAGGCGTGAGGCACCATGAATCCATTGATGTTAAAAAAAAAACTTAAAGAGAAAAGCTAACAAAAATTATCTCAATCAAGCGAAATAACAGAGAATCATACTTTGGAAATAGAGTTGTGCAAAGGATGAAAAGCTAACAAAAATTAAAGAGAAAAGCTAACAAAAATTATCTCAATCAACCAAAACCAAAAAGAATCATACCTTGAGAGTAGAGTTGTGCAAAGGATGAATAGAGTTGTTAATTTAGAATAAAAGAAACGGTTTGACATTAAATGTGAGGTATAACTCCCAAATAAATGACATTAAAAATCTACATTCATTGTCTTAAGTAAAATTAATATGTGAATTAATCTGGACCATTCTTTATATGCCTAAAATGTGAAAAATTAATATGTGAATTAATCCGGACCATTCTTTATATGCCTAAAATGTGGATTGAAAATCTTATTAAATATTTAGCTTAATCTGGATCATTCTTTATATGCCAGAAATGTAGTTAAATAACTTAAATATGATCTCAATCTGGGCCATCCTTTATGTGTCCAAACTGTAGATCTCCGTCCATAACGGCACGGGGCAATGAGTTGTTTTTGTGTTGGTTGGATATTTTTTTTCTTGTGAGACTACCAAGAACTGAGCGTGGAAAACTTAGGGGAACTATAATCTTTCTCAAACTGAATTCGAAGCTTTGATCAATATTATTAACATCAACCGGATCGGTTTCTTGTTAAATGGCGATTATGATGTCCATATGGATGTACACTGACATATATACATCATAAAGTATTTTTTTGGTGATAAAGATATCCAATGTAAGTGTGTATACTTGGATCTGCACCCATTTTCGTTTATGGTAATTGAGATAACCATCCATTCATAGTTGTTGGAAATAATACCAACAAACTTGAAAACCTAATGTCCCAAGAGGGAACACGTAGAAGTTCCAGGTTTGAATAAAAGTAAGTTGTCAATTGCATTCCAACTTACAAATACAGTTCGGTCATCATTTAAATAGATTGTCATTTTGTGCTAAAAAATAATTTAGTAATTTTTTTTTCGAAATTCAAAAATTTGAATCTGAGTTGGGAAGCCTTCTTTCATATCCTTAAAAAGTGTTATATCTACATAAATTTTTGGAACCGCCAACAGTTTTAAAATACAAATATTGAATTTGTGCTTGTGTCAATGTATAATTGGCATGGTTACACATTAGTAATACTCGAATCCATGGTAAAAAAAATTAATCGGTTGGGTTAATATACTTTACGGCCAGTCATTTTACGACCATTAAACGTCATCATTCCCTACAATATTCTAGGTTTGAGAGACGTTATACTGTAATATGAAACCTCCTGATAAAGAATGATAACTATACATTTGTGGTTTAAACTAACATATGAAAAACGCTCATCTTACAGCGTCACAAAAAAATAAAAATATATAAATAAAATGTTAAACATTAAATCCTACAGCATTCCCTTGGATATTTGTGATACGAAGCGTCCTTGAATCTTTCTTAGCGGTGAAAAATGACGCGCGTAGTGATACTGCATATATCATATGCCAAATATGCTTTTCCTTACAAATTAATAATACAATCTTATTGTCTTAACTAAGTAGTGAATGATTCTCATTAAATAAAATTGCATATCCAAACAAAATAAACTTCCCCCTCTAATACGATACATGTATAAGAGAGTTTCTCTTTATCAGCATATGCGTTTGAGACCTAGAAGTAAATAAGAGACCCAGTCTAAATATCAATGGTATGAAAACTTGCAAATGGAACTGATATTACACCTTAACCTAAGAGTACATAAGAGACCTAAAACATTCATAATATTATAATTTGCTAGCATAAAATGAAAATGAAAATGAAAATGACAATTCAATTAAATATTAAAATATTTTTAAATCAACTTCTATAAAGTATAAGATATTTGTACCAACTTTGGTTAGTTGGTATATTCAATGAAATAAAATAAGCTCAAGTATTAGATGATATCCACATAGTAAAAGATAGGTAATGGATCAAGTATTAGTCATGGTATCTTTAGATGCAAAATGTAGATGGATTCCCATGCACTAAGCTCTCTTAAACCAAGATAATCTTTAAAAAACTCGACAATTTAGTCATTGCAATCACGTCTGTGCATATGAACCACATCTTCTAGCAAAAATTAAACTTATACCTTTCTGGAATACCGAAACTTCTTCATTTGCATCAATGATAAAATGCATGCAATGAAAATTTGTGCAGTCCTGACACATATAGATATAGTGACGCATCCCACAGAAAAAGAATTGTATTATTGTATTGCTCCATAAACAACTTTCTTCATTGCTTAAAAACAATCTCTTGAAATCATAAAATGAAAGATTATATGTGAGTTTCAATAAGCCAGTTCTGCGTTGCTTGTTTTGAGGCTTCTTAAATTTCAGTATTAGCAAGATGGTTGACCATGTATAAAGAATTTAAGACGATCTTCTAAGAGAATACCTATTTTTAGATGTCAGCTGCATATAACCATTATTTGACTATGCATGAAGAATTTAAGATAAACTTTGTAAACCATCAAAAAGGTTATAAATATGAAGGTAATTTTAAGTTTCACATGATACAAAAAAATTGAAGAATAATATACATACATAATCAAGAAACTTTAATCCGTTTGATACGAACATGTACACGACTCTAATCCAACAAAGAGTATGAACTCTCTAACAACAGTAGCAATACAGTTAAAAAATGCTATTTACCGACCCAAGTTAAGTGCATAACAATAGAACATCGTTTTCTTCGTCATTTATTTTCACTCCATGTACATCCTCTGATATTGCCCCGAAAAAGTCAAATTCTAATTGGATAATTTCCTGTCCGGAGAAAAATAAAAAATTTAGTGTAAAAAATAGAAATTAAATAGTATGGTATTAAAAAGAACCTAACATAAGAATAAAAATGAATAAATAGCAATCATATCTGATCAGTACCTTTTCACTGCAACTGAAAAAAATCGAGATAACAAAATACAATATTAATGAAAAGTAACAAAGGGAAATTAAACTACATAAATGACACAAATAATAGGCGCGAGGCACCATGAATCCATTGATGTTAAACAAAAAATTAAAGAGAAAAGCTAACAAAAATAATCGCAATCAAGCAAAACAACAGAAAAATCATACCTTGAGAATATAGTTGTGCAAATGATGAAAAACTAACAAAAATTAAATAGAAAATCTAACAAAAATTGTCTAGAAAAATTAAACTGCATAAACGACACAAATATTAGGCACGAGACACCATGAATCCATCGATGTCAAACAAAAAATAAAGAAAAAAGCTAACAAAAATTATCTCAATCAAGCAAAATAACAGAGAATCATACCTTGAGAATAGAGTTGTGCAAAGGATGAAAAGCTAACAAAAATTAAACAGAAAAGCTAACAAAAATTATCTCAATCGACGTAATAATAGAGAATCATACCTTGATAATAGAGTTGTGGGATGAATAGAGTTGTTAATTTAGAATAAAAGAAACGGTTTAACATTAAATGGGAGGAATAACTCCCAAATAAATGACATTAAAAATCTAAATTCATTGTCTTAAGTAAAATTAATACGTGAATTAATCTGGACCATTCTTTATATGCCTAAAATGTGGGTTGAAAATCTTAAATATGTAGCTCAATCTGGACCATTCTTTATATGCCAAAAATACAATTGAATAACTTAAATATGTATCTCAATTTGGGCCATCATTTATGTGTCCAAACTGTAGATCTCCGTCCAAAGGGAAAAACACCATTGTCTCTTATAATATAGATCTGTATATGCCTAAAATGTGGATTGAAAATCTTAAATATGTAGCTCAATCTGGACCATTCTTTATATGTCAGAAATGTAGTTGAATAAGTTAAATATGTATCTCAATCTGGGTCATCCTTTATGTGTCCAAACTGTAGATCTCCGTCCGAAGGGAAAAACACCATTGTCCCTTATAATATAGACTAGGATATGACCCGTGACGTAACGGCATGGGTTTCGGTTCGGAATGTTTGCTTTACTTGTTCGTTTAGTTATATTATTGTAGATCATACTCCTTAGGAGTTCAATGTGGAATAAGACATCTTTATTGTGACGATTTCGCAAGACTATGAATTTGTATCATGTATATTACTTTATGGCATTAGTTGTTAGTGCGATGGACCTGTTGGTCGATATATCAGCAATGAAACCTTTTTCCACCAATGTTTTTATGTTTATGAAGTTGTAGAATGTGATGGTCCTATTGCTATACCGCCAAATTATCACTTACCGTTTTCTACCCATTTCAATCATTCGATGATGTCTGTGAATGCAGTTCAATTACTTCGAATTACTGTAATTTTTTTAGTATTCCTACTTAAAATTAAATGAATATCCAACAATATTATTATTAGTTCGGTTAGAGCGCCAATTCGTATACGTTAACCCAGAAAACTCAACTACATATGTGTCTCCCAGTAAAGAAATCCCGCGGTTGCTAATATTTTCCCGTCATTCGATTTTAGGCTCCCTTTGTCATTGCTTGAATAATTCTATTAGTTTTTCCATTTGGGTTTATCAGTGTAACCTTCAAAGACAATTAGTGCAGTATGTTAGTTTCTATTGGTACTGAACGACTATTAAACCTAAAACGTGTTCCAATTATGGTAACGTTTTTAAATTCCTATCCCGTCGGCGGTCAACCTAGCTAGGAGAGAGGTAATGTATTTCTAGGATATTTTTTGGTCTTATTTTATGTTCTTGGTGTATGAAAATTTTCAATAAACTTGCATTAATTATAAATTTTACAAGTGATACGTGAAAATCTGATTGATACCATATGATTTCAACCAAAGATTGTGAAGTAACACATGAGAGGGTGCTCTGTGATCATTCTATTTTAAAATCCTACATGAAGGATGTGCCAATCAAATCCTCATACGGATATCAGTAGGCATAAGCTGATCAATCAATGGTTCTTCATGTTCTAATGCAGTTTGTTTCATCCAATATAATTCAAAACCAATCACATCCTCTTGGAGTTTTAGGAGCTAGGGTGGGAAAGTATGGATCTTAAAAACGGGTTTGATTCATATTTCGTGTTAGTAAAACTTTTGCTTATTGTTAGATTCCTAGACAATAATGCTCTATAAATCTAATGCGAGGCTTCTAACAATCCGCGTCATAACAATATGCAAAATGGTTGTTCTCGGATTCCCCAAAAAAGAAAGGAAAACCTTTAAACATTTAAGATATACCTGCACCCTATGAAGAGATGTAATTTCAAGGTTCATATAATATAAAGAAAAAGAATATTAATCAGGAATCCCCAATCCATTTGATACCAACATGTACATGACATAGTCCAAATAAGAAGCAGAAACTCTCCCGCAGAAGTTGCAATACAGTTAAAAATTCTAAGGGCAATAACAATGGAACCAGGGCTTTCTTCGTTAATTATTTTCACTCCATGAAAATCTTCTTGATTTTGGCCGAAGAAGTCAAATTTAAATTGGACAATGTAAAAAAATAAAAGATTAAATAATATGGGTATTAGGAAACCTAATATAAGAGTAAAAATGAATAAAGAACAATCATATTTGAATATGTTTGTACTGCAAACGAATAAAAAAAATCTAGATCACAAAATACAATATTAAATGAAAAACAAAAAGAAATCGAATTGCATATATGATCAAAAAAATCAGGCATGAGGCACCACCATTCTTTATATGCTAAAAATGTAGTTTTTGATTATGAAAGGGATTAAGTTAAAAGGGTATTTAATTTAGAAGAAAAAAAATGGATTCACATTAAATGGGAAAAGTAACTCCCAGATAAATGACATTAAGAGGGTGCAATCTAAATTCAAAAACTTATTAAATATGTGGCACAATCTAGATCACTCTTTGTATGCTAAAACTGTAGATCGAAAATCTTAAATCTGGAGCTCAATCCCGGCCCTTCTTTATGATAAAAATGTATATTGAAAAACTTAAATCTTGACCGTCCTTTATGTGTCTGAAATGTAGATAACCGTCCATATGGAAAAACACCATTGTCCCTTAAAATATAGACTAGGATATGGCCCGTTCCGCTTTGATTCATAATGTTTGCTTTACTTGTTCGATTAGTTATATTATTGTGAATCATACTCCTTAGGAGTTCAATGTGGAATAAGACATCATTATTTTGACGATTTCACAATACTATTAATTTGTATCATGTATATTACTTTATATCATTAGTTGTTAGTGTGATGGACCTGATGATCGACCTATCAACAATGAAATATTTTTCCACCATTGTTTTTATGTTTATGAAGTTGTAAAATGTGATGGTCCTATTTCTATATCGCCAAATTATCATTTACCGTTTTTCTACCCATTGCGATCATTCAATCATGCCTGTGAATGCAGTTCAATTACTTCGATTTACTGAAATTTTTTAGTATTCCTACTTATAATTAAAGTGAATCTCCAACAATATTATTATTAATTCGGTTAGAGTGCCAAATTGTATACGTTAACCCAGAAAACTCAACTACATCTGTGTCTCCCAGTAAAGAAATCTTGTGGTTGATCATCTTTTCCCGTCATTCGATTTTAGGCTCCCTTTGTCATTGCTTGAATAGTTATATCAATTTTTCCATTTGGTTTTATTAGTGTAACCTTCGAAGAAAATTAGGGAAGTATGTTAGATTCTATTGGTACTGAACGACTGTTAAACCTAAAACGTGTTCCAATTATGGTAGCCTTCTTAAATTCCTATCCATCGGCGGTCAACCTATGAGGGAGGTAATGTATTTCCATGATATTTTTTGGTCCTCTTTTATGTTCTTGGTGTATGACAGTTTTCAATAAACTTTCATTAACCATAAATTTTGCAAGCGATACGTGAAAATCTGATTGATACCATCAGATTTCAACCAAAGATTGTGAAGTAACACATGAGAGGGTGTTCTATGATCATTCTATTTTAAAATCCTACATGAAGGATGTGCCTATCAAATCCTCATATGGGTATCAGTAGGCATAAGCTGGTCAATCAATGCTTCTTGATATTCTAATGCATTTTTCTTTCATCGAATATAATTCAAAACCAATCACATCCTCTTGGAGTCTTAGGATCTAGGGGTGAGAAAGTATGGATCTTAAAAACGGCTTCCCTTCAGATTTCGTGTTAGAAAAACTTTTGCTTATTGTCAGTTTTCTAGACAATAATGATATATAAATCTAATGCGATGGCTTCTAATGATCCACACCATAAACAATATACCAAAAACCAAAATAGTTATTTTTAGGAAATGTATTTTTGTCTGACATTTCCCTAAAAAAGAAAGAAAAAAAAAATAAAATCTCTAAGATATGCCTGCACCGTATGAAGAGATGTAATTTCAAGGTTCATATAATATAAAGAAAAAGAATATTAATCAGGAATCCCCAATCCATTTGATACCAACATGTACATGACATAGTCCAAATAAGAAGCAGAAACTCTCCCGCAGAAGTTGCAATACAGTTAAAAATTCTAAGGGCAATAACAATGGAACCAGGGCTTTCTTCGTTAATTATTTTCACTCCATGAAAATCTTCTTGATTTTGGCCGAAGAAGTCAAATTTAAATTGGACAATGTAAAAAAATAAAAGATTAAATAATATGGGTATTAGGAAACCTAATATAAGAGTAAAAATGAATAAAGAACAATCATATTTGAATATGTTTGTACTGCAAACGAATAAAAAAAATCTAGATCACAAAATACAATATTAATGAATAAAAACAAAAAGAAATCGAATTGCATATATGATCAAAAAAATCAGGCATGAGGCACCACCATTCTTTATATGCTAAAAATGTAGTTTTTGATTATGAAAGGGATTAAGTTAAAAGGGTATTTAATTTAGAAGAAAAAAAATGGATTCACATTAAATGGGAAAAGTAACTCCCAGATAAATGACATTAAGAGGGTGCAATCTAAATTCAAAAACTTATTAAATATGTGGCACAATCTAGATCACTCTTTGTATGCTAAAACTGTAGATCGAAAATCTTAAATCTGGAGCTCAATCCCGGCCCTTCTTTATATGATAAAAATGTATATTGAAAAACTTAAATCTTGACCGTCCTTTATGTGTCTGAAATGTAGATAACCGTCCATATGGAAAAACACCATTGTCCCTTAAAATATAGACTAGGATATGGCCCGTTCCGCTTTGATTCATAATGTTTGCTTTACTTGTTCGATTAGTTATATTATTGTGAATCATACTCCTTAGGAGTTCAATGTGGAATAAGACATCATTATTTTGACGATTTCACAATACTATTAATTTGTATCATGTATATTACTTTATATCATTAGTTGTTAGTGTGATGGACCTGATGATCGACCTATCAACAATGAAATATTTTTCCACCATTGTTTTTATGTTTATGAAGTTGTAAAATGTGATGGTCCTATTTCTATATCGCCAAATTATCATTTACCGTTTTTCTACCCATTGCGATCATTCAATGATGCCTGTGAATGCAGTTCAATTACTTCGATTTACAGAAATTTTTTAGTATTTCTACTTATAATTAAAGTGAATCTCCAACAATATTATTATTAATTCGGTTAGAGTGCCAATTTGTATACGTTAACCCAGAAAACTCAACTACATCTGTGTCTCCCAGTAAAGAAATCTTGTGGTTGCTCATCTTTTCCCGTCATTCGATTTTAGGCTCCCTTTGTGATTGCTTGAATAGTTATATCAATTTTTCCATTTGGTTTTATTAGTGTAACCTTCGAAGAAAATTAGGGAAGTATGTTAGATTCTATTGGTACTGAACTGTTGTTAAACCTAAAACGTGTTCCAATTATGGTAGCCTTCTTAAATTCCTATCCATCGGCGGTCAACCTATGAGGGAGGTAATGTATTTCCATGGTATTTTTTGGTCCTCTTTTATGTTCTTGGTGTATGACAGTTTTCAATAAACTTTCATTAACCATAAATTTTGCAAGCGATACGTGAAAATCTGATTGATACCATCAGATTTCAACCAAAGATTGTGAAGTAACACATGAGAGGGTGTTCTATGATCATTCTATTTTAAAATCCTACATGAAGGATGTGCCCATCAAATCCTCATATGGGTATCAGTAGGCATAAGCTGGTCAATCAATGGTTCTTGATATTCTAATGCATTTTTTTTCATCGAATATAATTCAAAACCAATCACATCCTCTTGGAGTCTTAGGATCTAGGGGTGGGAAAGTATGGATCTTAAAAACGGCTTCCCTTCAGATTTCGTGTTAGAAAAACTTTTGCTTATTGTCAGTTTCCTAGACAATAATGATATATAAATCTAATGCAATGGCTTCTAATGATCCACACCATAAACAATATACCAAAAACCAAAATAGTTATTTTTAGGAAATGTATTTTTGTCTGACATTTCCCTAAAAAAGAAAGCAAAAAAATAAAATCTCTAAGATATGCATGCACCGTATGAAGAGATGTAATTTCAAGGTTCATATAATATAAAGAAAAAGAATATTAATCAGGAATCCTTAATCCATTTGATACCAACATGTACATGACATAGTCCAAATAAGAGGCAGAAACTCTCCCGCAGAAGTTGCAATACAGTGAAAAATTCTAAGGGCAATAACAATGGAACCATGGCTTTCTTCGTTAATTATTTTCACTCCATGAAAATATTTTTGATTTTGTCCGAAGAAGTCAAATTTAAATTGGACAATGTAAAAAAATAAAAGATTAAATGATATGGGTATTAGGAAACCTAATATAAGAGTAAAAATGAATAAAGAACAATCATATTTGAATATCTTTGTACTGCAAACGAAGAAACAAAATCTAGATCAAAAAATACAATATTCATGAATAAAAACAAAAAGAAATCGAATTGCATATACGATCAAAAAAATCAGGCATGAGGCACCATCATTCTTTATATGCTAAAAATGTAGATTTTGATTATGAAAGGGATTAAGTTAAAAGAGTATTTAATTTAGAAAAAAAAATGGATTCACATTAAATGGGAAAAGTAACTCCCAGATAAATGACATTAAGAGGGTGTAATCTAAATTCAAAAACTTATTAAATATGTGGCACAATCTAGATCACTTTTTGTATGCTAAAACTGTAGATCGAAAATCTTAAATCTGAAGCTCAATCCCGACCCTTCTTTATATGATAAAAATGTATATTGAAAAACTTAAATCTTGACCGTCCTTTATGTGTCTCAAATGTAGATAACCGTCCATATGGAAAAACACCATTGTCCCTTATAATATATACTAGGATATGGCCCGTGCCGCTTTGATTCGGAATGTTTGCTTTACTTGTTCGATTAGTTATATTATCGTGAATCATACTCCTTAGGAGTTCAATGTGGAATAATACATCATTATTTTGACGATTTCATAATACTATGAATTTGTATCATGTATATTACTTTATATCATTAGTTGTTAGTGTGATGGACCTGATGATCGATCTATCAACAATGAAATATTTTTCCACCATTGTTTTTATGTTTATGAAGTTGTAAAATGTGATGGTCCTATTTCTATATCGCCAAATTATCATTTACCGTTTTTCTACCCATTGCGATCATTCAATGATGCATGTGAATGCAGTTCAATTACTTCGATTTACTGAATTTTTTTAGTATTCCTACTTATAATTAAAGTGAATCTCCAACAATATTATTATTAATTCGGTTAGAGTGCCAATTTGTATACGTTAACCCAGAAAACTCAACTACATCTGTGTCTCCCAGTAAAGAAATCTTGTGGTTGCTCATCTTTTCCTGTCATTCGATTTTAGGCTCCCTTTGTCATTGCTTGAATAGTTTTATCAATTTTTCCATTTGGTTTTATTAGTGTAACCTTCGAAGAAAATTTGGGAAGTATGTTAGATTCTATTGGTACTGAACTGTTGTTAAACCTAAAACGTGTTCCAATTATGGAAGCCTTCTTAAATTCCTATCCATCGGCGGTCAACCTATGAGGGAGGTAATGTATTTCCATGGTATTTTTTGGTCCTCTTTTATGTTCTTGGTTTATGACAGTTTTCAATAAACTTTCATTAACCATAAATTTTGCAAGCGATACGTGAAAATCTGATTGATACCATCAGATTTCAACCAAATATTGTGAAGTAACACATGAGAGGGTGTTCTATGATCATTCTATTTAAAAATCCTACATGAAGGATGTGCCCATCAAATCCTCATATGGGTATCAGTAGGCATAAGCTGGTCAATCAATGGTTCTTGATATTCTAATGCATTTTTTTTCCATCGAATATAATTCAAAACCAATCACATCCTCTTGGAGTCTTAAGATCTAGGGGTGGGAAAGTATGGATCTTAAAAACGGTTTCCCTTCAGATTTCGTGTTAGAAAAACTTTTTCTTATTGTCAGTTTCCTAGACAATAATGATATATAAATCTAATGCGATGGCTTCTAATGATCCACACCATAAACAATATACCAAAAACCAAAATAGTTATTTTTAGGAAATGTATTTTTGTCTGACATTTCCCTAAAAAAGAAAGCAAAAAAATAAAATCTCTAAGATATGCCTGCACCGTATGAAGAGATGTAATTTCAAGGTTCATATAATATAAAGAAAAAGAATATTAATCAGGAATCCTTAATCCATTTGATACCAACATGTACATGACATAGTCCAAATAAGAGGCAGAAACTCTCCCGCAGAAGTTGCAATACAGTTAAAAAATCTAAGAGCAATAACAATGGAACCAGGGCTTTCTTCGTTAATTATTTTCACTCCATGAAAATCTTCTTGATTTTGTCCGAAGAAGTCAAATTTAAATTGGACAATGTAAAACCATAAAAGATTAAATGATATGGGTATTAGGAAACCTAATATAAGAGTAAAAATGAATAAAGAACAATCATATTTGAATATCTTTGTACTGCAAACGAAGAAACAAAATCTAGATCACAAAATACAATATTAATGAATAAAAAAAAAAGAAATCGAATTGCATATACGATCAAAAAATCAGGCATGAGGCACCACCATTCTTTATATGCTAAAAATGTAGATTTTGATTATGAAAGGGATTAAGTTAAAAGGGTATTTAATTTAGAAGAAAAAAAACGGATTCACATTAAATGGGAAAAGTAACTCCCAGATAAATGACATTAAGAGGGTGCAATCTAAATTCAAAAACTTATTAAATATGTGGCACAATCTAGATCACTCTTTGTATCCTAAAATTGTAGATCGAAAATCTTAAATCTGGAGCTCAATCCCGGCCCTTCTTTATATAATAAAAATGTATATTGAAAAACTTAAATCTTGACCGTCCTTTATGTGTCTCAAATGTAGATAACCGTCCATATGGAAAAACACCATTGTCCCTTATAATATAGACTAGGATATGACCCGTGCCGCTTTGATTCAGAATGTTTGCTTCACTTGTTCGATTAGTTATATTATTGTGAATCATACTCCTTAGGAGTTCAATGTGGAATAAGACATCATTATTGTGACGATTTCACAATACTATGAATTTGTATCATGCATATTACTTTATATCATTAGTTGTTAGTGTGATGGACCTGATGATCGATCTATCAACATTGAAATTGGCAATGAAACGTTTTTCCACCATTGTTTTTATGTTTATGAAGTTGTAAAATGTGATGGTCCTATTTCTATACCGCCAAATTATCATTTACCGTTTTTCTACCCATTGCGATCATTCAATGATGCCTGTAAATGCAGTTCAATTACTTCGATTTACTGAAATTTTTTAGTATTCCTACTTATAATTAAGTGAATGTTCAACAATATTATTATTAATTCGGTTAGAGTGCCAATTTATATACGTTAACCCAGAAAACTCAACTACATCTGTATCTCCCAGTAAAGAAATCTTGTGGTTGCTCATCTTTTCCCGTCATTCGATTTTAGGATCCCTTTGTCATTGCTTGAATAGTTCTATCAATTTTTCCATTTGGTTTTATTAGTGTAACCTTCGAAGGAAATTAGGGAAGTGTGTTAGATTCTATTGGTACTGAACGGTTGTTATACCTAAAACGTGTTCCAATTATGGTAGCCTTCTTAACTTCCTATCCATCGGCGGTCAATCTATGAGGGAGGTAATGTATTTCCATGGTATTTTTTGGTACTCTTTTATGTTCTTGGTGTATGACAGTTTTCAATAAACTTTCATTAACCATAAATTTGGCAAGCTATACGTGAAAATCTGATTGATACCATCATATTTCAGCCAAAGATTGTGAAGTAACACATGAGAGGGTGTTCTATGATCATTCTATTTTAAAAATCCTACATGAAGGATGTGACCATCAAATCCTCATACGGGTATCAGTAGGCATAAGCTGGTCAATCAATGGTTCTTATATTCTAATGCATTTTTTTTCATCGAATATAATTCAAAACCAATCACATCCTCTTGGAGTCTTAGGATCTAGGGGTGGGCAAGTATGGATCTTAAAAACGGCTTCCCTTCAGATTACGTGTTAGCAAAACTTTTGCTTATTGTCAGATTCCTAGACAATAATGATATATAAATCTAATGTGAAGGCTTCTAATGATCCACACCATAAACAATATACCAAAAACCAAAATAGTTATTTTTAGGAGATGTATTTTTGTCTGACATTTCCCTAAAAAAGAAAGCAAAAAAAATAAAATCTCTAAGATATGCCTGCACCGTATGAAGAGATGTAATTTCAAGGTTCATATAATATAAAGAAAAAGAATATTAATCAGGAATCCTCAATCCATTTGATACCAACATGTACATGACATAGTCCAAATAAGAGGCTGAAACTCTCCAGCAGAAGTAGCAATACAGTTAAAAAATTATTTAAAAATTCTAAGGGCAATAACAATGGAACCGGGGCTTTCTTCTTTAATTATTTTCACTCCATGAAAATCTTCTTGATTTTGGCCGATGAAGTCAAAGTTAAATCGGACAACATAAAAAAATAAAAGATTAAATGATATGGGTATTAGAAAACCTAACGTAAGAGTAAAAATGAATAGAGAACAATCATATTTGAATATCTTTTAACTTCAAACGAAGAAACAAAATCCTTATCACAAAATACGACATTAATGAATAAAAATAAAAAGAAATCAAATTGCATATATGACCAAAAAGTTTAGGCATGAGGCACCACCATTCTTTTATATGCTAAAAATGTAGATTTTGATTATGAAAGGGATTAAGTTAAAAGGGAATTTAATTTTGAATAAAAGAAATGGTTTCACATTAAATGGGAAAAATAACTCCCAAATAAATGACATTAAGAGGGTGGAGAGGAAATTCAAAAATTTATCTATATTATAAGGGGGCTCACTATTTGGATGCTAAAAATGGAAATTGAAAATCTTAAATCTGGGGCTCAATCTCAACCCTTCTTTATATGATAAAAATGTAGATTAAAAAACTTAAATCTAGACCGTCCTTTATGTGTCCCAAATGTAGATAACCATCCATATGGAAAAACACCATTGTTCCTTATAATATAGATAAACACCCTAAAAAAGAAAAACAGTATATACAACACCATTATCTTGGTACATACATAAATTTATGCATGCATAAAACCCTTAAGAAAATTGATTGACTGCAAATGTCATTTATAGGAACGAAATATTTTGATTATGATGAGCACAAAAATGAATAGAGAGACAATCTTAAGTACAAACTGAACAATCCATTCATTTATAACCATAACTGCAAGAAAATTACCAGATGTGTGCATGAAAATTCAGCTGTATCACATTGGTTCTATACTTCTACTCCTTTGTTCCTTCAAAACCCACTTTATGTTGGCCTGGAACAACATTTTCAAAAAAGATCTATCTACAATTTAATATTTTGATTAAATTACATCAACAAAATCCAAACCAAATTAAACCGAAAAAGGCCATAAAAATGAACTTGTTATTACCACGTCCATGTACTGCGCATTATTTGATATTTTCGTTTGATAAATCATAAGTACCACAGGAATAAAGTTAACAAAGATCATCATACAAAAAGAGAATCATTACCTTACTTATGCCTTCAGATTCAATCTTATTGTTCCAGGCTTGACTATGAGGTTCATTCAAAGAACAAATTATAAATATAGATCAACCGTAAAAGGAATAAAAAAAAAAGATTAATGGTTGCTCAATATCGTATTTCTGTTTTGGCAAACAAACTCCTGTGCACGAAAGACAAAAGTTCATCACATCAATAGTAGAAACAAAGATTGCATCATAGCAAAAAAAATAAATAAAAATAAATTTAAAGATATACCATGAAAAAGAAGCTCATTACTTTATCTATGCACCTGTACAAAATAAAACCTACAGATTCAATTTTATTGTTCAAGCTTGACAATGAGGAGCAACAACTGCAAAACGAAACAAAATAAAATATAGATCAACGAAACTTTGAATTATGATTCACAGAAGTTCATTACCTCAAAAGTACACCAAATTATTCCATCTAATCGGTCAATCATTCATTGATTGAGAATATAACACCACCATTTACAAAAAGCCCAAAATTTCCAAAATAAGAATTCAACAAAATCAAAGAACAATAAAACAGTATAAGAAGAAAAAACCACAGCATGAACGATGAAAGCTTGTCTTTGTCCGCTTTATATAGAATTCGACCAAGCAGAAATTCCATAAACTTAGTACGATATTTTGGAAATAATATCATTTTATATCTTTAAATTTATACTAAGGATATTCTTTGATTCTTTAAATTTATATCCTTAAATTTAGATATTTTTGGATATCTCCATATTTACTTGTTAACTTACAAAAAAAAGATAACATTTTTACTTGTTGCAATAGTTTCACTCTAAAAAAATATAACGACCATCATTACGAATAAAATTCTTTTATTTTGTTTTTATGGAATGAAAAATATTAAGAAGTTTATTTTATGGAATGAATAATATTAAGAAAAAAGAAATTGATGCTCATTATTTTCTTTTTTGTTCTTCTCCAGAGTTAATTAATAGTACTTTGTTGTAAACATACACAATTTTCTACTAACCATTTCCTATTTCGACTATTGTGCAGGATTATTGTTTATTTATTTTTTTGTGGAAGAAGCACCTCCCGAACCACTGGTACGTATCGAAAACTTTATGCATTTTATTTAAATTTTTGATCACCCCTAATCGCTTTTTGATGCTTTATTAATTATATTCAAACTTTATGCATTTTATTTAAATTTTTGATCACCCCTAATCGCTTTTTGATGTTTTATTAATTATATTCAAAATGCAATTATAAAATTTTAATTATAATTATCGATTGTAATGGACATAAGTTTAATTATTAATTTGGAATTGTAATTAAGATAACTTTATAGTTATGAGAAGTGTAACCGGAAATTGGATTTTTTTTAATACTTTTATGATTGATTTAATTTTTTTGATTAACTTGTGATGAATGGTTTAATATCCTTTATTAATTGTGATTTTATCTAGTTTATTTATTTACATCCGTCACTTTTAATTTTAATATTTAATTAGCATAGTTAGAATATTTTTCATTTTTGTAATTTTAGGAGATTTTATTAGTTTTATCTTTGATCATATCATAGTGATACATGCCAGTGTTGACAAGTTTCAAGATAATGGCATACCACGAAAGAAAAAGATTGGAAAGAGGAAAGTAGTATCAAAACTTGCAAAACATCAGCCTGCTCGTTCTCATGAAAACATATTAAAGGCAAAATTAAGATGATAAATAGCAAATGCAATGACACGAGTATTGGGTGTAGCCAGGGAGATACAGAACGGGAAACTAATTTGGAAATTTTCTAATCTGAAAGTGAATATAGAACAACAAATTGCACAGATACAAGGTATTATCACCTGTTAAGAGCTCAATCCTGTCTTTTCTGAGCCTTTGGCGGTCTAAGATGATTCCAGTCTAGTTTCTCACGTTTTTGCTTCTTATGAGAACCTCTACTGTTGTTCTCATATTGTTGGCCACGTCCACCACGAAGATCTTTTGGAGGTTTATTTGGTTGCTGAATCTCAGTGACGCATTCATCGTCGTCTTCATAGTAACCATCGAGTTTAGCTACACTTGCCCTATCAGATTCCGCTCGCAAGGATCCATTTTCTCTACATAACATAGTAAGCTATCAGTAATTTTCTCGGACAGTTTCCACAGAGTACCACAACAAAAACCAGCCTCTTAAAGGGGGAAATACAAATATCAAATGACCATCTCCACTGACTTTCCACATGTCACATAAGTAATTTTATAAAGCAATTTTAAGGTTGAATCAAAGGTCACTCACCTATCAGGTGCTTTTCCATCAGAACTAGGAGAAGGCATTTGTGATTGACCGGGATTTGCTGCTTCTTCATTCAATTTCTACCAAAATAGGGCTTTGAGATGAGGAGGGTGAAAGCCAAAAAAGGAGGACAGTTTTTGAACAAAAAAAACAGTAAATTCAAGATACTTTATATCTTAATACTCACATCGATTACAGGATTAAAACTTTGAAATGACATCCTTCCTTTCACCGAACCTGGATGGGGATTCCCTTCTATTATGACAACACTGCAGGAAATAAACAGATATATGTTAGAAGCTTGCTTCATCACTCGTGAGTCGTGAACTTACAATTGATATGGTTGATACTGATAGACAGCCGAAACCTATTTACACCATAACAATAGACTTGTCACGTTCGCACAACCTCATGTACAATAAATTAACGTGCAGAAAAAGGCACTACAAATAATTGAAATCCGATAATAGCATAGTCTTAAAACAGTTTTGAGGAGCGTGGTAACTGGCACCTGAATTAAAACAGCTGAATGAAGCAACATAGAATAATAGACTGATTTTGATGGTTGAGGCCAACCAAAGCTAACTATCTTAGCAGTAGCTGCAACTTACAAGAACTACAAATTCCTACTATATATTATGTCGCCTCTTATCCTGGTTCTTACATGAAAATTGATCCCTATCTTCAACACGCTATCCGTTTCCTCCATATGTATCACAGCTAAACCATATGAATGTCATCACGACAAAAGTTAGACATACTTGTTCATACGAGTCCTTAACTCTCGATAATCCAACTTGGTTTTCACGAATTATTGACAATCAAGCGATAACACCAACATAAACATTACTGAACATATCTTCAAGGGTGTATCATTGTTTTACCCCTCACTTTTCCTTTTTTTTGTAAAAATACCCATGAATGTTAGAAAGTAAGTTTTAGTGAACCTTAACTAGTAGTTTCTTGTTGCAATGTAACACTATGTGGGAACCAAAACCTAGACCTTAAAACTTAAATAATAACCCTTTGGAATTACTTTGAAATTAGGGGTGTTTTTTCAGTTCTCTCTATCTTAAATTAGGGCAGTGGAAAAATTGGGGTTTGAGTAAAGTTAAGTGGCTCATGTCAATACTATTAAAAATCATAGATTTATATTTCAAATTCTTCAATTAGAGTAACAGAAGGTGGATACAACCAATAAACAAGATTTTATGCCAAGCAACATTGACTAAAGATGTAAAACCAGAAATATACAAAAAGGAAACCTATTCAAAAACAAATATACCATTTTTTCTTTTGGGTATTATTGGGTGAAGAAACGTTTGTAACTTCTTTAATCTCTACTACAAGTTCTTCTCCTTGTTTAGCTTTTTCTACTTTTGGGGCTCCCCTTTGCATGAACTGAAGTAACAAATTAAACCCAATTTGAGTAAAACATAATACAAAAGACATATCAAATCTTGATAATTAGGGAGCGACGAATACCTTTAGGTTCTTCAAAGTACTGGAAAGCTCACGCTTCGCCATTATTATAACTGAAGGAGGCGGAGGAGCTGTTACCTCTCTCTTTCGGAAAACAAGAAAACACAAGGGTTTACAGATTTAACACACGGGAACGAATCATGAAGAGACCCAAATACACGCAATGCCACTAATACCCTTCGCCTATGAAAGCCACCCAAGATGTGCCTTAAGACTTTTTTGATCTAGGGCCGGCCAAAGTTCAAGTGGGAGACGGGAGCAAGGCTGTACAACGGTTCGGTCGGTCCGGTTTTTGGCAAACCATCGACGGACCTGTACTGCCTACAGTTCGTGATTTTCAAACGGTCACCAAACTGTTGTATGTTCGGTTCGGTTTGGAACCGTTATGATTGCATATGGATTCTTTTACGAATTTTCAATATAAGTCAACATCAACCATAAAATTAGAAATTAATAAAAGGAATCCAATTTTGTAAAAGCCCTACAATTCTGGAACACTCTTGGTTAATACATCAAACAGTTAAGAAAAGAGAAAGAGCAAATCACACCAATCCATCAACTGTTGGATCAATTAACGTAAACCCTAAAACCTCACATTAAATTAATCAATCACCATCTCTATATCTTCTTAAAACTCTTAAATAGTTATGTTGGTGGTGGTAACTAATAAAGGATTATTGGAGGTGGTAAACACATGTGGTGATGATATTTTGTGGTGATGGTAATAGAGGGGGCAGATGAAGATGGGAAGTGATGCTGCTGCAACTCTGTAAGCGAGAAGAAGAACTAAAGAAATGAGAGTGAAAGTATTTTAGGGTTGTGAAATAGGAGTAGGTTATGTATAAACTATATATATGAAAGGTTAAGATAAAGAAGATCAATGACTCATATTGCACCGGTTCATACAGTTCACTTCGCTCAGTTTGGATGATTAAACTGTTGACCGAGTCGAAGATGTAAGGGAATTCAAAATTTGGCCGACCGTTGGATGAACAGTTTAGTTCCGTTTTGACTCGCTTTTGGCGGTTCAGCTCGGTTTATGTGCAACCCTAACTGGGAGTGGGAGTGTTATAAATACCCCTGCTTTTCATCAAACTTTACTAATAGCGGAAACCATCGTAAACCCCTTATTATATGAGTCATACATTAGGAAAACCACAAAATTGATTCAGTCTGTTAGGATTCTAGACCTTTTAACACTGGAAAAAGCTTAGAATGAGGAAAAGAACCGGATAAACCCTTTGAGTTGGGGGTTAGCCACCAGTTTTAAGAAGAAAATAAAAGTAAACTTGAATTGTTATTTGATTGATTGTCCAAAACAACTTATGGCCAAGCTATTTATACCTTCAAAGCCTTGGTAAACAAGAAAATGATTAGAGTTTAATAACTATTTAAACTGAGAAACTAAGCAAACTAAATATGATAGTTCTAAATAGGAAAATACGTGTAATGTGGTGTTGGTGTCACAATGTTCCACCCTACTTGAAAAATGGCTTGTCCTCAAGCCTCAAATTCTGGAAAAAAAAAACGAATAAGTAACTCATCTGCTAGTTCCCAAGAAGCGTCTTTATATTTTCCGAGATCAAACACAAAACTCAGATCATTAGTAATTGTATTTGAATCCGTCCTGCGAGCAGCAGCCACAATCATAGATAATTTTTCTTAAAATTTCTGAGCTACACCATGTGCATTCAAATGATTCATTCCTCTGCTGGTCCACGAAATAGGGTAGGCCATTCACTTCAGTATCTACAATTTTGTTTTGAAATAAAATTCTCCAACTAAGTCTTCTAACTTCGACGTAACGTCTAGCATCGATGATGTTATCCAGTATTCCAACAGTAATTTTCGAAATTATACGAGTTTCAGTGCTTCGACCCATCCGTTGGTCCCAAACAAATATCATTCTCTCCTCAAGTAGCAACCTGTCTGTGTACTGGGAAAGACCAATTAGTTTTTCCGTTGAGATTTCTTTGCCTCTCTCATAGTAATTATTACCGAAGTTATCCAGAAAAATGAAATCGGGTAGAACTGCTTGAGCTGTTCTATTTCTTTCGAATTTCGAAAATAGAAAACTAGTACTAAACTGTGACTTTAGGCCTGTCAATATTTGTCCGATATCCGGTATCCGTTTCCGAGTATTCGAGATCCTATAGGATTTTATCCGTTTTATCGGATATCGGATATCGGATCGGATATTTTATCGGATATTTCTTCCTTAACATATCGGAAACGGATTAGACCCCATCCGAAATGTTAATATTCGATATCCGATAGTATAGGAACTTATTTGTAATTTATCTTAATTTCGAGTCTAGTATCGGATATTATCGGATAAATATCCCATAAGTGTCAATTATGAAAATGTTTTACAAGGGTTTTTAAGCTTTTTTGTTATAACCGGATACTATCGGATATTTATCGGATATCCGACAGCTTAGCCTATCGGAATCGATATCTGATTTTGATATCCTATAGGATATTATCGGATATCGAATATCCGGTAGTGCTTAACATGTCGGATATCGGATTTCTAAATATCCGACGGATATTCTTCCATTGACAGGCCTATGTGACTTCCCCTGACAGTTCTCCGAACCAAATTCATCGACCTTGAAATTTAAAAATCTAGCATATTTCTGAAGCTGGTATTCTGAGAATCTTGCAAATGTTATATCTGGACCTTCTTCATTCTACAAGAGACTCTTGGCACAAAAATTTATACGATCCCACTTATGATCATCCATAATATAAAATGACGTATCAGTGGACGACATGCATATTTTCCCGTTCGCCCAACTACTTGTCCTCAGTGTAGTATAGCTTCCATAGTAGAAACTCGAAAACTCATTCAGATCGATCCAACGACCATTAACGAGTAAAATCTTTCGAAAACGCTTGATATCATCTGTCCACCATGCAGTGACAGTCTTAAGGAATTCTGGGAAGCATAAAGGTCCAGTCCATACTCTATAAAGGAAGGGTGCACTTTCATATTTGATGAAAGCATCATCCGCCATTCCATGTAGTAATACACCTTTAGGAGTTTTGCATTCATCTCTTTTAATTTGCCCAGTAAAATCATTTATGATTCCTCCCTCCACGTCGAGGATTTTAAGAGCATTAATTTTTGCCTCAACACTTGAAGTTGGTTTCTCTAAAGATATTGGTCATTCCACGAATAAAGTCCATTGCATGCCGACTGCGGCCAACTTCTCTAATCTGGAATTCTTTTTAACATTGTGCTTCAGATGTTTTCCACCAGGCAACAAGAGGTAAACAATAATCAAGTCCCAAATAGTACCAAAGTGTTTAAGCAATGCTCTTTTTACGGTCTTCTGTTCAGGCCCTGGATGACCTGATGGCATTATTCGCAAGCTTATGGTAGGAAGTTCCCCGCTGCAAAACAAAACATTACGTTTCAACCTTGCAAAAGTTATAGGTAGGTCAATGGCTAGGCTACCTGCATTTATGTCTTTATATTTGAATCGAGCATTCGGCAGAAACGAGACATAGAGAACCTTAATAGGAGCTGAGTTCATTGTCGACAACAAATCCATGAAAATATCTTCACTAATAGCCTTAACTTCAGATTCATCTTGAATTTTCACTGTTGTAAGTTGCTGAAAGAAAGGAGTCCAGGAGAGACAATAAGCCGCAGTGGAATCGTCCTTGCTTTGAGTGTAATGAAAACATCAACTGGAGCACCTAAGATTGAGGCGACAGCTATTGGAAGATTTGCATTACTTTGAACCAACAGGTTAATCAGCGCAGTCACAACACGCCTTTGTTCTTCCTTTTGGTATAAGACATTCCCCAAGATTGCTGCCACCGGAAATGGAGTAAACCTGGTAGTTGTATCCTTTCTTCTTTTTCTTCTCCTTACGAATTTACACGGCACAAGCCAATGAGGCTTTCTTGGAATCTCATACTTTTGGCTGGGAACACAATGCAGAGTACTTTCTTCACGTATATAGTGAATTTCAGACAGCTTAGATAAAACTTCATAAAAAGTCATCCAGTTTGAAGAGTTCAAACTAGAACTTAATGTTAAATCAGTATTTGAGTGCGAGAATCCAGCTAAGGAAAGCTTGTTATGAGAACCAACAAATACTGAACCAAAAGTGACGTGAAGAGAATCTTCCCAGAACGAAAGTGATGTGAATATGTTATGCACAGAACGAAGTGTTGTGAAGATTATATGCACACGAATTCCAGGATGAATTATATTCTTCCTACAACCAAACGGAACAAATTTCTCGCAGCTGTAGTTCAACAAAATCAACATGATGTTATAACCGTGTGATCCATTGACACTGATTCCAGGATCAAAGAGAGTAAAGTAACTCACGTCCCATGAAAGAAACCTTTTGAACAAAGATAACTTCTTGGGAATTTTAATCAAGTGCCACACTTTCAATTTCCAGTTTAAAAAACTGCCACCGTTTTTTTCAGAATTAATAAAACGCCACAACTGTTATATGTTCCGTTAAGGCCCACATGATTGGTCATTTATAGTTGACCTGGTCAATTTTTCATGATGCAATTACCTAATTATCCTTCCATTTGGTTATTATCTAATTCTCATTGAAGAGAAAATCAATTCTCTTCCTCTCTTGTTATCTTCTTCTTCACCTGCTCTTCATCTCTTTTCTTTTCTGATTTCAATACCAGAGAGTTGAACTTTAATTTGCGCAAGAACTTTATAATTTAGTGAATTCAAGAGAGTGTTTATGAGATTGTAGAGCTGTTCTTTGTCAGAATTCATGTTAATTGAGGAACTGTAAATTAAGGTTAGGGTCTCTCTGAGAATCGAGGATGAAGATGATAATTCTGAGGCTTAGATCGAGAGAAGAGGAAGACAATCCAGTAATGATTGGTGGGAGTGAAGTTGATTTGAGAAAACAAACAAGTTAACCTCAAATTAAAGGTAAATCAAATATTCAATTTAGGGCTTATGTTCTATTTTGGGTTAATATAAAGTTGGTACTGTTATTAATCCGCAAATGATGAGTTTTCTGATGTGAGAACCATGAAAAGAAAATTAACATATTATAATGAGGATTAGAGAATTAGGGTTCATGAAATTGGAATAGGGAAAGAAGATAAACTACTGTTATAGATGTAATTAGGGGTTTTGAAGAATGGGTATGAATCAGAGATAGGGCTTGAACGTGATTTAGGTTTTTTTTCTTCAATTTTTGCTTTGTAGATTTCCATTCTTATCTCTAACAGACAATTTAATTCTTTTTTTCCATAATTTTTCTCTGCTGATTTTGGAACTAAGGAATTGCTTTTGAAACATTGAGAAATTTATGTTTGAATTGGCAGAACTTGATGTTGTTGTTGAGATAAGATTCAGTGTGATTTTGGGTCTTAAAAGAAATGATGTTTGCTGAGATAAACAGAGAACTTGATGTTGCTGAGATATGGTGTTGGTTCTGTGGCTAGTGGTTGTTCAATATCGACACCAGATAAGAGATATCATAGGTGTTTTACAAGAGCAGAAAGAATTGTTGTTGGTTGAATATCAGGTGGTGGTTTGAGGTGTTATTTTCTCTGGAGAGTACAAATGGTGTCGTTGAGTGGAAAACAGGGAAATGAATTGAAAGATAATGCTGCGTAGGTGCTGGCTGTTATGGAGAATGAATAGATGAATGTTACGATGGAAATGTGCAGGGAAGAATAGCCTGAAACAGGATGTAGAATGACCAGAAAACAATCTAATCTCTTAAAGATCGTTATGATGACTTGATTTAGCTCTGACTCACAACTTAACCGGCTAATGACTCGCTATGATGACTTGATTTAACTCAGTATAGTGAGACGATTTGCGGGCGTTGATGTCTTTTACTAAGCTGGATAACTGCCACCTATGCACTAACGAATGTCAACTGTTTTTTTGAAAAAAACGGGATGGAAAAGGTCAAATGTGTGGCACTAAATAAATTCTGAAAAAAACAATGGCACTTTCTTGAACATGAAATTGAAAGTGTGGCACTTTATTAAAATCCCCTAACTTCTTTAGACGAGAGAAATTGATGAGATCAAGAGTGAAGTATTCTGCTGGCACGGACATGTTGGCACCTAAGATCTCCTCTCTGTCTTCTTCTGGCAAAGTTATAATCTTTACATTAACTCCAGGAAGACGTATATTTTCACTCCTACCAATATTCTCGTAGAGATAGCTTGTCGAACCCAACTTGGAGCCTGAACCATATCCTAATAGTCCCGACTTGGACAAAGATGATTGAATTTCATAAGCAACATCAGATGTTTGATGAGCAACTGTCCATCTTATTCCTCTTGGTGTCGAGAATTGCACAAGAGTTTTCTTCTTGCCAGTAAACTTGTCTACAATATCTTCTGTTAAAATTATCTTATCCGTATTAGAGAAAACTCGACCACGGATTCTCCTGTTGTAATTCTCTATACTTATGTCTTCTTGAGATAGGTAAGCAAGCTCATACACAGGATTATGAAACAATGGTTTAGAAATTATTTCTCTAGTCGGATATAAAGAAATATCAGGAGTTACACAAGAGACGATTGTACGTGTTTCCTCAAGATTAAGAACTTGATTATTCTCAACAAAAGATAAAGAAGAATTATCACTATCAGAAATCGTTAAATCATTAGATTGATGAGGATTTGAAAACGCACCAATAACATCCCGTGAATCATGCGAAATCTCTTCAACTAACGATGTAGCGGGATCATCCCTAGCACCTTTAGATGACGACGAATCCTCCTGATTCGCTGGTGAAACTGCTGTAACCTGATCTTCATCTTTCTCTTCAGAAGTAGCTTTTATATTACCATCAACTGATGTATTAAACTCTTGTAAGACATATGGAACCTCATCGACCTGTTGTTTTACTTCTTCCTGTCGAGAAGTAATTTTGGTTTATTCTTCACAAACTTTTGGTGCATAAATCAGATCAATGTTGCTTTCAGGTGAAGATGAATCTTACGATGAAACTTTTTGTTTAATGGTAGCATCAACAAATCTCTTGGGAGAAAAACGAGCACGAAATAATGAACAAAATTCTTCTAATGCAGTACTGCAGTCGTAGTCGTGGACTTCTTCCAACGATACCAAACATAGGCATCAGATGTGCAGTAGATATTGCAATCTTAATGGGATTAGCAGTAGTATGCAAAGCAAAGTATTGGTCGGCCTGAAATATCCAACCATTAGGGTCATCTCCATCAAAAGTAGAAAACCGCAAACTAGTAGCTCCATCACGAATATCGGTTTCAAGAATTCCATCACCATTATGAGGGTGAGAAATACGCTGATCAAATGGATGAGGACCAAAAACATGGGCAATAAATTGAGAAAGAAATTCACGAAACACATTAAATAAAGAAATTGTGAGTTTTGTGTTCAGAGTGTTTGGCAGATCTTCTGTATGCTCAGCTAGATCCAACTTACGATTAGTTCTATCCTCAGGCGCAACATCGTAAAAAAAAATTGGATGAAATTTAGGTATGATATAAACCTGCTGTGATATAGGTGTTAGGGTTTTAGACCTTTTAACACTAGACAAAGCTTAGAGCAAGGAAAAGAACCGGATAAACCCCTTGAGTTGGGGGTTAGCCACCAGAAAATAAAAGTAAACTTGAATTGTTATTTGATTGATTGTCCAAAACAACTTATGGCAAGACTATTTATAGCTTCAAAGCCTTGGTAAACAAGAAAAGGATTAGAGTTTAATAACTATCTAAACTGAGAAACTAAGCAAATTAAATATGATAGTTCTAAATAGGGAAATATGTATAATGTGGTGTTGGTGTCACAACAGAGTCATACATTAGGAAACCCACAAAATTGATTCCTTATGATCTACTCCATACTTTGAAAAGGTCATTACTATACCCAAAATATCAAATTCTCTTCATATCTGGCCCATAATTATATTTACATACTTTAATATTGACAAAACTACAATTTCTATATATACAAGTGGAATATCAGAAGATATTCTCCATTTCTCTGTTCTTTCTCTCCTTCTCCATTATCTTTATCTCTCAGCTCCAACGAAAATAATTTCTAGGTTTTTTTTTTCATTTGGGATAATTGATGTTCGATACTCAGGTTTGTCCAAAGTTAGTGTTTGGACTAACATTTGTACGATGTTAGGGCTTGGTACTTGGATCATACGTTGACCTGAGTTGACCGGTTAAGTCATGACCTGTCTAAAGGTTCTCGTCAATCAAATACGTAATTACTGAAATTTATTTATCTTTAGTAATAATGACTAACTGTGTCTGTATCCCATCATATACATGGACGATTCACATTAGAGCTGCTTCCATCTAAAACATTCACGACTAAGATTAACTCATCTAAAAAATTAACTCATTTTGTTTCTTCATCTCTCACACACGTTGAGAACCATCTGCATCTCCCTCTTATTCAAAATCATTACAAGCAGAAAAAACCCGTCATCTCATTTTCTTCTATTAATCATTAAAAAACCCCATCATCTCATTTTCTTCTATTAATCATTAAAAAACCCCAAAATCTGAAAACCAGTTTCGTCTCATTTTTCTCCTATCAATCATTACACGGGGAGTCATTCAATCTTTACAACATGTTTTTATTGAGCAACAAAATGAATTTGACAACAACGATAAAAAGACTGATGTTGAAGGGTTTTCTTACAATTGGTTAATAGGTTTCAATGGGTTTTCATCGAATCGTTGTTTGTTCCCCTTATATAGTCTTTCAAATCAGGTTTTGCAATCAATGTTAGCTTAGTAACAAAGCATTCAATATTCACCGTTAGGTGAAAACCTGATTAGATTCAAGTTAATATCTTTCAACCGTTAGATTTAAAACTTAGCTTGTTACACACAAATGAAATGTACGTTTCTAGGTTTGTGTAACCCTACCCAAACATATACATTTGTTGGTTCAACAATAGTCAACCAAAAGGTTAGCCATATGATCACTTCCATATCAACCATATTCTTCTTCACCGTAACTAGTTAAAATGACTTCGTATGAACTAGTTAGAGAGTTGTTCAATTGCAATGAAATCTTATATAACTACACAAGACACAATTGAAGCAAAGATGATTTGATTCACTTGAATCGGTTCATGAACTTTATAGCCACGGTTTGTAAACTGCATTCCTTAGTTTTTATAAATAAGTTCAAAACAATCATCTTTAGATATAACCTCACTCAAGTTCGCGGACTTAATTTCACGGAAGGAGTTCACAAACTCCAGCAGAAATTCTCGGGTCGAGAACTTCCGCAAGTTCGCGGACTTGGCTCACGCCACATTCTGTTTCTCTTGATCAACAAAGTTCACAAACTTTGGTTCAAGGAATAAGGACTTATATATATATGTGTTTCCACAATAATGCTTATGTCCATCATTGGTTATATAATCTAAACTCTTATTTCAATCATTGAAACATTCTTAGAGGACGTAATATAGTTGTTACACCATTTCTCGTCAAAGCAATTTTCAAAGTGATTGAAACATAACATGACTTGCGTCAATAGGTAAAGATAAACTTGGTTGAATCGAAAGCTTGCCAACACATATTTCGAGATATGAATAGACGAGATATACTCGGCTCGAAATACCAAATGTGTATAATCAAAGTCTATATAGCAAAACGACTTTTGTCTCAAGGTAGGAGATAGAGTATATAGTTCAATACTCCGCATACCTTTTTGTTGATGAAGTTCCATCGGTTCCTTGAGTAGATCTTCATCTTGTATGATGAATCGCCATGGAGTTCTTGAGCTCAACTACACTTACTATCCTAGTCCGAGACTTAGCTATAGTAGACCAGAAATCAAGACTTATAGTTTTGATCACTAACATTGACAAACATGCTTGAGATAGCAACGCATGCGAGTTCGACCGAGCAATGCTCTAACAATATCCCCCTTTGTAAATTTTAGTGACAAAACTACCAATACATATGGAATATAAAAAAGATAAAGAAACTTTAGTAGCTCCTATTCCACATGCCTAATCTTCAAGATTACTCGAAATCTTCGTCACTTCCAAGTACTCCAATGATCCCAAAGGTTGTAAGTTCAGCATCACCATTGTTGAAGATCCGTAGCTATAACAATGAGAAAACATAGTTCTCGATCATTGTTATACAGTATCATAGTATTATTACATGATGTCAAAGTTCAATTGTATAACAACTTCAACGATAATACTATGGTGATATGTATCACTCCCCCTTAGTCAATACTCCATCTCACATGGAAACCACTCCCCCTTACATAATGATCCGAAAACCATATGTATATGTAGTGTGAATTATACATTAATTCTCCCCCCTTTTGTCAATAAAATTGGCAAAGGTACAAGAACGGGATCATAATGAAATTTCTAAAAGAGACATTTCATGACTAAAAGAAAAAAAAAATACGTACATTTAGATGCAATCATAAAGCCGAAGCTAAATGCATTCATCAAGGAGTTTAAAGATACAAGATAACCCCTCTAATATTCCACAGCCGCACTCCCTTCAAGATTTGGCAATTAAGCACAAGTTGAAAAGAACTTCCCCCATTTGATGTCATTCCCGAAAGAACAACAACGAGCGACCTTAATTTCAAAAATAAAAGAAGGATTTTATTGGACACCAAAAACCATAAGAATGATTTTCTATATCCAAAAACTCAATCAAATTAACCACAAGTAAACCCATGATTAATTTAATCGGAATATTCAATCAAATTAAACACAAGAGTGATCAATTTAATTGAAAAATGCTTAACATAAGAGAACTTACGAAGCTACGACTAAGTTAACCATAAGGAAATGATTAGCCTAACCGTTCATATACTCAACGCAAGAGAAAATCATGGAGTATTGCAGTATACACATAAAATATGGATCAGGGAAGATCAATACTTCGGAATATACAAGGATTCATTCTATCTTACATCACTATTTGCATAACGACAATTAATAGACATAATCCTTGTTCACAAAATATTTTAACCTATCTTCCATCACAAATTGACATAATAGGCTTAACTTTTGTATTTGTCAAAAGTCCATTCACTATTTTATCAATACTTGAATATCAACAACGAACGACTTTACTTTTGACAAAGTATGGGAAAAACAAAGTTCACGGACGTAATCACACATACCCCACAACATATTGCAATATATAAAATCATAAAGATTAATACTGAAAAAATCATCTCCCAAATTTTTTTAGAATTTAAACAAATAACCTAATAACATGAAGATGAAAATACTGGACATAGCTATGTGTAACTTAACCAAACACTAGTTATTCTTCCAACTAAACAAAAAGAAGATTTACTAGGCAACAATCGAATCAGGTTTCTTTGACCACTTCATACCTTTGAAACAGACCATCAAAGTATGTATCGTTGATATCCTTGATCTTCTTGACAGTTGAAACACCATGTTCAAGAGTTAAAACATTAGTTTTTCGGTCAATAATGCGAGCAAGGTGTCTAGCCTCTAGCCTTAGCACGGTCAAGGATAACTTTCTTCTGATTCCTGATTAAGATATTCTGACTACCAAGGATTTTTTTCCTATCCATCAATGAGCTGTTTTATCTGCAATTGAAGGTTAGTAAGTTCGTTCTTAACCTCACTTTGAACGAGAATTAAATCCTTGACGGATTCTCCAATCCAGGAGTTATACTCTTTTCTTTCGAGCATCTTTTTCGGAACAAAATCTTGAGCTGGATCACATCCTTTGAGGTCTTCCTCCATTATAGGGTTTACTTCTTCTTTAGGAAGAGTTTCCATACACATCCTTTCTGAAGATTAAGAACACATATATGGAATATATATACATGTTAAATAGTATACCCTAGATAGAAACCCTAGAGTTCCTTGAGGAGATATGGACGTTCGTGGGATAACCCGGACGTAAGAACAAAAAGGATGGACCAAACAGGGAAAACTGCATACTGTGACATTTCCAATGCTCAACGAACATATTAGAAGAGTCACAATGAAGAAATACCAAAAACTCACAAAGTAAGATATCAATCATACAGACAAATGAAAATCAAATAAATACTTGAGCATCTCTCAATCATCATCCTTGTATCTCTCAAGTTAGATACGAGAATGAAACTTTCTACTACTAGGTAGTATAGGGAGATGTAATCTCACCATAAGTATTGAGAGAATAATTGTGATTTTCTCCTGGATATTTGATATTAGTATTTCTTTTCTTCCCTTGGCTGTTTCTAATTTTGGAAAAAAATTTCACAACCTTTCCTGAAATCTCGAGAAAAGAAGCTTTCTGATTACTGAGTCTAGGACCTCTGGAGATTGGTTCTAGAGGATTTTCGGAAATGGATCTCCATACTCTAGGCTTAGATTTACCAGAGTTGTTCTTATAACCATAGGAGATGCTTTCATTAGCAGCACAAGAATTTATACCACTAGAATGCACATATCTCCTGTAATGATTTATGGGAAAGAGATCATTTTTATAAGATTTCTGGTATCCTGTGGGCATGAGATTCACTGCAGTAGTCGACTGACTACTTACACCATTGATCGTGGAAAAAAGCAAATTATGAAGTTTAGCAACTTTTTTCTCCTGACAAAACAATGGATCGGATATGATTCTCTTTCCCACAGAATGTACAAGTTCGTGGAGGAAAAGTAATAACTGGCACTTGTTTTAACTTCATAGCCATGTGAGAAGATTGTAAACCATGCAAACCTTTCTAGGTACAGTCTTCTCTTGGAGAAATTTTCTTCATGTACTGTACGTTAGTTTGTAAAGAAGAATCTTTCCTTAAGACAGAGTTTTCCTTTTCCAAGGATCTACACTGTTCATGGGCTAGAGTAAGGGATGCTTGTAGTTTCTCTTTTTCAACACGAAGTCCGTTGATATCAGATGAATGTGTCATGATCAAACATTTTTCTCTAATTGATTCTTCCTTAAAAATACCTTCAAGAACACTAATCTTTTCGCGCTGTAGAGTAGTTTCTTGAAGAAGTTTTTCAATATTCTTAGATAAGGACTCAATGATGTTATAGAGTTCACGCTCTCGATCAGTAGACTTTTCAAATTCATTGATGAGCTGATCATGAATATGAAAATCAATAATCTCAGTAGATTTGTTTGAAATTCTGGTGAGCTTCATTTCATCTTTTGCCATCGTGTCCAGTCTCATTGACGGAAGAGTGGTCAACACAAGATGAACAACCTTCCTACCTCTGGATTCGGAAGAATCAACTAAGGAGTAATCCGTATTCCTGAGACAATTGACATAATTGAAGGAATTATGAGACGTTTTGGTATGCGTGAGAGATTTTGTCCCCAGACTCAGATTGCTACAAACACAGACTTGTAAGGTCTTAAACGTGTTTGCCTGCTCTGATACCAATTGAAAAAGCGGGGGTCTAACAACAACACCCAATATTTCGCTTAGCAATCTGTATGGACTAACTCCGATATACTTTCTAGAGAATCAACTATACAGTCAGTCTCAATCTAGATAAAAGTATCTCAAGGAGTTAATATCTCTCTCTTGATTTGATTTACTCGAGCTAATAGAATCAGTGAGTCTTTAATCAAATACAAGGAATAACTTGGATGGCACCAAAGACCAATATCCAAGGATCAATCAATTTAAATCAACAACCAAAGGTCGGATATTCTAATTGATGATCTACAACACACAACCTGTATTATTTCAATTATAAAGATAAACAATATAATGCAGAAATAGAAATAACACAGACACCAGAATTTTGTTAACAATATAATGCAGAAAAATCCCGGGACCTAGTCCAGATTGAACACACACTGTATTAAGCCGCTACAGACACTAGCCTACTCCAAGATTACTTCGGACTGGACTGTAGTTGAACCCCAACCAATCTCACACTGATCCAAGGTACAGTTGCGCTCCCTACGTCTCTGATCCTAGCAGGATACTACGTACTTGATTCCCTTAGCTGATCTCACCCACAACTAAGAGTTGCTACGACCCAAAGTCGAAGACTTGATAATAAACAAATCTGTCTCACACAGACAAGTCTATTGAAAGGATCAATCTGTCTACCACAGATAAACCCAAAGGTTTTTGTTTCGTATTTTGATAAATCAAGGTGAACAGGAACCAATTGATAATCCAGTCTTATATTCCCGAAGAACAACCTAGAGTTATCAATTACCTTACAACAATCATAATCATATGGTAGCGAAACAAGATGTTGCGATCACAAACAATGAGACGAAGATGTTTGGGATTAGTTTTTATATCTTGTCTATCGAAGATATCAATCTCAAGCCAATCAATCTGATTGTACTCGTACGATAGAAGATGCAAGATCAGATCACACAACTACGATAAAAGTAGTATCGGTCTGGCTTCACAATCCCAATGAAGTCTTTAAGTCGTTAACCTGGTTTTAGAAGAAGAAAACCAAAGGTTAAGGGAGAAAGCAAACTAGTATCACACGTAAGGTGTGGGGATTAGTTTTTCACAGATGCTAGAGCTTCCCTTATATAGTCTTTCAAATCAGGGTTTGCAATCAATGTTATCTTAGTAACAAATCATTCAATATTCACCGTTAGATGAAAACCTGATTAGATTCAAGCTAATATCTTTCAACCGTTAGATTTAAAAGTTAGCTTGTTACACATAAATGAAATGTACGTTTTTAGGTTTGTGTAACCGTACCCAAACGTATACATTTGTTGGTTCAATAATAGTCAACCAAAAGGTTATCCATATGATCACTTCCATATCAACCATATTCTTCTTCACCATAACTAGTTCAAATGACTTCACATGAACTGGTTAGAGAGTTTTCAATTGTAAGGAAATCTTATGTAACTACACAAGACACAATTGAAGAAAAGATGATTTGATTCAGTTGAATCGGTTCATGAAATTTATAGCCACGGTTTGCAAACTGCATTCCTTAGTTTTTATAAATAAGTTGAAAACAATCATCTTTAGACATAACCTCACTCAAGTTCGCGGACTGGGTTCGCGGACTTAAGTTCATATAAGGAGTTCACAAACTCCAGGAGAAATTCTCAGGTCGAGAACTTCCGCAAGTTCGCGGACTTGGCTCATGCCACATTCCGTTTCTCTTGATCAACAAAGTTCGCAAACTTTGGTTCAAGGAATAAGTACTTATACATATATGTGTTTCCACAACAATGCTTATGTCCACCATTGGTTATGTAATCTAAGCTCTCATTTCAATCATTGAAACATTCGTAGAGGACGTTATATAGTTGTTGATGGTGGTTTTTAGCTTAGAGTTAAAATCGTAAAACCTTGCATATGATGTGACGTCACTTTAAAAGGAAACGATGTCGTGAGTGGTAACCTCTCCACCGGCATATTTATTGAGACGTTCAATATATCTACATGAAATTTATCCAGACTGGCGAGTGTAGCAACCATCCCAGATGTCCTGTAAATTTCAGCGCCTTGCATATATTTAAAGTTCCTTTGAATTCCTTCTATGCTATGTTCTCCGGCTGAACCCTTAATGTTGATATGGCATGACGATTTGTGTTCACTCGCAACAGAGTAGCACGAATCTCCAAATATCAAGGATAAGATCTTTGCATAAGGTATTCAATCAGAAAGGCATGCTGCTCTCTGGCAATGAACTTAAAAGAACTATGTGTCAACACATAGAATTTAATCAATGGCCCTGACTAACTTGCAGAATTTAAGGTTTCGCGCCTCGTGCAATATACCAGACCTTGCTTGTCAAAATTAAGCCTAGGAAAACTAGGTAATTAATCCGCCATGGATTAGCAGGTGCAAAACCCCGCCCAGAATCAGGAAAAACAGGGAGCTGCAGTAGCAAAGGGAGGCGTGGCCATGATTTAGACAAGCTAGCGCCACTTTCCATTGGCCACGCCCCATCCTAATCCGGACCTATTTCCCTCGACCAATCAGGACGCTCTAAAGTTGCCACACTCTCACCAGAAGTGTAGCCACGCCTTATGTTTGGCCGGCCCCCTTTTCGTGGCCAATCAAGTTGCTCTAAACTTTCCACCATACATTAAAGGACAAACGCACCCTGCCGCGCCAACATATTGATCGGCATGCCAGCATGCCACTCTACCGCGGTAACATGCCAAAACATGCCAGACGCGCATACAAGGCGCACATGCCAAACGCGCATGCCAAAACATGCCAGACGCGCATGCCAAACGCGCATGCCAAAACAAGCCAGACGCGCATATAAGGTACACATGCCAAAACATGCCAAACGCGCATACAAGGCGCACATGCCAAACGGAAGATAGCCATAATCAACGGCTACCCTTCCTCCTGAGATGCAATCTCAGCCGTCTAAGTTCGCCACCAAACTGAAAGACTGGTGGAAACTTTTAGGCGACGATGCCAATTCTTTGGCCACAACGCCAAAACCTTGGATGTGCTGCCAAACCCTAATTTGGCTACGGTGCCAATTCTTTAGTCACGACACCAAACCCTAATTTGGATACAATGCCAATTCTTTGGTCACGGCACCAAACCCTAAATTGGACACGGCACCAAATCCCAACTTTGGCCATGCCGCCATGCCACAGGTGCGACTATGCCACCTCGGGCCCGCAACATCCCTCCTGAATTCTTCCTGAATTTTACTGTCGGGCTATTTTCACCTCATAAACGAGCTCAAAACCTAAATATTCTCTCGTAGAGATAGGAAATTCTTTTTCGATCGTAATGGAGGGGCGGACCGTAAAAATCCGAGTCCGTACGAGAATTCTACAACGATTTTAGTAGGGGCGCTAATTAGGGTTTCGACATGCCAAACCCTAAACAGACAAAGTTTCCAGGCGCCAACAGAAGGTAGCCATAATCAACGGCTACCTTTCCTCATGAGATGCAATCTCAGCCATTCAAGTTCGCCACCGAGATGGCAGGCTTTTGGAAAGTAGAAGGCGACCAGCCAAGACGAGCCAAATAACATCACATGCTATTTTTCTACGGCAAGCCTCTCAATTCTTAACTTGCCACACGTAGAAAAGTGTTGCATTTTTCCACGAAAATACTCGAGACATCAAAACATGTCACAAACTGGGGGATACTCTCAGGTTGTTGATCTGGAGGTTTACAGCGTGCGGCGTGCAATACGCCCTTCTTCCATTTACTCAAACGTCTCCACTTAAAGCTGTCATAAAGCTGGGCGGTTAGTAATGGCGTAAACGTATCCTTCATTATGGAAACATAAATTCCAGGCGTTACCCGTTACTCCCTTCTTCCATTTACTCAAACGTCTCCACTTATTATGAGACCAGGGTACGTTTTATTTGCGACTTGTATAAATAGGTCTCACCTATTTCCACCAGACAATAAGTTTTGGTCGGCGAACAACACAGTATCCAGGAATCACCTGAAACCACCTGGTAGCTTTCCATTCTGCTAGACAGCTCTACTTTTTGATACAAGTCGTAAAACAACTACACCTTCAGAATCAACTATTTTGGTCTCAACACTTTCTTGGTTTAGGCCAGGATTGTACATATTGATCTCTCGAATCAAAAGTACTCCTGTGCAGTACATTATTTAGGTTTTAGACTCGTTTCTCACCCACACACACGAATTTACTGAAATAAGCAGAAACCGTTTTCACCCACAAACAATAGTTGTTACACCATTTCTCGTCAAAGAAATTTTCAAAGTGATTGAAACATAACATGACTTGCGTCACTAGGTAAAGATAAACTTGGTTGAAACGAAAGCTTACCAACACATATTTCGAGATACAGATAGGTGAGATATACTCGGCTCGAAATACCAAATGTGTATAACCAAAGTCTATATAACAAAACGACTTTTGTCTCAAGGTAGGATATAGAGTAGATATACTTTTGAGTGATAGATAAGTTCAATTCTTCACATACCTTTTTTTCGAGAAGTTCCACCGGTTCCTTGAGTAGTTTTTCTTCTTGTATGATGAATCACCATGAATTCCTTGAGCTCAACTACACTTTCTATCCTAGTCCGAGACTTATCTATAGTAAACCAGAAATCAAGACTTATAGTTTTGATCACTAACATTGACAAACATGCTTGAGATAGCAACGCATGCGAGTTCGACCGAGCAATGCTCTAACAGTTACTAAACTGGTTGTAGAACATAGAACTGTTTTGGATCGAATACCGGTTTGATTATTTTAACCCGATTCCCTTACCACAGTTCCACAATGGTTTTTATACGAATATACATAGCTATTCGGATCACAAAACAAACAGATTTTCCCATGATGTACATACGAGTATGCATATCACACAAATCTGAACGTCGATATATAGTTGCTCCGCTACTTCTACGAATACATATAATATGGCTTCAGACATAACACTGTCTTGTTTTCTGAACATAGTAGTCCTATATTTCTCTAAATCGATTGGAAACATTCTTGAATAACATCAATGACACATATCACTGTTCCAGGCTATTTTTGAATGATAAACTTGAATCAAGATTTGGTTTCGAATAATAAATTTTTCTTCACCGAATTTGATCAAGCATGAACAAATGTTCATTAAGTTTAGTCATTATATTTCGAGAAATTCGTAAACTAAATAATTAGTTATCGACTCGAAATTCTTGTCTGTGCAAGATAATCTAATTAGTATGCAACAATCGTCTCAAAGATAGAAAAGTGAATATAACTTGAGACATAGGTGGTTCAGTCTTCACTTACCTTTTGTTGATGAAGTTCTCCAAAATCTTCGGTTGATCTTCGCCTTCAAACGGTAAAACGCAAATGATGAGTGGTTTGTTTCCTAACTCCACTATCCTAGACCAGGGCTTAATTAATTGTAGACTAGAAATCAAGATTTAGTTTTCACAAAAATCTTGATACAGCAACACTTGTGATTTCGCTCGAGCAATGCTCTAACAATCTTCCCCTTTGTTAATTTTAGTGACAAAACTATTTAATACATACGGATAACAAAAATAAAGTTTTGAAAAAAAAAACTCTTCGATCCACCATGTCTTCTTGATTTCTTTAGTTTCTCCAATTCTCCTTGAACTCTTCGTTATTTCAAGTTGCAATGATTCTGAACGTGTTCAACTCAGCATCGTGGTTGTTGAATAACCGTTCTACGGCGATATCAACTCTTTGAAAACAAATATTCTCAATCGTTGTTATACAGAAACATAGTATTGTTATATTCTCTCTAAAGTTCAATTGTATATCAACTATGAAGTAATACTATGATGATATATTTCTCCCCCTTAATTAATACGTACATCTTTTGTTTAGTAGGTAAATCTATTGCTTAAATGATTCACTCCCCGTTACATAATGATTCGTAAAGCATATGTATGTAGTATGAAACTACTAAATAGTTCTCCCCATTTTTGTCAATAAAATTAACAAAAGTACGAAAATTGCGAGATCGTAATGAATACAACCAAAAGATATCTCAAGTATTAAGGAAGATGGAGATACTACATAATAACATAGTTAAAATGCAACTCCTCATATCAACTTATTTATATGATATCACTCAGTAATAAATACTTAGCGTTCATCCTAGGAGTTAAAAAGATACAAGCATCCACTTTATAATTCCACAGCCACACTCCCCACAAAGATATAACAATTAAGCATAAGTTCATTTAATAACTCTCCCCCATAAAATGTCATTCCCAAGAGAACAACATGAGTGACCTTTTTTCGTGAAAAAGTAGGATTTTGGACATTAAAAAATCACAAGGATTTGAATCCATAATATCGACATAAATTAATCTCAAGGCCAGTTACGAACAACGAGACAACTTTACTCGATGTTACTCAACATAAGAGAATCTTACGGAGTATGTCAAGCAGAAAAACATATAAGTGTGATCACAAAAAGATCAATACTGAGAGAAAAGTCTTAAAGAGTTTGTTCTATTTTACGTTTATAAAAACATAATAGATTTAACTTCTGAGCATATATGAAATATTAGCTCGATTCACGAGAACGTAAAAGCACAAATATTTCATAAGAATTTTGCAATAATTAAAAGTTCATCTTCCAAAAACTCTAGAATTTAAATAAATAAATCTAAAAACATGCAAGATGAAAAAGTTGGAAATAGCTATGTGTAATCACTATCTTTGCTATACCAAACCCTAGTTATCCTTCTCAAGAATAAACTCCTTAAAAGAAGTTTCCTAGAAAACAAAAGGAAAATCAGGTGAAATCTAATAATAAGATCTTAAGAAAAAAAGAAAAAAAAAACTTAGACTTCGTATATTTTCTTCATACCTTTCTGCAACTCCATAAAATAATGACTCTCCGACATCTTTTACCTATTGGATGGTTAACATGTTGTGCTCCTGGCTCAGTACAACAACCTTTCGATTTACAATACGAATGTGCTTCCTTAGGGTTGTATATTCAGAGATCAGCTTTTTCAGTTTCCTAATCATGACTTTTTGTTTTTCGATTATCTTGAACTAACTATCGAAGAGTTGATTTAATTGTAACTGAAGTTTCTTCAGCAATTTCAATCTTAGAGTCATGTTGAGCATGAGTTAGATCCCTGAAGGAATCAACAATCCATGAGTTATGTTCTTGCTTTGAACCTATGCTTTTCAGCATTCTTTCATGGCAAGAACTTCCTTCCTTATAGTCATATTCATTGAGATTGATGGTTTCATGAGGTCTTTTTGAGCTTTCCATTCTTTTTCAAGGACGAAAGTCTGAGTCTCAACTAATTATTCCTTCAACCAAGGGTTTGCGAATAATAAGAGTTCTCTACCTCTTTTCATAAGGAACCCCTAAATCATTAATGGGATACGCGAACCGGATAAAAAATAATCGTTCGCCAACTACGATCCGTGAAAGTAGTTGCAGATTTGACAACAAGCAGGTTCATAGCTCAACAAACTTCGAGTAAGAGTACCCAAAGGATTGGAGCACTTAAAAGAACTACCGAGGAAGGAACTAGAATAAGAGACCAACCAATTGTCAATATTTAATCATTTCCTACATAAAGTAACACGGGTTAGTTGAACAAGAATCAGACTTGAGAAATCTCGACATCACGGGTAATCCTTGATATGTATAGTCCTTGTAACTCTCAAGTTAGCTTCAAGGACATATTTGTTGAGATTAACCAACAAAGTGAGACAAAATCTCACACTGGTATCAGTGGGAGATACTTCGAGATTTACTTTCTTGTAACGTCTATTGTGATTTCTTTAATTACTTTTCTTACGTTTTTTATGAGGTTTTGATGTAACTTCATATGTAGTATGGAAGTTTGAAAAACCCTCATTCTTAATACATTTTTCTGAAGAAAAATTTCCTCAGGGAGCAAGACGAGGACCTCTTGAGATATGTTTCGGGGAATCAGAATCACTTGGATTCCATTTTCTAAACTTGGATCTCAGAGAAGTACTTCCACTATCAGTACAAGCGCTAATATTTGTAGTGCAATTAGATACTACATTATGAAAGTAACTTTGCTTATGGGGTTTTCGTGTGGAATTACCCAGATTGATCCTCCCATAACTTTTCTGGTCTTTTGCAGAAACAGAATCCATTGCAGGCAGATTTTTTACCTCTTTGATTGCAAAGTTAAGCAATTTTTGAAGATTAGAAATCTGTCTCTTTCTAAAATAACAATTTAGAGCAACATGATTCTTCTTTCCACGGTGCAAACAGAATTGTGGAATAGAAACCTTTATTGCATTGTTTTTACACACAACTTCATTAGGTGTTGGCAGGTTACGTGAACGTTTTTTGCCAGACATCTTCTCAGAAGTAACTTTCTCAATGCACGGTAGTGTCACAAGAAATGTAAAAACAGGCGATGAGCTAATTTTACTTTTTAAAACAAAGTTTTCTTATTTCAAAGCATGACACTGTTTCTGAGATAATAGAAGATCTGCGACAAGTTTCTCTTTTTCCACACACCGATTGTTCGCTTTCAATTTGTGATACTTGAGAAAACATTTTTCTCGAGTTAGACTTTTTCTAAGGGTATTGAAAAAACGAGGGTCTAACAACCACACCCAATATTTTACTTAGCAATCTGTATAGACTCCTCCAATATACTTACAAGAGAATCAACTAGACAGTCAGACTCAATCTTAAGAAGTATATGAAAAAGCGGGGGTCTAACAACCTCACCTAATATTTCGATTAACAATTTGTATGGACTAACTCCAATATACTTTCTAGAGAATCAACTAGACAGTCAGACTCAATCTAGATAAACGTATATCAAAGAGTTAAATATCTCGATCTCTCGATTTGATCTATACTTAAGCAAATAGAAATCTGCGAGTCTTCATCAAATACTAAAGAGATAACTTGGATGGTACCAAATACCAATATCCAAGTGTCAATCAATTTAAATCAACAACCAAAGGTTGGATATTTTTGATCTTAATGCACAACCTGTGATATTTCAATTATATAACAAAATATAATGCGAAATAGAAATAATACAGACACCAAAAATTTTGTTAACGAGGAAACTGCAAATGCAGAAAAACCCCGGAACCTAGTCCAGATTGAATAACACACTGTATTAAGCCGCTAAAGAACTAGCCTACTACAAACTAACTTCGGTATGGACTATAGTTGAACCCAAATAAATCTCACACTGATTCAAGGTACAGTTGCGCTCCTTACGTCTCTGATCCCAGCAAGATGCTACGCACTTGATTCCCTTAGTTGATCTCACCCACAACCAAGAGTTGCTACGACCCAAAGTCGAAGACTTTAATAAACAAATTTGTATCACACAGAAAATTCTACGATATAGATAAATCTGTCTCCCACAGATAAACCTAAGAGTTTTTGTTCCGTATTTTGATAAAATCAAGGTGAACATGAACCAATTGATAACCCAGACTTATATTCTCGAAGAACGGCCTAGAATTATTAATCACCTCACAATAATATAAATAGTATGGTAGCAAAACTAGATGTTGCGGAATCCCAAACGATGAGACGAAGATGTTTGTGATTTCTTTTTATCTTGCCCTATCGGAGATATAATCTCAAGCCAATATTACAATTGAACTCGTATGATAGAAAATGACCAGATCAGATCTCTCAACTATAATAGAAGTAGTTTTGTCTGGATTCACAATCCCAATGAAGTATTTCAGTCGTTAACCTACAGGGTCTCGAGAAGAAACCTAAGGCTAAAGGAGAACCGACTCTAGGAAAACCAACTAGTATCACACAGGAGGTGTGGGGATTAGTTTTTCCAGTTGCTAGATGTCTCCTTTATATAGTTTTCAAATGAGGGTTTGCAATCTAAGTTACCTTGGTAACAAAGCATTCAATGTCACCGCTAGATGAAAAACCTAACTTAACCAAGCTAATATCTTTTAACCGTTAGATCGAAACTTAGCTTGTCACACACAGATGAAATGTATTTCATCTAGGTTTGAGTGATCATACCTAAACGTGTACACTTAGTTGGTTCACAAATAGTTAACCAATGGTTAGCCATATGAGCACTTTCATATTGACCGTATTCATCTTCTTCACAACTAGTTCAAATGACTTCAAAAGAACTAGTTGAAGAGTTGTTCAATTGCTTAGGTCTTTATGAAATAGACACAATTGAAACAAAATCGGTTTGATTCACTTAAATCAATTCATGAACAATATAGCCACGGTTTGCAAAGATTGCATTCCTTATTTATTTATTGTTTAAGTTCATGAATTTCCGATTTGAGAAATATAACTAGCTTGGGTACACGTATGGGTACGTGTATCATAGCTACTGTATTTGAGTTTAGAAACTCAGCAGAAATTTTCGGTCGAAAACCTCCGTGGGTACGCATACCTAAGGTGACTGGTTTACTAGTTTGCAAGTTTAAAAATTCAGCAGAAATTTTCGGTTCGAAAACTTCCGCTGGTACGCGTACCTAACCTGTCTCCTTCACCGATACCGTATGCACACATATGCACACACTTGGTTTTCAGCACATGGATTTATACACTAATGTGCGAACACACTATATATGCTTATATCCATACTTGGTTACGTAATCTCAACTTTACATTTCAATCATTGAAACATTCTTCTATAATGTTATAACAGTCGTTATTCACAACTATCGTCATCAAAGTTATTTTCAAGATTGAAACGTCATCATGAATTTCATCACGGGTTAAGATGAAAAGTAGTTAAAGCGAAAGCTTACTAACACATATTTCGAGAAAAAGATAGGCGAGTAAACTCGGCTCGAAATAGCAAAAGTGTATGTATGAAAACTATCATACTTATATGACTTTGTCTCAAGAGTAGGAGATAGAGAGGTAGAATTTTGAGTGATAGATAAGTTCAAGTCTCCACATACCTTTTTAGTCGGATGAAGTTCCACCGGTTCCTTGAGTAGTTCTTCGTCTTCGTAAGATGATCGTCGTGGAGTCTGGAGCTCAACTACACTTAACTGTCCTAGTCCGAGACTTAGCTATAAATAGTCTAGAAATCAAGACATATAGTTTTGACAACTAAACTTGACAAACATGCTTAAGATAGCAACGCATGCGAGTTCGACCGAGCAATACTCTAACAGTATATCCAAGAGTTATATCTCAATTTCTCAATTCAATCTGCAATCAAATAAATAGGAACTTTCAAGCTCGATTGAATATAAGAAATAACTTGGACGGTATCAAAAACCAATATCCAAGTGTCAATTAGTTTAATCAACAAACAAAGGTTGGATTCACAATTGATTGAAATTACGCACAACCTATGATATTTCAACTATGTAAACAAATATAATGCATAAAAGAAATAACACATACACTAGAAGTTTTGTTAAAGAGGAAACCACAAATGCAGAAAAACCCCGGGACCTAGTCAAGATTTGAACACCATACTGTATTAAGACGTTACAGACACTAGCCTACTCGAAGTTAACTTCAGAATGGAATTTTAGTTGAGCCGTAACCAATCTCACACTGATCAAGTTACAGTTGCGTTCCTTACGTCTCTAAATCCCAGCAGGACTCTACGCACTTGATTCCCTTAGCCGATCTCACCCACAACTAACAATTGCTAAGACCCAAAGTCGAAGACTTGATAAACCAATTTGTCTCACATAAAATTCTATTGAATAGATAAATTTGTCTCCCACATATAAACCTACGATTTTTGTTCGTCTTTTGATAAATCAAGGTGAACAGGAACCAATTGACATATCAAACTTATATTCCCGAAGAATAGCCTAGAAATATCAATCACCTCACAATAATCTTAATCGTATGGTAGTGAAACAAGATATTGTGGAATCACAAACGATGAGACGAAGATGTTTGTGACTACTTTTTATCTTGCCCATCGGAGATTAAATCTCGAGCAAATATTAGAGAAGATAGTACTTAATCACGGTAGAACACAGCAAGACCAGAACACACAACTACAAATAAAATAGTTGGGTCTGGATTCACATTCCCAATGAAGACTTCGAGTCGTTAACCTACAGGGTTTTAGAAAAACCTAAGGTGAAAGGAGAATCGACTCTAGTCTCAACTAGTATCACACAGGAGGTGTGAGGATTAGGTTTCCCAGTTGCTAGAGTTGTCTTTTATATAGTCTTCAAATCAAGGTTTGTAATCAATGTTACCTTGGTAACAAAGCATTCAATATTCACCGTTAAATTAAAAATTGATTAGAATCAAACTAATATCTTTCAACCGTTAGATCGAACTTAGCTTGTTACACACAAATGAAAAGTGACTTCATTTATATATGAGTAACCGTACCTAAACGTGTGCACCTTTGTTGGCTCAACAATAGTTAACCGAATTTATCCATACGACCACTTTCATATCAACCTAATTCATCTTAACCATAACTAGTTCAAATGACTCAAATGAAACTAGTTCTAGAGTTGTTCAATTGTTTATATTCTCATAGAAGTATACAAGACACATTTGAAGCAAAGTCGATTTTGATTCACTCGAATCAATTCATGAACATTATATCCACGGTATCAAAAATATTTCATTCCTTAATATATAAATGTATTAGTTCATGAATAAACCGATTTTAGAACATCCCACTCAAGTATGCAAACGGGTACGCATACCTAAGTAGCCGGACCGAGTTTGGATTCGCCAGTACGTGAACTGTTATGCATACCACAAACTCAGTAAAGTCTCGGAACTTGAACCTCACGCCAGTACTCGTACCAGTATACGTACCGAGTTCCCGTACCTTGACTAAACCAAACAGTATGCATACGGGTATGCATACCATGGTTCTCGGACTTGGATTACACATATGCAAGTACGTATACTGTGCTTATATCCAATTGTTCTAAACTCTCATTTCAACAATTGAAACATTCTCGGAAGACGAAAATAACTGTCTCACACAAACTATTAGCTTCAAATCAATTTTCAAGTGATCGAATGATCAATACAAAATATTCCGAGTCTACATCAAATGATTGTCTCACACAAATCATGTAAGATGTTACCATGCGATTTTCACATGATCATCTTTTGACTTTGGTCAAGAATAATTAAGATGAACTTGGCAAAAGCGAAAGCTTACCAAAATATAAATATGTAAGCGAGTTAAACTCAGGTCGAAATATCAAATGTGTATAATCGAGGTCTATATAGCTATACGACTTTTATCTCAAATAGGAGATAGAGTAGATAAGCTTTTGAGTGATAGATGAGTTCAAGTCTCCATATACCTTTTGCTGATGAAGTTCCACAATCTCCCATTAATAGTTCTTCGTCTTCAATTTATGGACTTCGTGAAGTCTAATGCTCAAATACACTTTCTATCCTAATCCGAGACTTAGCTATAAGTAGACTAGAAATCAAGACTTATAGTTTTGGAAACTAAACTTGACAACAAGCTTGAGATAGCAACGCTTGCAAGTTCGACCGAGCAGTACTCTAACAATCTCCCCCTTTGTCCATTTTAGTGACAAAACTATCAATACCATGGAATACAAAATAAATTGACTCTGTAGCTCTTATTCCAAATGCTTGATTTCCTTGGTTCTTCAACATTACTCGAAATCTTCGTCACTTCCAAGTACTCCAGTGATTCTGAATGTGTTCAACTCAGCATCATAGTTATTGAAGATCCGTATCCATAATAATGAGAAAACAATAGCTCTCAATCATTGTTATACAATGTCGTACTATTATTACACAACACCAAAGTCCAATTGTATCACAACTTTAACAACAATACCATGGTGATATGTATCACTCCCCCTTAGTTAATACTTCATCTCACATGAAAACCACTCCCGCTTACATAATGATCCGAAAACCATATGTATTTTTAGTGTGAACTACACATTAATTCTCCCCCTTTTTGTCAATAAAAATTGGCAAAGGTACGAAAACTAGTGGGATCTTAATGAAATTTCCATAGAGATATTTTATGACCAAAATATAACATATCAACTTTGTTTAGATGCAATCATATAGCCGAAACTAAATGCATTCATCAAGGAGTTAATAAAGATACAAGAAAACTCCTACAATATTCCACAGCCGCATCCCCACAAAGATTTGCATAAGCACAAGTTCAAAATAGAACTCTCCCCCATTTAATGTCATTCCCGAAAGAACAACAAGAGCGACCTTACTTTCACAAGAAAAGAAGGACTTCTTTGGTCATTAAAAAAATACATGAAACATGCATTTGTATCCAAATACTCAATTAAATTAACCACACGAGAACCCATGATTAATTTAATCGGAAATGCTCACATAAGAGAACTTACGGAGCCGCAGAGTATTTACACAAAGATGTGGATTAGGGAAAGACCAATACTGCGGATTATTCAAAGATTCATTCTATTTTTCATCCATAGAAAAGTTCATCCTATCTTTTATCAATATTTGCATAATGACATAATAGGCTTAAATTTTGTTGTCAAAAGTTCATTCAATCTTTTATCAATATTTGCATAATGACATATGAAAGACTTAATTTTTGACATATATGAGACAATCATAGTTCACAGTTGTAAACACACATATCTCATAACAAGTTGTAATTTATAAAACTATACAGATTAATACTGCAAAATCATCTTGCAAATAAATTTTAGAATTTAAATTAATAAATCTAAAAACATTGCAAGATGAAAATTGGAAATAGATATGTGTACTCACAATAATGGCTATTCCAAACCCTAGTTATCCTTCTTAAACACAAGAATAAATTCTCATAAGAAGTTTCCTAGACATTAAAACCTCTAAAAAATTCTTTATCGTCCCCGAATTACTTGTCGTCAACAACCATGGGAACATAAGGTTCATAAAGAAATGAGTCAGTCCCAACAAACCTTCTAGACTGATGCCGAACCAGGGCCTTCTGAATTTCGAGAGTCCTTAAAACAATAGCCTTTATTTGTTGAATCTCATTTCTTGTTTCAATCAATTATTCAAGAACACCAAAAACCTTCTGAAGATTTGAAGAAACATCTTTTGGTTTCCTCACATTCCTTCTTTTTCTTATCAAAATTGATGGAACAGGAGATTTATGTTTTTCCTTCATGATTGATGGCTTAACAATCATATTAACATATTTTCCATCAGAAGACATAATACTTGGATTCTCTACATAAGTATGAGATTGTGGGAGGAATTCACAAACCAGACTCAACAAGCAGTCTTGTGATAAAAAGAGTTTTCAGAGAAGGAAAAAAAGAATGTAGGGTTACAAAACCTTTATACACTAAAAGGATTCACGCACGCACAACCCACAACCCTAAGGGAGGCAGAATTGTCGATTTTAACCCTCTTTTTATTAATCAAATAGAGAAAGTCCTTTCAATATCTATTAGATATTAAAAAGATGGAAGAATTCCAAAACGGTGAAAACAAGATCAAAAATAAGAAACAAAACATGAAAAAAATCTTTTTCTCTTTTCCTAAAGCTTGAAGTGTGTAAACCCTTGTCTCTTTTGAATCAGGCACATGAGATAAGATGCACAACCAACACATTTAAGTTGTGCTGGGGTGAACCATAATTTGTCCACCATAACTTTTTTGAATGAAATTCTTAGAACCCTATTTCACAGACTGTTTAGACTGTATTCTTTTCTTTGGTGGTCTGATTTTTTCTTTGGAAATTAACTTATTCGGGGAAGAGATGAGATTACATACCTCAGACGACTTCTAAACAAGTTCGAGCTTGTTTGCTAATCGATTTGCTCTTCGTTGAAGTTTATTGACATATCTTATTTTATGTTTGTACTTGAAAAAATTGGAGAGTTCATGACCCTTGAGAGTACAATAAGAACATGTCAATAGAGAGGATGGTTCTCACGCCATAGTTGTGCAAGCTACTAGACACACGGTAGAACCTGAAAAATTAGAAATAGAATTTCCAGTAGACAAAGAGAAATCTATTTTACCCTCCAAGGTGGTTGAATTTTCTCCCGAAAGAATATCTAGGTTGATAAACGCATTGCTACAATTATCAAAATCAATATTTTCACAGAAGAGTGCAACGCTTGATTTTTTGTCTTCATTAGAATCATAGTGATCAGACATTTCATCAAGAGTTGTAGCAAGACCTTTGTTTCTAGTGTATTTTATATGATTTGGATTTGCAAAAATGATCAAAACCTTTACACTTGAAGCATTGTGGCATATACTCGTCATCAGTATCATCAATATCCCTGTTTTTATGAGGAACATGTTTATGAGGTTTAACCGATGACTTAGATTTATCTCTAGTGAACCGTTTACTTTTTTTTTTCAAAAGAAGATATCTAAATTGTCTTGTGATCAAGGAGACTGACTTGTCAAGATCTTCATCCGATGAATCAGTCTCAGACAGATCATCTTCAGAGATGCCAACACTTTTACTTTTGTCAAGTAATTTAGTGTTATTTTGTGCTTCGCAAGCAATATCCTTTCTAGATTTGGATACATGCTAATGATCAAAGATCTTTAACTTCCCAACGAGAGTATTTCTGGAAAGTGCATCAAGGTTATTTCCTTCAATGGTGGCATGTTTATTAGAATCGTATCTAGATGGCAAAGATCTGATAATTTTCATCACAATGTCCTTTTCAGGAAAAGTCTTACCCAATGCAAACGATGCATTAACAATTTCAGACACTTTGTGATTAAACTCGTCAAACGAATCTTCATCTGCCATGCGAAGGTTTTCCCAATCAGAATTTAGGTTTTGAAGCCTAGCTTCTTTTTCACAGGTATTCCCTTCAAATACGGTTTCTAAGATATCCCAAGCATCTTTAGACCAAGTGCACATAATCACATGGTGTTGAAGATCTGGGGTAATGGCATGGATGATTGCATTCAATCCTTTAGAATTTTTCTTTGCAGCAAGAATCTCGACAACATCATAATCACCGATATCCCTTGGAACAGTTGCATCGCCCACTGTAACAACCGTAGGAAAATATCCATTAACAACATGAACCCATGTTTGAAAATCTCGCGCTTGAAGAAAAGAACGTATAACAATTTTCCACCATAAATAATTCGAGCCATCAAAGACTGGTGGTACGTTTATAGAGATTATACTTCTGTACATAGAGTCAGATCGCTATAAACACAGACTTATGAGGTCTTGAACGTGTTTGCCTGCTCTGATACCAATTGAAAAAACGGGGGTCTAACAACCACACCCAATATTTTTTTTAGCAATCTGTATGGAAAAACTCCAATATAATTCCAAGAGAATCAACTAGACAGTCAGACTCAATCTTAAGAAAAGTATATCCAAGAGTTATATCTCAATTTCTCAATTCAATCTGCAATCAAACAAAACCAAAGGTTGGATTCACAATTGATTGAACTTACGCACAACCTGTGACATTTCAATTATATAAACAAACAAAATTGGGAAAAGAAATAAAACAGACACCGGAAGTTTTGTTAACGAGGAAACCGCAAATGCAGAAAAATCCCAGGACCTAGTCAAGATTTGAACACCACACTATATTAAGCCGTTAAAGACACTAGCCTACTCCAAGTTAACTTCAGACTGGGATGTACTTGAGCCCTAACCTATCTCACACTGATCAAGGTACATTTGCGCTCTTTATGTCTCTGAATCCCAGCAGGACTCTACGTACTTGATTCCCTTAGCTGATATCACCCACAATTAAGAGTTGTTATGAACCAAAGTCGAAGACTTGATAAACCAATTTGTCTCACACACAAAAGCCTATTGAATAGATATATCAGTCTCCCACAGATAAACATACGAGTTTTGTTCCGTCTTTTGATAAATCAAGGTGAACAAGAACCAATTGATATACCGGACTTATATTCCCGAAGAACAACCTAGAAATATCAAGCACCTCACTATAATCTTAATCGTATGGTGGCGAAACAAGATACTGTGGAATCACAAACGACAAGACGAAGATGTTTATGACCACTTTTTATCTTGCCTATCAGAGATTAAATCTCGAGCAAATCTTAGAGAAGATAGTACTCAATCACGATAGAAAACAACAAGATCAGAACATGCAACTACAAATAAAATAGTTGGATCTGGCTTCACAGTCCCAATGAAGTCTTCAAGTCGTTAACTGTTGATAGGGTAAAAGTGGGAAGGAGAAGCTAGTTCAAGTCACAACAAGCCTACCCCCTTGAAGGTGAAGAGAGAGAATGGATGAGTTAAGAGTCATTTTCTAAATATCATTTCTTCCCTTTTATAATAATCTTTCCCCCTCCTCTCATAAATAAACACCCATAAGATAAATATATTACAAAACTACAATTTCCTCTTTATCCAAGTTCCCATGGGATTTTGGCATGGAGTGAAGCCCAATTCTTCCATTTTCCTCTTTTTGGGAAAAGATCACCCATCACCCTATGGGTTCGGCCTAGTCCCCAAGTCTTTATATTTTAAAACGGATTTCTAAAGGGTTAAGGGGACTCATTTTTTAAGGATAATTATTTTCATGTATCAACATTAGTCCCTTGACTGTTGAAGAGGCGTAGTTTCATCAACAGTCATATCAGTTAGTGAAGTATCATTCGACACGTGTAAGTCTCTTAGATATGAATTCACAAGATCTACGCAAGTTGGTAAAACATGATGAATGATTTATATACGCGATGCCGAGTCCCCAAGACTAGCATTCAAATTAATGTTTGTCATTCTCCAATAATATTTCAATAAGATTATTGTGTGTCGGTAATTAATGGGTTACCCGTTTGCATCCTAGTATGTGCAGGATATTCTTAGCATAATATGTGATAAAGGTGCGAGCGATCAAGACAATATTGTCATTTTATAAGGCAGTCCACGAGTGCCAAAGCGAACAGATTCTGAGGCATGACGAGTAAATTATGTTTAATGTGCTTGCATATGCGGCCATGCCGCATGAGGCGCGAGTGTGTGATAATTATGATGTATGACTACGCGGATTTCAGAAGGGGGTTTTAGTTGCAGCACCCACATGGTCATATATCAATCAGCTAGCCTAAGAGGATAATCTTAAAGAGAATATGTACGTGTGTGTGACAATGGTTGAAAGAGATTTTGGATGTTGTTAAGATAAATAACAGTGCACGTATTCTTCTTCCAAAAGAGATTGCTAACCCGGAGAAAGAGCATGCTCGCCCGTTAAAGGTGGCGGAAGCCAAGAAGGGAGTATATGATCAGCCGACAGCGGGCGTAGGCAATGCTAATGCAAAGCTGTGGGGGCCAAGTCAGCCTCCGAGAAGGTCCAATGTAAGCTTGATCATAAAAGAAATGAGTTAGATTCTCTTGACGTGTGGCATTCGTTTACGAAGTTGTTTTATTTTCACTCATTCCCTCGTTCTTTTGTTGTTTTTATCTTCTGGTTTAATTGTGTGTTGTAACGTTTGGAAATTTCTCCTTTGTTTAAGTGTTGAAGTTTTATTAATTTGTCGCTTCCACCCTCTCTCTCTCTTTTGACAAATCAAAGGGCCAATGAATGTTTAGTATGAGAGTTATTTTTAAGTGTTTAAATGGAGGGCGGATGAGTGCAACTTGCACGCCTCCTAGTATTTTATTTAAGTGTTCAACTGGAGGGCGGATGAGTGCAACCTGCGCGCCTCCTAAGCACATAATTGTGACTTTTATTTAAGTGTTAGAAATATGATATATGACTCATTATCTGTGCGCCTCTGATGCAAATGCTTTCTAGATTTATTCTTTAAGTATAAATCAACCTGCACATCTTCAATGCGTATCGATTTTGTAAACTACTTAATTAAAGAGAAAGTGTGACTGTTGGGTGTTCATGTTGTATAAGTATAACCCCCCGATGTTAGTTATGCGCGCTTGTATGGTAGGCGGTGTTTGGCGCTTAACCGATTTGACTATTCATGCATGTTGTGTAAGTATAATCTTCTAATAATCTGTAGGAGCATTTATTTTTGTTTTGTGTATGTTGACCACGTGGCAAGTATTGTTCTTTGATCAATTACTTCTTTTTTTTAAGCATCATTTCGTTATTATGAACCGAGTTTTCTTGGTTTTGGAGTTGAAACACCTCAATCATCTAATGAACGTATTCCACGTCACATGTGATCATTTTTATAGTGAAAATATACTTTGATATTCCCGGCTGATAAATGTTGATCGATTTGAGATAGAAACTTACAGGAGCGGTGCACTACCTTCTTCTTTGCTTCTTAACGACATCGCTACTTATATATTTTCACCATTCGGGCATAAGTAGGCCGACACGGTCGTTCAATCCAATGTTTAATGATGTACGCTTAGCATGCTCACCCGTTAGTTGAGAGGGTTGTCGTATGTGCACTATTATTGGAATCATTTGACGATGCCGATAAAGATGGGTGATCATAAGCGTAAAATGGCATTTATAATTGTCTACTCAGTGGGCGAAAGCGCGTTAGTGGCCTTGCATAAAGCCTAGCAATACTTGGGAATACTTGTACATTTCATTGACCATATAGAAGGATGAAGAGAGTGCATCAAGTTCCAAGTGGAGATGCACAATCGCATGCGAGGGCTTCTTGAAGCAATTAAGTCCATATGTCTCCACTTCGTAGGAATTTGAGGATTCATTCTCAACAAACAAGCCAAGTGTTGTATTTGCATGGTATGAATCTTTGTGAGAATGTTTTAGGCACTCGACATGCTCCATTATCAGGCGAGAGAGAGATGACATTTGTACGCAGATATTGAAATCATTTATCAATGATCGAGATAAGATAGATTATTATAAGCATGAAGTAGCATATGTGTATGTCAATTTATGCTCCGCCTTAGCTTCTTTTGGCGGCCGTCTTGGCTTTACCTAAATGCATATGATGTATTTGAGGTTGTCAAAGGTGCATTGAGGGCCTTGCGCTCAATGTACTTGAAATGCGTTAAATGAAAAGTAGCATTACATGCTCCTTCTCTCTTTTCTTTTTTCATTCTTATTTTTCATTTTATCGGTCGTACTCGCAGCCTAGTCATACTTGGGGCTTTACTCATTTGTCATTCTCGGGGATTTATTCATTCTAATCATACCCGGGGCTTTAATTCATTCTAGACATATTCGGGGCTTTTATTAAATATAGCCATACTCGGGGCTTTATTTGTTCTAGCCATACTCGGGGCTAATATTCATTTTATGGGTTGTACTCATAGCCTAGCCATACTCGGGGCTACTGGTGCATTTCATTGGTCATGCACGGAACCTAGCCAGACTCGGGGTTGTTGGTGCACTTCATTGGTCATGCACGAAACCCAGCAAGAATCGGGGCTATAGTGCATTTCATTGGTCATACACAAAGCCTAGCCATACTCGGGGCTACTGGTGCACTTCATTGTTCATGCAAAGAACCTAGCCAGACCCAGGGATATTGGTGCACTTCATTGGTCATGCACGGAACCTAGCCAGACTCGGGGCTATAATGCATTTCATTGGCCATGCACAAAGCCTAGCCATACTCTGGGTTACTATTCAATTCTCATGGTGCATTCAAGGCCACCTTTTCTCATTTCTCATCCCCACTCATGGATATTCTCAATTCATGGTGTTATCACAATTCAATTCCTGACATAATATGACATGAAACTCTAAACTAGTAAGACGGTATTACATATGCGGCTAGCTAATTTGTGCCATGCGCGGGTTTCATGGAACTCAAATATCAATACACAAATAGGCGCTAAAATACATGAAATAGGCGCATGTACTCATTAATGGTGAGAAAAGTTGTGTCTTTGCATGTTAGGAATAATGTAAATGCCAGATAATATAATCATACTTTGACGGCCACCTACTCTTGACTTTCACTTGACCAAAATGAAACAATAATATATCTAAACAGCGAATCAAACGGAGTTGCATGCTCAGTTCAAGTTCAATAACACTGGTGGGCAAAATCCATTGTAATACAAATGATTCAAGTGGCATTCATCACTGGCAGAAGCTAACAGTGATGAATCAACTAGAATTACTGCGGGCAACAGTCAACAAGTTTACCGGATGTACAAGGTATTTATGCTACTGATTAGAAGCAGGATATGCAGTGCTAACCTAAAGTTATACCAGAGATGAACGCTCGTTGCTATTGAATCAATTCTAACAGTTATGAGTTTAAGTAAGCCCAAAAATGCAAAGGTTTATATTCTAAAAAAAACAAGGATCAAAAGATGAATGCTAATTGAGAGTAATCAAAGACAGTAGGTACTTATCTTTTCGAAGCAGTTTGAAGCTTTTCTTATTCTCGGAGCAGGGGTGGTCTAGTAGAGATGAGAAGTGTTGGTAGTGTAGCCGCTAGCTGAGCTGGTTGCGGCTAAGGATGAAGGACACGGGTGCTGTTACCGACAGTGGAGGGGTAGCTGGTGCAGTCGAGTGATGCAACGATTTTTCTTTCCACTTTTTGCAGTTTGAGGATTGTAGCTTCAAAGTAATAGTACGCAACGACGTTTTGAACTGATACGTCTAGAGAAAATATGAAAGCGCCTTGACCGAGAAGGTGCAAAATTATCTGCCTCAAGCCTTTGCACCATGATACTCGCAAAGATTATGAAATTCACACATGTATATCAAAGAATTTCATGTGTTCTCAGTGACAGATAATTTAATAAACAAGATGGGCTGGAGATATAAATAAAGATCAAGTAATAATTATTCTTTATATAACAACAGAGTTTTTTCGAGCGACGTGGTTAATCGGAGTTTCTGGTTGATTCTGGCCCCACCATTATTTATTTTTCGGTAATATTTTTAGATTTTGGAAACGAAAATATTTTTCAGATTTTTTAAATTAATTAATAGATTGATGTACCAAAAAACAATATAAAAATCGGATAGAAAAATATTTATTTCTATTATTAAAATATACAAATAAATTAAAATAAAATTGCATCAAAATATGTACTTTTCATCAAGATTAGATCACAGAATTAAATCGATCATAAAATAACGATAATAATAATAAGTTACCAAGTGTCCATTTTCCAGTTACAAATTTTATAGTTGCAAGAAACTGATAATAATACTAGCACTAACTGCAATACATATTTACAATTTCAATGAAATTTAAAGAGAACGATCAAATTTAGATTAATGATTAAAATTTAAAACAAAATTGGGTAGAGTTACGAATACTTATATGTAGATTAAAAATTGCTTCCTCTCCAGCAAAAAAAAAAAATTGATCAATAATCCTGTACAATAGTCGAAAACAGACCATCGTTAATAAAAAATTATGATAACAATACATAGCATTAAACAAAATTCTAAGAACAAGATAGAGATCGCAAGAGACAACAATGAAAGAATTTCAAAAGTAGTTTTCCCAATATTATTCTTTACATAAAATGAAAAGAAAAAACAAAACAATTTTTTTTTTATATTTTTGGACGTGTAGTTAAGATTACAGTATTTTTGGACAAATTATTGCATCAAATAATTTATCCAAAAATATAAATATAAGAATAAATAAAGAATGATATTATTTTCAATACAAAATAATCCAAAATAAATACAGAATAGTATAAACTTTAATACTGCTAATCTAGAAGTTAAAAGTAAAATTCTGGATACTTTCCTAAAAATATGCCAATAAGACAAAGATAAAATAATATTTTTAGGTTTTTATTGGTAAATATAACGTTCATTCCAAAAATTGCTTTTCATCTCCCTGTATATAAGAGCTCATTCCAAGACTCACTCATTCGATGTCGTTTTGCATTTGTTTTATTTTTTTGGGTGTCAGTTTTTATAATTATGCGGTTGTCTTTTCCGCTACTTTGCTTTGCATTTGATTTATTTTTTAGAGTTCCGGTATTTATGATTCTTAGTCTGATAAGCTGGTTGTCTTTGGTTTTGCAGATATAGTGAAAAGTTTGTTTGGTTGGTGCTATTTTTCTACCATGAATACAACAGCTCGGATAAAATTTCACTCGCTTTACATTCTTTCTCTTAGCCGTAAACAGGTTTGCAGGATTCTTGATTTATTTGGAGCTGATCCCAAAATAAGAAAAACTCAAAATCGGGTTACTCAATTGGAGCTGATCCCAGAGGCGTAAAAAATGATGGTGTACTCTCTTAGCTGTTTTTTTGTTGTTGCTACTTTCGGTTTTGGTTACATCTTCAAATCCATGAAACAAAAAAGAACGACTAAAGAATAATTTTAGGAAACAGGTTCTTCGGTCTAAACCTTTAAGTCCTATTTCATATACTTGCAATTGTCATCTTTATTCCGAGAAAAAAAGGCAATTATCTTATTTTGGACGGTACACAAGATGAGGTTGACAATCTCCCGTGCTACTACCTTTGACGCTTTTTGATCATTAAATTTATAATGTATGATTTGCTTTCAATGAGAGGTTTTCTTGCCAGAGAAAGAATCCGAGCATTTTACTCTGTTCCTATACTCAAGGTAAATCAGTTAGTATTCCCTTGGCGAGCCTACTCCAACCTAAGGCATGTAGTGATTGCTCATTTTCCACCTTTTTGAAGAATTATCAAAGTTCCCTATTCGATATGTTTGTTAACCCTTCCAAGTATGTTTATGAAGTACTTTATACGTTTCCTTCTCCAACTTTGTTTTGTTTTGATCATTCCCTGTGTGCATTGTCTCTGAATTTACATTCCCGATTTTGTAGTCATCTCAAATATTCTGTGTATGTTGCATGTACGTGACTCCAACAATATTAAGTAATATCTATAAAAAGATCTATGGTGTAATTCATGCTTCTGGCCACACTCTTAGTTTCATATTAGTCGTTATTATGGTGTAGGGGGCATCACGCGATTGTTTTCTTGATTCTTTCTAATGTGTATGTCAATTCGTTTATAATGGCTCTGCCACTGATTTGATGCAGGTTGGACCAACGGTAATTAGAAAGATCTATACATTTGGTACATAAACTTCGATCTATCGTCAATATCAATATTAGAGGTGGTAAAACTAATCTTGTGTTTTTTTTCTATGGTTATTTGATTTTAACCTTCAATTTTACTTGTTGTAGTAGCCTGGTGTAGATGTGTAGATCATCAAAATCAAAAAATTGAAGCATGGCTTTGATGAATCCGTGTTATTTGTTCGAGGGTTCGAGTGATGACCTGGGTAAATACTAACATTTTTTTTTTGTTAACGCCCTTACACTCTGAAAACTATTTTGTCTTTGATGCTGCATTATGTTCTTTTCTTTTTTTCAAGTTGTATTATCTATTCCTTTTCATCGCCCTTTAGCAATTTGCAAATTTAAATGTGGTTGCATTAAAATGTTCGGTAGAGGCACCATGATAATGCTACTTAGTAACTTGGATATCAGTTGAGGACTACTTAAGAATGCAACTTTTTGATGCAACGGCATTAGGTGATTATTTGATCCAAGCTGTAGTACAAGAAGAGAAGAATTTTTGTGATATTGTATGGATACCACAGACTAAAGCAAAAAATATCAATGCAGTAATTGGGTTTCCGTTTTCTCTTTAGCTGGAGAATTAGGGTTCGATTTATTTATTTTTCTTGTTTTAGAGAGTGATTAAAATATCTCAAACATAGACAAAAATACAGGTTCATAAATTTTCTAGAACACGTTTAGGTATCTTGAATATTCTATATTGAGATTATTTTTTTTGCTTTTGCTAACTCTGTTATCTTTTTTCTTTGTAATTGGATATGTGATTAAAATAAGTTGGCATAAATTGTTTTTTAATGCTGACATTATGTGTAACTCCTATTTGCTTCAAAAAAATAAAAACTCCTAACAGTGATTTTCTTATTCTCATGGATACAATATCTATTTCAGGGAAAACCAAGTTACTAAAAGATTAAACAGTGTGGTAACTTCTTGTGGCGACAAGGAAAGAAATACACATGTGTTTGAAAAATAGCTGGCACTGCAAAGTTAGGTGGCTTGGTTGTAGGAAATCCATGGGATTATATAACATGTAATGTTTGTGTTTACAAGATTATTCAAGAGAGCACTTACTACTCATTGTGTGGCATCACAAAAATCACGGTACGTATGAGAGGTTCTAAAGAGGTTGAACATAGTGTTAATATATTTAACCTTATTGGTACATGTAGGTACGAGGTTCACTTGAAGGTAAGAGATAAGCATTCCTGCACAATTTTATTGTTGTAAGAACAACTACAAAATTTGCTGTAGTGTAACTTTCTAGAACATCTTGAGAAGGTACGGAAAATTAATTGTGCTTATTACTATGTAAATAACATCGTATAGGAAACCAGACAAACGTATAGAAAACCAGACAAACTAATGCCAAAGTGGTAATGTTTTTCTTTACAGGAACCGAAAGAGGCGTTGATGGCGCATTAGAATATTTATTTCATTTTAGTTCTTACGGTTTTGGACTTCCAGCTTATATTCAGTTCTTACTTAATACTTATTTCCAGTACAATAGAATATTTAACCATTGGTTTTGGACTTCCACATGGTTATTTTACTTAACCATTGATGACAACTATAAGTTGAAGCATATTCTCAAAAATAATTGAAGTAACAAACTATTATGGTCATATTAAAGAGTATATACAATATAATGCTCAGGAAAAAGAAAAAGAAAAACAAAAAAAACAAATTATGGCCATATTATCAGCTAGCTACTCCCCTACTCTAATTCAAAAAACTGATTCCGAGTTTTCTTCTCCGGTTTACATTGGTTTTCACACCTTAGATTTTTATCTACTACACCAAATCTCAAGGCCTATGCCTGGAAATCAATTTGGGAAACAAAAAGATCGAAAAACTTTCTGACTGATAGTAATCAATAGTCATTTGTTATCATTGGAAGTAGAGCTGGTTCGCTTGCTTAGAAAAGTTAACGAAGACATAGTTCATATATGGAATACTGAATAGATTAGGGTACAAATTTAATTTCTATCTTCCATTTCATATTTTATAGTTTCTGGCCTTTTTTTTTTGGTACAATTTTAGTTTGGGTTATTCTTTGTCTTTAAAAGCAGAAATGGCATCATGGCATCTATAGTTGCACTCACCATATAAAAATAGAATGAACAATGTACTGCAAATTTAACCTGAGAAGAGTACCATTATATACAGATAGTGTACAAATGAGCTAAACTCTTGCACTTTAATATTTGGCCCAGCATCAATTGGAATTAGTTAAGGATCCTTCTGAAGATAAGGATCCAGTGCCATCATTGGTGTTAACCAGAATTTAAGAAAAGCAAAAAATTAAAAAAAAAAACAAAAAACAAAAAAAAATTATAAATACATAATTGACTTCAATTAAGCACGTTTTTTTTTTGATAAAAAAATACAAGTATAGAAATCCTAAAAGAGAAAATGAAGTCTTTATAACTCATAAAAACTAAAACAAAATTGTTTTCTAACAACAATTCTGTAAAAACAAATGCCCGGCCTTATAAACAATAAAATTATTCTCTTTGTAGATAAACACTGCGCGATTGAAAAGTTGGAGCGTAATGTGATCCATAGGTTTCCTTTTACGGGATCTGAAGAAAGGAGATAAGCACGCAGAGAATGGACTCACAAGGTATTGATGGAAGAACCTAATATGCCAGTAAAAAGTCTGGCAACATTCAAAAAAAAGGTCTCGTGCAAGAGTAGAACCAACACAAAAAAAATTTGGAGCCAAAAAAATAATTATCTAATGCAAATTAGAAAAACCACTAAAGAGTTTGTGGATTATAAAATACCAACCACGGGGATTTGAATATACTTTTAGACTCAAAGAAATATCATAAGAAAATGGAAAAATCTAATGGTAGACCAGATTTCATAACCCAACTGTTGACCAATGAAATCCAACCATCCAACAAAATTGTGCAGGCCCCACTAACACCTTAAAACCTAGGTCTACCTCTAATGGTTCGCGCCTAGGAAGGTCGGTGTTCGGAAGAAAACCCTAGATAGCAATATGAGGTGAAGACTTTTTGGAAATTGGTGAAGACTCAACCAAAAATACATATTTTTCTTTGGAAGATACTACATAATGGTCTGGCGGTTCATAGCAATCTGTCAAGATTTAACAATCATGTTCAAAACTTTTACCCATTATGCAGTTGTGAAGATGAATCAGTGCATCACCTGTTTTTTGCCTGTCCCTTCTCAAAAGAAGTGTTTCAAAGAAGTCCTCTAACTATTGACATCCCAGATAACACAACTCCGATGGAAGTTATTCAATATTGTCTAGAAAAGGAAGACCAAGGTATAACTCTGAACTTGGCTGCGTGTATTCTGTGGAATATATGGAATATGAGGAATGATAAAATTTTTAGAAATACTCAACCTTCAATATCTCAATGCATTGAGAAGGCTCTGCAAGATTTCAAACTGTTCGATCTTCACCATGCTTTGAACTTCATCTCAATGATTCAGATCAATCAACAATAAACAGTGCATTGGGTACTCCCTCCTCAGTTCACGATTAAGATCAATGTTGATGCAGCGTATAGCAATGGTAGAGGTGCAGCTGCAGCTATAGCGAGAGATTCTTCTGGCATTTACCTGGGATGTGGCTCTTTCTGCTTCGACTCATTTTCTTAAGTGTTGGTGGAGTCTAAAGCTTATGGACTTGGTTTACAATTGGAGAGTCGAATACAAGATCCAAAAATAATTGTAGAAGGAGATGCTGAGGAGATACCCAAAGCAATAACAGGGAGCATGAACGATATTTCGTGGAGTATCCGCTCGACTGTTCTATCTATCCATGATCGCGTCAAGGAATTTAGTGATATAAACTTTACATCTATTCCTAGAGATGCAAATTCAATTGCACATGACTTAGTTCAATTTGCAATTTCAAACAATGTAAAAATGTGGTGGTCTCATGAATAACTACCCTATTGTATTATGCAACGTCTCAACTTGTTTGAAGATTAATATAATAAAATGCATGTTTCCTTCAAAAAAAAATATGAGGTACTGCTGTAGTTTTATTTTGTACATATCCGAACAGTTTTTTTATGTGTGTTCATACAGTTTTTAAGGACTGATCCATTGTTTAGAAATAATTATTAATGTTACATTGAATCTAATGCGTAAGACTCTGCTATGGGAAGAAACATATATTCATATACAAGGAAGATATCTTGAAACCAAAACATCCTAAGGTGTTCTTTGGTCGAGGTTTTCCTGTTGAATTCCTAAAAGATCCGCAACAATGTTACTCAGAGAAAAGATAATATTCTTTCCCTGATAAAATTTCTCCGACAAATTTACCAAAGCTAAGAGAACATAGGAGTTGATGAAAACAATCAATGCATAATGCATTACTTTTCGCACAATAGAGGAAGCAATTTTCAATAAAAATTGTACACTTAATGGATTTCATCTGATTTATTAAATTATCATTTTTGTGGTTTAAGCAGTAATTTTATTCCAAAGTTTTATCCAGACGAATGTTTTTTTTTTCTCGGACAAAGAGGTGGAAGAATGCTAATTCGAAGTTCATTTTCATTGTTGTCTCCCTTGGAATTTATATTTGTTTTTACCCTTTTTCTTTTTCTTGCACACTAACTAAGGTATTAGCTTATTGATATTTTAAACAAATTTTTTATTTTTTAATGAACTTAAACAGACTCATGCATCGCACGGGTGACAAACTAGTCCTTCAAATAATCTAGGTGTCTTAGCTCATGTTCAATATCCATTCCGGATGGTAATGAAGTGGTGATCGACAGTGGAGCTTTTCGATGAAAATTTGCTCCTAATGCTTGTGTTTGGCAGATTACAAGGAATTTTCAAGGCTATTCTGAGCTAAGTATCCTCACTGCCCCGGCATCCCAAGGACATAACTAGAGGCTTTGAAGAAATAAAGAGCAGTAGGCTTCATAGTAATGACAGCAACAATAGACAGGTTGGGTAGTCAGCTATGCACGGACGCGCGGTGGTTGGAGCTGAGCGCTCTTCCTTAAGTGATAATCCTCCGACTCTTGGCCTTTGATGAATCAAAGGAGTAAAACAACAGTAGCTTGGGTAGTCAGCTAGGCATTGTGGGACTGCAGGCAGCTTCAGTAGTTTAACCTTTTTGTCTCTGAACCGGGCTGGTGGTCATGGTGAAATAAGGAGCGTTAGTGGTGTCATCTATTCACAGGGATACCATGAAGTTGCCAGCCATTGCAAGACAGTGGTTCTAGAAAAATTCAAGCCAAATAAATGAAAAATTTGATAGAAAGTTTTCATATTTGTTTGTTCCCGAATTCAATATCCAAAATAAAGTCGAGAATGTGTAGTGCAACATGACAGAGGGAAAGTTAATGAGTTGATGCTTCATGCATTTTTCGTATTCAGTGATTCGCAAAAACAAATCATGCTAAAAGGCCATTCATGCTTTTGTATACAGAACAAAGTCATTAAAGCTATTATGCTTATGAGGAGCTCTATATGATACTCAACAGACTTATTGTAAGCTATACCGATGCATCAGACCAGTCTTGACGAATTGAAACTCACAAACTCTAAAAGATTTTAGTTGGAAATTGATATTATGGGTCAGCTACAACTTTCAAGCAAGATTTTCAGTTTAAACATATTAAGTCACGCTCATCGTGCTAGACTTTTGAATCTCACATGCAGTTATAAGCAAGCATTAAAAGATAATTCAAAATTGAGATAGATGTACACTTAGCTTTATTCGCAGTCTTTGGAGTTTGAGTTGTTTCAAAGCATTTGGTTGTTTCTGTGCGACTTGCCAACCTCTTTCAAAGAATCTTTGGGTACTTTAACTCTTCATCCTTCACAACCTGGTTGTGTTTAAACTTGATATAGCTCCAGCGATTATGTATTGATATTGTTCATATATGTCTTGTCTTCTTGAGACTCTCAAGCTCTAAAAGAGATGCAACACATAATAATATTAGTGACATTCAATTTCTTATGCATCACATAGTTACTGAGAACAACCAAGCTATAGATATAAAATTTAATGCTTGTATAGTATCTAGCTTGATACGGTCACAGATGAACATCACAAATTAGGTTCAACTTAGTCTTGGTATAAATTTTTTCAAGAAGATAGTGAGTACTTATCTTTCATTTGATTCAGTAATGATAACCATGTGCTTGTCTGCGTGTTCTCGTAGTTCTTCTAACCACCAAGGGATATCTTCAAAACTTTGGCGTTTTATGGATGCCGTAGACCAACATAGCCCTTACAGCTCCTACTTAGTATGCACTTGTGAATACTCTGTTTTCCTTTGTCCAAAACTAGTATAAAATCTTTGTGTAGGTGTTAGAGCATAGCTCGGTTGAACCCACCAAGCGTTGGTATGTCAAGTTTGGTTGTCATATTTTAGTGAACTAAAACTCATTTAAAGAGTCGCTTGATTATATGCTAGATTCAACTTCGTATAGGTTAGATTGAAAGTATTAGGATATGAGACATTACAAGTATTACGTGAAGACTTGAAAAATGTGAAGAAGCAAGGAGCTACAACGACGACATCACCCTTCCACTTGAGGTTAGTAATATATGACTTGAACTGTTTCATTCCCTAACGTATCTTTCAAGTCGTGCATATTGAAAACATAACTGTGAAGCTATGAATGATTATACTCTAGTTAGACGTAGTATTAAGGAATGCAATACGAAGTATAACGCTTATCTTTTGAACTTCGTATATAAGACATCGACATAATCGTATGAACGCTATTGTGATTATGTGTATGGATAAAGGTGAAGATTTCATCCTAGGAAACAATATTTTACATTCGTTTAAATGAAGTAAGTTCATAAACTTGTTTTGTGAATCGAAAGGGAAATCACTAGGCTTATTGGTATTTGTTATTCATTGCAAATCTTTGGATTACCAATTTAGTATAGCCGCTCATGACTTGTTTATGTTCTTGGTAAAACTATTCACAAGGCCTGAATTATGTATTGGTATGACTTTTATTAGTTAAACCTATCTTAAGTAATCACCTGAGATGGTATGATCGATTTGTTGTTATTGGTATGACCAACTCTATACACTGGGGAATCGATCCTACGAAGAGGTGCAACCGATCACAAAAGAGGAATCGATCCTTGTAAGAGGTGCAACAAGTTTTTAGTAATTGGGAAACCTATCCTATGGACATGTGCACCAAATACAAGTTAGATACCATATATATGTGGGAACCGATCCTAGTACCTAGTCAACCGAATTTTGGAAAGCTAGTGTGACTAATTCTAGTACCCACATGGAGGTAAAAGCGAAACTTGTTTTGGTAGAACCGTGAAACCCATGATTAGTGATTGAGTGTTCTTGATCAATCACATAGTTCTTGGAAGTCAGATGAACCAATTCTAAACTTGTTTGGAAGTGTGGAAAATCGGTTCCAAGATTGTAAATATGAAAGAGGGTTTACAAATTAAAGATGTCGACATACTTTGAACATGTGCAGTAACGCTTATCTTTTATTGTTCAAAGATATTCCTTAATAGCTAAAGGAAGATCCCGGATCGAAATAAATTGAAAATCTTTTAATTAAGGTTTTTAGTTTTGTATGCTTTTAATTTCCAACAATTAAATGCATATACTCATAAAGTTAAAATTGGTGATGTGCATCTACTAATTGAATATTTTCTACTGAGATTTCAGTCATTAACTGGACAGAGTATTTTCAAGAATTATAAAAACCGATTTTGGTGTTTATTGCATATCTTTGAGAATCTTCGGTTTTGGAAATTCCTTGGTGTCCAAACTTCCTTGGTCTATAAATATTAAAGTTTGCATTTCAAGCAAACTAATCCTCAGAGCCGGCAAAACTACCTAGTTGTGTTGTTACTGGTGGAGCCGCCTATTCGGAGAGGAAAGTAACCTAATTAGGCGAAATCTCTTACGGCCGCTCGGTTTAAAGACTTATTCGGGGTTGAGAAGCTCTATTAGTACCGTTGGTGGGAAACTAGATAATTGCAGTTTATTATTAGTTTTCGATTGACTTGATTGACTAACGGTTGTTGAAATTTCATTGCACATTGTTTGTTTATGCTTGAGAATCTTCTCTTCTGATATAAGATTCACTCAAACTAGATCGAAGTTTCGAGGGGATCTTTAGACTGATTGTAGATCTAAAGACGTCTTGTGATAATCCAACGTTAACAGACTCCGTTCAGTGTGTGTTTGATCACAAGAGATTCAAGTTTATTGTGTGCAGGTGTTTATTGAAGATCTAAGAAGATTTGAAGACAAAGAAGACATTGAAGATATCTTATTTGAGTTCATAATCTTTGGTGTGCACGAAACTTGTTTCGGCTGGAAAAGGATCCAACTATAATCGGTTTATCCTTATGATAGATTTGATTGATTAGTTGAGTATATCGGCGTCAATACAATTCTTTGTGATTCAAAGTATTGATTGCAAAATCTGGACAATTACATTGGTGATTGTTATTGGTTAAATCTAAGGACCTGACAAAGGAGTTTATCGGGATAAACGAAAGAGCCTTTTGTCAAACTCATATCACGTTGATTGAAAAGATTTGTTACCGAACATATTTGTTGTTCCTTTATTGTTTGGAATACGAACCAAAGGAATTGTTCCAAGTGCGTGACTTATTACTAGTTGGAGGCGCAGGGATACAGACGGAACTATAGGTTTAGTTGCTTGGTCTCAACTATACGAAGTTGGTTTAGATTTTATATATCGGCTTAATCCTGAGAGTATTCAATTCTGGAAAAGGTCCCGGGGTTTTTTCTGCGTTTGCGATTTCCTCGTTAACAAAATCTTGATGTGTCTTTTTACTTTTCTATTTCCGAAATTATAATTAGAAGTAAAATACACAAACGTTAATCCCTATTTACTTGATAGCAAACCTATTGTGTTTGGTTAAGTCTGAACCTTTTATAAAGTAAACATACTTTGTTGTTGTATTGTCTCGATCTTGAATCCATAGTCAATCACACAAGTTATCTTATTGTCGTATTGTCTCGATCGTATCCATAGACGATCACATGAAGTGTGAACCGATTAGTTGTATTGTCTCGACTCAGTCCATAGACAATCACTTTCGAATAAAGGACTTATAGGTGGAAAAGTTTTAGATTGAGGTATATTTGGGTACCCTCGTCTTTTCAATTGGTATCAGAGTAGGGGAAACACGAAAATATCTAACAATCTGTGTTTTGGTGCGATCCAACCTATAATAATGAACTCGAGTTCTCATGAATCGACTTCAATTAACGTACCGCCAAGATTTGACGGAACAAACTATCTATGGTGGAAATATGCTATGAGATTTTTCTTCAATCACGAGACTTTAATACATGGCTATTAGTCGTCGATGGTTATATTCGTTCAAAGATAGAAAATTCAGAAACTGAATTTAAACGCTTATTAGATTTTTCAACGAAGAAAAGGCTCTTGCAAAACAGAATTCAGATGGTTTTAATGCTATAATACATGCTATAAGCCGTGATCTACAACATAACATGTCAAACTTCGAAAGAAGCTTGGGATAATCTTCAGATCGTATTTGAAGGGAATTCATCATAGAAAGAAGCTAGACTTCAAACTCTCACGTTCGATTGGGAAAACCTTCGAATGGGTGACAACGACCCTTTAGAAGAGTTTCATATTAAACTCTCTGATATAATTAATGTTTCTTTCTCACTAAGAAAGATTATTTCTGAAAAGGATATAGTGTCCAATCAGATCGTTGCCATCTAGATATGATTCTAAGAAACATGCAATCATAGAAGCAAACATCTTTCAACTCTCTCACGAATCACACTCGTTGGAAAGTTAAAGATCTTTGATCATGAATCACAGTCTATTCAATCAAAAGGAATTGCTTTTAAAGCTGCAAAGATTTCGAAAGCTCCAATGGAGAAAAATAGACAGATGGATGATTCAGAAGAACAGATTGCAGAAATTTCAGATGATGAAATTGAATAATCATTATCATTGATTACTAGATAGTTTCGAGATCTCTTAAAGAAAATAAATACGAGATTCATAAAGGATACTCATCGATCTTCTCGTCCACTTGATCGAGTTCCTGTCAAAAAGGATCATGAAGAAGATGATGATTATCGGCCTCAGTGCTTTAAGTGTAAAGGGTTTGGTCATATTGCTAAAGACTGTCCCAATCTTAAGAAATATACCGGAAGCAAGGCTCTGGCTATAACTCTAGATGAGTCCTATGATTCATGATTCTGAAGAAGAGGAAACAACTAATATTGCATTAGTTGTCAATCTTATTCCTTCCTCCTTCATTAGTTATTTAACCATTTTAAGAATGGACATGTCTTCCTCCTCCATTAGTGATTTAACCATTTTAATATTGCAAAATCTGGACAATTACATTGGTGATTGTTATTGGATAAATCTAAGGACCCGACAAAGGAGTTTATTGGGATAAACGGAAGAGCCTTTTGTCAAACTCATATCACGTTGATTGAAAAGAGTTTTTACCAAACAAATTTGTTGTTCCTTTACTGTTTGGAATACGAACCAAAGGAATTGTTCCAAGTGCGTGACTTATTACTAGTTGAAGGCGCAGGGATACAGACGGAACTAGATGAACTATAGGTTTAGTTTCTTGGTCTCAACTATACGATGTTTGTTTAGATTTTATATATAGGCTTAATCCTGAGAGTATTCAATTCTGGACAAGGTCCCGGGATTTTTTCTGTATTTTCGATTTCCTCGTTAACAAAATCTTGTTGTGTCTTTTACTTTTCTATTTCCGCAATTATAATTGTTTTATTATAATTAGAAGTAAAATACACAAACGTTAATTCCTATTTACTTGATAGCAATCCTATTGTGTTTGATTAAGTCCGAACCTTTTATCAAGTAAACATACTTCGTTGTTGTATTGTCTCGATCTTGAATCCATAGTCAATCACACAAGTTATCTTGTTGTCGTATTGTATCGATCATATCCATAGACGATCACACGAAGTGTGAACCGATTAGTTGTATCGTCTCGACTTAGTCCATAAACAATCACTTTCAGAGAAAGGACTTATAGATGGAAAAGTTTTAGATTGAGGTATATTTGGGTACCCTCGTCTTTTCAGTAGGAATATCAGGGATGATTATTGTACAGATTGATTATTGTGCATATTGATGAGTTTTCATGTTACTATGAAAGAGTTCATATCATGTTGCGCTTTGATGTAATGACTCCGCCATTAATGGGGAATTGCTCAATATTTCTGAAAATAAACCATTCAAGAATAAAATCTTCATTAGATATCATCCTTCTATGACTAAATTCAAACCCTTTCTTGCTATTTAAATCAGCTAATCATATTTTGATATAAAAAAATTACTCAAATTTTCATGTTCAAATTTAGATCAAAATACAAAATTTTCTGAAAATGAAATCGATTATATGGGTAACATAGACCCAAAGATGTTGAATGCGGATCTAGAGACCGATTTTGAATCAAGCTAAAAGATCAAAAGTTTGATTCATCAAGAAATCATGAAAATTTTCTGAAATTTTTGTGAGATTTTTCTCTCAAAAGATAAATCAAGATGAAGGGATTATGGATCTGTAATCGCGTCTAGCTTTGAATAAAGGTTTTCAAGATGCAATCCATGAAATTAGGTTCTTAAGTACAATAAAAGATTTCTCTGAAATCGGTTATAAAGCAGATGAAATAACAATTACATAAAAATTTCAATGAAAAGATGGAATATGACTTATCTTTTTCATTTGTTTTGACAGTTGAATCTTCTGATGCGGCTGGTAGTTATTGTTAGAGCATTGCTCGGTCGAACTCGCATGCGTTGTTATCTCAAGCATGTTTGTCAAGTTTAGTTGTCAAAACTATATGTCTTGATTTCTAGACTACTTATAGCTAAGTCTCGGTTAGGACAGGTTAGTGTAGTTGAGCTCCAGACTCCATGGCGATTATCTTGCGAAGACGAAGAACTACTCAAGGAACCAGTGGAACTTCATCCGACCAAAAAGGTATCTAAGACTTGAACTTATCTATCACTCAAATGTCTACTCTATCTCCAACTCTTAGAGACAAAGTCGTATAAGTATGATAGTTTTCATACATACACATTTGATATTTCGAGCCAAGTTACTCGTCTATCTTTTATCTCGAAATAGGTGTTGGTAAAGCTTTCGCTTTATCCATTGTTCATCTTTATCCCGTGACGCAAGTCATGAAGATGTTTCGATCTTGAAAATAGCTCTCATGACGATAGTCGTGAATAACGATTATAATAACATTATAGAAGAATGTTTCAATGATTGAAATGTAGAGTTGAGAATACGTAACCAATTATGGATATAAGCATATATAGTGTGTTCGCACATTAGTGTACAAATCCATGTACCGGAAACCAATTTTGTGCATTCGTGCATACGTATTGGCGAGGGAGACGGGTTGGGTACGCATACCCGTACGCGTACTGGCGGAAGTTTTCTAACTGAAAATTTCTAATGAGGTTTGTGAACTTTGCAAACTGGAAAACCGTAGAAGTTTTAGATACGAAAATTTCTACTGGGTTTACAAACCCAATTCCGGTAAAGCTAGAGTACACGTACCCGCACGCGTACCCAAGATGGTTATATCTCAAATCGGTAGGAATGCAATCTTTGCAAACCGTGGCTATATTGTTCATGATTGATTCAAGTAAATCAAACTGATTTTGTTTCAATTGTGTCTATTATAAAGATCTAAGCAATTGAAAAACTCTTGAACTAGTTCTTTTGAAGTCATTGGAACTAGTTATTGAAGAAGATGAATATGATTGATATGAGAGTTAGTCATGTGGCTAACCATTGGTGAACCATTTGTGAACCAACCAAATGTACACGTTTAGGTACGGTTACTCAAACCTAAATGAAATACATTTTATTTGTATGTGATAAGCTAAGTTTCGATCTAACGGTTGAAAGATATTAGCTTGGGAAAAATCAGGTTGATCATCTAACGGTGAATATTGAATGCTTTGTTACTAAGCTAACTTAGATTGCAAACCGTGATTTGAAAACTATATAAGGAGGAATCTAGAATCTGTGCAAAACTAATCCCCACACCTTCTGTGTGCTACTAGTTAGTTTTGCTAGAGTCGTTTCTCCTTTAACCGTAGGTTTCTTCTCGAGACCCTATCGGTTAAACGACTAAAAGACTTCATTGGGATTGTGAATCCAAACTATACTACTTATCTTGTAGTTTGTGATCTGATCTTGCCATTTTTTATCGTACGATTTCAATTGTAAGATTGGCTTAGGATTTATATCCGACAGGGCAAGATAAAAAGAAATCACAAACATCTTCGTCTCATCGTTTTTGATTCCGCAACATCTAGTTTCGCTACCATACGATTTAGATTGTTGTGAGGTGATTGATAACTCTAGGCTGTTCTTTGGGAGTATAATACCGGATTATCAATTGGTTCATGTTCACCTTGATTTATCAAAATACGGAACAAACGTTATTAGGTTTATCTGTGGGAGACAGATTTATCTATCAGGTAGACTTATTTTGTGTGATACAGATTTGTCTATTAAAGTCTTCGACTTTGGGTCGTAGCAACTTTTAGTTGTGGGTGAGATCAGATAAAGGAATCAAGTACGTAGTACCCTGCTGGGATCAGAGACGTAAGGAGCGCAAATGTACCTTGGATCAGTGTGATATTGATTACGGTTCAACTACAGTCCAGACCGAAGTTAGGTTGTAGTATGCTAGTGTTTGTAGTGGCTTAATACAATGTGTGTTCAATCTAGACTAGGTCCCGGGGGTTTTCTGCATTTGCGGTTTCCTCGTTAACAAATTTTCTGGTATCCGTGTTATTTCAATTTACGCATTATATCGTTTATCTTTATAATTGAAATAATACAGGTTGTGCGTTGAAGATCATCAATTAGAATATCTGACCTTTGGTTGTTGATTTAAATTGATTGATCCTTGGATATTGGTCTTTGGTACCATCCAAGTTATTCCTTGTATTTCATAAAGACTCGCTGATTGTTATTAGCTTGAGTAAAGATCAAATCAAGAGAAAAGATATTAACTCCTTGATATACTTTTATCTAGATTGAGTCTGACTGTCTAGTTGATTCTCTAGAAAGCATATCGGAGTTAGTCCATACAGATTGATAAGCGAAATATTGGATGGTATTGTTAGACCCCCGCTTTTTCAATTGGTATCAGAGCAGGCAAACACGTTTAAGACCTCAAAAGTATGTGTTTGTAGCGATCTGACTCTATGGACAAAGGTGATATCTCTATTAACTTACCCCCAGTCTTCGATGGCTCCAATTACTTATGGTAAAAAATTGATATACGAGCTTTTCTTCAATCGCGTGATTTTCAATCATGGGTATATGTTGTTAATGGCTATGATGCTCTCGTTGTTGCAGTAGGTAACGCTAAAAATATTGGCGAATACGATGCTACTGAGATACTTGCTGCAAAGCAAAATTCCGACGGTTTGAATGCCGTCATACATGCCATTACCCCAAATCTTCAACACCATGTGTCTAATTGCACTAGGTCTAAAGATGCGTGGGATATCTTAGAAAACGTATTTGAAGGAAATACCAGTGAAAAGGAAGCGAGGCTTCAAAACCTTAGTTCCGACTGGGAAAACCTTCGTATGGCAGATGAAGATTCATTTGATGAGTTTAATCACAAAGTGTCTGAAATTGTTAATGCATCTTTTGCATTGGGTAAGACTATTCCTGAAAAGGACATTGTGATGAAAATTCTCAGATCGCTGCCATCTAGATACGACTCTAAGAAGCATGCCATCGTTGAGGGAAATAACCTTGATAATCTCTCCAGAAATACACTGGTTGGGAAGCTTAAGATCTTTGATCACGAACACGGATCTAAATCTAAGGATGTTTCCTTCAAAGCACAAAAAGACACAAAATTACTTGATAAAAGTAAAAATGTGTATATCTCTGGAGATGATCACTCTGAGATAGATTCATCAGATGAGGATCTTGATAAGTCAGTCTCGATGATCATACAATTTAGAGATCTTCCGTTGAAGAGAAGTAAACGGTTCTCCAGAGATAAGCCTAAAGCATCAGTCAAACCACATAATCGCATTCCTCCTAAAAATAGGGACGCAGATGAAACTGATGACGAGGATATGCCTCAGTGCTTTAAGTGTAAAGGTTTTGGTCATTTTTCAAACGAGTGCCCAAACCGTAGAAACTACACTGGGAGCAAAGGTCTTGTTGTGACACTTGATGAGATGTCTGATTGTTATGATCCCGATGAAGACAAGAAATCAAGTGTTGTTCTTCTGTGTGAAAACATTGATTTTGATAATTGTAGCAATACACATATCAATCTTGATGGCTTTGTAGAAGAGAACCCAATCAAGATGGAAGAATCAATTAACCATTCTTTTGGAAGATCTATGTTAAATGTTTCAGGATCTACTCTGTGCCTAACAGCTTGCACTTCACGAACGCCTGATCCATACTACGCGTTGACATGCTCCTATTATTCTCTCAAGGGTCATGAACTATCAAAGTGTTTCAAGTACAAACAAAAGATTATATATGTCAACAAGCTTCAAAGAAGAGTAGATCGTCTGGCTACCAAGCTTAAACTGGCAAAGAAAACAACTAAGGTATGTAAGATCCTATCTTCTTCAAAGAAAGTATTTTCCAAAGAAATATTTAGGCTAATGGAGAAGAAAACTTGGTCTAAAGACAAGAAAAGGCAAGGTTCCATGAATTCCATTCAAAAGGGTCATGGTGGACAGATTGTTGTTCACCACAACACAACTTAATTGTGTTGTTATGTGCATCTTGTCTCGTGTGCCTGTTTAAAGAGACAAGATTCTGCACATCTCAGGCTATAAAATAAAAATATTCATTTTGATTTATTTTTTAGCTTTGTGTTGATTTTTTCTGTGGAATTCTTCTATATCATTGTTGATAGGATTATTATCGACAATTCCACTCTTTATAGGGTTTTGAGTTGGGCGTGTACGAACCTATTAAAAGATTTCAACCCTACATTCCTTTTTCCTTCTTTGATATTATTTATATCGTAAGACTGCTTGTTGAGACTGTGATTCCTCTCACAAAACCGTTTGCATAAGGTTTTCTCCAAGCATCATGTCTTCTGATGGAAAAGATATCAACATGATTGTTAATCTCTCAATCAAGTAAAAAGAGAAATCTCCAGTGTCTCCATCCTTGAAAAAGAAAAAGAAGGAATACAAGGAACCCAAGGGCTGTTCCTTCCAACTCTTAGAAGTTTTCTAATGTTCTTGATGAGTTGAAGGAGGCAAGAAAAGATATCCGTCAAATAAAGTCTTGCGTGTTAAGATCTTTGAAAATTCAGAAGGCCCTGGTTCGACATCATCAACCAAGACGGTTTGTTGGTATTGACTCCTTGCTCCACGAACCCTATGTTCCAATGGCTGTTGACGACAAGGAGTTCGAGAACGATGCAGAATTTCTCAAAGATATTGTTGCCCAGAAAACTTCTTATTTTCATTGTTTTTAAGAATGTTTACAAGATTTTAGAATATCCATTGTTGTGATTACACATAGCTATGTCCAAAAATTTCATCTTGCAATGTTTTTGGATTTATTTGTTTAAATTCTAAAAGTTATTTGGAAGATGATGGTTGTAGTATTATTCTTTATGGTTTTATATATTGCAATATTTTTTATGGGATATGTGTGCTTAAGTCCGTGAACTGTTATTATCCCATATATTGTCAAAGTTAACTCTTTCACATGTCGATATGCAAATATTGATACAAGATCGATGAACTCTTGACAATAACAAAAGTTAAGCCTATATTGTCAGTTATTGATGGAAGATAGGTTAAAATCTTTTGTTTACAAAGATTATGTCTGTTAAAAATCATTATGCAAATAGTAATAAAAGATAGAATGAATCTTTGTATTTTCCGCAGTATTGATCTTTTCTTGATCCATATTTTATGTGTATACTGCGATACTCCATAAAGTTTCCTTGTGTTGAGCATATGAACGATTGAGTTGATCATTCATTTATGGTTAACTTAGTCGTAGCTCCGTAAGATGTCTTATGTCGAGCATGATCAATTAAATTGATCACTTTTGTGTTTAATTTGATTGTGTATTCCAATTAAATTAGTCATGGGGTTACTTGTGATTAGTTTGATTGAGAACTTTGGATATAAAAAATCATTTATGTATGGTTTTTGGTGTCCAATAAAATCCTTTCTTTTAAAAAAATAGTAAGGTCGCTCTTGTTATTATTTCGAGAATGACATCAAATGGGGGAGAGTTCATTTGAACTTGTGCTTAATTTCATATCTTGTAGGGAGTGCGGCTGTGGAATTTTTAGGGGTTATCTTGTATCTTCATAAACTCCTTGATGAAAGCATTTAGCTTCGGCTATATGATTGCATCTAAATTAGTTGGTATGTACTTTTCTTTGGTATTGAAGAATCTCCGTGGAAATTTCATTAGGATCCCGTTTTCGTATATTTGCTAATTTTATTGACAAAAAGGGGGAGAATTAATATGTAATTCACACTACAAATATATATGGTTTACGTGTTTTACGGGCCATTATGTAAAGGGGAGTGGTTTTCATGTTGAGATGAAAGTATTGACTAAGGGGGAGTGATACGTATCACCATAGTATTGTTGTCAAAGTTGTGATTTAAGAACTTTGGTATTGCATAATAATACTATGACACTGTATAACAATGATCGAGAGCTTTTGTTTTCTCATTGTTATGGCTACAGAACTTCAACAATTATGATGTGGAACTGAACATCTATGGAATCATGGGAGTACTTGGAAAAGACGAAGTTTTCGAGTAATGTTGAAGGACAAAGAGGATCAAGCATGTGGATGAGAAGCTACAAAGTTTATTTATTTTGTAATCCATATGTATTGATAGTTTTGCCACTAAAATTAACAAAGGGGGAGATTGTTAGAGCATTGCTCGGTCTAACTCTCATGCGTTGCTATCTCAAGCATGTTTGTCAAGTTTAGTTGTCAAAACTATATGTCTTGATTTCTAGACTACTTATAGCTAAGTCTCGGTTAGGACAGGTTAGTGTAGTTGAGCTCCAGACTCCATGGCGATTATCTTGCGAAGACGAAGAACTACTCAAGGAACCAGTGGAACTTCATCCGACCAAAAAGGTATGTAAGACTTGAACTTATCTATCACTCAAATGTCTACTCTATCTCTTACTCTTGAGACAAAGTCGTATAAGTATGATAGTTTTCATACATACACATTTGATATTTCGATCCGAGTTTACCCATCTATCTTTTATCTCGAAATACGTGTTGGTAAAGCTTTCACTTTATCCATTGTTCATCTTTATCCCGTGACGCAAGTCATGAAGACGTTTCGATCTTGAAAATAACTTTAAAGACGATAGTCGTGAATAACGATTATTATAACATTATAGAAGAATGTTTCAATCACTGAAATGTAGAGTTGAGAATACGTAACCAACTATGGATATAAGCATATATAGTGTGTTTGCACATTAGTGTATAAATCCATGTACCGGAAACCAAGTATGTGCATTCGTGCATACGTATTGGTGAAGGAGACAGGTTGGGTACGCGTACTGGCGAAAGTTTTCTAACCCAAAATTTCTGCTGAGGTTTGTGAACTTTGCAAACTGGAAAACCGTCACCTTAGGTATGCGTACCCGTACACGTACCCCCAGAAGTTCTCGAACCAAAAATTTCTGCCGGGTTTTGCAAACCCAATTCCGGTAAAGCTAGAGTACACATACCCGTACGCGTACCCAAGCTGGTTATATCTCAAATCGGTAGTTCATGAACTAAAAACAATAAATCAATAAGGAATGCAATCTTTACAAACCGTGGCTATATTTTTCATGATTTATTCAAGTGAATCAAACCGATTTTGTTTCAATTCGGTCTATTATAAAGATCTAAGCAATTGAATAACTCTTGAACTAGTTCTTTTGAAGTCATTGGAACTAGTTATTGAAGAAGATGAATATGGTTGATATGAGAGTTACTCATGTGGCTAACCATTGGAGAACCATTTGTGAACCAACCAAATGTACACGTTTAGGTACGGTTACTCAAACCTAAATGAAATACATTTCATTTGTGTGTGATAAACTAAGTTTCGATCTAACGGTTGAAAGATATTAGCTTGTGAAAAATCAGGTTGATCATCTAACAGTGAATATTGAATGCTTTGTTACTAAGCTAACTTAGATTGCAAACCCTGATTTGAAAACTATATAAGGAGGACTCTAGCATCTGTGCAAAACTAATCCCCACACCTTCTGTGTGCTACTAGTTAGTTTTGCTAGAGTCGTTTCTCCTTTAACCGTAGGTTTCTTCTCGAGACCTCGTCGGTTAAACGACTGAAAGACTTCATTGGGATTGTGAAGCCAGACGATACTACTTATCTTGTAGTTTGCAATTTGATCTTGCCATTTTCTATCGTACGAGTTCAATTGTAAGATTGGATTGAGATTTATCTCTGATAGGGCAAGATAAAAAGAAATCACAAACATCTTCGTCTCATCGTTTGTGATTCTGCAACATATAGTTTCGCTACCATATGATTTAGATTGTTTTGAGGTGATTAATAACTCTAGGCTGTTCTTCGGGAATATAAGACCGGATTATCAATTGGTTCCTCTTCACCTTGATTTATCAAAAGACGGAACAAACTTTATTAGGTTTATTTGTGGGAGACAGATTTATCTATCAAGTAGACTTATTTTGTGTGATACATATTTGTCTATTTAAGTCTTCGACTTTGGGTCGTAGTAACTCTTAGTTGTGGGTGAGATCAGCTAAGGGAATCAAGTATGTAATATCCTGCTGGGATCATAGACGTAAAGAGAGCAATTGTATCTTGGATCAGTGTGATACTGATTAGGGTTCAACTACATTCTAGACCGAAGTTAGTTTGTAGTAGGCTAGTGTCTGTAGCGGCTTAATACAGTGTGTTTAATCTGGACTAGGTCCCGGGGTTTTTCTGCATTTGCGGTTTCCTCGTTATCAAAATTTCTGGTGTCTGTGTTATTTCAATTTCCACATTTTATCGTTTATATTTATAATTTAAATAATACAGGTTGTGCATTGAAGATCATCAATTAGAATATACGACCTTTAATTGTTGATTTAAATTGATTGATCCTTGGATATTGGTTTTTGGTACCATCCAAGTTATTCCTTGTATTTGATAAAGACTCGCTGATTGTTATTAGCTTGAGTAAATATCAAATCAAGAAAAGAGATATTAACTCCTTGATATACTTTTATCTAGATTGAGTCTGACTGTCTAGTTGATTCTCTATAAAGCATATCGGAGTTAGTCCATACAGATTGCTAAGCGAAATATTGGGTGGTGTTGTTAGACCCCCGCTTTTTCAGTTATATTTGATCATTTCTTCATCTCTATTTTGGATTACTTTCTTTCTAGGGTGGTCGGAGAATCAGGATGGAGCAGAGCTGGTATGGTGAAGCGCTGATAGGAAATTTCGTATATGGATATGCTTGGTGCTTGATTCTTCTATACAGTAGTTTTCAAGCGATGAAGAAGGATGCGATGTTAGTGTAGCTCGATGTAACCAGAGAAAGATGAAGCGTCCGATAGTGTGACTCGGTGTAGGTGAGCGGAAATAACAAAGCTACTCGGAAGATTAGAATATAAGTTGTGTAAATAAGCGTTGATGTAGTTAGGTTGTGCAGGTGTGTTGAAGTGGCGCTGATCATGGGGTTGAGCGGCGTTGACGTAGTGAAGCAGTTGTGGTCCGGGAGAGAAGTCAAAGAAAGAAAAAATGGTTGTTGAGGGGATAAGGTGAGTTGAGACGCGGAAAGCAAGGAAAGGCGAGATAAGAGAAATGTGAAGTTGCGAGAATTAGGGCGGATGGGTCTAGCTGGACGAGAAACTAAGCCTCTCCCATTGTGATCAATGCTGATAGGGTAAAAGTGGAAAGGAGAATCTAGTCCAAGTCACATCAAGCCGAGAGATAATAGATGAGTTAAGAATCCTTTTCTAAATATCCTTTATTCCTTTTTATAATAATATTTCTTCCTCCTCTTATAAATAAACACCCATAAGATCAATATATTACAAAACTATCACTTCCCCTTTATCCAAGTTACCATGAGATTTTGGCTTGGAGTGAAGCCCAATTCTTCCATTAGAACTTACAACTTACACTTTGCAAGCAAGTTCTACATTCTGATACAAGTCATAAACAACCACACCTTATAGAATTCATCATTATGATCTCAACACTTTCTCTGCTTCCCTCCCTAAGATCAACCATTCTCCTTCATTTTGTGACCGAAGCAAGACTGGAACGACCATTTCTTGATTTAGGCCAAAATTGTACAAATTGATCTCTCGAATCTAAAGTACTCTTGTGCAGTACATTTGTTTAGGGTTTAGATTTGTTTCTCATCGACACACCCAATTTATGATTTTCAGTAGAATCAGTTTTTACCCTACTACAACAATATAAAAGGGTTCCATTTAGATCTTCATCATGTCTCCTGCTACAAGGGTTAGGGTTGAGTATTGAAACCGTAATCTGCGGATTTAACTGGGTCCAACCGTACTTTTACTGATGGATATGCAAACCGTTTGCTAGTGAGTTGGATGCAGATGGGATTTTTGGAATCCAACGGATTATAGATTGGGTCCGGATGTAACCTTAAAAATCCTTTGGACGTCCATAACCGCATTTATATAGTTTTTAGAAAATATATAGATAGTTTAGGAATTCTTAAAGTGTTTGCTTGGAGTGTTGTCCATGACACTTTTATATTTACATCCCGTTCGTTTCAAGGAATTGTGTTCCTTGGAGTCCAATTCCTAGGGAATGCGTCCAGTTCCTTGAACCGAACGGGGCAAATGAACTCTATGTAGTTGGGAATTTAATTCTTAGGAATCCAATTCCCTCTAAAATGATAGATTTCCATTGCATTGGTCCAGTGATGCAATAAAATTGGATTCCGGAGTAAAAACAAAGGTAATTGAATTACCTCAACCGAACATAAATTTTTTGGATTGGAATTTCTTGGAATCCCATAATTGAATTCCTAGGATTCTAATTCTCCCAATCGAACACGCTGTTATATACATATACACAAAATGTGCATAGGTTTTATAAGAAGTCGTCTATGTTAGTTTTATTTTTTCATTATAAATTTTAACTAAACAAATCCATTGGATTGTTCGTACCCAATCCGTTCATCCGTGCATCCATTAAATGCAAATCCGTTGGATTATGAATTGTATGAGGACGAAAAATTTGAAATTCATAATTAATTGGATTGGAGGTAAAAATCGGCTCATGCTCATCCTAACAAGGGTAGTAAAATTGTTCTGGATTACGGCAATCCAGGGTAGTATTTGCTACCTCCCTTGTAGCAATATATTCACATGAGAGGTCCCACATCGGACCTTTAGCCTATAAATAAAACAAATACTCTTCATTCTCTAGAACAACACATTAACAACAAACTAAAACTATGGCGGAGAGTCTGAGATCTCCCCCTGAAGAGCTGAACAGCGTCCGAATCGAAGATCTTATCTCTTTTGATGATTGTGATGATTGTGATGATGGTTTATTGGATTATTCTATCAGAGATCACATCGATTTCAATGTAAGTTGTTTATTTTTGATTTTGTTTTGATTGTTAATTTCAGTTAGGGTTAGGGTTTTAGGCAGTTGTGATGATGCCTTTTCAATAATTTCTTTATACTTTTTGATTTTGTATTGCTTGTTAATTTCAGTTAGGGTTTTAGGCAGTTGTGATGATGCCTTTTCAATAATTTCTTTAGAATGAGAAAGAAATATATGTTTTCAGTTTTTCTTTGTAATTTCCATATACCTGCAGGAAGGGGAAATTATTTCGATCATACTAACAGTGAAGAAGCACTCAAGGCTTTTTTGAATGATAATGTAAAATTGATTCATCTCTTCTTTTACCTTTTCATCTTTCTCTTTTAAAATCTTTTTAAATTTAATGATTTATGTTTATGGCAGGATTCCCTTATCAATCAGGGTGAAGCACCTGATGGAGAAGCCCATACTTTGAACACTTCAGTGGTAGGATATGTTGTTACATACTTTGATGTTGTTATCGATCATCATGTAAAATTGATCTTTATTTCTTTGAGATTAGATTTACTTCTCCATCTTTCTCTTTTAATGATTTATGTTTATGGTGAATCAGGGTGAAGTGGCTGATGCTGGAGAAGCCTGTGGTTTGTTGCAGGGAAGTGTTGGGAGGGGGAATGACAAGGCCAATACAAATGATAATGTATAATTGATTCATCTCTTCTTTTAATGCTTTTTTGAATGATAAAGTAATTCATCTCTTCTTTTACCTTTTCATCTTTCTCTTTTAATATCTTTTTAAGTTGAATGATTTATGTTTATTGCAGGAACTGGATTCCCTCATCAATCAGGGTGAAGTACCTGGTGGAGAAGCCCATACTTTGGACACTTCGGTGGTAAGATGTGTTGTTAGACTTTGATGTTGTTATCAATCATCATGTAAAATTAGCTGTAACATTACGTTGCTAGAAGAAATACTTTCACAGCAGCTTCATTTGCAACTACGTACTCATTAGTGGGTAGTCGTGTTAATTGCAACCCATCACCAGCCATTACAACTCCCTCATTACAGATAAAAGTAAAGCATGTAGTGCCATCCGCTTACAGATTCTTGCACGACCTCACTTGACCACTTGACACGTGAGTTCATTTGCCCCTAGGAACAGAAAGCGTTCGCTAATTTAGAGAACATCTTCATAGAACACAGTGCGCATCAACAAAGATTAGTAGTAAATAATCCACCAACAGCTATCTGTTTTCACAGTGAACAAGTTATGAAGATCAATGTTACAAAAATAGTCCCATCAACAGATACTATCTTATCGTAAATACAAGCCGCACTTTATACTCTGAACTTTAAATTAAACAATGTAGCAGCAAAAATGGTAGCTGTGACAGACTGTACATGTTATCTTTACAAAGAAGAGATGCATTTTGGGAATTTAGATGAACTCTAGCAGTACTGAACAACCAGTGAATGGTTTACAACATCTTGTAAGCTGTTAAAAATAACATAGAGAAACAATATTTTGATGTTGGAAGAACAGTGTAGTACACAGCAAATTAGTGATACTGACATACACAAATAGCTAAAAATGCTGCAATCAATGATGATAAGTAGAACTAGCAATATATACAGCAAACAAGTAGACAACTACAGCAATTACTCTCTATCCTATGTAGATTAGATTTACTTCTTTGAGATTAGATTTACTTTTTCATCTTTCTCTTTTAATGATTTATGTTTATGGTGAATCAGGGTGAAGTGGCTGATGCTGGAGAAGCCTGTGGTTTGTTGCAGGGAAGTGTTGGGAGGGGGAATGACAAGGTCAATACAAATGATAATGTAAAATTGATTCATCTCTTCTTTTGATGTTTTTTTGAATGATATAGTAAAATCGATTCATCTCTTCTTTTACCTTTTCATCTTTCTCTTTTAAAATCTTTTTAAATTGAATGATTTATGTTTATTGCAGGAACTGGATTCACTCATCAATCAGGGTAAGTACCTGGTGGAGAAGCCCATACTTTGGACACTTCGGTGGTAAGATATGTTGTTAAATACTTTGATGTTGTTATCAATCTTCATGTAAAGTTGATCTTCATTTCTTTGAGATTAGATTTACTTCTTCATCTTTCTCTTTTAATGATTTATGTTTATGGTGAATCAGGATGAAGTGGCTGATGCTGGAGAAGCCTGTGGTTTGTTGCAGGGAAGTGTTGGGAGGAGGAATGACGCTGTCAATACAAATGATAACTCTACTATTTTTGATTTTCACACAAATACCCAAGAGTCGCCAGTTGTCAGTGGAACTGAAACTCCTACGGGAGTTTTGAAACCAAAGCGCTACAAGTGTGCTTATTCTTGGTTTATCTCCGATGGTACAAAGGTATGTATATGAGAATTAAGAATTGTTCTTCAGTTTTTATGCATTTCTCTTCAGTTGGAGTGTAGTAGTTTGTGTTTTAATTGCTGTTTGTACTTTCAGATAATCAAGGAAAATTTTCCATCTTTGTCTGCTAAAGAAGTCAAACAAGAGGTAGGCAAGTTATGGAGAAGTCTCACAGATGAAGAGAAGGAGCAACACGTACAGTTGGCTGCTCCAGGTAAAAAGCTGTACGATATAAAAATGTTGAGGTACCGCAGGCAAAAAGAAACAGTGCCCAACAGCAATGGTAAAGAGAAAAACTCTACGACTACAGTGATGAATAGGAAGGAACCAAAGAGGTCTGAAGTGTCCGAGGTAGTGCAAGCTTGTCGCTCTTTAATTGCTGTTGTTAATGATTTGCTTATTAACATTATTCCTGTCCCCGTTGAGAAATGGATGGCTGTCCTCAACACCGTGCCAGAACTGGATGCTAATGTTAAGGTGGCAGCGATTAATTTTCTTGAAGGCAATCCAACTAGCGTCCGTACATTTATGTCTTTAGATGTCGGATTACGCAAGATGTGGTTAGTTAACAACCTTAAATCTTTTGCAGCCTAGTACAAGTTCAGTTCTCGTTGTTTTCCTGTCTTCATTGTAGTGTATAGTCCTTATTATCACTACTTTACTAGGGTTGTCTTTCTGCATTTGATGTGATGCATTGTTGTACAACCTAGCTTACCTAATAGAGAGAAATCCATTGTCTTAACTGAATCTCGGTTTCACTATGTTGATGTATCACTCCCTTCTGACTGATTTATCAAATAGCAGACACCAGTTTTATTGTTGACTACGACCCCATTCCATTGCAGTCCCTTCTCAGTTTTCCTTGATCCACATTCCATGTGGAAGTATATAGAAGTAACAACAGCAGCAGGACTTTAGAATAACTTGAATGTGGAAGTATATAAAAAACTTTGTATATGAAATGTCTAGAGTTGTGATATTCAATATATGAAATTTGCTAGAGTTATGATATTCAATATTGCTTGCCCCAAACAGGAATTGTGAAAGGTGCATGACTTATCAGGCAAAGGTAATGAAGGCGAGCCAGTCAGCTTGACCATTTTGTGGGAAAGCACAAAACTCTCATTGTTGTTAAACAACTTTAAAACATTTAACAATCGCCAGACTAAAACAAGTGTAGCACACTCCTAAACAAGTGTCAAATGGGAAGTTCCCATTGGACAAGGACAAGGAAAAGGTGAACAACCAGGTGAGATTTCAGCCGTTGCAGTAGTTATCCATGAACACGTCCCGAGTAATGACATGCAAAGAAAATCGTCGTCTTTTGAAGTAAAAATAATTACAGCCTCGTATATACCTGTGATAATGAATCAAAACCAAAACCATGTACATGTACCCCCGGTTGTAGTTACATAGGAGGGTTAGTGTTTGAGGTCTGATAAGGTTAACCACAGCAATCGAACCCACAATATCACCAGGTATACTCCCTTGTTTAATACATGCTAAACCACTGCAATAACCTACAAGTTCACATATTTTCCCGGCTCTTATATCAGAGAGGAATTTAGGATGAAGGCGATCATCCTCGTTCAGTCGTTCTCTTCTAAACTAAAAAAGTAAGCCTTATTTATTCGACCTCCTAAGCAGGTAACTGCATAGTAAGCCTTATTTTTATTCGACCTCCTAAGCAGGTAACTGCATGGATGAACTTCTTCTCAACAAAAGTAAAGGATATCCTGGCGATGGAGCGTAGGCTGTATGCTGAGAATTCGGCTGAAAGCCTTGGGTTACTCCAATCAGTGGTTCAACAATTGAAGACTATGAAGAAATACATCGTTGACCACTTGGAACCCACTCCTGTTGATTCAGATTCAGCAAGTGATTTCACTCAGAAATCTTCAGTTCATCAGAAGAAGAAGATGATGATTGTATCGGTTTCGAATTGATTATCCCTTTGTTTTTCTTCTATGGAGAGGAAGATTTATCTGATGTGATGAGTTTTCAACCTAAAGAATTAATCACAACAAGTTAATGACTAAGGATTGTTCACCCCTTCTTTCTGATTATTCTAGCATACTATTCCACCGTGGTAAAGGGTTTGTAGTTATTGGCAGTGTGTTAGAAGCATTTGTAAGTTCTGTTTTGATTTACTTGCTTCTTTTTCGGTTGTTTATAATGGTTGATTACGATAAAAAATTTGCTTCTAAGATGGTTAACAACATGGGTACCAATCAGATTGTTTATTCAGTGAATCAATTGTTGGTATGTCATCTGAAGGAGGTGTTTCTAGTATTGCTTGGCAGGCGTTAGGTAAAATGCTTCAAAGGGTTATCAGTCACCAAATAGCTGGTGAGCACTCTTCTTGCATTGGTATCAACCTTACTGGCAACATATTTGATCGTGGGAGAGGTATTGAACATATGGGAAGGTGTTCTTGCTTTGACGGTGATTATGAATGCTACTTCGATACAATTATTTCGTGTTTGATATTTCTTAAGTCAATTTTATTGGAGGGATACAATGGAAAATATGTATGTGCGCTTATAGGTTCGTCACTTGAGCAGTCAGATGTGCTGTTGTTTCTAGCAAATGGAGACAGTTGTGAGGATAGCAAGTTATTTGATAAGATGCTTGAAAGAAATGTCAGCTGTTCCATGCTTCTTGTATGGAATCTTATGAATGAAGCTAATTGGTTAGAATATCAGTTTTCCACCAAGGTGACTGTGCTCTTTAAACCAAAGGGTCATTTGTCTTGCTTAATGATGCTCATATCTTCGAGAAGTTGTTCAAAAATGTTATAGTTGGGTTTCTCATCGAACCATCATTTGCCTACTTATGTGTTCTGTGGTAGTTTTCTGGTTCTGGAAAAGAGTGTACAGGTTTTACGGATTTCTGTCTGGAGTGGTCTTTGTTACTTGCATTATCCTCAATATGAACCGTACGGTTGTTTCTGACGGTGTTGTTTAAATGGTGGGGAAGAAGATATATTCTTGCCATTTGCAAAAGGTATAATGGTGGCATTGCTCATGGTTTTAGACGATAGACAGGAAAGCTCATGTACACCAGATTCTTTTGCAAGAGTTTCAAAAATTCCCAGTTCACGCAATTGTTAGAACTCGTTTATATCTTTCAAGAATCAATACATTTCATCACTCTTCATTACTTACTTCTGAAGTATTTTGGTGGTATGTGATCCAAGAGGGAGTTATAATGACAGTTGCGCATTCAAGTTGGAGTTCTCTACACACGTCTTGTCGTGTTGGGTATTTTCAGATTCAAGTTACCTATATACTGATGTGGGTGGCCTTTATGAAATGGAAATCAAATTGTACTTTCCAGGTATATGGAGTGCTGAAAATGTGGGTTGGAATATTTCAGAAACTCGGCTCGTGCTCAGGGAAATTCAAATCCTACCTGGAAGGTTGTTGGTTGGATACTTGAGGTGGAAATTCAGATTGGTTCCACCTGGGTTGTGGAGTGTGAAAATTTTACGCTGGGTTGATAACATTTTTATCTCAGTGGGAATTATAGGGGCAATATGTTCTGTGAAGCTGAGGCTCCTAATGGAACAGCAACATCTTTTATTAAGACTCGAGAGCAATTTGTTCTCAACAAGTTTGTGGAGTATGGAAAATGGTTGTTGATGGTAGTTGTTTGATGGAGGAAACTACTGTACAACTGAAGACTATAAGCAACTGAAGACCAGGATTATTGATGAGATTGAGACTACTTTACAGGTAATATTACTCACTACTCACAAACTGTTACATGACAACTGTTCTACCATTGTCATCCACTCTGATCATAGGATATTCGATCGAGGCAAGAAATTAGATAGTGTTCAGGGGTTTTCTTATCTTGCTGGTGATAGTGACTTCTACTTCGATGCAAATACTTCTTGTTTGAAAGTTCTTCATGGATCGATTTTTCTAGATCATTTCATTGGCATTATGGGATCTCAATTCAGGCAGTCTCAGGGTGGTTGAGGGTGGAGATCTGTACATTTCGTATTCCCACCATATGAGAGGAGATGTAAGATGTATATTCGTATTATTAAGAGAGGAAAGTTGGCACTTGGGTTATGCAATTAGAGTTTTAAGCATAACGATTTATAACGGGACAAAAGTTTTCTTAAGAATGGGAGCAAATCATCTCAAAACTGTTGAACTCAATTTCCCAATTGCATTACTATTGGTGGTCTCACTGAAATGCAAAGGTGCTACAAATGGTGATGCTCAGCTCAGTGGAGTGCTTGTGTGTAATTCTGGTCAGGTTGGGACCTTTGATGGCAAGACAATAAGGTAATTTTTACTGAATTCTTTGCTTTCATTTTTCCCACAGTAATCACAGGTGTAGTAAGGATCTATAGCAAAGTTCTTGAGCAATTAAAGGTTAAATTACGGGTTACAGTCAAGTGTGTTGCTCCTGGTGAATTCTTAGAAGCTAGACCAGTAGCATAGACGCTACATCATCTCTCTATATACAAGGTTATGGCTGAGAATGCAAGAGGTGTTTCTTTGAGTGTCTACCAGGAGGGAAGCGATGAAGATAGCACACTCTCGGCCTCAGGGCATGAGCAACAGAATGTCGGCTCCCCAGGTTGATTTTACCGCAGGAGGTACGCCCTGGTGCAGTCATGTGCCTTGGCAGTTTGTTGGTCAGTTGTTCTTCTTTTGTAATAGTTTCTCTATCAGCAGTACAATTTCATGGATTTAAATCTCTTAATCTAACGATGAATCAAGAAATAGTTTTTGTCCCGTTTGATTTAATTTCACACCATATCCGATATTCTTATTACCCTTCTTTGAATTGAATTCTTTGTGTTTACGAAATCATGAAATAGTTCTTGCTGTTTTTACAATCATTTTCAGATTTAAATGAAGAAACAAAAGCTTGAGAAGTATTTATGTGATCACAGTACCAAGAACAACATTTGTTCACGTTAATGGAATTAGCAACGATTGTAAGGGACAAGGTTAACTTTGTCCAACTCGTACAATATTAATGAATCGGTCCGTGTTAGTGAGTCAAGTATGATTTTTTGATTTTTGCACTCCTCTGATCTGTTTTTGCTCTCCCTCTAACAAAAATCCAACTGTATTGCCGCAATTTATGTATCCAAATCCAATTATCCATGTATGTCAGAGGGAGCTACAACTACTATGCTGTCAACAAGTTGGAGGGGACCTTTTGACTGCGAAACACAATCCTTACTGTTTACTCATGCTTTGCTTTTGAAGATGATGTCAGTGTTAACTCTCTTATCACTCGAGCTGATTCATTTAACTTCCATCCCTGAGGACCTAGTCAAGAGGGTGTCCCAGATCCTAGTTAGTGTCACTGTTTAGTAGTTAATATAGTTAGTAGTACTTAGCCTACCAATGAGTGCGGTTATCACTTGTAATGGTTGGTTTAGATAAAACCCGATGGACTCTTAATATCCGTTAGAGGAATTGTAGCTTAACCTTTTATCTTACATATAATTGACATGGAAACAAAACTTGTTCAAAATCCATTTGAATTATTTTGCATCCTTGCGACAACAAGTTCTTCAACATTGAAGTAAATTAAACGAGATCTAGTCATATCACATACCACAGCAATAGAAGCACATAACAGGCCTTGAACCAACATGACTATGTAACACGTCTACCTACCCAGCCAAGGCTATTGATCGTATTCCCCTTGGAAACTGTCTTGCTCAGACAATTGATGTTGGCCATGTTTGACACTGCATGAACAAATTCCTATTTCCCAATCAGTTACCTCTAAGTTTCCTGGTCAACCATCTCTTCCGTAAATCTGGACTTACGGCTACAAAAGTTTGTGCAACAACTGGATCACCTTCAAGAAAATCAACAGCGTCTAATTTCAAATCTACGTCCAAGTCTGGCACCTCTTTAAGTACTGCCATCCATTTTTCTACTGGGACAGGATCCGAGACATAATTACTTGTAATAATATCAATCATAGATTGGCATGCACTTATCAACTCAGAAGATTCAGAACCGGTTGACTGTACCTGAAACCACCAAACTAGAATTAATTAACCTGACCAAATAAAAGGTATCAATAGTAATCCCTTCCTCAAAATCCTTCATGCCTAATAACTGGATTACGTCATGTGCAGATTCTCACTAAAATTAGCATAAAACAGTGGAATGTCATCATCCAAACATAACGTTCACGCTGACTAGCGCAGAAGTCATGATTGGTACAAGTACCCCAAGTTAAGCATACATAATATATAAGTGTTATCACTAGTAAGAGGTCCAAGAAAAACTACAAGCAGAACTGGGACAATGTAACAAACACAAAACTTTTCTAATTAATGTCTCCCAATAATGACTATCCAAATCCAATATGACACAAGACCGGCAAAGAATTTACCTTCTTGCTCTTCTTGGCATTAAGAGTTCGCTTTGCCTTCCCACTCATCTTCTTGCTTCTACACTGCTTTGACCTACAACTTTCACTGCGGTGACCTGTGAATGTGGAGCAAGTTAAAATCAAGATAACACTTAGGAAAGGCAAACAAGAAGCGCTGAATGAGAATAGATTTCTCTGCAATTACTTGAGGTACATGGTCAAGACAAGTAAAACTACACAGTAGGAAGCTAAAGGCATGCAGCGACTTTTCTTAGTATAAAATCTTCTGTTTATTAAAAAAAAAGAGAGAGAGGAATGCGGCAACAAACACATGTGTAATAGAGTTTATAATTTGTTCAGCTAGGAACAAAAAGATTACTCACTATTTAACTGAAATAGTCCCAACACTTCACTCTTCTAACTATTTAACTTAAGTAGTGTTCTTAACATATTGTCATGGTGGATGCCTGTTATCACTTGCATTATTTCGAATATATAAAAATAAAACAAGACACCAAATAGAACTTCAACTCAGAACTTGGTATTTATCAATTGACAGTTCAGTTACCTTCAACATTATCGCTGACCTCATCATCAACCTCTTTGTCCTCGCGGAAAGCATAACAATTCAATGATTCTCTTCCCATATCCACGCATCCTGCCGGTGGGTTTCCCTTGATAGCATGTTGAAAATCTTCAAAACTATCATATTTACTAGTTTTAGCTCCTTTAGGAATGAAGGTTTTCATAGAAACTAGGTTCTCCACTTGAGCGTGCAGCTGATAATCCGTGTACGGGCAATAAATATTATTATCATCACCAATACAACGGGCTAGTGTTTCATTCATCTGAGCTCGAAAAACCTCGGGATAGGAATGGGAGCATTTTACCACCTTGAGATATTTCTCCAGCAAATTGTAAAGTATAAGACATTCCCCATTAAACCAGTACAATAACACCTGATCGGAGAGAGTCAATAAGCGTGTAGGAGGTGTTACAGCACCAGTGTCGAAGTAACTACAGAGAGGAGCTGGCAGTAAACCTTCCTGATCCTTAATCTGAACATCGAAAGTCTCCTCCCTGATCCATACTTGCTTGACCTTGTCCTTCAATATATACATATGAACCTTGCAACAACAACAACAATTGAGATTACTCTGATAGTCACAACGATGACCGCTGTGATCACTGTTGCTTATCATTATCTTCTCGGACCGTGCAATGCAAGGATATCCCTTAAACTCCAGAAGATGATCGACTACTAGATAGTGACGCTCACTCATTGTGGTGGTCGGAGTAGATTCAGCCGGGAGTCGAATGAACTGAATCTTCTCGTTATGGAGGTCAAATGAGAGCAGCATTTCAATCTTATGATTATTACCGACTTCACTAGTCGTTCTCCAAAGAAGATCACCCCCGCAAAAGGTGGCTGGTCTGAAAAATGATCTTGAAACTCTAGTTACCATTCGACTAGGAAAAGGTGAAGAACCAGGTGGTGGTGAGATTTCAGCCGTTGTAGTAGTTATGTTTCTCCATGAACACGTCCCAAGAGTAATGACCATGCAAAGAAACTCGTCGTTGTCTTTTGAAGTATAAATAGTTACAGCCTTGTATACTTGTGATAATGAATCAAAACCAAAACCATGACACAAGTAAATGTATCCCCCAGTTGGAGTTACATAGGAGAGGGTAAGTGTTTGCGATCTGATAGGGTTAACCACAGCAATTGAACCAACAGCATCACCAGGAATACTCACTTGTTTAATACATGCTAAACCATTGCAATAACCTACAAGTTCACATATTTCCCCGGTTCTTATATCAGAGAGGAATTTAGGATGAAGGCGATCATCCTTGTTCTCTTCTAAACTAAAAAAGTAAGCCTTATCTATGCCACCCCTAAATACATTAAGGAGATTAAAGACTAGAGTTGCCTTATGTTGTTTTGAACATTATGAATCTTAGCAAATCGTGTATCTTTATAAGTTGAATTGTACCATAACTTACTCACGGAACTGCATCTGGCCAGAGTCCCAGCTGGTAATCTCGCCAAAATGTTTTCAGTCCACAATTCCCCTGGAAGACTTTTACATATTATTTCTTCTCCAACTATTCCGTTCTGCTCTTTTTTCACAATTGATCTTTCTTCATCAAGGTGGTTCCTTTTTTTTACAGTTGCTTTTTCTTTCCCTTTCTGCTCTTCTTTTTCATCAATTTTTTTACTTAGAATTGCTACAACTTCTTCATCAACTTCATTTCTGTCTTTTAAAATTGCTCTTTCTTCATAAAGTTGTTTCCTTTTCTCCGTAATTGTTCTTTCCTTCCCATTCTGCACATCTTCTTCATCGATTTCATTTCTGTTTTTGACAATTGCTATATCTTCAACATCAATAGCATTTCCGTTTTTGACGATTGCTCTTTCATTCCCCTTGCTCTCCTTTACTTCCTTGTTTTTTTGCACAATTGCTCTTTTTTCTTCATCAAGTTGTTTCCTTTTCTTCACAATTACTATTTCCCTGATGTTTTGTTGTTCACCATCGATGCCTGGACTTTTCCTCTTTCTCAAGCCCACCATAACTTAAATCAAACTTTTTTTTTTGAACAATTGATTGGAGATTAAAACAAAATTTGGACAATGGATTGGAGATTAAAGGTCGTGGATCGGGTATAACTTAAAATAACTTGAAAGGAGGAGGAGTGAAAGGATTGTAATACTGAAATTGATTAGGGATCATAAAATAGTTTATATAGCCTAGAAATTCAAGTTCGATTCTGGTTGGGAAAATAAATTAAGTTAGGAAACACGGAATCGAATTACAGAAGGAAAGATTCATAGTTTAGGCAACAAGGAGGAGATTTGGAAAGCAGGAGGAAAAAGTAAAAGCCTAGGCCTTGTTTGTTTGTTTTTTTTTTTTTTTTTTTTGAACAAAGAAGAAACTTATATTACATTGGCAAACTTGTTACATCATATTTTACGAAGGGAATTAACAAGTTGGTTGATACCACCGTTCCCCTACATAAGTCAAGTTTTCTAGCTGCTTTAGCAAGAGCATCGTCAGTTTTATTATAAACTTTATGAACAAACACAGGACAAAGAGGATTAATGTCACATATATATATATATATATATATATATATATATATATTTCTTAAGAAGAGGCATACTTTGTCAATGAGAAAGAGTAGATTGTTGTTGTAGAACAGAACTGTTACTCAGGTTATCTGTTTCAAAGATAACATGAGTCCATCCATTTGTTGCAGCCATTTGCATTGACTCTAACATTGCCCAAGCTTCAGCTTGTTGGACATTTATGGCTCTTCTTACTTTCCCCCTTCCCATAATATATGCTCCTGCAGAAGTTCTTGTTATAATCCCAATACCAGCTAATAAGAAATTACGATTAAACGAAGCATCAATGTTAATTTTCAGAAATTATAAAGGAGGTGGTTTCCAAGTAAGATTCAAGTTGATAACATTTTTAGGGGAGATATGATGATTATCAGATGTATGACCTAAATGATGATATGCAATATAAGATCTTACTTGATAAATGACAGAGTTATGATTGGGTGTTATATTACTAAAGATAGTTCTACATCTATGTTTCCAGATAAGGTGCATAATGCAGGCTGCTAAGTGAATCGAATTTTGAGTCCTGTGAATAAATATATCATCCTCCTTATCTTGCCAGCTGTGAATCCAAGAAGGGATTGTAGTATGCTGCATAATAGAAGAAAATTGATGAGGAAAAAACATTTGCCAAACTGTTTGAGAGAAAGGACAGTGAAGCAACATGTGATTCAAGTCTTCAACTTGGTTCAAATTGCAAAGCACACAGTGTTGATCATCAACATTCATGTGTTTAAAAATCCTAGCTTTGACAGGAACAGGATCATGGATAACTTTCCACATAAAAATTTGATACTTATATGGCATTTTTATCTTCTAGAAGGTTAACTAAAAACTATGAGATAATCCCATAGACGTATCTGATCTCATATCGTTTTCAGTTAGCATTTTATAGGTTGAAGAAGTGGTAAAAATACCAGTTGTTGTAAAAGGCCACACTAATTTATCTTCTTCTTCTAACTGAATAGGGATAGTTAGGATCGAATTCACCTGAGCTGGAGAGAAAAGTTGTCAAGTAAAACATTCCACTGACCAGAGTCGATATCAATAAGTTCCGAAACCCATTGGTAATCGTGAACATTCAAGTCATCTCATTGCTGAATTGAAGATTCCAAATAAGGAATCCAATTAGTTTTCCATATGTTGATGTGGTTTCCTTTACCAACCTATCATTTAGCATGCTGCATAATGATTTGGATTCCAAAACAAATGCTCTGCCATATCCAACTGGAGTTAGTGTGTATTGGTGGAGGAAAAAACCTGAGATCATTATGAGGAAAATGGTTACCTTTTAGAACTTTTGCCCATAAAGCCTCTTGATTGTGTAGTAATTGCCAAACCAATTTCACCAAAAAATCTAAATTGTAATTGGTCAAAATTTTAAGACCTAAGCCACCAAGTCTTTTAGGCAGATGTAACTTATCCCAGGAGATGAAATGTTGTATATGACTGTTGTTGAAATTGTTCCACCAGTAGATTCTCTGAATCTTGTCCATTTGTTGGATAGTCGAATCTGGTAACTTAAAAACTTGCATTTGGTACATTCCCATTGAACGGAGAACAACATTTACCTGAGTGGTTCTGCCTGCTTGATTGGTGATTTTACTCTGCCAACCTTGTAACCTGTTGTTCATGTTATCCATAATGCCTTGACAATTCTTTTGTCTTTATCTATGTAATAAAAGAGGTATTCCAGATATTTTCACCAAGACCCATAACTTTCATGTTAAGTATACCAGAAATACTAGACTTTTGATTATTTTAAGTATGCTTACCAAAAAATATGGTTGACTTATGCATATTGATAATCTGACCTGAAGCTTGACCAGATGTATGAAGTAAATGTTGAATATGCACCATATGAGAAGAAGTAGCTTGAAAGAACAATAAACAATTCGTCTTCAAAAAACAGATGATTGATATCTGGTCAATGTTGGTTAATTTTTATACCCTTAAGATGACCTGAATCAACATTATGCTGTAAAAGTCTTCAAAAGGATTCCATGATGAACAAAAATAAATACGGAGACAAAAGGTCTCCCTAACGAAGGCCACGAGTCGGAGAAAAAGTCGAACTAGGACTACCATTAATAAGAATCGAAATATTGGTTGTAGAAATACATTGACCCTAACTGCCTAAAAATAGAAAGCAGAAAAGACCATTCAACCCCGTCGAAAGCTTTCGACATGTCTAATTTCAGACCTACAAGAGCCTGATTAATCTTTTTAAGTTTCATAATGTGCAAAATTTCATGAGAAATAATGATATCGTGATGGATGTGTCTACCAGAAATGAAGGTTGTTTGAGTAGGTGAAATAAGAGCAGACAGGAGAGGTTTCAAACGGTTAGCTAAATTTTTTGAAATTATTTTATAACTAACATTACAAAGGCTAATAGGTCGATAATCTGCAGGAGTTTGAGGATATTGAATTTTGGGAATTAGCACTTGATATGTATGGTTATGGCTTTGAGCATATGTTTGTGGGTAAAAAAATGTCTAACCATAGAAATTACCTCATCGCCAACAATATCCCAACATTGCTGATAAAAATCTGCTTGACCCAGGGTTTGTTTGGCATCTCAGAATTCCACATTTAAATGCATTTAGTTTTCTGTTACCGTCTCGAGTCTCGACAACAAAATTTACTTCGTATAGAGCTTCTCCAATGGTGAACGTGGATGTTTCATATGTGGCATCACTTTTAAGACATCCTCTAGGTATAAAATCCTAAATATTAGGAAAAAATAAATTTTATCTCCAACCCGTTAGATTCTTTCATCTTTCTTTACTTATTTGTAGGCATATAATTGGTTAAAAATATTTTCATTATTGTTCTCATTGATTTTTATTAGTCAAAGTGTAACTAGGATGGGAAGACATCCTCTAAGTGAATGTTTAAAACTAGAGGTTCACCTAGAGGATGTCTAACTTTTTTTTTGCCACCTCATCCCCACATCAATGTGTTGGAGATGATTTTTTATAAATATGGTTGTGCATCCTATGTGGATTAATACTTTTTCCCTCACATACATTCCATTGGAGAAGCTCTTAGGTGGGCATTTGGCCCGAAATCCGTGCTTTCTGTCCGGCGCCAAAAGGCAGTTAACCGAAGATCCAAAAAAGTTTTAAAATAGTCAAAATTATTAGCCTACTCTCACCACTACGTGTGACTTAACTGTCTCCTTCTTCTTTATTTTTTCTTTTCATTGTTTTTGTCACAGAGTAAAACCCCTTCTTCCTTCTTCTCAATCAACAGAACCAACATCAAAATTAAACCTAAAAACCATGCTTAATTATCTCTAAAACCAAAATCTCCTATCAATTTTCTTCAGCAAAAACCAAAATCTCGAATGAATATTCTTCAACATCAACCCTAACTCCATTTTCATCAACCCTAAACCGTTCTTGTAATTTTCAATCTGAAAAAAAATGGTTACCAAAAGGGAAATCAAACGAATAATTAGAGAAGTTATTGTAGAAGAATATCGTTCACCGGCAAGACAAGAAAGAAAACTGTTGTTGATTCACCAATAGAAAAAACCAAAGAAAAAACCACTGCAAATTCACCAACAACAAGAAGTATGACAAAATCTTCTCAATCTGGCACTCCTCCATCAACTAAAACAAATGAAAACGACGGTACTCCTTCACCAGCAGTCAAAAGGGAGGAATCAAACGTAATCCTGAAAAAAAGTAAATATGTATTCAAATGATACGTAGACTACATATCAATATCTACTGTTTTTAGTCATAACAATTTGGAAAATGATACGGCACAAGCGGAAGCGATCGAAAAAGTAACAGAACAATGAGAATCCACTCTTAAAACGGTAACACTCACTCCAATCCAGGAGCTACAATAATCTCTAATCCAAGAGTTAAGATGATAAACAATGGTATAAACCAAATAACTTGAGAGTTTTCATTAATCTGATAAGTGAGCTAAAACAAGCTAAATTACAATGATAATGGAAATGGGTATTTATAGCCTCAAAACATAAAACCCTAAGTTTAGAACCTTCCTAAATAAGATAAACAAACTAATTATTCTTAATAAACAAAATACCAAATTGATAAATATCCAAGATATATTCATATCTTGAAATATACTGCTGACTCTCATAATACGTCCCGTATCAGGCTCCACCACTGCGACAAAACTCGTCTCGAGTTTATATTGGAAATGACAAGTGGAAGATAAAATTTTAGTGCTCGCACTTGAAATACAACCTGCTCTTGAATTGTGCATGGGAATCACCAAGTGCTCAAGATACAAATTGAGCTTTAAAATCTTCATATACAGGCATCAAGGAGATAGTAAAAGTTTCTTGGACCCACGACTGCAATGTAAAAACTCCCATGAAAATTTCCATGCAACATCCACTCGGTATCCAAGAGTTGGACATACAATTATAAAACTTTGTACATGCGTCTTCATAAGTGATTTTGGGACCACCAGCGTAACTGCATATATTTGAGGAGGACTATTATCATCATTATCTTTAGTCATTTGGATAGATGCTTGGACATTATTAGTACTCATGTCATTTGCAACCTCACCAAGGCTGCCTTGAAACTTAGTCTCACCCTTTGCTTGGACATTCTAGTTTAAAAGACTCCTCATTCGATTCACTCGGCCATCGTTTGCCTGGTATAAGCATGATTTTGGTTTTTCTCCATATAAATTCATAAACGTTGTCACATCTATCACGAGTGGCATGAACATCAATTAACAAAGGTATTCCTAATACTATGTAGCACATATCCATGTAAACAACTTCATGAAAATTTGAACTAGAATAACACTTACCGATAGACAACGAAAATCTGCAACCACCAATCCTAGTAATTGTTCTTCTGTTGTTAAACCATTCAATTTGATCAGCATAGGTATACCAATCTATTTCGAGACCCAATAACTCTGCCATTCTTTTCGACACCAGATTTTCTTCGCAACTACCATCGACTACAAAATAGCATCCCATTCCATTAACTGCTCCGACGAACTTAGGAAATTTAATATCAAGTTCTCCCATCGTTCTGAAATCTGGATGTTTGGGTGACTAATTTATTTAGGAAGCTTAAACACTATCGGGTAGTAACATGGAAGGATATAGGGTTTAGGTGCACAAAGAAGCTGGGGGGATTTGGCTTATGAGAACAAGTAAAAAGAAAATCCCGACAACTTAGTTTGTGTCTGACCTTAATCAAACATGCCTCTTTACTTTTCCTCTAACGTGATTAGGTATTCAGTTTAACGGAGGAATGATTCTTTTTGGTTTCTAACCCGTAAAACTTGAAACAGATGAAACACAAATACCAAAGTTTTGAATCAGTAGAAACTTACCAAATAATGAAGTACGCAGATGATGAACAAGATCTCAAATCTTTCTTCAACTGATTTCTTTCTTTTTTTTTTGATAAAAACCTAGAGATCACAGGAAGCCTCGACTAATTCTTCTAGGCGGCCTCACAGACGAACACCGCAGGAAAACCTGTTCTGATTACCACCTGATACAGCACAAGCGTAAGCGACCGAAAAAGTAACAGAACAAGGAGAATCCACTCCTAAAACGGTAACACTCACTCCAATCCAGGAGCTACAATAATCTATAATCCAAGAGTTAAGATGATAAACAATGGTATAAACCAAATAACTTGAGAGTTTTCATTAATCTGATAAGTGAGCTAAACCAAGCTAAATTACAATGATAAAGGAAATGGCTATTTATAGCCTCAAAACATAAACCCTAAGTCTATAACCTTCCTAAACAAGATAAATAAGATAAAGAAGCTAATTATTCTTAATAAATATAATACCAAATTGATAAATATCCAAGATATATTCATATCTTGGAATATACTACTGACTCTCATAATACGTCCTGTATCAGAAAATGTTACCATCTCTGTATGTGCAAATTATGTTTTGTATTGATACTTTTAGACACTACATATCAATATGTTATGTATGGATACTGTTTCATACTTTTATACTACATACCAATATGTACTGTGGGTAGATTTGCATGTGGAAAACCGGTTATGTTTTGATACTATTGGATACTACATATTAATATGTATGATATCTGTTTTTGATACTGTTTTTGGTTTAGAACAGAAAAAAGAAAAAAAAAAGCAGCAGCAGCTACTCCTAAAGCAAAAGCAAAAAGGGCGACAAAGGCTGATAATCTTTCACCAAAAGCAAAAGGGAAGAAAGCACTTGTCCTGAAAGTTGCTACTCCTTTACCAAAAGTAAGAAGGGTGAGAAAAGATGATACTCCTTCACCAAAAGCAAAACGGAAGAAAGAAAATGTACCCCTGAAAGAAGGTACAAAGATATTCATATTCTTAGCTATTACAACTACATATTACCACAAAAAATATGTAGTAGATATTATAAGTATCATTTAACGTTCACATATTGTAATATAGTTATAATACCAGTATGGATTACATATTGATATTATAGATATTGAATTACATATCAATTTTATTTTAGTGATGGAAATATGTAGGTGGTAATAAATGTAAGAAATCGTTATATTGATATGTTATGTAATGGTTTTAGATACTTGTTGTTATGTAGGTGGTAATAAGCGTAAGAAAGCAGCTGGAAAACCACGAAGTTTATACTGATCCGGTTTCAGAGAATTGTATGGGCTTGTGAAGAAGATTAAGATCACAGAAAAACTTAAGTTGAGTAACTTGCAGTTGCAGATGATCACTGAAGCATCATATGGGAACATGTTCCTAATGTTCGTCCACACAAGTTTTGATTTAGAACATTGGTTGAAGCTTGAAGATGCAATCATCAAAATGTTACGCTGTTACAAGGGAGGTCGAGAGCCAAACAAGCTTACATTTCGCTTTGTAAGGAACGACACACCGTATGAGCTGGTATCGACACCAGAAGAAATGAAACTCATTTATGAGATTCCAAGAACGCCAAATAGAAAATATCAAGATTTAAGGCTTACATCTAAAAGTGGATGGCGTCAAACTGCATTCTTCAAAAGGATTTTTTCTGATGCATTGCAAAGTGGTGATAAAGTGACTAAGCCAATATTTGAGAAGGCAATCTTGAAAATCATTAAAAGAACACCAAAATAATGTACAATCTGGTAAAGATTCTCTGCAAAGGGTGGGTGATCAATCACATGAAGATTCTCAAAAATCTGAGGAAGACGAGGAGGATGTCGATGATCTTGTTAGGAATGTATGCCTATTTATGTGCACTTCATTATTTTTCTCAACAAAGGATGCAAACGCTTTGACTGAAAAATATATTGGTTTTGTTGATGATCTTGAGAAGGCCAAGAATATTTCATGGTCTGATCTTATTCATTCTTACTTAGAGCGAGAGCTGAATGAAAACGAGAAAACCGTAGAACACACTATTGGTTGTGCAGTTTATTTGTTGGTAAGATTTTCTTTACTTTAAACTATTTTTTTTGTGTGTTTTCTACATTTTTATAGTATATCTAACACAGCATATCAATACTTACAGCCTTGGTATGCGGAGCATACCTATTTGGTGGAGCCAGAACACATAGTGACATAACCTGAAGGAATGTATGTGCCAAAAGTTGCTAGATGGAATCATACAAAGATATGTACTGAGTTTATAAAGGATATTGATCTTTTTGAGTATGAGGTAAACTTGCAGTACGTATTTTGTCAAAAAAAAATACATATTGGTAAGTACATAAAAATAACATTGTGTTACTTTTTAACTAAAAATGTAGTTATACATATTCATATGTAGTGATATTTGCATTGTGTTACTTTGTTGTGCCAATATGTAGTTATTAGCATTGAATATGTGGTGATACATATCAATACGTAGTGATAGATACCTAAAACTATATAATGATATTCAATACTACATGTAGTTGTGATATAAAATAAAGATATTTTTGTTGGTAATATCTAATATATAATTTCTTTTTACATTCTTGATTTGTACAGTTCCATGATGAATTCAAAGACGGGTACACAAACCATGAAAAACAACTCTTAATCGTATCTCAAGAAGGATTCAAGAGGAAGAAAATACTGAAACTTCCATGGAAGAAGATGACAAATCTGAATCAGAAGAAGAGAAAGAATAAGAAAATGGAAGTCCAACGGAAGAAAAGAAAGAAGAAGATGACTCAGTATTTGGGGGAGAGGATTGAAAAATTAAATACGATGATTTAAGGAGTATAATATCTGATAAATGGAACGAAGTGAACACAATGCAGCAAGACGGCGCAACGGTTGACGCTTCAAGCTTGTGCTGATGTTGCATGAAATTTACTTGAAAGCTTTCCCTTTGCAGAGAGAAGCCACCCATGAAGATTATGTTAGCTTGGGGATGTACACCCACTCAAAGCAACCCCAATGAAGATTTGGATGTGGACCCAACAGTTGAAGTCGAAATGCCAGTTTCTCCGAAAGATCAAACAAATGTTAATGCCACCTCTGAAGTTGGTTTGTCAACAACCTACAATATTGAAGTTCCGTGATGTTGAAGTTCAGCTTTCTGAGGTTCAAAACTGGGCTAAATCTAATTTGGAGCAAAAATTCAATGGGATACAAAAAATAGCAAAAAAAAACACACAAGTAAGTAGCATATCAGTATGTAGTCTAAGTATCATTTAACGTTCACTTTGTATTGTACAAGTATGTAGTTGTTTTAAGTGTCTGACACTCACAATATGTACCATATCAATATGTAGTGGTAGATACTTACATTCTTGTAGTGGTATCTACCATTACATATTGCTATGTACTGTTACATAGTAATACATATGTATGTAGATTTATGTTGACAGTTTCAATTGCTTTTTGCAGTCTGATCCACTTAAATTTAAGCAGGTAGCAGCAAAGGAGTTTCTTACAACTATACAAGAAACAAAGGCTTCAGTAAAAGTTATGTGCCAGAAATTTGAAGACTATAACGTTGAATCGGCGGCAGAAAGTTTTCTGCTCATGGATGTACCTTTGTTTAGTGAGATGTCGAGTTTGGAACACATAGAAAAACTCTCCATCGGAGATTATTTAGACATGGAAAACTCCGGCATTGGAGTTTACGTCGAAGAGTATTGAGACCTCCTTCCAGGTAGTGGTACTGATCAAAACCTTGGTCTTTTTGGTATTGACTTACGACAACATTTTGAAAATTTAACTGGAAGAGATTTTCAAAATGTAGAATTTAAACAACACAACTGAGCAACAAGAACCCAGTGAATCGAAAGATGCAGGTGAAGTTACAGCTAAGCAACAAGAGCACATCCTATCGAAAGGTGAAGATACTTTGGAGGTTCCATCACAAGATGTTTTGAAGGTTCTATCACAAGTGAATGTTTTGATAAAAAATGCAGGAACCAGTTACCCCAAGCCAGAAAAAAGAGAGGGTAGCACAAAAAACGCGTCACAAAGGAGTAATACAGACCTACCAGACCCGTTACTCGTGCCCATCTTGCAAAAAAGAAAGATGATATTTACGAAAGTGGAAGCAAGTTCTCTGCATCTTATAAATAACCTAAGAAGCCTAAAGCTGGAGCAACAAAAGAAATACCACTAATGATAAAACCAAAGAAGAACAAAAAGCTTAAATTGCGCCGCAAGGTGTTCCTGAAACTGAATAAATCGCCATTCTCTAAAGACTTGAAGGATGATCAAAAGAATATCCTTTCCAAATTCTTTGACAATGCAGACTTTTTAAGGTGGGTTCTAAATTGGCACTATTGTTTTTAGTACTTTGGAACATCTGCACAGACAAAAATTGATCCGTAGAGTCATATTGTTAGTAATTTTTGTGTACTGTTATTTTCGTAGTAAGCAATACATATTGACATCAAAAAATAATTTTTATCCATATCTACTACATATTCATATGTACTTTTGATATGTAAGCACTACCCATACATATTGGTATATTATGCTTGGGAACATATCAATATGTTCTGTTACACAAGAATACTAACCTTTACGTCGTTATTTCCATCTCAATTGCTTGGAGAACGGGAGGAGGTGGTCTTTGTGTTAGTGAATCTACAGTTGAGGACTTGGTATATAACGATTCTTTAGAGCAAGATTTTCTCAACTACGGAAAATACAAGCTTAACAACAAGTTTCAGAAAGACCAGCCGAAGCACAAAATAAACAGAAAATACTTACCTGTCTTGCATCTGAATCCGTCCGCTTGGGTAAGTTTTTATCTTACCGTGCGTATTTACCACACCACATATTCATATTAAAGTATGTAGGAATAGGTATTTGCAATGTTGTTGTGTTTTATGTAGGAATAGGTACACTACATATCTATATTGCATAAACATGATTAGATATGACTCTTCAAGTACATCCATGTTTTCAGTTCAATGTCGAGTTCCCGAATAAACTCGAAGGAGGAGTATAAAATTCTGTTTTCCAACCAATATTGGGGATGGATAAAAATATCCAGAAGATTATTGTATCAATGTGCCATTCCAACCTTCATTAGACGCTACTTGAGTATGCCTGTGAAAAAATGGTGTTCAACCACTACAATTATTCCGTGAAAGAGTGAGGATAAATATGTTATCCAAGCGCCACAAAAATGGAAGATTGTATGTTCAAACCTATCAACATATACTTGGTGAGGAGCGGAAAAGAAACATTGAAGGATGTACTAGTCAATGAGTGTGAAGCACCTCAACAAGGAAAATCACCAGCCTGCCTACTATATGTGATCCATTTCATGAAGATGAAGTCGAAAATAAAATATGTGCGAGTAACTTTGGGAGATGATGATGAAGTGAAATTGAAGATTCGGAACAAAAGGGTCGAATTAGCATGCAAATTGTTGACAACATCTCCCCCAGAAATCAGTTGGAAACTGACAAAAGAGAGACACAATTTCTAAAAGTAGTGTGACATAACATATTTATAAGTATGTAAAATAAGTAACTAGCTTTATTTTATCGTTTCCGTTTTAGCAAATTTACAAAACAGTACATATTGATATTTACCTTTTTTCAGGATTACATTTGATTCAGTGTTGGTTACATTTCATGAGTTTAAATTTTGCTTTTCCTTTTATGCTGGTTAAACATATCTTTGGAATGTTCAAAATAGTGGATATATAGTGATATTTGAATTGTATTACTTTGTTATGAATATGTAGCGATACATATCAAGATGTAGTGGTAGACAAAACTATATGAAAAGGGAAGAAAGAAAGATTTTTGTGTTGGTGATATACGAGGGGGAGCTGCCCCCTCGACCCCTGTATAGATGGTGAATCAGCTGGAAAACCATGAAGTTTAAACTTAATCTTATGTAATGTTCAAAAATAGTTCGCTAACTTATAAGTAGTTCTTAATTTACATTTTGTTGGTATTTCTGTTGCATTTTTTTGGCATTTCGACCCCCGTAAAATCAATACATTGATATATGTCATAGTATACTACTATTTATATTACATGTCAGTATATCTACTACATATTAATATTTAGAAGAAGATCCTTACGCTACAATACTGGATGTCAGTATACTATTACGTAGCTATATGTAGTGGAAGATGCTTACACTACAATGCTAGCATGTAATATCAGTATCTGCTATTACATGTAGTGATAAATACTTACTACATAAATAATTTTACATATTCACTACTATGTAAAAATTACTAATAATGAGGGGGCGCTACCCCTCGACCTCCGTAGATGGTGAATGACACTTAACGATATATTTCATTATTCGAAAGATCAAATATCACTACATATTGGAAAAAGAAAAGAAGTTCTCAGAAACAACAAAAACAATATATTCATAACTTATAATGTTTGTACTGTAAAGAAACTGTTCTCAACCAAAATCAGTTGGTACTGACAAATCAAAACATTGCAAAGTAGACTTGTTATGGTGAGCTTTTCAAATAATAGCTAGTGAAAATGATGGCAACGTCATCGGTATACTTCATTTCACATTCTGCTGCACGTTCAAGCCTGTGATAAAAGAAAAAAGAAATCAACACTACTTACTAAAAAATCTATTGTACTGTATAATCCTACCCAAGACATATATTTAATATGTACTTATTAAAACACAAACCTGTCACAAATTATTCTTCAGAACATTCATACTGACGGATAAGATTGCATGTTTCCTTGTTGTGATGAGTTTTCAAATTACAGTTTGCGTTAGAGCACTGCTCGGTCGAACTCGCATGCGTTGCTATCTCAAGAATGTTTGTCAATGTTAGTGATCAAAACTATAAGTCTTGATTTCTAGTCTACTTATAGCTAAGTCTAGGACTAGGATAGAAAGTGTAGTTGAGCTCAAGACTCCATGGCGATCATCATACGAAGACGAAGAACTACTCAAGGAAATAATGGAACTTCATCGAATAAAAGGTATGTGGAGACTTGAACTTATCTATCAATCAAAAGTATATCTACTCTATCTCCTATCTTGAGACAAACGTCGTTTTTCTATATAGACTTTGATATACTTATTTGATATTTCGAGCCGAGTTTATCTCACTTATCTATTTCTCGAAATATGTGTCGGTAAACTTTCGCTTTGGCCAAGTTCATCTTTACTAGTGATGAAATCATATTATGTTTCAATTACTTGAAAAATTGCTTTGACGAAAAATATTGTGTGAACAACAACTATATAACATCCTCTAAGAATGTTTCAATGATTGAAATGAGAGTCTAGATTATATAACCATGGTTGGATATAAGCATTGTGTGGTAACTCATACATGTATAATTCCTTATTCCTTGAACCAAAGTATGCGTACTTTGCTGCTCAGGAAAACCGGAACTAGAGTCCGCGTACTGTCGGAGGTTCACATCCCGTGAATTTCTGCTGGAGTTTGTGAACTGAAAACAAACTTATTCCGGGTAATTAAGTCCGCGTACCAGTCCGCCTACTTAAGTTGGTTATTTTCTAAAAACTATTATTCGTGAAATTAAACTTATATAAACTAAGGAATGCAAGTTTGCAAACCGTGGCTGTAAAGTTCATGAATCGATTCGAGTGAATCAAATCGTTTTTGCTTCGATTATGTCTTGTATACTTATATAAGATCTAAGCAATTGAACAACTCTCTAACTAGTTAATTTGAGTCATTTGAACTAGTTATGGTAAAGAAGAATATGGTCGACATGAAAGTGCTCATATGGCTAACCATTTGGTTAACTACTGTTGAACCAACTAGATGTACATGTTTGGGTACGGTTACACAAACCTAAATAAACGTCCATTTCATTTGTGAGTAACAAGCTAAGTTTCGATCTAACGGTTGAAAGATATTATATTGAATTTAATCAGTTTTTCATCTAACGGTGCATATTGAATGCTTTTTTACTAAGCTAACATTGATTGCAATCCTTGATTTGAAAGACTATATAAGGGAGAACTCTAGCAACTGGGAAACCTAATCCCCACACCTCCTGTGTGATACTAGTTGTATTAGCTAGAGTCGATTCTCCTTTAACCTTAGGTTTCTATCTAGACCCTGTAGGTTAACGACTTGAAGACTTCATTGGGATTGTGAAGCCAGACCAATACTACTTTTCTTGTAATTGTGTGATATGATCTTGTTATTTCTATCGTACTAAGTACAATCGTAAGATTGGCTTGAGATTGATTTCTCCGATAAGCAAGATATAAAAGAAGTCACGAACATCTTTGCCTCATCGTTTGTGATTCCTCAATATCTTCTTTCGCTAGTCGATTAAGATAATTGTGAGGTGATTGATAATTCTAGGTTGTTATTCGGGAATATAAGTCCGGGTTATCGACTGGTTCCTGTTCACCTTGATTTATCAAAAGACGGAACAAAAACTCGTAGGTATTTCTGTTGGAGACAAATTTATCTATTACCATAGACTTTTCTGTGTGATACAAATTTGTTTATTAAAGTCTTCGACTTTGGGTCGTAGCAACTCTTAGTTGTGGGTGAGATCACCTAAGGGAATCAAGTGCGTAGTATCCTTCTGGGATCAGAGACGTAAGGAGCACAACTGTACCTTGGATCAGTGTGAGTACAGTCCAGACCGGAGTTAGTTTGTAGTAGGCTAGTGTCTGTAGCGTCTTAATACAGTGTGTGTTCAATCTGGACTAGGTCCCGGGTTTTTCTGCATTTGCGGTTTCCTCGCTAACAAAACTTCTGGTGTCTGTGTTATTTCTTTTCCATATTATATTTTGTTATATAATTGAAATATCACAGGTTTTGCATTAAATCAATCATTTGGGAAATCCAACCTTTGGTTTTTGATTGAAATTGATTGATACTTGAACATTGGTCTTTGGTACCGTTTAAGTAATTTCTCTTGTATTCAATTAGACTCGCAGATTTCTATTTGCTTGAGTAAGTATTGAATCGAGAAAGAGAGATATAACTCTTTGATATACTTTTATTAAGATTGAGTCTGACCGTCTAGTTGATTCTCTTAAAAGTATATTGGAGTTAGTCCATACAAATTGCTAATTGAAATATCGGGTGTGGTTGTTAGACCCCCGCTTTTTCAGTCTGAACACTTGATAGATTTTCTACTATTCTCTCATGTACTTTTAATACGCTTTCCCTTATTCCTGTCTGGTGGATCCCTAATTACAGCTGGTGGGAGAACGGTATCGTCTATGTGATACTCATCAGGCTTGTAAGAAAAATACATAATTGTAACTACACAATAATATGTACACAGTATATTGTTCCTTAAAAACAATATCAAAATTGAAAAAGCGGGGTCTAACTACCACACCCAATATTTCGATTAGCAATCTGTATGGACTAACTCCAATATACTTTTAAGAGAATCAACTAGATAGTCAAACTCAATCTTAATAGAAGTAGGCTTCAATTAAAAATAGCCCACACTTTTGTTAACCATAGCCCATTTTACCATAACTCATAATATTTTTCAACTTATTAACCATAGCCCATATCATAGCCCAAACCGAGTTAGCATAAATCAGTTTCTAGTTAGAGGAGAGTTGAGTTCAGTCATTATATAACTGGTCCAACTCAGTTGATTTGGTTATTAAAATTCAATTCTAAAAACGATATTCACAACTTCTTCTTCCTAACCAGGCAAACCACGACCTCCAAGCATAAACCCTAAAATTTATTTTCAAAATTTGTTGAAAATCAATCAACCAAATCATCACGGGATGTTCTAAATGAGAAGGAATCAAATCAACTTCACAAGATATTTCAAGGTTAGTTGTACTGATTTTAAGATTTTAAATTGAAACCAAAATTAGAAGAATTTGTGTTTATGGGGTTTTGTTGTTTAGTTAAGAATTTTTGTTGTTGAGATTATGTTCATTAGTTATAGACCAATTGGTGTATAAAATATTTATAATTTAAATGTTTTATCAAAGTTTTTTAGTTTTGAAGTGTAAGTGTTAGGATTCTGCATTCCATGTATTTGATAAATTGTCTAAGCCAGATACATATATGTGTTAGAGCACTGCGCGGTCGAACTAGGATGTGTTACTATCTCAAGCATGTTTGTCAATGTTAGTGATCAAAACTATAAGTCTTGATTTCTAGTCTACTATAAGTAAGTCTCGGACTAGGATAAAAAGTGTAGTTGAGCTCAAGAACTCCATGGCGATCATCATACAAGACGAAGAACTATTCAAGAAACTGGTAGAACTTCATCGACTAAAAGGTATGTGGAGACTTGAACTTATATGTCACTCAAAAGTATATCTACTCTATCTCCTATCTTGAGACAAAAATCGTTTTGCTATATAAACTTTGATTATACACATTTGTTATTGCGATCCGAGTTTACCTCGCTTATCTATTTCTCGAAATATGTGTTGGTAAGCTTTCGCTTTGGCCAAGTTCATCTTTACCTAGTGACGAAAGTAATGTTATGTTTCAATCACTTTGAAAATGGCTTTGACGAAAAATGGTTTGTGAATAAAAACTATATAACGTCCTCTAAGAATGTTTCAATGATTGAAGTGAGAGTTTAGATTATATAACCATTGTTGGATATAAGCATTGTGTGGAAACACATATATGTATAAGTCCTTATTCCTTGAACCAATGTATGCGTACTTTGTTGATCAGGAAAACAGGAACAAGAGCTGTGAACTCAGTACACGAACTGGCGGAGTTTCTCATCCCGAGAATATCTGCTGGAGTTTGTGAACTCCTTCCGGGAACTTAAGTCCGCGTACTTGAGTTGGTTATATCTAAAAACGATTATTTGTGAACTTATATTTTTATTAACTAAGGAATGCAAATTGCAAACCGTGGCTATAAAGTTCATGAATCGATTCGAGTGAATCAAATCGTTTTTGCTTTGATTGTGTCTTGTATAGTTATATAAGATTTATACAATTGAACAACTCTGTAACTAGTTCATTTGAACAAGTTATGGTTGATATGAAAGTGCTCATATGGTTAACCATTTGGTTAACTACTGTTGAACCAACAAATGTACATGTTTGAGTACGGTTACACAAACCTAAAATCGTGCATTTCATTTGTGTGTAACAAGCTAAGTTTTCGATCCAACGGTTGAAAGATATTAGCTTGAATCTAATCAGGTTTTCATATAATGGTGATTATTGAATGCTTTGTTACTAAGCTAACATTGATTGCAAACCCTGATTTGAAAGACTACATAAGGGAGAACTCTAGCAACTGGGAAACCTAATCCCCACTCCTCCTGTGTGATACTAGTTGTATTATCTAGAGTCGATTCTACTTTAACCTTAGGTTTCTTCTGGAGACCCTGTAGGTTAACGACTTGAAGACTTCATTGGGATTGTGAAGCCAGAACGATACTACTTTCTTGTAGTTGTCTGATCTGATCTTGCTGATTCTATCGTATTGAGTACAATCGTAACGATTGGCTTGAGATTGTTATCTCCGATAGGCAAGATACAAAAGTAGTCACAAACATCTTCGTCTCATCGTTTGTGATTCCACAATATCTTCTTTTGCCGCATCGATTAATATTATTGTGAGGTGATTGATAATTCTAGGTTGTTCTTCGAGAATATAAGTCCGGGTTATTAATTAGTTCCTGTTCACCTTGATTTATAAAAAGATGGAACAAAAACTTGTAGGTATTTCTCTGGGAGACATATTTATCAATTACAGTAGACTTTTCAGTGTGATACATATTTGTTTATTAAAGTCTTCGACTTTGGGTCGTAACAACTTTTAGTTGTGGGTGAGATCAGCTAAGGGAATCAAGTACGTAGTATCCTGCCGGGATCAGAGACGTTAGGAGCGTAACTGTACCTTGGATAAGTGTGAGATTGATTGGGGTTCAACTACGGTCTAGACCGAAGTTAGTTTGTAGTAGGCTAGTGTCTGTAGTGGCTTAGTATAGTGTGTGCTCAATCTGGACTAGGTCCCGTGGTTTTTCTGCATTTGCGGTTTCCTTGTTAACAAAATTCTGGTGTCTGTGTTATTTCTTTTCCGCATTATATTTAGTTATATAATTGAAATATCATAGGTTGTGCGTTAGTTCAATCAATTAGAATATCCGACCTCTGGTCGTTGATTTACATTGATTGGCACTTGGATATTGGTCTTTGGTACCATCCAAGTTATCTATCATATATTTAATTAGACTCGCAGATTTCTATTTGCTTGAGTAATGATTAAATCGAGAGATCGATATATTATAACTCTTTGATATACTTTATTAAGATTGAGTCTAGTTGATTCTCTTGAAAGTATATTGGAGTTAGTCCATACAAATTGCTAAGTGAAATATTGGGTGTGGTTGTTGTACCCCCGCTTTTTCAATTGGTATAAGAGAAGGCAAACACGTTAAAGACCTTACAAGTCTATGTTTGTAGTGATCTGACTCTATGGACAAGAGTACAATCTATGATAAATGCGTCATCAGAAACAAAAGTTCTTCCTCGTCTAATTCTATTAGAGAGAAATATTCTTCAATCTCGAATATAGACAAACCTTGTGTTCTGACGAGACAGACAAACACTGACATGTATGATCCCGATTACCCTTCAAAAGAGACCATCTCTATTAATGAACGGGAAACAACTGAAGAGAGTGAATTGATTCTAAATCTTATTAGAATCCAAGATGATAGATTTAATCGGTTGAAACACCATGTCAATGTTCTTCTTGGTGTAGTAAAATACTTCAATTTCAAAGAAAATATTGAACATCACCCTTCACGCATGTCTCTTGAGGCACGCCTTGAAAAAGATGTTCTGGAAATTGAACATCGCTTGAATAAACTCTCTATTCAAGGTCTTATCAAAAAGTCTTCTAAACCATTTACTTCTATTGAAACCAAAGCTCCAGGTTCAGAAGTAAATTCGGAATCCCTTCCTATTAAAAAGGATGTGCCTGAAATCTCCATTAATCAAGGATGTTACACATCAAATGGAAGGAAGAAATCTTCAAACAATGCTGTTAAGACTGTACTATCTAATCATTCTTGTGATCAGAAAGTATGTCTCTTCTGTGAGACAAAGAGTTCTATTAAACAAAAGGGAAACTCTAGGTTGAATAAAAACTCCTTGGTTCAACTTTAACACACCTTAGACTTAATTCTCAAAGGTGTAACTGACATTCTATGTCTAAAACAATTGGTTTTCGTACTTACCCTGTGTATGCTACCAGGAAGGTCAGTTCAATGAGTTCCTCGAATGCTCAAAAGAAGAACAAACGTCTTAATAAAAATCGTCTAAGGAAAGATCAAGTCTTGCCTTCTGTTAACAGAAAAGGTGATGTTACCTTAAGTGAGAATAAAATTCCAGAATAAAGGAGGAAAAGTGATGATGATAACCTGAAGGAAATGATAAAGGTTATAAAGAAACCATCAACAGATTGTCTACCCTCTCAAGGAAAAAATCCTCTGGTAAGGACTCAAACTATGTCTCGTATTTTGATGACAATAAGTTTTATGATAATTTCTCACATCAAAAAGATTTCCTTTCTATATTTGAAAGGAAAAAGAGACTCGATCGTAAACACAATTCATTTAATGAGCTAATGGCTCATGTGTTAAGTAATCAAAAGGTTGAAATATCACTTACAAAATTCCTAGCTGAGTGAGAAATGATTAAGTATACTTTTTGGCAAAGTGACACTGATTATCTAGCTAATTTCTTATCGTTCTTAGATGGATTATCAGGTAACACTTTTACATGAGTATCTTTTTTGTATATTCCTCCTTGTTTATTTGTTTCTAATTTTTGGCTCTATGCCTCCAAACTTGTTCTTTTTGAAAAGCAAAAATATGGACTTTTTCAATCAACAAGATGTTATGTAAGCTATCTTCACAAACAACCTTTTTGGAAGGAGATTTGTGGACCCTCTTCTTACGGGTATACGTACGGTTTTGGGATTCTCTCACAAACCAATCTTGTAAACCGCAAGTCTCTCGAAACTTGTTTATATACCCACCCTATTAAGTTGAATTATCTCACTCTAGGATTTCTATCATCAATGGCTTCTTGATCCTGCTCTTGGGATTTGCTTGAAGACTTCGTTGATAATACGGTATATTTCAAATTAGATAAAGAGAAAGGGACCTTTGTTGAAGTTGAAGGATCTTTTCCTCAATATCCTAATTCCTACTCGGATATTGAGGAGGTTGAAGAGACTTCAGCTGAAGTGGTTCTCGATTTTCTCAAAAACTTTGAGGATGCAAAGCAACAACTTGTTGATATAATGAAGTATCTTGCGAACTGAGTTGAAAAGGGTTAATTCTGACCTTGTTCTCATGAAAACTCATGTTAAAGAACTTCTCAATGAGGATATCCACTCTGAAGATACTATGGATGTTGTCAATCACAAGCTTAAAGATCTCAAGACTCATGAGGATCCAGAACCGTCTATTTGACTTCAGTTCATGTTCGGCTTTGGCATAGGAGTTTGTTTTGTCTTTTTTTTAGCTTGTTGATTTTATTTTTCCTTGTAAATATTCGGATAAGAATTTTCTTTTCTTGTTTTGTTTAGAAGAATAACTAGAGTTTGGAATAACCATTATTGTGATTACACATAGCAATGTCCAACGTTTTCATCTTCATGTTTTTAGGTTTATTTGTTTAAATTCTAAAATCGTTTGGAAGATGATTTTTGCAGTATTAATGTTTATGGTTTTATACATTGCAATTAATTATGGGATATGGATAAAAAGTATATCAAAGAGTTAATATCTCAATCTCTCGATTTGATCTATACTCAAGAAAATAGAAATCTGAGAGTCTTTATCAAATATTAGAGAGATAACTTGAACGGTACCAAAGACCAATGTTCAAGTATCAATCAATTTCAATCAACAACCAAAGGTCGGATTTCCAATTGATTGATTCTAACAGACAACCTGTGATATTTCAATTATAAAGATAAACAATATGATGTAGAAAAAAATAACACAGACACCAGAATTTTGTTAACGAGGAAACCGCAAATGCAGAAAAACCCGGGACCTAGTCCAGATTAAACACACACTGTATTAAGCCGCTACAGACACTAGCCTACTACAAAATAACTTCGGTCTGGACTGTAATTGAACCCCAATAAATCTCACACTGATCCAAGGTACAGTTGTGCTCCTTACGTCTCTGATCCCAGCAGGATGCTACGCACTTGATTCCATTATCTGATCTCACCCACAACTAAGAGTTGCTACGACCCAAAGTCGAAGACTTTAATAAACAAATCTGTATCACACAGAAAAGTCTATGATAATAGATAAATACGTCTCCCACAGATATACCTATGAATTTTGTTCCGTCTTTTGATAAATCAAGGTGAACATGAACCAATTGATAACCAAGACTTATATTCCCGAAGAACAACCTAGTATTATCAATCACCTCATAATAATCTTAATCGACGCGGCGAAAGAAGATATCGTGGATTCACAAATGATGAGACGAAGATGTTTGTTACTACTTTTATATCTTGCCTACCGGAGATATCAATATCAAGCCAATCTTTGCGATTGTACTCGTACGATAGAAACATCAAGATCAGATCACACAACTACGAGAAAGTAATATCGGTCTGGCTTCACAATCCTAATGAAGTCTTTAAGTCGTTAACCTGGTTTAGAAGAAAAAACCAAAGGTTAAAGGAGAATCGACTCTAGCTTACACAACTAGTATCACACGTAAGGTGTAGGGATTATGTTTCCCAGTTGCTAGAGTTCTCCCTTATATAGTCTTTCAAATCAGGGTTTGCAATCAATGTTAGCTTAGTAACAAAGCATTCAATATTCATCATTAGATGAAAACCTGATTAGATTCAACCTAATATCTTTCAACCGTTAGATCGAAAACCTAACTTGTTACACACAAATGAAATGCATGTTTCTAGGTTTGTGTAACCGTACCTAAACATGTACATTTGTTGGTTCAATAATGGTTACCCAAATGGTTAGCCATATGAGCATTTTCATATCAACCATATTCTTCTTCACCATAACTAGTTCAAATGACTCAACTGAACTAGTTAGAGAGTTGTTCAATTGCAGGGAAATCTCATGTAACTACAAAAGACACAATCGAAGCAAAAATGATTTGATTCACTCGAATCGATTTATGAACTTTATAGCCACGGTTTGCAATTAGCGTTCCTTAGTCTATATAAACATGAGTTCAAAAACAATCGTCTTTAGATATAACCTAACTCAAGTTCGCGGACTTAAGTTCCCGAAAGGAGTTCTCAAACTCCAGCCGATTTTCTCGGGTCGAGAACTTCCGCCAGTTCGCGGACGGGGTTCACGAACTTAGTTCACGGCTCTTGTTCCGGTTCTATTGATCAACAAAGTTCGCAAACTTCGGTTCAAGGAATAAGGACTTATACATATATGTGTTTCCACAACAATGCTTATATCCATCATTGGTTATATAATCTAAACTCTCATTTCAATCATTGAAACATTCTTAGAGGACGTTATATAGTGGTTATTCACAAACCATTTTTCGTCAATTTTTTTTCAAAGTGATTGAAACATAACATGACTTTTGTCACTAGGTAAAGATGAACTTGGACAAAGCGAAAGCTTACCAACACATATTTCTAGAAATAGATAGGCGAGTTAAACTCGCCTCGAAATAGCAAATGTGTATAATCAAAGTCTATATAGGAAAACGACTTTTGTCTCAAGATAGGAGATACAGTAGATATAATTTTGAGTGATAGATAAGTTCAAGTCTCCAAATACCTTTTTGTCGATGAAGTTCCACCAGTTCTTTGAGTAGTTCTTCATCTTGTATGATGATCCGCCATGGAGTTCTTGAGCTCAACTACACTTTCTATCCTAGTCCGAGACTTAGCTATAGTAGACTAAAAATCAAGACTTATAGTTTTGATCACTAACATTGACAAACATGCTTGAGATAGCAACGCATGCGAGTTCGACCGAGCAATGCTCTAACAATCTCCCCCTTTGTCAATTTTAGTGACAAAACTATCAATACATATTGAATACAAAAAAGATAAAGAAACTTATGTAGCTCCTATTCCACATGTCTAATCTTCAACATTACTCGAAATCTTCATCACTTCCAAGTACTCCAATGATCCCAAAGGTTGTAAGTTCAGCATCGTCGTTGTTGAAAATACGTAGCTATAACAATGAGAAAACATAATTCTCGATCATTGTTGTACAATGTCATAGTATCATTACACAACATCAAAGTTAAATTGTATCACAACTTTGACCACAATACTATGGTGATATGTATCACTCCCCCTTAGTCAATACTCCATCTCATATGGAAACCACTCCCCTTTACATAATGATCCGAAAACCATATGTACTTGTAGCGTGAACTACATATTAATTGTCTCCCTTTTTGTCAATAAAATTGGCAAAGGTACAAGAACGGGATCCTAATCAAATTTCCGAAATAGATATTTCATGACCAAAATAAAGCATATATCATCTTGTTTAGATGAAATCATAAAGCCGAAGCTAAATTCATTCATCAAGGAGTTTAAATATACAAGATAACCCCTATGATATTCCACAACCGCACTCCCCACAAAGATTTGCAATTAAGCACAAGTTCAATTAAGAACTCTCCCCCATAAAATGTCATTCCCGAAAGAACAACAAGAGCGACCTTAATTTCGAAAGAAAAGAAAGATTTCTTTGGACATAAAAAATCACATACGAATATGAATTTGAATTCAAAAATAAACTCAATTAAATTAACCAAAAGAGAACCTATGATTAATTTAATCGGAAATGCTCAACATAAATGAACTTATGGAGACTCAAAATACTCAATTAGATTAATCACAAGAGAACCCATGATTAATCTAATCGGAATACACAACCAAATTAACCACAAAAAGGAATCAATGTAATGGGTCATGATCGAGATAAGAGAATATATGGAGAAATAACTAAGTGTTTGAGGGTGAAAACAGTTTCTGCTGATTTCGGTAATTTCGAGTGTGTGGGTGAGAAACGAGTCTAAACCCGAAACAATGTACTGCAAGGGAGTAATTTAGATTTGAGAGATCAATCTGTACAAATCCGTCCTAAACGAAGAAATGGCCGTTCGAGACTTGATTCAGTCACAAAGAGGAGGAGAAGGGTTGGTTTTGGGGAGGGAAGCGAAGAGAGTGTTGAGAACAGAATAGTTTATCCTGGAAAAGTAGTTGTTTTGTGACTTGTATCATAAAGTGGGAAGCTAGCATATGGGAAATCTAGCAAACATTTTCTGAGTGTTGTATGCTCCTGACCAGAACCTGTTGTTCGGTGGAAATAGGTAATGCTTATTTATACAAGTCGAAGTGAAACGTACTCTGGTCTCATTAAGAAATGGAAAACGGGTGAGTAAATGGGAGGAGGTGGTAACCGGTAACGCCTGGAATTGATGTTCCATAAAATAAAGAGTTTCACCATTACTCCCTGTCTTTACTAACCGCCTCATCCTTATGACACTTTCTTATAACGGGCGTAGTGTACGCCGCATGCTGTAAACTGCCAAACCAATATCCAATGAGCATCCCCCAGTTTGTGACATGCGTTGATGTCTCGAGTGTTTTCGTGGAAAACATGTAGCACGTTGTTGTTGTCTAGCAAGTTGAGCTTGGGAGACTTGCCGGCTCGGTGGTGACCTTCGACGGTCCATATTTTGCATCTTAAAATAAAAGGTAGTTGTTGATTATTGCAATCCTTCATTTTATAGCCAGTGGCATGAAAGTATGATCAGTATGGCTTTAAGATGTCCTAGTTTAGGCGCGGCCAAAAGTTAGGGCCAAAGGTTGCCATGCATTAGCTGGTAACCTTGGACGGCTAAGATACGCACCTTAGATGAAAAAGTGGTCGTTGATTGTTGCAGGCCTTCGTTTTGGTAGCCGCATAGGGAAGGCCGGCAAGGTATGGCGCGGCAAGGTGGTTGGCATGCCTTGGCGCCGTTTGGCATGGACAAAACTAGGGTTTTGGGCCAAAGGTTACCATGCGTTGTTTGGCGACCTTAGACGGCTAGGATTTGCATCTAGGATGGAAGGGTGGCCGTTAATCGTCGCACGCCTTCGTTTTGGTAGCCGCATAGGGAAGGCCGGCATGGTATAGCGCGGCAAGGTGGTTGGCATGCCATTGGCACATGTGGAATGGCATACCTTGGCGCGGTTTGGCGTGGCCAAAACTAGGGTTTTGGGACAAAGGTTAACATGTGTTGTTTGGCGGCCTTGGACGGCTAGGATTTGCATCTAGGATGGAAGGGTGTCCGTTGATCGTCGCACGCCTTCGTTTTGGTAGCCGCATAGGGAAGGTCGGCATGGTATGACACGTCAAGGTGGTTGGCATGCCATTGGCACATGTGGCATGACATGCCTTGGCGCGGTTTGGCGTGGCCAAAACTAGGGTTTTGGGCCAAAGGTTACCATGCGTTGTTTGGTGACTTTGGACGGATAGGATTTGCATATAGGATGGAAGGGTGGTCATTGATCGTCGCACGCCTTCGTTTTGGTAGCCGCATAGGGAAGGCCGACATGGTATGGAGCGACAAGGTGGTTGGCATGCCATTGGAACACGTGGCATGGCATGCCTTGGCGCGGTTTGGCGTGGCCAAAACTAGGGTTTTGGTACAAAGGTTACCATGCGTTGTTTGGCGACCTTAGATGGGTAAGATTTGCATCTAGGATGGAATGGTGGTCGTTGATCGTCGCACGCCTTCGTTTTGGTAGCCACATAGGGAAGGACGGCATGGTGGGGCCAAGGAAAATGGCGCAGACGGCTTGGCATAATGGGGCGAAAGGTTTGGCATGGCGGGGCCAAGGCAAGGTGCGGTTGGCTTGGCATGGTGGGGCTAAGGGTTTGGCGTGCCATTGGAGCATGGTGCGGCTAGCATGGTTGGGGCCAAGGCAAGGTGCGGTTGGCTTGTCATGGTGGGGCCAAGGGTTTGGCATGCCATTGGCGCATGATGCGTCTAGCATGGTTGGGGCAAAGGAAAGGTGCGTTTGGCTTGGCATAGTGGGGCCAAGGGTTTGGCATTCCATTGGCGTATGGTGCGGCTAGCATGGTTGGCATGCCTTGGCGCGGTAGACGTGGCTGGCATGGTTTTCCATTGGCACAATGGTGCGGCTGGCATGCCTTGGCGCGGAGATGTGGATGGCATGGTTTGCCATTGGAACAGTGGTGTGAGAATTGGTATAGATGATGTTGGTCAATGCTAAGGGTTCTGCCGTGGAACATGACACATGTAGAAAAAAGGTACCCTGGTAATTCTTACGTAGGCATGCTTATTGGTTCAATAAATGCGCTAATGGTCATAGTGACATCATGTAGGATGCGCGGTTTTACGATTTTAATCCTAAGTTAAAAACCACCATCAACATTAAGTCCCCTTCTTAGATCGGAACAGGATCATTGTTGCGAGGTAAGCATAAGATGGTAACAGGCAATGACAGAATCGAAATGACAAGTCGTTGAAAGAAATGGCAAAGAAAACCAGGCTAACCTTTTTCGAGAGGTACGGAGAGTTCGTGATTCTCGTGTTGGGCAGATTTGCATAGATTCTGCTCGTGGTACTGCAGGTTAGGTTGCAAAGTGGTAGAGGCCGGTTGAGATGCAAGCTGTTGGCCTCGATCTGGAATGGTTGCGCGTCTTCTGGGCTAGGCTTTGGAACGCGGGGTGGAGCTGCTAGCATAGACTTGGCGTGAGGGGAAGCCGCTGGCATTGGATCGGCTTGGGATTAGCCGTCAGTATTGGTCGGCTTGGACTTGGAGCCGTTAGCACTTGATTGGCTTAGAATGGGAGCCGTCAGCATTGGTCGTCTTGAAATGGAGCTGCTTGTGTTGCTCGGCTTGGAGTGGAGCTAGCTTGAGTTCCTTGGAAGGATGGATACTGGCTTCCGTTCCATGGAAGGATGACGACCGGCTTCAGTTCCGTGGGGTGGCAACTTTGTCTGAATTAGGGTTTGGCATGCCGAAACCTAATTAGCGCCCTTTACTAGAATCGCTGTAGAATTCTCGTCCGAACTCGGATTTTGACGGTCCGCCCCTCCATTCTGAACAGAAAAGAATTTCCTATCTCCAACCGCGGGAATATTTAGGTTTTGAGCTCGTTCGAGAGGTGAAAACAGCTCGATAGTAAAATTCTGGAAGAATTGCGGGCCCGTGGAATGATGGAAGCTTGCTTTAGTTCTTTGGGGAAGATGATGACTTGCTTTGGGAAGATAACAACTTGATTTAGTTCCGTGTGAACATGATGACTTGATTTAGGAAGATAACAACTTGCTTCAGTTCCCTGGGAAGGCGACGACTGGCTTCAGGAAGATAACAACTTGCTTCAGTTCCCTGGGAAGCTGACGAATGGCTTCAGGAAGATAACAACTTGCTTCAGTTCCCTGGGAAGGTGACGACTGGCTTCGGGAAGGTAACAACTTGCTTCAGATTTTAGCATGCTGCAACCCTAATTAGCGCCCTTTACTAGAATCACTGTAGAATTCTCGTATGAACTCGGATTTTGATGGTCCGCCCCTCCATTCTAGACGGAAAAGAATTTCCTATCTCCCTACGAAGGAATATTTAGGTTTTGAGCTCGTTAGGTTGATTAAAACAGCTCGACAGTAAAATTCAGGAAGAATTGCGGGCCCGAGGTGGCATAGTCGCGCCCAGTTATCTGTTTCATGGAGCAAGAAGGAATATTTATTTTGCTCAAACTCTAGAAACTCTGTCTGCATGAAAAGTGATATTGACCTTCTTCTGTTTTCTGTTACCCATCCGGATCCGCGCCTTCGTCTGCAGTGTCTCTCCAATGAATTCCAAAATTTACCGAACTTCGTCGCATTCTTGGGACAGATGGATGAAATATGTGTTCGGCAACGACCATGTCAGGGATAATATTGGAGGTTGTGGTTATGTTGTCGGTCATTCCTCAGCTTTAGGTTATTCAGTGCCTGGACTTTTTGACCGTGATGATGATGTCCAGGATAAAATGGATGAGTTGGGAGACGTTCTGTTGCCGATGTATTGCTATCAAAGTCTTCAAGGACTTTGTTCCAAGCAACATCCTTCGAACCATCTTCTGAATCTTGGGCTATCCTATGGAATGGGATGCGGTGAGCAGTCTCCAGTTATACTTCTGTTTGATCCGATGGTCATGGCCGAATATGTGAATGTATCTTTGTGGCGTGCTTTTGGAGTCTTCGGTGCATATGTACGGCTTCATGTTGAGAAATTCTTGCGTAAAACTTAGAAAGTGATGATGTTGAAATTAGAAATAACCTGGTTGAGGAGAGTGAAAGTATCCCATGTTGGTAGTCCCCATGTGTAGCATACTTTCATTGCATCGCCTTGAATCCACGTCCACGGGATTTGATGCAAGCTTATTGTACTCTTCTGGATGTGACGCCGGGATGCTCAGAATATCATATGGATGAAATATTCTGGATAACGAAGAGGTAGAAAATGATAGAGTTATATTATTTTTCGTAGATCCCTCTATTTCTTCAGGAAAATTTTTCAGCCGCGTCTGGAGTTATCTCAAGAATCTTTGATGGTCGTCGGAATGGACTGCGATGAGCAGTGCCCAGTCGCGTTTTTCTTTAGTTTCTGAATTTGTTTCCCCTGGGAAGGCTTGGGATCCGCCGCGGACTCGTAGAGTTTTGCAGGTGTATTCTAAACAGAGAGGTGATGATATTCTTACGCTACACCCTTGCAGAGAAGATAGATTTGTCGTGGCTATGACCTTTGGTTGACCGTGTCTTCTGATCTTTGACAGCGAAGGTATTCCGTGTAGATTCCCATTCTCCAAGTGTGGTTTGCATGTTTCCATCTTGTGTGGTCGGTGGGTTGACCATGATAAGGATATCACCATTGTGTGTTCGTACTTGTGATTTTGTTAATTCTTCCGCGTGCAACTAAAATATGGAGGAGTACGGGTTACCTTTACAGTGATTGTTGCCATGGTAAAGCTCTGGCTGGTATCAACAAAGGGCGGCAACAGTTCTTGGCAGCAGATGTGATCAGAAGAGACTGTCCATGGAAGTAAAGGGATTGACTGGATGCGTAAGCGAGCAAACTGTCCATGAACACAAGCTTTGGTGGGATGGAACAAAAGGTGGTCACGACTACGGAAATTGGCTGGTTGCGATCATGGTCCTTGGCATGGGGAGTATGGTGGCACGAAACTTGGAAGGAAAGAGTGGTGATTAAAGCACGATCCTCGGCAAGGAAGAGCGGCGGATACGACAAGATCCTTAGAAAGAAGGAGGAATTGAAGTGGCTTCGGTTCTTGGAGAGGACGTTGAAACTTATGGAGCAAAAACGCTGAAGTTTCTTCTTCGGATCCTGGAGCAGCTTATGGAGAGAATGCTGAAGCGGGGCGTCTGTTGGAGCGAACGCTAAGGCGGAGCGGCTGCTGAAGCGAACGTTGAAGCGGATCCGCTGTTGGAGGATGTTGAAGCGGAGAGGCTGCGTCAATCAGTATGCTGTAAAGTTGGACACCCTTCAAGAAAACAGTGGTTAAGAGCCCCCAGTTCCATCTATCAATCGTGCTTTCCAAGAGAGGTTGAGGTTTGGGAACGACTTCCTGGCTGGAAACAGCTGCTTTCCTGATGAAGTGCGGTTGAGGGTTGCAAATATGCTGATTTTTTTTCTTCGATTTTGGAGAAGTCGTTCCTGATCTTCACGTGTGATGAAATTGGATTGTTGATTCCCTTCTACTGGGCGTTCAAGTGCAACGCTGGAAGGATGCAAGCTGCTAGCGCTAGGAAGATGCAGGTTGCCGGCGTTGGAAGGACGTAAGCTGTCAGAGCTGGGAAGATGTAAGTTGCCGGTGCTGGAAAGACGCAAGCTGTTAGCGCTGGATCGGCTTGGAACGGGCGCTGGCTTGGCATGGATGCTGGCTTATATTTGGTATGGCGCGGATTGTTGGCTAGCCATGGCGCGGATTGTTGGCTTGGCACGACGCTGGCTTGGCGTGGCGCGGACTTGTTCTTGCGGGCCCAGTTACCTCTTCCCATACGTAGCTCGAATAGGAAACCCTTTCCTTATTCAATTCCAAAAGTTCCTGTGAAAGGGGTTGGCTCTCCTTTTTATCTCGTACTTTTGTTGTCACGTCCTGGTGTTAGCGGTAGCGCGGTAGCAATAAAGTGGGAAAGCATATTCCAGCTATGTACTCCAGCGTTTCTCTTTCAATTCGTTTTCTTGTGTTGGTGCAAACCCTAGCCATAGGTATGCCTCTCATAAATCTGTAGAAATATTGTTCTTCTGAACTGGTGTAAACCCTAGCCGTGGCATACCTTTCATAAACTTGTAGAAATACTTCATCATAAACAATTCCTCTTCGATATCACCATAGTAACGTCGGCTACCTCATGAATAGTGACGTGACGGGTAATCATTATTATGCAAAGTAGACACGTACGGGTAGGTGGCTGTGTTTTTTTTTCTTTGAAAGGCAAACAAAGCTCTTGGTTTATGTTTTGACTTGAATTGATAGATAACTGTTATCTATAAGGGTTTTGGATTATTCTTCTTGGAATGAATTGTTTTAGAACAACGTTGTCTTGGTTTCGATTGCAAGTGACGTGAACATCCCAGGAAACCATGGAACCGTGAGCGTTACGTGTCAGTAGAGAGCATGGGATAAAACATAACATGGCTATCGGTTTTATCATTCTCGTTAAAACTTGAAGTAGTAAACCATGTATTTTGTCTAAGCAAGACTTACTCGGTTTTTCGGATCTCCTGACGAAAAATGAATCTTCCGGGCGAAAGTCCAAGTTTTGTGGGAACCACCGCTGTGATTGTGGAAAGTCCCCAGTCTTCCCTTGTCGTGCCATGACTGGTAATCAGGACGTCTAGTAACTGAGCCGTCGATCCCTGGTCGGATCGTTTGCTTCTAAACCCTTGGAAGTCCCCAGTCGTCCCTTGCTGTGTCACGACTGGTAATCGGGTCGTCTGGTAGCTGAGTCGTCGATACCTGAGCGGAACGTTGATTCTACCGTCCTGATGTCTGGGTCGAAATATGAGATCGAGGATTGAAAATTGACATTGTAACCGAAAGATCAATCTCCCATTGTGGTCGCCAATTGTTTGAGGGTGAAAACGGTTTCTGCTGATTTCGGTAATTTCGGGTGTGTGGGTGAGAAACGAGTCTAAACCCTAGACAATGTACTGCAAGGGAGTACTTTAGATTCGAGAGATCAATCTGTACAAATCCTGCCTAAACCAAGAAATGGCCGTTCCAGACTTGCTTCGGTCACAAAGAGGAGGAGAAGGGTTGGTTTTGGAGAGGGAAGCGAAGAGAGTGTTTAGACCAGAATAGTTTATCCTGGAAGAGTAGTTGTTTTGTGACTTGTATCAGAAAGTGGGAAGCTAGCAGATGGGAAATATAGCAAATTTTTTATGAGTGTTGTATGCTCCTGACCAAAACCCGTTGTTCGGTGGAAATAGGAAATGCCTATTTATACAAGTCGAAGTGAAACGTACTCTGGTCTCATTAAGAAATGGAAAACGGGTGAGTAAATGGGAGGAGGTGGTAACCGGTAAAGCCTGGAATTGATGTTCCATAAAATAAAGCGTTTCACCATTACTCCCTGTATTTACTAACCGCCTCATCCTTATGACACTTTCTTATAACGGGCGTAGTGTAAGCCGCACGCTGTAAACCGCCAAACCAATACCCAATGAGCATCCACCAGTTTGTGACATGCGTTGATGTCTCGAGTGTTTTCGTGGAAAACATGTAGCACGTTGTTGTTGTCTGGCAAGTTGAGCTTGGGAGACTTGCCGGCTCGGTGGTGACCTTCGACAGTCGAGATTTTGCATCTTAACAGGAAAGGTAGTCGTTGATTATTGCAACCCTTCGTTTGGTAGCTAGTGGCATGAAATCATGATCGGTATGGATTTAATATGATCTAGTTTAGGCACGGCCAAAAGTTAGGGCCAAAGGTTTCCATGCATTAACTGGTAACCTTGGACGACTAAGATCCGCACCTTAGATGAAAGTGGTCGTTGATTGTTGCAGGCCTTCATTTTGGTAGGCGCATAGGGAAGGTCGACATGGTATGGCGCGACAAGTTGGTCGGCATGCCATTGGCACACGTGGCATGACATGCCTTGGCGCGGTTTGGCGTGGCCAAAACTAGGGTTTTGGGCCAAAGGTTACCATGCGTTGTTTGGCGACCTTAGACGGCTAGGATTTGCATCTAGGATGGAAGGGTGGCCGTTGATCGTCGCACGCCTTCGTGGTAGCCGCATAGGTAAGGCCGGCATGGTATGGCGCGGCAAGGTGGTTGGCATGCCATTGGCACATGTGGCATGGCATGCCTTGGCGCGGTTTGGCGTGGCCAAAACTAGGTTTTTGGGCCAAAGGATACCGTGCGTTGTTTGGCGGGCTTGGACGGCTAGGATTTACATCTAGGATGGAAGGGTGGCCGTTGATCGTCGCACGCCTTCGTTTTAGTAGCCACATAGGGAAGGCCGGCATGGTATGGCGCGACAAGGTGGTCGGCATGCCATTGGCACATGTGGCATGGCATGCCTTGGCGCGGTTTGGCGTGGCCAAAACTAGGGTTTTGGGCCAAAGGTTACCATGCGTTGTTTGGCAACCTTGGACGGCTAGGATTTGCACCTAAGATGGAAGGGTGGTCGTTGATCTTCGCACGCGTTCGTTTTGGTAGCCGCATAGGGAAGGTCGGCATGGTATGGCGCGACAAGGTGGTTGGCATGCCATTGGCACACGAGGCATGGCATGGATTGGCGCGGTTTGGCGTGGCCAAAACTAGGGTTTTGGTCCAAAGGCTACCATGCGTTGTTTGGAAACCTTGGAAGGCTAGGATTTGCATCTAGGATGGAAGGGTGGTCGTTGATCGTCGCACGCCTTCGTTTTGGTAGGCGCATAGGAAATACCGGCATGGTGGGGCCAAGGCAAATGGCGCGGACGGCTTGGCATAGTGGGGCCAAGGGTTTTGCACGGACGGCTTTGCATGGTGGGGCCAAGGCAAGGTGCGGTTGGCTTGGCATGGTAGGGTCAAGGGTTTGGCGTGCCATTGGCGCATGGTTGGGGCCAAGGCAAGGTGCGGTTGGCTTGGCATAATGGGGCCATGGGTTTGACACGGACGGCTTGGTATTGTGGGGACAAGGAAAGGTGTGGTTGGCTTGGCATGGTGGGGCCAAGGGTTTGGCATGTCATTGGAGCATGGTGCTGCTAGCATGGTTGGGGCCAAGGCAAGGTGCAGTTGGCTTGGCATAGTGCGGTCAAGGGTTTGGCATGCCATTGGCGCATGGTGCGGCTAGCATGGTTGGCATGCCTTGGCGCGGTAGACGTGGCTGGCATGGTTTGCAATTGGCACAGTGGTGCGGCTGGCATGGTTGGCATGCCTTGGCGCGGAGATGTGGCTTGCATAGTTTTCCATTGGCACAGTGGTGTGAGAATTGGTGTAGATGATGTCGGTCAATGCTAAGGGTTCTGCCGTGGAACATGATATATGTAGAAAAAAGGTACCCTGGTAATTCTTACGTAGGCATGCTGATTGGTTCAATAAATGCGCTAATGGTCATAGTGACGTCATGTCGGATGTGCGGATTTTTGATTTTAACCCTAAGCTAAAAACCACCATCAACACTAAGTTAATCATAAAATAATCAACTCAGTCAATAGTGCTCAACATAAGATAACTTACGGAGCCTCACCGTAATACATAAAATATGGATCAGGAAAGATCAATATTGCGGAATACACAAGGATTCATTCTATTTTCCATCATTATTCGCACAATGACATACAATAGACATAATCCTTGCAAATAAAAGATTTTAACCTATCTTCCATTAATAATTGACATAATAGGCTTAACTTTTGTTTTTGTCAAAAGTTTATTCATTCTTTTATTAATACATGCATATCGACTTACGAAAGACTTTACTTTTGACAAGGTATGGGACAATCATAGTTCATGGACGCAAACATACATATCCCATAAAAAATTGCAATATATAAAACCATAAATATTAACACTGCAAAAAGCATCTTCCAAACAATTTAGAATTTAAACAAATAAACCTAAAAACATGAAGATTAAAACGTTGGATATAGCTATGTGTAATCACAATAATTGCTATTCCAAACTCTAGTTATTCTTCTAAATAAAACAAGAAAAGAAAATTCTCATCCGAAGACTTACTATCGTTGTAGATCTTTCTCAGGGCATCTACAGAGAATTCCTTCTCATTATTGAAAAACCCATTTATTATGGGATCATTCAATTCCTCCAAATCTTCAGAAATATTTGTCAACTCACTAAGTTCTCTTTTTAGTTCGCGCACGGTGTTTGTTGTTTGAGACAACATTCGTTCATAGTGAATTAACTTTTCTAAAGACGAAATAATTTGAGATTTTAAATCGTTTCTTTTTTTTGATGTCACCAAGTCCCTGAAGTTATCATCAAGTTGATAAAAAGACAAGAACCAATTAGAGGAAGAACCTTCTCCATTATTTGTAGCCTTCACTTTCTTCACCTTTAAGGAAGAAATTCCTTTACACAGATACACGTTAGCTGCTTCGACTGCATCCATGCTTGTGGTGCCTCTAGTTACAGGAGCCATGAAACTGTATCTTTTTAGGGAAGGAGGAAGTCTACAAACGATTTTATAAATAGACTCATGAACGTATAAACCCTAGAAGAACAAGTCTTCTATAGTATATTGTTAAGAGAATATTTTATTAACAAAAAAATACAATACTTGAGCCACAAAGACGCAAAACCCCATTTTCTCAAGTTAAAGATGAGGATGTGAACGTCTCTAGTATTAGACAGAGACATTGTGAGCCAAACGCTCCCCTTGTTTACCACATAGTGGTTTACCAAGGTTTGTTGTATAAACAGATTTCCTACCTCTTATGATTCTGGAAGCACCGGTTTTATGAGACCCATGTTGACTATCCAGATTCATCTTTTGCATGTTCTTTTGCAGTTTGGTGATTTTCTTATTGCTCTTTATGAATCTCCAGCACGAGCTTTGAACATGATTTTCATTTCCACAAAACGAAAAAATCAAGGATACTTTGTCTTGTTGAAATGCCTTCTGTTTATCACAACTGTCAACCTTTATTCCATGATCAATAGAAACAACAGGGTTGACAATGCCAGCATTTTTGCCTTTAAATCCTAAACCATTTGTGTTTCTAAAGGACTTCTGATCAAATAACATTGCTGAAATTTTGTCAGAGCTTCCAGATAATCTTTGTAGATCATCCTTAAGAGTGTTAATCTCTTTTTCCTTTATAGAAACGGTTCTTGTGAGTTCATCATTGAGACAATCTATCTCAAGAGTTTTCACCAGGATTAATGATTCTAGTTTCTTCAATGAAGCTTTTAATTGAAGATTTTCCTGAAGAACCTGTTTATTCAAGAATTGGAAAGTCCCTGTGTCATACTCAAATTCTGAATCAGAACTTGAGTATGTGGATGTTTCTGCTGCAAGAGCTGAGGGTTCACCACATCCATCAGATGTATTCAAACCGTTGACACTTAAAGATTTTTCTTTCACAGAATCATTAGCCGCAAATTATGACAAGAGACGTTTATCACATCTAATGCTTATTTTTACAAATTCCTTGATCCTTTCTGTTATCAATGGTTTATCAAACCAATCACCATTTGAACAACATTCATCATACCAAGACAAGTTAGAGGTTTCACTTGTGTCGGAAACAACATTGAATGCAAAAGTTTGAACAAAATTTTGATCAAGAATTTTTACCTTTCCAAAAGGAGTATTTTTGGAGAGAGTGTGAAGGTTGTTTCCTCCATCGATGGTATGCTTCTTAGAAACGTATCTATTATCTTCAAATATAGTTTCTAAGATGAAAAGCGGGGGTCTAATAACCACACCCAATATTTCTCTTAGCAATTTGTATGGACAAACTCCAATATAATTTCTAGAGAATCAACTAGACAGTCAGACTCAATCTAGATAAAAAGTATATCAAAGAGTTTATATCTCAATCTCTCGATTTGATATATACTCAGGAAAATAGAAATCTGCGAGTCTTTATCAAATACAAGAGAGATAACTTGGATGGTACCAAAGACCAATATCCAAGTGTCAATCAATTTAAATCAAAAACCACAAGGTCGGATATTCTAATTGATTGAACAATGCACAACCTGTGATATTTCAATTATATAACAAAATATAATTTGGAAAATAAATAACACAGACACCAGAATTTTGTTAACAAGGAAACCGCAAATGCAGAAAAACCCCGGGACCTAGTCCAGATTAAACACACACTGTATTAAGCCGCTACAGACACTAGCCTACTTCAAACTAACTTCGGTCTGGACTGTAGTTGAACCCCAACTAATCTCACAGTGATCCAAGGTATAGTTATGCTCATACGTCTCTAATCCCAGCAGGATACTACGTACTTGATTCCCTTAGCTGATCTCACCCACAACTAAGAGTTGCTACGACCCAAAGTCGAAGACTTTAATAAACAAATTTGTATCACACAGAAAAGTCTATGATAATAGATAAATCCGTATCCCACGAATATACCTACGAGTTTTGTTCCGTCTTTTGATAAATCAAGGTGAACAGGAACCAATTGATAATCCGGACTTATATTCCCGAAGAACAACCTAGTATTATCAATCACCTCACAATAATCTTAATCGACGCAGTGAAAAAAGATATTGTGGAATCACAAACGATGAGAAGAAGATGTTTGTGATTACTTTTTATCTTGCCTATCGGAGATAGAAATCTCAATCCAATTATTACAATTGTATTCGCAAGATATAAACAGCAAGATCAGATCACACAACTACGATAAACTAGTATCGGTCTGGCTTCACAATCCCAATGAAGTCTTTAAGTCGTTAACCTGGTTTAGAAGAAGAAACCAAAGGTTAAAGGAGAATCGACTCTAGCTTAGAACAATTAGTATCACATAGAATGTATGGGGATTAGGTTTCCCAGTTGCTAGAGTTCTCCCTTATATAGTCTTTCAAATCAGGGTTTGCAATCAATGTTAGCTTGGTAACAAAGAATTTAATATTCACCGTTAGATAAAAACCTTATTAGATTCAATCTAATATTTATCAACCGTTGGATCGAAAACATAGCTTTTTATACACAAATGAAATGTACGTTTCTAGGCTTGTGTAACCGTACCCAAACTTGTACATTAGTTGGTTCAACAATAGTTAACCAAATGGTTAGCCATATGATCACTTTCATATCAACCATATTTTTCTTCACCATAACTAGTTCAAATGACTCAAATGAACTAGTTAGAGAGTTGTTCAATTGCAAGGAACTCTCATGTACTACACAAGACACAATTGAAGCAAAAACGATTTGATTCACTTGAAACGGTTCATGAACTATATAGCCACGGTTTTCAATTGCATTCCTTAGTTAATATGAATAAGTTCACAATCATAGTTTTTAGATATAACCTACTCAAGTTCACGGACTGGGTTCGCAGACTTAAGTTCCCGGATGGAGTTCACAAACTCCAGTAGAAATTCTCGGGTTTGAGAACTTCGCCAGTTCGCGGACTGGGTTTGCGGACTTAGCTCACACACTATTCCGGTTCACTTGATCAACAAAGTTCGCTAACTTCGGTTCAAGGAATAAGGACTTATACATATATGTGTTTCCACAACAATGCTTATATCCTCCAATGTTTATATAATCTAAACTCTCATTTCAATCATTGAAACATTCTCAGAGGACGTTATATAGTTGTTATTCACAAACCATTTTTCGCCAAAGCAATTTTCAAAGTGATTGAAACATAACATGACTTTCGTCACTAGGTAAAGATGAACTTGGCTAAACCGAAAGCTTACCAACACATATTTCTAGAAATAGATAAGCGAGATAAACTCGGCTCGAAATACCAAATGTGTATAATCTAAGTCTATATAGCAAACCGACTTTTGTATCAAGATAGGAGATAAATAGACTTTTGAGTGATAGATAAGTTCAAGTATCCACATACCTTTTAGTCGATGAAGATCCACCAGATCCTTGAGTAGTCCTTCGTCTTTTATGATGATTGCCATGGAGTTCTTGAGCTCAACTACACTTTCTATCCTAGTCCGAGACCTTAGCTATAGTAGACTAGAAGTCAAGACTTATAGTTTTGATCACTAACATTGAAAAACATGCTTGAGATAGAAACACATGCGAGTTCGACCGAGCAATGCTCTAACAATCTCCCCCTTTATCAATTTTAGTGACAAAACTATCAATACATATGGAATACAAAAAAGATAAAGAAACTTAAGTAACTCCTATTCTACATGCATAATCTTCAACATTACTCGAAATCTTCGTCACTTCCAAGTACTCCAATGATCCCAAAGGTTGTAAGTTTAGCATCATCGTTGTTGAAAATCCGTAGCTATAACAACGAGAAAACAAGAGTTTTCAATCATTGTTATACAGTGTCGTAGTATTGTTACACAATGTCAAAGTTCAATTGTATCACAACTTTAACAACAATACTATGGTGATATGTCATTCCCCCTTAGTCAATACTCTATCTCTCATGGAAACCACTCTCCCTTACATAATGATCCGAAAACCATATGTAATTGTAGTGTGAACTACATATTAATTCTCCCCCTTTTTGTCAATAAAATTGGCAAAGGTACAAGAACGGGATCCTAATGAAATTTCCGAAAGAAACATTTCATGACCAAAAGATAGCATATATCATCTTATTTTAGATGCAATCATAAAGCCAAAGCTAAATGCATTCATCAAGGAGTCTATAAAGATACAAGATAACCCCTATAATATTCCACAGCCGCACTCCCCACAAAGATTTGTCAATTAAGCACAAGTTCAATTAAGAACTCTCCCCCATAAAATGTCATTCCCGAAAGAACAACAAGAGCAATCTTAATTTCAAAAAGAAAAGAAGGATTTCTTTGGACATAAAAAATCACATACAAGTATGAATTTGAATCCAAAATATTCAATTAAATTAACCATAAGAGAACCCATGATTAATTTAATCAAACACGCTCAACATAAGTAAGCTTATGTAGACTTAAAAACACTCAATTAGATTAATCACAAGAAAACCCATAATTAATCTAATCGAAATACACAACTAAACTAATCACAAAAGTAATCAATTTAATTGGTCATGCTCGGCACAAAGTATCTCATGGAACAACAACTATGTCAAAACAATGACTCAGTCGATAGAGCTCAACATAATACACTTTATGGAACAACACAGTATGTACACAAAAATTTTGGATCGGAGATCGACCTTATACCGTGGAATAAGCAAGGACTCATTCTATTTTCCATCACCATTTGCACAATGACATTCAATAGACATAATCCATGAACACAAAAGATGTTAACCTATCTTCCATCAAGAATTGACATAATAGGCTTAAATTTTGTATTTGTCAAAAGTCAATTCATTCTTTAATCAATACATGCATATCAACTCATGAACAACTTTACTTTTGAAAAAGTATGGGACAATCAAGTTCACAGACGTAAACACACATATCCCATAACAAAATTGTAATATATAAACCTATAAAGATTAATACTGCAAATATCATCTTTCGAACAATTTTAGAATTTAAACAAATAAACCTAAAAACATGAAGATGAAAACGTTGGACATAGCTATCTGTAATCACAATAATGGCTATTCCAATCTCTAGTTATTCTTCTAAATAAAACAAGAAAAAATAGAAGATTTACTAGGCAGAATATCTCTAAGAGAACATGATTTTAAAAACACTAAACCCGATTAACAACTATAGATTGAACAAGAATGAGCTCATCAGTTGCTTTCTTCAGTTCGTTTTTCAGAAAATCAAGGTTCCTTGTTGCAATTCTGAGTTGTTCACGGACGACCTCAAAATCTCGAAGAAGATTTCCTACCAGTTGTGATGACATCTGGACTGGTAGTTTGTGTATGGGCTGTCCTAGGCTCAACAAATTAATAAATATATTTCCCACTAATTAACTGGTAATATAGCGGTAGTAAGAGATCGTTCCCACAGAGAGCTGTGTAATTGATAGGTTATTTGATCAGCAAAATAAATTAAATAACAAAGGGGGTTTTGGTTGTAAAATAATTATAAAGACAATAAAGAAGAAAGATATGATTAAGGAATCCTTCGTCGTTACCAAGCGATAACAAGATTAAAATATTTATCTATATTCCGTTAGAACCATTCATCACCAACCGGAAAGTAGAAGGTACGCTTAGCTATCCCCAAAACTCCTTGTATCACCGGATAACAGGTACGCTTAGTCACCAGATTCTATTCAATTGATCCGCCTTGAGGTACGCTTACAAGGTGTAACTCGATCGAACGCTTTAGGGTTTATGAATTTAGGTTTGATCCCAATAGTTAAAATCAGTACGTTCGGTTCACTTACTGGTGTTGTTTCCACACATGATTGCTTTACAAAATCCCTTTGCAAGGTATCATGTTTTCTACTTGTGTAGGAGATGCACAACAATTACGGATCGCTCAACTCGCTACTAGCAATAGAATGATTAATAGACTAATCTAGCGTGCACTCCAAACCAATCTAAGAATAAATCATAAACCCTAGATATAATAAAAACAAAGGATGATGATTAAAACCTCAAATAGACTTGTATTATTAACAAAGCTTCACTCTTGGAACATTGAATTCATCCTTAATCAATAAAGGATTTAGCTACTCATATTACAAAGAAGATGATAATGATGGTTTACCCCTAAAGGGGTAAACCCTACGTTTTTGATGTAGAACTTGTGATATGAGATTCTATTCATTCATATTTTACATAACTTAATACCTTTTTATAGGTTTGCATTGCTTTGTCTCCAAGTATTTAGTTCGGTTCAAGAAACCGACCCGAAAACACGACATAACGAAACCAAACGTGCCCTTAGGCCTTCCAAGGTGTTAATACACGTTTTCCACTTGATAAGTTCGCAAACCCAGTCCGCGAACTTCAAAATCCAGCAGAAATTTTCGGAATTAAGTCTGCGAACCCGGTATGCGAACCCAGTTCGCGGACTTCACTATTTTCGGTATTCGATAAAAACTTTTTTGGCCACAACTTCTTCATCCGAACTCGGAATGACCTCATTATTTTTGAATTGTTTTTATATTTAAATTATCTTCAAGATGGTGATGAGAAATACTTAATTTGAATGAGTTAAGATCAGTCTTTGGCCCGTCTCTTGATTTTGAGCGTTTTGCTCCTTTTCGTCGCATTTCTTCCACTTCTCTTGGACTTGGGAACTTGGATACTTGGAATACTTATATTCTTAGCTCTTTTCATAACTTTGTAGCTCCTTTTGGATGATTCACCTATTAGAGGAAAATAAGAGAAAACAATAGTAATAATACGAATACATGCAAGAATAATAGCTAAAGCAAGTATGGAATGTACACTAAAATCATATGAATTATGCACTTATCAGTTTGTTTTCATGATCAATAGCATGATAGCATTTTATGAAAACAGGATTCTTGTGGAACTCGATAGTCTTATCCTTCTTGACTTCATCATCTTTGTTGTCTCCATCCATTGTGTGCATATAAAAATTCAGAAGAATCTTTAGACCTTATGGAACAATGTATCAATCTATGACCCATATAAATATAAAGAGGTTCCATGAAAACCCTAGGAAGTTTGACGTCCGTGTGGGTCCGGTGTACGTGCACATGTTGTCACAACTCTTTCGTGACCAAGGAGAATGGAAGAGTAAACTGAACAAGGGATGAACAACTTAATTCCAAGAGAAAAATTGCATAGGAGCAATTCTTGGAAGAGGGACGACCAAACAAGGAAATTTTTCTCAAAAGAGGATGATCAGAAAAATCTTCAAAGGATAAGAACTGGAGTGAGGCTCGACATATTTTAATATCATCGAATACAACAAAACAAGTATCATACAACCTTGACAGCATTCTCAAGACATATTTCTTGAGATCAACAAGCATCCTTCTTGGACCAGAGGAAGGATGCTGCATTGAGCAGTCATGTTGTATTTAGATGAGCAATTTGCTTATTAATACTGATTTCTTCTTTCTTTCCTTCAAGAGGATTTACAGGAAAATCACTTGTCATAATTGAAGGAGTTTTATCAGGAGAGGAATTAGGAGTACCTGTGCCAACCGCTTTCCACTTGTCATATTTTGATGCTCCGTTTAAGTCTGTTTATGCTGATCTTAAGCTCTGAGACTCGATTATTGATATGAATGAAATCTGGAGCAGATGCTTTTGGTATACTGACCCTTTTTACAATAGAAGCACATATTGACTTTTCTTTCTTTCTCCTTTGTCTTTTTCTCTTCTCAGGGTTATTTAAGAAGTCAGTTGTTCTTCTACCATTCTTCCTTCTACCATTGTAGGCATTTTCGTTTCAAAAATACAATTAAGAAAAGACTTGTCACAGTGTTTTTCTTGATTGTCAAAAATTCCTTTTACTCCAACAATGTGAGAAACTGGTTTAATAACTTCTTTAGACATCCATGTAAGAATGTTGTGAAGTTTTTCATTCCTTAAACGAATTCGACATCTTCGTTCAGAATGTCCTTTATTCCCGCAGTAATAGCAGTTGAACGAATTATTCTTAACCGTTCTCGGGTGATAGAAGGAGCAAAATCCTTGATTTTAGGATCAATACAAGCTGCCAAAGGTTTTTCACATGGAGAATTATCAATAACATTAACGAAATTGATTTTACTAGTTTTTGGAGCGTCTAATCCTTTATAGCCCAGACCACGTGTATCACGGTTTTTTTTACATGATCCAAGCATAGAAGATAATTTTGTAGAGCTAGAATTGAATCTACTCATATTCCCTTCCAGTGAATTAACTTTATCAAGAGCAGCTGCAAGCTCGGTCTCCAAGGATTTTTCTTTGGTGAGAAGACCGAGTTCTTTGTCGTTAAAACATTTTTGTGGAGAATCATATCTTGCTTCAGCTTTTGCAAGTCTTTCTTTCAACACGAAGATATTTCGAAGAAGATTATCACATTCAGACCTTTTTGTGCGTACATCTTCTTCGCGATCTTTAACGATAAATTGTAGGAGTTTATACCCACCATCATATCCTTTAAAGAGTTTTCTCAACTTTCTGTTTTCTTGACAAAGAGGAGCCATGTATTTACTCAAACAAGCTGTTGATTTCTTTTCATTAAAATCACGGTCAAACAGCTTGATATATTGAGATACTTCCTCATCAATACTTTGTCCTTCTTCTGAATCACTGTCATCCGAAAGATCATCCAACTATTCATCAAGAGATTTTTTGCAGTTGTATGCAGATTCAGTCAAAGAACAAGAGTCAGAGTTTTCTTCAGATGTTTCAGGACTTTGAAACTTACCTGAGTGGTTCTGAACTGGTGTTGCATTATCATAAATGTTTTTTTTGTCCATAGAGTCAGATCGCTACAAACATAGACTTGTAAGGTCTTAAACGTGTTTGCCTGCTCTGATACCAATTGAAAAGGCGGGGGTCTAACAACCACACCCAATATTTTGCTTAGCAATCTGTATGGACAAACTCCAATATACTTTCTAGAGAATTAACTAGACAGTCAGACTCAATCTAGATAAAAAGTATATCAAAGAGTTTATATATCAATCTCTTGATTTGATATATGCTCAAGCAAATAGAAATCTGCGAGTCTTTATCAAATACAAAAGAGATAACTTGGATGGTACCAAAGACCAATATACAAGTGTCAATCAATTTAAATCAACAACCAGAAGGCCGGGTATTCTAATTGATTGAACAACGCACAACCTGTGTGTAATGCGGAAAATAAATAACACAGATACCAGAATTTTGTTAACTAGGAAACCGCAAATGCATAAAAACCCCGGGACCTAGTCCAGATTGAACATACACTGTATTAAGCCGCTGCAGACACTATCCTACTTCAAACTAACTTCGGTCTGGACTGTAGTTGAATCCCAACAAATATCACACTGATCCAAGGTACACTTATGCTGCTACGTCTCTGATCTTAGCAGGATACTACATACTTGATTCTCTTAGCTGATATCAGCCACAACTAAGAGTTGCTACGACCCAAAGTCGAAGACTTTAATAAACAAATCTGTATCACACAGAAAATTCTATGATAATAGATAAATCCGCCTCGCACGAATATACCTACGAGTTTTGTTACGTATTTTGATAAATCAAGGTGAACATGAACCAATTGATAATCCAGACTTATATTCCCGAAGAACAGCCTAGTATTATCAATCACCTCACAATAGTCTTAGTCGACGCAGCGAAATAAGATATTGTGGAATCACAAACGATGAGACGAAGATGTTTGTGATTACTTTTTATCTTGCCTATCGGAGAGAAATCTCAAGCCAATTATTACAGTTATACTCGTACGATAGAAACATCAAGATCAGATCATACAACTACGATAAAGTAGTATCGGTATGGCTTCACAATCCCAATGAAGTCTTTAAGTCGTTAACCTGGTTTAGAAGAAGAAACCAAAGGTTAAAGGAGAATCGACTCTATCTTAGCACAACTAGTATCACGCAGAATGTGTGGGGATTAGGTTTCCTAGTTGCTAGAGTTCTCCCTTATATAGTCTTTCAAATCAGGGTTTGCAATCAATGTTAGATTGGTAACAAAGCATTCAATATTCACCGTCAGATGAAAACCTGATTAGATTCAATCTAATATTTGTCAACCGTTGGATCGAAAACATAGCTTGTTATACACAAATGAAATGCACGTTTCTAGACTTGCGTAACCGTACCCAAACTTGTACATTAGTTGGTTCAACAATAGTTAACCAAATAGTTAGCCATATGATCACTTTCATATGAACCATATTCTTCTTCACCATAACTAGTTCAAATGGCTCAAATGAACTAGTTAGAGAGTTGTTCAATTGCAAGGAAATCTCATGTACTACACAAGACACAATTGAAGCAAAAACAATTTGATTCACTTGAATCGGTTCATGAACTATATAGCCACGGTTTGAAATTGCATTCCTTAGTTAATATGAATAAGTTCATAATCATCGTTTTTAGATATAACCTACTTGGTTTCACGGACTGGGTTCGCGGACTTAAGTTCCCGGATGGAGTTCACAAACTCCAGCAGGAATTTTCGGATTTGAGAACTTCGCCAGTTCTCGGACTGGGTTCGCAGACTGAGTTCGCGGACTTAGCTCACGCACTACTTCGGTTCACTTGATAAACAAAGTTCGCAAACTTCGGTTCAAGGAATAAGGACATATACATATATGTGTTTCCACAACAATGCTTATATCCTCCAATGGTTATATAATCTAGACTCTCATTTCAATCATTGAAACATTCTCAGAGGACGTTATATAATTGTTATTCACAAACCATTTTTCGTCAGAGCAATTTTCAAAGTGATTGGAACATAACATGACTTTCGTCACTAGGTAAAGATGAACTTGGCTAAACCGAAAGCTTACCAACACATATTTCGAGAAATAGATAGGCGAGATAAACTCGGCTCGAAATACCAAATGTGTATAATCTAAGTTTATATAGCAAAACGACTTTTGTCTCAAGATAGGAGATAAATAGACTTTTGAGTGATAGATAAGTTCAAGTCTCCACATACCTTTTAGTCGATGAAGATCCACCAGTTCCTTGAGTAGTCATTCATCTTATATGATGATTGCCATGGAGTTCTTGAGCTCAACTACACTTTATATCCTAGTCCGAGACCTTAGCTATAGTAGACTAGAAATCAAGACCTATAGTTTTGATCACTAACATTGACAAACATGCTTGAGATAGCAACGCATGCGAGTTCGACCGAGCAATTCTCTAACATATATATCCCAGGCATCTTTAGACTTAGTGCAAGTAGACACATAGTGATGAAGGTCTGGGTAATGGCCTGTCTGATAGCATCTAAGACGCCAGTATTTTGCTTCGCAACAAGGATTTCTTCTGGACTATATCTACCAACACTCTTAGGTACAAATACATCACCTTCTGTATTAACCGGAGGATCATAGCCATTAACGACACGTACCCATGTTCGAAAATCACGCGCTTGAAGAAAAGCACGCATAACAACTTTCCACCATGGGTAGTTTGAACCATCGAACACTGGTGGTACGTTAATAGAGATATCACCTATGTCCATAAAGTCGGATCGCTACAAACACATACTTGTAAGGTCTTTAATGTGTTTGCCTGCTCTGATACCAATTGAAAAAGCGGGGGTACAACAACCACACCCAATATTTCGCTTAGCAATCTGTATGGACTAACTCCAATATACTTTTTAGAGAATCAACTAGATGGTCAGACTCAATCTAGATAAAAAGTATATCAAAGAGTTAATATCTCAATCTCTCGATTTGATCTATACTCAAGAAAAAAGAAATCTGCGAATCTTTATCAAATACTAGAGAGATAACTTGAACGGTACCAAATACCAATGTTCAAGTATCAATCAATTTCAATCAAAAACCAAAGGTCGTATTTCCAATTGATTGATTCTAACACACAACCTGTGATATTTCAATTATAAATATAAACAATATAATGCGGAAATAGAAATAACTTAGACACCAGAATTTTGGTAACGAGGAAACCGCAAATGCAGAAAAATTCCGGGACCTAGTCCAGATTGAACACACACTATATTAAGCCTCTACAGACACTAGCCTACTACAAACTAACTTCGGTCTGGACTATAGCTGAATCCCAACAATCTCACACTCATCCAAGGTACAGTTGCGCTCCTTACGTCTCTGATCCCAGCAGGATGCTAAGCACATGATTCCCTTAGCTGATATAACCCACAACTAAGAGTTGCTATGACCCAAAGTCGAAGACTTTAATAAACAAATCTGTATCACACGGAAAAGTCTATGATAATATATAAATCCGCCTTCCACATATATACCTATGAGTTTTGTTCCGTCTTTTGATAAATTAAGGAGAACAGGAACCAATTGATAACCGGGACTTATATTCCCGAAGAACAACCTAGTATTATAAATTACCTAACAATAATCTTAATCGACGCGGCGAAAGAAGATATTGTGGAATCATAAAAAATGAGACGAAGATGTTTGTGACTACTTTTATATCTTGCCTGTCGGAGATATCAATCTCAAGCCAATCTTTGCGATTGTACTCGTACGATAGAAACAACAAGATCAGATCACACAACTACGAGAAAGTAGTATCGGTCTGGTTTCACAATCCCAATGAAGTCTTTAAGTCGTTAACCTGGTTTAGAAGAAGAAACCAAAGGTTAAAGGAGAATTGACTCTAGATTACACAACTAGTATCACACGTAAGTTGTGAGGATTAGGCTTCCCAGTTGCTAGAGTTCTCCCTTATATAGCCTTTCAAATATGGGTTTGCAATCAATGTTAGATTGGCAACAAAGCATTCAATATTCACCGTTAGATGAAAACCTGATTAGATTCAAGCTAATATCTTTAAACCGTTAGATCGAAAAACTAGCTTGTTACACAAAGATGAAATGCACGTTTCTAGGTTTGTGTAACCGTACCCAAACATGTACATTTGTTGGTTTAAAAATAGTTAACCAAATGGTTAGCCATATGAGCATTTTCATATCAACCATATTCTTCTTCACCATAACTAGTTCAAATGACTCAACTGAACTAGTTAGAGAGTTGTTCAATTGCTAGGAAATCTTATGTAACTACACAAGACACAGTCGAAGAAAAAACTATTTGATCCACTTGAATCGGTTTATGAACTTTATAGACACGGTTTGCAATTAGCATTCCTTAGTTTATATAAACATGAGTTCACAAATAATCGTCTTTAGATATAACCTAACTCAAGTTCGCGGACTGGGTTCGCGGACTTAAGTTCCCGGAAGGAGTTCTCAAACTCCAGCAGATTTTCTCGGGTCGGGAACTTCCGCCAGTTCGCGGACTAAGTTCGCGGACTTAGTTCACGGCTCTTGTTTAGGTTCTCTTGATCAACAAAGTTGGAAAACTTCGGTTCAAGTAATAAGGACTTATACATATATGTGTTTCCACAACAATGCTTATATCCATCATTGGTTATATAATCTAAACTCATTTCCGTCATTGAAACATTCTTAGAGGACGTTATATAGTTGTTATTCACAAACCATTTTTCGTCAAAACAATTTTCAAAGTGATTGAAAAATAACATGACTTTCGTTCCTAGGTAAAGATGAACTTGGACAAAGCGAAAGCTTACCAACACATATTTCGAGAAATAGATAGGCGAGTTAAACTCGGCTCAAAATAACAAATGTGTATAAGCAAAGTATATATAGCAAAACGACTTTTGTCTCAATATAGGAGATAGAGTAGATAGACTTTTGAGTGATAGATAAGTTCAAGTCTCCACATACCTTTTAATCGATGAAGTTCCACCAGTTCCTTGAGTAGTTCTTCGTCTTGTATGATGATCCACCATGGAGTTCTTAAGCTCCACTACACTTTCTATCCTAGTCCGAGACTTATCTATAGTAGACTAGAAATCAAGACTTATAGTTCTGATCACTAACATTGAAAACACATGCTTGAGATAGAAACACATGCGAGTTCGACAGAGAAATGCTCTAACAATGTGTGTTTGCGTCCGTGAACTGTGATTGTCCCATACTTTGTCAAAAGTTAAGTCTTTCATATGTCGATATGCATGTATTGATAAAGGAATGAATGAACTTTTGACAAATACAAAAATTAAGCCTATTATGTCATTTGTTGATGGAAGATAGGTTAAAATCTTTTGTTGACAAGGATTATGTCTATTGTATGTCATTTTGCGAATAGTGATGGAAAATAGAATGAATCCTTGTATATTCCGCAGTATTGATCTTCCCTGATCCATAATCTTATGTATACACTGTGAGGCTCCGTAAGTTCTCTTATGTCGAGAATTATCAATAAAATTCATCACTTTTTGTGGTTAATTTGGTTGTATATTTCCGATTAGATTAATAATGGGTTCTCTTGTGATTAATATAGTTTAGTATTTTTTGAATTCAAATTCAAATTCATATTCGTATGTGATTTGTTATGTCCAAAGAAATTCTTCTTTTCTTTTGAAATTAAGGTCGCTCTTGTTGTTCTTTCGGGAATGACATATTATGGGGGAGAGTTCTTAATTGAACTTGTGCTTAATTGCCAAATCTTTGTAGGGAGTGCGGCCGTGGAATATTATAGGGTTATTTTGTATCTTTATAAACTCCTTGATGAAAGCATTTAGCTTCGGCTTTATGATTACATCTAAACAAGTTGATATGTTCTTTCTTTTGGTCATGAAATGTCTCGTTTGGAAATTTCATTAGGATCCCACTAGTTTTCGTACCTTTGCCAATTTTATTGACAAAAAGGGGGAGAATTAATATGTAATTCACACTACAAATACATATGGTTTTCGGATCATTATGTAAGGGGGAGTGGTTTCCATGTGAGATGGAGTATTGACTAAGGGGGAGCGATACATATCACCATAGTATTGTTGTCGAAGTTGTGATACAATTGAACTTTGATGATGCATAATGATACTATGACACTGTATAACAATGATTGAGAATACTTATTTTCTCATTGTTATAGCTACGGATTTTCAACAAAGATGATGCTGAACTTACATTGGAGTACTTGGAAGTGACGAAGATTTCAAGTAATGTTGAAGATTAGGCATGTGGAATATGAGCTACAAAAGTTTATTTATTTATTTTTGTATTCCATATGTATTGATAGTTTTGTCACTAAAATTGACAAAGGGGGAGATTGTTAGAGCACTACTCGGTCGAACTCGCATGCGTTGCTATCTCAAGCATGTTTGTCAATGTTAGTAATCAAAATTATAAGTCTTGATTTCTAGTCTACAATAGCTAAGTCTTGGACTAGGATAGAAAGTATAGTTGAGCTCAAGAACTCCATGGCGATCATCATACAAGACGAAGAACTATTCAAGGAACTGAGGGAACTTCATCGACTAAAAGGTATGTGGAGACTTGAACTTATCTATCACTCAAAAGTCTATCTACTCTATCTCCTATCTTGAGACAAAAGTCGTTTTTTTATATAGACTTTGATTATACACATTTGCTATTTCGAGCCGAGTTTATATCTCTTATCTATTTCTCGAAATATGTGTTGGAAAGCTTTCGATTTCGCCAAGTTCATCTTTACCTAGTGACGAAAGTCATGTTATGTTTCAATCACTTTGAAAATGGTTTTGACAAAAAGGGTTTGTGAATAACAAATATATAACGTCCTCTAAGAATGTTTCAGTGATTGAAATGAGAGTTTAGATTATATAACCATTGTTGGATATAAGCATTGTGTGGCAACACATATATGTATAAGTCCTTATTTCTTGAACCAAAGTATGTGTACTTTGTTGATCAGGAAAACCCCGAACAAGAGCTGTGAACTCAGTCCGCGAACTGGCGGAGGTTCTCATCAAGAGAATATCTGCTGGAGTTTGTGAACTCCTTCTGGAAACTTAAGTACGCAAACTAAGTCCGCGTACTTGAATTGGTTATATCTAAAGATAATTATTTATGAACTTATATTTTTATTAACCAAAGAATGCAAATTGCAAACCGTGGCTATAAAGTTCATGAATGGATTCGAGTGAATCAAATCGTTTTTGCTTCGGTTGTGTCTTGTATAGTTATATAAGATTTATACAATTTAACAACTATATAGCTAGTTCATTTGAGTCATTTGAACTAGTTATGGTTGATATGAAAGTGCTCATATGGCTAACAATTTGGTTAACTACTGTTGAACCAACAAATGTACATGTTTGGGTACGGTTACACAAACCTAAAATCGTGCATCTCATTTGTGTGTAACAAGCTATGTTTTCGATCCAACGGTTGAAAGATATTAGCTTGAATATAATCAGGTTTTCATCTAATGATGAATATTGAATGCTTTTTTACTAAGCTAACATTGATTGCAAACCCTGTTTTGAAAGACTATATAAGGGAGAAGTCTAGCAACTGGGAAAGCTAATCCCCACACCTCCTGTGTGATACTAGTTATATTAGATAGAGTCGATTCTCCTTTAACCTTAGGTTTCTTCTTGAGAACCTATGGTTAACGACTTGAAGACTTCATTGGGATTGTGAAGCCAGACCGATAATACTTTCTTGTAGTTGTGTGATCTGTACTTGCTGATTGTATCATGTTAAGTACAATCGTAACGATTGGCTTGATATTGTTATCTCCGATAGGAAAGATATAAAAGTAGTCACAAACATCTTCGTCTCATCGTTTGTGATTTCACAATATCTTCTTTCGCCGCGTCAATTAAGATTATTGTGAGGTGATTGATAATTCTAGGCTGTTCTTCGGGAATATAAGTCCGGGTTATCAATTGGTTCCTGTTCACCTTGATTTATCAAAATACTGAACAAAAACTTGTAGGTATTTCTATGGGAGACAGATTTATCGATTACCGTAGACTTTTCTGTGTAATACAGATTTGTTTATTAAAGTCTTCGACTTTGGGTCGTAGCAACTCTTAGTTGTGGGTGAGATCAGTTAAGGGAATCAAGTGCGTAGTATCCTGCTGGGATCAGAGATGTAAGGAGCACAACTGTACCTTGTATCGGTGTGAGATTGATTGGGGTTCAACTACAGTCCAGACCGAAGTTAGTTTGTAGTAGGCTAGTGTCAGTAGCGGCTTAATACAGTGTGTGTTCAATCTGGACTAGGTCCCGGGGTTTTTCTGCATTTGCGGTTTCCTCGTTAACAAAATTCTGGTGTCTGTGTTATTTCTTTTCCGCATTATATTTTTTTATATAATTGAAATATCACATGTTGTGCGTTAGTTCAATCAATTAGAATATCCGACCTCTGGTCGTTGATTTACATTGATTGGCACTTGGATATTGGTCTTTGGTACCATCTAAGTTATCTCTCTTATATTTAATCAGACTCGCAGATTTCTATTTTTTTGAGTAAGGATTAAATTGAGAGATCGAGATATTATAACTCTTTGATATACTTTATTAAGATTGAGTCTAGTTGATTCTCTTGAAAGTATATTGGAGTTAGTCCATACAGATTGCTAATTGAAATATTGGGTGTGGTTGTTGTACCCCCGCTTTTTTAATATGTAAGGCATATGTATAATTTAATTTTTAACCCAAAAAAAGGATGCATGTTTATTTTTTTGATTTTGTATGTGATGCTGAAAATCAATAAGTGCTAGATTAACTTTCTATACATGTTGTTAATGATTGATGATCCGTAAACTATGCCAAGTAAACATTTGAATTGGTGCAGATCAATTTTAAATGTTGTATGTTCTCTTTTTATCTTACAAATTTTTAGTTTATTTTAGTTTAGACTTACTTGTTTAATAATCGTTGATGATTAAAAACACGCTTTGTGGACACAATTTTATTATAATCCAAACCTGCAGGGAAATATGCAATACATTTTTTATAGCTGCTGGCATATAAAACCTTGCCATCTGGAATACAGCTCATCACAAATCAGATACTAATAAACTAGCAGAAACAATAGTAGAAGTAAACAAGTAAAATAAGCCTCTTTGAGAAATATATAGAAATTTGTTGACATTAAGTAGATATGTGACATTAAATAGAATTTAATTTTCCCTCTTATTGTTTTATGCTTACAAAAACAACGATAAGAATGGCATCATCTTCGGTTCGAAGGGGTGATCGACCACCAAGTAAAGAAGTTGCGAGAAGAAGATACAGCGAAAGAGACTGATAGGGATGAACACGACGAGAATAAGTATAATCATGAAGAAAAAAGTGATGAGGTTGATGACTAGAATGGTGATAAGGATGATGAAGAGATAAGTAGCTACGGCCATGACAACAAGAACGATGATAATGATGATGGAGAGAATGGTAACAAGGATGGTGATATAGAGTATAAATGAAAAATGGTGGTTGAAGCAAGTGACATCCCATGACAAACGATTGATCAACATCTTCTGGAGCTGAAGTGAGCCGATAAGCCCTTCAAAAAAAGCTCGTTTAATCTCGATGCTCAAAAATTATGATAACCCTCAAAACTCACATTTGTTTTTTGCTTCGGAAGATGATATCCCCGTCGTTAATTTATTGAATAATCAAGACAAAAACAAGAAAAGGCGCAAGAAGTAACTCTTTTAGTTATTTTTATATTTTTTCCTTAGGGATTAAATTCAAACTAGAACAAATTTACTTTCATACATTAAGAATCTTAAATATTACAGACAAGTTTTTCACTTTTTATGTTAAGCATATATTGCGCATTTGAAGCCGTAACATATAACTTTCTATATCTTGGATGTGTTGCTATAGTAGTTACACAAACATTTTAGGTTTTTTTTCCTTTATGGAGGCTTTGGTAGACGTGAATTCATTGAGTTAACAAATACCAGAGTCATCCTGAATTAACTTGTCATAACAAAGTCAATGGTTACCAAAGTCAGGGGAAAAGAAAATTCACAATTGGTCTGGTGTACGAGAGTTCAATGGATTCTTGACCACCAGAGGATCCGTGAGTTTTCAGTGGTTCCAAAGTCAGGGGAAATGAATACTCACGGTAGGTCTGGTATACGAGAGTTTAGTCGATTCTCGGCCACCAGAGGGTCCGTGAGTTCTCAATGGTTCCAAATTCAGGGGAAATGAATACTCACGTGGGTCTGGTATACGAGAGTTTAATCGATTCTCGACCACCAGGGGGGCTGTGAGTTTTCAATGGGTATGGATTCCTTACTTCGATCTAGAAAAAAGCACAGACCAAATAACTCGCTTCTGCATTTGCTTACAAGTTAATATTTAGAAATTGTTTTTCTTGTCATTACAGTTTGCAAGCGAAAGTCTATAACAAAAGTGTGACCCAACTGTTTAATGTAAGACAATGTGGCTTTCTCCTAGTTTTTTCCATCCTTAGTTGCCAACCATTTCTTAAGTCCTTAACACTGGGATATATATTGCTTGCTCTGTCTAAGTCATTGATGTGTCTGCTCATGTTATTTCTACTTTTCTTCCCTTCTACTGCTCTACTGCCACACCATCTTGCCCGTTCTTCTTCAACAAAATCTTCTCCTCCGACAACAAATTCTTTTTGGCCTTCTTACTCCAAAGTCAGGGGAAAATAAATCTGACGATGGGTCTGGTGTACGACAATTCAATGTATTCTCGACCATCAAAGTATTCGTGAGTTCTCAAAGTCAGGTAAAAAGAAAACTCAAGGTGGATCTAGTGTACGAGAATTCAATATATTCTCGACCATCAAAGTATCCGTGAGTTCTCAAAGTCGGGGGAAAAGAAAACTCACGGTTGGTCTGGTGTACGAGAATTCAATGTATTCTCGACCAACAGAGGGTCCGTGAAATTCCTATATCAGGTCAACAAAAAGATTAAAATGAGATTAAAGGTTAAAACACGTAATACAAAAGGATCACACTTAAATAACCTTATAATATCCAAAACAAAACTAAAATTTTGAAAGTAACTCAACAAAAAAGTTTAATACTTAAATCATAATTGAACTCTAATCAGAAATCTAAGCAAATGTCTATGGTTTCAATAGGGCCATCTTGTACTTGTGATGGGACAAGTTCATTCCATCCTTGTGATTTGTAGTATTACCTCATTATAAGAAATCAAGGTATTAGTAGAATTGTTGGTACCAACATGATCTTCCAGTAAGTTTCCAATTGATTTTTCTAGGGTTTCAGATGGTGTAGACAGAGAACTTAATGAAGTTTCTTCAATTTTAATACTCTATATTAAATAATAATTTTATGAACTTTATATCTAGTAACAACTAGGGTTCTAGGATTAAAAAATATTTTTTTCTCATGTATATAAACTCTCGTATGAAAGAAAGAAAAAACCTAAAAGAGAAAAGAAACCTAAAATGTTTTTTATAAACGTTTCTTATTGATTCACTGGGTCACTGATTTTTCAACTCAATCTCTCACTTATTAACCGATTTACTAGCCTAGTTTGAGGGCTATGGATAATAATAAAAAAGGTCAAACTTCGAATTTTAGTAAACATAAATTGACCAAAGTCACATGGGCTATGATTATCAGAAGTGTGGGCTATATTTAAGAAAAGCCTAAAAGTATATCAAAGAGTTATATCTCACTTTCTCGATTCAATACTTACTCAAGCAAATAGAAAACTGCGAGTCTAATTGAATACAATATAAATCACTTGAACGGTACCGAAGACCAATGTTCAAGAATCAATCAATTTCAATGGAATTGTTATTCAACCTAGAGTTTCTCTTTAGCTTAACATGCCCTTTTGAATCACAAAATAGACATACTTTCTGATCATGAGGGTGATTAGAAGGTTTTGTCTTAACATCATCGTTTGAAGATTTCTTCCTCCCATTTGATGTGCAACATCCTTGATCAATGGAGATTGCAGGCACATCTTTTTTAATAGGAAGGGATTCCGGTTTTACTTCTGAAACTGGATCTCTTTTGGTTTCAAGAGAAGTAGATGGTATAGAGGACTTTTTAAAACATCCTTGAATCGAGAGTTTATTCAAGCGATGTTCAATTTCCAAAACATCCTTAGGATACGTAAAGACTGAACTTCAACGTTTTTGGAATTACAGTCTCTTACTACACCAAGAAGAACATTAACATGGTTTTTTAACCGATTAAATATATCAGCTTGGATTCTAACAAGATTTAGAATCAGTTCACTCTCTTCAGCTGTTTCCCTTTCATTAATAGAGATAGACTCTTTTGAAGGGTAGTCGGTATAACACATGTTAGTGTCTGTCTGTCTCGTCAGAACACATGGTTCGTCTATATTTGAGATTGACGAATATTTTTCTTTAATAGATACAGTCGAGACAGGACTTTTATTTTTGGTGATGCATTTATCAGAGATAATACTCTTGTCCATAGAGTCAGATCGCTACAAACTCAGACTTGTAAGGTCTTTAAACGCGTTTGCCTGCTCTGATACCAATTGAAAAAGCGGGGGTCTAACAACCACACCCAATATTTCGATTAGAAATATGTATAGACTAACTACAATATACTTTTAAGATAATCAACTAGACAGTCAGACTCAATCTTAATAAAAGTATATCAAAGAGTTATTTCTCACTTTCTCGATTCAATACTTACTCAAGAAAATATAAATTTGCGAGTCTAATTGAATACAAGAGAACTCACTTGAACGGTACCAAAGACCAATGTTCAAGGATCAATCAATTTCAATCAACAACCAAAGTTTTGATTTTCCAAATTGATTGATTCAACGCACAACTTGTGATATTCAATTATATAACAAAATATAATGCGGAAAAGAAATAACACAGACAAAAGAAGTTTTGTTAACGAGGAAACCGCAAATGCAGAAAAACCCTGGGACCTAGTCCAGATTGAACACACACTGTATTAAGCCGCTACAAATATTATCCTACTACAAACTAACTTCGGTCTGGACTGTAGTTGAACCCCTAATAAATCTCACACTAATCCAAGGTACAATTGCGCTCTTTACGTCTCTGATCCCTGCAGGATACTACGCACTTGATTCCATTAGCTGATCTCACCCACAACTAAGAGTTGCTAGGAACCAAAGTCGAAGACTTTAATAAACAAATCTGTATTACACAGAAAAGTCTACGGTAATAGATAAATCTGTCTCCCATATAAATACCTACGCGATTTTGTTCCGTCTTTTGATAAATCAAGATGAACATGAACCAATTCATAACCCGGACTTATATCCCCGAAGAACATCCTAGAATTATCAATCACCTCATAATAATCTTAATCGACTAGCGAAAGAAGATATTGCGGAATCACAAACGATGAGACTAAGATGTTTGTGACTTCTTTTATATCTTTCCTAACGGATAAATCAATCTCAAGCCAATCTTACGATTGTGCTTAGTACGATAGAAATAACAATATCAGATCACAGAACTACAAGAAGTCTTCAAGTCGTTAACCTACAGGGTCTCGATAGAAACCTAAGGTTAAAGGAGAATCGTCTCTAGATAATACAACTACTATCACATAGGAGGTGTGGGGATTAGGTTTCCCAGTTGCTAGAGTTCTCCTTTATATAGTCTCTCAAATCAGGGTTTGCAATCAATGTGAGCCTAGTAACAATGCATTTAATATTCACCGTTATATGAAAACCTAATTAGATTCAAGCTAATACCTTTCAACCGTTAGATCGAAACTTATCTTGTTACACACAAATAAAATCCACGTTTATTTAGGTTTGTGTATACGTACCCAAACATGTACATTTATTTTGTTCAACAGTAGTTAACCAAATGGTTAGCCATATGAGCACTTTCATATCAACCATATTCTTCTATACCATAACTAGTTCAAATAAATCAAATGAACAAGCTAGAGAATTTTTCAATTGCTTAGATCTTATAGAAGTATACAAAACACAATCGAAGCAAAAACGATTTGATTCACTCGAATCTATTCATGAACTTTATAGCCACGGTTTGCAAACTTACATTCCTTAGTTTATATAAGTTTAAGTTCACGAATAATCATTTTTAGAAAATAACCAACTTAAGTAAGCATACTGGTACGCAGACTTAAGTTCCCGGAATAAGTTTGTTTTCATCTCACAAACTCCAGCAGAAATTCATGGGATGTGAACTTCCGACAGTACGCAGACTCTAGTTCCGGTTTTCCTGAGCAGCAAAGTACGCATACTTTGGTTCAAGGAATAAGGACTTACACACATATGAGTTACCACACAATGTTTATTTCCAACCATGGTTATATAATCTAAACTCTCATTCCAATCATTGAAACATTGTTAGAGGACGTTATATAGTTGTTGTTCACACACTATTTTTTGTCAAAGCAATTTTCAAGTAATTGAAACTTAATATGACTTTCGTCACTAGTAAAGATGAACTTGGCCAAAGCGAAAGCTTACCAATACATGTTTCGAGAAATAGAAGCGAGATAAACTCGGCTCGAAATAGAAAATGTGTATAATCAAAGTCTATATAGCAAAACGACTTTTGTCTCAAGATTGGAGATAAAGTAGATATACTTTTGAGTGATAGATAATTTCAAGTATCCACATACCTTTTATTCGATGAAGTTCCACCAGTTCCTTGAGTAGTTCTTCATCTTTGTATGATGATCGCCATGAAGTCTTGGGCTCAACTAAACTTTCTATCCTAGTCCGAGACTTAGCTATAAGTAGACTAGAAATCAAGACTTATATTTTTGATCACTAACATTGACAAACATGCTTGAGATAGCAACGCATGCGAGTTCGACCGAGTAGTGCTCTAACAAACATGTACTGTTTAATGAACAAACCTGTCAAGGTTAGGAACGGGTCTAATAGCTATTGAATATAGATCACGATAACATATGACTTTGAAGTAATCGTCGACTTAATCAAGCATCCTTCCTCCAGATCTAGCAATAGCTGGAAAATATCTACCAAATTAAACTTTTTTTTCTCTAGATCTACCATATGAGACATGCACACACAAAATACACCATATTATCTACCAAATATCTACACAGTACATATTCATATGTTATCTGCAGTACACCTAAGATAATAGTTTGGTGGATATCATATCACAGAGCATGCTACTTAAAAGAGAGAAAAAAATAACTAAAATTCAGATGATAGAGATTAGGGGTAAATGCTAACCTTGGAGAATGTACTTCAAAGAGGTTAGCATCTGACTGGCTAACTTTCCAGGGATGGCCAATCTGAATGTGTAGTTCAAGCAAGGCTTTATACACATGGGTTTACAGTTCTGGGTTCATCAAGACACTCTCTTCGCGACGTTCTGACATCAACTCGATAATACGTACCCTACATTATATGTAGATTAGTGGAGACTGCTTAAAACATAACATACATGCTTGTATTGTTACAAAGAAACTAATAAAATCTTAACACTACATATAAGCTTGTACTGTGACAAAGGAAACTGATACAAACCTAATATTGTCAAGGAACGCACACACAAGTAACTTCTTATCGCGGTTAATCCAACTATTAAATGATTAGGCAACGCTTGAAGAAGTCTGACCATACCTACAACCCTTGAAGAACGCACTGGACCACTTTTTCCTTGGAATACTGCGGCAGTAGTCAGCAACCCAAGGCCTTCCCAAATTAACCATTTCTTGAAGAGCTTCCTCGTATCTTGCAGGAGAAAGCGCATATGTTGCCTTTTGGAAAGAATCAGTCATTTCTTTATACTTTTCGTCGGACTTTGCAATAGATAAGTTTTGGCCTAAGTAGAAGTAGCAATAGCTCTGATAAGAATTGGGGAACACTTTGAGAATATATTTAACCAACCCTTCACCTCGGTCAGTCATAAAAGTGATAGGGAAATCATCATCCAAAGCTTCCTTCAGATTCTTGTAAAATCATTCCCAGTTGTCGTTATTTTCTGTAGAAACTAATGCTTATGTGAGAGGATAAAAACCTGCAAAAGGAATTATCTGCTGTGTTAGGTAACTTCTAAAAGGAAAACAACCAGTACATATCAACATTTTTGATATGTACTATTTTTTTCTGCTAACAGAAAAATAATAAGCAAACTGTTTGAGTATGTGAAAAAGCTGACACTACATATTGACATGCTGTATGGTTTACCTCATACTCAGTAAGGTCAATATGTAGTAGTATACTCATTGTCAGTATCGTAGTAAATGAGTAATCTGACTACCAAACACTACATATCAACATGTAGTCCTTGTTCTATTCTACTATTTTTTAAGCATAAACAGTACTAGTTATACTAGTTACATATCCTTGTATTGTTACAGAAATAGACAGTACATATTAGCTATCAATATGTAGTCCTTGTTCTATTCTACTATTTTTTTAAGCATAGATAGTACTAGTTATACTAGTTATATGTCCTTGTATTCTTATAGAAATAGACAGTACATATTAAGACGTGTTGCCATTAAGACATGTTGTCAACATATGAAGAAAAAAACCAGTTACCTTGATTGCCGTTAAGACATGTTGCCGCCATGAGAGCTCCTCTAAAAGTCCCAGTAAGAAATGTACAATCACAAAATACCATCGGACGACAGAATCTATAGCCCTCTCTACAAGCTCCAAAGCAAATAAAAAGTATATTGAATCTCTTTGTTGCGTCATTGTAGTCGAAATAAATATATGACCCGTGGTTTGTTTCCATAACTGCATTCACCCACCATGCAAGATCAGTGTATGACTTGACATCATCTCCAAAAATCTGTTTATGTGACAACTCAAGTGCATGATATGTGTGGTGATACTTGATGTTGATTCCGCCCCCAACTTTAACATAATCTACAATCTCTGTTATCTTTATGAGAGGGTTGTGCCTGACAAGCTCATGAATTAAATTGTTCATAGGCTTTCTCGAAACTTTTGGATCCTTCAACATATAACCACAAGCACAGCTGTGCCTCCCCACATATTCCTTTATCTTAAAAACATCAAAATAGAACTACCAATGGCAGTTGCATGAAGTTTCCATGAACATCCCTTCTCGCTGCATAAGGCGGTGAATCTCTCAAGGTCATTCTTCAACTTATTTACCTTATACCCAGTTCTCATGCAGTATTTTCGCAAGTTATACGTACAACATGAATGCCACCACAGAAAAGTTGTTTTGACCTCAAAGATGTTCTCACAACCATCTGAAAAAAGCACATTTGGAACCTCTTTACCATCTTTCAAATAACTGTTTTTTGCAGTCACAATTAAGTCTGCATTGCTGTCAACATCCATACGCCTAGAAGAACTAGATCCGCCAGCTGAAATAACATCCACCTGCAAATCAAAGAAAACCGATTTCTTTGAAGAATGTAATGTAGCAAGACTTTGGAGCGTTACGTCAGCAACAATATGAACTATCACTTCATTCTGGACATTATTAACGACAATAGTCAATGGAGTCAACCAGCTCCACGTATTACAGATGGCAAACTTCAAATCTTCTAAAGTCGAAGAAGATGTAACCAAATATCCAAATTGGTATTACTTGTGATATACACGAGAGTAGCAAGCAATATCTGAATCATTGCCAGCGACAAAAATGTTGTCCCTGTAAAAAATGATCCAAAATTAACAGAACCAAGAAAAATGTGTTAAAACTTAAAAATGTCTATTTTCATCCTGTATTGTGTCTGTAAGATCGATATGTGCTATACATTTTGATATATATTGATATGTACTACTGTTTGAGGGTGAAAACGGTTTCTGCTGATTGCAGTAATTTTGGGTGTGTGGGTGAGAAACGAGTCTAAACCCTAAACAATTTACTGCAAGGGAGTACATTAGATTCAAGAGATCAATCTGTACGAATCCGGCCTAAACCAAGAAATGGTCGTTCCAGACTTGCTTCGGTCACAAAGAGGAGGAAAAGGGTTGGTTTTGGGGAGGGAAGCGAAGAGAGTGTTGAGACCAGAATAGTTTAGCCTGGAAAAGTAGTTGTTTTGTGACTTGTATCAGAAAGTGGGAAGCTAACAGATGGGAAAGCTAGCAAACGTTTTCTGAATGTTGTATGCTCCTGACCAAACTTGTTTTTCGGTGGAAATAGGTAATGCCTATTTATACAAGTCGAAGTGAAACGTACTCTGGTCTCATTAAGAAATGGAAAACGGGTGAGTAAATGGGAGGAGGTGGTATCCGGTAACGCCTGGAATTTATGTTCCATAAAAGAAAGCGTTTCACCATTACTCCCTGTATTTACTAACCGCCTCATACTTATGACACTTTCTTATAACGGGCGTAGTGTACGCCGCACGCTGTAAACCGCCAAACCAATACCCAATGAGCATCCCCCAGTTTGTGACATGCATTGATGTATCGAGTTTTTTCGTGGAAAACAGGTAGCACGTTGTTGTTGTATGGCAAGTTGAACTTGGGAGACTTTCCGGCTCGGTGGTGACCTTCGACGGTCGAAATTTTGCATCTTAAGAGGAAAGGTAGCCGTTGATTATTGCAACCCTTCGTTTGGTAGCCAATGGCATGAAAGCATGACCAATATGGATTTAATATGGCCTAGTTTAGGCGCGGCTAAAAGTTAGGGCCAAAGGTTGCCATGCGTTAGCTGGTAACCTTGGACGGCTAAGATCTGCACCTTAGATGAAAAAAGTGGTCGTTGATTGTTGCATGCCTTCGTTTTAGTAGCCGCATAGGGAAGGCCGGCAAGGTATGGCGCGGAAATGTGGTTGGCATGCCATTGGCACACGTGGAATGGCATGCCTTGGCGCTGTTTGGCGTGGCCAAAACTAAGGTTTTGGGTCAAAGGTTACCATGCGTTGTTTGGCGACCTTAGACGGCTAGGATTTGCATCTAGGATGGAAGGGTGGCCGTTGATCGTCGCACGCCTTCGTTTTGGTAGCCGCATAGGGAAGTCCGGCATGGTACGACGCGGAAAGGTGGTTGGCATTCCATTGACACATGTGGCATTGCATGCCTTGGCGCGGTTTGGCGTGGCTAAAACTAGGGTTTGGGGCCAAAGGTTACCATGCGTTGTTTGGCGACCTTGGACGGATAGGATTTGGATCTAGGATGTAAGGGTGGCCGTTTATCGCCGCACGCCTACGTTTCGGTAGCCGCATAGGGAAGGCTGGCATGGTATGGCGCGACAAGGTGGTTGGCATGCCATTGGCACATGTGGCATGGCATCCCTTGGTGCGGTTTGGCGTGGCCAAAACTAGGGTTTTGGGTCAAAGGTTACCATGCGTTGTTTGGCGACCTTGGACGGCTAGGATTTGCATCTAGGATGGAAGGGTGGCCGTTGATCGTCGCACGCCTTCGTTTTGGTAGCCGCATAGGGAAGGCCTACATGGTATGACGCGGCAAGGTGGTTGGAATGCCATTGGCACATGTGGCATGGCATGCCTTGGCGCGATTTGGCATGGCCAAAACTAGGGTTTTGGGCTAAAGGTTACCATGCGTTGTTTGGCGACCTTGGACGGCCAGGATTTACATCTAGGATTGAAGGGTGGCTGTTGATCGTCGCACGCCTTCGTTTTGGTAGCCGCAAAGGGAAGGCCGGCATGGTGGGGCCAAGGAAAATGACGCAGACGGCTTGGCATAGTGGGGCCAAGGATTTGGCACGGACGGCTTGGCATGGTGGGGCCAAGGCAAGGTGCGGTTGGCTTGGCATAATGGGGCCATTGGTTTGGCACGAACGACTTGGCATGGTGGGGCCAAGACAAGGTGTTATTGGCTTGGCATGGTGGGACCAAGGGTTTGGCATGGTGTGGCTAGCATGGTTGGGGCCAAGGCAAGATTCTGTTGGCTTGGCATCGTGGGGCCAAGGGTTTGGCATGCCATTGGCGCATGGTGCGGATAGCATGCCTTGGCGCGGAAGACGAGGCTGGCATGGTTTGCCATTGGCACAGTGGCGCGTTTGGCATGGTTGGCATGCCTTGGCGCGGAGATGTGGCTGGCATGGTTTGTCATTGGCACAGTGGTGCGGCTGGCATGGTTGGCATGCCTTGGCGCGGAGATGTGGCTGGCATGGTTTGCCATTGGCACAGTGGTGCGGATGGCATGGTTGGCATACCTTGGCGCGAAGATGTGGCTGGCATGGTTGGCATGTCTTGGTGTGGAGATGTGGCTGGCATGGTTTGTTATTGGCACAGTGGTGCGGCTGGCATGGTTGGCATGCCTTAGCGCAGAGATGTGGCTGGCATGGTTTTCCATTGGCAAAGTGGTGCGGCTGGCATGGTTGGCATGCCTTGGCGCGGTAGCATGATAATTAGGGTTTAGTATGTACGAAGATGATGTCGGTCAATAATAAGGGTTCCGTCGTGGAACATGACATATGTATAAGAAAAGGTACCCTGGTAATTCTTATGCAGACGTATTAAAGGGTCTCAATAAATGCGTTTAAGTTCGGTGACGTCACTGTCTGACTAGGGTTTTCCGATTTTACCCCTAAGCTAAAAACCACCATCAACATTAAGTCCCCTGCTTAGCTCGGCACATGGGCGTTGTTGCGAGGTAAGCATAAGATGGTGACATACAAGGACAAAATCGAAACGTAAATCATGCAAGATGGTCAGGAAGATCCTTCTAACCTTTTTCGGGAAGCATGAAGAATCTGTGATCCTTGTGTTTGGCAGCTTTGCGTAGATTCTGCTCGTGGTACTGCAGGTTAGGTATCAGAGCGGTAGAGGCCGGTTGAGATGCAAGCTGCTGGCCTCGATCTGGAACGGTTGTGCGTCTTCTGGGATAGGATTTGGAACGCGGAGCGGAGCTTCTAGCATAGACTTGGCGTGAAGGGAAGTCGCTGGCATTGGATCGGCTTGGGATTAGCCGTCAGCATTGGTCGGCTTGGACTTGGAGCCGTTATCACTTGATTGGCTTGGAATGGGAGCCGTCACCATTGGTCTTCTTGAAATGGAGCTGCGTGCGTTGCTCGGCTTGGAGTGGAGCTAGCTTGAGTTCCTAGGAAGGATGACGACTGGCTTCTGTAGAAGGATGACGGTCGGCTTCAGTTCCATGGGATGATGCCAACTTTGTCTGAATTAGGGTTTGGCATGTCGAAACCCTAATTAGCGCCCTGTACTAGAATCGCTGTAGAATTCTCGTACGAACTCGGATTTTGACGGTACACCCTCCATTCCGAACGGAACAAAATTTCCTATTTTCCCACGCGTAAATATTTAGGTTTTGATCTTGTTCGGGAGGTGAAAACAACTCGACAGTAAAATTCAGGAAGAATTGCGGGCCCCTGGAATGACGACATCTTGCCTTAGTTCCGTGGGAAGATGATGACTGTCTTCGAGAAGATAAAAACTTGCTTCAGTTCCCTAGGAAGGTGACGACTGACCTCAGAAAGATAACAACTTGCTTCAGTTCCCTGGGAAGGTGACGACTGGCTTCGGGAAGGTAACAACTTGCTTCGGATTTTAGCATGCTGCAACCCTAATTAGCGCCCCTTACTAGAATCGTTGCATAATTCTCGTACGAACTCGGATTTTGACAGTCCGCCCATCCATTCTAAGGGGGAATATTTAGGTATTGAGCTCGTTAGGGAGGTGAAAACATCTCGACAGTAAAATTCAGGAAGAATTCAGGAGGGATGTTGCGGACCCGAGGTGGCATAGTCGCGCTCAGTCATCCGTTTCATGGAGCAAGAAGGAACCTTTATTCTGTTCAAACTCTAGAAACTCCACCCCGCATGAAAAGAGGTATCGACCCTATTTTGCTTTTCGTTGCTCGTCTGGATCCGTACTTTCGTTTGTAGTGTCTATCCAGTGGATTCCAAAATTTACCAAACTCCATTGCATTCTTGGGATGGATGGATAAAATATATGCTCGGTAACGATTATTTCAGGGCTAATCTTGGAGATTATTTTTTTCTTTGTGGGTTCATCCTTGATTTTAGGTTGTTCACTGTCTGGACCTTCTGATCGCAATGATGATGTGCTGCTATCAAGTCTTCCAGAACTTTGTTCCAAGCGACATCCTTCGAACCATCCTCTGAATCTTGGACTATCGTATGTAATGAGATGTGGTCAGAAGTCCCCAGTTATACTTCGGCTTGATCTGTTGGCATGGATGAATATGTGAATGTATCTTTGAGGCGTGCTCTTGAAGTCTTCGGTGTACACTTACGGCTTCGTGTTGAGAAATTCCTGCGGCTCGTGAAACTTCGACAGTGATGATGTTGAAATCAAAAATAACCTGGTTGAGGGGAGTGAAAGCGTCTCATGCTGGTAGGCCCCATGTGTAGCCTATTTTCATTGCATCTCCTTGAATCCACGCCCACGTGATTTGATACAAGCTTATCATACTCTTCTGGATGTGACGCTGGGATGCTCAGGATATCGCATGTACAAAATATTCTGGATCGCGAAGATGCAGGAATGAGAGAGTTATGTTGTTTATCGTGGCTCCCTCTGTTTCTTCAAAAAAATGTTTCAGCCGCGTCTCTGGAGTTATCTCATGAGTCTTTGATAATCTTCGGGATGGATTGCGATGAGCAGTCCCCAATCGCATTTTTATTTAGTTTCGGAAGTTGTTTTCCTCTGAGAAGGCTTGGGATACACCGCAGCCTCGTAAAGTGTTGAAGGCGTCTTTTAGACAGAGAGGTGATGATATTATTGCGCTACACCCTTGAAGAGTAGATGACCTTGTTGTGTCTATGGCCTTTTGGTTGACTGTGTATTATGAGCTTTGGGATTCCGTGTAGATCCTCAGTCCCCAAGTATGGTGATGTTTCCATCTTTGTAGTGATTGCTTCTGAGGTGAAGCTCTGGATGGTATCAAAAAACGAGTGACAACAGTTCTTGGTAGCAGATGTAATCAGAAGAGACTACATCGTCGTGGTAACAAAATAGGTTGGCAGGAATTGTATGGGCATCCATGGAAGTAAAAGGATTGGCTGGATGCGTAAGAGAGCAAACTGTCCATGATCATGTGTTTTGGCGGGATGGATTAAAAAGCGGCCATGATTACGAAGATTGACTGACTACGATCATGATCCTTGACATGGGGAGTATGGTGGTACGACCCTTTGTAGGAAGGAGTGGCGGCCACGGTACGATCCTTGGAAGGAGGGAGCGGCGTTAAAGCGGCTTCGGCTCTTGGAGAGGATGTTGAAACTTAAGAAGCCAAACGCTGAAGCTTCGGCTTCGGATCCTGGAGTATCTTATAGAGAGAATGCTAAAGCGTTTTCGGCTGCTGGAGCGAACGTTGAAGCAGAGCGGCTGCTGAAGCGAACGTTGAAGCGGAGCCGCTGCTGGATAACATTGTATCGGAGCCGCTGCTGGATAACATTGTATCGGAGCCACTTCTGGAGAGAACGTCGAAACGGCGCCTTGCAACTCTCATATCATTGATGGTTACCATGTTGAAGTCGGAGACCGTGTCACTCAGCGTTCTGTCAAACTCGAAATCCCTCAAGTGATCAGAGGTTAGGAGTCCCCAGTTCCATCTATCGATCGTACTTTCCAGGAGAGGTTGGGGTTTGGGAACGGCTTCCCTGGCTGGAAACACCTTCTTTCCTGATGCAGTGCGGTTGAGGGATGCAAATATGTCTTGACGCTATGCCTTGGAGAAATATAGAATCTCATATAACTGTTTCATCATAGACTGCACGACTTTGTGGGCGAAGTCCCCAGAAATCGTGCAGCTCCTGACGGGAAGAGGGTCTCTATGAACTCAGGAGGGTTGCTGATCTCCTTTGCCTTGATTTTGGAGAAGTCTTTCCTGATATTTACTTGTGATGAAATTGGATTGCTGATTCCCTTCTACTGTGCGTTCAAGAGCAGCGCGAGCCTCTTCATCAATAAACGCACGTCCTGCTGAAGTGCATGTGCCGAATGTTAAAAGTATTCCTTGTCAGCTCCCTCTTGGGTTGACATGACTTTTATGGTGGTCGCTCCGTCAGTGTCTTGAGAAAATAGGTATCTCCTTCTGAGTTATAAACACGTCTGTCTGGGCCTTACGAGAACCTTTTGTCTTTCCATCAAATCAACAGTGGTAAAAGGAGGTCGGCTTATTCCGGCTCTTCCAGTATCTTGCCCTGACGGTGGAGTAGCACCGTCTCTTGTGACGGTTGGAGCTGTCATACTTGAAGAAACGTTGGGGTGGCGGAAGAGGCTCTGAATCTGGTGATCGTAGGTGTATCGTGCAGAGATGGCACGGTTTTGATCACGGAGTGCTGGAGCCATGACGTTGTTTCGAAGGGTAAGGATGGCGCTGCTTTGGCTGGTTGTGGAGCGGAGAAGATGGCGCTGGAAGGATGCAAGCTGCTGGCGCTGGAAAGGATGCAATCTGCTGGCGCTGAAAGGATGCAAGCTGCTGGCGCTGGAAAGATGCAAGTTGTTAGCGCTGGATCGATCCAAGCTGCTGGCGCTGGAAAGATGCAAGTTGTTACGCTTGATCGGCTTGTAATGGACGCTGGCTTGACGTGGGAGCTGGCTTGGATCTGGTATGGCACGGACTGTTGGTTGGGCATGGCGCGGACTGTTGGCTTAGCACGACGCTGGCTTGGCGTGGAGCGGACTGTTGGCCACCGTGAGGCTTTTTCTTGGGCGGCCAGTTGCCTCTTTCCATACGCAACTCAAATAGGAAATCCTTTCCTTATTCAAATTCCGAAAGTGTTATGCCTATAAAAGAGGTTGGCTTTCCTCTTTCTTTTTTTTTTTTAAAGCAAAAAAAGCGCCTGGTTTATGGTTTTGATTTTCTGGATTTTTGTGCTGATAGACAAGTGTTACCCTGAGGGTTTTGGATTATTATTTTGGAATGAATTGTTTTAGGATGATGTCGTTTTTGGTTATGATTGTAAGTGACACAAACATCCCAGGGAAGATATGGAACCGTGAACGTTGCGTGTCGGTAGATGACATGGGATAAAGCATAACATGGCTATCGGTTTTATCATTCCCGTGAAAAATTGAAATAGTAAACCATGTATTTTGTCTAGGCAGGACTTACTCGGTTTTTTGGATCTGCTAACGAAAAATGAGTCAGATGCAAGTCCATGTTTTGTGGGAAGCACCGCGATTGCGGAAGTCCCCAGTCGTCCCTGAGTCACTTCATAATCGGGTCGTCGATCCCTGGGCGGATCGTTTGCTTTTAACCTCTGGGAAGTCCCCAGTCGCCCCTTGTCGTGTCATGACTGGTAACCGGGCCGTCTGGTAGCTGAGTCGTCCATCCCTGAGCGGATCGTTTGATTCTACCTCGTGACGTCTGGGTCGAAATATGAGATCGGGAATTAGAAATTGATATTGTAACTGAGAGATTAATCCTCCCACTGTGGTCGCTAATTGTTTGAGGGTGAAAACAGTTTCTGATGATTTCGGTGATTTCGGGTGTGTGGGTGAGAAACGAGTCTAAACCCTACACAATGTACTGCAAGGGAGTACTTTAGATTCGAGAGATCAATATGTACAAATCCGGCCTAAACCAAGAAATGGCCGTTCCAGACTTGCTTCGGTCACAAAGAGGAGGAGAAGGATTGGTTTTTTGGAGGGAAGCGAAGAGAGTGTTGAGACCAGAATAGTTTATCCTGAAAGAGTAGTTGTTTTGTGACTTGTATCACAAAGTGGGAAGCTAACAGATGGAAAGCTAGCAAACGTTTTCTGAGTGTTGTATGCTACTGACCAAACTTGTTTTTCGGTGGAAATAGGTAATGCCTATTTATACAAGTCGAAGTGAAACGTACGCTGGTCTCATTAAGAAATGGAAAACGGGTGAGTAAATGGGAGGAGGTGGTAACCGGTAACGCCTGGAATTGATGTTACATAAAAGAAAGCGTTTCACTATTACTCCCTGTATTTACTAACCGCCTCATCCTTATGAAACTTTCTTATAATGGGCGTAGTGTACGCCGCACGGTGTAAACCGCCAAACCAATACCCAATGAGCATCCCCCAGTTTGTGACATGCGTTGATGTCTCGAGTGTTTTCATGGAAAACATGTAGCACGTTTTTGTTGTCTGGCAAGTTGAGCTTGGGAGACTTTCCGGCTCGGTGGTGACCTTCGACGGTCGAGATTTTGCATCTTAAGAGGAAAGGTAGCCGTTGATTATTGCAACCCTTCGTTTGGTAGCCAGTGGCATGAAAGCATAATCAGTATGGCTTTAATATGGCCTAGTTTAGGCGCGGCCAAAAGTTAGGGAAAAAGGTTGCCATGCGTTAGCTGGTAACCTTGGACGGCTAAGATCTGCACCTTAGATTTAAAAAGTGGCCGTTGATTGTTGCAGGCCTTCGTTTTAGTAGCCGCATAGGGAAGGCCGACATGGTATGGCGCGGCAAGGTGGTTGGCATGCCATTGGAACACGTGGCATGGCATGCCTTGGCGCGGTTTGGCGTGGCCAAAACTAAGGTTTTGGGACAAAGGTTACCATGCGTTGTTTGGCGACCTTAGACGGCTAGGGTTTGCATCTAGGATGGAAAGTGGACGTTGATCGTCGCACGCCTTCGCTTGGGAGCCGCATAGGGAAGGCCGGCATGGTATGGCGCGTCAGGGTGGTTGGCATGCCATTGGCACATGTGGCATGGCATGCCTTAGCGCGGTTTGGCGTAGCCAAAACTAGGGTTTTGTGCCAAAGGTTACCATTCGTTGTTTGGCGACCTTGGACGACTAGGATTTGCATCTAGGATAGAAGGGTGGCCGTTGATCGTCGCACGCCTTCGTTTTGGTAGCCGCACAGGGAAGGCCTACGTGGTATGGCGCGGCAAGGTGGTGGCATGCCATTGGCACATGTGGCATGGCATGCCTTGGCGCGGTTTGGCGTGGCCAAAACTAGGATTTTCGGCCAAAGATTACCATGCGCTGTTTGGCGACCTTGTACGGCTAGGATTTGCATCTAGGATGGAAGAGTGGTCGTTGATCGTCACACGCCTTCGTTTTGGTAGCCGCATAGGGAAGGCCGGCATGGTATGGCGCGGCAAGGTGGTTGGCATGCCATTGGCACATGTGGAATGGCATGCCTTGGCGCGGTTTGGCGTGGCCAAAACTAAGGTTTTGGTCAAAAGGTTACCATGTATTGTTTGGCGACCTTGGACGGCTAGGATTTGCGTCTAGGATTGAAGGGTGGCCGTTGATCGTCGCACGCCTTCGTTTTGATATACTCATAAGGAAGGCCGGCATGGTGTGTCCAAGGCAAATTGCGCGGACGGCTTGGCATAGTAGGGCAAAGGGTTTGGCACGGACGACTTGGCATGGTGGGGACAAGGCAATGTGCGGTTGGCTTGGCATGGTGGGGCCAAGGTTTTGGCGTGCCATTGGCGCATGGTGCGGATAGAATGGTTGGGGAAAAGGCTAGGTGTGGTTGGCTTGGCATAGTGGGGCCAAGGGTTTGGCACAGACGGCTTGGCATGTGGGGACAAGGCAAGGTGCGTCTGGATTGGCATGGTGGGGCCAAGGGTTTTGCATGCCATTGGCGCATGGTGCGGCTAACATGGTTGGCATGCCTTGGCGCGACAGACGTGGCTGGCATGGTTTTCCATTGGTACAGTGGTGTGGCTGGCATGGTTGGCATGCCTTTGCGCGGAGATGTGGCTGGCATGGTTTGGTATTGGCACAGTGGTGCAGATGGCATGGTTGGCATGCTTTAGCTCGGAGATGTGGCTGGCATGGTTTGCCATTGGCACAGTGGTGCGGATGGCATGGTTGGCATTCCTTGGCGCGGAGATGTGTATGGCATGCCTTTGCACGAAGATGTGGCTGGCATGGTTTTTCATTGGCATAGTGGTGCGGCTGCCATGGTTGGCATGCCTTGGCGCAGAGATGTGGATGGCATGGTTGGAATGCCTTGGCGCGGAGATGTGGCTGGCATGGTTTGCCATTAGCACAATGGTGCGACTGTCATGGTTGGCATGCCTTGGCGCGGTAACATGAGAATTAGGGTTTGGTATGTACGAAGATGATGTCGGTCAATACTAAGGGTTCTGTCGTGGAACATGACACATGTATAAAAAAAGGTACCCTGGTAATTCTTACGCAGACGTATTAAAGGGTCTCAATAAATGCGTTTAAGTTCTGTGACGCCACTGTATGACTAGGGTTTTATGATTTTACCCCTAAGCTAAAAACCACCATCAACAACTACGAGATCATATCAAAAAAAGAGCATTCTATATGCAGTTCGTATGGATATGTACTGTGGGATACGTAATACATTATATATGTGTTGATGCAGTTCATACATAATACATATTGATATGTCACGTCTATTTTGAATGAATATGTGCTATATATGATTGTTTGCACCCAAAATTACTTTTAAGCACAAAACACGATTGGTTGATGATGATGATAAAATTAGGGTTATGAAACAAATTGAAGAAAAATAAAAGAGATAAAGAATTTAACGTGGTTTGGCAAGTTGTGCCTACATCCACGGATGGAATTCTGTAGGGAGAGATTTATTGACATGATGCTTACAATAGTTGTGTGGTTAGAAAACCTACAATTCCATATCCCTTGAGTTGGATTTTTGGCCTCTATTTATATGAAAAAATCCTAATCTAGTTCCATAATAACCCTAGATTTGTAGTTATCCATAATAACTACCTAGATTTGTACTTATTCTTGAAGATCCATGTCTATCTTCCACTGATTTATGTTTATCTTGAAAGATCCTTGTATATCTTCCCCAGATTTGAGTCTATGTCAAAATGACTTCCAAAAATAAGTCCTTTGGGCTTCCATAATAAGCTAGACTGGGCCTCTATATTAAGTCATGTGGGTTTCCTCAATAAACCCACGGGTTACCACAATAAACCCGTTTTGGCTTCCACAACAAGCCATGTGGGTTTCCACAATAAAACGTTTTGGCTTCCACAAAAATCCATGTGGGTTTCCACAATAAACCACAGGTTTCCACAATAACCCCGTTTTGGCTTCCACAATAAGACATGTGGGTTTCCACAATTAAACCGTTTTGGCTTCCACAATAAGCCCGTGAGTTTCCACAATAAACCCATTTTGGCTTCCACAATAATCCATGTGGGTTTCCATGCACCCTCATATTACAGGTACCTAGCACACTGGAAACACGTTCAAAGTACCAATAATGTACTAAAAAAATTTCTTATATAAATTTACGCACGTACCGGCATGTGAGGCTTGACATATAGATGTGCTCTCCGTTAGCACTTCCTTGTTTTGACCTGGGACCAGCCACTTTGCTGCTTCTATTTCATAGAATAGCATTCTTATCTATTTTCCACTTGTTCGAATGCAGGTACCACTAGTAGATAACCATCCATGTTAATTTCCCAGCTACTTCGGTCTTGCTTTGGCACATTTTGCTCCATCTCTTTGGTAAGATATTTCCATAACTCACTCGAATGCAGGCTACTATTGTAACTTGTTAGGCACAATGATTGCCTACATGCTCTCGTACTGGTGTAGAATTTGCTAGCTTAAACCTCTTGTGCCTGGGAATAATGATTGTACGACAAAACACTTTACTATTATTCTTGACGAACTTCTGTCAAAACACTTCGTCTTTGTTTTTCTCTTTTCTCCGTAGGCGTTCATTCCTTGAACCTTAGCCGCCCCATTACTTTCGATGATACTAAAAAAGATGTCTTCTATTGTTCGACTTTTTTAAACAAGTTGCTTTTGATTGCATGCTCGGGGTTACTTTATACGCCAATATCCGTAGTGATATTCCCAAATAGAAAAGATGCCCCCATGTGAAGCAGGAACTAGATCTATTTTATCCGTTCCTCACTTGCTAGATGGCTCTGGGCTTATGATCAGGTATCTTTTCCGTTGCCATCTTATTTCTGAATTGTCATGATTTTTTTCTTTTGGAATCGCCCTCAAAAGAAAACTAAAGTTGTCATACATCGTGACGGCGTGCCGATAATTGCCTAAGTGAATTATGGCACATTCTAGTGCATATTTGGCGCAGTTTGCCTTTTGAAATGCGCCCATGCTAATTTATCGTTTACAGTATGTACTTGAGAATTCTTTTATGAGGTAGGATCCGTTGACATGGTTAGAGTGACATAATCTTGACATTTTTGCGCCATTTTTTCTCCTAAACCCAGCCGTTAATGAATTTAAATCTAATTTTTTTGGGACATGTTTTTATTATAAGTCTCTACACTCCAACCAAAAATGAGAGTATTCCGAGATGTATAAGACCACCATCTACTATTTTGAATATAGCCGTTGAAGATTAACGGTTGAAATTAAAGTTTATGGATGGTGAAGTTTCGTATTTCAGAAAACTGTCATTTTTGGTAGGAATATAGAGTTTTATATGAGGAACATGTCACCAAAATCTTAGCTTCAAATTCATTTTCGTTTAGATTTTATAGAAAAAATGACACTAAAATGTTATGATAATGTCAATCTAACCATGTCACCGGATCCTTCCCCTTCTTTCATACGAATGCCTACTTACTAGCTTGCGAGGATTGACAAGTCCACTGCATCATTATGAGACCCAAAGCCAACGCACTTATTTAATCTTTATAGCTCTTCCGTCGGTCCCTTGGTGGGATCTTACTAACCAAGATTGCTAATAGGGGTACCAAAGTGCTTGGGGGTGTACCACATTACATATAGGACAAAACAATCATTTGCCTTTGGATTGGTACACCTCAATCAAATTGGCACCCCCATTAGCAGCCTTGTTACTAACTTTACCACTTGAGTCATAAGCCCACATGCTAATCTCTTCCTATTCATCAAAGAAAGAACACGCCCTATCATGATCCCAATTAATGTCGCTTCATAAGTGACCAGCTTGGTACAGTGGCGGAGTCAGAATTTTTGGTTGGATGGTGTATTATGGAGATAAAACTTGAACCTTGTCTAGTCTTGATCTTCTTGTAAGAAAGACATAACGGTTTGCTTCAGACACAATACGCAAAACAGTAATGAATTATGAACAAATAAAGTTATATAAATGTAAAGAAAATCATTTGGTTCACTAGAAAGACCACTAAACACCGTGGAATTGATCACGACTTGGATCACTACAATAATATAATGGGTACAACTACGTGCTTGCAACTTTGAATAGATTACTGAGCAAGTTCATGGAAGAGGTGAGCATGTGATATTCTCTCGCTGAACGAGTAAAACTAGTTAAAGAGTTTGGAAATTTGGGTGGGTCCATGGCACCACCCACCCCACTAACAGCTCCGCCCCTGGCTTGGTATATTGTCATCGTTTTCCAATTTCTACGTACTCTAGCTGTGGTACATTTCATGATGTGTTCAATCAGCGACAACCTCCATTGCCAGTAAGAATCCGATTCCTTGTAAAATTAAGAATTTGACTCCCTTTGAAACTCCACTCTGTTTCTTTTCCTTATCAAACTCTGAGGCAATATTATTTGTACGCCACTATTCTTTTCCATATATAAATATGGATGAACAATTGTCGCAATATCACATCTGAAAATTTCACCTCCTTGCTAACTCTCTCAGGTAAGTATAGCTTTTTTCTCCCATTTCTTTCTTTATGCTCCACTTTTCGTCTTTGCGAACTGTTGAAACAAACGGAGGCTTTCCCTTCTTCGAAGAATTGCATTTCATTCAGTCCTTAGCCAACCGGGAAAGAGTCCTGGGACTTTCTTTGCAGAATTATCAACAACAAACGGACAAGATTAAAAATTAGTTCGAAGTCCTCAAGACTAGAAAACTTGAGGTTAACGATGCCCTGAAAGTCATCCAGGGACGGCGTGATCGTGCTTGTACCCTTCCACGCTCGAGCCCATGGGTACGGAGGGCATGTTGATGATTCTTTCAGTGATGAAGAACCATACGATCCTCAAGAGTAGTCGACACTTTTAGAAATTCTTCTGCCATTCTCCGTAGGCTAGTTTAGGATCTTGAACCCTATATTCCATGCTTTCCTAGTCGTCCCCATTACTTGCAATGATATTGAAAAGGAATCCCTTTATTGTTTAACCTTTCTAAAAGATGACACTTTAGCCACCCCAATGATCTGCAGAGACACTGACAAAGACGCCCCCAGGTGCATCGGGGAATGGACCTACAGTATCCAATCCCTTCTTGCTGAATGCCCAATGACTCGTAACGGATGTAATTTGCTTACTGGTCTCTCAACCCATGCACTTTTTTTTCCTTTTTCCTTTTTTTTTTTTTGCCTCATGCATGTTGTTTATATAGATAGAAGTATCCTTGAAATAGAAGTTTATAAGTCTGCCTCCGGAATGATTCCCACAACATCCTTTATGCGAATCTGTTAGAAAAAACGCTTTAAAAATACCATTTTTTCCATGGACTATATTTTGATCCCTAAACCTATTGCCCATTAATTGTTTTTTCATTTGAATAGATAAAACAATAGTCCCACATTGACTAAAATCTAAAGAGTTTTAGACTTAAATACCATAGAATTGGCTATAAGGGCATGGCCCTTGGGTCATTAGACTTTTGTGCTTGGAAGGAAGACCTAGACTAGGGCAAGGTTGCCTTTCCCGTACGCGCGGTGCTTTGCACAGAAGCACGAACGCCGTCGCCGTCGGTCGGCTCGGGTTCGGGTGTGGGTGTGGGTGTGGGTTCATTAGATCCTATCTTTTTGCTGAAATTTTTGGTACTTGTTTTCCACACAAGTAGAAGAATCTTTTCTTTGTCTGTACGTGTTTTGTCCTGACTTCTTTGTCTGAACGTGCTTGTCTTGGCTTCTCTGTCTGTACGTGTTTTTTCCTGGATACCTTGTATGTACGTATTTGGCTTGGCAGCAACACACTGCTCCATGCCTGACAAAACAACTTTTCTTGCACTATCTTTAACCCAACATTACCAGTATTTCTGTCATAAGCATGGGTTTTCTTTCTTGTTTGTAACTACACAAACACTATATAAGAGAGTAGTTGTAAGCTCAGATAAAACACACCACAGAGAAACATCTCTTCTACTCTCCCTCTGTTTTTCTGTAAACATCTCTTCTACTGTTTTAAGTTCTGCCAAGCTCTAAGGGTACCCTCATTGTATGCTACATTGAGGGGTACTAACTGTAGTTGTATCCTGGAGGTGACTCGCCAACTGCTGTAGCATCTCAGAGGAGTGGCAGGCGATATTGCCTTTAGGACAGCGTAGTTACGTGCCTCTACATTTCTGTGCAGCCAGCAACATATTTTGAGCTAAGTATCTTCTTCTCAGTTACATTATTAGTAATTTCCAACAATCTAAAGGCAATATCCTCTTTACTATATTTTGTAACAACATGGGAAAGAGTACTGTAGACAAACCCCCAAAGTTTAGTGGCAAAGACTTTAAACGATGGCAGTCCAAAATGTTATTCTTCTTAAAAGACCAAAGGCTAGATGAAGTTGCCTTAGAAAGACCCTCAAGAAGGCTTCATGACCGTGGTTATGAAGATAGACTGGATAGGTGGACTAGGAAAATTACATGTGCAAAAACCATATTCTTAACTGTCTGGATGACTCCTTGTACGACTTTTATAATGCAAAAGAGAATTTTACTGCTTTTGATTTATGGGAAGCCCTAGAAGAAAAATATCTTGCTGAGCTGCTGGAAGCAAGAAGTTCTTGGTGGCTAGGTTCCTGGAATATAAGATGACTGATGAAAAGCCTGTTGTAGAACAATTCGTCGAACTCCAGCTACTCATCAACGAAATTCTTGCTGAAGGCATGCATATTGATGAATCTCTACAAGTATCTGCAGTGATTGAAAAGCTACCACCCTCATGGAACGAGTACAAGAGGAGGCTGCGACACAAGAATCGTGAAATCACCATGGTGGAGCTGGGGAAAAAGATCCAGGTGGAGGAACTTCTGTGCTGCAAGGACAAGAGCCTGATGCTGAGCAAAGACATGTCAAACAAAGCTCATGTCCTGGACGATAATGCTGCGTCAAAGAAAAGGCACGGAGAATCCAGCAAAAATGGTAAACGTAACAAACAACGTAACTCCAAAGGTAACCATCTTAAGCCAAAGGGTGGTGTCTCCAAAAACACCATCAAAGGCGACTGCTATAACTGTGGGAAAACTGGTCATATGGCCAAAGACTGTAGGGCACCTAAAAAGACCAAAAATGATCCTAAACAGAAAAATAAGGCAAACGTAGTAGATGATTCTGGATATTTTACTGGCATGGTGTCTGAAGTCAACCTTGTCTCTAATGTGACCAATGTGAGAGACTGGTGGCTTGATTCTGGAGCCACTAGGCATGTCTGTAAGTTCAGAAATGCTTTCTCCTCCTATAACAAAGTAGGAGACGATGAGAAATTGTTTATGGGAAACTCTTCTACCTCTAAAGTGGTAGGAAAAGGCAAGGTTGAATTGAAGCTCACTTCAGGAAAAACTCTCGCATTGAATGACGTGTATCACGTCCCGGACATATGCAAGAATCTTATCTCAGAAACCATCTTACTTGGGAAAGGTTTTAAATTTGTAGCTGAGTCTAACAAAGTTGTAATCTCTAAAGGTGGTGACTTCGTAGGAAAAGGATATGTCACTGAAACATGATTAAGCTTAGTGTACTTTCTTTGAACTTGAATGATAATGCATCTTCTTCTGCTTATGTTTGTGACTCCTCACATGTTTGGCATGATAGACTAGGACATGTTAATTTCAAATCTATTGAAAGACTTGCTAAATTAGGCTGCATTCCTAAAATAAACTTTGACAGAGGTCATAAATGTGAAATTTGTGTTGAATCTAAATATGCTAGAAAACCCTTTAACAAAAGGTTGAACGTAGTACAACTCCCCTAGAACTAATCCACTCGATTTGGGAGATTTGAAATCAACACCAACTAGAGGAGGTAAAAAATGGTACATCACTTTTATAGATGATCACTCAAGATACTGTCAGGTTTATCTTCTTAGAAGTAAAGATGAAGCCTTAGACGCTTTCAAATTATAAACTTGAAGTAGAAAACCAAAGAGGTGTTACTATTAAAACTCTTAGGTCGGACCGAGGCGGTGAGTATGTGATACCTATAGGAGAATTCTGCAAACTTAATGGCATCATTCATGAAACTACTGCACCTTCTTCACCTGAGTCGAATGGAGTAGCTGAAAGGAAAAACCGAACACTCATAGATATGGTGAACGCTATGTTAGCTAGTTCAGGGCTACCTTCGAACCTGTGGGGGGAAGCAATTCTCTCTGCTTGCTATATCTTGAACCGAGTTCCATTTAAGAAATCCGACAAAACTCCATATGAGTTATGGAAAGGAAGACAACCGTCCTATGCATACTTTAAAGTGTGGGGGTGTTTGGCCAAGGTGGCCACTCCTCGTTCCAAGAACCAAAATAGGACCTAAAACTGTAGATTGTGTTTTCCTAGGATATCCTGAGCACACTAGTGCTTATAGGTTCATGGTAATTGGTGAGAACACCATAATGGAATCCAGAGATGCAGTGTTTTTCGAACACATTTTCCCTTTAGGGTCTGGACCTCATAAAAGGGTCCGCGATGATCTCTCAGATGTTCCTTCGACTAGTCAACCCCCGTCTCTAGATGCTGAAACCGAACCTAGAAGAAGTAAGAGGGTCAGAACCGAGAAAGGTTTCGGTCCAGATTTTGTGACTCTTACGGTAGAGTCTGAACCCCAAACCTATAAGGAAGCTATGACTTCTCCGGAAGCTCCCTTCTGGGAAGAAGCTTCAAATAATGAGTGGGATTCCATTCAACAAAATGAAACTTGGGAGCTTGTAGACTTACCTCCTGGTAGTAAAACCATAGGTTGCAAGTGGGTCTTCAAAAGGAAACTTAGAACAGATGGAACTATAGAAAACACAAAGCTAGGTTGGTAGCTAAGGGGTACAGACAACAGGAAGGATTAGATTTCTTTGATACCTATTCACCGGTCACTAGAATCACTTCTATCCGGATGCTGATTGCTATTGCTTCTATTTATGATTTGCATATACATCAGATGGATGTTAAAACTGCTTTTTTATATGGTGAATTGAATGAAGAAATTTATATGGACCAACCTGAAGGTTTTGTTGTGAAAGGTTTTGAAGATAAAGTATGCAAACTGAAAAAATCTTTGTATGGTTTAAAACAAGCACCTAAACAGTGGCATGAAAAATTTAATCATGTAATGATATCTAATGGCTTCAAGGTTAATGAATCTGATAAATGTGTTTACATTAAATCTGTGGATGATTCTCATGTTATTGTGTGCCTATATGTTGATGATATGCTCATATTAGGTAGTAACCTTGATAGTATTAATACCACTAAAAGCATGCTTAACGAAAACTTTGACATGAAAGACTTAGGCCCTGCTGATGTAATCTTAGGGATGAAAATCAGAAAGATGTCTGATGGATATAGTCTTAGTCAATCTCATTATGTTGAAACTGTGCTTAAGAGATTTAATCATGAAAATGCTAAACCTGCAACTACTCCTTATGATCCCAATTGCAAATTGAAAAAGAACAAGGGTGAGGGTATTTATCAACTTGAGTATTCTCGTGTTATTGGCAGTCTTATGTATTTAATGAACTGTACAAGACCTGATATTGCCTATACTGTGAGTAGATTAAGCAGGTACACTTGCAACCCTGGGCAGGATCACTGGAATGCTCTCTACAGAGTTCTACGGTACCTGAGAGGAACTTCAAACTATTGCCTAAGTTTTGGGAAGTATCCTGCTGTGCTAGAAGGGTATTGTGATGCTAACTGGATATCAGACTCAGATGAGTGCAAATCCACTAGTGGGTACATCTTCACACTTGGTGGTGCGTCTGTGTCATGGAAGTCTACCAAACAGACATGTATAGCCCGATCCACCATGGAGTCTGAGTTTATAGCCTTGGAGAAAGCTGGAGAGGAAGCTGAATGGATACGAGGTTTCCTGGGTGGAATTCCACTCTGGCCCAAGCCTGTGTCTTCGATCGCAATCCACTGTGACAGTCAAGCTGCTATTGGATGCGCAAAGAATAGTGTATACAACGGAAAGTCTATACATCTTCAAAGAAGACACAAGACAGTGAAACAACTACTCTCTACTGGAATCATCTCTATAGACTTTGTAAGGTCTAAAGAGAATATTGCAGATCCTTTGACGAAAGGGTTATCTAGAGAGGTAGTTAGATCCACATCGAAGGGTATGGGACTCAAGCTCATAGAATAAATCGCCATGAAGGACACTCAACCTTGTGAATGGAGCTCCAAGATCAAGGTTCAATGAGATAACTAATTTTTGGTGATGTCGAGAGAGAGCACTATCTTTGTCCCTCCCTATGGTGTAACCGTATGATAGTGCTGTCTGCATGTTTTAGGATGATCTGTCAAGATCTTAATGAGTTCCATGGCTTTGCTTAAAGAGGAGTGTGGCAGGACACTCTTAATGGACTCACCTATGTGGATGTTGGAAGTGGGGCCGCTTCCTATGAGAATTTGAGCTTTTTCTCTAGAGACATTCATTAAGTCCGGGATTTAGCCCACGGCCAAAACGGGCACAACGGCAAGAGCTTGGCAGCTTTCTTTGAGAAATCAAAGCGTGGTTGTTATTTCTGAATTGCACTCATTGTTGACGGTTCAAGACATTGTGTTCACCGTAACAACAAGCAGTTCCGGTAACCTCTCACTAAGTTAAGGTTCAATCTCTGGGACACCTTAGCCTAATATTGATGTATTATGTTTTCTCGTATTTCGTCGATATGTTTTATCATTCATGTGGGGGATTGTTAGAAAAAACGCTTTAAAAATACCATTTTTTCCATGGACTATGTTTTGATCCCTAGACCTATTGCCCATTAGTTGTTTTTTCATTTGAATAGATAAAACAATAGTCCCGTATTGACTAAAATCTAAAGAGTTTTAGACTTAAATACCATAGAATTGGCTATAAGGGCATGGCCCTTGGGTCATTAGACTTTTGTGCTTGGAAGGAAGACCTAGACTAGGGCAAGGTTGCCTTTCCCGTACGCGCGGTGCTTCGCACAGAAGCACGAACGCCGCCGCCGTCCGTCCGGTCGGTCGGTCAGTCGGGTCGGGCTCGGGTTCGAGTGTGGGTGTGGGTTCATTAGATCCTATCTTTTTGCTGAAATTTTTGGTACGTGTTTTCCACACAAGTAGAAGAATCTTTTCTTTGTCTGTACGTGTTTTGTCCTGACTTCTTTGTCTGAACGTGCTTGTCTTGGCTTCTTTGTCTGAACGTGCTTGTCTTGGCTTCTCTGTCTGTACGTGTTTTGTCCTGGATACCTTGTCTGTACGTATTTGGCTTGGCAGCAACACACTGCTCCATGCCTGACAAAACAACTTTTCTTGCACTATCTTTAACCCAACATTACCAGTATTTCTGTCATAAGCATGGGTTTTCTTTCTTGTTTGTAACTACACAAACACTATATAAGAGAGTAGTTGTAAGCTCAGATAAAACACACCACAGAGAAACATCTCTTCTACTCTCCCTCTGTTTTTCTGTAAACATCTCTTCTACTGTTTTAAGTTATGCCAAGCTCTAAGGGTACCCTCATTGTATGCTACATTGAGGGGTACTAACTGTAGTTGTATCCTGGAGGTGACTCGCCAACTGCTGTAGCATCTCAGAGGAGTGGCAGACGATATTGCCTTTAGGACAGCGTATCGTATACGTGCCTCTACATTTTCTGTGCATCTCCAGCAACATCGGTTTGAGCTAAGTATCTTCTTCTCAGTTCCATTATAAGTAATTTACCCAACAGAATCTTCAGTCTACGTATGCCTGCAAGCATTCTTCATCGTTTTTCGGCCCAGCATCTACTGTTTGGAGGCTCTTTTATCTGCAAATAATGCAAGTACCACAATCTTTGGTCCATAAATGTCTGTTCTTTGTAGTGTATGCGCATCCGTAGTCACACTGTTCTATCACGTGTATCCGTGATGGAAGAACTTTGAGCTTTGGGGAGTGAACTTCACATGCCATAACCACTATGGATTGATGATTGGAGTCGCGTACTTTAAGTTAACCACTTTTTGTTTGTAGCAAGTCTGCCTCGATCTCGTTGGTACAGCTTGTGGGATGTAGCCTCTTTTATGCTTTCGTAGACTGGCATCCCCTTGTTGTTTTTCCCTTCAGTACAGGTCTTAATACAATTGTACACACCATGCATTAAATAAGGTATGCAAAATCTTAGATGCTCTGCATAAATTGTTTGAATGACATTTTGGAATGCATGATACTTATCTCGCTTCCCCATATGCTGCATTTTGGAGTCAAAATTTGGTAATTCAAATCTCTACTCCTCATCTTGGTAGACTTATGATGTCTAGTCATATGACCTGATCTGGAGCCTCCTGAGCAGTACCGAGCTTTTCTTCTTGTCTGCAACGCTCTTTTGGCACAATTGTTTGCTGCAACTTTGGTGTAGTTCGTGTCCTCCACTCAAATTTTCCATAAACTTAATGTCCCATTATCTCTCTGGGACAGATAAAAGTGAGCATAGATTTTCCGAGAGGAGCCGTGAACGTGAAAACCAAAGTTCACCAGTAATTGACATTCCACGTCACATTCTTTATCAGTCTTGAAATACTTTTCATCAAACATTTTACGTTCTTCTTCAGGGAAACAAGATGGCAGGTTCTCCATGATACTCTACTTTGATTAGAGAATTCGCATATCTTCCATTACTTGCATTGGTTGAAACCTTTTCATTCGCAACGAGCAGAATGATCTGAGATGATTAATTTATGTTGACTTGATCGATGCACGTAAATTGATCTATCCGAGTTGGAATCTCCGAGATAGTTACATCCAAACGAATTGGATTGCTACGAGGTTATTGCTCGAGTTAGTACGCAGTAGCTGCATCTTGATCTTGCTTTTTATTGTCGTTAGCTGACGAATGTCGAATGTTGGCGAGCTTTAGATTGACCCCTAACGTCAAATTGATTCTTCTTGAATTATCACTTCACGAGTTAAATTGGGTTTCTCTGTGAAACCCAGCTGTTGGCTAAACAGATCGTACTGCCATATCTTATGAATCTAACGGTTTAGATATGCTGGATGTTGAGGTGTACATGAGGCTGGACGTATCTGGATGTACAATAGAAAAGCTCTGTAGACGCTGTCTGCAACTATTATATCTGTTACTCCATTTGTAACGCTCTCAACTACTGTTTCTTCAATGTATCGCAACAGTTACTGCATCTGTTTAACGGTTTCTTCAACCTTTGTAATGGTTTCTTCAACTGTCGTAACGGTTTCTCTGAAACCCTAAATCTTTTTTTTTTGTTCCGAGACGTTTCTGCAACTCTGGATCACAACGTCCAGGATCATAACTTTTCTGAAAACTTTCTGCAACTTTTCTCCGAAAAGGTTGTAAACACTCTGCAACTCTGTTCGCAACTTTCTGGATCACAAATTTTCTGAAAGCTTTCTGCAACTTTCTACGGAAAAATTGTAAAGTTTCTGCAACTTCAGGGTTGAATGTTTTAGAAACTTTCTATAACTTTGAATCGCAACTTTCTGGATCTTTCTGCAACTTTTCCGAAAACGTTGTGAACTTGTTTTTTCCTTATTTCCCAAGACTCTTTTAAACCCTAATCTTCAAAAACACTTGGAAGGAGAAACTTTTCTGAAAGGGGAGCACGATTTTTTGATCGGGTTTCCTTAGTCGGAGCCAATGTTTGTACCCAAAATTACTTTTAAGCAAAAAACACGATTGATTGATGATAATGATAAAATTAGGGTTATGAAACAAATTGAAGAAAAATAAAAGAGACAAAGAATTTAACGTGGTTCGGCAAGTTGTGCCTACATCCACGGATGGAATTCCGTAGGGAGAGATTTTATTGACATGATGCTTACAATAGTTGTGTGGTTAGCAAACCTAGAATTCCATATCCCTTGAGTTGGATTTTTGGCCTCTATTTATAGGCGAAAACCCTAATCTAGTTCCATAATAACCTTAGATTTGTAGTTATCCATAATAACTACCTAGATTTGTACTTATCCTTGAAGATCCATGTCTATCTTCCACTGATTTATGTTTATCTTGAAAGATCCTTGTATATCTTCCCCAAATTTGAGTATATCTTAAAATGACTTCCAAAAATAAGTCCTTTGGGATTCCATAATAAGATATACTGGGCCTGTATATTAAGCCATGTGGGTTTCCTCAATAAACCCACGGGTTTCCACGATAAACCCGTTTTGGTTTCCACAACAAGCCATGTGGGTTTCCACAATAAAACCGTTTTGGCTTCCACAACAAGCCATGTGGGGTGTCCACAATAAACCCGTTTTGGCTTCCACAATAACCCATGTGGGTTTCCACAATAAACCCACGGGTTTCCACATTAAACCCGTTTTGGCTTCCACAATAAGCCTGTGGGTTTCCACAATAAACCCACGGGTTTCCATAATAAACCCATTTTGGCCTCCACAATAAGCCATGTGGGTTTCCACAATAAACCCGTTTTGGCTTCCACAATAAGCCATGTGGGTTTCCACAATAAATCTGTTTTGGCTTCCACAATAATCCATGTGGGTTTCCACAATAAACCCACGGGTTTCCGCAATAAACTCATTTTGGCTTCCACAATAAGCCATGTGGGTTTCCACAATAAACCCACGTTTTGCCGATATCAAATAGCTTGTGCGGTTCGCACGTACACTATTTTAATATGGTACAAACAATGATCATATAAAAACAAAACAAAAAAATTACATTTTTGAAGGAATATATATGCAGTACATATTGATATGTATTAAATATATATTACATTATTTGTCTAATGAACAAAGGTAACTCCATTGCAACACTCAGTTCATACATAATACATATTGATATGTCACGTGTATCATGTGTTATACATGATCATATCAAAACAAACAAAAAATCTACATTACAACACAACTAACTCCATTACCACACTCAGATTAAAAAAAAAATCAAACAAAGATTACTTAAAAAGAGTATTTCCCTACAACGAATCTTTGTTATGATCATGTGTCTCAAGAAAATGAAAAAACGAAGAACAATGAACAAAAAAATCTCAATTACAAAATCAGAATAAAAAATATCACCAAAATTACTAAAAAAACGAACAAGCACGGAATTAAATAATGTACATCATAGTTAAACGATTAGTTACTAATCAATAAAGAAATTGAACAGAAATACATCATAGATAAGAATCTGATCATCATGATTTCAAAAACTACGAAATCAATCAAAAAGCAGCCGCAGAGAAGTTGATTATAGTATAAGTACCTTGTTCTTCTCTGAAATAAACCTAACAATTGAGAGCGGGAAACAACAGAGACGATAAAAACCAGCAGCATTAGAGAGCGAGAGAACTCAGATCTGAGATAAAAAGGAAAGAAACAGAGCTCGGCAGGATTCTCACTAGTTATATCAGTTGCAGAAGGGTAAATTTGGAATTATTTTAGCTGGCTCGCACGTGTACTTCAATTTTCTAGACGAGCGGACAAAAATTCCGGTCCTAAAACATGATTTTAGACGAGCGATTAAATTTTTTTCCGGACTGGACTAGCCATTAACTGGGTCACCAAAACTGGATTAACCAGTAATTCCTAGTCTTAAAAATTCTTTGGATATTCGTATCCGTTAGATTTAAAATATTTATTACTTTTTTTATTATATATGATGACAGAGATTTACGACCTGCCGACATCCTTATTCTTAACTAGGAGAATGGTTAAGATGTATGAATGTCACAGGCGTCTCGCCTTTCACTGGTGAAGGCGTACGTGCTTTCGCCCCAGGCAAATCCATTTCGAGTGCTATTTCGCGTAAACGCACTAAATACCTGGACACACATGTCTTGCATGGCTATGGTTTGGGTGTTCTTGCTTTCTCTACTTTAGGAGAACTTAGTGAAGATACTTTGTGTTTTTTTAAGCGTCTAAAAATTTGTCTAGTTAGTAATGATGCTACTCCATTATACTTTCAAGATAATCAACTATACAGTCAGACTCAATATCAAGAAAAGTATATCAAAGAGTTATATCTATGTTTCTTAATTAATCAACAAATCAAACAGATAGATATCTGTGAGCCTGATTATTGTAAGAAACTACTTGGACGATATCAAAAACCAATATCCAAGTGTAAATCAATTTAATTAACAACCAAAGGTTGGATTCACAATTGATTGAACTTACGCACAACCTGTGATATTTCAATTATATAAACAAATATAATGCGGAAAAGAAATAACACAGACACCAAAAGTTTTGTTAAAGAGGAAACCGCAAATGCATAAAAACCCCGGGACCTAGTACAGATTTGAACACCACACTGTACTAAGCCGCTACAGATACTAGCCTACTCCAAGTTAACTTCAGACTAGAATGTAGTTGATCCCTAACCAATCTCACACTCATCAAGATACAGTCGCATTCCTTACGCCTCTAGAACTACGCCGGATTCTGCGCGCATGATTCCCTTAGATGATCTCACCCTCAACTAAGAGTTGCTATGACCCAAAGTCGAAGACTTGATAAACCCATATGTCTCATACACAAAATTCTCTTGAATTGATAAATCTGTCTCCCACAGAAATACCTATGAGTTTTGTGCCGTCTTTTGATAAATAAAGGTGAAAAAGAACCAATTGATATACCAGACTTATATTCCCGAAGAACAGTCTATAAATGTCAATCACCTCACACTAACCTTAATCGTATGGTAGCGAAACAAGATATCGTGGAATCACAAACGATGAGACGAAGATGTTTGTGACTACTTTTTATCTTGCCTATTGGAGATTAAATCTCGAGAAAATCTTAGAGAAGATAGTACTCAATCACGATAGAAAACAACAAGATCAGAACACACAATTAAAGAGAAAATAATTGGGACTGGCTTCACAATCCCAATGAAGTCATCAAGTCGTTAACCTTCTGGGTTTTAGAAAAACCTAAGGTTTGAGGGGAATTGACTCTAATCGCAACTAGTATCACAAAAGAGATGTGCGGATTAGGTTTCCCAAATGCTAGAGTTCTCCTTTATATAGTCTTCAAATAAGGGTTTGCAATCAATGTTACCTTGGTAACAAAGCATTTAATATTCACAGTTAGATGAACACCTGATTAGACTCAAGCTAATATCTTGAACCTTTAGATGAAAGCCTGACTAGACTTAAGCTAATATCTTTCAACCGTTAGATCGAACTTAGCTTGTTACACACAAATGAAAAGTGACTTCATTTAGATGTAAGTAACTGTACCTAAACGTGTACACCTTTGTTGGCTCAACAATAGTTAACCAAAGTTAGCCATATGAACACTTTTATACCAACCTTATTCATCTGAACCATAACTAGTTCAAATGACTCAAATGAAACTAGTTCTAGAGTTGTTCAACTGTTTGTATTCTCATAGAAATATACAAGACATAATTGAAGCAAAATCGATTTTGATTCACTCGAATCAATTCATGAACATTATATCCACGGTTTGCAAAAGATTTCATTCCTTATTATATAAATGTATTAGTTCATGAAAAAATCGATTTTAGAACATAAGTATGCAAACAGGTACGCATACCTAAGTAGCCGGACTTGGACTGTGTTCGCCAGTATGCAAACGGGTACGCATACTGTCGTACAATTCCAAGCTTCAGTTTACTCCAGTATGCGTACTGGTGCGCATACTATAGTACCCAGACTTCAACTGACTTCTCCAGTACACGTACAAGTGCATATACTCTAGCTCCCGGACTATACTGACCTCGCCAGTACTCATACGGGTATGCATACTACATTTCGGTCTTGGATCAACATATATGCAAGTACGCATACTGTGCTTATAATTCAATTATGGTTAAGTGTTCTAAACTACCATTTCAATCATTGAAACCTTCTTAGAAGACGACAATAGCTGTCTCACACAAACTATTAGCTTCAAAGCAATTTTCAAGTGATCGAATGATTAATACGAAACATTCCGAGTCTACATCAAATGACTATCTCATGCAAATCATGTAATATGTTACCAGACGATTTTCACAAGATCATCTTTTGACTTTCGCCAAGTATATAAGATCAACTTGGTTAAAGCGAAAGCTTACCAACACATATTTTGAGAAATATGTAAGCAAGTTAAACTTAGCTCGAAATATCAAATGTGTATAATCGAAGTTTATATAGCTATATGACTTTTGTCTCAAATAGGAGATAGAGATAGATTTTTGAGTGACAGATGAGTTCAAGTCTCCACATACCTTTTGTTGATGAAGTTCCACAAGCTACCCTTAGTAGTTCTTCGTCTTTTAATTAATGAATGTCTTGGAGTCCAATGCTAAACTACACTTTCTATCCTAATCCGAGAGTTAGATATAAGTAGACTAGAAATCAAGACTTATAGTTTTGGCAACTAAACTTGACAACAAGCTTGAGATAGAAACGCTTGCGAGTTCGACTGAGCAGTGCTCTAACAATCTTCCCCTTTGTAAATTTTAGTGATAAAACTATCAATACATATGGATTACAAAATAAATAAAATTTATAGCTTCTCATCCAAATGCTTGATCTCCTTGGTTCTTCAACATTACTCAAAATCTTCGTCACTTCCAAGTACTCCAGTAATCCTGAATATGTTCAACTCAGCATCATAGTTGTTGAAGATCCGTAGCTATAACAATAAGAAAAGCGTAGGTCTCAATCATTATTATACAGTGTCATAGTATTATTACACAGCATCAAATTCCAATTGTATCACAACATTGACAACAATACTACGGTGATATGTATCACTCTCCCTTAGTCAATATATCATCTCACATGAAAAACACTCCCCCTTACATAATGATATGTAAACTATATGTATTTGTAGTGTGAATCACACATTAATTCTCCCCATTTTTGTCAATATAAATTGGCAAAGGTACGAAAACTAGTGGGATCCTAATGAAATTCTCATCGAGATGCTTCATAACTAAAAGAGAACATATCAACTTTGTTTCGATGATTTCACATAGTCGAAACTTAGTGTATTCATCAAGGAGTTTATAAACATACAAGAAAAATCCTACAATATTTCACAGATACACTCCCCACAAAGATTTGGGAATTAAGCACAAGTTCAATTAAGAACTCTTCCCCATAAAATGTCATTCCTGAAAGAACAACAAGAGCGACCTTACTTTTACAAGAAAAGAAGGATTTGTTTGGACATTAACAAATCACATGAGAGATGAATTGTTTTCCAGGATACTCAATTAAATTAACCACAAGAGAACCCATGATTAATTTAATTGGAAATGCTCAACATAAGAGGAGTTACGGAGCCATATAGTACTTTCACATAGAAACGGATCAGGGAAGGATCAATACTGCAGAATATTCAAAGATTCATTCTATTTTTCATCAATATTTGCATAAAGACATATAATAGACTTAATCTTTGCAATCAAAACTTCATCCTATCTTCCATCAATATTTGCATAATGACATAATAGGCTTAACTTTTGACATATATGGGACAATCATAGTTCACGAACGCAAACACACATATCCCATAACAAGTTGTTGCAATATATAAAACCAATAAAGATTAAATACTGCAAAAATTTCATCAATATTTTCATAAAGACATATAATAGACTTAATCTTTGCAATCAAAAGTTCATCCCATCTTCCATCAATATTTGCATAATGACATAATAGGCTTAACTTTTGACATATATGGGACAATCATAGTTCACGCGCAAACACACATATCCCATAACAAGTTTTTGCAATATATAAACCAATAAAGATTAATATTGCAAAATCATCTTCCAAATAAATTTTAGAATTTAAATAAATAAATCTAAGAACATTGCAAGATGAAAATCGTTGGCGATAGCTATGTGTACTCACAATAATTATTATTTCAAACCCTAATTATTCTTCTTAAACACAAGAATAAATTCTCATAAGAAGTTTCTTAGACAATAAGGCCTCTAAAAAATTCTTTATCGTCCCCGAACTCCTTGTCGTCAACATCCATAGGAACATAAGGTTCATGAAGAAAGGAGTCAAGTCCAACGAACCTTCTAGAATGATGCCGAACCAGGGCCTTCTGAATTTCGAGAGTCCTCAAGACAATAGCCTTTATTTACTGAATCCCCTTTCTTGTTTCCGTCAACTCTTTAAGAACCCTAGAAAACTTCTGTAGATTAGAAGGAAAAACTCTTGGTTTCCTCACATTCCTCTTTTTTCTTTTCAAAGTTGAAGGTACAAGAGATTTATCTTTTTCCTTCATGATTGATGGCTTACCAATCATATTAACAGATTTTCCATCAGAAGATATAATTTTTGGATTCTCCATACTAGTATGAGATTGTGGGAGGAATTCACAAATCAGGCTCAACAAGCAATGTTGTGATAAAAAAGAATTTTTCAGAGAAGGAAAAAGGAATGTAGGGTTACAGAACCTTTATACACTAAAAGGATTCACGTACGCACAACTCACAGCCCTAAAGAAAGAAGAATTATCGATTTTAACCCTCTTTTATTGATCAAACAGAGAAAGCCCTTTCAATATCAATTAGATATGAGAAGATGGAATAATTCCAAACCGGCGAAAATGAAACCAACAAAAAAGAGAAACAAAACAAAACAAAACAAAAAGTTCATTTTTTCTTCTTCTTTTCTTTAAAGCCTGATGTGTGCAAACCCTTGTCTCTTTTGAAGCAGGTACATGAGACAAGATACACCACCAACACATTTAAGTTGTGCTGGGGTGAACAATAATCTGTCCACCATAACCTTCTTGAATGGAATTCTTAGAACCATGTTTCACAGATTATTTAGATCGTATTCTTTTCTCTAGTGGTCTAATGTTTTCTTTGGAAATTAACTTCTTCGGAGAAGAGACAAGATTACATACCTCAGACGACTTCTCAGCAAGTTTGAGCTTGTTTGCTAATCGATTTGATCTTCGTTGAAGTTTTTTGACATATCTTATCTTATGTTTGTACTTGAAACATTTGGATAGTTCATGACCCTTGCGAGTACAATAAGAATATGTCACTGTGGATGGTTCAAACACCATAGCTATCCAGGATGCTAGAAAAATGGTATAACCTGAAAAATTAGAAATAGAATTTCCAGTAGACAAAGAGAAATCCAATTTATTCTCCAAAGTGGTTGAAGTTTCTCCCGGAAAAATATCGAGGTTGATGAACGTATTGCTACAATTATCAAAATCAATATTTTCACAGAGGAGTGCAACACATGATTTTTCGTCTTCATTAGAATCATATTGATCAAACATTTCATTAAGAGTTGCAGCAAGACCTTTGTTTCCAGTGTATTTTCTATGATTCAGACACTCATTTGCAAAATGACAAAAACCTTTACACTTGAAGCACTGAGGCATATCCTTATCGTCAGTTTTGACTGTATCCCTGTTTTTAGGAGGAACCCGGTCATGAGATTTAACTGATAATCTAGGCTTATCTCTGACGAACCGTTTAATTCTCTTCCAAAGAAGATATCTAAACTATCTTGTGATCAGAGAGACTGAGTGATCAAGATTTTCATTTGACGAATCAGTCTCAATAGGATCATCTTCAGAGTTGCCAACACATTTACTTTTGTCAAGCAATTTTGTGTTCTTTTGTGCTTTGAAAGCAATATCCTTTCCAGATTTGGATGTATGCTCATGATCAAAGATCTTTAACTTCCCAACCAAGGTATTTATAGATAGAGTATTAAGGTTATTTCCTTCAACGATGGCATGCTTCTTAGAAACGTATTTGGCTGGTAACAATCTTAGAATTTTCATCACAATGTCCTTTTCAGGAATAGTCATACTCAATGCAAAAGATGGATTAACAATTTCAGACATTTTGTGATTAAACTCATCAAATGAATCTTCATCTTCCATACGAAGGTTTTCGCAATAAGAATTTAGGTTTTGAAGCCTAGCTTCCTTTTCAGAGGTATTCCCTTCGAATACAGTTTCTAAGATATCCCAGGCTTCTTTAGACTTAGTGAACGTGGTCACATAGTGCTGAAGATCTGGTGTAATGGCATGGATGATAGCATTTAATCCGTCAGAATTTCGCTTTGCAGCAAGAATCTTGGAAGTATCGTATTTACCAATATCCTTTGGAACAGTTACATCGCCTTCTGTAACTTCCGGAGGATCATAGCCATTAACTATATAAACACATGATTGAAAATCACGCGCTTGAAGAAAGGCACGCATAACAATTTTCCACCATAAGTAATTTGAGCCATCGAAGACTGGCGGTACGTTTATAGAGATAACACTTCTGTCCATAGAGTCAGATCACTACAAACACAGACTTATGAGGTCTTAAACGTGTTTGCCCGCTCTGATACCAATTAAAAAGCGGGGGTTTAACAACCACACCCAATATTTCGCTTAGCAATCTGTATGGACTAACTCCAATATACTTTCAAGAGAATCAACTAGACAGTCAGACTCAATCTTAAGAAAAGTATATAAAAGAGTTATATCTCTGTTTCTTAATGTAATCATCAAATCAAACAGATAAATAAGAAACAACTTGGACGGTATCAAAAACCAATATCCAAGTGTCAATCAATTTAACCAACAACCAAAGGTTGGATTCACAATTGATTGAACTTACGCACAACCTGTGATATTTCAATTATATAAACAAATAACACAGACACAAGAAATTTTGTTCATGAGGAAACCGCAAATGCAGAAAAACCTCGGGACCTAGTCCATATTCGAACACCATATTGTATTAAGCCGCTACAGACACTAGTCTACTCCAAGTTAACATCGGACTGGAATGTAGTTGAGCCCTAACCAATCTCACACCCATAAAGGTACAGTCTCGTTCCTTACGCCTCTAGAACCACGCCGTATTTTGCGTACTTGATTCCCTTAGTTGATCTCACCCACAACTAAGAGTGGCTACGACCCAAAGTCGAAGACTTGATAAACCAATCTATCTCACACAGAAAAGTCTATTGAATAGATAAATCTGTCTCCCACATATATACCTATGAGTTTTGTTCCGTCTTTTGATAAATCAAGGTGAACAGGAACCAATTGATATACCAGACTTATATTCCTGAAAAACATCCTAGAAGCATCAATCACCTCGCAATAATCTTAATCATATGGTAGCGAAACAAAATATTGTGAAATCTTAAACAATGAGACGAAGATGTTTGTGACTACTTTTTATCTTTCCTATCGGAGATTAGATCTCGAGAAAAACTTAGAGAAGATAGTACTCAATCACGATAGAAAATAACAAGATCAGAACACGCAACTACAGAGAAAATAGTTGGGTCTGGCTTCACAATCCCAATAAAGTCTTCAAGTCGTTAACCTATTGGGTTTTAGAAAAATCTAAGGTTAAATAAGAATCGACTCTAGTCGCAACTAGTATCACACAAGAGGTGTGGGGATTAGGTTTTCCTATTGCTAGAGTTATCCTTTATATAGTCTTAAAATCAGGGTTTGCAATCGACGTTATCTTGGTAACAAAGCATTCAATATTCACTGTTAGATGAAAACCTGATTAGATTCAAGCTAATATCCTTAAACCGTTAGATCGAACTTAAATTGTTACACACAAATGAAAAGTGACTTCATTTAGATATGAGTAACCGTACCTAAAAATGTACACCTTTGTTGGATCAACAATAGTTAACCGAAGTTAGCCATATGAAAACTTTCATATCAACCTTATTCATCTTAATCATAACTAGTTCAAATGATAGTTCTAGAGTTGTTCAATTGCTTATATTCTCATAGAAGTATACAAGACACAATTGAAGCAAAATCGATTTTGATTCACTCGAATCAATTCATGAGCATTATAGCCAAGGTTTGCAAAAGATTGTATTCCTTATTATATAAATTTACTAGTTCATGAACAAACCGATTTTAAAACATAACCTACTCAAGTATGCAAACGGGTACGCATACCTAAGTAGCCGGACTTGGACTGTGTTCTCCAGTATGCAAACGGGTATGCATACTGTCGTACACTTCCAAGTTTTAGTTGAATCTAGTACGCGTACTGCTACGCATACTATAGTACCCGAACTTCAACTTACTTCACCAGTACGCATAGAGGTACGCATACTCTAGCTCCCGGACTTTACCTGACCTCGCCAGTACACATACGGATATGCATACTAATTCCAGTCTTGGATCAACACATATGCAAGTACCATACTGTGCTTATAATACAATTATGGTTAAGTGTTCTAAACTCCCGTTTCAATCATTGAAACATTTTTAGAAGACGACAATAGCTGTCTCACATAAACTGTTAGCTTGAAAGCAATTTTCAAATGATCGAATGCTCAATACGAAACATTCCAAGTCTACATCATATGACTGTCTCACACAAATCATATAAGATGTTACCAGGTGATTTTCACATGATCATCTTTTGACTTTCGCCAAGAATATAAGATGAACTTGGTTAAAGTGAAAGCTTACTAACACATATTTCGAGAATATGTAAGCGAGTTAAACTCATCTTGAAATATCAAATGTGTATAAATCGAATACTATATAGCTATACGACTTTTGTCTCAAATTTGAGATAGAGTAGAAATAGACTTTCCGGGTGATCGATGAGTTTCAGTATCCACATACCTTTTGTTGATGAAGTTCCACAAGCTCTCCTTAGTAGTTCTACGTCTTCAGTTTATGAACGCCGTGAAGTATAAATTTCAACTATACTTTCTATCCTAATCCGAGACTTAGCTATAAGTGGACTATAAATCAAGACTTATAGTTTAAGAAACTAAACTTGACAACAAGCTTGAGATAGAAACGCTTGCGAGTTCGACCGAGCAGTGCTCTAACAATCTCCCCCTTTATCAATTTTAGTGACAAAACTACCAATACATATGTATTACAAAATAAATAAACTTTGTAGATTCTCATCCAAATGCTTGATCTCCTTGGTTCTTCAACATTACTCGAAATCTTCGTAACTTCCAAGTACTCTAGTGATTCTGAATGTGTTCAACTCAACATCATAGTTGTTGAAGAACCGTAGCTATAACAATGAGAAAACAGTAGCTCTCAATCATTGTTATACAGTGTCATAGTATTATTACACAGCATCAAAGTCCAATTGTATCACAACTTTGACAACAATACTATGGTGATATGTATCACTCCCCCTTAGTCAATACTTCATCTCACATGAAAACCACTTTCCCTTGCATAATAATCCGTAAACCATATGTGTATTTGTGGTGTGAACTACACATTAATTCCCCCCCCCCCCCCATCCCCTCCCTCTTATTGTCAATATAAATTGGCAAAGGTACGAAAACTAGTGAGATCCTATCATTGTTTTGATGATTCCACATAGTTGAAACTTTGTGTATTCATCAAGGAGTTTATAAAGATACAAGAAAACTCCTACAATATTCCACAGCCGCACTCCCCACAAAGACTTGGCAATTAAGCACGAGTTCAATTAAGAACTCTCCCCCATAAAATGTCATTCCCGAAAGAACAGTAAGAGCGACCTTACATTTACAAGAAAATAAGGATTTCTTTGGACATTAACAAACCACATGAGACATGAATTTGTGTCCCGAAAACTAAATTAAATTAACCATAAGAGAACCCATGATTAATTTAATAGGAAATTATCAACATAAGAGGACTTACGGAGCCAAACAGTAGATCCACATAGAAGTGGATCAGGGAAAGATCAATACTGAAAAAGCGGGGGTCTGACAACCACACCCAATATTTCACTTAGAAATCTATATAGACAACTCCAATATAATTCCAAGAGAATCAGCTAGACAGTCAGACTCAATCAATGAAAATATATCCAAGTGTTTGTATCTCTGTTTTACAATGTAATCAGCAAATCAAACATATAGAAATCCGCGGGCCTGATTATTATGTGAAACAACTTGAACGGTGCCAATGACCAATGTTCAAGTGTCAATCAATTTATATAAACAAACAAAGGTTGGATTATCAAATTGATTGAACTACACACAACCTGTGATATTTCGATTATATAAACGAATATAATGCGGAAAAGAAACAACACGAACACCAGAAATTTTGTTAAGGAGGAAACCGCAGATGCAGAAAAACCCGGGGACCTAGTCCATATTTGAACACCACACTGTATTAAGCCGCTACATACACTAGCCTACTCCAAGTTAACTTCGGATTGGAATGTAGTTTAGCCCTAACCAATCTCACACTGATCAAGATGAAGTTGCGCTCCTTACGTGTATGAGTCCAGCAGGATTCTACGCACTTGATTCCCCTAGCTGATCTCAGCCACAACTAAGAGTTGCTACGACCCAAAGTCGAAGACTTGATAAAAAAATGGATCTCACACAGAAAAGTCTATTATGTAGATAAATCTGTCTCCCAAAGATAAACCTATAAATTTTGTTCAGTATTTTGATAAATCAAGGTGAACAGGAACCAATTGATATACCAGACTTATATTCCCGAAGAACAGCCTAGAAATATCAATCACCTAACAATAATCTTAATCATACGGTAGCGAAACAAGATATTGTGGAATCACAAACGATGAGACGAAGATTTTTGTGACTATTTTTTATCTTGCCTATTGGAGATTAAATCTCGAGAAAATCTTAGATAAAATAGTACTCAATACGATAGAATAGAGCAAGATCAGAACACACAACTACAGAGAAATAGTTGGGTCTGGCTTCACAATCCTAATGAAGTCTTCAAGTCGTTAAATTACACGGTTTCGTGAAAAACCTAAGGTTAAAGGAGAATCGACCCTAGTCGCAACTAGTATCACACAGAAGGTGTGGGGATTAGGTTTCCCAGTTGCTAGAGTTCTCCTTTATATAGTCTTCAAATCAGGGTTTGCAATCAATGTTACCTTGGTAACAAAGCATTCAATATTCAAGCTAATATATTTCAACCGTTAGATCGAACTTAGCTTGTTACACACAAATGAAAAGTGACTTCATTTAGATATGAGTAACCGTACCTAAACGTGTGCACCTTGTTTGCTAAACAATAGTTAACAGAAGTTAGCCATATGAACACTTTCATATCAACCTTATTCATCTTAACCATAACTAGTTCAAATAACTCAAATAAAACTAGTTCTAGGGTTGTTCAATTGTTTATATTCTCATAGAAGTATACAACACACAATTGAAGCAAAATCGATTTTGATTCACTCGAATCAAGTCAAGAACATTATAGCCACGGTTTTTAAAAGATTGCATTCCTTATTATATAAATGTATTAGTTCATGAAAAAACTAATTTTATAACATTTTCCATTGACGTATGCATACGGGTAGGTGTACCTAAATGGCCGGTCTAAGTTTGGGTTCGCCAGTACACAAACTGGTACGCATACCTTCCAAACTCAGCAGAAATTCCCGGAACTGAACCTCACGCCAGTAAGCGTACTGGTATGCTTACAAGGTTCACGGACTTTCACAAAACCAACCTACGCATACGGGTATGCATACCATGGTTCCTGGACTTGGATTACATATATGCAAGTATGCATACTATGCTTAAATCCAATAGTTCTAAACTCTCATTTCAACCATTGAAACATTCTTGGAAGACGACAATAATTGTCTCACAAAAACTATTAGCTTCAAAGAAATTTTCAAATGATCGAATGATCAATACGAAACATCTTGAGTCTACATCAAATGACTGTCTCACACAAATCATGTAATATATTACCAGGTGATTTTCATATGATCATCTTTTGACTTTCGTCAAGAATGTAAGATGAACTTGGTTAAAGCGAAAGCTTACTAAGTGATTTAAACTCAGCTCCAAATATCAAATGTGTGTAATTGAAGTCTATACAGATATACGACTTTTGTCTCAAATAGGAGATAGTGTAGATAGACTTTTGAGTGATATATGAGTTCAAGTCTCCACATACCTTTTGTTGATGAAGTTCCACAAGCTCCCCTTAGTAGTTCTTCATCTTCAATCAATAAACGTCGTGAAGTCTAATGCTCCACTACACTTTTTAACTTAATCCGAGACTTAGCTATAAGTAGACTAGAAATCAGGACTTATAGTTTTGGAACCTAATCTTGAAAACAATATTAAGATAGCAGCAATTGCGAGTTCGACCGAGCAGTGCCCTAACAATCCCCCCCTTTGTCAATTTTACCGAAAAACTATCAATACATATGGAATACAAAATAAATAGACTTTGTAGCTCTCATTCCAAATGCTTGATTTCCTTGGTTCTTCAACATTACTCGAAATCTTCGTCACTTCCAAATACTCCAGTGATTCTGAATGTGTTCAACTCAGCATCATAGTTGTTGAACATCCGTAACCATAACAACGAAAAAACAAAAGCTCTCAATCATTGTTATACAATGTAATAATATTATTACACAACATCAAAGTCCAGTTGTGTCACAACTTTGACAAGAATGCTATGGTGATGTGTATCACTCCCCCTTAGTCAATACTCCATCTCACATGAAAACCACCCCCTTTACATAATGATCCGTAAACCATATGTATTTGTAGTGTGAACTACACACTAATTCTCCCCCTTTTTGTCAATAAAATTGGCAAAGGTACGAAAACTAGTGGGATCCTAATGAAATTTCCATAGAGATACTTCATGACCAAGAGAGAACAATATACCAACTTTGTTTAGATGCAATCATATATCTGAAACTAAATGCATTCATCAAGGAGTTTATAAAGATACAAGATAACTCCTACAATTTTCCACAACCACACTCCCCACAAATATTTGGAAATTAAGCACAAGTTCAATTAAAAACTCTGCCTCGTAAAATGTCATTCCCGAAAGAACAACAAGAGCGACCTTACTTTCACAAGAAAAAAGGAATTCTTTGGACATTAAAAAAATACATGAAACATTAATTTGTATCCAAAATACTCAATTAAATTAACCACAAGAGAACCCATGATTAATTTAATCGGAAATGCTCACATAAGAGAACTTACGGGACCACATAGTATTGACACAAAGATGTGGATTAGGGAAAGACCAATACCACGGAATATTCAAAGATTCATTCTATCTTTTATCACTATTTGCATAGAGACATATAATAGACTTAATCTTTGTAGAAAAAAGTTCATCCTATCTTCCATCAATATTTGCAGAATGACATAATAGGCTTAACTTTTGTTTTTCAAAAGTTCATTCGATATTTTATCAATATTTGCATAATGACATGTTAAAGACTTAACTTTTGACATATATGGGACAACCAAAGTTCACGGACGCAAACACACATATCCGATAACAAGTTGCAATATATAAAACGATAAATATTAATATTGCATAATCATCTTCCAAATAACCTTTAATAATCTACAAACATTGCAAGATGAAAATCGTTGGAAATAGCTACGTGTACTCAAAATAAAGGCTATTCCAAACCCTAGTTATCCTTCTTAAAATACAAGAATAAATTCTCATAAGAAGTTTCCTAGACATTAATAGAAATCAAATTTCTTTGATAACATCATACCTTTGAAGGGTCGATCATAAAAATTATCACTGATATCCTTGATTCTTTTGACCGTAGAGGCACCATGTTCATGAGTTAGAATATTAACTTTCCGATCAACAATGCGGGCAAGATGCCTAGCTTTGACACAGTCCATAATGAGTTTCTACTGATTCCTGATCAAGATATTTTGATTATCAAGGATTTTGGTATGACCATCAATAAGATGATTTATTTGCAATTGAAGATTTGCAAATTCGACCCTAGAGTCATTCTGCAAAAGAATTAAATCCTTGACAGATTCTCCAATCTAGGAGTTGTATTTTTTCCTTTCAATCATCTTTTTCAAGAAAAGTTCTTGAACCGAATCACATCCTTTAACGTCTTCTTCCATCTCAAGATTCACCACTTCTTGAGGTCTTGAGGAGTTCTCCCTTCCTTTTTTAAAAAAAAAAAAAATTAGGGAAGGCAAAACCATAAAATATACTCCCTTTGTTTTTGGAAAAGAGATACTTTCACTTTTTCATTTTAGCCTAAAAATATTCCAAATTGAAAAAGTGAAAGTATCTCTTTTCCAGAAACAGAGGGAGTATATGTTTACAAACAAGAGAAGGACACCCTTGTTGTGGAAACCCTAAAAATCCGAAGATTCACGCGGACGTTTATGAACTAGGTGAGAAAGACTAATAGATCTGAAAAGGTCCAACAAGAAATACTTTATGTTTTCAAATATTTCTTATATCATGGATCAATAACTAAAAGACTTAATCAAAGCATATGGAAGAGATACACACGTTACAAGGAGTCAAGAATTGACTCAACCTTCACATAAGTGGAAAACAACTCAATCAAACATAAGACAAATGGTAACCAACTGTAAACTTGAGCATCTCTCAAATATCGTCCTTGCAACTCTCAAGTTAGATACAAGTATGAAATTACCTAAATCTAGGCAGCAAAGTGAGATGTAATCCCACCATGAGTATTGGGAGATGAGTTGTGAATACCATCTGAGAGTTTGAACCTAGTATTTCTTACCTTGCTTCGGCTATTTTTTATTCCGGAAGAATTCGACATAGCCTTTTTAGAAAATCCATTAAAGGGAATTTTCTGAGGATTAAGTCTAGGACCTCTAGAAATCGGTTCCAGAGGATTAGAGGAGAGAAATCTCCATCTTCTAGACTTAGATCTACCAGACTTATTTTTATAAACACTGGGAATGCGTATTCTTGTGGTGTAAGAGTTTACACCATGAGGAGAAACACGATCCATTTAGAGATTTCGAAATGAGTGAACATTGAAGTCCTTTTTATGAGAGTTATGGCTTTCTCCAGGAAGGAAATCCATTGTAGATGTCGTCAGACAATTTACTCTGTCGACTGTAAAAATAAGTAGATTTTGAAGATCAGAAATCTGTTTCTTTCTATCAAAACAATGTTAAGAATAGTGATTCTTTTTCCCACAGAAAGAACAGGTTTGTGGAAGAGAAACACTAGAAGGAACCTGTAAGTTCATAGCCTTATTAGAAGACTGCAAGTTATGTAAACATTTCTTAGCAGGAACTTCTTTTGGAGAGTTTTTCTTCGTGTATAGTAATTCTTTCTGAGAATCAGAGATTGGTACAGAAGATTTTCTCATTAAAGCAGAGTTTTCCTTTTTTCAAGGATTTCACTGTTCCTGGGCTAGAAGAAGGGAAACAACCAATTTCTCTTTTTCAATACGAAAGTTGTTCATATCAGATGAATGAGTCTCGATTAAACGTTTTTCACTGATTGAATCTTCTTTAACAATATCCTCAAGAGTACTAATACTTTCACGCTGTAGGATAGTTTCTTGAACAAGTTTTTCGATATTGTTAGAGAAGGACTCAATGATGCTATAAAGTTCCCGTTCTTGACCGAAAGACTTCTGAAGTTCATTGATAGGTGTAGAATACACCTTGATTTAGTATCTATTGGTTATGCTTTCTTTGCTATTTTTCTTGGAACTTATGTATTTTACGCGTGTTTTTGAGTTATTAGATACTCTAGAGTCACACAGAGGAAAAGAAGAAGAAGAAGTCACCTATTTTGAGAAAAAAGGGCAAAGTTGTCATTTCCTGAGTAAACACTATTTGGAGCCGAGTCAAGGTTAAGGGGAAAATCTATTTGGAGGAGTACTAAATACAGTCGAGCTAAGGTTAAGGGGATATCATTGCTGGCCGCATACAAGGTGGGTGCAAATAGCTGTCCCACATCTAAAGAATAACCAAATTGGGATGACTCTCTCAAGACACATTCAATTCATCTCTGCATCTGATGAATTTGAGAAGGAAAAGAAAAATGGAGGCGCAGCCATAGGCATAGCTGAGAGACGAAATCAAGAACAAAGAATATGAGAAATGAAAGAGGAATTTAAAGTTGTTGCCGCTGCTTCTGTTAACCGAGCATCTGTTCGAAGATAACCAAGAAAAGATTGAATCCGAGATAGCAAGGAGGGGATAATTTGATGTTGAATAGAGAAGAAAGAATCTATTGATGTTACCGTCGAAGTAAAATGAGTAATAACACTGCTTAATCTTACACTCTACTTACATCAGTATCCATCCTGGAAACAACCTGTCATTACTTTACATGTGTCTCATTTCTGGTGGTTCTCTCTGAGAGTTATGATTGGCGGTGCATTCAGCCTGTAATAAAAAGACACCTTCTTCTTCTTCTTCTTTCTTTAATCAAGAACTGTAATTTCTTTCTACAATTGTGTGAGTTTCTTGTAATCTGTAATCTTCATTTTCAACTTTAATGGATTTCACATTATTTGTTTCTACTATGGTATCAGACTGAGAGATCTCTAAATCTCTCAGGTTTTTCCGATCCTTTGCTTCCGCTACTTCATTTTTTCATCTTCTTCAAGAATTTCCTGCTTCTTCATCAATGGAGAATCCTACTGCAACTTCGATTTCTAGCATTCCAGTTCATCAACTCACTCGCTTTGTTACTCAAACTTACTGATAGTAATTTCATCACATGGAAAAATCTAATGTTACCTGTTATTCGAAAATTTAAAATCCAAAAATATCTTGATGGATCTCATCCATGTCCTCCTCAGTATACTAATCAACGCAATCAGGCGAATGGCGTCGAGAATCCTCTATATCTTGATTGGATTGATGATGATACATCAATCATCTTGTGGATACATTCAACAATTTCAGAATCTGTTCTTGCTTATTTTTCCAGATCTGAAACCTCTCATGAACTTTGGAGCAGTATTGAAGAACCATTCTCAAGAGCTTCATCAACTCACTCGATTCAATTACGCACAAAACTTCTTTCTCTTAAGCAAGGTGATAAATTTATTTCTACTTTGATAAATGAGATCAAAACAATATCTGATCAACTTGCAGCTGCTGGAGAAGTTATTTCCGATCAAGAACTTGTTGTTGTTACTCTATCAGCTCTCAATTCTGATTATATCCCATTTGAAACTGTTATGAGACATATAAATCCTCCAATTTCATGTATCGAATTGCATAATCATCTACTCAGTGAAGAAATAGTCATCACAGATTGTCATCAAGCTTTACTTTCAGAATCAGCTAATAAAGCTTTTGCTGCTCAATTTAATGCTTTTGATCAACTGGTAGAGGTTATGGTGGTCGTTCTGGTGGCTTTCTAAGTGGTTATAATTTCAACTATGGCAGACCTACTGCTGGCATATCTGATTACTCCTTTGTTAGAGGGAATAATGTTACATTCTCCACTGGTAGAGGTTCAAGTGCTTCATTCGCTGCATCAATATATGTTGTTAAACCACCTCAAGGTTTGCATTTTTCAAGTTCTTATCCTACGTCATCTCCTGTTGAATGTCAAATCTGTCGCAAAATTGGTCATGGTGCCTTAGAATGCAGAAATAGACTCAACTTTTCTTATCATAATGATCATACACCACATCACTTGAGTGCAATGCTTGCATGTGCTAACATAATGGGAGAGAATCCATGGTATGCTAACACTGGTGCTAATCTCCATGTTACTTCTGATGAAACTGAGTTACAAGATATTAATACCTATGAAGGTGCAGAAAAAATACAGGCAGCAAATGGAGAAGGTATGTCCATTACTCATTTTGGTTTTTCAATAAAGTCTATTACAAATCATAATTTCCACTTGGATAATATACTTCTAGTACCTCAATCATCACAGAACTTACTTTCAGTTCACAAGTTTACTTCTGACAACAATTGTTCCATAACTTTTGATGCTTCTGGATTTTGTGTGAAGAATTTATCAACTGGGAAGAAACTTTTACAAGGCCCACACAGTAATGGTCTTTATCCTCTACATTTTATTCGTTAGTCAGATCACAAGGCTCTTTCTACTGTCACCACAACTATTCCTGTTGAAGTATGGCATAAAAGACTAGCACATCCATCTTTTCAGACTATGAAACATGTTTCCAATTCTTTACATTTGTCCAATGTAATGAAATCCTCCTTATTTTGTAACGATTGCAAGTTAGGAAGAAGTCATAAACTACCATTTACACTTTCTAGTCATTGTAGTTCTAAACCTTTGGAATTACTCCATCTAGACTTTTGGGGTCCTTGTCCAGTTCAATACATTTCTGGATATAGGTATTATGTCAATATAATTGATGATTTCTCCAAATTCTGTTGGTTATATCCATTAAATGATAAATATAATTTCAAGATCATCTTTCTAAAGTTCAAAGCTCAAATTAAAAATTCTTTACAATGTTCTGTTGTGACAATAAGAACAGATGGAGGTGGTGAATTTATTAACAATGAATTAGCTTCATTTTTATCTGATCATGGTATAAGTCATGAAGTTACTTGTCCTCATACACCTGAGAAAAATGGTGTAGCTGAGTCCAAGCATAGACATCTGCTTGATATTGGAAGAACTTTTCTTATTCAATCTGGTATTTCTGAGTGTTACTGGTTTGAATCCTTCACTACTGCAAATTATATTATCAACAGACTTCCTACAAGATCTTCAGGGAACAAATCTCTATTTGAAATCTTATTTCATCATCCTCCATATTACACTTATCTCAGATCTTTTGGATGTATTTGTTTTCCCTGGATAAAGCCATATGCACCTCACAAGCTAGCTCCAAGAAGTACTTCTTGTATCTTTACTGGCTATAGTCAACATCAAAAAGGATATAGATGCCTAGAACTTGCTACTGGAACAATTTATGTCTCCAGACATGTGACATTTAATGAATTGGTTTTTCCTCTCAGAGTCACACATGTTTTATCAACTTTTTCTGATGTTTTCACTTCTACTACAGCACCATCAGTAGGTCAATCATCTCCTAATTCTGCAGCTACTTCAGATACTTCTCCTCTTAGTCTTTCTACAACTAAGCATGTTACTCCAGTAATTTCAGATGCAGTGCAGTACAGTTCTGATCTTAACTCTGCTCCTATTTTATTATCTTATTCATCTTCATCAAGTTTGATATCTACTTATCCAGTTACAAATGAGCATACAATGATCACTAGAGGTAAATCAGGTATTTTCAAGCTTAAAGTATATTCCACAATGCATTCTTTATCTGCAACTTTACAGGCAAAGCAATCTCAAGCTCTGCCAACTTGTTATAGTCAGGAAATCAAACATCCAAAATGGAAAGTTGCTTTACATGAGGAACATCAGGCTTTACAAAATGCAGGTACATTTTCTATTGTTCCTCCTCATCCTTCTCAAAATGTTGTAGGGTGTAAGTGGGTGTTTAGAATTAAAAAAAATCCTGATGGAACCACTGATAAGTTTAAAGATAGATTGGTGGCTAAGGGTTACAATCAGCAAGAAGGTTTAGATTACACAGATACATTTAGTTATGTTGCTAAACCTACAACCATTCGAGTCATTCTTTCTTTAGCTGTCAATTTCAATTGGTCAGTGACTCAACTGGATGTGAGTCATGCTTTTCTTCATGTAGAGCTTACTGAAGATGTTTACATGACTCAGCCTCCAGGCTTTGATGATCCCCTTCATCCCACTTATGTCTGGAAACTTCATAAAGCTCTATATGGTCTTAAGCAAGCTCCTAGAGCCTGGTATGGGAAGCTTCTCACTGTGTTGGTATCTTTGGGTTTCATTGCTTCTACAACTGATTCATCTCTGTTTATTCAAAAATTCAACTCCATACTTACTTTGGTTTTGATATATGTGGATGATATTCTAATCACTGGGAGTTCTCAAGTTTACTGCACTGATCTTATTCTTCAATTACAACAACATTTTCCTATTAAGAATTCGGGAGATGTTCCCTATTTTATGGGATTGGAAGTTAAAAGGAATGCTAATTGCTTGTTCATGTCTCAAACCAAATATGCATTAGACTTATTGGATAAATTTGATATGGCTGGTGCTAAACCATGCAATTCTCCTCTTCCTGCTCATGGTAAACTTGTAGCTTCTTCTGGCTCTTTGCTTCCTGATCCAACTTTATACAGATCTTTAGTTGGTGTATTACAGTATTTGACTTGGATCATCCCAGAAATAAGCTTTGCTGTGAATCAGGTATGCCAACATATGCAACATCACACTTCTGATTATTTCATTGTAGCTGAGAGGATTCTAAGGTATATTAAAGGAACATTGGATTGTGGTATCTTGTTTAGTAAAGGCCTCTCTACAGTTCATGGATTCAGTGATGCAGATTGGGCTGGTGATCCTGATACCAGAAGAAGCACTGGTGGTTAATGCATATTTTTTGGTTCAAATCCGATTTCTTGGTCAAGTAAAAAGAAAACCTCAGTAGCTAGGTCTTCTATTGAAGTTGAATACAGAAGCCTTGCTAACTCTGCTGCTGAAGTTTTATGGCTCTGTAAGCTACTTCAGGAGTTGCATATTCTCCTTCCAGCTTCATCCACTCTGTTGTGTGAGAATCAAAGTTCAATTTCATATGCTACCAATCCTGTCTTTCACTCAAGGATGAAACACTTGGCTATTGATTATAATTTTGTGAGAGAGCTGGTGCAGTCTAAAGATTGACAGGTCTCGTATGTTTCCACGGTTTCTCAAGTTGCTGACATCTTTACCGAAGGCTTGGATGGTCCAAGGTTTACTCTTCTGCACAGCAAGCTGAAGGTTCTTCCACTGTCAGCCCACATCAGCTTGATGGGGGATAATAACACTGCTTAATCTTACACTCTACTTACATCAGTATCCATCCTGGCAACATCCTGTCATTACTTTACAAGTGTCTCATTTCTGGTGGTTCTCTCTGAGAGTTCTGATTGGCGGTGCATTCGGCCTGTAATAAAAAGACATCTTCTTCTTCTTTCTTTCTTTAATCAAGAACTGTAATTTCTTTCTGCAACTGTTTGAGTTTCTTGTAATCTGTAATCTTCATTTTCAACTTTAATGGATTTCACATTATTTGTTTATACTAAGGAGAAGATGGGTCTTGGATGTTAATTTTGAATTCAACAGAAGATGGGTATTTGCTGATGGGTTATGTGTTGGTGGTTTTCATGAGATGTTGCTGTTGAGAACAAGGTTTTCGATCCGAGGCTACTGCTGTTGTATCAGAGATGGTGTTTAGTTTTCTAGATCAACTCAGTGGAAGAATGAAATGTTGCTACAATATTTCGACAGAATTATTTGAAGAATTTTAAAATCGAGCAGATAATTGGAGATGGGTATGAGGCATAGAAGAGAGTTGGTGTTGTTGGTGGTCGTTATTGAGAAATAGAAGATCTTAATTGAAGTTGTGTTCAACATCGGTTCTTCTGAGACATAAGGAAGATAGTTGCTGATGATTCTCATGGGTTTGTGGCTGCAGTGAAGAATGCTTGAACTAGATGTATGTTTAGGATACAGGTTTCTACAGGGAGAAGAAAACAATGGCCTGAAATTGGCCGGGAACTGATAAGAATTCAAACAGAACTCGGCCGGATTTATATATTTCCGAGTTAACTCAGTGATTTAGCGATCCGATCAGCCGACCCAGCCTAATTCAGACTGAGTAAGATAGCTGAATGAACTGACTGGCTATCTGCCTTGACTCCATTGACTAACGGAAGACCGTTATTTTGACGACACTTAACGGAATATTCCGTTATCAGATAAGAAGATTCTAGACATAGGCAACACTATTCCAATGCCGGATTCCGGTGGAACCGAGGACTTTTCCGACTACCCAAAGTTACAGATTTTTGTGTGAGTTTCTCATGGGTGTGAAGACTTGGATTTGGAATTGGATGAAGAATTGGACTTGAATTTGGAAAGAGAAGATGGAAGATTTGAAAAACACAAGGACTTGGAAATTGAATTGCTATGGGAGATCCTATTCCTAAGAGGATTGAAAGAAAATTGAAGCCTACAAATAGAGAAGTTCTTTATTATACACTTCTACACCTCTACACACACAACACTTGTGTGTTTTGCTTGCTTTTCAAAATTCTTCTTTTAATTAATTGTGTGAACTTAAAAATTCTTCTTTTAATTATTTTTGTGAATTTCAAAAACATGAGCAGCTAATTTTTCTTATTTATTGGGGATGAATTCCTAGTTCTTAATATATGATTTGAGTTTTGTTTTAAACCTACTTTGAAGTTTTCACATGATTTTCGATTTTTTTTACTAATATTAACGTTTATGCTTGATTGATAGATCGTTAAGGTATCCAACTAAATTGGTTAGTTGATTAGTCTATAGCTAGTGGTGGTTAGGAAATACGTAATTGTTGAATAATTCACTACATAAGTAGAAAACACAATACCTTGCAGAGGGATTATGTGGAGCAATTTTGTGTAAAAACAACGCTAGAAAGTGGACCGAGCGAACCGAGTTTAACTACTAGTATCAAACCTAAATTCATAAATCTTAATGCATTCAAATTACATCTTGTAAGCGAACCTCAAGGTGGTTCTTTAGAATATAATCGGATAACTAAGCGAACCTGATATTCAGTGAAACAAGGAATTTTGGGGTTAGCTAAGCGAAACTATTAGCCCGTTGTTGATGAAAATCTGCGACTAATAAAAATAGACAAGAACATAACTTGAATCACTGTTTTACAACGAAGAAGGATTCCTTGATATAATCTCTCTTATTGATTTCAACTTGAAATTTTGATTACTTTCTTTACTTTCTTTTTGTAATCTTAAAAAAAGAAAATCCCCCCTTTGTGTGACAATCTTACAACTAAAACCTCTTGCTCCTCGTGGGAACGAACTTGACTACCCTATATTACTTGTTAATTAGGTAAAAAAACATTAATTAATTTGTTGTGGTTACGACACTCATGATTCGTCAATTGATCATGTTTTTCTTCGAGAGATTTTATCTTAGCATCTTGAAAAACAATAGTCTCAGCAGTAATTTTTTTATTTCTGGTGAGTTCCATTTCAGTTTTATACATGGAGCAAAATGTCTCGTCAGAGGGAATGTTATCAGAATTTGATAACAAACAATCCCTAACTCGGGATTCGGAAGAATCAGCAAAGGAGTTATCCTTGGAGGTAACCCCAAGACATTTGGCATAATTAAAACTTTTAGAACTCATTTATATGCATGCGAGTTTGAGATACACAACTATCCACACAAATCAAATTACCACAAACACAGATTTATAGATCTTAATTCTTAAATGTGTTTGCCTGCTCTGATATCAATTGAAAAAGCGGAGGTAGAACAACCACACCCAATATTTATCTTAGAAATCTGTATGGAAAATCCAATATAATTCCAAGAGAATCAACTAGACAGTCAGACTCAATCAATGAAAATATATCTAAGAGATTGTATCTCTGTTTCACAATGTAATCAACAAATCAAACAGATAGAAATCCGCGAGCCTGATTATTATGGGAAACAACTTGAACGGTGCCAAATACCAATGTTCAAGTGTCAATCAATTTATATTAACAACCAAAGGTTGGATTATCAAATTGATTGAACTACACACAACCTGTGATATTTCGATTATATAAACGAATATAATGCAGAAAAGAAACAAAACGGACACCAGAAATTTTGTTAACGAGGAAACCGCAAATGCAGAAAAACCCGGGGACCTAGTCCATATTTGAACACCACACTGTATTAAGCCGCTACATACACTATCCTACTCTAAGTTAACTTCGTATTGGTATGTAGTTGAGCCCTAACCAATCTCACACTGATCAAGGTGAAGTTGCGCTCCTTACGTGTATGAGTCCCATCAGGATTCTACGCACTTGATTCCCTTAGATGATCTCACCCACAACTAAGAGTTGCTACGACCCAAAGTCGAAAACTTGATAAAAAAATGGATCTCACACAGAAAAGTCTATTATGTAGATAAATCTGTCTCCCAAAGATAAACCTATAAATTTTGTTCCATATTTTGATAAATCAAGGTGAACATGATCCAATTGATATACCAGACTTATATTCCCGAAGAACAGCCTAGAAATATCAATCACCTCACAATAATCTTAATCATATGGTAGCGAAACAAGATATTGTGGAATCACAAACGATGAGACGAAGATGTTTATGACTATTTTTTATCTTTCCTATTGGACACTAAATATCGAGAAAATATTAGAGAAGATAGTACTCAATATGATATAATAGTGCAAGAGCAGAACACACAACTACAGAGAAAATAGTAAGGTCTGGATTCACAATCCCAATGAAGTCTTCAAGTCGTTAACCTACAAGGTTTCGTGAAAAACGTAAGGTTAAAGGAGAATCGACTCTAGTCGCAACTACTATCACACATAAGGTGTATGGATTAGGTTTCCCATTTGCTAGTTTTCTCCTTTATATAGTCTTAAAATCAGGGTTTGCAATCAATGTTACATTGGTAACAAAGCATTCAATATTCACTGTTAGATAAAAACCTGATTAGATTCAAGATAACATCTTTAAACCGTTAGATCGAACTTAGATTGTTACACACAAATGAAAAGTGACTTCATTTAGATATAAGTAACCGTACCTAAAAGTGTGCACCTTGTGGCTCAACAATAGTTAACCGAAGTTAGCCATATGAACACTTTCATATCCACCTTATTCATCTTAACCATAACTAGTTCAAATAACTCAAATGGAACTAGTTCTAGGGTTGTTCAATTGTTTGTATTCTCATAGAAGTATACAAGACACAATTGAAGAAAAATAGATTTTGATTCACTCGAATCAAGTCATGAACATTATATCCACGGTTTGTAAAAGATTGCATTCCTTATTATATAAAGGTATTAGTTCATGGAAAAACCGATTTTAGAACATTATCCACTTAGGTGCGTATACGGGTACGCGTATACCTGAATGCCCGGACTAAGTCTGGGTTCGCCAGTACGTGAACTGGTGCGCATACCTTCCAAACTCAGCAGAAATTCCCGGAACTGAATCTCACGCCAGTACGCATACCGTTATTGTTAGAGCATTGCTCGGTCGAACTCGCATGCGTTGCTATCTCAAGCATGTTTATCAATGTTAGTGATCAAAACTATAAGTCTTGATCTCTAGTCTATTATAGCTAAGTCTCGGACTAGGATAGAAAGTGTAGTTGAGCTCAAGGACTTCATGGCGATTCATCATACAAGTAGAAGAACTACTCAAAGAACCAGTGGAACTTCTCGACAAAAAGGTATGTGAAGACTTGAACTTATCTATCACTCAAAAGTCTATCTACTATGTCTCCTACTCTTTGAGACAAGAAGTTGTATGCTATATATAGACTTGGATTATACACATTTGGTATTTTGAGCCGAGTATACCTCGCCTATCTAGATCTCGAAATATGTGTTGGTAAGCTTTTCTCTTCAATCAATTTTATCTTTACCATGTGACGAAAGTCATGATATGTTTCAATCATCTTGAAAATTGCTTTGACGAGAAATGGTGTATCAACTATATAACGTCCTCTAAGAATGTTTCAATGGTTGAAATGAGAGTTTAGATTACATAACCAATGATGGACATAAGCACCGTTGTGGAAACACATTTATGTATAAGTCCTATTCCTTGAACCAAAGTTTGAGAACTTTGTTGATCAAGAGAACCGGAAGAATGGTGTGATCCAAGTCCGCGAACTCAGTCCACGAACTTCCGAAGTTCTCAAACCCGAGAATTTATGCTGGAGTTGACAAACTACTTGCGTAAATCTAAGTCCGCGAACTCAGTTCGCGAACCCAGTCCGCGAACCGGCGAAATTCTCATACCCGAGAATTTTTACTGGAGTTTGTAAACTCTTCCCGGTAACTTAAGTCCGCGAACCTAGTCTGTGAACTTGAGAAGGTTATATATCTGAAGTGATTTCTGAACTCAAACTTAAAAAGACTAAAGAATGCAGTTTGCAAACCGTGGCTATAAAAGTTCATGAACCGATTCAAGTGAACCAAATCATCTTTGCTTCAATTGTGTCTTGCGTAGTACATGAGATTTCCTTGCAATTGAACAACTCTCTAACTAGTTAATTTGAAGTCATTTGAACTATTTATGGTGAAGATGAACATGGTTGATATGAAATGCTCATATGGCTAACCTTTTGGTTAACTATTGTTGAACGAACAAGTGCATACGTTTGGGTACTGTTAACAAACCTAGAAGTGTGCATTGTCAAGTGTGTGTAAAAAGCTACGTTTTCGATCTAACGGTTGAGAAATATTATCTTGAATTTAAATCAGGTTTTCATCCAACGATGAATATTGAATGCTTTGTTACTAAGCTAACATTGATTGCAAACCCTGATTCGAAAGACTATATAAAGGAGACATCTAGTATTGTACAAAACTAATCCCCACACCTTATGTGTGATACTATTTTGCGTGCTAGAGTCGATTCTCCTTTAACCTTTGGTTTTATTCTTATAAAACCAGGTTAACGACTTAAAGACTTCATTGGGTGTGAAACCAGACCGATACTACTTTTATCGTAGTTGTGTGATCTGATCTTGCATCTTATATCGTACAAGTACAATCAGATTGATTGGCTTGAGATTGATATCTCCGATAGGCAAGATATAAAAAGTAGTCACAAACATCTTCGTCTCATTGTTTGTGATTCCCCAACATCTTGTTTCGCTACCATACGATTAAGATTGTTGTGAGGTGATTAATAACTCTAGGCTGTTGTTCGGGAATATAAGACTGGATTATCAATTGGTTCCCGTTCACCTTAATTATTATCAAAATACGGAACAAAACCTTTAGGGTTTATCTGTGGGAGACAGATTGATCCTTTGATAGACTTGTCTGTGTGAGAAAAAAAAATTTATTGTCAAAGCCTGCGATTTTGGGTCGTAGAAACTCTTAGTTGTTGGTGAGAGCAGCTAAGGGAATCAAGTGCGCCGTATCTTGCTGGGATCAGAGGCGTAGGGAGTACAACTGTTCCTTAGATCATTGGGAGACTGATTGGGGTTCAACTACAGTCCAGTCCGAAGTTATCTTGGAGTAGGCTAGTGTCTGTAGCGGCTTAATACAGTGTGTGTTCAATCTGGACTAGGTCCCGGGGTTTTTCTGCATTTGTCGTTTCCTCGTTAAAAAAAATTATGGTGTCTGTGTTATTTCAATTTCCGCATTATATTGTTTTATCTTTATAATTGAAATAATACAGGTTGTTCGTTTAGATCATCAATTAGAGTAATCCAACCTTTGGTTGTTGATTGTCATTGATTGATCCTTGGATATTGGTCTTTGGTACCATCCAAGTTATTCCTTGTGTTTGATTAAAGACTCGCTGACTTCTATTAGCTTGAGTAAATCAAAACAAGAGAGATATATTAACTCCTTGAGATACTTTTACCTAGATTGAGTCTGACTGTCTAGTTGATTCTCTAGAAAGTATTACGGAGTTAGTCCATACAGATTGCTAAGCGAAATATTGGGTGTTGTTGTTAGACCCCCATTTTTTCAATTGGTATCAGAGCAGGAAAACACGTTAAAGACCTTATAAGTCTGTGTTTGTAGTGATCTGATTATGGACGAGTCTATCTCTAATAACGTACCAGCTCAGAAATTATCAGATGATTCTAAAAGCTTGGATTCACCTAAGAGAACCATCACATCTAATTCAATATCTAAACATTCTCTTGATGGAAAAACTGTTGATTGGGAAACTCTCCTAGAAGAACAGTTGGATGAACTTTCTGATGAAGGTGATTCAGATGTTGATAGAGATATTGATGAGGAAGTCTTAGAGTATGTTAAGTTTTTGGATTCATGGAAGATGAAAAAGATTACAACTTCTCATATCTCACCTCTTCTGACTCCTCTCTGTCGAGAAAATAAGAAATCGAGAAGATGTTACGCAGGTGTTTATTTTTTGAATCGTTCTAACGAATCGATCCTCAAGGATTCTTAGGAAAACCTACGTATGAGGTCACTTGAATGTGATAATCTTTATCAAAAGTACTTTTTGTTGGAAGAGAAACTTGCAGAATCTGAAGCAAGGTTTAACTCTCAACAAATTAGTTTTGATGACATAGAAAGTGCTTGTCTCGCTCGAGAAAAACACCTTGATGCTGATTTAGCTGCTGCTCCTGATAAAATCAAGATGTTGGAAGATTACTTGAAAAAGTTCAATACTAGTTCAAGAATATTAACCACTATGCTAGGAGCAAGTAAAAATCATCGTGATACACGAGGATTGGGATATAAGGGAATAAATGCTCCAAGTATTATCAAAGAGGTAAAATTTGTCAAGGCTAGTGATTCTTCTCAACAAAAGGTTTCCACTGATGGCAAAAGTGAAATACCTTCACCGGCAATTAAGGTTCGAAAGACCAAATAATATCAACCTCCAAAGTCAGCACATACTGATCGAGGTAAGAACACTCCTTATGTTTGCCACTATTGCGGAAATAAAGGTCACCTGGAAAGGAGATGTCGTTTTCGTATAAGGAATAAGAAACTTCATGATGTTCTTGTTTGGGCATCACAAGAAGTTGTGAAACTAAGATCATATGGTAAGGCTAATCCCCTTAACATTACAGGTTGTAACTTTCCAACCTTTAGACAAAGGAATCGTTGTTGTGATAAACCTAGATTTTCCTATAAACGTTATACGAAGCATTTTAAAAATCATAATGGTTATCAAAAGGATAACTTCGTAAAGACGAAGACAAGATCTGATGCTCCCGATTGGAGAAAGACTAACTTGCAAAAGAATAGTCAATCTAATTCTCTTCCGAGAAATCTTGAAGAGGGTAATGGGAAGAAGGTTCTGGTTGTTCCTAAACGCACTCATAAGTGGGTACCAAAGAAAGCTAAGGATGCTTTGAGTGTGAAAAGGAATGATCTTCCAGAAAATTCCATGACTCTGGAGAAGGCAGTATCCATGATGTTGGAACTTATCAAGTTTCTTGGAAAAATGGAATTGGATGTGAAAGGCTCTAAAAGTGATCCCTTTCATGATAATCCAAAGGTCAATTGTGGTGAACAAGACATTGTTCACCCCAACACAACTTGATTGTATTGTAAGTGCATCCTCACCAAGGAATGCCCTGCTATGTATACGGTGAGGGAAGCACGAAATTGGGGTGCACAGATTATGTTCGGTAAGGCTGTAGAATTCAATTGGATTCATCTAAAAAGTTATGTATATAAACTTGATCAATATTTGTGCTTTTATTTGTTTATATAACTTATAATGATTCACGTACCTTTCTTATCGTTCTTTTCTACCTAACTTGATCTGTGTTTAAGGTTCTTAAACATTTAGGTTTGAAAATAGTAGTTCGGGATGTTTGGACTTCATGGTACACCTATAAGGTATGCATAACATCTTTTAAAATCAAAATCCAGGGGTTTAAGTTCGTGGAATTGAAAATTCGTTTGCAAACCCGTATGCATACTTGACGTCGATATTCGGTAAACTTGTTTTGGACGTAACTTATTCGCCCGAACTCGGAATTACCTCATTATTTTTGCATTCTCTTCCAATTTAAATTCTCTTCAAAATGGATATGAGAATTATTGTATTTTGATGAGTTCAGATTGGTATTTGTACTGTCTCTTGTTTTTGAGTGTTTTGCTCAGTTTCGTTGCACTTGTTCCACTTCTCTTGGACTTGGCACTTGTATTCTTGGATTACTACTCTTCTAAGCTCATTTGTAGCTTTTACAAGAATGTTGTTGGTGAATCAAAAAGAAGGAAGTTCAAGAATGGAAAGTAGTACGCAGTGCTATAGAATTCTTGAATGTTCACAATCATCCTTTGTGAACTATGGTGCATGGTCGTTATTGACTTTGTATGTTCTTCTTTGTTAAGAAAGTATTTTTATACGCCTTTGGTAGCTATTATTGGTGTAAATCCATGCGAAAAATATTGATTCTACCCTGTAAAGACAAATCATTTTGTATGTGCATTACGAGTTTGTCTTGATGCCTAGAAAACTTCTTATGAGAATTTATTCTTGTTTTTGAGAAGGAATACTAGAGTTTGGAATAACCATTATTGTGATTACACATAGCTATGTCCAACGTTTTCATCTTCATGTTTTTAGGTTAATTTGTTTAAATTCTAAAAACTTTTTGGAGGATGATGTTTTGCAGTATTTAATCTTTATGATTTGTTATATTGCAATTTGTTATGGGATATTGGTGTTTATGTCCATGAACTATGTTTGTCCCATACTTTGTCAAAAGTAAAGTCGTTCGTGTTCGGTATTCACGTACTGGTAAAAGAATGAATGGACTTTTGACAAATACAAAAGTTAAGCCTATATTGTCAAAAAATTTGATGGAAGATAGGTTAAAATATTTTGTTTTCAAGGATTATGTCTATTAATTATCGTTATGCAAATAGTGATTGAAGATAGAATGAATCCTTGTGTATTCTGCAGTATTGATCATCCCTGATCCATATTTTTATGTATTACTGTGAGGCTTCGTAATGTATCTTATGTCGATCATTATAAAACCAAGTTGATTTTCTTAGCTTAGTTGTTGTTCTGTGAGATATGTTATGTCGAGCATATTGAACTAAATTAATCATCTTGTTTGGTTATTTAGTTATTGCTCGGTAAGTATTCTTATGTCGAGCAAAACAAATGACAATTACATTGATTACTTTTGTGATTAGTTTGGTTGTGTATTCCAATTAGATTAATTATGGGTTCTCTTGTAATTAATCTAGTTGAGTATTTTTTGTGTCTCCATAAGTTCTCTTATGTTGAGCACAATCAATTGAATTGATCACCTCTTGTGTTCAATTTGATTGCGTAGTCTGATTAAATTAATCATGGGTTTACTTGTGATTAAGTTGATTGAGTTTTTGGATATAGAAAATCATTCTTATGGTTTTTGGTGTCCAATAAAAATCCTTCTTTTCTTTAGAAATTAAGGTCGCTCTTGTTGTTCTTTCGGGAATGACATCTAATGGGGGAGAGTTCTTTAGAACTTGTGCTTAATGGTCATATCTTGAGGGGTGTGCGGCTTTGGAATTTTAGAGGGGTTATCGTGTATCTTTAAACTCCTTGATGAATTCATTTAGCTCCGGCTTTATGATTGCATCTAAATTAGTTGGTATGTATTTTTTTTCCTTTTGTCATGAAATGTCTCTCTCGGAATTTCATTATGATCACGTTCTTGTACCTTTGCCACTTTTATTGACCAAAAGGGGGAGAATTAATATGTAGTATTATTATTCCCGTCATGAAATGTAGTATTATTAATATGATCGAGAACTATGTTTTCTCATTATTATATCTACGGATCTTCAATTGCGGTGATGCTAAACTTACAACCTTTGGGATCATTGGAGTACTTGGAAGTGACGAAGATTTTGAGGAATGTTGAATATTAGACATGTGGAATAAGAGCTACTAAAGTTTCTTTATCTTTTTTTTATTCCATATGTATTGATAGTTTTGTCACTAAAATTGACAAAGGGGGAGATTGTTAGAGCATTGCTCGGTCGAACTCGCATGCGTTGCTATCTCAATCATGTTTGTCAATGTTAGTGATCAAAACTATAAGTCTTGATTTCTAGTCTATTATAGCTAAGTCTCGGACTAGGATAGAAAGTGTAGTTGAGCTCAAGGACTTCATGGAGATTCATCATACAAGTATAAGAACTACTCAAGGAACCGGTGTAACTTCTCGACAAAAAGGTATGTGAAGACTTGAACTTATCTATCACTCAAAAGTCTATCTACTCTATCTCCTACTCTTTGAGACAAGAAGTCATATGCTATATATATAGACTTGGATTATACACATTTGGTATTTCGAGCCGAGTATACCTCCCCTATCAATATCTCGAAATATGTGTTGGTAAGATTTTAGCTTCGATCAAGTTTATCTTTACCATGTGACAAAAGTCATTATATGTTTCAATCATCTTGAAAATTGCTTTGACGAGAAATGGTGTAACAACTATATAACGTCCTCTAAGAATGTTTCAATGATTGAAATGAGATTTTAGATTACATAACCAATGGTGGACATAAGCATTGTTGTGGAAACACATTTATGTATAAGTCCTATTCCTTGAGCCTAATTTTGCGAACTTTTTTGATCAAGAAAAACGGAAGAGTGGCGTGAGCCAAGTCCGCGAACTGCCGAAGTTCTCAAACCTGAGAATTTCTGCTGGAGTTGAAAAACTACTTGCGTGAAGCTAAGTCCACGAACTCAGTCTGCGAACCCAGTCCGCGAACGGGCGAAGTTCTCATACACGAGAATTTCTGCTGGAGTTTGTAAACTCTGCCCGGTAACTTAAGTCCACGATCCTAGTCTGCGAACTTGAGAAGGTTATATATCTGAAGATGATTTCTGAACTTAAACTTAAAAAGACTAAGGAATGCAGTTTGCAAACCGTGGCTATAAAAGTTCATGAACCGATTCAAGTGAATCAAATCATCTTTGATTCAATTGTCTCTTGTGTAGTACATGAGATTTCCTTACAATTGAACAACTCTCTAAATAATTCATTTGAAGTTATTTGAACTAGTTATGGTGAAGAAGAACATGGTTGATATGAAATTCTCATATGGCTAACCTTTTGGTTAACGATTGTTGAACCAACAAGTGCATACGTTTGGGTACGGTTAACAAACCTAGAAGCGTGCATTGTCAATTGTGTGTAACAAGCTAAGTTTTCGATCTAACAGTTGAGAAATATTAGCTTGAATCTAAATCAGGTTTTCATCCAACAATGAATATTGAATGCTTTGTTACTAAGCTAACATTGATTGCAAACCCTGATTTGAAAGACTATGTAAAGGAGACATCTAGTATTGTGGAAAACTAATCCCCACACCTTACGTGTGATACTACTTTGCGTGCTAGAGACGATTCTCCTTTGACCTTTAGTTTTCTTATTCTAATACCAGGTTAACGACCTAAAGACTTCATTGGGATTGTGAAGCCAGACCGATAATACTTTTATCGTAGTTGTGTGATCTGATCTTGCATTTTCTATCGTACGAGTAAAATCAGATTGATTGGCTTGATATTGATATCTCCAATAGGCAAGATATAAAAAGTAGTCACAAATATCTTTGTCTCATTGTTTGCGATTCCGCAACATCTTGTTTCGCTACCATACGATTAAGATTGTTTTGAGGTGATTGATAACTCTAGGCTGTTTTTCGGGAATATAAGACCGTATTATCAATTGGTTCCTGTTCACCTTGATTATTATCAAAAGACGGAACAAAACCTTTAGGGTTTATCTTTGGGAGACAGATTGATCCTTTGATAGACTTGTATGTGTGAGACAGATTTTTTTATTGTCAAAGCCTGCGATTTTGGGTCGTAGCAACTCTTAGTTGTGGGTGAGATCAGCTAAGGGAATCAAGTGTGTAGTATCCTGCTGGGATCAGAGGAGTAGGGAGTACAACTGTACCTTGGATCAGTGGGTGACTGATTGGGGTTCAACTAAAGTCCAGTCTGAAGTTAGCTTGGAGTAGGCTAGTGTCTGTAGCGGCTTAATACATTGTGTGTTCAATCTGGACTAGGTCCCGGGGTTTTTCTGCATTTGCGGTTTCCTCGTTAACAAAATTTCTGGTGTCTGTATTATTTTAATTTCCGCATTATATTGTTTTATCTTTATAATTGAAATAATGCAGGTTGTGCGTTTAGATCATCAATTAGAGTAATCCAACCTTTGGTTGTTGATTGTCATTAATTGATCCTTGGATGTTGGTCTTTGGTACCATCCAAGTTATTCCTTTTGTTTGATTAAAGACTCGCTGATTTCTATTAGCTTGAGTAAATCAAAACAAGAGAGAGATATTAACTCCTTGAGATACATTTACCTAGATTGAGTCTGACTGTCTAGTTGATTCTCTAGAAAGTATTTCGGAGTTATTCCATACAGATTGCTAAGATAAATATTGGGTGGTGTCGTTAGACCCCCGTTTTTTCAGGTATGCGTATAAGGTTCCCGGACTTTCACAAAACCAACCAGTATGCATACGGGTATGCATACCATGGTTCCCGGACTTGGATTACACATATGCAAGTACGCATACTATGCTTAAATCCAATTGTTCTAAACTCTCATTTCAACCATTGAAACATTCTTGGAAGACGACAGTAGCTGTCTCACACAAACTATTAGCTTCAAAGTAATTTTCAAATGATCGAATGATCAATACGAAATATTTCGAGTCTACATCAAATGAATGTCTCACACAAATCATGTAAGATGTTACCAGAAAATTTTCACATGCTCATCTTTTGACTTTCGTCAAGAATATAAGATAAAATTGGTTAAAGAGAAAGCTTACCAATACATATTTCGAGAAATATATAAGCGAGTATAAATCAGCTCGAAATATCAAATGTGTATAATTGAAGTCTATATAGATATACTACTTTTGTCTCAAATAGGAGATAGACTAGGTAGACTTTTGAGTGATAGATGAGTTTAAGTCTCCGCATACCTTTTGTTGATGAAGTTCCCCAAGCTCCCCTTAGTAGTTCTTCGTCTTCAATCGATGAACCCCGTGAAGTCTAATGCTCAACTACACTTTCTATCCTAATCCGAGACTTAGCTATAAGTAGACTAGAAATCAAGACTTATAGTTTTGACAACAATCTTGAGATAGCAACATTTGCGAGTTCGAACGAGCAGTGCTCTAACAAATACTGCGGATTCAAAGATTGATTCTATTTTTCATCAACATTTGCATAAAGACATATAATAGACTTAATCTTTGCAATCAAAAGTTCATCCTATCTTCCATCATTATCTGCATAATGACATAATATGCTTAACTTTTGACATATATGGGACAATCATAGTTCACGAACACAAACACACATATCCCATATCATTATTTGCAATATATTAATCTTTATTGGTTTAATATATTGCAATATTATTTGCAATATATTAAACCAATAAAGATTTATACTGCAAAATCATCTTCCAAATAAACTTTAGAATTTAAATAAATAAATCTAAAAACATTGAAAGATGAAAATCGCTGGCAATAGCTATGTGTACTCACAATAAATGTTATTCTAAACCCTAGTTATCCTTCTTAAAACACAAGAATAAATTGTCATAAGAAGTTTCCTAGACATCGTAGAGCTTTCTCAGAGCATCTACTAAGAATTCCTTCTCATTATTGAAAAACCATTGATTATGGGATCGTTCAATTCCTCCAAATCATCAGAAATATCAGTTAACTCACTAAGTTCTCTTTTTAGTCCACAAAGGTGTTATTTGTTAGAGACGACATACGTTCATAGTGAGCTATCTTTTCTAAAGAGAAAATGATTTGAGATTTAAATCATTTCTTTTGTTGATGAAATCCTTCACCATACGTCTAAAGTTATTATCAAAATGACAAACAGACAAGAGGTAGTTAGAGGAAGAACCTTCTTCATCATTTGTAGATCTCTCCTTCTTCTTCCTTGAGGATACGATTCCTTCACGAAGATACACATTAACTGCTTCAATTGCATTCCTTTTTGTGGTTCCTCTAGTTACAGGAGCCATGAAACTGTAACTTTCAAAGAAAATAGAAGTGGAGGGAAATTTGATCACAAATGAATATAAATAGACCAATGGACATCCAAATCTTGGAAAAACTTTGAAAAAGTCTTTTACGGTTCATGATCCATTATATTTTAACTAAGAAAATATATTCTTAACATAAAATAAGAAATTAGAAATTATACAAAACTTGAGAAACCTTGATGCGATCCTCATTTTCTCAAGTTAAAGATGAGGATGCAGACATCACTAGTATTAGATAATGACTGAGTGAGCCGAATGCTCATATCTTTTATCACATAGTGACTTATCAAGGTTTATTGTATAAACATACTTCTTACCTCATCTGAATATGGTTCTTTTGGATTTCTTCTTGTCTTCAAGAGTACCCTGTTGATTACCCAAGACCATATTCATTCTTTGCATGTCATTTTGAAGTTTGGCAATCCTTTTTTTGTTCCTCTTGAATTTCCAATACTTATTTTGGACATGATTTGCATTTTCGCAAAACAAACAAATCAAGGAAGATTTATTGTCTTGCTTACTTGCCTCCTATTTATCACAACATTCATCATCAATTATTCCAAAATCGGCTGGAACAAAAGAGTTGTTTATGCTCATATTTTTTCTTTTGAACCCTAAACCATTTGTGTTTCCAAAATACTTCTGACGGAATAACATTGCTGAGATTTTGTCAGAACTTCCAGACAACCTTTGCAGGTCACACTTAAGAGTATCAATCTCTTTTCCCTTCAAAGACAGGGTCCTGGTGAATTAATCATTAAGACAATTTATCTCAAGATTTTCACCTGAAGTGATGATTCAAGTTTCTCTAATGAAGCCTTTAGTTAGAGATTTTCTTGGTAAGTTTCTTTACACTTATCCAAGAATTCAAAAATCTCAGTGTCATACTCAAACTCTGAATCAGAATTTTCGTAGGAAGAAGTTTCTGCTGAGAGAGTTGAAAATTCATTGCACACATCGCAAGTATGCAAGATATTGACAACCTGGATAGATTTTTCTTGTATTGAATCATCTAAAGCATTAACCAGATAGAGACTTTTCTCACATCTTTTGCTTGTTTTTACAATATCCTTGATCTTTTGTGTAATCAGTGATTTAGCAAAATCAACATGATTGGAACAACATTCATTAGCCCAAGAAAATTTAGAAGATTCGCTTGTGTTGGTCACAGCATTGAATGCAAATGTTCTGACTGTGTTCTGATCAATATCAAGTATTTTTACCTTTCCAACAAGAATATTTCTGGAAAGCGTATCAAGGTTATTTCCTTCAACGATGGCATGTTTCTTAGAATCGTATGTAGATGGCAATGATCTGAGAATTTTCATCACAATGTACTCTTCAGGAATAGTCTTACCTAACGCAAAAGATGCATTAACAATTTCAGACACTTTGTGACTAAACTCATCAAATGAATCTTCATCTACTATACGAAGGTTTCCCCAATCAGAATTTAGGTTTTGAAGCCTAGCTTATTTTCCACAGGTATTCCCTTCAAATATGGTTTCTAAGATATCCCATGCATCTTTAGACCGAGTATACGTAGTCACATGGTGCTGAAGATCTGAGGTAATGGCATGGATGGTTGCATTCAATCCGTCAGAATTTTGCTTTGCGGCAAGAATCTCGACAACATCATAATCACCGATATCCTTTGGAACAGTTACATCGCCTTATGTAACAATCGGAGGATTATACCCATTAACAACATAAACCCATAATTGAAAATCACACGCTTGAAGAAAGGCACGCATAAATTTTTTCCACCATAAGTAATTTAAGCCATCGAAGATAGGAGAAACGTTTATAGAGATAACACTTCTGTCCGTAGAGTCAGATCGCTATAAACACAGACTTATGAGGTCTTAAACGTGTTTGACTGCTCTGATACCAATTGAAGTAGCAGGGGTCTAACAACCACACCCAATATTTCGCTTAGAAATATGTATGGACTAACTCCAATATACTTTTAAGAGAATCAACTAGACAGTCAGACTCAATCTGGAAAAAAAGTATATCCAAGAGTTGTATCTTTGTTTCTTAATGTAATCAGCAAATCAAACATATAGAAATCCATGAACCTGATTATTATAAGAAACAACTTGAACGGTGTCAAAAACCAATATCCAAGTACCAATCAATTTAATCAACAACCAAAGGTTGGATTCACAATTGATTGAACTTACGCATAACCTGTGATATTTCAATTATATAAACAAAATATAATGCGGAAAAGAAATAACACGGACACTAGAAGTTTTGTTAACGAGGAAATCGCAAATGCATAAAAACCCCGGGACCTAGTCCATATTTGAACACCACACTGTATTAAGCCGCTACAGACACTAGCCTACTCCAAGTTAACTTCAGACTGGAATGTAGTTGAGCCCTAACCAATCTCACACTCATCAAGGTACAGTCGCGTTCCTTACGCCTCTAAAACCACGTCGGATTCTATGCACTTGATTCCCTTAGCTGATCTCACCCACAACTAAGAGTTGCTACGATCCAAATTGGAACACTTGATAAACCAATTCGTCTCACACAGAAAAGTCTATTGAATAGATAAATCTGTCTCCCACAGATATACCTATGAGTTTTTTTTCCGTCTTTTGATAAATCAACGTGAACATGAACCAATTGATATACCGGATTTATATTCCCGGAGAACAACCTTGAAATATCAATCACCTCACAACAATCTTAATCATATGGTAGCGAAATAAGATATTATGGAATCACAAACGATGAGACGAAGATGTTTGTGACTACTTTTTATCTTTCCTATCAGAGATTAAATCTCGACCAAATCTTAGAGAAGATATCACTCAATCACGATAGAGAACAACAAGATCAGAACACACAACTACAGAGAAAATAGTTGGGTATAGCTTCACAATCCCAATGAAGTCTTCAAGCTGTTAACCTACTGGGTTTTAGAAAAACCTAAGGTTAAAGGAGAATTGACTCTAGTCGCAACTAGTATCACACATGAGTGGTGGAAATTAAGTTTACCAGTTGCTAGAGTTCTCCTTTATATAGTCTTCAAATCATGGTTTGCAATCAATGTTACCTTGGTAACAAAGCATTCAATATTCACCGTTAGATGAAAACCTGATTAAACTTAAGCTAATATATTTCAACCGTTAAATCGAACTTAGATTGTTAGATACAAATGAAAAGTGACTTCATTTAGATATCTGTAACCGTACCTAAACGTGTACACCTTTGTTGGCTCAACAATAGTTAACCGAAGTTAGCCATATGAACATTTTCATATCAACCTTATGCATCTTAACCATAACTAATTCAAATGACTCAAATGAAACTAGTTCTAGAGTTGTTCAATTGTGTATATTTTCAAAGAAGTATACAAGAAACAATTGAAGAAAAATCGATTTTGATTCACTCGAATCAATTCATGAACATTATAGCCACGGTTTGCAAAATGTTGCATTCCTTATTATATAAATGTTTTAGTTCATGAACAAACCAATTTTAGAACATAAACTACTCAAGTATGCAAACGGGTACGCATACCTAAGTAGTCAGACTTGGACTGTGTTCTCCAGTATGCGAACGGGTGCGCATACTGTCGTACACTTCCTAGTTTCAGTTGAATCCAGTACGCGTACTGGTACGTATACTATAGTACATGGACTTCAACTGACTTCGCCAGTACGCGTACATGTACGCATACTCTATTTCCCGGACTTTACCTGACCTCGCAAGCACGCATACGGGTATGCATTCCGGTCTTGGATCAATACATATGCAAATACACATACTGTGCTTATAATCCAATTATGGTTAAGTGTCCTAAACTCCCATTTCAATCATTGAAACATTCTTATAAGACGACAATAGCTGTCCCACACAAACTATTAGCTTCAAAGCAATTTCCAAGTGATCGAATGATCAATATGAAACATACCGAGTGTACATCAGATGACTGTCTTACACAAATCATGTAAGATTTTACCAGGCGCTTTTCACATGACCATCTTTTGACTTTCGTCAAGTATAATAGATGAACTTGGTTAAAGCGAAAGCTTACCAACACATATTTCGAGAAATATGTAAGCAAGTTAAACTCAACTCGAAATATCAAATGTGTATAATCGAAGTCTATATAGCTATACGAATTTTGTCTCAAATAGGAGATAGAGTAGATATACTTTTGAGTGATAGATGAGTTCAAGTCTCCACATACCTTTTGTTGATGAAGTTCCACAAGCTCCCCTTAGTAGTTCTTCGTCTTTAATAGATGAATGCCTTGAAGTATAATGCTCAACTACACTTTCTATCCTAATCTGATACTTAGCTATAAGTAGACTAGATATCAAGACTTATAGTTTTGGAAAATAAACTTGACAACAAGATTGAGATAGCAGCACTTGCGAGTTCGACCGAGCACTGCTCTAACACAACTTATATCACAAAAACTACAACTCTAGTGGTACAAATCTTAGGCTACATGCTTCAAGACCTTCTAAGGTCAATAAGCAACCTAGTTGAGAAAGTCAATCAGCTGACACCAACTCCAACTCATCAAGCTACCACACCAATCGTATAACACTAAAGCACACAGATGGAACAATCATATTTGCATCTAAATATACCACCTCTCTCAGCTCAGCCATCTATGCTGAACCAGACACCAGGTCAACAACAGAGGGACCTGAGGCAATAATTCAAAAATTACAACTTGTTAGCTAATCAATTGAAAAATTCAAGACACATAATTTCTGAATCTTCACCAGTTATCACAATTGATTTGGTTCATGAGTATATAGACTAAACAATAGATAGAATGATGAAAGCTCAAAATGAAAGAATAAAGTTAATGGTTAACAAATAAAAGGATGACCCAACTTATATTTTCAAAGATATTCCATTATCAAAATAGATCCTTGACTATCGATTACAGAAAATTTTTATTTACTGACTTTCAGAAGCTTGAAAGGGGATTCAGATCCGAATGAACACATATTTCATTATGAGCAAATGATGGATATGTACCTAGACAACACATGGATATTTGGGAGATTTTTCCAAATTGTCTACAAGAAGACACTTTGACATGGTTCATATGCCTCGTATCAAACTATATCAGAACATTTGAGGAATTGAAAACATTGTTGTTGTAGGGTAAAAACCGATTCAGGTGAAAATGGTAAAATGACGTAGGTTAATGAAAAACGAGTCTAAACCCTAAACAAATGTAGCACATGAGTATTTTATATTTGATAGATCAATCTATGCAAGTCTATCCTAAACCAATAAATAGTCATTCTAGATTTATTTCGGTCACGAAGAAATGAGAAAGATTGATCTTAGGGAGGGAAGCAGAGGAAGTTTTGAGATCAGATTGATAGACTTTGTTAAGCGTAGTTGTTTATGAATGCGTATACAAAGATAAAATTCGCTTTTGTATGGTAGGCAGTGTGTACTCTGTGCTTTTCTGGATACTTGTGATTGTTCTGATCGAATAGATTTAGAACTTATCTATATCGGGTCATAATTGAACACCCTGATCTCATATGAAGTGGAGGTTGTGAAGTGGTGAGGAGGTGGAGATCGTGTGAAAATGATGAAACCGTGTCCCTATTGTTGAAGTAAAACTAGACGATTGCCCATATACCGCTCCTCTACTCTTGTTAGTTGGCCGCATTTCTTGACACTTTTTCATAATGGGTGCGTTGCACACCACATGTTGTAGATCGCCACACCAATACCCTGACGAATGTCACACATTTGTGACATTATTGATGTCTCGAGTAAAAATATGAATGTGAAGTCAAAGATGACTTGCATGACTAGGTTGACAAGTTATGATAATATGTCATGTTACCGTTTTAATGTGGAACACGGTTGTCCAACACCTCTCCTTGACACCATAACATATGAAAAGTGGTCATGAGAAGTGGAAAAGAGAATGCGTGGTCGTCCAAGCAACTAAGTATGTGTAGTAGGACGTGCATGTGAGTCCCATATGAGAATATATATATCGACCAATCATGTGTGAGCTATGTTACAGGTAAGTCACGTATCAAGTCAAGTCTCATAAAAATATGACTTGTCGTGTGAAGTGGCCCAAAATGATTTATGGTGCTCTTAAATAAGTAGAATGAATAAGTTGTATGAAATGAACTGCAGAAGTCAATCACATGATGAATTCAATACTTACAAGAAATTTTTATGCATAATGGACGGCTAAGATGCGTCGTGGATCCTTTTATAGTGATCGCGGCCATCGAAAAGTGTAGTTTAACCACCCTAAGCTTAAAATTAGCAACGTCTTTACAACGCTTATAAGCGTGTCAGTCTCCATAAGCTAACTGCAACGCATAACTGTTGCGTTAATGAAGACCTGAGTGTCACCACATTATTTGCAACATTTATAAATGTTACAAATTTTAATTTTAGGGGTCCTCTTAACTTAGCACATGTGACTCACATGGAAAGTCGCATGTGCAATTCAACTGAGTTTAGCAGCTCGACCAGACCACTTTGGCCGACCATGGGGAGCTAGTTAAGTAGTCTTTGAGCGACCTGATTGTCCAAAATAGTTGAAGGGAGAAGGTAGTCATCGTGAGACCCGATTGGTCGATCATGGGAGGATCTAGAATTCTAGACTAGCTAGATTGGCCGGACAAGTTGGGTGGTCAGGATTACTCTTCTGTTAGAGTATTGTTCGGTTGAACCCACAAGTTTTGCTATCACAAACTTGTTTTCGGTGTTAGGTGATAAAAACTATATCTTAATTTCTAGTTTACTAAAGTCAACTCTCGAACTTGGATTAAAGTTAGTAGTTGAACATCAGACATCACTAAATAACCCTCGAAGATTGAATATTAAACGAAGACATCAATGAGGACTTCATTAACAAAGGTATGTGATTGGAATATTGTTCAATTATACCTTTTTAATCTATCGAAACAAGTTCTCACTTTATGGAACAATTTCTATGACGGTAAACATGCATTTATGTGTGGACTCGAGGATATTTGATCCATGACTTTAGTGATAATGACCTTTGTCTCTGGAAAGTTCCTTATGTTTTAGTGATGAGATTACGAATTCAACGTGCCAAGAATCACCCTATTCCAAGTTATAACGAAGAAGTTATGAGTGATTTATTAAAGCAACACTTATTAAGTGTTGCAGTTCGTTAATATGATACACTCCACGAACTGTTTGTAACGGTTCACGAACTGGAACGTGAAAACATGACTAGATTCCTTTTTTGGTCAAGTTTGTGATATTTCCTTATCTAGGAAACATGGCTATTCTTCCTCACATAAGTGATTACTATATTAAAGTGTGTGTGATATTTTAAACTCCTCATAAGTTAAATTATAATTTAATTTACAAAAATACAATTTATGCTAAAGTAATTATTTATTTAAGTATTTATGCAAGAGTCGTAACTTAGGAAAGAATCTCAAAATAAGGAGAGTCTTTGTAAAAGGAAATAGCTCGCGAAGCAACCTTTCACTATAATAAAAGGTTCATGTAAGCTATACAATTCGTCCCTTGGAAAATTGGTGTAAGCTTCATAAGGTTGTTTTCCACTACTTTTGGTCTTTGCCGTGGGGATCACAAAGAGATTATTGTTGGAAGTACAAAAAAGAGTTTTCATACATGAACAAATTTTCTTAGTCTGTTTGTTGCATTGTTTCATAATGTGACCTTTCTCACCACAACATAAACAGGTTTTCTGAGATCTAATGGGATCGGTTTTAACCTTCTTGAGTGGTGAAGAGACAGCTTTAGAGGATTATGGATCATTCTTTTTCTCAGAAGTTTGAGATCCTCATAGATTCAAATTCTCTGCAATATTTGCAGAGGAGTCTGAATAAGAGTCTTTTACTTGATCATTTCCTGATTTTAGTACAAATATTTCCATTTTCATCTCTTCAATCCTCGAAAGTGCTTGAATAAGATCTTATCTTGATTCGTTAAGTTTCATTCTCAAGAGTTTTTCAATATCATTACTTTCCTCTAATCTTTTCCTGTGTAAAATATTACTTCGCTCTTTATATTGAAGTAGTTCATCAAGAAGACTAACTTTGTCAAGAAGAGTAGAATAGGTAGATGGATCTTTATCAGAATAAGAAACAACAATTGCACTTGAAGTTTTTGTAACAGGTTTGTCATAAGAGTTGATAAACATGTTGTCCAACTTCCTTTTAAGAGTGTTTGGATAAATTCTCTGTGGGACACCTAAAAAGGTTGAATTTCCAGAGAGAGAGATATCCTTACCAGAGGTGTTCTTAATTCTGGGTAGTACGTAAATGAGTCTTTTCTTTGTAAATGAAATACCATGCTTTGACTCATCGATAACAGGTTTAGAACAATTTTAAACACAGACTGTTTAGGCTTATCAGTGTTTTCCTGCTCTTATACCAATTGAATATGATAGGATACCAAGTATACCACCAACTTTTTCGTTCGTCAACCTATATGGAAAAAACCTAATAAAATTGCAAGTACACCAACTTAATGATACTTGAACAATATGTATATAAATTTTATATCTCAATCTGTTCACAATCGTAAAATCAAGACAACAAAGTCCGTAAACCTTATTGTATAGAAGGGTATACTTGGATGATCTCAAAAATCAATATCCAAGATCAATCTAGTCGTATCCGAATAATCGAATACGAATTATGCCAAGTATGAAAATTGTTATCTATCTTTCAAGATACGAATTCCATAAGAACGTTCATATGATAGTAAAGTAAATAATGGTGCAATAGTTACCATATAAAATCAAGCATACTTGGTGCACTTGGAAAGAGCGCAATGCTCGGATTTTCACTGGAAAATCTCAAACTTATGATCAAGTTATTCATATGATGAATTAGAATTTATTTTGATGAGCCTTAGTTATCAAAGAATTCGAATAAATTAGCTTTCAAGTTGTAAAGAATTGGGTCAATATCTACTTCAATCCTCCTTAATCTGTCTATTTTTTTGGGATTTTTAGCAGTAGAATATAATAGGGAAAGAGAAAGAAGTACAGAAGGAGAGGGATTACATTGATAAGAGTTATGTGTTTACATGGATGTCATATCTTTCTATATATGAGGAAGGGAAAACCAAAAGACTCTCGTTTTTGGACCACACATCCATGGGCATGGGCCCTTTAAAATTCCCCCTTGTGTGGTTCAACAAAAAAACTTTATACATAGTGCTTCACATATAGTGCTTTGAATGTAGTTCTTCAAATGTCGTTCTTTCCTTGATGACTTGTGCCGAAATCAATTGCCTTACCAAAACTTTGACAAGGAAAACCCCAGTGGGATACAACCTTGGTACAACTCTTCACATGTAGTACTTCACATGTTGTATCTTACTTTACATGTAGTTCATCACATGCAATACGGTCTTCATAGATCGATGAGTCTAAGTTTATTGCCTCGTTAAAACTTCGCCAGGGATACCCAGAGGGACAAAACCTGAACTAAATAAAAAGAGTACAATATTAAGCAAACTTAGAACATAGTTGGACTCGAATATGTTGCCTCATTAAAACCTTGACAAGGAAAACCTATTGGGATAAAACCTTGAGAAGAAAGGAGTACAACATGACAGATGCAAGTAAAGTTGATCTGTTGCAGATGATCACTTTGTTCCGTGGAAGTTGACTAGTTGCTTCACAACTCCTAAGACAGAAAATCCCTGTGGGAAAGACAATAACCTTAGTTGGGAAATTACTTCCCGGTGTTTGTTGTTGTCTCATTAAACACCTTGCTGAGTAACAAAACCCTGTGGTAAAAAGTAACCTCGGTGAAGGAAAATAGTTCAACACACCATTAGATGCTCCCCCTGATGTCAGACAATTTTCATTAGTCTAATGCAGTCAAAAGGAGTTTATCACACTTTACTTTGGTGACTTGAATGTTTATAAGACCATGTTGTTGATTCTGGAAGTTACGTTTCTTAATAGAATATCGCGTTTCATTTCTTTGATTCAGATATTTTCGGTAATATCAACGCGATCTTTATGTCTTCAACGTTCAACATACCTGATGTTTTATGTGTTCTCTCACTAAAAACCTTGTCAAGTAACAAAACCTTTTGGAAAAAACTATTCTCGATTGAAGGGAAAAAGAGTACAACACAACTTCAATTTCGAAGTAAAATATGTCAACATCATATCCTTGGATCCTCCCCCTGATGTCGGCATCTCCCCGTGATTACTTTCATAGTTGTTCCAGACAGTTCATTTAGTCATGTACTTTTCGAAAAATGAATATCAGTAATGACTTAGAAAATAGTCTACCATATCTCCCCTGATTACTTTCGTTGGAGGAGATATTATTTTTCTTCCATAATCAACAACCTTTGGATTGCAGTTCCTTTAGCATTCATTTTTTATGTCTTTGCAGGGATAAAACAAATTTATGTCAAAGGTTACTTTTAAGCACATGATTGCATTCACTGTACCATTCCAATGACGTTGCGTTGGCGCTGAGCTATATCTAGATCACAAGTTCATTGAGGATGTAACATTTGGTCGAGTACATAATGCTAAGTGAAAATGCGGGGGTACAACAACCACACCCAATATTTCGAAAAGCAATCTGTATGGACTAACTCCAATATAGTTTCAAGAGAATCAACTAGACTCAATCTTAATAAATTATATCAAAGAGTTATATCTCTCTTTCTTGATTCAATTCTTACTCAAGCAAATAAAAATATGCGAGCCTAATTGAATACAAGAGAAATCACTTGAACGGTACCAAAGACCAATGTTCAAGGATCAGTCAATTTCAATCAACAACCAAAGGTCGGATTTCCAATTGGTTGATTCAAACGAACAACCTGTGATATTTCTATTATATAACAAAATATAATGCGGAAAAGAAATAACACAGACATCAGAATTTTGTTAACAAGGAAACCGCAAATGCAGAAAAACCTCGGGACCTAGTTGTTTGAGGGTGAAAACAGTTTCTGCTGGTTTCGGTAATTTCGTGTGATGTGGGTGAGAAACAAATCTAAACCCTAAACAATGTACTTCAAGGGAGTACTTTAGATTTGATAGATCAATCTGTACAAGTCCTACCTAAACCAAGAAATGGTCATTCCAGACTTGCTTCGGTCACAAAGCGGAGGAGAAGGGTTGGTTTTGGGGAGGGAAGCGAAGAGAGTGTTGAAACCAGAATAGTTGATTTTGGAAGAGTAGTTTTTTTGTGACTTGTATCAGAAAGTGGGAATCTAATGGGAAAGCTAGCAAACGTTTTCTGAGTGTTGTATGCTCCTGACCAGAACTTGTTGTTCAGTGAAAATAGGTAAGGCCTATTTATACAAGTCGAAGTGAAACCTACTCTGGTCTCATTAAGAAATAGAAAAAGGGTAAGTAAATGAGAGGAGGTGGTAACTGGTAACGCTTGGAATTGATGTTCCATAAAAGAAAGCGTTTCACCATTACTCCCTGTATTTACTAACCGCCTCATCCTTATGACACTTTGTAATAACCAGCGTAGTGTACGCCGCACGCTGTACACCGCCAAACCAATACCCAATGAGCATCCCCCAGTTTGTGACATGTATTGATGTCTCGAGTGTTTTCGTGGAAAACATGTAGCATGTTGTTGTTGTCTGGCAAGTTGAGTTTGGGAGACTTACCGGCTCGGTGGTGACCTTCAACGGTCGAGATTTTGTATTTTAAGAGGAAGGTAGCCGTTGATTACTATAACCTTTCGTTTGGTAGCCAGTGGCATGAAAGTATGATCAGTATGGCTTTAATATGGCCCAGTTTAGGCGCGGCCGAAAGTTAGGGTTTTGGCTTTGTTTAGGCGCGACCAAACTAGGGCCAAAGATTGCCATGTGTTAGCTAGTAACCTTGGACGGCTAAGATCTGCATCTTAGATGAAAAAGTGGCAGTTGATTGTTGCAGGCCTTCGTTTTGGTAGCCGCATAGGGAAGGCCGGCATGGTATGGCGCGACAAGGTGGTTGGCATGCCATTGGCACATATGGCATGGCATGCCTTGGCGCGGTTTGGCGTGGCCAAAACTAGGGTTTTGGGCCAAAGGTTACCATGCGTTGTTTGGTGACCTTGTACGGTTAGGATTTGCATCTAGGATCAAAGGGTGTCCGTTGATCGTCGCACGCCTTCGTTTTGGTAGCCGCATGGGGAAGGCCGGAATGGTATGGCGCGGCAAGGTGGTTGGCATGCCATTGGCACATGTGGCATGGCATGCCTAGGCGCGGTTTGGCGTTGCCAAAACTAGGGTTTTGGGACAAAGGTTACCATGCGTTGTTTGGCGACCTTGGACAGCTAGGATTTGCATCTAGGATGGAAGGGTGGTCGTTGATCGTCGCACACCTTCATTTTGGTAGCCGTATAGGAAAGGCCGGCATGGTGTGGCACGACAAGGTGGTTGGCATGCCATTGGAACATGTGGCATGGCATGCCTTGGCGCGGTTTTGCGTGGCCAAAACAAGGGTTTTGAGACAAAGGTTACCATGCGTTGTTTGGTGACCTTGGACGGCTAGGATTTGCATCCAGGATGGAAGGGTGGCCGTTAATCGTGGCACGCCTTCGTTTTGGTAGCCGAATGGGGAAGGTCGGCATGGTATGGCGCGGCAAGGTGGTTGGCATGCCATTGGCACATGTGCCATGGCATGCCTTGGCGTGGTTTAGCGTGGCAAAAACTGGGGTTTTGGGCCAAATGTTACCATGCATTGTTTGGCGACCTTGGATGGCTATGATTTTCATTTAGGATGGAAGGATGTCCGTTGATCATCGCACGCCTTCATTTTGGTAGCCGCATAGGGAAGGCCAGCATGGTGGGGCCAAGGCCAATGGCGCAGATGTCTTGGCATAGTGGGGCCAAGGGTTTGGTACGGACGGCTTGCCATGGTGGGGCCAAGACAAGGTGCGGTTGGCTTGGCATGGTGGGGACAAGGGTTTGGCATGCCATTGGCGCATGGTGCGGCTAGCATGGTTGGGGCCAAGGCAAAGAGCGGTTGGCTTGGCATGGTGGGGCCAAGGGTTTGGCTTGCCATTGGAGCATGGTGCAGATAGCATGGTTGGGGCCAAGGCAAGGTGCGGTTGGCTTGGCATGGTGGGGCCAAGGGTTTGGCATGCCATTGGTGCATGGTGCGGCTAGCATGGTTGGGGCCAAGGCAAGGCGCGGTTGGCTTGGCATGGTGGGGCCAAGGGTTTGGCATGCCATTGGTGCATGGTGCGATTAGCATGGTTGGGTCCAAGGCAAGGTGCGGTTGGATTGGCATGGTGGGGCCAAGGGTTTGACATGTCATTGGCGCATGGTGCGGCTAGCATGGTTGGCATGCCTTGGTGCGGTAGACGTCGCTGACATGCTTTTCCATTGGCACAGTGGTGCGGCTGGCATGCCTTGGCGCAGAGATGTGGCTGGCATGGTTTTCCATTGGCACAGTGGTGCGGCTGGCATGGTTGGCATGCCTTGGCGCGAAGATGTGGCTGGCATAGTTTTCCATTGGCACAGTGGTGCGGCTGGCATGGTTGGCATGCCTTGGCAAGGAGATGTGGCTGGCATGGTTTGCCATTGGAACAGTGGTGTGGCTGGCATGGTTTGCCATTGGCACAGTGGTGTGGCTGGCATGGTTGGCATGGCTTGGCGCGGAGATGTGGCTGGCATGGTTTTTCATTGGCACAGTGGTGGAGATGGCATGGTTGGCATGCCTTGGCGCGGAGATGTGGATGGCATGGTTTGTCATTGGCACAGTGGTGCGGCTGGCATAGTTTTCCATTGGCACAGTGGTGAGGCTGGCATGGTTTGCATGCCTTGGCGCGGAGATGTGGCTGGCATGGTTTTCTATTGGCACAGTGGTGCGGTTGGCATGCCTTGGCGCGGTAGCATGAGAATTAGGGTTTGCTTTGTACGAAGATGATGTCGGTCAATACTAAGGGTTTTGCCGTGGAATATGACACATGTGTATAAAAAAAAGGTACCCTGGTAATTCTTACGTAGGTATGTTGAATGATTCAATAAATGCGCTAGTGGTTGTAGTGACGTTATGTCAGATACAAAGTTTTACGATTTTAACCCTAAGCTAAAAACCACCATCAACATTAAGTCCCCTGCTTAGCTCGGAACAAGAACATTGTTGCGAGGTAAGCATAAGATGGTGATAGGCCAGGACAAAATCGAAATGGCAAGTCATGAAAAGATGGTCAGGAAGACCCGACTAACCTTTTTCGAGAGGTAAGGAGAATTCATGATTCTTGTGTTGCCAGCCTTGCGTAAATTCTTCTCGTGGTGTTGCTGGCTAGACCTTGAAATGGTAGAGGAGGTTGTTGGTTGAGATGCAGACTGTCGGCTTGGCTTGGTCACGCGTCATCTTGGTTGGGCTAGGTAACGCGGAGGTGCTGGATTAGCGAGTTTTCGGTGTTGGTGCGGCTTGAGCGGAGCCGCTGGCGTTGGTCGGCTTGGATTGGGATCCACAGGCATTGGTCGGCTTGGAATGAGAGCCGCAGGCGTTGGTCGTCTTGGAATGGAGACGCAGGAGTTGGTCGGCTTGGAATGGGAGCCGCAGGCATTGGTAGGCTTGGAATGGGAGCCGCAGGCATTGGTAGGCTTGGATTGGGAGCCACATGCATTGGTCGTCTTGGAATGGGAGCCGTCAGCATTGGTCGTCTTGAAATGGAGCTGCTTGCATTGCTCGGCTTGGAGTGGATCTAGCTTGAGTTCCTTGGAAGGATGACGACTGGCTTCAGTTCCGTGGAAGGATGACGACCGGCTTCAGTTTCATGGGATGATGGCAAATTTGTCTGAATTAGGGTTTGGCATGTTGAAACCCTAATTAGCGCCCTTTACTAGAACCGCTGTAGAATTCTCGTATAAACTAGGATTTTGACGGTCCCTCCCCTCCATTCTGAACGGAAAATAATTTCCTATCTCCCCTCGCAGGAATATTTAGGTTTTGAACTCGTTCGGGTGGTGAAAACAGCACGACAGTAAATTCAGGAAGAATTACGGGCCCGTGGAAAGATGGCAGCTTGCTTTAGTTCTGTGGGAAGATTATGACTTGCTTTGGGAATATAACAACTTGCTTCAGTTCCCTGGGAAGGTGACGACTGGCTTCGGAAGATAACAACTTGCTTCAGTTCCTTTGAAAGGTGATGACATGCTTCGGGAAGGTAATAACTTGCTTCAGTTCCCTGGAAAGGTGACGACTGGCTTCAGGAAAATAACAACTTTCTTCAGTTCTCTGGGAAGGTGACGACTGGCTTCGGGAAGGTAACAACTTGCTTCAGATTTTAGCATGTTGCAACCCTAATTAGTGCCCCTTACTAGAATCGCTTTAGAATTCTCGTACGAAATCGGATTTTGCGGTCCGCCCCTCCATTCTGAACGGAAAAGAATTTCATATCTCCCCACGCGGGAATATTTAGGTTTTAAGCTCGTTCGGGAGGTGAAAACAACTCGACAGTAAAATTCAGGAAGAACTCAGGAGGGATGTTGCGGGCCTGAGGTGGCATAGTCGCGCCCAGTCATCCGTTTCATGGAGCAAGAAGGAATCTTTATTTTGTTCAAACTCTAGAAACTCCGTCCGCATGAAAAGAGATATTGACCTTCTTCTATTTTATGTTGCTCGTCCGGATCCATGCTTTCGTCTGCAGTGTCTCTCCAGTGGATTCCAAAATTTATCAAACTCCATTGCATTCTTGGGACGGATGGATGTGGTTGCGTTTTCGGTCCATCCTTGATTTTAGGTTGTTCAGTGCCTGGACCCTCTGATCGCGATGAGAATATGTTGCATATGCTTGTATTGGTCGAAATCTTGCGGAGACACTGATGAAATAGATCAGTTGGGTGACGTTTCGTTGGCGATGTGCTACTATAAAGTCTTCAAGAAATTGGTTCCAAGTGGCATCCTTCGAACCATCTTTCGAATCTTGGACTATCGTGTGGAATAGGATGTGGTGAGAAGTCCCCAGTTATGCTTCTGTTAGATCCGATGGCTTGGCCGAATATGTGAATGTATCTTTGTGGAGTGCATTTGGAGTCTTTGGTGCACATGTATGGCTTCATGTTGAGAAATTCCTGCGGCTCGTAAAACTTCGGTAGTGATGATGTTGAAATCAGAAATAACCTGGTTGAGGGGAGTGAAAGCGTCCCATGTTGGTAGTCCCCATGTGTAGCCAACTTTCATTGCATCGCCTTGAATCCACGTCCACAGGATTTGATATAAGCTTATCGTACTCTTCTGGATATGACGCTGGGGTGATCAGAATATCACATGATGAAATACCTAGATAGTGAAGTGGTAGGAATAAGAGAGTTATGTTGTTTATCATGGCTCCCTCTATTTTTTCGAGAAAATGTTTCAGTCGCGTCTCTGGAGTTATCTCATGAGTCTTTGATGTTCGTCGGGATGGACTGCGATGAGCAGTCCCCAGTCGCATTTTTCTTCAGTTTCTGAAGTTGTTTTCCTCTGAGTAGGCTTGGGATCCTCCGCGGACTTGTAAAGTGTTGAAGGCGTCTTCTGGACAGATCGGTGATGATTTTCTTGCGCTGCACCCTTAAAGAGTAGATGACCTTGTTGTTGCTATGACCTTTTGGTTGAACATGTCTTCTGAGATTTGACAGTGAAGGGATTCCGTGTATATCCTCAGTCCCTAAGTATGGTTTACATGTTTCCATCTTGTATGGTCAGTGGGTTGACCATGATAAAGACATCACCATCGTGCGTTCGTACTGGTGATTTTTTTACTTCTTCCACGTGGAACTTAAAATATGTAGAAGTACAGGTTACTTTTGTAGTGATTACTGCTGTGGTGAAGCTCTGGCTGGTATCATCAAGTGAGCGGCAACAATTCTTGGTAGAAGATGTAATCAGAAGATACTACGTTGTCGTGGTAACAAAGTAGGTTGGCTGGAATTGTATGGGCAACCATGGAAGTAAAAGGATTGGTTGGACGCGTAAGCGAGCAAACTGCCCATGATCACGAGTTTTGGCGAGATGGATCAAAAGACGGTCATGACTACGAAGGTTGTCTGGCTGTGATCATGATCCTTGACATGGGGAGCGTGGTGGTACGATCCTTTGCAGGAAGAAACGGGGTTGAAGCAGCTTCGGTTCCTGGAGAGGATGTTGAAACTTGAGGAGCCAAACGCTGAAGCTTCGGCTTCGGATTCCGGATCAGCTTATGGAGAGAACGCTGAAGCGGAGCGGCTGCTTGAGCGAGCGTTGAAGCGGATCGGCTGCTTGAGCGAGCGTTGAAGCGGAGCGGCCGTCCGAGCGAACGTTGAAGCGGAGCCGCTGCTGGAGGACGTTGAAGTGAAGCGGATGTTGGAGCGAACGTTGAAGCGGAGCGGCTACGTTAATCAGTGTGCTGTCAAACTGGACACCCTTCAAGCGAACAATGGTTAGGATCCCCAGTTCCATCTATCAATCGTGCTTTCTAGGAGAGGTTGGGGTTTGGGAACGACTTCTCTGGTTGGAAACTGCTGCTTCCCTGATACAGTGCGGTTGAGGGCTGCGAATATGTCTTGACGCTGCGCCTACAGAATCTCACATAAGTGTTTCATCATAGATTGCACGATTTTGTGAGAAAAGTCCCCGAAAATCATGCTGCTCCTGACAGGAAGAGAGTCTTTGTGAACTCAATGGGGTTGCTGATTTTCTTTGCTTCGATTTTGGAGAAGTCGTTTCTGATCTTTACATGTGATGAAATTAGTTTGCTGATTCCCTTCTACTGGGCGTTCAAAAGGCAATGCTGGAAGGATGCAAGCTGCTGGCGCTGGAAAGATGCAAGTTGTTAGCGCTGGAAGGATGCAAGCTGCTGACGCTGGAAAGATGCAATCTGTTAGCGCTGGATCGGCTTGGAATAGGCTCTAGATTGGCGAAGACGCTTGCTTGGATTTGGTATGGTGCGGACTGTTGGCTGGGCATGGCGCGTACTGTTGGCTTGGCACGGCGTTGGCTTGGCACGGCGCTGGCTTGGCGTGGCACGGACTTGTTCTTGCGGGCCCAGTTGCCTCTTTCCATACGTAGCTCAAATAGGATATCATTTCCTTATTCAAATTCCAAAAGTGTTAAGCGTATGAAAGGGGTTGGCTCTCCTTTTTATCTCGTATCTTTGTTCTCACGTCCTGGTGTTAGCAGTAGCGCGATAGCAATAAAGTGGGCAAGTGTATTCCAGCTATGTACTCCAGCGTTTCTCTTTCAATTTGTTTTCTTGTTTTGGGGAAAATCCTAGCCATAGGTATGCCTTCCATGAATCTGTATAAATATTGTTCTTCTCTTCTAATATCACTGTAGTAGCATCGGCTACCTCATGAATAGTGACTGGTAATCGTTATTCTGCAAAGTAGGTACATACGGGTAGGTGACTGATTCCATGAGGAACTGGGCGTTAGGGTTTCTCTGAGATCCAAAAGTTGCAGGCCAAGGTGACCGAAGGTCCTACTGCGGACGTGGTCAAACAACAAGAAGCGGAGGTCGAAAGGCTGTCCAAAGAGTTGGAGCTGAAACAGACGGTTCTCCAAATGACGAAGGACGCCTTCTTCGAGAAGAGAAAAACACCGCTGAATGGCTTCCTTTGAATACACTTATGTCTTCTGAAATTCTTCTATTTCGTTTTTTTTTTTTTTGAAAGGAAAATGAAATACCTGCCTTTATGGTTTTGACTTTCTGGATTTTCGGGTTGATAGACAAGTGTTACCTATGAGGGTTTTGGATTATTATTCGGGATGAACTGTTTTAGGATGATGCCGTTTTTGGTTATGATTGTAAGTGACACAAACATCCCAGGGAAGATATGGAACCGTGAACATTGCGTGTCGGTAGATGATATGGGATGAAACATAACATGGCGATCGGTTTTATCATTCCCGTGAAAACTTGAAATAGTAAACCATGTATTTTGTCTAGGCAAGACTTACTCGGTTTTTTGGATCTGCTAACGAAAAATTAGTCAGGTGCAAGTCCAAGTTTTGTGAGAAGCACCGCAATTGTGGAAAGTCCCCAGTTGTCCCTGAGTCACTTGATAATCGAGTCGTCAATCCCTGGGCGGATCGTTTGCTTTTAACCTCTGGGAAGTCCCAAGTCGCCCCTTGCCGTGTCATGAATGGTAATCGGTTCGTCTGGTAACTGAGTCGTCGATACCTGAGCGGATCGTATCGGGTCGTCTGCTAGCTGAGTCGTCGATCCCTGAGCGGATCGTTTGCCTCTACCATCCTGACGTATGGGTCGAAGTATGAGATCGAGGATTGAAAATTGACATTGTAACCGAAAGACCAATCTCCCACTGTGGTCGCCAATTTTTTGAGGGTGAAAACAGTTTCTGCTGGTTTCGGTAATTTCGTGTGATGTGGGTGAGAAACAAATCTAAACCCTAAACAATGTACTGCAAGGGAGTACTTTAGATTCGAGAGATCAATCTGTACAAGTCCGTCCTAAACCAAGAAATGGCCATTCCAGACTTGCTTCGGTCACAAAGTGGAGGAGAAGGGTTGGTTTTGGAGAGTGAAGCGAAGAGAGTGTTGAGACCAGAATAGTTGATTCTGGAAAAGTAGTTGTTTTGTGACTTGTATCAGAAAGTGGGAAGATAACAGATGGGAAAGATAGCAAACGTTTTCTGAGTGTTGTATGCTCCTGACCAGAACTTGTTGTTCGGTGGAAGTAGGTAATGCCTATTTATACAAGTCGAAGTGAAACGTACTCTGGTCTCATTAAGAAATGGAAAACGGATGAGTAAATGGGAGGAGGTGGTAACTGGTAATTGGAATTTATGTTCCATAAAAGAAAGCGTTTCACCATTACTCCATGTATTTACTAACCGCCTCATCCTGATGACACTTTCTAATAACGAGCGTAGTGTACGCCACACGTTGTAAACCTCCAAACCAATACCCAATGAGCATCCCCTAGTTTGTGACATGTGTTGATGTTTCGAGTGTTTTCGTGGAAAACATGTAGCATGTTGTTGTCGTCTGGAAAGTTGAGTTTGGGAGATTTACCGGCTCGGTGGTGACCTTCAACGGTCGAGATTTTGCATCTTAAGAGGAAGGTAGCCGTTGATTAATGTAACCTTTTGTTTGGTACCCAGTGGCATGAAAGTATGATCAGTATGGCTTTAATATGTCCCAGTTTAGGCGCGGCCAAAAGTTAGGGTTTTGGCTTTGTTTAGGCACGACCAAACTAGGGCCAAAGGTTGCCATGCGTTAGATGGTAACCTTAGACGGCTAAGATCTGCATCTTAGATGAAAAAGTGGTCGTTGATTGTTGCAGGCCTTCATTTTGGTAGCCGCATAGCGAAGGTCGGCATGGTATGGCGCGGCAAGGTGGTTGGAATGCCATTGACACTTGTGGCATGGCATGCCTTGCCGCAGTTTGGCGTGGCCAAAACTAGGGTTTTGGGCCAAAGGTTACCATGCGTTGTTTGGCGACCTTGGACGGCTAGGATTTGCATCTAGGATGGAAGGGCGGCCGTTGATCGTCGCACGCCTTCGTTTTCGTAGCCGCATGGGGAAGGCCGACATGGTATTGCGCGACAAGGGGGTTGGCATGCCATTGGCACATGTGGCATGGCATGCCTTGGCGTGGCCAAAACTAGGGTTTTGGGCCAAAGGTTACCATGCGTTGTTTGGCGACCTTGAACGGCTAGGATTTGCATCTGGGATGGAAGGGTGGTCGTTGATCGTCGCACGCCTTCGTTTTGGTAGCCGCATAGGGAACGCCGACATGGTGTGGCACAACAAGGTGGTTGGAATGCCATTGGCATATGTCGCATGGAATGTCGTGGCGCGGTTTGGCATGGCCAAAACTAGGGTTTTGTGACAAAGGTTACCATGCGTTGTTTGGCGACCTTAGACGGCTAGAATTTGCATCCAGGATGGAAGGGTGGCCGTTGGTCGTCGCACGCCTTCGTTTTGGTAGCCGCATGGTGAAGGACGGCATGGTATGGCGCGGCAAGGTGGTTGGCATGCCATTGGCACATGTGGCACGGCATGCCTTGGCGCGGTTTGGCGTGGCCAAAACTAGGGTTTTGGGCCAAGGGTTACCATGCCTTGTTTGGCGACCTTGGACGGCTAGGATTTGCATCTAGGATGGAAGGGTGGTCGTTGATCGTCGCATGCCTTCGTTTTGGTAGCCGCATAGGGAAGGCCGACATGGTGGGGCCAAGGCCAACGGCGCGGGTGGCTTGGAATAGTGGGGCCAAGGGTTTGGTACGGACGGATTGGCATGGTGGGGCCAAGGCAAGGTGCGCGTGGATTGGTATGGTTGGGACAAGGGTTTGGCATGCCATTGGCGCATGGTGCGGCTAGCATGGTTAGGGCCAAGGCAAGGCGCGGTTGGCTTGGCATGGTGGGGCCAAGGGTTTGGAATGCCATTGGCGCATGGTGCGGCTAGCATGGTTGGGGCCAAGGCAAGGTGCGGTTGGCTTGGCATAGTGGGGTCAATGGTTTGGCATGCCATTGGCGCATGGTGCGGCTAGCATGGTTTGGGCCAAGGCAAGGCGCGGTTGGCTTGGCATGGTAGGGCCAAGGATTTGGCATGCAATTGGCGCATGGTGCGGCTAGCATGGTTGGGGACAAGGCAAGGTGCGGTTGGCTTGGCATGGTGGGGCTAAGGGTTTGGCATGCCATTGGCGCATGGTGCGGATAGCATGGTTGGCATGCCTTGGCGTGGTAGACGTGGCTGGCGTGGTTTGCCATTGGCATAGTGGTGCGGCTGGCATGGTCGGCATGCCTTGACGTAGAGACGGGGCTGGCATGGTTTGCCATTGGCACAATGGTGTGGCTGGCATGGTTGGCATGCCTTGGCGTCGAGATGTGGCTGGCATGGTTTTCCATTGGCACAGTGGTGCGGCTGGCATGGTTTTCCATTGGCACAGTGGTGCGGATGGCATGGTTGGCATGCCTTGGCGCGGAGATGTGGCTGGCTTGGTTTGCCATTGGCACAGTGGTGCGGCTGGCATGGTTGGCATGCCTTGGCGCGGAGATGTGGCTGGCATGGTTTTCCATTGGCACAGTGGTGCGGCTGGCATGGTTGGCATGTCTTGGCGCGGTAGCATGAGAATTAGGGTTTGGTATGTACAAAGATGATGTCGGTCAATACTAATGGTTCTGCCGTGGAACATGACACATGTATATAAAAAAAAGGTACCCTGGTAATTCTTACATAGGTATGTTGAATGATTCAATAAATGCGCTAGTGGTTGTAGTGACGTCATATCATATGTAAGGTTTTACGATTTTAACCCTAAGCTAAAAACCACCATCAACACTATTCCAGATTGATAACACTATATTAAGCCGCTACAGATACTAGCCTACTAAAAACTAACTTCGGTCTGGACTATAGTTGAACCCCAATCAATTTCATACTGATCCAAGGTACATTTGCTCCTTACGTCTCTGATCCCAGCAGGATGCTACGCACTTGATTCCCTTTGCTGATCTCACCCACAACTAAGAGCAGCTACGACCTAAAGTCGAAGACTTTAATAAACAAATCTGTATCACACAGAAAAATCTACGATAATAGATAAATCTGTCTCCTACATACCTACAAGTGTTGTTCCGTCTTTTGATAAATCAAGGTGAACAGGAACCAATTGATAACCCGGACTTATATTCCCGAAGAACAGCCTAGTATTATCAATCACCTCACAATAATCTTAATCGACGTGGCGAAAGAAGATATTGTGGAATCACAAATGATGAGACGAAGATGTTTGTGACTACTTTGATATCTTTTCTATCGGCGATAACAATCTCAAGCCAATCGTTACGATTGTACTCAACACGATAGAATCAGCAAGATCAGATCACACAACTACAAGAAAGTAGTATCGGTTTGGCTTCACAATCCCAATGAAGTCTTCAAGTTGTTAACCTACAGGGTCTCGAGAAGAAACTTAAGGTTAAAGGAGAATAGACTCTAGATTATACAACTAGTATCACGTAGGAGGTGTGGGTATTAGGTTTCCCAATTGCTAGAGTTCTCCCTTATATAGTCTTTCAAATCAGGGTTTGCAATCAATGTTAGCTTAGTAACAAAGCATTCAATATTCACCGTTAGATGAAAACCAGATTAGATTCAAGCTAATAACTTTCAGACGTTGGATCGGAAACTTATCTTGTTACACACAAATGAAATCCACGATTTTAGGTTTGTGTAAACGTACCCAAACATGTACATTTATTGGTTCAACAGTAATTAACCTAATGGTTAGCGATATGAGCACGATTTCGAATAGTTGTCCCGAATTCAAGTTGATTATGTTTCGCTTCTTTCTCATAAAAAGACGATCAAACAATTCCTAATCATGGTCCTTGCGGATCGAATCATCCGTATAGGATACAAAAAGAAACTCCAGATATTTGATATCTTTCTCTTTAAATGAGATTTCACATCAACCATATTCTTCTTCACCATAACTAGTTCAAATGACTCAAATGAACTAGTTAGAGAGTTGTTCAATTACATAAATCTTATATAACTATACAAGACACAATCGAACCAAAAACGATTTGATTCACTCGAATCGATTCATGAACTTTATTTGCAATTTGCATTCCTTAGTTAATATAAATATAAGTTCAAAAATAATCGTCTTTAGATATAACCAACTCAAGTACGCGGACTTAGTTCGCGGACTTAAGTTCCCGGAAGGAGTTCACAAACTCGAGCAGATTTTCACGGGATGAGAACCTCCGCCAGTTCGCGGACTGGGTTCATGGACTAAGTTCACAACTCTTGTTCCAGTTTTCCTGATCAACAAAGTACGCATACTTTGGTTCAATAAATAATGACTTATACATATATGTTTTGCCACACAATGCTTATATCCAACAATGGTTATATAATCTAAACTCTCATTTCAATCATTGAAACATTCTTAGAGGACGTTATATAGTTGTTATTCACAAACCATCTTTCGTCAAAGCCATTTTCAAAGTGATTGAAGTATAACATGGCCAAAGCGAAAGCTTACCAACACATATTTCGAGAAATAGATAAGCGAGATAAACTCGGCTCGAAATAGCAAATGTGTATAATTAATGTCTATATAGCAAAACGACTTTTGTATCAAGATAAGAGATAGAGTAGATAGACTTTTGGGTGATAGATAAGTTCAAGTATCCGCATACATTTTAGTCAATGAAGTTCCACCAGTTCCTTGAGTATTTCTTCGTCTTGTATGATGATCGCCATGGAGTTCTTGAGCTCAACTACACTTTCTATCTTAGTCCGAGACTTAGCTATAGTAGACTAGAAATCAAGAATTATATTTTTGATCACTAACATTGGCAAACATGCTTGAGATAGAAACGCATGCGAGTTCGATCGAGCAGTGATCTAACAATCTCCCCCTTTGTCAATTTTAGTGACAAAACTATCAATACATATGGAATACAAAAATAAATAAATAAACTTTTGTAGCTCCTATTCCACAGACCTAATCTTCAACATTACTCGAAATCTTCGTCACTTCCAAGTACTCCAATGATCCCAAAGGTTGTAAGTTCAGCATCATCGTTGTTGAAAATCCGTAGCTATAACAATGAGAAAAAAAGTATTCTCAATCATTGTTATATAGTGTCATAGTATTATTACACAACGTCAAAGTTCAATTGTATCACAACTTCAACAACAATACTATGGTTATATGTATCACTCCCCCTTAGTCAATACTCCATCTCACATGGAAACCACTCCCCCTTACATAATGATCCGAAAACCATATGTATTTGTAGTGTGAGCTACATATTAATTCTCCCCCTTTTTGTCAATAAAATTGGCAAAGGTACGAAAACGGGACCCTAATGAAATTTCCAAAAGAGACATTTCATGACCAAGAGAAAGCACATATCAACTTTTTTAGATGCAATCATAAATTCGAAGCTAAATGCTTTCATCAAGGAGTTTATAAAGATATAAGATAACCCCTATAATATTCCACAGCCGGACTCCCCACAAAGATTTTGCAATTAAGCACAAGTTCAATTAAGAACTCTCCCCCATAATATGTCATTCCCGAAAGAACAAGAAGAGCGACCTTAATTTCAAAAGAAAAGAAGGATTTCTTTGGACATAACAAATCACATACGAATATGAATTTGAATCCAAAAATACTCAATTAGATTAATCACAAGAGAACCCACAATTAATCTAATCGGAAATATACAACCAAATTAACCACAAAAAGTGATGAATTTAATTGATCATGCTCGACATAAGAGAACTTACGTAGCCTCACAATATAACATAAAAATATGGATCAAGGAAGATCAATATTGTGGAATATACAAGGATTCATTCTATTTTCCATCACTATTTGCACATGACAAACCATAGACATAATCCTTGTCAACAAAAGATTTTAACATATCGTCCATCAATAAATGACATAATAGGCTTAACTTTTGTATTTTTCAAAATTTCATTCATTCTTTTATCAATACATGCGGACAATCACAGTTCACGGACGCAAACACACATATCCCATAAAAAATTGCAATATATAAAACCATAAAGATTAATACTGCAAAAATTATCTTCCAAACAATTTTAGAATTTAAACAAATAAACCTAAAAACATGAAGATGAAAACGTTGGACATAGCTATGTGTAATCACAATAATGGTTATTCCAAACTCTAGTTATTCTTCTAAACAAAACAAGAAAATAAATTCTTATCCGAAGACATACTAGATGTTCGGACCTTTGAAGAATTCTTTATCGTGCCCGAACTCCTTGTCGTCAACAATCATTGGGACATAAGGTTCATGAAGATGGGAGTTAATATCAATAAACCTTCTTAACTGATGTCGAATCAGGGCCTTCTGAATCTCGTGAGTCTTAAACACAAAAGACTTTATTTGTTGAATCTCCTTTTGCATCTGCTTCAACACTTCAAGAACATCAGAAAACTTCTGAGAATTTGAAGGAACATCTCTAGGCTTCCTCACATTCCTTCTTTTTCTTTTCACTGTCGGAGGTAATGGATATTTCTCTTTTCCTTCATGATTGATGGCTTTACAATAATATTAACATCTTTTCCATCAGAAGACATGATACTCGGAGTATCCATAAACGTATGGGTTTGTGAGAGGAAATCACAATATCAACAAGCAGTCTTAAGATAAAAAGAGGTTTCAAGGAAGGAAAAAGGAATGTAGGGTTAACCTTTAACAAGTTCGTGCATGCACCACTCTGAATCCTAGAGAAAGTAGAATTCTCGAGTATAACCCTCCTTTATTGATAGACACAATACTAAGAAAAGAAGAAAAAAAAACTTTTATTAAAGCCTGAGAGGTACACAATCTTGTCTCTTTTGATCAGGCACATGAGACAAGATTCACAAAACAGCACAATCAAGTTATGTTGCGGTGAACAAAAATTTGTCCACCATGATCCTCTTGACAGGAATCTACAGACCTCTGTCTATCAAAACGATTTGACCATACTTTCTTTTCTAATGGTCTTTTTTTATCCTTGGAAACTAACTTCTTAGACGAAGATAAAATCTTACATACCTCAGCGGTCTTCTGAGCAAGTTTAAGCTTATTTGCTAATCGATTTGCTCTTCGTTGAAGTTTGTTGACTCAATTTGTGTTTGTACTTATAACACTTTGATAGTTCATGACCCTTTAGAGAACAATATGATCACGTCAATCTTGGATATAAATCAGGCATCTGAGATGTGCAAGCTGCTAGACACACACTGGAACCTGAAACATTATACACAGGGTTTCCAAAGAAGGGGTCAATTTTTTTCTTCCAGATTGGTTGAGTTTTCTTCTGAAAGAACAGATTGATGTATGTATTGCTATAATTATCAAAATCAATATTTTCACCAAGAAGTGCAACGCTTAATTTCTCGTCTTCATTAGAATCATAGTTATCAGACATTTCATCAAGAGTTGCAGCAAGACCTATGTTCCCAATGTATTTTCTACGATTTGGGCACTCGTTTGCAAAATGACCAAATCCCTTACACTTAAAGCACTGAGGCATATCCTCGTCATCAGTTTCATCTGTGTCCCTGTTTTTAGGAGGAATACGATTATGAGGTTTAACTGATGACTTGAGTTTGTCTCTTGAAAATCGTTTACTTCTCTTCAATAGAAGATCTCTAAAATGTCTTGTGATCATAGAGACTGATTTGTGAAGATCTTCATCTGGTGAATCAGTCTCAGAAAGATCATCTTCAGAGACATAAACACTTTTACTTTTGTCAAGTAATTTAGTGTTCTTTTGTGATTTGAAAGCAACATCCTTTCCGATTTTGGATGTGTGCTCATAATCAAAGATCTGTAGCTTTCCAACCAACGTGTTTATGGAAAGAGCATCAAGGTTATTTCCTTCAACGATGGCATGCTTCTTAGAATCGTATCTAGATGGCAGTGATCTGAGAATTTTCATCACAATGTCCTTTTCAGGAATAGTCTTACCCAATGCAAAAGATATAGTAACAATTTCAGACACTTTGTGATTAAACTCATCAAATGAATCTTCATCTGCCATACGAAGGTTTTCCCAATCAGAATTAAGGTTTTGAAGCCTGGCTTCCTTTTCACTGTTATTACCTTCGAATACAGTTTCTAAAATATCCCAAGCATTTTTAGACCTAGTGCACGTAGTCACATGGTGCTGAAGATCTGGGGTAATGGAATGTATGATGGCATTCAAACCGTTAGAGTTTTGCTTTGCAGCAAGTATCTCGGCGGGACTGTATTCACCAATGTCCTTAGGAACATTTACATTTCCTATTGCCACAACGGTAGCATCATAGCCATTAACTACATATACCCATGATTCAAAATCACGTGCTTGAATAAAAGCTCGCATACCAATTTTCCACCATAAGTAATTAGAGCCATCGAAGACTAGTGGTACGTTAATAGAGATATCACCTCTGTCCATAAAGTCAGATCGCTACAAACAAAGACTTGTAAGGTCTTTAACGTGTTTACGTGCTCTGATACCAATTGAAAAAGAAGGGGTACAACAACCACACCCAATATTTCGATTAGCAATCTGTATGGACTAACTCTAATATACTTTTAAGAGAATCAACTAGACTCATAAAGTATATCAAAGAGTTATATCTCTCTTTCTTGATTGAATTTCTTACTCAAGCAAATAGAAATCTGAGTGCCTAATTGAATACAAGAGAAATCACTTGAACGGTACCAAAGACCAATGTTCAAGGATCAATCAATTTCAATCAACAACCAAAGGTCGGATTTCCAATTGATTGATTCAAACGCATAACCTGTGATATTTCTATTATATAACAAAAGATAATGCGGAAAAGAAATAACACAGACACTAGAATTTTGTTAACGAGGAAACCACAAATGCATAAAAACCCCGGGACCTAGTCCACATTGAACACACACTGTATTAAGCCGCTACATACACTAGCCTACTACAAACTAACTTCGGTCTGGACTATAGTTGAACCCCAATCAATCTTACACTGATACAAGGTACAGTTGCGCTCCTTACATCTCTGATCCCATCAGGATACTACGCACTTGATTCTCCTAGTTGATCTCACCCACAACTAAGAGTTGCTAAGACCCAAAGTCGAAGACTTTAATAACAAATTTGTATCACACAGAAAAGTCTACGATAATAGATAAATTTTCCTCCCACGGAAATACCTACAAGTTTTGTTCCGTATTTTGATAAATCAAGGTGGACAAGAACCAATTGATAACCCGGACTTATATTCCCGAAGAACAACCTAGTATTATCAATCACCTCACAATAATCTTAATCGACGCGGCGAAAGAAGATATTGTGGAATCACAAACGATGAGACGAAGATGTTTGTGACTACTTTTATATCTTGCCTATCGGAGATAACAATCTCAAGCCAATCGTTGCGATTGTACTCAACACGATAGAATCAACAAGATCAGATCACACAACTACAAGAAAGTAGTATCGGTCTGGCTTCACAATCCCAATGAAGTCTTCAAGTCATTAACCTACAGGGTGTCGAGAAGAAACCTAAGGTTAAAGGAGAATAGACTCTAGCTTATACAACTAGTATCACACAGGAGGTGTGGGGATTAGGTTTCCCAGTTGTTAGAGTTCTCCCTTATATAGTCTTTCAAATCAGAGTTTGCAATCAATGTTAGCTTAGTAACAAAGCACTCAGTATTCACCGTTAGATAAAAACCTGATTAGATTCAAACTAATATCTTTCAACCGTTGGATCGAAAACTTAGCTTGTTACACACAAATGAAATGCACGATTTTAGGTCTGTGTAACCGTATCCAAACATGTACATTTGTTGGTTCAACAGTAGTTAACCAAATGGTTAGCCATATGAGCACTTTCATATTGACCATATTCTTCTTCACCATAACTAGTTTAAATGACTCAAATGAACTAGTTAGAGAGTTGTTCAATTGCATAAATCTTATATAACTATACAAGGAACAATCGAAGCAAAAACGATTTGATTCACTCGAATGGATTCATGAACTTTATAGCGATGGTTTGAAATTTGCATTCCTTAGTTAATATAGATATAAGTTCACAAATAATCGTCTTTAGATATAACTAACTCAAGTACGCGGACTTAGTTCGCAGACTTAAGTTCCTGGAAGGAGTTCACAAACTCGAGCAGATATTCTCGGGATGAGAACCTCCACCAGTTCGCGGGCTGAGTTCACAGATCTTGTTCCGGTTTTCCTGATCAACAAAGTACGCATACTTTAGTTCAAGAAATAAGGAATTATACATATATGTGTTTCCACACAATGCTTATATCCAATAATGGTTGAATAATCTAAACTCTCATTTCAATCATAGAAACATTCTTAGAGGACGTTATATAGTTGTTATTCACAAACCATTTTTCGTCAAAGCCATTTTCAAAGTGATTGAACATAACATGACTTTCGTCACTAGGTAAAGATGAACTTGGCCAAATCGAAAGCTTACGAACACATATTTCGAGAAATAGATAAGCGAGATAAACTCTGGTCAAAATAGCAAATGTGTATAATCAATGTCTATATAGCAAAACGACTTTTGTCTCGAGATAAGAGATAGAGTAGATAGACTTTTGGGTGATAGATAAGTTCAAGTCTCCACATACCTTTTAGTCGATGAAGTTCCACCAGTTCCTTGAGTAGTTATTCCTCTTGTATGATGATCGCCATAGAGTTCTTGAGCTCAACTACACTTTCTATCTTAGTCCGGGACTTAGCTATAGTATACTAGAAATCAAGATTTATAGTTTTGATCACTAACATTGACAAACATGCTTGAGATAGCAACGCATGCGAGTTCGACCGAGCAGTGCTCTAACACTAATTACAATAATGCGTCTATCATACTTAGATAAGGAAATTTCATCTCCCGAACTAACTTCGTCATCTTCCTTTAGACGAATTGGTTATTTATGTAATTTTAAACTCAACTAATCATGGGAGTGCTAGCAGCATGCACGTCCTTGTTAAATTGCCTGACAATAGACATATGCAAACTGGTGGAATAATATACCATAAAATCGGTCTTTTAGTTTAGAACATAGATAAGATCGAGATTTCCCAGAATTTTCATCTCAAATTCAAATTTTAAATAGCTTGTAAGATCTCTTATTTCATTAAGAGTACTTATCATGTCCATACCGTCGACATAGATAACTATAATTCTGAATCAGGAACTTATTTAATATGCATGTCAAGAAACCTTACTTGTTTATCCCTTCCCAATTAAATAGTCACTTAGACGGGTATACCACATCCGCCTGATTGTATAAATCAATAAGTGAGTGTTCCAGTGTAACTGCAAACACACTCCGTGGTTTAGAGTCATTCGACTTGGGAAGCAAAAGGCCATTATGCACTTTTTCAAATATCTTTGAGTTTAAATCTTCAAAGATATAACCACATCTACTATGTTTCAAGTTCTTTTGAAACTACCAATCAAACTAATAAACTAAACATTATGATGTTCAAAAGAGTAAGCGATCCAGGGATTTGTGAGAAAACCTCACGTCGCAAGGTGATTCTTTATACTTAAAAACCTCATTCTTCTCACTACACTTTATGACAAATAACCACATATGTCCCACAGGCTTTACACTAGGTTGGTTAGCACTACCACACCAAATACCCGTATATTTGTCAAAGAACTAAGTTCTGCCTGGATTGCGTAGGCCAAATATGCTATTTATTTGAAATTAATCAAAATAAAGCATGGTTTGATCTCATTGTGCTCTACTTCTGGAGCAACTATTTATGGATTATATCATCATTGTGCACGCATGATCCTTCCATTGACTCATATGCATTCTCATACTCCATCAGGATTTCATTGTTCTCTAGAATCATTTAAAACTTCGGAGCGTTCTCCAGTTTGGTTCATGGACATATTCAGAGACAATCTTATGAGATGATTTCTGATGATATAAATAAGTTATGCCTTACTCACCTACTTCCTTTATAGGTGAGGATTGATCGAACCAAGTGGTCTCTCCAACTTCCTTTATGGAGCCACGGCCTTAACCACACTTCCACTGAGTGTATTTGCAACAATGGTGTATACCCCGTATTGAGGATTTGTAACTTTGCAGGTAGGTTTGCAACTGGTATGTGTGATCTCATCACTTTAGCAACATCAGTGTACATTCTGAAAATCGAATATTCTTAATCACTTCACATTTACATTTGTGGAGTACAAGAATCAATATGAGATACAGTGGGAACACACCACGACAATTCATGTCGTTCCCTTAGAAAATACTTTTTCTTATCTCCCCCTAATGACGGGAAGACTGTCTCATTAAAGTGATAACCCGCAAATCTAGCGGTAAGAGATCTCTTGCCAAAAGTTTTAAAATGCGGATAATTGTTGGGAACTGATTTCCAACATAACTACTTAACAGTTTTGAAGACCCATCATAGTACGATGTGGAGTCGTAATGGCACATATATAGTGCAATCAAAAATACGTAAGAACACGACAGGCTTAAATCCAGTTACCAACTGGTACGCAGAAAAGGTTGACTAATATTGGATTCTAAAAACGAATTAAGTAAGATGCGTGTAATATTGCATATTGCAATAAAAGATAGGTTGGTACGCATAACCTATTCCTTAGAGCGACTGCAGTGGTGCGAGTATAACCAAAGACCAAAGAGGGAAAAAAAGACCAAATTTTGGGTTTAGTACGCTACGGTGGAAAGAATAAATTTGGTCAGACGTACATTATACGTTCGCCTGGTGTGGGGCGTGGACTATACCAACGCATGGTGTGGGACGGGGATTATACGTTCACCCGGTGAAGAGAAATTCAAAAAAAAAAAAAAAAAAAGAATGAAGAAAATGGGGCGGAGGTATTAAGCCCGCCCCATGCAATTGAAAGTTCTAAACAGTGGGGCATTGGTATAAACCACGCCCCACACAAAAGAAAAAAAGAAAAAATCAGGCGTGCACTATACGTTCGCCTGATATGGGGCGTGGACTATACGTCCGCCTGGTGTGGGACGTGGACTATACGTCCGCCTGGTGGTGGGGCGTGGACTATACCAACGCTCGACTATATTTGGGTTTAGTCTTGGTCCCAGACCAAATATACTCTGGGTTTTAGTCGTCGATCAAAATTTGATCGATAGTACGTTCCACTACGTCTGTTCAAAAGACCAAATATTTGGGTTTAGTCGCCCACTGTGGACGCTCTTAGGCACCATCTGTAACCTTTGATGGTAGCCTCTGCGAGACCATTGGGTATAAGATGATCTATATTGATCATGTTAAACATGTAATATTCATCAAGTTCTTTTGATGTAAATTCTCTAGCATTAATAAGGGTGGTGAGCCTTTGCACTTTGTATTGTGTAATATGTACTAGGAGTTTTTAAACGCAAATTTCTTGGGAACTATAACTAGTCCAAAATGTCAAAACATTCACCAGATCCATAAGTCACTTTAATGGCCCGCATCCTGCATGAATATTTTTCTAAATTTCACCTTGTTATCTTTGTAATATGGATTGTTTACCATTTGCATCTTAGGATGGTATCGATCCTGTTTTACTGAAGACTTTATTAAATGAGTGATATGCTCTCTTACCTAAAAGCATAATGGGAGGGAGGAGGGGCTTGTGCATCTGGTACTTTAGAAAACCCTTATTGAGAGATACGCCGTTACTTGGCATTCGGTCAATCTTTTTCTCGTTGTCTCATCCACTCAAACACAGCGATGTACGTATGAGTCCTTTCAAAATGAAACATCATGTCACAACCAAAGTGCCTTTATGATTATGTTAAATTCTTTATGAGTCAATTCCCAACATTTCATCATCGGAGTCAATATGGATTCAAGAATCCAAATACTATAGTGATTTACATTTCACTAGATTGACTCACTAGTTTCTCTAATACATTACATACTATAAAAGATGCATTCAATTACATTCTCATCACTGTGAGTTTCCACATAATATCCACTTGCATGGGTTTCTGTGGAATTTAACAAGGTGTGATTATCTCTTGGTACTTGTAAAGATTTTGAAAACAAATTTTGATTAGTGCTTCGCTCGATGATCCAATCCTCGTAGTCACATTATAAGGAAATAGTTCAACAACTAGTTTAAATTCCTTAAGCTTGTGGAAGAAAAACAACTATGAGTTAAACACTTGGGTCTTGAGAGTTTTAATAAGTGGTATGGTCTTATGAAGTAATAAAACTGGGATTCATCTCAAGTACTTTAGAGTGAATATATATTACGTGTCACCCAATATATCCCAAGTGTTTTAGATAATTTATGTCTCGTGTTTTCATTCCATAACTGCAAACATTGGATCTAGTTCAACTTAATAATATACTCAAATTGCCCGGCAAAGTTCTTATTTCCATTAAAGTTGATGTAAAAATTGGTTGCTACTATGATACACACATTACATTGTATATACCAACACCTATGACCAGGTGCATTTCCAACTCTTTCATTTATGATGGGAGCTACAATTACATTTCAGGTGATCCCATACTCGCTTGATACTTGTGTATTGGTGTTATTACTACCGAAGACAAAAGTACATCTTTGTCTCATGATACATATGTCCCTATTCACATGCTTTATATGAGTCAGTACGTCTAACCCTCATTATTTTGGGGTTCTTTTCCATTTTTAATTTTTTTACATTTAGCTTAATTTGAGAAATTTCTTTATCTCAACAAGCCAAGAGAATCTCACTATACATGTCAACCAATTACTTTAGATTGAATAGATTACTAAAAGTAGTTCTCTTGTTGTCATACTTCAACATATGCTGGTTCGTTAGTATCATGGATGAAGTAGAGAAATGGAAATTTTCTGACTCATATCATCTTTTGTGAGTTTTTCCACAAAAATTGGAACACATGTGATTTTATTTGCAACTCTTTTGAAACTACTAACTCTTTAATAGTCGAGCACGTGGATTACATTCTACGAACATTCAAATTTGGGGGAAAATATCAAGTATGCAATAATGGTGTTCAAGTACTTCTAAACCCAAAATACATACATTTGAATCGCGAGTTGGTACAACCAATTGTACAAAAGACATCATTCAAGTATAACCAATATCATATTCAAGATTGAAATTGACCCTTTATATATATGGACTTATCTAAGACAAAAAAAATGTTCTAAAAACAAATAAATAAGCCGAATAGATGTTCCACTAGTTACGTACCTCAAACTTTGGTTTCCGCGGTACATAGACAGAACCGGAACAGCCTTGATCGCGCACGGCCAGAAAACAAGCTGGAATGGAACAGAACAGAGGCTGGAATGGAACAGAACAGAACAGAACAGAGGCTGGAACCGAACAGAACTGAGTCGGCTGGCTCGGGATCGGACCGAAACGGGTTGGACCGGACCGGATTGGATCGGACCGGGTTGGCTTTCCTTCTTATCCAATATTACAGCGACGGAGATCATCAAACGACGCACGGAAAAAAAAAAGATTTGTCAACTGAGATCAGAGAAGATTCAAATCAAGTTCTGCCAATTATTTTAATTGTTTTCTTATTTTAATTGTAAAACATATGAATGAATAAGAATAACATATTCTTTTCAGAAGATTTGTTAGATCCGCCGGCAAATACCAAATTACAAACGATTAAATTAAGATTAATCAAAGTAAGTCATGATTGCAAGCACAATTAATCAAAATAACCCCTAATTATTTAATATACCCAATGTATATGCCAAAATCAAAAACAGGGGAAACAATAAAATAAACTAAATGTATAAGAAAGAATAGATCAACTTATCTGATTTGATTTTCAACATTGATGGAAATCATCCATGTAGAAAAAGAAAAAAAATCAATCGATCTCATATAGCTCTGCGATACAACTTTGCATGATAACGTTTTGTAGTAGAATATAATAGGGAAAGAGAAAGATGTAGAGAAGGAGAGGGATTCCATTGGTAAGAGTTATGTGTTTACATGGATATCATATCTTTGTATATATGGGGAAGGGAAAACCAAAAGACTCTCGTTTTTGGACCACACATCCATGGGCATGGGCCCTTTAACAAGATTTTATTTTTTAATTTTTTCTTGATAATCTTCTATCGAGCTTTTTTATTTTTCTTTCCTCTGTATCTTTTCCCCCTTGGGCGGTTGTTAACAAAATAATAAAATTAGGCATACATTTTTCTAATAATAATTTTTTATTAACATTATACAGTATATAATATTACTAACAGTTTGTTTGATTAGTTTTGCAAATAAAATTCATTAAATTATGCACTATACAAATTTTTGAAAAATATGTACTTTGCACAAAATAGAATAAGTATGTCCACAATCTCCATATAGCACAACACCACACAACACAGATATTTTTAAAACAAATTCACAAGATGGTTATTGTACGCTTGATTTTTTGACAAAACACGATGAGTTTAATTTTCTGACAAATGACAACAATGCACAATATGCATAAATATTTGAAACAATAAACATGACACACTTAGCACACTTCAATATGTTTCATATCGTGTTGTGATGAATTGAAACGAAGTTTTATGTCTAAAATGCAAGCTTTTGTGTTCGTAGATCATGCGTTGTGTGGGATATTTAATGGTCCCCTTCGATCGTCCTTGCTCCATTACAAGGAATATCCTCCATATTATTACACCACAAATAAAACTTCCAACTCGATATTACGTTCTTCATATGCGAGAACTAGAACAAAAATCAAAACTACTAAGTATGACTGGTGTGTTATATGACATGCAACTGCAAGAGCTGGTGCAGATTCAGAAATTATATGCCTCAGATTTTGCATGTATTGGTTTGCAAGCGAACTGTAAATTATGAACTCTTTCTTCTGGTATCTCTATTGGTAACTTGGTAATTGATTTAACAAAATATGACTGAACTGGACACAAGCTTTTTTACAACTGGTGTGGTACTAAACTGAGATTAAGGTGGGTGTCAGCTGATTGACCTTCCCATATAGTGTTGGCCTTGCAAATCTGTACCAAGCGAGGGAATGAACTTGTACCAAGCAAGACATTCTTTTATATACTTCTATTAATTGATGAGTAAAGTCTTACTATGTATGTTCATCGTTTGTTGTCATTCTTCATTTAACATATGAAACCATGTATATAAATTTCCAACGACAATTCTGTGAAATATAAACTTTTGATACTTAGGTTGCCATGTTCAAATATAAAGAGTGAGAATGTATGCATTCCAGAAAGAATCTTTATCTTTCCTACAAGAGTTGTTTATAATCTGAGTTTCTTTTTCATTTTTGTTGTTTTGTCAGGATACTGGAATTGATGGCAATAGCTGATCCAAATAGATGGTTAAGGTTACTTTGATGTCAACGGACGACTGGTTTTGGCGGATGAACAAAGTTTTTTGACCCGAGGTATAATGCAGAACACTTTCTTGTATTTGAAACTGTTGAAACACACAACCTTGTCATTTTCTTATATAACATAGGGAACTGTGTTGTTTTTTTCCTCGTGAATGAATGAGGAACAAAGCTTGGTTAAATTGGTTAGTGTATGGATTCCAGAATGGATGAATGCGTGAATTACTTGTGTTGCTAGAATGAGAATGTATGTATTGCAGAATGAGAATGCACATATAAATGAATTTCCCAAATTACTGAATAAATATTTCTCTCATATGAAAGCTTTTTATAATTTTAGTTTCTATGCCAATTTTGTTGTTTTGTCAGGATACTGGAATTGATGGCAATAGCTGGTTAAGGCTACTCTGATGTCAATGGATGACTTCTTTTGGCGGATGAACAACTTTTTTCAGTCAAGGTATAATGCAGAACAACACTTGCTTATATTTAAAAACTGTTGAAAAACTCAAACCTTGTCATTTGATTATAAGTATAGGGAACCATGTATGTTTTTAGGCTTAAAAAGTTCTTTCAATGTAAGAATTACACTCGCATATACTTACGTATGTGAATGAATGAGGAGACAAATCTTGATTTAATTGGTTGTTGTATGGATTCCAAAATCATTGAATGAATTACTTGTGTTGCTGGAATGATAATATATGCATTGCAGAATGAGAATGAATTATGAGTTTTCGATACAACATTGTAGGTTCAGAAATGAATTGCAGTGCAGCTTCGGAAATAAATTACATTGCAGGTTCAGATTGAATTGCATTACAAAGTCAAAATATGGGAGCTTATTTATAACAACAAAAAAAAACGTTCTTTTTGTTGTTGAAAACTATTTTTTTTTTATCAACGTCGAATCGACGTTACAAAATCTGTTAGTAATTTAGGACACCTGGAAAATTCATTACTGTTATAATCAATCGTCAACGTATGGAGCCGTTAGTCTACATGTTATAAACGATCGACACGCGGCAAATGTCAAATTTTACAATCAGCTGTTACGAATCGAATCGTTATAGCAAGCTATTATATCTAAAATGTTACAATCTATAATCAACGCTTGAAGCCGTTACTTTACACGTTACAGTCGATTGACACGTGGAAGACGGTAACTGTTACACTGACCTATCATGGTTCAAATCGTTATGCTAACTGTTACATCCGATCTGTTACAATGAACTAAACAACGATTCAAATCGTACGTTACTGTAACAGTTACAATGAAGGACAGGTGGTAAGAAGTCAACCGTTACACACAAAATCACCGTTACAGTACCTGTTATACCGAACTGTTATAGGCTAATCGTTACGATATGCGCAATAACGGTTATCAGTTACAACAAAAAGACATCAAATTAATCTTGTGGTGGCTATATAACTGTTGGTGTATTTATTCCAACGAATGAAACCGTTATTTAATAAATTTTTATTGTTACGGTGCTAACTGTTGATAAGTTATTGTAACACTAATAACAACAACATATTTTCAACGTTTTTTGACGTTGCAAATTCCCTGATTTCGTGTAGTGAATTGACTTATTGTAAACCATTTTAAAGTCCATGAAGTTGTAAATCAGGATATCCTTGTTGCTTGCTTCAGAAATCTTGTATTTGTTATCAAGCGTAGTTTATAATTCTTTTGCAGACGAAATACTTCGATGGGAATTATGAACATTATTCTTCAGGGCATTCAAAATATGATCACGATACGTGAAATCATCTTCCCGACGCTTCTTACGTCTGGCCTTCAAATCATCAGTGTCATCGGTTTTTGGTGCATGAATTTCCTTTAATCCATCTTCAAGAATGTACCATAACTTGATTGTGATCATAAAAAATTTCACGATCTCTTGCATACAAGTAAAATTCTCACCATTAAAACGCTCCAAGTGATTCAGAGTCTGGTTCATGACTTGCAAGGATTGAGCAGTTACGTTTGAAGTTTCATCCTCCACTATCGAAAAGATAGTTGCTAAAAATTGTTGAAAATTGGGTACTAGAGGATGTCAGAATATATAAAAGAATGTTGTAACACTGAACTTCAAGGCCTTGTGGTTCTTTTCAGCAAATATTTCGGCACTTTCCAAATGATTGGCGATTACAATTGGTTAATGAAACAATGCTTTCATGATACAATGAATCCCTAACAACGTTGTTGGATTCAAGAGTTGTACGCCCTTGACCCAACCAAGAACATACAATAATTAGAATCTGATGATGCTTAGAGAGAAAAGAAACCAGAGATTTTTGATGTTGATTCAGATGATTTAAAAAAAACAATCACCACTATTTATAGGGTAATTACATTAGTTCAAGATGCATGTTCATCACCAACAGATACCTCCAATCAATATCAATGGTGGCTTTTGGGAATGAACATTTGTATTAAAATTCAAACTATCTTGAACTTAAATCAAGTTCAACTGTTTTTTTTATAAAAGAAACCGTCAGGTAAGAAGGTTTAGCCGTTCTATAAAAAAATTGTTGGGTATCATATACTCCCTCCGTTTCAGAAAGACAATCCTCTTTGACTTTATCAAAATATTAAGGAGACCATAATACTTTACTTGACTACGCTTAATTAATTACCTATTTTATGTTAAATGTAAGTATTAAAAACTGCCTAAAATTATCAAGAGAATTGTAAATAGGAAATAAAAAGGGAAAATTAAAAGATATCGAATTTATGGAGTATAAACTCTTTAGGGAACGAAGGATATATTTGTTTCTTTAATTGTACAAATTTCTTTAATATTTTAGATTAGGTCCCATTAATATGCATTTATGAATATAAAGAATTAAAGGCTATAATAGAGAGTTCATTGAAAAAATACACCTATAAACAGAAGTTGGACGCAATTTGGAAACTGACGTAAATAGAATAGAGGACGGTCTTTTTGAAACAGAGAGAATATATATTATTGAATATATCCAACATTATGGAGGAGAAAAGAAGGAGAACAGTAATAGGTTTTATGAATATTTATTGTGAAAACTACCGCCGGACATTAGATTCTGGTTTAGTTATGGAGGAAGGTTAATTTTGACAATTGCTATGTATTTTGAAAGCCTCCTATCCGCATTCCAGACATTTAAATCAATCCCCTCAAGGAAAAATTTGCGACCTCAAAAATAGCTTTCATATAACAGTACCCTTCATTGAGGGGTTTTGTTCATTCATACTCTCTGCGCAACAACAGAAACCCGAAACACGACCAAATTTCATAAACCCGAAGATAAATTGGATATATGCAATTTCTTAGAAACAAGTAGTGATTGGGGCGAAAAGAGCTTTGAAGTCTTTTGTAGGTACACCAGTTCCCTCAGGCATCGATCCTAGGTCGAACGCCTTAAACTTTACCTCCTCGAGTTGGACAGCCTATCACAAGAGTCACAATAGACATGATTTAGTAACGGGTTTGTGTGAAAACACCCACATGTATTCGACGTAGTAGGCATAAAAGCTACCTGAACACAAGCTTCGGCAACATCTTCTCTAGCAACGTATCCTTTTTCAGTTGGGAGAAGTTCATCATTCTTTCCTATCAACAGCTGCCTTTTCCCACCTTGTTTGTTATCCAGTCCCCCGGCCCTGTATCATTTCATATCATACTAAGCTGCAATTTTGATCCAAATAAATGAAAGTAAGTCTACGGAAGCAAAATGGATACAAGGATGTACCTTAATATAGTGTATGGTACTCCAGACTTGGCCAAGTATTCTTCTGCCTTTCTCTTCCATGCCTGCGGTTATGTACCCAAGTTCTACCGATCATACTCGAAATCTTAAGCCATTGGTACTTAGAAACGCAACTAAAGATATTCATAAGTAAAACGTACCAGTATATTTCCATTTCCTAGACTATTTAAAGGGTGATTAGGATCTCCAGAACCCATTGTCGAAACCAAAATGATATGCTTTACTCCTGCAGCTTTAGCTAAAACGTATACATATATTTGATGTTCCTTGTCAGTATCAAATGAAGAGCTTCGAGTAAAAGAATAATAACATAATTGCTCTGTGCTATTACCTGCATCAATTTGGTTCTTTTGACCTATCCAGTCAACCTGTTCTGGGTACTGTCCTCCTTCGAAGTAGAATTCAGGTATTGTTCCTTGAAAAGAACCGTCAATTAAATCTTCAGCCCTAGCACCGCTAATATTTGCAGGATAGGATCCAGGTTTCATCTTTGGTATAGCAGTGGTTAGAATTATTAGAGCATCAACTCCCTTCATGGCAGGTTCAAGGCTTTCCGGTTTCATAACGTCTCCTACATAAATCTCATTTCCGCCTCCAAGTTTTTTCTTACTTCCCTCTGATCTTACAAGACCCCTCACCACTAACTTGTCTGATCTTTCCTTCAATTTCTTAAATGCAAATTGACCTGTATAAATATCATCGGTTGCTTAAAATTAAACATACTAAAATCGGGTGAAGTATACATAGTGCACAGTACATACCAGTTAAACCGGAAGCTCCGGTAACAAGAACTGTTTTCTTTGGACTTGAACATGCCATGGCCACTTTATTGCTACATCTTTTACAAGCCATTTTACTCTTATTTCTCAAGGAAAGACAAATTTGAGAGACAGACCTCATACTAGTCGTCTGAAGATAATACTCCTCTTTTCCTTGTTTCTAGATAGATTTTGACACTTCTGGGGAAGACAAATTTGCATCTTAATGACTTTTTATAAGGGTTTATCAAGAGAATACTTTATTTTTTATAAGAATGCATTTCATTTTCCACAGAAGGCTAAGTTCGGTGATAAAAGCTATAAATTCCAAGAATCTGGTTAGAAGTCACTGCTTTTGATAAAGAATCTGATACCAAAATATAGAACCATAAAACACGTCATTTCATATTTATTGAGAATTTGGCAAGTGGATCAGAATCTCAACTTCTGGAAGCTCAACTATTCAAATATGCAATCCAAGCCAATGCATGAATTATTCTGTATCCGGTGGACAGGGGCACACTTTGTCCGAAGTTGGATATTATCTGGTAGATACATTTCATGTTTTATGTTCTCCTACAGCAAATAAAAAGGTGTCCTACTATTGTTGTCTGTTATTGTTTAGTTACTACTCCTCGCTCCTTTATAATAGGCTGGTTTTTATACATAGATGTTTCCAAAAATAGGTCGGTTTACTAATTGGGAAAGTCAAATGTTATAGTTTTCTAGGACCATTTTTTTCTTAATTTTTTTTAATGACAAGTGTTATGTGGATCATTTCACTTTACTTCTCACTTCATTTCTTTTATTGACAAGTGTCATGAGGACCACTTCCAATGATTAGTTCTCTTAATTTCCTTAATTTTCTCTAAAAACAAGACCAGCCTATTAAAAAGGAAGGAAGGGAGTACTTTATTTAATTCTCGCTCAACATGCCCAGTCCATCCATCTTGGAACTTTGTTATAGTTCACTAGTTGTGCTATTGAAAAAACATATAAGAGCCATAACTAAAATTTAAGAAAAGAAAAGAAAACTCGCAAGGACGCTTTATTAATCAAAGAAAAAGAAAACAAAAAGGGAGGGGGCAAAGACCTGACCTCCAAGGAAAGAAGAAAAATTACAAGAAGAGATCATCTAAACCTATATAAGCCGGCATTGCAAATCTGTCTGCCCCATATATTAGAATGCCATTTCATTAATTCAAGCAACCATTAAATAGACAATACATTATTTCAGTGTAATCCTGTTCTGTATATTTAAGAAGCGAAAAATGCAAACAAGCTCAAGCTCAAGCAACCATAACATATACTAAATTGTTCTTGAATCTCAGATTTCAGAAAGGAGTGGTGACTTGCGAAAAAAGAGCCTTGAAATCCTTTGTTGGCTCACCGACTCCCTCTGGCTTTGATCCCAAATCATACGCTTTGAATTTGCAATCCTCGATTTGCAGAGCCTGAACGCAAGCTTCAGCAACATCTGCCCTAGCAATGTATCCATTTTCAGTAGGGAGAAGCTCATCATCCTTTCCAACCAACAACTCCCTGCCACCCACCTTGTTATCTAGAGCAGCAGCTCTGTTTCATTCAATATATACAACATTAGAATATAATTCATGCTAACATATGGCGTCAACTCCTAAAAGTAGTTAGATATTGAACCAACTGACAAAATGTGAACACATAAACTAGCCACCCTGCTAACGGCAATATGAAAAGACAGAATCAGCTAAACATTGTGTATGAATTTACCTGATAATTGTGTACGGGATTCCAGAATCAGCCAGATATTGCTCAGCTTTTCTCTTCCAAACCTGCAATGAATGAATAAACACTTCATTCTCTAAGACAAAATGACACCAACAGTGATGGGTAATTCGAGACTTCGAGTTGTTGACCAAGGGTTTTGCTGACTTATTCCTTCAAGTCACCCTAATTCAAAGACTATAACCAAGAAATAAATGAAAGAATGAACTCACAAGAATATTTCCGTTGCCCATATGATTCAAGAAATGATTAGGGTCTGTTCCACCCATTGATCCAACCAAAACAATATGTCTAACGCCAGAAGCTTTAGCAGTTTCGATCTGGTTCTTTTGTCCAATCCAATCAATCTGTTCTGGGTATTGTCCTTCCGCATAAAAGAATTCAGGCATTGGACCACTGTAATCAAATGACTCATCAAATACATCTTCAGCTCTTTTGCCATCAGCACCAGGATATGATCCAGGTACTATCTTTGGTACAGCACTTGTCAGTATAACTAAGCCATCAATTCCTTGCATAGCATGTTCAAGACTCTTCTTATCCATTATATCACCAAGATAAATTTCATGACCTCCCCCAAGTTTTTGCTTACTTGCTTCTGATCTTACTAAACCCCTCACTGCAAATCTGTCTGATCTTTCTTTCAGTTTCTTGAATGCAATCTCACCTACAATTAAACAAACTATAAGCCATCAAAACAAAATTGAACCACTAATTGAAATCATTAAGAAACACAAAAAAAAAAAGAATTTTACCGGTTAAACCTGAAGCTCCAGTAACAAGAACTGTAATCTTTTGCATTAATGCTGCCGTTTTAAAATCTGTAGAAACAAGATGTAACTGAAATTGTAGAAACTTTTTTTTCCTTTAAAGATTTAAATATGATAGTGAAATGAATTACAGAAGAAAGTGAAGAGACGAGTAATACTTATAAAGAAACCGCTGATCGGAAGTTTTCTTCACCGAAAATTCAAATTCTTCTAGAAGAGAAGAATATAAGAAATAAGGAAAGAAAGAATAGTCCAGGCAGAACCGCAGAAGCCTAGAAGCTGGGTTTTCTTGACCAAATAATTTGAATTCCTATAGTTAAATATTTAATACGTACAGTATTCCACTGTTCGTTAGTACTTTTGCATATTTATAAACGGTACGCGAGTTATAGTCCCAAATGTGTTATTATCCATGCACAAAAAACCCGTCAAAATAAAAGTAACACAATAACTCCAGAAAACAAAAGTAACATAAAAATCCCAAAAATTTTAATGAAACCTCTTGGAATTTGACGAAACCAATTTTTGGTTTCATCATAAAATTTGATGAAACCAATTTTGAAATTTGGGGTTTCCGTATCAATTTAGTTCCAGATGGAGTTTTAATGAATCCCAACATTTGAGTGGGGTTTTTGTATCACAAGTTTGGTCACCTTGGGTTTTTATGACTAGTTTTGATTTATAAATTGCATTTGTGTTGGCTGAATGTGAGCTGAGTTTTAACAAAGGTTTGAAAAACAGGTTACGGCTCAGGTCACGCCCACTGGGCGTGTGACCGTTATAACGCATTTTGACGGATGTGAGCAAGTTTTAGGCAAAAAAATGCGTTATTTAGGAAAAAAACGCATTTTTTTCCTGGCCAAATTTGGGTATACCCAGATTACTTTGGGTATACCTAATGAGATAAAATCTGGGTCAGTTTGAAGTAAAATAGGACACCCCTTAACCATATATTTTCTAAATGGCTAAATTGCCCCTACAATGATTAACACTAATTTAATTGATATGATTAGATTAGTTAAATTAGTTAGATTAGTTAATTGATTTATATGAGTGGATATGGAAATAATTGAGAGTAAGAAAGAGAGTGAAGAATACTTGTATGATGATCTACCAAATCATGATCAAATGTATTATATACATGATCCTCACTTTTATTTTCCTCAAACTCAAGATGGATATGGAAGTGATGAATGTCTTGAGCCAAACGTAGAATCTAATGACCCAAAAGAAGAAAAATGAATTGAAAATAACCAGGTACACAATTTACGTGGTGAAGATTGTAATTTTTCTATGCAAATGATGGATTATTTATTTATTTTTCACTTTTGCTGCTCAGTATTGGCAAGGTCGACGATGGTCGAGCCGTGCCTGCTATAAGAGTCGGCATGATTTTTATTACCAAATGACACAACTTTTCATGAGCAATATTTTAGTCCGCAAGGTCGAAAATATGAACCATGTCGACTATAAGATTTTTGCAGCACATGAGACTGGGTTGTGAAACATGCTTAAGCCGGCATTGTTTTGTATATGTCGACCCTGCCGACTAAATATTGGGCGTCATTGTTGTATTCTTAGACCCTGCTGGATGTTATTTGGTCGTTGTTGTTTTATATATCTACCTTTCCGATTATGGTAGTATATATCAACTAACTTGTAATGTTTTGTAGATTGCATTGGTACCGATGATGGATCAGCCTCAAGCTCACAGTGTTAGGGGTCCTGATACTTCTGCACATTATGGAATGGAAGGAAAAAGACGAACCAATCAATTGGGTTATTGACAAAGAAAAATAGAAGATGTGCGTTCTAGTGAAAAACAACCAACAAAAATATTCGCGGTTTGAAATGGTATGCGTGTGTAGTGGGCCGGACGTAAGTCACAAGAGAAAGGGTTATGTGTATGATAATGTTGATGGTGTATTTCCAGTAAGGGCTAAAATCGTAAAATCATGATACTGCATGTTTCTGACCCGACTTCAGGAACGCATGTGACGATTCATGTATTTTATGATTCGTGAACCGTTTTCACGATCTCTGATCGAGTACCTCTCAAAGCTACGACGAATATGATTCTTGAAAGGCCACCCACTTGCTGAGTGTTCGATTGCTGCGCATTTCATCGTGCCTCGTTATGTATAAGAAATATTGGGCGGTCCTCCATACATAATTATTTGTTGAGAGGGCAAAACGCCTTCAGGACGTCGGCGACACTTGTTGTTCCTTGACTACATAGAGAGACCTGCCTCTACATAGAAGAACGATTGGCGGTCCTCCATACATAATTGTTTTTGAGAGGGCAAAACGCCTTAAGGACGTCGGCGACACTCATTCGTTGTTCCTTGACTATGTAAAGAGACCGTGTATAGATTCAGGCGGCTCTCCATACATAATTGTTTGTTGAGAGGGAAAACGCCTTCAAGACGTTAATAACGCTGCACGTTGGTCCCTGACTATGCACCTTTCAGAACGAGTATGATGCTTCAACTATCTCATATCTCGATTCTACAATAGATTAATTCTACCGTGACATTCACCACTGAATTCCTAGAAGATAATCTATTTTATCTCACTACTCTGATTCTATGGTCGAATCCACGGCCGATCCCATGGAATGGTAATAGATAATTTTATTATTCCGAACCTATAGTCGAATCTGCGGTTGATCCTATGGGTTGATAATAAATAACTATTCATCTTTATTACACAGTTTCATGAATCATTCTCCACTGAATTTCATAAATTAGTAATAAATACTCAACAACTGGGCGTCTGACCGTCATCGAGTAAATCCTGAGAAAATGGTGCGTGTGTACTCGAAGAATAATGCACAAACGAGCACCCAAACACACGAACGAACTATCAAAGTATGGACGAACGAGCGACCCATGGAAATAAAACAATAATTAATAAAATAAGGAAAGGCATAGGGCCGAGCCCACCGGCCTGCCGGTCCCTCCCTTATTTTATTTTCACTAATATTTTTTATTTCCTCTCTCATATCACATAGATTCCTTCATCTCACAGGGTTTCCCTCACTTGAGCAAACTCCCTTGTTTGTAAGAAATTCTTGGGTTTCCATGCTTTCATTGAAAAAAAATAAGGAAAAGGTGTCACGGGACCGGGCCATCTAGCCGGCCGGCCATGCCCTAGCCGTGGCCGTTCCCACACCTCACAATTCCTTATTTTCTCATATTATTATTTCCATCATCTCAGGGAACTCCATCGTTTGACCGAAACCCTAGTTTTTCAATATTTTCTCAAATATTGCTCAAACCATGGAAAAGCCAAAAATTCAAATGGTTACTCGACCAACTAGGCTTCCCACGTCAAAGATTAAAATATTATTATTTTAATATTCTCAAATTATCCGTCGTCTGAGCAAACTTCTTGCTCATTCGAGCAAAATCAAGAGTTTCAGTCAAGATCAAACTCTTATGAAAATCCAAAACATTGCCCGAACGATCGTAAGAAAATACCAAAACTATCAGGACTGATACAGGGACACCGTGGTGACACGGGCATGCTTCCTTGACCGACCAAGGCCGACCCTAAGACTTGCAAGGAGCCGGTCCCACACATTCTCACAGTTTTGACCTAATTTGCTAGCAATTGCTCAGTTGGGTCCAAACTCTCTTCAACGACTTGGGACTCGCTCAAACGACTGGAATCCGTTCACAAAACCACCAAGAGTCGGTCCCTCATCTCTCCACAATTAGGTTGCCTAACGCTCACTCGAGGACTATTCTAATAAAGGATCAACACTAGCATTTGATCATTCTTTCACCAGCCGGTCAACAAAGGACCCCGGAGCATGCTCACTCGAGCACTTGGAAACCACATGGTCGTCCATCATCCCATATGGTTGGTTCCTCTTTACTCAATAGCCTATTTTCAGTAATTCATCAATTGACGAACAATTGATCGAAAAATTAGGGTTTCGAACAAACGCTCTCTGAATCACAATTCTGAGCAGTTCAAACGCAAATAATTTTATGATTGATTCAGAAATCAACATCTAAATTAATTATATGATATTCGGCCCTGCCAATATTTTAATTGATTATTATTTGGTCACACTACCAATAATCCATCGAATGAGCAATACTTGCTCAATTACTTGAATATTGATAGTTGGATCAATATTCAGTAATTCATCGAGTGAGCAATGCTCGCTCAGACGCTCGATTCATATATTGATATTCATTAATTTATCTATCAATTGCTGGAGCAATATTTGCTCAGACTATCAGCATTCATTCAAGAACTATGTCCTAGCAGACGCTCGATCCATGAGTCATAGAGCGTTCGACTATCATGTTCCACTAAACAAAACCTAGACCTATCGTCTAGTTAAATCAAACGACTGACTAGTCAAATCCACGTTCGTGAGACAATCAATCACGTCACATGGGGGATATATATTAGGGTTTTGGTCTGGCGGCCTACATCACGTGTGTTCATCCACGATGGAAAATTTGAGTAAGTCGTGCAAGAAGTCGAGGGAGTTATCAAAGTAGTGGGTGGAAAATCAACCAACCCTCTCACCTACGAGGAACTGGTGAAACCATGATTTCCCACTCTTTCACTCGAGCAACCGTCACACTTACTGGAGATCAAGGTGTTTACATTTTCCGGCAATATAAATAAGTATCTGAGTCCATGATTGAAAAAAAAACAAAAAACACACAGAAAATCCACGAAGTATTGAACAGACAATCCATCGTCTAACCAAGAATCGTGTGACCAACACTCTTTCAATCACTCAAACTTATTCATCATTTGCAGAAACCCACAACACATTCACAGATTACCATTGATCTCACACACTTCTCAGCCTCCCTCATACAGATCAACCCTCTTCCCTCTTTGTGACCGAATTGACTCTGGAACAACCATTGACTTGGTTTAGTCCGGAGTCCTAAAGATTGATCTCTCAAACTTAAAAGCACTCCCGTGCAGTGCATCTGTTTGAGGTTAGGCAGTTTGCTCGGTTGAGGAGTCTTCGATCGCTCGATCGTATCTTCATTCCCTAAAAAACCAGCGAACCGTTTTTCTCCATCTACAGATTGGTGACCACAGTGGGAGATTAATCTCTCGGTAGCAATCTCAAATTTCAAAAATATGGCTGGTCTTATGTCTGGGTTAGTCACAGGTCCCAATGAAAATGATGCTAGCACTAGCAACAACACCAATGATGGTATCCCGTAAACCATCCATGCTTTAAATGATGGTGGTGATATCACTCCTCTTCAAACCAACATCGATGGCCATCCCCTGTTCGGCCGCTACCCTGAGGAAGTTAGAGAAAATCCACCCACCATAGCGGATCTCATGAAGGTGCAAGAGACTCTTGCCAAAAATTAAACTGACATAGATGCAACACTGAAGGAGCTGTGAAACTACCTCAAAACTCTCACTGACGAGGTGACATAGAAGACTTAGGGAAAAGGGAAAGCCAAAGAAACTATCGACCTTGAGGTTGTTCCAGTTCACACAGTCGATGGTGATGAAGTCCAAAAAGCTGCAGAAAACCCACCAACAAAGGAGCCTACCAGTTTCATCACTCGTGAGGACCTGGAACGTTTCATGGAGGAGCGAGGGAAAGGTAATGCAACATCATTCCATCGTCATCAACCTCCATACCCTGCTGTTATGCAAAGAATCCCTCTCCAAAAAGGCTACACTTCAACATTCACGTCGTATAATGGGACGGGAAATGCTCGAGAACATATCTCCCGGTTATTGGAAGCGCTAGGCGAGCATGAGCACAACCATGTTGTCCGTCTGAAAGAATTCTCAAAATCTCAGACAGGACGAGCATACACATGGTACAACAACATTGCACCAGGGAGCATTTCTAATTGTGGAGAAATGGTTAATGCTTTCTACAGGAAATATTTCTTTGTCTCGGAGCAGATCATTCTTTCTGACTTAGGGAGAATGGCATAGAAAAACACTGAACATCCGAATGAGTACGTGAAGAGGTTCAGAATTCAATCTTTGTATTGTCATGATCCTAATGTTACTGAACAACAATTGGTGGACTTGTGCATCAACGGGATGATCCCTGTCTACAGAGCCTTGATGGAAAATATCTGGTTCCAAACTTTCTCAGAACTCCACGAAGCGGCCAAGCGATCAGCAACTATTGCTCCGGCCTTCATAGAAAGAACAAAAACTGTCAAAACTGAGGAGCCGCGAGACGCTCGATTCAACACTAGGCGGCTGATCAATAAGAAGTACAGTGTCCAACCCTCCACAATGTTGCTGAAGGATGTAAGTGGAAAGCTGAAGCACATCAGCATCATAAGAATGCTCCTCCAGCGTCCCATCCTACAAAAGAACCAAGAAAGGACAACCAGGCTAGGAATCCACAACCACCGGCTCAACGTCAACAGAACGATCAAGAGGAGCCAGACTTCCCTTTTCCTATTGAGGAAGTGATCGAGTTATTGGAGGTCTATATTTAAGATGATGCTATCAAACTACCTCCTGTCAGGAGAGAGCCAACAGAGGACGAAATGGAAAATCCACGCTATTGTCGTTTCCACGGATATGTCAGCCACTCAACCAGTGATTGCAGGACTTTGAAGCGCATATTCAAACAAAAGATCGATTCAGGAGAACTGGGGACTGAAGGAATACACAAGAATCCTCTCCCGATCAGAACCTTCACGTTCTCTGAACCACCAGTCAAAGAAGCAGTTCAATCATTGATCGAGCATGCCTACGAATTGCTTTATCTGTCAAAGGCTCAAACGATGGACATGTTTGCGGTTTTGAATCACATCGTGTCCGGGAAACTGTTAGAGCATTGCTCGGTCAAACTCGCATGCGGTTGCTATCTCAAGCATGTTTGTCAATGTTAGTGATCAAAACTATAAGTCTTGATTTCTAGTCTATTATAGCTAAGTCTCGGACTAGGATAGAAAGTGTAGTTGATCTCAAGGACTTCATGGCGATTCATCATACAAGTAGAAGAACTATTCAAGGAACCGGTGGAACTTCCCGACAAAAAGGTATGTGAAGAATTGAACTTAAATATCACTCAAAAGTCTATCTACTCTATCTCCTACTCTTTGAGACAAGAATTCGTATGCTATATATATATATACTTGGATTATACGCATTTGGTATTTCGAGCCGAGTATACCTCGCCTATCTATATCTCCAAATATGTGTTGGTAAGCTTTTCGATTCGATCAAGTTTATCTTTACCATATGACGAACGTCATGATATGTTTCAATCATCTTGAAAATTGCTTTGACGAGAAATGGTGTAACAACTACATAACGTCCTCTAAGAATGTTTCAATGATTGAAATAAGGGTTTAGATTACATAACCAATGGTGGATGTAAGCATTTTTGTGGAAACACATTTATGTATAAGTCCTATTCCTTGAACCAAAGTTTGCGAACTTTGTTGATCAAGAGAACCGGAAAAATGGCGTGAGCCAAGTCCGCGAACTGCCGAAGTTCTCAAACTCGAGAATTTCTGCTGGAGTTGAAAAACTACTTGCGTGAAGCTAAGTCCGCGAACCCAGTCCGCGAACTGGCGAAGTTCTCATTCCCGAGAATTTTTGCTGGAGTTTGTAAAATCTGCCCGGTAACTTAAGTCTGCGAACCTAGTCTACGAACTTGAGAAGGTTATATATCTGAAGATGAATTCTGAACTTAAACTTAAAAAGACTAAGGAATGCAGTTTGAAAACCATGGATATAAAATTTCATGAACCGATTCAAGTGAATCAAATCATCTTTGTTTCAATTGTATCTTGTGTAGTACATAAGATTTCCTTGCAATTGAACAACTCTTTAACTAGTTCATTTGAAGTCATTTGAACTAGTCATGGTGAAGAAGAACATGGTTGATATGAAATGGTCATATGGCTAACCTTTTGGTTAACTATTGTTGAACCAACAAGTGCATACGTTTGGGTACGGTTAACAAAACTAGAAGCGTGCATTGTCAAGTGTGTGTAACAAGCTAAGTTTTCGATCTAACGATTTAGAAATATTAGCTTGAATCTAAATCAGGTTTTCATCTAACGGTGAATATTGAATGCTTTGTTACTAAGCTAACATTGATTGCAAACCCTGATTTGAAAGACTATACAAAGGAGACATCTAGTATTGTGCAAAACTAATCCTCACACCTTACGTGTGATACTAGTTTGTGTGCTAGAGTCGATTCTCCTTTAACCTTTGGTTTTCTTCTTCTAAAACCAGGTTAACGACTTAAAGACTTCATTCAGATTGTGAATCCAGACCGATACTACTTTTATCGTAGTTGTGTGATCTAATCTTGGATCTTCTATCGTACGAGTACAATCATATTGATTGGCTTGAGATTGATATCTCTGATAGGCAAGATATAAAAAGTAATCAAAAACATCTTCGTCTCATTGTTTGTGATTCCGCAACATCTTGTTTCGCTACCATACGATTAAGATTGTTGTGAGGTGATTGATAACTCTAGGTTGTTCTTCGGTAATATAAGAACGGATTATCAATTGGTTCATGTTCACCTTGATTATTATCAAAAGACGGTACAAAATATTTAGGTTTTATCTGTGAGAGACAGATTGATCCTTTGATAGACTTATCTGTGTGAGACAAATTTGTTTATTGTCAAAGCCTGCGATTTTGGGTCGTAGCAACTCTTAGTTGTGGGTGAGATCATCTAAGGAAATCAAGTGTGCAGTATCCTGCTGGGATCAGAGGCGTAGGAGCATAACTATACCTTGGATTAAGTGGATATTGATTGGCGTTCAACTACAGTCCAGTGCGAAGTTAGCTTGGAGTAGGCTAGTGTCTGTAGCGGCTTAATACATTGTGTGTTTAATCTGGACTAGGTCCCAGGGTTTTTTTGTATTTGCGGTTTCCTCGTTAACAAAATTTCTGGTGTCTGTGTTATTTCAATTTACGCATTATATTGTTTTATCTTTACAATTGAAATAATATAAGTTGTGCGTTAGATCATCAATTAGAGTAATCCAACCTTTGGTTGTTGATTGTCATTGATTGATCCTTGGATATTGATCTATGGTACCATCCAAGTTATTCCTTGCATTTGATTAGAACTCGCAGTTCCTTCTTTAGTAAATCAAATCAAGAGAGAGATATAAACTCGTTGATATACTTTTAGTTGGTTGAGTCTTGTTGATTCTCTTAAAAGTATATTCGAGTTTGTCCATACAGATTGCTAAGCGAAATATTGGGTGGTGTTGTTAGACCCCCGCTTTTTCAATTGGTATCAGAGCAGGCAAACACGTTCAATACTTTACAAGTCTGTGTTTGTAAGCAATCTGAGTCTGAGGACAGAATCTCTTACGCATACCAAGATGCCTTCTAAACCTTTCAACTATGTCAGATGTCTCAGGAATACCTCAAAGGATTGCTCCTTAGTTTATTCTTCCGAATCCCGAGGTAGGAAGATTGTCTCATCTTGTATTGATCACTCTTCCTCCAATGAGACATTTGACACAATGGGAAAAGATGAAATGGAGCTCACCAGAATCACAAAAAGTTCTACTGAGTTTGTTGATCTTCATAATCATGATCAACTCATCGATGAATTTGAAAAGTCTATTGATCGAGAACGTGTGCTCTATAACATTATTGAGTCCTTCTCTACGGATATTGAGAAACTTCTTCAAGAAAATAATCTACAGCGTGAAAAGATTTGTGATCTTTAAAAGATTGTCAAAGAAGGGTCAATTAGAGAAAAACGTTTGATCAATACGCATTCATATGATCTTGACAGACTTCGTGTTGAAAAAGAGAAACTAGAAGCATCCCTTTCACTATCCCATGAACAGTGCAAGTCCTTAGAAAAGGATACCTCTGTCTTAAGGAAAAATTCTTCTGTTCCAACTGTTCCTGACGTACAGTACATGAAGAAATATCCTCCAAGATAAGATTGTGTCAATAAAAGTTTACATAACTTACCATCTTATCACAGGGCTGTAAAGTTAAAACAGATGTCGTTTTTTGCTTCTCCTCCACGAACCTGTACTTTATGTGGAAAAGGGAACCACTATGCTATCCATTGTTTTGCCAGGAGGAAACAAATTGCTAAACTTCACAATTTTCTTCGCTTCGCTGTCAATGGAACAAATAGTCAGTCGACTACAGCAGTGAACCTTATGTCCACAGGAAACCAGACAACTTATAAGAATGATCTCTTCCCTAGAAATCATTACTGGACCTTTGTGCATTCTAGTGGTACAAATTCTTGTGCTACTAATGAAAAGCATGTCATGTGCTTATAAGAACAACTCTGGTAAATCTAAGTCTAGAGTATGGAGACCCATTACGGAAAATCCTCTAGAACCGATCTCTAGAGGTCCTATATTCATTAATCAGAAAGCTTCTTCTCTTGATCTTTCAGGAAGGGATGTGAGAAAATTTTCTAAATTTGAAAACAACCAAGGGAAGACAAGAAATATTGAGGTCATACATACAGGTGAAAATCACAACTATCCTCTCAATACCTATGGTGAGACTATGTCTCCCTCTGCTACCTAATAGTAGAAAGTTCTATTCTCGTATCTAATTTGAGAGATACAAGGATGATGTATGAGAGATGCTCAAGTATTTATTTGATTTTCATCTGTCTGTATGATTGATAGCTTACTTTGTGAGTTTTTAGTATTTCTTCATTGTGACTCTTCTAACCTTTTCATAAGCACTGAAAATGTCACAATATGCAGTTTTCCCTGTTTGGTCCATCCTTTTTGTTCATATGTTCGGGTTAGCCCACGGACGTCCATATCTCCTCAAGGAACTCTAGAGTTTCTGTCTAGGTTGTACAACTTAACATATATATATATATATATCTCATATATGTGTTCTTAATCTTAAAAAAGGATGTCTATGGAAATTGTTCCTAAAGAATAAGTTAACCCAACAATGGAGGAAGACCTAAAAGGATGTGATCCAGCTCAAGATTTTGTTCTGAAAAAGATGCTCGAAATAAAAGATTATAATTCTTGGGTTGGAGAATCTGTCAAGGATTTAATTCTCGTTCAAAGTCGAAATTGCTAACCTTAAATTGCAGATAAACCAGCTTATTGATGGACAGGAAAAAATCCTTGATATTCATAATATCTTAATCAGGAATCAGAAGAAAGTTATCCTTGACTACGTCAAAGCTAGACATCTTGCTCGCATTATTGACCGAAAAACTAATGGTTTAACTCTTGAACATGGTGTTTCGACTGTCAAGAAGATCAAGGATATCAGCGACACTTACTTTGATGGTCTGTTTCAAAGGTATGAAGTGCTCAAAGAAACCTGATTCAATTGTTGCCTAGTTTCTTTTTGGTTTAGTTGGAAGAATAACTAGTGCTTTGAATAGAAATGATTGTGACTACACATAATTATTATTTTTCATCTTCTTTTTTAGGTTTATTGGTTTAGATTCTAAAAAATTTTTGGAGGATGATGTTTTACAGTATTTAATCTTTATGATTTGTCATATTGCAATTTGTTATGGGATATTGGTGTTTACGTCCGTGAACTATGTTTGTCCCATACTTTGTCAAAAGTAAAGTCGTTCGTGATCGGTATTCATGTACTGGTAAAAGAATGAATGGACTTTTGACAAATACAAAAGTTAAACCTATATTGTCAAACATTTGATGGAAGATAGGTTAAAATCTTTTGTTTTCAAGGATTATGTCTATTAATTGTCGTTATGCAAATAGTTATTGAAGATAGAATGAATCCTTGTGTATTCCGCAGTATTGATCATCCCTGATCTATATTTTATGTATTACTGTGAGGCTCCGTAATGCATCTTATGTTGAGTACTATAAAACCAAGTTTATTTATTAGCTTAGTTGGTGTTCCGTGAGATATGTTATGTCAAGCATATTGAACTAAATTAATCATCTTGTTTGGTTATTTAGTTATTGCTCTGTAAGTTTTCTTATGTCGAGCAAAACAGATGACAATTAAATTGGTTACTTTTGTGATTAGTTTGGTTGTGTATTCCAATTATATTAATTATGGGTTCTCTTGTAATTAATCTAGTTGAGTTTTTTTCGTGTCTACATAAGTTCTCTTATGTTGAGCATAATCAATTGAATTGATCACCTCTTGTGTTTAATTTGATTGTGTATTCCGAGTAAATTAATCATGGGTTTAATTGTGATTAATTTGATTGAGTTTTTTGGATATAGAAAATCGTTCTCATGATTGTTGGTGTCCAATAAAATCCTTCTTTTCTTTGAAATTAAGGTCGCTCTTGTTGTTCTTTCGGGAATGACATCAAATGGTGGAGAGTTCTTTTGAACTTGTGCTTAATGGTCATATCTTAAGGGGTGTGCGTCTATGGAATTATAGAGGGTTTATCTTGTATCTTTAAACTCCTTGATGAATGCATTTATCTTCGGATTTATAATTGCATCTAAATTAGTTGGTATGTATTTTTTTCCTTTTGTCATGAAATGTCTCTCTCGGAAATTTCATTATGATCCCGTTCTTGTACCTTTTCCAATTTTATTGACAAAAAGGGGGAGAATTAATATGTAGTTCATACTACAAATGTTAGAGCATTTCTCGGTCGAACTCGCATGCGTTGCTATCTCAAGCATGTTCGTCAATGTTAGTGATCAAAACTATAAGTCTTGATTTCTAGTCTATTATAGCTAAGTCTCGGACTAGGATAGAAAGTGTAGTTGAGCTCAAGGACTTCATGGTGATTCATCATACAAGAAGAAGAACTACTCAAGGAACCGGTGGAACTTCTTGACAAAAAGGTATGTGAAGACTTGAACTTATCTGTCACTCAAAAGTCTATCTACTCTATCTCCTATTCTTTGAGACAAGAAGTCGTATGCTATATATATAGACTTGGATTATACACATTTGGTATTTCGAGCCAAGTATACCTCTCCTATCTATATCTCGAAATATGTGTTGGTAAGCTTTTCGCTTCGATCAAGTTTATTTTTACCTAGTGACGAAAGTCATGATATGTTTCAATCACTTTGAAAATTGCTTTGACGAGAAATAGTGTAACAACTATATAACGTCTTCTAAGAATGTTTCAATGATTGAAATGAGAGTTTAGATTACATAACCAATGATGGACATAAGCATTGTTGTGGAAACACATTTATGTATAAGTCTTATTCCTTGAACCAAAGTTTGCGAACTTTGTTGATCAAGAGAACCGGAAGAATGGCGTGAGCCAAGTCCGCGAACTCAGTCCGTGAACTGCTGAAGTTCTCAAACCCGAGAATTTATGCTAGAGTTGACAAACTACTTGCGTAAAGATAAGTCCGCGAACTCAGTCCGCAAACCGGCGAAGTTCTCAAACCCGAGAATTTCTGCTGGAGTTTGTAAACTCTGCCCGGTAACTTAAGTCCGCGAACCTAGTCTGCGAACTTGAGAAGGTTATATATCTGAAGATGATTTCTGAACTTAAACTTTAAAAAGACTAAGGAATGCAGTTTAAAAACCGTGGATATAAAAGTTCATGAACCGATTCAAGTGAATCAAATCATCTTTGCTTCAATTGTGTCTTGTGTAGTACAAGAGATTTCCTTGCAATTGAAAAACTCTTTAACTAGTTCATTTGAAGTCATTTGAACTAGTTATGAAGAAGAACATGGTTGATATGAAATGCTCATATGGATAACCTTTTGGTTAACTATTGTTGAACCAACAAGTGAATACATTTGGGTACGGTTACCAAACCTAGAAGCGCGCATTGTCAAGTGTGTATAACAAGATAAGTTTTCGATCTAACGGTTGAGAAATATTAGCTTGAATCTAAATCAGGTTTTCATCTAACGGTGAATATTGAATGCTTTGTTACTAAGCTAACATTGATTGCAAATCTTGATTTAAAGACTATATAAAGGAGACATCTAGTATTGTGAAAAACTAATCCCCACACCTTACCTGTGATACTAGTTTGCGTGCTAGAGTCGATTCTCCTTTAACCTTTGGTTTTCTTCTTCTAAAACCAGGTTAACGACCTAAATACTTCATTGGGATTGTGAAGCCAGACCGATACTACTCTTATCGTAGTTGTGTGATATGATCATGCATCCTCTATCGTACGAGAACAATCAGATTGATTGGATTGAGATTTGTATCTCTGATAGGCAAGATATAAAAAGTAATCACAAACATATTCGTCTTATTGTTTGTGATTCCGCAACATCTTGTTTCTCTATCATACGATTAAGATTGTTGTGAGTTGAATGATAACTCTAGGTTGTTCTTCGGGAATATCATACCGGATTATCAATTGGTTCCTGTTCACCTTGATTATTATCAAAAGACGGAACTAAACCTTTAGGGTTTATCTGTGGGAGACAGATTCATCCTTTGATAGACTTGTCTGTGGGAGACAAATTTGTTTATTGTCAAAGCCTGCGATTTTGGGTCGTAGAAACTCTTAGTTGTGGGTGAGATCAGCTAAGGGAAACAAGTGCGCAGTATCTTGCTGGGATCAGAGGCGTAGGAGCATAACTGTACCTTGGATCAGTGGGAGATTGATTGGGGTCCAACTACAGTCCAGTCCGAAGTTAGCTTGAAGTAGGCTAGAGTCTGTAGCGGCTTAATACAGTGTGTGTTCAATATGGACTAGGTCCCGGGGTTTTTCTGCATTTGCGGTTTCCTTGTTAACAAAATTCTGGTGTCTGTGTTATTTATATTTCCGCATTATATTGTTTATCTTTATAATTGAAATAATACAGGTTGTGCATTAGATCATCAATTAGAGTAATTCAACCTTTGGTTGTTGATTCTCATTGATTGATCCTTGGATATTGGTCTTTGGTACCATCCAAGTTATTCCTTGTATTTGATTATAACTCGCAGTTCTTGCTTGAGTAAATCAAATCAAGAAGAGAGACATAAACTCGTTGATATACTTTTAATTGATTGAGTCTTTTTGATTCTATTAAAAGTATATTCGAGTTCGTCTATACAGATTGCTAAGCGAAATATTAGGTGGTGTTGTTAGACCCCCACATTTTCAATTGGTATCAGTGCAGGAAAACACGTTTAAGACCTTACAAGTCTGTGTTCGTAGCGATCTGACTCTATGGGTAGGGGTGCTATTTTTATTAACGTACCACCAGTCTTCGACACCACGTATCAAACTTCACTAGGTCTAAAGATGCTTGGGATATATTAGAAACCATATTTGAAGGTAACTCCAGTGAAAAGGAAGCTAGGATTCAAAACCTTAATTATGATTGGGAGAACCTTCGTATGGCAGATGAAGATACATTTGATGAGTTTAATCGCAAAGTATCTGAAATTGTTAATGCATCTTTTGCATTGGGTAAGACTATTCCTGAAAAGGACATTGTAATGAAAATTCTCAGATCGCTACCATCTAGATACAAGTCTAAGAAGCATGCCATCATTGAGGGAAATAACCTTGATAATCTTTCCAGAAATATATTGGTTGGAAAGCTAAAGATCTTTGATCATGAGCATACATCCAAGATCGGAAAGGATGTTGCCTTTAAAGCACAGAAAAACACTAAGTTACTTGATAAAAGTAAAAGTGTTTATGTCTCTGAGGATGATCAGTCTGAGGGTGATTTTTCGAATGAAGATCTTGAAAAATCAGTCTCCTTTATCACAAGACAGTTTAGGGATCTTCTATTGAAGAGAAGTAAACGGTTTTCAAGAGACAAACCTAGGTCGTCAGATAAACCTCACAATCGCGTCTCTCCTATAAACAGGGATGCTGACGAGGCTGATGACGAGGACATGCCACAGTGCTTTAAGTGTAAAGGTTTTGGTCATTTTGCAAACGAGTTCCCAAATCGTATAAAATACACTGGGAACAAAAGTCTTGTTGTAACACTTGATGAGATGTCTGAGATCTATGATTCTGATGAAGATAGGAAATCAAGTGTTGGTCTTCTATGTGAAAACATTGATTTTGATAATTGTAGCAATACATATATCAACCTTGATGGTTTCGGTGAAGAAGAGAATCCAATCAAGATGGAAGAATCAATTGACCCATCCTTTGGAAACTCTGTTTGTAATGTTTCAGGATCTACTATGTGTCTGGCTGCTTTCACACCACAGATGCCTGAATACTATCCAAGTTTGACGTGCTCGTTTTGTTCTCATAAGGGTCGTGAACTATCAAGATGTTACAAGTACAAACATCAAGTGAGGCACGCCAACAAACTTCAACGAAGAGCAAATCGATTGGCAAGGAAGCTTAAACTTGCTCAGAAGACTGCTGAGATATGTAGGATTTTATCATTGTCTAAGAAGTTGGTTTCCAAAGACAAAATAAGACCATTAGAGAAGAAAGTATGGTCAAATCTCTTTGATAGACAGAAGTCTGAGGATTCCTCTCTAGAGGAAAATGGTGGACAAATTGTTGTTCACCACAACACAAATTGATTGTGTTGTTAAGTAAATCTTGTCTCATGTGCCTGATCAAAAGAGACAAGGTTGTGTACCAATCAGGCTTTAGGAAAAGTTTTTCTTCTTCTTTTCTTAGTTGTTTGTCTATCAAAATAAAAGAAAGGGTTATTATCGACAATTCTACTCTTTATAGGGTTTAGAGTTGGGCGTCCACGAACTTGTTTAAAGGTTGCGAACCCTACATTCCTTTTTCCTCTCTGATATCTTTTATATCTTAAGACTGCTTGATGAGATTGTGAATTCCACTCACAAAAACCAGTTGTTTATAACTGTTCTCTAAGCATCATGTCTTTGGATGGAAAATATGTCAATATAATTGCTAAGCCATCAATCAAGGAAAAAGATAAATCTCTAGTAACTCCTTCCTTGAAAAGAAATATGAAGAATACAAGAAATCCAAAGGCTGTCCCTTCTAACTTTCAGAAGTTTTTCGATGTTCTTGATGAGTTAAATGAAGTAAGAAAGGAGAAAAGGCTTGAGTTTTAAGATCTTTGGAAACTCAGAAGTCCCTGGTTCGGCATCATCAGCCAAGACGGTTTGTTGGTATTGACTCCATCCTCCACGAACCTTATATTCCAACGGTTGTTGACGACAAGGAGTTCGGGAATGATAAGTAATTTCTCAAAGATATTGTTTCCTAGTATGTCTTCTTTTTTGATTTAATTGAAAGAATAACTAGTGCTTTGAATAACAATGATTGTGACTACACATAACTATTATGTTTCATCTTCTTTTTTTAGGTTTATTGGTATTAAATTCTAAAAATATTTGGAGGATGATGTTTTTCAGTATTTAATCTTTATGATTTGTTATATTGCAATTTGTTATGGGACATTGGTGTTTACGTCCGTGAACTATGTTTGTCCCATACTTTGTCAAAAGTAAAGGCGTTCGTGTTCGGTATTCACGTACTGGTAAAAGAATGAATGGACTTTTGGCAAATACAAAAGTTAAGCCTATATTGTCAATCTTGATGGAAGATAGGTCAAAATCTTTTGTTTTCAAGGATTATGTCTATTATTGTCGTTATGCAAATAGTGATTGAAGATAGAATGAATCCTTGTGTATTCCGCAGTATTGATCATCCCTGATCCATATTACTGTGAGGATCCGTAATGTGTCTTATGTTGAGCATTATACAACCAAGTTGATTTTCTTAGCTTAGTTTTTGTTCCATGAGATATGTTATGTCGAGCATATTGAACTAAATGAATCATCTTGATTGGTTATTTAGTTATTGCTCCGTAAGCATTCTTATGTCGAGCAAAAAAAATGACAATTAAATTGATTACTTTTGTAATTAGTTTGGTTGTGTTTTCCAATTAGATTAATTATGGGTTCTCTTGTAATTAATCTAGTTGAGTATTTTCGTGACTCCATAAGGTTTACTTGTGTTGAGTATATGAACGGTTAAGCTAATCGTTTTCTTATGGTTAACTTAGTCGTAGCTCCATAAGTTATCTTATGTTGAGCACAATCAATTGAATTGATCAATTTTTGTGTTTAATTTGGTTGCGTATTCCGATTAAATTAATCATGGGTTTACTTGTGATTAATTTGATTGATTTTTTGGATATAGAAAATCATTCTCATGGTTTTTGTTGTCCAATAAAAATCCTTATTTTCGTTTGAAATTAAGGTCGCTCGTTGTTGTTGTTTCGGGAATGACATCAAATGGGGGAGAGTTCTTTTGAAATATGCTTAATGGTCATATCTTGAGGGTTGTGCGGTTGTGGAAGTTTAGAGGGGTTATCTTGTATCTTTAAACTCCTTGATGAATGCATTTAGCTTCGGCTTTATGATTGCATCTAAATTAGTTGGTATGTAGTTTTTCTTTTAGTCATAAAATGTTTCTTTAGGAAATTTCATTATGATCCCGTTCTTCTACCTTTGCCAATTTTATTGACAAAAAGGGGGAGAATTAATATGTAGTTCACACTACAAATACATATGTTTTTCGGATCATTGTGCAAGGGGGAGTGGTTTCCATGTGAGATGGAGTATTGACTAAGGGGGAGTGATACATATCACCATAGTATTATTGTTGAAGTTGTGATACAATTGAACTTTAACGATGTGTAATAATACTATGACACTGTATAACAATGATTGAGACCGATGCTTTCTCATTGTTATAGCTACGGATCTTCAACAGCGGTGATGCTAAACTTACAACCTTTGGGATCATTGGAGTACTTGAAAGTGACGAAGATTTCAAGGAATGTTGAATATTAGACATGTGGAATAGGAGCTACTAAAGTTTCTTTATCTTTTTTGTATTCCATATGTATTGATAGTTTTGTCACTAAAATTGACAAAGTGGGAGATTGTTAGAGCATTGCTCGGTCGAACTCGCATGCGTTGCTATCTCAAGCATGTTTGTCAATGTTAGAGATAAAAACTATAAGTCTTGATTTCTAGTCTATTATAGATAAGTCTCGGACTAGGATAGAAAGTGTAGTTGAGCTCAAGGACTTCACGGCGATTCATCATACAAGAATAAGAACTACTCAAGGAACCGGTGAAATTTCTCGACAAAAAGGTATGTGAAGACTTGAACTTATCTGTCATTCAAAAGTCTATCTACTCTATCTCCTACTCTTTGAGACAATAAGTCGTACGCTATATATATATACTTGGATTATATACATTTGGTATTTCGAGCCGAGTATACCTCGCCTATCTATATTTAGAAATATGTGTTGGTAATATTTTCACTTTGATCAAGTTTATCTTTACCTAATGACGAAAGTCATGATATGTTTCAATCACTTTGAAAATTGCTTTGACGAGAAATGGTATAACAACTATATAACGTCCTCTAAGAATGTTTCAATGATTGAAATGAGAGTTTAGATTACATAACCAATGGTGGACATAAGCATTGTTGTGGAAACACATTTATGTATAAGTCATATTCCTTGAACTAAAGTTTAAGAACTTTGTTGATCAAGAGAACCGGTAGAATGGCGTGAGCCAAGTCCGCGAACTGCCGAAGTTCTCAAACTCGAGAATTTATGCTGGAGTTGACAAACTACTTACGTGAAGCTAAGTCCGAGAACTCAGTCCGGGAACCGGCGAAGTTCTCAAACCCGAGAATTTCTTCTGGAGTTTGTAAACTCTGCCCGGTAACTTAAGTCCGCGAACCTAGTCCGCGAACTTGAGAAGGTTATATATCTGAAGTTGATTTCTGAACTTAAACTTTAAAAAGACTAAGGAATGCAGTTTGCAAACCGTGGCTATAAAATTTCATGAACCGCTTCCAGTGAATCAAATCATCTTTGCTTCTATTGTGTCTTGTGTAGTACATGAGATTTGCTTGCAATTGAACAACTCTCTAACTAGTTCATTTGAAGTCATTTGAACTAGTTATGGTGAAGAAGAAATGGTTGATACGAAATGCTCATATGGATAACCTTTTGGTTAACTATTGTTGAACCAACAATTGCATATGTTTGGGTACGGTTAAAAAATCTAGAAGCGTGCATTGTCAAGTGTGTATAACAATCTAAGTTTTCGATCTAACGGTTGAGAAATATTAGCTTGAATCTAAATCAGGTTTTCATCTAACGGTGAATATTGAATGCTTTGTTACTAAGCTAACATTGATTGCAAACCCTGATTTGAAAGACTATATAAAGGAGACATCTAGTATTGTGCAAAACTAATCCCCACACCTTACATGTGATTCTAGTTTGCGTGCTAGAGTTTATTCTCCTTTAACCATTGGGTTTCTTCTTCTAAAACCAGGTTAACGACTTAAAGACTTCATTGGGATTGTGAAGCCAAACTGATACTACTTTTATCGTAGTTGTGTGATCTAATCTTGCATCTTCTATCGTACGAGTATAATCAGATTGATTGGCTTGATATTGATATCTCCGATAGGCAAGATATAAAAAGTAATCACAAAAATCTTCGTCTCATTGTTTGTGATTCCGCAACATCTTGTTTCGGTACCATACGATTAAGATTGTTGTGAGGTGATTGATAACTCTGAGCTGCTTTTTGGGAATATAAGACCGAATTACCAATCGGTTCCTGTTCACCTTGATTATTATCAAAAAACGGAACAAAACCTTTAGGGTTTATCTGTGGGAGACAGATATTTTTATTGTCAAAGCCTGCGATTTTGGGTCGTAGCAACTCTTAGTTGTGGGTGATATCAGCTAAGGGAATCAAGTGCGCAGTATCCTGCTGGGATCAGAGGCGTAGGAGCATAACTGTACCTTGGATCAGTGGGAGATTAATTGGGGTTCAACTACAGTCCAGTCCGAAGTTAGCTTGGAGTAGGCTAGAGTGTGTAGCGCCTTAATACAGTGTGTGTTCAATCTGGACTAGGTCCCGGGGTTTTTCTGCATTTGCGGTTTCTTCGTTAACAAAATTCTGGTGTCTGTGTTATTTCTCTTTTCCGCATTATATTGTTTATCTTTATAATTGAAATAATACAGGTTGTGCGTTAGATCATCAATTAGAGTAATCCAACCTTTGGTTGTTGATTGTCATTGATTGATCCTTGGATATTGGTCTTTGATACCATCCAAGTTATTCTTTGTATTTGATTTAACTCGCAGTTCTTGCTTGAGTAAATAAAATCAAGAAGAGAGATCTAAACTCATTGATATACTTTTAATTGATTGAGTCTTGTTGATTCTCTTAAAAGTATATTCGAGTTTGTCCATACAGATTGCTAAGTGAAATATTGGGTGGTGTTGTTAGACCCCCGCTTTTTCTAAAAATACATATGGTTTTCGGATCATTATGTAAGGGGAGTGGTTTCCATGTGAGATGGAGTATTGACTAAGGGAGAGTTATACATATCACCATAGTATTATTGTTGAAGTTGTGATACAATTGAACTTTGACGGTGTGTAATAATAATATGACATTGTATAACAATGATCGAGAACTATGTTTTCTCATTGTTATAGCTACGGATCTTCAACAGCGGTGATGCTAAACTTACAACCTTTGGGATCATTGGAGTACTTGGAAGTGACGAAGATTTCGAGGAATGTTGAAGATTAGACATGTGGAATAGGAGATACTAAAGTTTCTTTATCTTTTTTGTATTCCATATGTATTGATAGTTTTGTCACTAAAATTGACAAAGGGGGAGATTGTTAGAGCATTGCTCGGTCGAAATCGCATGCGTTGCTATCTCAAGCATGTTTGTCAATGTTAGTGATCAAAACTATAAGTCTTGATTTCTAGTCTATTATAGCTAAGTCTCGGACTAGGATAGAAAGTGTAGTTGAGCTCAAGGACTTAATGGCGATTTATCATACAAGTAGAAGAACTACTCAAGGAACCGGTGGAACTTATTGACAAAAAGGTATGTGAAGACTTGAACTTATCTATCATTCAAAAGTCTATCTATTGTATATCCTACTATTTGAGACAAGAAGTCGTATGCTATATATATAGACTTGGATTATACACATTTGGTATTTCGAGACGAGTATACCTCGCCTATCTATATCTCGAAATATGTGTTGGTAAGCTTTTCACTTCGATCAAGTTTATCTTTAACATGTGATGAAAGTCATGATATGTTTCAATCATATTGAAAATTGCTTTGACGAGAAATGGTGTAACAACTGTATAACGTCCTGTAAGAATGTTTCAATGATTGAAATGGGAGTTTAGATTACATAACCAATGGTGTACATAAGCATTGTTGTGGAAACACATTACGGAGCCTCACAGTAATACATAAAATATGGATCATGGATGATCAATACTGCGGAATACACAAGGATTCATTTTATTTTCCACCACTATTTGCATAACGATATTAATAGACATAATCCTTGAAAACAAAAGATTTTAACCTATCTTCCATCAAATATTTGACAATATAGGCTTAACTTTTGTATTTGTCAAAAGTCCATTCACTCTTTTATCAATACATGAATATCGACAACGAATGACTTTACTTTTGACAAAGTATGGGACAAACATAGTTCACGGACGCAAACACACATATCTCATAACATATTCCAACAAATAAAACCATAAAGATTAATACTGCAAAAATCATCTTCCAAACAAATTTAGAATTTAAACCAATAAATCTAAAAACATGAAAATGAAAAAGTTGGACACAGCTATGTGTAATCACAATAATTGCTATTCCAAACTCTAGTAATCCTTCTCAAAAACAAGAATAAATTCTCATAAGAAGTTTCTTAGGCATCAAGACAAACTCGTAATGCACATATAAGATGATTTGTCCTTAGAGGGTAGAATCAATCTTTTTCTCCCGGATTTACACCAATAATAGCTACCAAAGGCGTATAAAAATATTTTCTTAACTAAGAAGAACATACAAAGTCAATAACGACCATGCACCATAGTTCACATAGGATGATTGTGAACATTCAAGAATTCCATAGCACCGCGTACTACTTTCCATTCTTGAACTTCCTTATTTGTGATTCACCAACAACATTCTTATAAAAAATACAAATTAGCTTAGAATAGTAGTACTCCAAGAATCCAAGTGCCCAAGTTCAAGAGAAGTGGAACAAGTGCAACAAAACGGAGCAAAATACTCAAAAACAAGAGACAGGACAAATACCAATCTTAACTCATCCAAATACAAGAATTATCGTCTCCATTTTCAAGAGAATTCAAATAGGAAGAGAATGCAAAAATAATGATGTCATTCCTAGTTCGGACGAAGAAATTACGGCCAAAACAAGTTACCGAAAATCGACTTCAGGTATGCATACGGGTTTGCAAACGAAATTTTCAAGTCCGCGAAGTTAAACCCATGGATTTTGATTTTAAAAGATGTTATGCATACCTGGTAGGTGTACCATGAAGTCCAAACATCCCGAACTACTATTTTCAAACCTAAATGTTTAAGAATCTTAAACACAGATCAAGTTAGGTAGAAAAGAACGATAAGAAAGGTACGTGAATCATTATAATTTCTCTAAACAAATAAAAGCAAAAATCTTGGTCAAGTTTATAGACATACCTTTTTAGATGAATCCAATTGAATTCTACAGCCTTACCAAACATAATCTATGCGCCCCAATTTTCGTGCTTCCCTCACCGTATACATAGCAGGGCATTCCTTGGTGAGGATGCACTTACAATACAATCAAGTTGTGTTGGGGTGAACAATGTCTTGTTCACCACAATTGACCTTTGGATTATCATGAAAGGGATCACTTTTAGATCCTTTCACATCCAATTCCATTTTCCCAAAAAACTTGTTAAGTTCCAACATCATGGATACTGCCTTCTCCATAGTCATGGAATTTTCTAGAAGATCATTCTTTTCACACTCAAAGCATCGTTAGCTTTCTTTGGTACCCACTTCTGAGTGCGTTTAGGAACAACCGGAAACTTCTTCCCATTAATCTCTTCAAGATTTCTCGGAAGATAATTGGATTGACTATTCTTTTGCAAGTTAGTCTTTCTCCAATTGGGAGCATCGGATCTTGTCTTCGTCTTTACAAAGTTATTCTTTTGATAATCATTATAATTGTGAGAAGACTTCGTATGACGTTTATAGGAAAATCTAGGATTATCATAGCACTGATTTCTTTGCCTAAAGGTTGGACGTTTATAACCCGTAATGTCAAGAGTGTTCGCCTTAACATATGATCCCGGTTTAATCACTTCTTTTGACACCCAAACAAGAATATCATGAAGTTTTTATTTCCTTATACGAAAACGACACCTCCTTTCCAGGTGACCTTTGTTTCAACAATAATGACAAATATAAGGAACGTTCTTACCCGGATTCATGTTTGCTGGTTTTGGAAGTTGATATACTTTTCTCTTTTGAACCTTAACTGCCGGTGAAGGTATTTCACTTTTTCCATCAGTGGAAACCTTTTGTTGATAAGAATCACTATCCTTGAAAAATTTTGACCTTTTTGCTAATACTTGGAGCATCTATTCCCTTATAGCCTAATCCTCGTGTATCACGATGATTCTTACTTGCTCCTAGCATAGTGGTTAATCTGCTTGAACTAGTATTGAAATTTTTCAAGTCATCTTCCAACATCTTGATTTTATCAAGAGCAACAGCTAAATCAGCCTCAAGGCGTTTTTCTCGAGCGAGACAAGAAAATTCTCTGTCATCAAAACTAATTTGTTGAGAGTTAAACCTTGCCTCAGATTCTGCAAGTTTCTTTTCCAACGAAAAGTACTTTTGATAAAGATTATCACATTCAAGTGACTTCATACGTAGGTTTTCCTCAGAATCCTTGAGCAATGATTTGTTAGAACGATTCGAAAAATAAACACCTGCGTAACATCTTCTCAATTTCTTGTTTTCTCGATAGAGAGGAGTCAGAAGAGGTGTGACATGAGAAGTTGTAATCTTCTTCATTTTCCATGAATCCAAAAACTTAACATACTCTGAGACTTCCTCATCAACATCTCTATCAATATTTGAATCACCTTCATCAGAAAGTTCATCCAACTGTTCTTCTAGGAGAGTTTCCCAATCAACAATTTTTACATCAAGAGAATGTTTAGATATTGACTTAGATGTGACAGTTCTCTCAGGTGAATCCAAGCTTTTATAATCATCTGGTAATTTCTGAACTGGTACGTTATTAGAGATAGACTCGTCCATAATCATATCGCTACAAACACATACTTATAAGGTCTTTAACGTGTTTGCCTGCTCTGATACCAATTGAAAAAGCGGGGGTCTAACAACACTATCCAATATTTCACTTAGCAATCTGTATGGCCAAACTCAAATATACTTTTAAGAAAATCAACAAGACTCAATCAATTAAAAGTATATCAACGAGTTTGTATCTCTCTCTTGATTTGATTTACTCAAGCAGGAACTGCGAGTTCTAACCAAATGCAAGGAATAACTTGGATGGTACCAAAGACCAATATACAAGGATAAATCAATGACAATCAAAAATCAAAGTTTGGATTACTCTAATTGATGATATAATGCACAACCTGTATTATTTCAATTATAAAGATAAAACAATATAACGCGGAAATTGAAATAACACGGACATCAGAAATTTTGTTAACGAGGAAATCGCAAATGCCGAAAAACCCCGGGACCTAGTCCAGATTGAACACACACTGTATTAAGCCGCTACAGATACTAGCCTACTCCAAGCTATCTTCGGACTGGACTGTAGTTGAACCCCAATCAATCTCCTTGATCCAAGGTACAATTATGCTCCTACGCCTCTGATCCCAGCAGGATACTACGCACTTGATTCCCTTAGCTGACAAGTCAATCAAAGGATCAATTTGTCTCCCACAGATAAACCCTAAAGGTTTTGTTCCGTCTTTTGATAATAATCAAGGTGAACAGGAACCAATTGATAATCCGGTCTTATATTCCCGAAGAACATCCTAGAGTTATCAATCACCTCACAACAATCTTAATTGTATGGTAGCGAAAAAAGATTTTGCGGAATCACAAACAATGAGACGAAGATGTTTGTGATTAATTTTTATATCTTGCGTATCGAAGATATCAATCTCAAGCCAATCAATCTGATTGTACTCGTGCGATGGAAGATGCAAGACATGATCACACAACTACGATAAAAGTAGTATCGGTCTGGCTTCACAATATCAATGAAGTCTTTAAATCGTTAACCTAGTTTTAGAAGAAGAAAACCAAAGGTTAAAGGAGAATCGACTCTAGCATGTAAACTAGTATCAAACGTAAGGTGTGGGGATTAGTTTTGCACAATACTAGATGTCTCCTTTATATAGTCTTTCAAATCAGGGTTTGCAATCAATATTAGCTTAGTAACAAAGCATTCAATATTCACCGTTAGATGAAAACCTGATTTAGATTCAAGATAAAATTTCTCAATCGTTAGATCGAAAACTTAGCTTGTTACACACACTTGACAATGCTCACTTCTAGGTTTGTTAACCGTACCTAAACGTATGCACTTGTTGGTTCAACAATATTTAACCAAAAGGTTAGCCATATGAGCATTTCATATCAACCACGTTCTTCTTCACCATAACTAGTTCAAATGACTTCAAACGAACTAGTTTGAGAGTTGTTCAATTGAAAGAAAATCTTATCTACTACACAAGACACAATTGAAGCAAAGATGATTTGATTCACTTGAATCGGTTCATGAACTTTTATAGCCACGGTTTGCAAACTGCATTCCTTAGTCTTTTTAAGTTTAAGTTCAGAAACCATCTTCAAATATATAACCTTTTTTAAGTTCGCATACTAGGTTCGCGGACTTAAGTTACCAGGCAGAGTTTACAAACTCCAGCAGAAATTCTCGGGTATGAGAACTTCTCCAGTTCGCGGACTGAGTTTGCGGACTTAGCTTCACCCAAGTAGTTTGTCAACTCCAGCAGAAATTCTCGGGTTTGAGAACTTCCGAAGTTCGTGGACTGAGTTCGCGGACTTGGATCACGCCATTCTTCCGGTTCTCTTGATCAACAAAGTTCGCAAACTTTGGTTCACTGAATAAGACTTATACATAAATGTGTTTCCACAACAATGCTTATGTCCACCATTGGTTATGTAATCTAAACTCTCATTTAAATCATTGAAACATTCTTAGAGGACGTTATATAGTTTTTACACCATTTCTAGTCAAAGAAATTTTCAATATGATTGAAACATATCATGACTTTCGTCACATGGTAAAGATAAACCTGATCGAAGCGAAAAGCTTACCAACACATATTTCTAGATATAGATAGGCGAGGTATACTAAGCTCGAAATACCAAATGTGTATAACCAAAGTCTATATATATATAGCATACGACTTCTTGTCTGAAAGAGTATGAGATAGAGTAGATAGGCTTTTGAGTGATAGATAAGTTCAAGTCTTCACATACCTTTTTGTCGAGAAGTTTCACCGGTTCCTTGAGTAGTTCTTCTACTTGTATGATGAATCTCCATGAATTCCTTGAGCTCAACTACACTTTCTATCCTAGTCCGAGACTTAGCGATAATAGACTATAAATCAAGACTTATATTTTTGATTACTAACAATGACAAACATGATTGAGATAGCAACGCATGCGAGTTCGACCGAGCAATGCTCTAACACTATCAATTGATGGAGCAATATTTGCTCAGACTATCATTATTCATTCGAGAACTATGTCCTAGCAAACGCTCGATCCATGAGTCATAGAGCGTTCGACTATCATGTTTCACTAAACAAAACCTAGACCCATCGTCTAGTTAAATCAAACGACTGACTAGTCAAATCCACGTTCATGAGACAATCAATCACGTCACATGGGGGATATCTAGGGTTTTAGTCTGGCGGCCTACAGCATGTGTGTTCATCCACGATGGGAAATGTGAGTAAGTCGTTCAAGAAGTTGAGGGATTTAGCAAAGTAGTGGGTGGACAATCAACCAACCCTCTCACGTACGAGGAACTAGTGAAACCATGATTTTCCACTTTCCCACTCTTTCACTAGAGCAATCGTCACACTTACTGGAGATCAAGGTTTTTACACTTTCCGACAATATAAATAAGTCTCTGAGTCCATGATTGAAAAAAAAAAAAACAAAAAACACACAGAAAATCCACGAAGTATTGAACAGACAATCCATCGTATAACCAAGAATCGTGTGACCAACACTCTTTCAATCACTCAAACTTATTCATCATTTGCAGAAACCCACAACACATTCACAGATTATCATTGATCTCACACACTTCTCATCTTCCCTCCTACAGATCAACCCTCTTCCCTCTTTGTGACCGAATTGACTATGGAACGACCATTGATTTGGTTTAGGTCGGAGTCCTACAGATTGATCTCTCGAACTTAAAAGCACTCCCGTGCAGTGCATATGTTTGAGGTTAGGCAGTTTGCTCGGTTGAGGAGTATTCGATCGCTCGATCGTCTCTTCATTCCCTAAAAAACCAGCGAACCGTTTTTCCCCATCTACAGATAAGAAGACCACTAGGGTGTACAATACGAAGTCAAAGAAGTGTGGATTCCCATTCAAGATTATATTTTGGAGGAACAAAAACACCAATAACATGTGAAGAATGAATAGAGTTGATGTTGGTTGGCATAACCATAAATATCCGCAAAGTCTTGTTGGACACTCCCAAGTTTCCAAGTTGAAACCACAAGAGTTCGAACAAGTAAGAACAAGTTGGGGAATTAAACCAAGTGAGATCGTTAGTAAGTTCAAGAGGGATGACCCTCATAACCTTTCTTCATTTTCTACAATTTATGCGGCCAAAGCAACTATCAAATGAATTGAATGAGATGGAAGAAAGATAATGGAAGAATCACAATGGTTTGGCCCACAAACACAACTACACGGTGAGACACCATGATTCATTGGATGAGAGGGTGGATCGTATTTTTATTGCGCATCCCGGTATGATTCAATTGGACCGGTGCTTTTACCAAGTTTTGTTCATGGATTGTACTTATAAGATGAAATACGTACAACATGCCTTTGTTGAACATTGTAGGACAAACCTCAGACAAGCAACCATTCACGGTGGCATGGTGTTTTGTGGAGCGTGAGAAGGATGATAGCTATATTTGGGCATTGGAAACTTGAAGCTTCTCTACCAAGAATTAGAAAGGACATTTCTTGGGTCTGTAAAATTAGAGGTGAAACCCGGGGGTCTAACAACCGCACCCAATATTACTATATACCTCCAAGAGAATCAACTAGACAGTCAGACTCAATCAAGGAAAATACATCCAAGAGTTATATCTCAATTTCTCAAATCAACCTGCAATCGAACAGATAGAAATCTGTGAGCCGGACTAATATGAGAAATAACTTGGATGGTACCAAATACCAATATCCAAGTGTCAATCAGTTTATATCAACAATCAAAGGTTGGATTATCTAATTGATTGAACTACGCACAACCTGTGATATTTCAATTAAATAAAAATATAATGCAGAAAAGTTATAACACAGACACCAGAAATTTTATTAACGAGGAAATCGCAAATGCAGAAAAACCCCGGGACCTAGTCCATATTTGAACACCACACCGTATTAATCCACTACAGACTCTAGCGTACTACCAATTAACTTCGGTCTGGAATGTAGTTGATCCCTAACCAATCTCACACTGATTAAGGTAAGTTGCGCTCCTTATGCCTCTTGAACCACGCCGGATTCTGCTCACTTGATTCCCTTTGCTGATCTCACCTACAACTAAGAGTTTCTACGACCCAAAGTCGAAGACTTGATAAACAAATCTGTCTCACATAGAAAAGTCTATTGAATAGATAAATCCGTCTCCCACAGAAATACCTACGAGTTTTGTTCTGTCTTTTGATAAATCAAGGTGAACAGGAACCAATTGATACACCGGACTTATATTCCCGAAGAACAGCCTAGTAATATCAATCGCCTCACAATAATCTTAATCATATGGAAGCGAAACAAGATATTATGGAATCACAAACGATGAGAGGAAGATGTTTGTGACTACTTTTTATCTTACCTATCGGAGATTAAATCTCGTGCAAATCTTAGAGAAGATATTACTCAATAAGATAAAACAAAGTAAGATCAGAACACGCAACTACAGAGAAAATAGTTGGGTCTAGCTTCAGATTCCCAATGAAGTATTCAAGTCGTTAACCTATAATGATTTTAGGAAAAACCTAGGTTAAAGGAGAATCGACTCTAGTCGCAACTAGTATCACACAGAAGGTGTGGGGATTAGATTTCCCAGTTGCTAGAGTTCTCCCTTATATAGTCTTCATACCAGGGTTTGCAATCAATGTTACCTTGGTAAAAAAGCATTCAATATTTACCGTTAGATGAAAACCTGATTAGAGTCAATCTAATGTCTTTGAACCGTTAGATCGAACTTAGCTTGTTATACACAAATGAAATGTGACTTCATTTAGGTATGAGTAACCGTACCCAAACGTGTGCACATAGTTGGCTCAATAATAGTTAACCGAAGTTGGCCATATGAACACTTTCATATCAACCTTTTTCATCTTAATCACAACTAGTTCAAATGACCCAAATGAAACTAGTTATGGAGTTGTTCAATTGTTTATATTCTCAAAGAAGTATACAAGACACAATTGAAGCAAAATCGATTTTGATTCACTTGAATAAATTCATGAACATTATAGCCACGGTTTGCAAAAGATTGCATTCCTTAATATATAAATGTATTAGTTCATGAACAAACTGATTTTAGAACTTAACCCACTAGAGTATGCAAACGGGTACGCATACCTACGTGGCCGTACATAGTTTGGGTTCGCCAGTATGCGAACGGGTACGCATACCTCCAAACTCGGTTGAATTCCCGGACTTTAAATTTACGCCGGTACGCATACGGGTATGCATACTAAGTTCCCGGACTTTCAACTAACCAACCAGTACGCATACTGGTATGCATACTATGGTTCCCGGACTTTGAATAACTTGCAACAGTTAGCATACAAGTACGCATACTGTGTTATATTCAATTAACGGTTAATCGTTCTAAACTCCATCTTAATCATTGAAATATTCTTGGAAGATGGCAATAGCTGTCTCACACAAACTATTAGCTTCAAAGCGATTTGAAGTGATCAATAGATCAATACGAAACATTCCGAGTCACATCAAATGACTGTCTCACACAAATCATGTAAGATGTTACGAGGCAATTTCACATGATCAACTTTTGACTTTCGTCAAGAATAAAGATGAACTTGGTTAAAGCGAAAGATTTCCAACACATATTTCGAGAAATATGTAAGCGAGTTAAACTTAGCTCGAAATATCAAATGTGTATAATATAAAGTCTATATAGCTAATCTACTTTTGTCTCTATAGGAGATAGAATAAAAATATACTTATGAGTGATATATGAGTTCAAGTCTCCACATACCTTTTGTTGATGAAGTTCCACAAGCTCCCCATAATAGTTCTTCGTCTTCAATCGATGAACGCCGTAAAATCTAAAGCTCAACTACGCATTCTGTCCTAATCCGATACATATCTATAAGTAGACTAAAAATCAAGAATTATAGTTTTGGCAACTAAACTTGACAACAAGCTTGAAATAGCAACACTTGAGAGTTCGACCGAGCAGTGCTCTAATAATCTCCCCCTTTGTCAATTTTAGTGACAAAACTATCAATATATATGGATTACAAAATAAATAAACTTTGTAGCTTCTCATTCAAATGCTTGATTTCCTTGGTTCTTCAACATTACTCGAAATCTTCGTCACTTCTAAGTACTCCAGTAATTCTGAACGTGTTCAACTCAGCATCATAACAATAAGAAAACAATTGTTCTCAATTATTGTTATACAGTGTCATAGTATTATTACACAGCATCAAAGTCCAATTGTATCACAACTTTGAAAATAATACTACAGTGATATGTATCACTCCCATTAGTCAATACTTCATCTCACAATGAAAACCACTCTCCCTTACATAATAATCCGTAAACCATATGTATTTTTAGTGTGATCTACACATTAATTCTCCCATTTTTTATCAATATAAATTGGCAAAGGTACGAAAACTAGTGGGATCATAATGAAATTCCCATAGAGATACTTCATGACTAAAAGAGAACATATCAACTTTGTTTCGATGATTTCACATAGTCGAAACTTAGTGTATTCATCAAGGAGTTTATAAAGATACAATAAAACTCCTACAATATTGCACAGACACACTCCCACAAAGATTTAGCAATCAAACACAAGTTCAATTAAGAACTCTACCTAATAAAATGTAATTCCCAAAAGGAACAACGAGAGGGACCTTACTTTTGCAAGAAAAGAAGGATTTCTTTGGACATTAACAAATTACATGAAACATGAGTTTATATCCAGAAAACTCAATTAAATTAACCACAAGAGAACCCATGATTAATTTAATCGTAAATGCTCAACATAAGAGACCTTATGGAGCCATACAGTACTTTCACATATAAGTGGATCAGGGAAAGATCAATACTGCGGAATATTCAAAGATTCATTCTATTTTTCATCAATATTTGCATAATGATATCATAGACTTAATCTTTGCAAATCAAAAGTTCATCCTATGTTCCATCAATATTTGCATAATGACATAATAGGCTTAACTTTTGACATATATGGGACAATCATAGTTCACGGACACAAACACTCATATCCGATAACAATTTTTCCAATATATAAAACCAATAAAGATTAATACTGTAAAATCATCTTCCAAATAAACTTTAGAATTTTAATAAATAAATCTAAAAACATTGGAAGATGAAAATCGTCGGTAATAGCAATGTGTAATCACAATATAGGCTATTCCAAACCCTAGTTATCCTTCTTAAAACACAAGAATAAATTCTCATAAGAGGTTTCCTAGACATCAAGACAAACTCATAATGCACATACAAGATGATTTGTCCTTTGAAGGTGGAATCAATCTTTTTCGCATGGATTTACACTAATAATAGCTACCAAAGGCGTATAAAAATATTTTATTAACAAAGAAGAACATACAAAGTCATTAATGACCATGCACCATAGTTCACATAAGATGATTGATTGTGAACATTCAAGAATCACATAGAAATGCGTACTAATGTCCATTCTTGAACTTTCTTCTTTGTGATTCACTAACAAATTCTTGTAAAAGCTACAAATAAGCTTAGAAGAGAAGTACTCCAAGAATCCAAGTGACCAAGTCCAAGATAAGTGGAACAAGTGCGACGAAACGGAGCACAACACTCAAAAACAAGAGACGGGACAAAGACCACTCTGAACTCAACCAAATTCAATAATTCTCATCTACATTTTGAAGAGATTCAAATAGAAAGAGTATTCAAAAAGAATGAGGTTATTCCGAGTTTGTACGATGAAGTTACGGCCAAAACAAGTTTACCGAATATCGACGTCTACAGGTCAGTATGCATACCGGTTTGCAAACGAATTTTCGTGACCTGGAGCAGTATGAAAACGGGTTTGCGAACTAGAATCCACGGATTTTGATTTTAAATGATGGTATGCTTACCTGGTATGTGTACCATGAAGTCCAAACATCCCGAACTACTATTTTTCAAACCTAAACATTTAAGAACCTTTTAGAAGGATCATGTCGTGAATCCTACGGCTTTACCAAATATTCAATGTCATAACTAACACAATATGTGCACCCCAATTCTCGTGCTTCCATCACGTATACTTAACATAGCATTCCTTGGTGAGGATTCACTTACAACACAATCAAGTTATGTTGAGGTGAACAATGTCTTGGTCACCATAGGTGACACCATCTATAGTTTTTGGCTTATTCTGTTTCACTTATGGATTATCATGAAAGAGATCACTTTTAGAACCTTTCACATCAAAATCCATTTTTCCAAAGAACCTTTTAAGTTCCAACATCATGGATACTTCCTTCTCCATAGTCATGGAATTTTCTGGGAGATCATTCCTTTTCACACTCAAAGCATCATTGGGTTTCTTTGGTACCCACTTCCGAGTGCGTTTAGGAACAATATGAACCTTCTTCCCATTACTTTCTTATAGATTTCTCGGAAGAGAATTGGAGTGACTATTCTTTTTCAAGTTAGTCTTTCTCCAATTGGGAGCATCGGATCTTGTCTTCGTCTTTACGAATTTATCCTTTTGATAACCATTACGATTGTGAACATAATCCGTATGACGTTTATAGGAAAATCTAGGTTTATCACAGTACCGATTCCTTTGCCTAAAGGTTGGAAAGTTATAACCTGTAACGTTAAGGGGATTAGTATTAACATATGATCTTGGTTTCACAACTTCTTGTAACGCCCAAACAAGAACACCATGAAGTTTCTCATTCCTTATACGTAAACGACATTTCTTTTCCAGGTGAACTTTATTTCCGCAATAGTGGCAAACATAAGGAATGTTCTTACCTCGATCCGTGTGTTATGACTTTGGAGGTTGATATACTTTGCTCTTTCGAACCTTTACTGTCGGTGTAGGTATTTCACTTTTGCCATCAGTGGAAACCTTTTGTTGAGAAGAATCACTAGCCTTGGAAAATTTTACCTCTTTGCTAATACTTGGAACATTTATTACCTTATAGCCCAATCCTCGTGTATCACGATCATTTTTACTTGCTCCTAGCATAGTGGTTAATTTTCTTGAACTAGTGTTGAACCTTTTCAAGTCATCTTCCAACATCTTGATTTTATCAAGAGCAGCAGCTAAATCAGCCTCAAGGAATTTTTCTCGAGCGAGATAAGCGCTTTCTCTGTCATCAAAACTTGTTTGTTGAAAGTTAATCCTTGCTTCAGTTTCTGCAAGTTTATTTTCCAACAAGAAGTATTTTTGATAAACACTATCACATTCAAGTGACTTTCTACTAAGATTTTCCTTAGAGTCTTTGAGGATCGATTTGCAAGAGCGATTCCAAACATAAAGACCTCTGTAAATCCTTTTCAATTTCTTGTTTTCTCGATAGAGAGGAGTCAAAAGAGGTGTGACATGAAAAGTTTTCATCTTCTTCTTTTCCGACGAATTCAAAACCTTCACATACTCTGAGACTTTCTCATCAACATCTCTATGAATATCTGAATCACCTTCATCTGAAAAATCATCCAACTGTTCTTCTAGGCGTGTTTCACAGTTACAACCAGTTTCTACATCAAGAGAATATTTATATATTGACTTAGATGTGACAGTTCTCTCAGGTGAATCCAAGATTTCAAAATCATCTGATAATTTCTGAACTAGTACGTTTTTAGAGATAGACTTATCCATATAGTCAGATTTCCATAAACACAGAATTATGAGGTCTTAGTGTGTTTTCCTGCTCTGATACCAATTGAAAAACCGGGGGTCTCACAACCACACCTAATATTTCATTTAGGCAATCTTTATGGACTAACTCCAATATATCTCCAAGAGAATCAACTAGATAGTCAGACTCAATCAAGGAAAATACATCCAAGAGTTATATCTCAATTTCTCAAATCAACCTGCAATCGAACAGATAGAAATATGTGAGCCGGATTAATATGAGAAATAACTTGGATGGTACCAAAGACCAATATCCAAGTTTCAATCAATTATATAATACAACCTTTGGTTGTATTATATAATTGATTGGACTACTCACAACCTGTGATATTTCAGTTATACAAAAATATAATATGGAAAAGAAATAACACCGACAAAAGAAATTTCGTTAACGAGGAAACCGCAAATGTAGAAAAACCTCGGGACCTAGTCCATATTTGAACACCACACTGTATTAAGCCGTTACAGACTCTAGCCTACTACAGATTAACTTCGAACTGGAATATAGTTGAGCCCTAACCAATCTCACACTGATAAAGGTACAGTCGCGTTCCTTACGCCTCTTGAACCACGCCGGATTCTGCGCACTTGATTTCCTTAGCTGATCTCACCCACAACAAAGAGTTGCTACGACCCAAAGTCGAAGACTTGATAAACAAATCCGTCTCACACAGAAAGTCTATCGAATAGATAAATATGCCTCCCACAGAAATACCTATGAGTTTTGTTCCGTCTTTTGATAAATCAAGGTGAACAGGAACCAATTGATACACCAAACTTATATTCTCGGAGAACATCCAAGTAAGATCAATCACCTCACAATAATCTTAATCGTATGGAAGCGAAACAAGATATTGTGGAATAACAAACGATGACACGAATATGTTTGTGACTACTTTTTATCTTACCTATCGGAGATTAAAATCTTAGAGAAGATAGTAATCAACACGATAGAACAAAGTAAGATCAGAACATGTAATTACAGAGAAAATAGTTGAGTCTGGCTTCAGAATCCTAAAGAAGTCTTCAAGTCGTTAACCAATAATGGTTTTAGGAAAAACCTAAGTTAAAAAAAATCGACTCTAGTCGCAACTAGTATCACACAAGAGGTGTGGGGATCAGATTTCCCAGTTGCTAGAGTTCTCCCTTATATAGTCTTCAAAGAAAGGTTTGCAATCAATGTTACCTTGGTAAAAAAACATTCAATATTTACTGTTAGATGAAAACCTGATTAGAGTCAAGCTAATATCATTCAACCGTTAGATCGAACTTAGATTGTTATACACAAACAAAATGTGACTTCATTTAGGTATGAGTAACCGTACCCAAACGTGTGCACATAGTTGGCTCAACAATAGTTAACCAAGGTTAGCCATATGAATACTTTCATATCAACCTTGTTCATCTTAATCACAACTAGTTCAAATGACTCAAATGAAACTAGTTATGGAGTTGTTCAATTGTTTATGTTCTCATAGAAGTATACAAGACACAATTGAAGCAAAATCAATTTTGATTCACTTGAATCAATTCATGAACATTACAGCCACGGTTTGCAAAAGATTGCATTCCTTAATATATAAATGTATCGGTTCATGAACAAACTGATTTTAGAACTTAACCCACTAGAGTATGCAAACGGGTACGCATACCTAAGTGGACGGACATAGTTTGGCTTCGCCAGTATGTGAACGGGTACGCATACCTCCAAACTCAGTTGAATTCCCGGACTTGAACTTACGCCGGTACGCATACGGGTATGCATACTAAGTTCCTGGACTTTCAACTAACCAACCAGTATGCATACTATGGTTCCCAGACTTTGAATAACTTGCAACAGTTAGCATATAAGTACGCATATTGTGTCATATTCAATCAACGGTTAATATTTTTTCACTCCATCTTAATCATTGAAACATTCTTGTAAGACGACAATAGCTGTCTCACACAAAATGTTAGCTTAAAAGAAATTTTCAAGTGATCAATAGATCAATACGAAGCATTCCGAGTCTACATCAAATGACTGTCTCACACAAATAATGTAAGATATTACCATGCGATTTTCACATGATCAACTTTTGACTTACGTCAAGAATAAAGATGAACTTGGCTAAAGCGAAAGCTTACCAACATATATTTCGAGAAATATGTAAGCGAGTTAAACTCAGCTCGAAATATCAAATGTGTATAATATAAAGTCGATATAGCTAATCGACTTTTGTATCAATAGGATATAGAATAGAAATAGACTTCTGATTAATAGATGAGTTCAAGTCTCCACATACATTTTGTTGATGAAGTTCCACAAGCTCCCCTTAGTAGTTCATCGTCTTCAATCGATGAACGCCGCAAAATCTAAAGCTCAACTACACATTCTATCCTAATCTGATACATAGCTATGAGTAGAATAAAAATCAAGAATTATAGTTTTGGGAACCAAACTTGACAACAAGCTTGAGATAGCAACGCTTGCGAGTTCGACCGAGCAGTGCTCTAACAAGATGCTCCATATATTACAAAATAGAACACGTGAACGACATTCCAATTGAAGGAAAACACAATACCAAAGTCAATAGAGTGTGGCTAAAATAGTTCTAGGTGTAATAAAAGCGCAATATAATGAGTAATCTCTTCACAAATCAAGAATACAAGTTGGGGACACAAATCCGGCGGTAAACTCGTTCTGAACCAGCATTGGCGCCAAAACAAATCCCTACAAAAAGTGTGATCCCGAAGCTTAGACAGTTCAGATGGGTACTACCTACAAGAAGAGCGTAAGACAATCACAGAGGTAACCACTATTATTTCCTATATGTGCGCACATCACATAATACGTCGGCCTAACCTAGCACAAACGTGTTTGCCAAACCTGATTCTTACAAAAGGTGTAAGTTTAAAAATCAGAAAGCACCAGTTAAGAAACATCGTTAAGAAGGAGAAGTTTTCTTTTTCTACAGTGGCGAAACATAAAGCATATAAAACACTACCAGGGGAAAATTGCACTCATGCTTGTGTGCTAGGCTCAAATCTCACAAAAAGTGTACTCTAAGAAGTGCGTAAGACAAAAAGTAACCCTATGAAAAGTTTGAAAAAACAACGGATCAGAATATGCCCGGATACTAGAACATAGATGGATAAGATTTAATGCGGGAAACAAAATTAAATCGTAGTTCTAATGATAGCGACAACAATAACTTCTTTATTCTAACATAAAAAAAACAACATTAGAAAAAACAGCTGGGGGAAAGGAAATCCCACATGATGAAAAATGACAGGAACATGAGGCACTTTCAAAATAAAGAAAAACAAATAATCAATGAACATAACGAAGAGCCTCCCGAGCCTGACTAAGTTCCTCTTCAGCAAACTACATTGAATTGTACATACCAAGCATACGAAAGTAGCTTGCAAAGAGTTGCGCCGGTAATAATGATAATTCTTAAAGAATAATAGAGGAATAAAAAGGCATTCATCATGTTAGAGCACTGCTCGGTCGAACTCGCATGCGTTGCTATCTCAAGCATGTTTTTCAATGTTAGTGAACAAAACTATAAATCTTGATTTCTAGCCTATTTATAGATGTCTCGGACTAGGACATAGATAGTTTTGAAATTAGATTTCACAGAGTTCATCATTTGAAGACGAAGAACTACTAAGGGGATCTTGTGGAACTTCTTCAACAAAAGTGTTAGAGCATTACTCGGTCGAACTCGCATGTGTTGCTATCTCAAGCATGTTTGTCAATGTTAGTGATCAAAACTATAAGTCTTGATTTCTAGTCTATTATATCTAAGTATCGGACTAGGATAGAAAGTGTAGTTGAGCTCAAGGACTTCATGGCGATTCATCATACAAGTAGAAGAACTACTCAAGGAACCGGTGGAACTTCTCGACAAAAAGGTATGTGAATACTTGAACTTATCTATCACTCAAAAGTCTATCTACTTTGTCTCCTACTCTTTCAGACAAGAAGTCGTATGCCATATATATAGACGTCGATTATACACATTTGATATTTCGATCCGAGTATACCTCGCCTATCTATATCTCGAAATATGTGTTGGTAAGCTTTTCGCTTCGATCAAGTTTATCTTTACCATGTGACGAAAGTCATGATATGTTTCAATCATCTTGAAAATTTCTTTGACGAGAAATGGTGTAACAACTGTATAACGTCCTCTAAGAATGTTTCAATGGTTGAAATGAGAATTTAGATTACATAACTAATGGTGGACATAAGCATTATTGTGGAAACACGTTTATGTATAAGTCCTATTCCTTGAACCATACGCGAACTTTGTTGATCAAGAGAAATGGAAGAATGGCGTGATCCAAGTCTGCGAACTGCCGAAGTTCTCAAACCCGAGAATTTCTGCTGGAGTTGACAAACTACTTGCGTGAAACTAAGTCCGCGAACCCAGTTCGCGAACCGGCGAAGTTCTCATACCCGAGAATTTCTGCTGGAGTTTGTAAACTCTGCCCGATAACTTAAGTCCGCAAACCTAGTCTGCGAACTTGAGAAGGTTATATATCTGAAGATGATTTCTGAACTTAAACTTAAAAAGACTAAGGAATGTAGTTTTCAAACCATGGCTAAAAAAGTTCATGAACCGATTCAAGTGAATCAAATCATTTTTGCTTCAATTGTGTCTTGTGTAGTACATAAGATTTCCTTGCAATTGAATAACTCTCTAACTAGTTCATTTGAAGTCATTTGAACTAGTTAAGGTGAAGAAGAGCATGGTTGATATGAAATGCTTATATGGATAACCTTTTGGTTAACTATTGTTGAACCAACAAGTGCATACATTTGGGTACGGTTAAAAAACCTAGAAGCGTGCATTGTTAAGTGTGTGTAACAAGCTAAGTTTTCGATCTAACGGTGAATATTAAATGCTTTGTTACTAAGATAACATTGATTGCAAACCCTGATTTGAAAGACTATATAAAGGAGACATCTAGTATTGTGCAAAACTAATCCCCGCACCTTACGTGTGATACTAGTTTGCGTGCTAGAGTCGATTCTCCTTTAACCTTTGGTTTTCTTCTTCTAAAACCAGGTTAATGACTTAAAGACTTCATTGGGATTGTGAAGCCAGACCGATACTAATTTTATCATAGTTGTGTGATCTAATCTTGCATCTTCCATCGTACGAGTACAATCAGATTGATTGGGTTGAGATTGATATCTCCGATAGGCAAGATATAAAAAGTAATCACAAACATCTTCGTCTCATTGTTTGTGATTCCGCAACATCTTGTTTCGCTACCATACGATTAACATTGTTGTGAGATGATTGATAACTCTAGGATGTTCTTCGGGAATATAAGACCGGGTTATCAATTGGTTCTTGTTCACCTTGATTATTATCAAAAGACGGAACAAAACCTTTAAGGTTTATCTGTGGGAGACAGATTGATTCTTTGATAGACTTGTCTGTGTGAGACAGATTTGTTTATTGTCAAAGCCTGCGATTTTGGGTCGTAGCAACTCTTAGTTGTGGGTGAGATCAGCTAAGGGAATCAAGTGCGCAGTATCCTGCTGGGATCAGAGGCGTAGGATCATAACTGTACCTTGGATCGGTGGGAGATTGATTGGGGTTCAACTACAGTCCGGGGTCTGTAGTGGCTTAATACAGTGTCTATTCAATCTGGACTAGGTTCCGGGGTCTTTCTGCATTTGCGGTTTCCTCGTTAACAATTTTTTTGGTGTCTGTGTTATTTCAATTTCCGCATTATATTGTTTTATCTTTATAATTGAAATAATACAGGTTGTGTATTAGATCATCAATTAGAGTAATCCAACCTTTGGTTGTTGATTGTCATTGATTGATCCTTGGATATTGGTCTTTGGTACTATCCAAGTTATTCCTTGCATTTGATTAGAACTCGCAGTTCCTTCTTGAGTAAATCAAATCAAGAGAGAGATATAAACTCGTTGATATAATTTTAATTGATTGAGTCTTATTGATTCTCTTAAAACTATATTCGAGTTTGTCCATACAGATTTCTAAGCGAAATATTAGGTGGTGTTATTAGACCCCCGCTTTTTCAATTGGTATCGGTGCAGGAAAACACGTTTAAGACCTTACAAGTCTGTGTTTGTAGCGATCTGACCCTATGGACACAGGTTCTATCTCTATTTACATACCACCAGTCTTCGATGGCTCTAATTACTTATGGTGGAAAATTGTTATGCGAGCTTTTCTTCAAGCACGTGATTTTCAATCATTGGTATATGTTGTTAATGGCTATGATGCTCCCGTTGTGGCATTTGGAGATGTAAACGTTCCCAAGAATATTGGTGAATACAGTCCTGCCGAGATACTTGCTGCAAAGAAAAATTCCGACGGTTTGAATGCAATCATACATGTCATTGCCCTAAATCTTCAGCACCATGTGTCAAATTGCACTAGGTCTAAAGATGCTTGGGATATCTTAGAAACCGTATTTGAAGGTAACTCCAGTGAAAAGGAAGCTAGACTTCAAAATCTTAATTCCGATTGGGAGAACCTTCTTATGGCAGATGAAGATATATTTGATGAGTTTGATCACAGAATGTCTGAAATTGTTAATGCGTCTTTTGCATTGGGTAAGACTATTCCTGAAAAGGACATTGTGATGAAAATTCTCAGATCGCTGCCATCTAGATACGAGTCTAAGAAGCATGCCGTCATTGAGGGAAATAACCTTGATAATCTTTCCATAAATACATTGGTTGGAAAGCTAAAGATCCTTGATCATGAGAAAACATCCAAAATCGGAAAGGATGTTGCCTTTAAAGCACAGAAGAACACTAAATTACTTGATAAAGGTAAAGTGTTTATGTCTCTGAGGATGATTTTTCAGATGAAGATCTTGACAAATCATTCTCCTTGATCACAAGGCAGTTTAGGGATCTTCTATTGAAGAGAAGTAAACGGTTTTCAAGAGACAAACCTAAGTCATCAGATAAACCTCACAATCGCGTTCTTCCTAAAAACAGGGATGCTGACGAGGCGGATGACGAGGATATGCCACAATTATTTAAGTGTAAAGGCTTTGGTCATTTTGCAAACGAGTGCCCAAATCGTAGAAAATACATTGGGAACAAATGTCTTGCTGTAACGCTTGATGAGATGTATGAGATCTATGATTCTGACGAAGACAGGAAATCAAGTGTCGGTCTTCTATGTGAAAACATTGATTTTGATAATTATAGAAATACATATATCAACCTTGATGGTTTCTGTGAAGAGGAGAATCCAATCAATCTGAAAGAATCAATTGACCCATCCTTTGGAAACTCTGGTTGTAATGTTTCGGGATCTACTATGTGTCTAGCTGCGTTCACACCACAGATGCCTGAATACTATCCAAGATTGACTCGTTTTGTTCTCAGAAAGGTCATGAACTATAAAGATGTTACAAGTACAAACATCAAGTGAGGCACGCCAACAAACTTCAATGAAGATCAAATCGATTGGCAAGGAAGCTTAAACTTGCTCAGAAGACTGCTGAGGTATGTAGGATTTCATCTTCGTCTAAGAAGTTGGTTTCCAAAGACAAAATAAGATCATTAGAGAAGAAGGTATGGTCAAATCGCTTTGATAGGCAGAAGTCTGAGGATTCCTCTCTAGAGGAAAATGGTGGACAAATTGTTGTTCACCACAACACAAATTGATTGTCTTGTTTGGTAAATCTTGTCTCATGCGCCTGATCAAAAGAGATAAGATTGTGTACCGCTCAGGCTTTAGGAAAAGTTTTTTTTTGGTTTGTTTTTCCTGTCTGTCAAATAAAGTAAAGGGTTATTATCGACAATTATACTCTTTATAGGGTTTAGAGTTGGACGTCCACGAACCTGTTTAAAGGTTGCGAACCCTACATTCCTTTTTCCTCTCTGATATTCTTTATATCTTAAGACTGCTTGATGAGATTGTGAATTCCACTCACAAAAACCATTTGTTTATAATTGCTCTCTAAGCATAATGTCTTTTGATGGAAAAGATGTCAATATGATTATTAAGCCATCAATCAACGAAAAAGAGAAATCTCTAGTAACTGCTTACTTGAAAAGAAAGAGAAGGAATACAAGAAAGCCAAGGGTTGTCCCTTCTAACTCTCAGAAGTTTTACGATGTTCTTGATGAGTTAAAGGGAGTAAGAAAGGAGATTAGTGAAATAAAGGCTTGAGTTTTAAGATCTTTGGAAATTCAGAAGGCCCTGGTTCGACATCATCATCCAAGACGGTTCGTTGGTATTGACTCCTTCCTCCATGAACCTTATATTCCAATGGCTGTTGACGACAAGGAGTTCGGGAATGATAAGGAATTTCTCAAAGACATTGTTGCCTAGTATGTCTTCTTTTTGATTTAATTGAAAGAATAACTAGTGCTTTGAATAGCAATGATTGTGACTACACATAACTATTATATTTCATCTTCTTTTTTTAGGTTTATTGGTATTAAATTCTAAAAATATTTGGAGGATGATGTTTTTCAGTATTTAATCTTTATGATTTGTTATATTGCAATTTGTTATGGGACATTGGTGTTTACGTCCGTGAACTATGTTTGTCCCATACTTTGTCAAAAGTAAAGTCGTTCGTGATCGGTATTCATGTACTGGTAAAAGAATGAATGGACTTTTGACAAATACAAAAGTTAAGCCTATATTGTCAAACATTTGATGGAAGATAGGTTAAAATCTTTTGTTTTCAAGGATTATGTCTATTAATTGTCGTTATGCAAATAGTTATTGAAGATAGAATGAATCCTTGTGTATTCCGCAGTATTGATCATTCCTGATCTATATCTTATGTATTACTGTAAGGCTCCGTAATGCATCTTATGTTGAGTACTATACAACCAAGTTGATTTATTAGCTTAGTTGGTATTTCGTGAGATATGTTATGTCAAGCATATTGAACTAATTTAATCATCTTGTTTGGTTATTTAGTTATTGCTCCGTAAGTTTTCTTATGTCGAGCAAAACAAATGACAATTAAATTGATTAATTTTGTGATTAGTTTGGTTGTGCATTCCAATTAGATTAATTATGGGTTCTCTTGTAATTAATCTAGTTGAGTAATTTCGTGTCTCCATAAGTTCTCTTATGTTAAGTTTATTGTGAGGCGATTGCTAACACTAGGTTGTTCTTCGGGAATATATGTCCGGTGTATCAATTGGTTCATGTTCACCTTGATTTATCAAAAGACGGAACAAAAACTCTTGGGTATTTCTGTGAGAGACATATTTATTCAATCCTATAGACTTTTCTGTGTGAGACAGATTTGTCTATCAAGTCTTCGACGTAGCAAATCTTGGTTTTAGGTGAGATCAACTAAGGGAATCAAGTGCGTAGTATCCTGCTGGGATCAGAGACGTAAGGATCTCAACTGTACCTTGAATCAGTGTGAGATTGATTAGGGTTCAACTACAGTCTTGTCCGAAGTTAATTGGTAGTAGGCTAGTGTCTGTAGCGGCTTACTACATTATGGTTTTCAATCGGGACTAGGTCCCGAGGTTTTTCTGCATTTGAGGTTTCCTCGTTAACAAAATTTTGGTGTCTGTGTTATTTCTTTTCCGCATTATATTTTGTTATATAATTGAAATATCACAGGTTGTCCGTTAAGATCAATCAATTAGAATATCCAACCTTGGGTTGTTGATTTACATTGATTGACACTTGAACATTGGTCTTTGGTACCGTTGAAGTACTTCCTCTTATATTCAATCGGGCTCGCATATTTCTATTTGCTGATGGCGGATTGAATTAAGAGTAAAAGATATTAAACTCTTTGATATACTTTATTTTAGATTGAGTCTGACTGTCTAGTTGATTCTCTATAAAGTGTATTGGAGTAAGCCCTCTCAGATTGCCATACGAGTTGTTGGGAGTGGTTGTTAGACCCCCGTATTTTCACATCATGGGATTCAGCAAGCAAATGATCAGCATCCAATACATGGGAAGGCCGGTGCGCATTCTCACTCGTGAAATGATCAAAAATTATATGAAATGCCTCCTGAGTACGGCGAGTGGGGTATACAATCTCTAAAATTAGACGAATGCGGGCCATGATAAAAAAGAGAGAAGTATAATCAAAGAGATTTGGAAAAAAAACATACAAATTTTACCAAATTAAGCAAGTCTATTTATATCAAGAAGGAAAGGGAAATTAATACATAGCGATTAGGATGTTCATTTAATACGAAATAAGATTAATAGGTCTTGTTAACTTGTATACCCGTATACAAGTTAACAGGGGTATAAAATACTTTAATTTGCTTAGTAAAATAAATCACTTATTCAATCAATAATAAACTAATCTTATTTATAATCGAGATTTATGTTCCGACGATACCCTTAGATTTTATTTAGTAAAATTAAGGTAGTCAAACATTGACAATCACGAAGTTCCTTCCTCCTAAATTTACTCTTCTTTTCATTTTATCTTCCTCTTTCCTTGTAATTTTCTTCTCCAGCTTAATGACACCGTAAAACCCTAAAATAAATATCTATTTACGTTAACCATCTATCTGTATTTCTTTAACAAGAAAAAAAAACCTTATCTATTGATACTGTTTTCTCTCATCGTTAACCCTTCATATCTCTCAATGTAAGCTGATCACGGATCAAACTCCGATCTTTTTTTTTTCAATTTTGATTGATGGATCACAGGATTATTTCACTATTTTCTTAAAAACATTTTGTAGCAATTTGGTAAAGTTCCAGCTTTTGAAGATGGATATTTGAAGCTCTTCGAATTAAGGGACATCACACAATACATTGCACATGATTCTGCGAGCAGCAAACACCGTTAAAATTTCACTCGAAAAGATGCCAACAAAGGTGAACTGGATGGAAGTCGAGGATCACCATTTTGATCCAGTATCATCGGCATTAGCTTGGGAGTTGGTGTTTAAGCCAATGTTTGGTATGACTACAAATGCAACTGCTGCTGAAGAAAACTAAGCTACACTCCTTTCTTTCCTCTGCAATATCCAGGGATAGAACTTTTTTTTTTTTATGATCGGGAATCATCAGGATTTATAATCATGGAGAAGCTGAAATTGAAATAAAGAGGTAGATAGGTGATCATTCTAATGGGTATGAGTTGTTTCCATTATGGGTTGAGATTTCATTTGGTAGATTTAATCTATATCAATTGGTATGTGATTAATTGTGAAGATAATAGATAAACTAAAAATTGTTATTGCAATTAGGAATTTTATTCTGGATTCTATGATGTTTGATCTATTACTTTCATTGAAATGGTGTTTAAATTTTAAACGAGTTTCGATGTTTTCCAGAAAATACAGGGGAGGAAGAAGACTTGCATTTCTCATGCACTAAAAATCAAAATGAAAATACTCTATACAATTCCGAGGGTATTCATGGAAAGAATGTATCATTTGTTAAATCAGTTTCTTAAAAGTTTAAGTGTAGAATTCCATGCAAAAAATGATATAATCAAGATAAAATTTTAATGCTTTAACATATGCCCTGGTGTTAACAATTGTTGTTAGAGCACTGCTCGGTCGAACTCGCATGCGTTGCTATCTCAAGCATGTTTGTCAATGTTAGTGATCAAAACTATAAGTCTTGATTTCTAGTCTACTATAGCTAAGTCTCAGACTAGGATAAAAAGTGTAGTTGAGCTCAATAACTCCATGGCGATCATCATACAAGATGAAGAACTAATCAAGGAACTGGTGGAACTTCATCGACTAAAAGGTATGTGGAGACTTGAACTTATCTATCACTCAAAAGTCTATCTACTCTATCTTCTATCTTGAGACAAAAGTCGTTTTGCTATATAGACTTTGATTATACACATTTGCTATTTCGAGCCGAGTTTATCTCGCTTATCTATTTCTCGAAATATGTGTTGGTAAGCTTTCGTTTTGGACAAGTTCATCTTTACCTAGTGAAGAAAGTCATGTTATGTTTCAATCACTTTGAAAATGGCTTTGACGAAAAATGGTTTGTGAATAACAACTATATAATGTCCTCTAAGAATGTTTCAATGATTGAAATGAGAGTTTAGAATATATAACCAATGTTGGATATAAGCATTGTGTGGTAACACATATATGTATTAGTCCTTATTCCTTGAACCAAAGTATGCGTACTTCGTTGATCAGGAAAGATGGACAAGAGCCGTGAACTCAGTCCGCGAACTGGCGGAGGTTCTCATCCCAAGAAAATCTGCTGGAGTTTGTGAACTCCTTCCGGGAACTTAAGTCCGCGAACTTAGTCTGCGTACTTGAGTTGGTTATTTCCAAAGACGATTATTTGTGAAATTGTATTTATATAAACTAAGGAATGCAAGTTTGCAAACCATGGCTATAAATTTCATGAACCGATTCGAGTGAATCAAATCATTTTTGCTGCGATTGTGTCTTGTATACTTCTATAAGATCTAAGCAATTGAACAACTCTCTAACTATTTCGTTTGAGTCATTTGAACTAGTTATGGTGAAGAAGAATATGGTTGATATGAAAGTGCTCATATGGCTAACCATTTGGTTAACTATTTTTGAACCAACAAATGTACATGTTTGGGTACGGTTACAAAAACCTAAAATCGTGCATTTCATTTGTGTGTAACAAGCTAAGTTTTCGATCCAATGGTTGAAATATATTAGCTTGAATCTAATAAGGTTTTCATCTAACAGTGAACATTCAATGCTTTGTTACCAACATAACATTGATTGCAAACCCTGATTTGAAAGACTATATAAGGGAGAACTTTAGCAACTGGGAAACCTAATCCCCACACCTCCTGTGTGATACTAGTTGTATTAGCTAGAGTCGATTCTCCTTTAAACTTAGGTTTCTTCTTGAAAACCAGGTTAACGACTTAAAGACTTCATTGGTATTGTGAAGCCAGACCGATACTACTTTCTCATAGTTGTGTGATCTGATCATGCATATTTTATCGTACGAGTACAATCGCAAAGATTGGCTTGAGATTGATATCTCCGATAGAAAAGATATATAAGTAATCACAAACATATTCGTCTCATCATTTGTGATTCCACAATATATTCTTTCGCCGCGTCGATTAAGATTATTGTGAGGTGATTGATAATACTGAGTTGTTCTTCGGGAATATAAGTCTGGTTTATCAATTGGTTCCTGTTCACCTGGATTTATCAAAAGACGGAACAAAACTCGTAGGTTTTTCTGTGGGAGACAGATTTATCTACTACTGTATACTTTTCTGTGTGATACAGATTTGTTTATTAAAGTCTTCGAATTTGGGTCGTAGCAACTCTTAGTTGTGGGTGAGATCATCTAAGGGAATCAAGTGCGTAGTATCCTGCTGGGATCAGAGACGTAAGGAGCGTAACTGTACCTTGGATCAGTGTGAGATTGATTTGGGTTCAACTACAATCCAGACCGAAGTTAGTTTGTAGTAGGCTAGTGTCTCTAGCGGCTTAATACAGTGTGTTTTCAATCTGGACTAGGTCCCGGGGTTTTTCTGCATTTGCGGTTTCCTCGTTAACAAAATTCTGGTGTCTGTGTTATTTCTTTTCCGCACTATATTTTGTTATATAATTGAAATATCACAGGTTGTGCGTTAGTTCAATCAATTAGAATATCCGACCTTTGGTTGTTGATTTACATTGATTGACACTTGGATATTGGTCTTTGGTACCATTCAAGTTATCTTTCTTCTATTTAATCAGACTCGCAGATTTCTATTTGCTTGAGTAAGGATTAAATCGAGAGATCGAGATATTATAACTCTTTGATATACTTTATTAAGATTGAGTCTAGTTGATTCCCTTGAAAGTATATTGGAGTTAGTCCATACAGATTTCTAAGTGAAATATTGGGTGTGGTTGTTGTACCCCCACTTTTTCAATTGGTATCAGAGCAGGCAAACACGTTTAAAGACCTTACAAGTCTGTGTTTGTAGCGATCTGACTCTATGGACAGAAATTCCATCTCCATAAACGTACCACTAGTCTTCGATGGCTATAATTACTTATGGTGGAAAATTGATATGCGTGCCTTTCTTCAAGCGCATGATTTTCAATCATGGGTTTATGTAGTTAATGGCTATGATGCTCCCGTTTTGGCAGTAGGAAATGTAAACGTTCCTATGGACATTGGTGAATACAGTCCTGCCGAGATACTTGCTGCAAAGCAAAACTCTGACGGTTTGAATGCAATCATACATGCCATTACCACAAATCTTCAACACCATGTGACTACGTGCACTAGGTCTAAAGATGCGTGGGATACCTTAGAAACCGTATTCAAAGGTAATACTAGTGAAAAGGAAGCTGGGCTTCAAAACCTTAATTACGATTTGGAAAACCTTCGTATGGCAGATGAAGATTCATTTGATGAGTTTAATCACAAAGTGTCTGAAATTGTTAATGCATCCTTCGCATTGGGTAAGACTATTCCTGAAAAGGACATTGTGATGAAAATTCTCAGATCGTTGCCATCTAGATATGATTCTAAGAAGCATGCCATCGTTGAGGGAAATAACCTTGATACACTTTCCAGATATTCCCTAGCTGGAAAGTTGAAAATTTTCGATCTTGAACTTGAACAAAGAGAGAAGCGTCATCTGTTTAGCAACCATGTTGCTGCATCTGATCGTAAGTCTCGACGTCCTAAATTGATTGATAAAAGGGATGAGAATTTCTTTAGTTCGACTTTGTCACTGTTTATACAACAGCTTAAGAAATCTCTTAGACAGAGTAAAAGAAAGTCTCAAAAGAAAGCTCAGTCAATCAATAAAAAAGTTCAGAAAAACTATATTAACCATACAGTTTCAAGTGCTATAGAAGTGTTCATGATACTTCTAAATGTACGATACGGAGACGAGTGAGATAACTAAAGCATGGATGGCTACTCGTGACTACTGTCCTGAGGATGATATCCGTGAAGGTTCTCTTAATATTTTTGCTAATAATCACGTCTGTCCTCCTAACAGTCCTGGCTATTCCATGATAAACAATCTTACTTTCTCAGAAATACTTCAACTAGAAAAGGAAGTCTTAATTAAAAGGACTGAAAATCTGGAATACCAACTGTCTACATTAAAATTGGAGATGATCAGTTGGAATTGTGATTCTTACAAGACATATCGAACCCCTTCGACTATGCCGCTTAAAAATTGTCAGCAAATTCCTCCTGATTTTATATCATTCTTAAGTCACCTTGACGAAAAGGATCGTATAGAAAATCACAAGAAATTACCTAATCTTGTGATTTTCTCATGGATATCACTAAGAAACAGGAAAATCTCTCCCCTGTCAAACATTGTTTGCAGAAGAAGAAAAAGAAATCTCATACAAAATCCTCGGCCGTTGTAAAAGAGATTTCCCAAAAAATGCATAGTTTACGAAAATCAACAATCAACGTATTCAAATATGTGCTAAAAATAAAGAAAGGATGATGTACATGACGTTTCTTTCTTAAAAACAAGACAGAAACAAGGTATAAAAAATACTTCATTCCCTCGTAAGAAGTTACCCAGTCCTATAATGGATTGTTACCCAGTCCTAAAGTGGATTGGAACAATTACAGCTTGTAATTATGCATTGATGATTTTTGTCTATCCCTCTTAAACAAAAATCATAATCTTCAAGAGGGTTGTGATGAAATATTTATGTTTTTATTTTAGCCTAGAACTGTTGTTTACAAAGGGTTTTCTCCTTAAGACCTTTTCTGAGGATAACTAAATTCAGTTAGAGTTTTTGGTCAAAGGTCATTTTGGACATTTATCTCCTATCCTCAGCTCTTTTAAAGATGAAGTTTTTCTCCTTAGAATAAACATTTCATCTATCTTTTCTATCATGTCCTCTTCAAGCCTTTCAAGCAAAGAAAGTGATGTTTGGACTGTTCTCTTTCCATCTAAGAAGATACGGTTTGATTCTTCTGATAATGCGATGATCCTAGACAATCATGGTTCTTCTCTAGATGGGAACATCTCTGTTTCTCATTTTGATAAGCTCTCTTTAACTATGAATATCGTCTTGGAACTAGTTCGTGCCCTGAAAAGTGAATTTGAAGCCTCTTCCAAGAAACTTGAAGAAAAAATGGATAATCTGGAATCTAGAATTGATCTGATCGAAGATGAGCTAATGAATACAGAGAATATGAGAAGAGTATTCAAAGTAAGTGAAATGCTTCAAAGGAGTTTTAGGTCTAGTAAATTTTCTTTTCTTGTATTTAGAAGAATAACTAGAGTTTGGAATAGCCATTATTGTGATTACACATAGCTACGTCCAACGTTTTCATCTTTATGTTTTTAGCTTTATTTGTTTAAATTCTAAAAAAAAAAAATTGTTTGGAAGATGATTTTTGCAGTATTAATCTTTATGGTTTTATATATTGTAATTTGTTATGGGATATGTGTGTTTGCGTCCGTGAACTATGATTGTCTGATACCTTGTCAAAAGTTAAGTCTTTCGTAAGTCGATATGCATGTATTGATAAAAGAATAAATGGACTTTTGACATCACAAAAGTTTGAAGCCTATTATGTCATTTTTGATGAAAGATAGGATGAACTTTTGTTTACGAGGATTATGTCTATTGTATGTCATTATGCAAATGGTGATGGAAAATATAATGAATCCTTGTCTATTCCGCAGTATTGATCTTCCCTGATCCATATTTTATATATATACTGTGAGGCTCCGTAAGTTCACTTATGTTGAGCATGACCAATTAAATTTATCACTTTTTGTGGTTAATTTGGTTGTATATTTCCGATTAGATTAATTATGGGTTCTCTTGTGGTTAATCTAATTGAGTATTTTTGGATTCACATTATGTTAGAGCATTGCTTGGTCGAACTCGCATGCGTTTCTATCTCAAGCATGTTTGTCAATGTTAGTGATCAAAACTATAAGTCTTGATTTCTAGTTTATTATAGCTAAGTCTCGGACTAGGATAAAAAGTGTAGTTGATCTCAAGGACTTCATGGCGATTCATCATACAAGAAGAATAACTACTCAAGGAACCGGTGGAACTTCTCGATAAAAAGGTATGTGAAGACTTGAACTTATCTGTCACTCAAAAGTCTATCTACTATATCTCCTACTCTTTAAGACAAGAAGTCATATGCTATATATATATATACTTGGATTATACACATTTGGTATTTCGAGCCGAGTATACCTCGCCTATCTATATCTCGAAATATGTGTTGGTAAGCTTTTCGCTTCTATCAAGTTTATCTTTACATAGTGACGAAAGTCATGATATGTTTCAATCACTTTGAAAATTGCTTTGACGAGAAATAGTGTAACAACTATATAACGCCCTCTAAGAATGTTTCAATAATTGAAATGAGAGTTTAGATTACATAACCAATGGTGGACATAAGCATTGTTGTGGAGACACATTTATGTATAAGTCCCATTCCTTGAAACAAAGTTCTCAAACCCGAGAATTTCTGCTGGAGTTAACAAAATACTTGCATGAAGCTAAGTCCACGAACTCAGTCCGCGAACCGGCGAAGTTCTCAAACCCTAGAATTTATGCTGTAGTTTGTAAACTCTGTCCGGTAACTTAAGTCCCCGAACCTAGTCTGCGAACTTGAGAAGGTTATATATCTAAAGATGATTTCTGAACTTAAACTTAAAAAGACTAAGGAATGCATTTTTCAAACCGTGGATATAAAAGTTCATGAACCGATTCAAGTGAATCAAATCATCTTTGCTTCAATTGTGTCTTGTGTAGTACATGAGATTTCCTTGCAATTAAACAACTCTCTAACTAGTTCATTTGAAGTCATTTGAACTAGTTATGGTGAAGAAGCACATGGTTGATATGAAATGCTCATATGGCTAACCTTTTGGTTAACTATTGTTGTACCAACAAGTGCATATGTTTGGGTGCGGTTAACAAACCTAGAAGCGTGCATTGTCAAGTGTGTGTAACAAGCTAAGTTTTCGATCTAACGGTTGAGAAATATTAGCTTGAATCTAAATCAGGTTTTCATCTAAGGGTGAATATTGATTGCTTTGTTACTAAGCTAACATTGATTGCAAACCCTGATTTGAAAGACTATATAAAGGAGACATCTAGTATTGTGCAAAACTAATCCCCAAACCTTACGTGTGATACTAGTTTGCGTGCTAGAGTCGATTATCCTTTAACCTTTGGTTTTCTTCTTCTAAAACCAGGTTAACGACTTAAAGACTTCATTGGGATTGTGAAGCCAGACCGATACTACTTTTATCGTAGTTGTGTGATCTGATCTTGCATATTCTATCGTACGAGTACAAACAGATTGATTGGATTGAGATTTATATATCTGATAGGCAAGATATAAAAAGTAATCACAAACATCTTCGTCTCATTGTTTGTGATTCCGCAACATCTTGTTTCGCTACCATACGATTAAGATTGTTGTGAGGTGATTGATAACTCTACTCTGTTCTTCGGGAATATAAGACCGGATTATCGATTGGTTCCTGTTCACCTTGATTATTATCAAAATACAGAACAAAACCTTTAGGGTTTATCTGTGGGAGACAGGTTGATACTTTGTTAGGCTTGTATGTGGGAGACATATTTGTTTATTGTCAACTCTTAGTTGTGGGTGAGATCAACTAAGGGAATCAAGTGCGCAGTATCCTGCTGGAATCAGAGGCGTATGAGCTTAACTGTACCTTGGATCAGTGGGAGATTGATTGCGGTTCAACTACATTCCAGTACGAAGTTAGCTTGGAGTAGGCTAGTGTCTATAGCGGCTTAATACAGTGTGTGTTCAGTCTGGACTAGGTCCCGGGGTTTTTCTGCATTTCCTCGTTAACAAAATTCTGGTATCTGTGTTATTTCTATTTCCGCATTATATTGTTTATCTTTATAATTGAAATAATACAGGTTGTGCGTTGTAGATTATCAATTAGAATATCCAACCTTTGGTTGTTGATTTAAATTGATGGATCCTTGGATATTAGTCTTGGTACCATCCAAGTTATTCCTTGTGTTTGATTAAAGACTCGCTGATTTCTATTAGCTCGAGTAAATCAAAACAAGAGAGAGATATTAACTCCTTGAGATACTTTTACCTAGATTGAGTCTGACTGTCTAGTTGATTCTCTAGAAATGAATTCGAAGTTAGTCCATACAGATTGCTAAGCGAAATATTGGGTGGTGTTGTTAGACCCCCGTTTTTTCAATTGGTATCAGAGCAGGCAAACATGTTTAAGGCCTTACAAGTCTGTGTTTGTATCAATCTGAGTCTGAGGACAGAATCTCTTACGCATACCAAGATGCCTCCTAAATCTTTCAACTATGTCAGTTGTCTCGGGAATACCTCAAAGGATTGTTCCTTCGTTGATTATTCTGAATCTCGAGGTAGGAAGATTGTCTCATATTGTGTTGATCACTCTTCCTCCAATGAGACATTGGACATAATGGTAAAAGATGAAATGGAGCTCACCAGAATCACAAAAAATTCTACTGAGTTTGTTGATATTCATAATCATGATCAACTCATCGATGAATTTGAAAAGTCTAATTGATCGAGAACGTGTACTCTATAACATTATTGAGTCCTTCTCTGAGGATATTGAGAAACTTCTTTAAGAAAATAATCTACAACGTGAAAAGATTTGTGATCTTGAAAAGATTGTCAAAGAAGGGTCAATTAGAGAAAAACGTTTGATCAAGACGCATTCATCTGATCTTGACAGACTTCGTGTTGAAAAAAAGAAACTAGAAGCATCCCTTTCACTATCCCATGAACAGTGCAAGTCCTTAGAGAAGGATAACTCTGTCTTAAGGAAAAATTCCTCGTTCCAACTGTTTCTGACGTACAGTACATGAAGAAATATCCTCCAAGAGAAGATTGTGTCAAGAAAAGTTTATATAACTTACCATCTTTTCACAGGGCTGTGAAGTTAAAACAGATGTCGTTCTTTGCTTCTCCTACATGAACCTGTATTTTATGTGGAAAAGGGAACCACTATAATATCCATTATTTTTCCAGGAGGAAACAAATTGCTTATCTTCACAATTTGCTTCACTTTGCTGTTAATTGAACAAATAGTCAGTCGACTACAACAGTGAACTTTATGTCCAAAGGAAACCAGACAACTTATAAGAATGATCTCTTCCCTATAAATCATTACAGGACCTTTGTGCATTCTAATGGTACACATTCGTGTGCTGCTAATGAAAGCATGTCATGTGCCTATAAGAACAACTCTGGTAAATCTAAGTCTAGAGTATGGAGACCCATTTCGGGAAATCCTCTAGAACCGATCTCTAGAAGGTTCTAGACACAGTAATCAGAAAGCTTCTTCTCTTGAGATTTCTATAAAGGCTGTGAGAAATTTCTCTAAATTTGAAAACATCCAAGGGAAGACAAGAAATACTGAGGTCAGACATCCATGTGAAAAACAAAACTATTCTCTTAATACCTATGGTGAGACTATGTATCCCTCTGCTACCTAGTAGTAGAAAGTTTCATTCTCGTATCTAACTTGAGAGATACAAGGATGATGATTGAGAGATTCTCAAGTATTTAGTTGATTTCCATCTGTCTGATTGTTAGATTTTTTGTGTATTTCTTCATTGTGACTCTTCTGATCTGTTCATAAGCATTGAAAATGTCACACTATGCAGTTCTTCCCTGTTTGGTCCATCCTTTTTGTTCATACGTTCGGGTTATCCCACGGACGTTCATATCTCCTCAAGGAACTCTAGGGTTTCTGTCTAGGGTGCACTACTTAACATATATATATATATATATATCTCATATATGTGTTCTTAATCTTCAAAAAGGATGTCTATGGAAATTGTTCCTAAAGAAGAAGTAAACCCTATAATGGAGGAAGACCTAAAAGGATGTGATCCAGTTCAAGATTTTTTTCTGAAGAAGATGCTCGAAATAAAAGAGTATAACTCTTGGATTGTAAAATCTGTCAAGGATTTATTTCTCGTTCAAAGTGAGGTTAAAAACGAACTTGCTAACCTTCAATTGCAGATAAACCAGCTTATTGATGGACAGGCAAAAATCCTTGGTAATCTGAATATCTTAATCAGGAATCAGAAGAAAGTTATCCTTGACTGCGCCAAAGCTAGACATCTTGCTCGCATTGTTGACCGAAAAACTAATGTGTTAACTCTTGAACATGGTGTTTCGACTGTCAAAAAGATCAAACATATCAATGATACTTACTTTGATGGTCTGTTTCAAAGGTATGAAGTGGTCAAAGAAATCTGATTCAATTGTTGCCTAGTATGTCTTCTTTTTGGTTTAGTTGGAAGAATAACTAGTGCCTTGAATAGCAATGATTGTGACTTCAGATAGCTATTATTTTTCATCTTCTTGTTCTTTTTTAGGTTTATTGGTTTAAATTATAAAAATATTTGGAAGATGATGAGTTGAAGATATGGCAATGGTATGAGTAAGCTTGAGTTGATGGTGAGCTGGTATTGCATGAGAGGGTTGCAGTATGCATTTGATTCGTAATTGGTGGTGTTGAACTAAACTGAGTTAGAGTTTTTGCAGTTGGAAATGATATTGTTGTGGAGGACATGAAGTTACAGATAAGAAGATGGTAGTTCCAAAATAGTTAAGCTGAGATGTATGTGTGTGTATGAAATAGACTTGAGATTTTGGGGAAAATGATGGTAATTCAGTAGTGCTGGGATTGAGGTCTGGTGGTGAAGAGATATATATGGTTTTGTGATAGATGAACTGAATTGTTGTGGTTAAATTAGATGGTGATGGAAATATGTAGAGATAGAAGATTTTGTTTGAATGCAAATGGTGATGTTTTGTTGATGACAGTTAATGTAAGTTGCAGGTGATATTGAGTTGGAATGGCAGTGTTGTTAGAATAAGAGTTTAGTAATTGTGTTGAGTTAAACCTCTAAGGGAAGGCTTGCAACTGCAACGGCAGGTAAGCAAATTTTGTATTGATGTAATGAATTTTGAAGTTGATCTAGAATTAGAGTTTTATGTGTAAAATGTTAGGTGTCTTTCCCTGTAATGCTGTTGAAGGGTGATGGAACTGAGATGTAATGATGGAAGCCTGAATTCAAGTTGGTAGTGATTATGAATGATTTAATACTGTGATGTTAAAATGAAAGATGAAATTGTGTGTAACTGCAATTGATTATTGCCTGTTAGCCATCCCAGTCAGTCTAGATGACTCATCTGAATCAGTCTTAGTGACTGAGTTAACCTAGTCTTGACTCGTTTGACCAGAATAGTTATATTTAACCTTTGACCATTGACTGGACTTAGACTTATACGTTGACTGTTAGTTGACTTTATCTGACCGTCACTTTGACCGTTAGTTAACTTAGTTGGATTGGACCTTAGTTGATGGGACTATTTAGATAACTTGGGCTTAGTATCATGCATTCGTAGATTGATATTTTGGACCCCTTATGGTCCGAGTTGACTTTTGATTCCTTATACAAAGTTGTAGATATTCATAAGACTTAGCTAATGGACTATAGAACAACCCTAATTCAATTAGTAAACCTTAAATACACAAAAGTTAGAGAATGAAAAGGTGTAAAGTCATAAATGGGCTTAGAACCATTAGATAAACTTGTATGATTCTTGTGTGAGCCATTTTGGACTAGATTCTTAGAGTTCTTGTGTGATTAACATCTAGTTATTAACAACGATCGATTCAAAGGATGAACCGGTAGATCGTGGATCTCGAGGTAGGCTTGGCTTGTCATCAAAAGAGGTGGGAATACTTTTAACTCTTTTGAAACCATTTTTTGTTTCTTTTACAAAAGTTTATGTTTAACAAACTCATGCATTGTCTATTTGTGCATTTCATACATTGTTTAGTTTGTATCATGATTGTTCTGTTGATTCTTTGAATCTTTCCATCAATTGGAAAGGACTTGTAATGTTTATCATTATGAATTGTAATGAGAAATGAGAATTTCCACGTGTGGTATATAGGATACGCTCCTTCATATTTATATATATTTACTTTCAGCTTTTATGCTTATTAGGTGTGGAACAACCCGACATCAATATAGCTATGTAGGTGTGGAAAAACCCGGCATCACTAATATAAATTGTTTGAAGAAGGAGTTTGTCCATATACATGTTTGTGCATTTCCAGTGACTTAGTCACTTTGATGTTTGGGAAAACATGTATTGTTTTCCAAATCTTGCTCATGATTTCTTTAAAGTTAAATGTTATTCCTACTGGGCACCCATTTTAGGGATGATGTGCTCACCCTTTCCCACTTTCAGTTTCAGAGACAGATCAGAGTTGCGCAGCGAAAGCTTCGAGGAGTTGACTCCGTTAATTAGTTAACTTCTGCTATGTTTATTATTCTATTTGCAAACCAAATGACTATTATATATGTATCATTTGAGAGGAATTCTTGTATATATTTCAGAGAAGGGTTAGTTCTTGGGTTAAGATCTTGTAGTAGATTTTCTTAATTGCATGTTTAAGTAAATGCTTTAGATTCTTAGTGCCTCTTTATTTAGTTAATCTCTTGGTTTAGTCAGCTGCTAGCTTTGGGGGCACTACATATCTATTCAATAGACTTTTCTGTGTGAGACATATTTGTTTATCAAGTCTTCGACTTTGGGTCGTAGCAACTCTTAGTTGTGGGTGAGATCAGTTAAGAGAATCAAGTGCGCAGAATCCGACGTGGTTCAAGAGGCGTAAGAAACGCGACTGTACCTTAATCAGTGTGAGATTGGTTAGGGCTCAACTACACTCCAGTCCGAAGTTAAATTATAGTAGGCTAGAGTTTATAGCATATTAATACAGTGTGGTGTTCAAATCTGGACTAAGTCCCGGGGTTTTTCTGCATTTGTGGTTTCCTCGTTAACAAAATTTCTGGTGTCTGTGTTATTTCTTTTCCGATTATATTTTTATATAACTGAAATATCACAGGTTGTGCTAGTTCAATCAATTAGATAATCCAACCTTTGGTTGTTGATATAAATTGATTGACGCTTGGATATTGGTCTTTGGTTCCATCTAAGTTATTTCTCATATTAATCCGACTCACATATTTCTATCTGTTCGATTGAAGATTGATCTGAGAAATTGAGATATAACTCTTGGATGTATTTTCCTTGATTGAGTCTGACTGTATAGTTGATTCTCTTGGAGATATATTGGAGTTAGTCCATACAGATTACCTGAACGAAATATTTGGTGTGGTTATTAGACCCCCAGTTTTTCACATCCTATAGGCCATGACCGGTTATACTCAATTTTCAACATAAGTTATGATAGGTTTGACCTTGTCATCTTGTATTGTTCACTCAAAAGATATTCAATAAAGAAATTAGACAATCATGATTTCCTTTCGATTAAGAAACAAGTTCGTATATGTACTTCTTTTAAACAAATGTTATGAAACTTTGTTTCCTAGGATGAAATCAACACCTATATCTTACACATAATCAAGTAACTAAATACAAAGATTATGTTGATGTCGTATTTACGAAGCTCCAAAAAATAAGAATTTATACTTCGTAATAATATATTCCTTGGCACTTTGATCATATGATATGACCAAGTCTGATCACCAGAGTATTATATACATATACAACTTTGCATGTTATGTTTTCAATATAATACGACTTGAAAGATACGTTAGGAATGGAAACAAGTCAAGTCAATATTACTAATCTCAAGTGGAAGGATGATGTCCTCGTTGCAGTCATTACTTCTTCTCATTCTTCAGGTCTTCGGAGTAATACTTGGTACGTCCCAACATTCCTAGACTTTCTAGTCTAACCTAAATGAAGTTGACTCTAGTATTTAATCAAGCGACTCTAGATGAGTTTTGATACTAAAATATGACAACCAAACTTGACATATCAATACTTGGTTGGTTCCACCGAGCTCTGTTCTAATAAACAACACGATTACAAATGAATAATTCAGTAAACATGCATAAGAACGTATACAACCCTAAATTTGCACGAAACATTAACAAACCACTTCAGATTGAAACAACATCAACTTTAATAAATTAATGAAAATACTAACAAATCAGTATGAAATAAAAAAAAAAAGAATGATATCTCCTAAAATAGAAATAACATCAATAAATTAGTTGTTGATCTTAGAATTACCCCAAAACGATACCTAAAATCGGATCCTAACGATCTAGGGCATCTTCAACTAAGTTGGAAATACCTTTAAAAATATAGAAAAAGAAGAAGAAGAAGAAGATGGAGACGAACTACTGATGATGATTTTCAGCTATCATGTTCTATTCCTAGATTGAGACTGTCTTTATTAGACCATAAATCAATATATAGTTTGGTCAACTAAATTTGACAACAAGCTTCACATAGCGAAACTTGTGGGTTTGACAAGGTAATGCTTTAAGATATTTTTCTGTAGTATTGTTGGGCTACCAATAAAGCTAACGTTCTTATTATTATTTATCTTCGACTCCATACAACTTAGCAACTCTCAGTAAATTGAAATATTTTTTATTTCCAATATCTAAGCATGCTTATAAAAAAAAATACAACGCTTTTATCAGTGAAATGATCTTTGGTAAAGATTTATAGATGCTCATAATTATTATTTGGACTATTGTTCTCGAAGAGAAAAAAATTATCTATTTTCATGTGAAAGCTTGCCCAATTAGGGTGTAAATTTTGTCGTGCCAGCACATTTATGGAAGAATACAGTACACTAAATGGCAGAATACAGTACACTAAAATTTGGATACAACATGGCACATCACAAGATATCATAATAGCTTCATCTGTTATATATATTATGGTGTTTGACGCTGATTGGCACGCGGAATGGGTAATCATGCAACAAAGAAAAATATAGCATGCTGAGAAAGCACAACACAAAATCGGCATATTTTCAACGAAAAAATTGTATAGGTGTGATGAAGCCTGAATATACCATGGGAAACCGAAGTCCGCCAGTGGCCAGCCAAACATGGTCTGAATCTATTTAATTGTTGGGCTCGAGCATTGACTTTGATTTATTTATTTATTGACTTTTTGTTAACGATCAAGGGAAAAACTTTATTAAGAAAAACGTCACTAAATCATTGACAAAAGTTACAAGAAAAGAGAGAAAATGGGGAAAGGAAAAACAAGGATTAGATGTACAAGACAACATCCCAATTACAGGTGATTGTTGAGAGCGAGATATCTTTAAAAAAAATTGTACGTAATGACCAGTTGAAAAGAGAGCACTTCACCGCAATAATTAGTTGTTTATCCCCCCTTGCTCTATTGTTAAAAATTCTGTCATTTCGCTCCCTCCACACATTGCAGCAGATTGCAAATGACACAATACCCCATAATTTTCTGGATCTTCTATTGCTCTTATTTAGACCCCATTCCCACAAAACATTTTTCATTATGTCGGGCTTAAACCACTTAACACCAAAACTGTCTAAGAAGTAATCCCATGTTTGTTTAGTGTAAGAAGAATGTAGAAAATAAATTTGAATTTGTTTTATTGTCTGACCAACACCAAAGACAAGCTGCGCTCCTTACCTGAATTCCAAATTCTCACATCTTCTCCATTTGAAATTATAGTAGTTGGGTACCTAACAGTTGTACAAGTATAACTACCTCCCTAAGCTCCATATCGTTTAAATTCCCGCAGAAGTTAAAATCCCATGATAAATCATTAGAAAATTTCTTTTATTGCTGCCTTTTTGTTTCTAGACAACTTGAATAAAGAAGGAAAATACATCTTAAGAGGATTATTGCCAATCCAAAAATCAGACCAGAAAGAAATTCCTGCACCATCCTTAACATGAAAAGAAGTATTACTTGCGACTAATCCTTTGCAATTTAGAATACCATACAATAAGCTTGAGCCAACAGTCATTTTTCTGTCACTTAGAAAAAGAGCATTAGTATCACCCCCACCCCAGATTTTGTCATACAATTGTCCTCCACAAAGCCGTTTTTCACTTTCGTATCTCCATATCCACTTAGTATGCAAGGCCTTATTAACCAGATTCAACTTCCTGATTCCACCTCTGCATTTAAAAACAAAAAAGAAATCCTTAAAGGTTTAAAAAACTAATCATCTTCGGTTACAAGATTGGATGGTATCTAAGCAACAAGCTGAGCCTCAATCCCTTTCTGAATAACGACCTCAATCCTACGAAAAACAAACTTACTTGATCTCTCATTGAAGTCATGGATAGCTATGAAGGACCATAATCTATTCAACAATACAACCATATCTCCTCCAAGTTCCCCGAGCGTAGTAAAGGCCAAAATACCCAAACCATAACCCTGAGTGGTGCATTTATCCAGATATTTTTTGTGCTTACAAAAAACAGCATCAGAGATAGCACGACCAGGTACACATTTAGATACACCACTACCAGCAAAGGGGGAAACCCTTATAACATCAAAGCATATGGCTTGGCCATTCTCCCAGTTATAAACCATGAGATCATCAGGTCGTGCAGACCCATCATCAGCTAGAAGCCTCAAAGCAACCTTTTTTTGGAAGGTACACCATCTCTAAAACAGGCATCAACTAAAGTATCATGCACTAAGTCATGGAAAAACTTGAAACCAGCATATCTAGCACAGTGTATGGCATGATCCCCGTATATGTCCATCTCTCCTTTGCAACAAGAACAAATACTACCCTCCTCGAAAAGATGGATACCCAATCGATAATGTAACACTGAAGCAAACTGACGCGGCCCAAGGTGTTGATTCCCACTAATAGGAATTTCCATGAGGTAATCTTGAACATGCTTTAACTTGTTACAGTTCCATAGAATCAAATCACGCTCAGTCATAGAATATTTTGTTGGCATCTCTTTATTTACTACATCGAAGTAACGAACTTCTAAGGTTCTCATTAGATGGGGGGTAGTGTCAACAGTGCTGAAAGAAGAAGGAAAGAAGCCATAAATTTGAATATAACTGTCAAGCGCACGCTGGAAGGTGGAACTAGTTCCAGGTATAGGAGATTCTCTCAGGATGTTGTCTTGCAAGTTTTTTGTTTGAGCCCATGATGCCATAAAACAATGGTGAGCCATGTCTTCCATTGTATACAGGCCCAACCCCCTATCTCTGAGAGGTAAAGTAACTAGGCGATGTTGGAGAGGCCCAAAGCCAGGCCCGTCTAATATAAGAGATGGAAGGTATAGAAACAAGTAGGAATCATACCTTGACTGAGCTTGACATATAGCTTTCAGACAAGTCGTGCACATGGAGAAATATAACCGAGAAACACCTATACAACTTCTCAAAAGGAGCAACTCGCACTGAGGGTCTCGCAGTTTGAGAACTGATTCCATTAGAGATACAGTTTTATCCACCCTATTCAATACCATCTGAGAAATAAACTGCAAATCCTGACGGACATGAGTCCCTAGGAGCTTAACCCCAACGACAGGCATGTTAATATCATCCGCGAAAAGTCCATGCTATAAACTGCGAGGATCCGTGGTAGGCCAGTAAAATGTAGTCTTGGATATGTTCAACTGAAAACCCCTAGAAACCCCTTCTTCTTGGATAATAGAAAGAGCCTTAGATACCTCAAAAGTGTAACCAATTAGGGTGTCGTCATCTAAGTACCAGGCTTGTAAGTATAGGTTGCATCAGCTGTCTATCTTGCACACAAGAGGATGAAGGGCAAGATCAAAAAGTAAAGGTCCAAGGGGATCACCCTGTTGAACCCCTCGCGCTGAAGCTAAAGAATTGTTTTTGTAATATAAACGAGCCACTTGGAAATAGCTGGGAAAACATTTCTTGCTTCAGTGATCATTGTAGTTCTGTCAACTAAATTGAAAGCATTGCTGAAATCTACAAGGACCATTGCCATATTACTTTTCAAACCAAGGAACCAAACTTTTCTTTTTGAAGACCCCCAGAGAAAGTCCCTCATAATCTTATCTGATTCTTTTACCACTTACAATGGTATTTGAAACATAGACAAATAGTAAATTGCGAGACTTGATAGAACACTATTAATCATAATTAATCTCCCTCCCTTTGACAAGTACGTTATTCTCCAAGATGATAGTTTTTGCTGAAATTTATGAATGACATCCTTCCAGAATTCTTTCGATTTAGACTTGCTACCTAATGGAATCCTCAAATAATTTATAGGAAGATAAGTAATAACACAGACAAAAGCTTGAGCACAAGCATTACCATTGGGAACATTCCCAAAACCCACGATTGCACTTTTTCTAAAGATAAACCTTAAGCCTGAAATAATTTCGAAACCTAAGAAAACATTTTTCAGATTCTGAACTTGTGCTCGTCATCATCCCGTTAAAATCTTATAGGAAGGTGATGACATCAAATACTCTTTGAGTGTGAGGTACCCATGTTTGTAATTCATGTAAATTTTGTAATAAATACGCCAGTGGAGCACTTTGTTATTAATTATTTCTTAATAAACTTAATTTTTTGTTGATAGGCCTATTAGTTGGTTTCTTACACAATGAAAGTGTTTATATACCGAGAAAATAGTGTCGTTGCTTTGGAATATGGCGTCGGAAATTGTATCATCTGACTAAGTGTTGCTTGCCCTGTAAGTATTGATTTTTTTTTAATTTTCATCAGGTGTGTGTATATATATATATATATCCTTTTAAAGTGCCATGGTAAGATGGAAATATATTGTTTTAATCCTCCACAGATTTTATGTTTTGGTAGTTTATTTGGGTTTTTTCGTTGTGATTGAAGGGTTTGTATATTTTTATAGCAAGTAATTAGGATCAAATTTAACTGGTCCTTATTCGTTATTCTCTTCGAATGGTGTATTTCTCTTATATTTTTTTCGTCTTTGATTAAAGAAATCTTTGTTTTATCGATTCGAAAAGTGAAGAATTTTTTCCCTTTAATACCGAAAAACTCTAAATGAAAAACCAGAAAATTTCATGACCTAGAATCATCCGTCCAAAATTGGTAAGTAAATGCATGGATCTATTATGTTCTAGCAGCTTTAATGATTCTAAAGTTAGCACTAGTCCTAAAAAAACATGTATATATGTACCAGAAGTTTGAATCTTAAATTAGTATTTCTCCTTTATTTAAATTGATTTGGGTTTCCTCTCATCACTCATTAAGCAACAACAAATCGTAATCAATATTTCTCTGCAACTTCATTAGTCATTTTGGACATTTATCTCCTATCCTCAGCTCTTTTAAAGATGAAGTTTTTCTCCTTAGAATAAACATTTCATCTATCTTTTCTATCATGTCCTCTTCAAGCCTTTCAAGCAAAGAAAGTGATGTTTGGACTGTTCTCTTTCCATCTAAGAAGATACGGTTTGATTCTTCTGATAATGCGATGATCCTAGACAATCATGGTTCTTCTCTAGATGGGAACATTTCTGTTTCTCATTTTGATAAGCTCTCTTTAACTATGAATCTCGTCTTGGAACTAGTTTGTGCCCTGAAAAGTGAATTTGAAGCCTCTTCCAAGAAACTTGAAGAAAAGATGGATAATCTGGAATCTAGAATTGATCTGATCGAATATGAGCTGATGAATACAGAGAAATGAGAAGAGTATTCAAAGTAAGTGAAATGATTCATAGGAGTTTTAGGTCTAGTAACTCTTCTTTTCTTGTATTTAGAAGAATAACTAGAGTTTGGAATAGCCATTATTGTGATTACATATAGCTATGTCCAACGTTTTCATCTTTATGTTTTTAGGTTTATTTGTTTAAATTCTAAAAAAAAAAATTGTTTGGAAGATGATTTTTGCAGTATTAATCTTTATGGTTTTATATATTGAAATTTGTTATAGGATATGTCTGTTTGCGTCCGTGAACTATGATTGTCCCATACCTTGTCAAAAGTTAAGTCTTTCGTAAGTCGATATGCATGTATTGATAAAATAATAAATGGACTTTTCACATCACAAAAGTTTGAGGCCTATTATGTCATTTTTGATGAAAGATAGGATGAACTTTTGTTTACGAGGATTATGTCTATTGTATGTCATTATGCAAATGGTGATGGAAAATATAATGAATCCTTGTCTATTCTGAAGTATTGATCTTCCATGATCCATATTTTATGTATATATTGTGAGGCTCCGTAAGTTCACCTATGTTGAGCATGACCAATTAAATTTATCACTTTTTGTGGTTAATTTGGTTGTATATTTCCGATTAGATTAATTATGGGTTCTCTTGTGGTTAATCTAATTGAGTATTTTTGGATTCAAATTATGTTAGAGCATTGCTCGGTCAAACTCGCATGCGTTTCTATCTCCAGCATGTTTGTCAATGTTAGTGATCAAAACTATAAGTCTTAATTTCTAGTCTATTATAGCTCAGTCTTGGATTAGGATAGAAAGTGTAGTTGATCTCAAGGACTTCATGGCGATTCATCAAACAAGAAGAAGAACTACTCAAGTAACCGGTAGAACTTCTCGATAAAAAGGTATGTGAAGACTTGAACTTATTTATCACTCAAAAGTCTATCTACTATATCTCCTACTCTTTAAGACAATAATTCATATGTTATATGTATAGACTTGGATTATACACATTTGGTATTTCGATCCGAGTATACCTCGCCTATCTATATCTCGAAATATGTGTTGGTAAGCTTTTTGCTTCGATCAAGTTTATCTTTACATAGTGACGAAAGTCATGATATGTTTCAATCACTTTGAAAATTGCTTTGACGAGAAATAGTGTAACAACTATATAACGTCCTCTAAGAATGTTTCAACGATTGAAATGAGAGTTTAGATTACATAACCAATGGTGGACATAAGCATTGTTTTGGAAACACATTTATGTATAAGTCATATACCTTGAACCAAAGTTTGCGAAATTTATTGATCAAAAGAACCGGAATAATGGCGTGAGCCAAGTCCGCGAACTGCCAAAGTTCTCAAACCCGAGAATTTCTGCTGGAGTTGACAAACTACTTGCGTGAAGCTAAGTCCGCGAACCCAGTCCGTGAACCGGCGAAGTTCTCAAACCCGAGAATTTCTGCTGGAGTTTGTAAACTTTGTCCGGTAACTTAAGTCTGTGAACCTAGTCTGCGAACTTGAGAAGGTTATATATCTGAAGATGATTTCTGAACTTAAACTTAAAAAGGCTAAGGAATGCATTTTGCAAACCATGGATATAAAAGTTCATGAACCGATTAGAGTGAATCAAATCATCTTTGCTTCAATTGTGTCTTGTGTAGTACATGAGATTTCCTTGCAATTGAACAACTCTCTAACTAGTTCATTTGAAGTCATTTGAACTAGTTATGGTGAAGAAGAACATGGTTGATATGAAATGCTCATATGGCTAACCTTTTGGTTAACTATTGTTGAACCAACAAGTGCATACGTTTGGGTACGTTTAACAAACCTAGAAGGGTGCATTGTCAAGTGTGTGTAACAAGCTAAGTTTTCGATCTAACGGTTGAGAAATATTAGCTTGTATCTAAATCAGGTATTCATCCAACGGTGAATATTGAATGCTTTGTTACTAAGCTAACATTGATTGCAAACCCTGATTTGAAAGACTATATAAAGGAGACATCTAGTATTGTGCAAAACTAATCCCCACACCTTATGTGTGATACTAGTTTACGTGCTAGAGTCGATTCTCCTTTAACCTTTGTGTTTTCTTCTTCTACAATCAGGTTAACGACTTAAAGACTTCATTGGGATTATTAAGCCAGACGGATACTACTTTTATCGTAGTTTTGTGATCTGATCTTGCATCTTCTATCGTACGATTACAAACAGATTAATTGGATTGAGATTGATATCTCTGATAGGCAAGATATAAAAAGTAATCTCAAAGATATTCGTCTCATTGTTTGTGATTCCGCAACATCTTGTTTCGCTACCATACGATTAAGATTTTTGTGAGGTGATTGATAACTCTAGGCTGTTCTTCGGGAATATAAGACCGGATTATCGATTGGTTCTTGTTCACCTTGATTATTATTAAAAGACGGAACAAAACCTTTAGGGTTTATCTGTGTGAGAAAGATTGATCCTTTGATAGCCTTGTCTGTGGGAGACAGATTTTTTTACTGTCAAAGTCTAAGATTTTGGGTCGTAGCAACTCTTAGTTGTGGGTGAGATCAGCTGAGGGAATCAAGTTCACGGTATCCTGCTGGGATCAGAGGCGTATAAGCATAAATTTACCTTGGATCAGTGGGAGATTGATTGGGGTTCAACTACAGTCCAGTCTGAAGTTAGATTGGAGTAGCCTAGTGTCTATAGCGGCTTAATACAGTGTGTGTTCAATATGGACTAGGTCCCAGGGTTTTTCTGCATTTGCGGTTTCCTCGTTAAAAAAATTCTGGTGTCTGTGTTATTTGTATTTCCGCATTATATTGTTTATCTTTATAATTGAAATAATACAGGTTGTGCGTTGTAGATCATCAATTAGAATATCCAACCTTTGGTTATTGATTTAAATTGATTGATCCTTGGATATTGGTCTTTGGTACCATCCAAGTTATTCCTGGTGTTTGATTAAAGACTCGCTAATTTATATTAGATCGAGTAAATCAAAACAAGAGAGAGAATTAACAACTTGAGATACTTTTACCTAGATTGAGTCTGACTGTCTAGTTGATTCTCTAGAAAGTAATTCGGAGTTAGTCCATACAGATTGCTAAGCGAAATATTGGGTGGTGTTGTTAGACCCTCGTTTTTTCAATTGGTATCAGAACAGGCAAACACGTTTAAGACCTTACAAGTCTGTGTTTGTAGCAATATGAGTCATAGGACAGAATCTCTTACGCATACCAAGATGCCTCCTAAAGATTTCAATTATGTCAGCTGTCTCGGGAATACCTCAAAGGATTGTTCCTTCGTTGATTATTCTGAATCCCGAGGTAGGAAGATTGTCTCATCTTCTGTTGATCACTCTTCCTCCAATGAGACATTGGACACAATGGCAAAAGCTGAAATGGAGCTCACCATAATCGCAAACAATTCTACTGAGTTTGTTGATCTTCATAATCATGATCAACTTATCGATGAATTTGAAAAGTCTATTGATCGAGAATGTGTACTCTATAACATTATTGAGTCATTCTCTAAGGATATTGAGAAACTTATTCAACAAAATAATCAACAGCGTGAAAAGATTTGTGACCTTGAAAAGATTGTCAAAGAAGGGTCAATTAGAGAAAAACGTTTGATCAAGACGCATTCATCTGATCTTGACAGACTTCGTGTTGAAAAAGAGAAACTAGAAGCATCCCTTTCACTATCCCATGAACAGTGCAAGTCCTTAGAAAAGGATAACTCTGTCTTAAGGAAAAATTCTTCTGTTCCAACTGTTTCTGACATACAGTACATGAAGAAATATCCTCCAAGAAAAGATTGTGTCAAGAAAAGTTTACATAACTTACCATCTTTTCACAGGGCTGTAAAGTTAAAACAGATGTCATTCTTTGCTTCTCCTCCACGAACCTGTACTTTCTGTGGAAAAGGGAACCACTATGATATCCATTGTTTTTCCAGGAGGAATCAAATTGCTTATCTTCATAATTTGCTTCACTTCGCTGTCAATCGAACAAATAGTCAGTCGACTACAGCAGTGAACCTTATGTCCAAAGGAAACCAGGCAACTTATAAGAATGATCTCTTCACTATAAATCATTACAGGACCTTTGTGCATTCTAGTGGTACAAATTCGTGTGCTGCTAATGAAAGCATGTCCTGTGCTTATAAGAACAACTCTGGTAAATATAAGTCTAGAGTATGGAGACCCATTTTGGAAAATCCTCTAGAACCGATCTCTAGAGGTCCTAGACTCAGTAATCAGAAAGCTTCTTCTCTTGAGCTTTCAGGAAAGGCTTTGAGAAATTTCTCTAAATTTGAAAACAGCCAAGGGAAGACAAGAAATACTGAGGTCAGACATCTAGGTGAAAAACACAACTATTCTCTTAATACCTATGGTGAGACTATGTCTCCCTCTGCTACCTAGTAGTAGAAAGTTCCATTCTCGTATCTAACTTGAGAGATACAAGGATGATGATTGAGAGATACTCAAGTATTTAGTTGATTTTCATCTGTCTGATTGTTAGCTTCTTTGTGTATTTCTTCATTGTGACTCTTCTAACCTGTTCATAAGCATTGAAAATGTCACACTATGAAGTTCTTCCCTGTTTGGTCCATCCTTTTTGTTCATATGTTCGGGTTATCCCACGGACGTTCATATCTCCTCAAGGAACTCTAGGGTTTCTGTCTAGGGTGCACTACTTAACATATGTATATCTTATATATGTGTTCTTAATCTTCAAAAAGGATGTCTACGGAAACTGTTCCTAAAGAAGAAGTAAACCCTACAATGGAGAAAGACCTAAAAGGATGTGATCCAGTTCAAGATTTTGTTCTGAAGAAGATGCTCGAAATAAAAGAGTATAACTCTTGGAGTGGAGAATCTGTCAAGGATTTATTTCTCGTTCAAAGTGAGGTTAAAAACGAACTTGCTAACCTTTAATTGCAGATAAACCAGCTTATTGATGGACATGAAATATCCTTGGTAATCTGAATATCTTAATCAGGAATCAGAAGAAAGTTATCCTTGACTGCGCCAAAGCTAGACATCTTGCTCGCATTGTTGACCGAAAAACTAATGTGTTAACTCTTGAACATGGTGTTTCGAATGTCAAAAAGATCAAGGATATCAGCGATACTTACTTTCATGGTTTGTTTCAAAGGTATGAAGTGGTCAAAGAAATCTGATTCAATTGTTGCCTAGTATGTCTTCTTTTTGGTTTAGTTGGAAGAATAACTAGTGCCTTGAATAGCAATGATTGTGACTACACATAGCTATTATTTTTCATCTTCTTTTCTTTTTTAGGTTTATTGGTTTAAATTCTAAAAATATTTGGAGGATGATGTTTTGCAGTATTAATCTTTATGATTTGATATATTGCAATTTTTTATGGGATTGGTGTTTACGTCCGTCAACTATGTTTGTCCCATACTTTGTCAAAAGTAAAGTCGTTCGGTATTCACGTACTGGTAAAAGAATGAATGGACTTTTGGCAAATACAAAAGTTAAGCCTATATTATCAATCTTGATGGAAGATAGGTTAAAATCTTTTGTTTTCAAGGATTATGTCTATTATTGTCGTTATGCAAATAGTGATTGAAGATAGAATGAATCCTTGTGTATTCCGCAGTATTGATCATCCCTGATCCATATTTTGTGTATTACTGTGAGGCTCCGTAATGTATCTTATGTTGAGCATTATACAACCAAGTTGATTTTCTTAGCATAGTTGTTGTTCCGTGAGATATGTTATGTCGAGCATATTGAACTAAATTAATCATCTTGTTTGGTTATTTAGTAATTGCTCCGTAAGTATTCTTATGTCGAGCAAATGACAATTAAATTGATTACTTTTGTAATTAGTTTGGTTATGTATTCCAATTAGATTAATTATGGGTTCTCTTGTAATTAATCTAGTTGAGTATTTTCGTGACTCCATAAGGTTTTCTTGTGTTGAGTATATGAACGGTTAAGTTAATCATTTTATTATGGTTAACTTAGTCGTAGCTCCGTAAGTTATATTATGTTGAGCACAATCAATTGAATTGATCACATTTTATGTTTAATTTGGTTGAGTATTCCGATTAAATTAATAATGGTTTTACTTGTGATTAATTTGATTGAGTTATTGGATATATAAAATCATTCTCATGGTTTTTGGTGTCCAATAAAAATCCTTCTTTTCTTTTGAAATTAAGGTCGCTCGTTGTTGTTCTTTCGGGAATGACATCTAATGGGGGAGAGTTTTTTTGAACTTATGCTTAATGGTCATATCTTGAGGGGTGTGCGGCTGTGGAATTTTAGAGGGGTTATCTTGTATCTTTAAACTCCTTGATGAATGCATTTAGCTTCGGCTTTATGATTGCATCTAAATTAGTTGGTATGTATTTTTTTTATTTAGTCATGAAATGTCTCTTTTGAAATTTCATTATGATCCCGTTCTTGTAGATTTGCCAATTTTATTGACAAAAAGGGGGAGAATTAATATGTAGTTCACACTACAAATATATATGGTTTTCGGATCATTGTGTAAGGGGGAGTGGTTTACATGTGATATGGAGTATCGGCTAAGGGGGAGTGATACATATCACCATAGTATTATTGTTGAAGTTGTGATACAATTGGACTTTGACACTGTGTAATAATACTATGACACTGTATAACAATGATCGAGACCGATGCTTTCAAATTGTTATAGCTACGGATCTTCAACAATGGTGATGCTAAACTTACAACTTTTGGGATCATTGGAGTACTTGGAAGTGACGAAGATTTCAAGGAATGCTGAAGATTAGACATGTGGAATAGGAGCTACTAAATTTTTTTTTATCTTTTTTGTATTCCATATGTATTGATAGTTTTGTCACTAAAATTTACAAAGGGGGAGATTGTTAGAGCATTTCTCGGTCGAACTCGCATGCGTTTCTATCTCAAGCATGTTTGTCAATATTAGTGATCAAAACTATAAGTCTTGATTTCTAGTCTATTATAGCTAAGTTTCGGACTAGGATAGAAAATGTAGTTGAGCTCAAGGACTTTATGGCGATTCATCATACAAGAAGAAGAACTACTCAAGGAGCCGGTGGAACTTCTCGACAAAAAGGTATGTGAAGACTTGAACTTATCTGTCACTCAAAAGTCTATCTACTCTATTTCCTAATCTTTGAGACAAGAAGTCGTATGCTATATATATAGACTTGGATTATACACATTTGGTATTTCGAGTCGTGTATTTCGAGCGGAGTATACCTCGCCTATCTGTATCTCGAAATATGTGTTGGTAAGCTTTTTGCTTCAATCAAGTTTATCTTTACCTAGTGACGAAAGTCATGATATGTTTCAATCACTTTGAAAATTGCTTTGACGAGAAATAGTGTAACAACTACATAAAATCCTCTAAGAATGTTTCAATGATTGAAATGAGAGTTTAGATTACATAATCAATGGTAGACATAAGCATTGTTGTGGAAACACATTTATATATAAGTCCTATTACTTGAAACAAAGTTTGCGAACTTTGTTGATCAAGAGAACCGGAAGAATGGCGTGAGCCAAATCAGCGAACTGCCGAAGTTCTCAAACCCGAGAATTTCTGTTGGAGTTGAAAAACTACTTGCGTGAAGCTAAGTCCGCGAATCGGAGAAGTTCTCAAACCCGAGAATTTCTGCTGGAGTTTTTAAACTCTGTGCGGTAACTTAAGTCCGCGAACCTAGTATGCGAACTTGAGAAGGTCATATATCTGAAGATGATTTCCGAACTTAAACTTAAAAAGACTAAGGAATGCAGTTTGCAAACCTTGGCTATAAAAGTTCATGAACCGATTCAAGTAAATCAAATCATCTTTGCTTCAATTGTGTCTTGTGTAGTACGTGAGATTTCCTTGCAATTGAACAACACTCTAACTAGTTTATTTTGAAGTCATTTGAACTAGTTATGGTGAAGAAGAACATGGTTGATATGAAATGCTCATATGGCTAACCTTTTGGTTAACTATTGTTAAACCAACAAGTGCACACGTTTGGGTACGATTAACAAACCTAGAAACGTGCATTGTCAAGTGTGTATAACAAGCTAAGTTTTCGATCTAACGTTTGAGAAATATTAGCTTGAATCTAAATCAGGTTTTCATCTAACAGTGAATATTGAATGTTTTTTTACCAAGCTAGCATTGATTGCAAACCATGATTTGAAAGACTATATAAGGGAGAACTCTAGCAACTGGGAAACCTAATCCTCACACCTCCTATGTGATACTAGTTGTATTAGCTAGAGTCGATTCTATTTTAACCTTAGGTTTCTTCTTGAAAACCAGGTTAACGACTTAAGGACTTCATTGGGATTGTGAAGCCAGACCGATAATACTTTCTTGTAGTTGTGTGATCTGATATTGCATATTCTATCGTAGGAGTACAATCATAAAGATTGGCTTGAGATTGATATCTCTGATAGCTAAGATATAAAAGTAATCACAAACATCTTCGTCTCATCGTTTGTGATTCCACAATATCTTATTTCGCCGCGTCGATTAAGATTATTGTGAGGTGATTGATAATACTGAGCTTTTCTTCGGGAATATAAGTCTGGTTTATCAATTGGTTCCTGTTCACCTTGTTTTATCAAAAGACGGAACAAAACTCGTAGGTTTTTCTGTTGGGAGACAGATTTATCTATTACTGTAGACTTTTCTGTGTGATACAGATTTTTTTATTAAAGTCTTCGACTTTGGGTCGTAGCAACTCTTAGTTGTGGGTGAGATTAGCTAAGGGAATCAAGTGCGTAGTATCCTGCTGGGATCAGAGACGTAAGGAGCATAACTGTACCTTGGATCAGTGTGAGATTGATTGGGGTTCAACTACAGTCCAGACCAAAGTTAGTTTGTAGTAGGCTAGTGTCTGTAGCGTCTTAATACAATGTGTGTTCAATCTGGACTAGGTCCCGGGTTTTTTCTGCATTTGCAGTTTCCTCGTTAACAAAATTCTGGTGTCTGTGTTATTTCTTTTCCGTATTATATTTTGTTATATAATTGAAATATCACAGGTTGTGCTTCAGTTCAATTAATTAGAATATCCGACCTTGGGTTGTTGATTTACATTGATTGACACTTGGATATTGGTCTTTGGTACCATCCAAGTTATCTCTCTTATATTTAGTCGGACTCGCAGATTTGTATTTGCTTGAGTAAGGATTAAATCGAAAGATCGAGATATTATAACTCTTTGATATACTTTATTAAGATTGATTTTAGTTGTGTCTCTTGAAAGTATATTGGAGTTAGTCCATACAGATTTCTAAGCGGAATATTGGGTGTGGTTGTTGTACCCCCGCTTTTTCAATTGCCAAGATTAATCACCAAACCAATAGTTAAGGGTTAAGTTCGAGTAGGAAGGTTACAACCTGATTATGACATAAAAAACAAGAAGAAATAAATCATAAAATAAAGTTTAAGGGTCGGAAGGTGATTAATCATTTTGACAACTTGCACAAAGTCGGGCCTCGAGGGTGAAACAATGAGTAACCAAACATTCCACTTCCTCCCAAACCTGTTGCGAACTGACCAGGGTGCCAATTACACCACAATCTTTTCGACATCAACCTATAAATCATATACCTTGCATGATTTACTATAGAAAGAAACTTTCAAGAAAATAGCAACCACAAGGTATACACTTGGTATATAGATTCTAGTTCGAAACCGGACCTTAAACTATAGGGATAAACCCAAGTGTTTGGAATCAACGTATAGTGTACTTACTTTTAGTTATAACTAAAACAATAAGTATAATTGCGGAAAGTAAAATTAGAGACAAAACAAGATTTTGTTAACGAGGAAACCGCAAATGCATAAAATCCCTGAGACCTAGTCCAGTTTTGCATACTCTCATAATTAAGTCGTTATACAAAGACATTACCAACTTCGTATAGTTAAGACCAAATAAACTACCCCTAGTTACCTAGTTTCCCCAGTACCCCTGTGCCTACAACCAATCTGGCCAACGCACGTGAATTCTAAGATAGAGTCCACTATCTTAAGTAGTTGCAGTCTCTCTAAAGACTTTAATCACTCAGCCCTTTTGATCATCTTCAAAACAGTAAAGGACTAATCTAATATTTGTATTAATAAGTTAACCAGATCAAGTCAAACAGAACTACCAGATTCTGATACTGAAGAGTACCACTAAATGATAACTTGTCGATCTAAAATACGACTACCAATAACAAGTTTATCAAAAGATAAGCTAGATCTACTCGGATCACAGACGGTCAAGTTTGTGCATGAAGCAAATCATAAATATACGAAACCAATAAGAAAAATCTTCTTGTCTTCAAATCTTTAATAGTCTTATGTACCAGCACAATAACAAACTTGATTCCGGTTATGATCGATTATGCACATAATGGATTTTGTTAATTATGGATGATTACAAGCCAACCTCAGATCTAAAATCAGATATGAACTACCACTAATCTCTAGATCTAGTTTGAGTGACCTTATGCCAGAATAGAAAGCTCTCAAGAATAATCAAACTAGGTGCAATCAAGAGTTAACAAACTGTTAGTCAATCAAATGAATAATTGAAAACTAAAATAACAATGCAATTCTAGTTTCCCACCAACGGTACTAGTAAACGCTTCTTGGTCCCAAAGAAGTCTTTAAACTAGCGGACGTAAGAGATTTCGCCTAATTAGGTTACTCTCCTCTCCAAGATAGTATTATGAGAATACTATTATTCGGCTACAGTAGTGACTACGAAATAAAGTTCCTACCTCAAGATAAGTTTGCAAGAAGAACGAACTTCACTATTTATAGATCAAGGTAGTTTGCACACCAAGGAATTTCCATAACCGAAAATATCGGTTTTGTCTTATTCCAACCAATATCCAATTGTATTACTGAAATCTTCATGAACAACTCAATTAGCTAGCACTTAACTAATATATCTTTCCAGAGATATGTATGATTGCTGGTAAAACAAAATATATTAATTTCGAAAATCTCAAAAAGATTCTCTACTATTTCGATTTGGGATCTCACCTTGAGTATATCTTTGAACAATTAAGAAATAATATTTCAGCACATGTTCAAATTACTCATTATGTTGACATCTTGAACTTTTCTATTTTATAAACCTAATTTCCAACACAAACCCTAAAGTGCACTTGACTTAGGGAAATCAGTTTCCTAAAACAAGTTAGAATTGGTTCTACCTTGACTCCCAATATAGGTAGAGATGTTCTACCTTGACTCCCAACATAAGCTAGAATCAGTTCTACTTGATTTCATATATATCTTAGGATCGGTCAAACCTTAAGATCTTCAATAAAAATCGGACCTTAAATCCTATTGATTTCTTTTCAACTAAGAAACAAGTTCATATGTCTATTTTCTTAAACTCATGCAACTAAAGATAGTTTTTTAGGCATGAAATCAAACCTATGTTCACTACACAATCTAGTAACGAGTTACAAAGATTATGTTGGTGTTGCAATTACGAGGTTCGAAAGATAAGCATTATACTTCGTAATTCAATATACCAATATAAAGTACTTGTCACTATTGTTATATTTTCCTTGACATTTTGATCACAATATGATGATCAAGTCTCTTATATTAGAACTTCATATATATAACTTCGCATGTTAAGTTTTCAATCAGAAACGACTTGAAAGATTATGATATATAAACGGAAACAAGTCAAGTCATGCATTACTAACCTCAAGTTTGGTTTTCATAGTTCAGATCTTCAGAATAATACTTGTATATCACAACATTTCTAGACTTCCTAGTCTAACCTAACGAGATTGACTTTAGTGATCTAATCAAGCGATTTATGAGTTTTGATACTAAAATATGACAAACAAACTTGACATACGAACGCTTGGTGGGTTTAACCGAGCAATGCTCTAACATGTTGCCAGCGGCGAACTTCCTTCGCATGGTCATCTCTAATGTCCACATAAGGTACTTGTTTAAAATCACTAAATGACCTTCAACACGATGAGCCATAAGCTGAATATAATGGTAGTAAGATAATAAAAGAACGATTGAAGAACAAGCGAGTATTTATAACTAGGAAAAGATGTTAGTTATTTTTTGCCACATGGAGAAGAGATCGATTAATGAATTACAATACATGATCAAATAAGGACTCACGTCTTTTAAGAAGACAAAGGGACGAAATCAAGGATATAATTCCGCGGGAGCAATGACTGTAACAACAAATTTCGGATTTTGACAAACAGTTGGGGGACTTCATGTAAGTACCCTAAAACGAAGAAGATGGTGAAATAAAGATAGGAGCGACATGAGAGGAGGAATGTGACAGAATATTGGGAAGTGGCACTGCCCAAGGGAAGGAAAGGTAAGTATTTATAATGAATTAACTTATCAGGGTCACCCCATAGCGAAGAGAACATTCATCAAATAGCAAAGGCCATTGTAGGATACACATGTACGGTTGTTGTCAGAAGCCTTGTAGAAAAGGATACTAGGAATCGGAAGTGCAACAGACCCCCCAATTTCTCTCCGAATTTATTCCCCCATTAGGTGGCGTCAACCACCACCATAGATTTTACTCACATCCCCACACGGGAAAAAACAGGGGGCCATTTAAATTTGTTATGTGAGACTGGGAAAGGATGGGGAGGATGTTCGAGGGGTGAGAAGCATTTTCGACCAGGAATGCAGTAATGCTACGATTACCGGGAGAATCTATCTAGAATTCTCCCGTGTCTCACGTAAATTTGGAAGCCTCCGGGATCCGTCACCAGGAATTATAGGAAGGCCGATTTTTATGTGGAACACGGGAGAATTCCCGGTAGATTCTCCCATTCAACAAAGCATTACGGCTAGGAATGCACGTGAAATCATCCCAATGATCCTAATGTCAGCTTTTCTTATAGAAAAGAAAGCTGATCATTGAGAGAGAGAGACAATGACATATCTCTGATAATGGGAATAGAGTCGGTGCCTTTCGCTATTTTGGGGGTGTTACAATATTCAATGTTTATTGTTGACCATACTAGGAATGCACCTTTGAACTTTCATCGTTGTGGCGGGGTACCATGTACCAACTACCTAGAGGATGCGGTGGGGCTTGAGTGGGCTATGCAGTAGAATGTTAATCTAGTTTTGGTAAGATCAGACTCTCGCAGGATGCGGTGGGGCTTGAGTGGGCTATGCAGTAGAATGTTAATCGAGTTTTGGTAAGATCAGACTCTCGCAGTCGCGTTCAAATCTTTGAAAGGAATTCGGTTCCATAGTTTATGAGGATTAGATGGCTAGCAGCTCGCGCAAATTCCATGCTGTAAGATTTAAGCATGTCTATAGAGAGACCATGCCTTGGCAAAGAGGGTTGTGACTTGCATGCTAGTGAAAGAGTTACTTATACGGGCAGAGCTATTTTCTAGTATAGAAATGCATGTAATCTGGTATTTTAGATTCAAATAGTTTGCGGGTTTTATTGTGTTATAATCGTCGTTTTCTTTTAATTTAGTCTTGGGAAAAAGAAAAAGAAAAAGAAAGGGGTTTGAATTCAAAGGTTTGACAAAAAGATGGTAAAAAACAGAAAAAGAGGAGCAAAAGGTTAGAAAATAAATCGGGTTTGACAAAAAGATGGTAAAAAACAGAAAAAAGAGAGGCAAAAGAGTTGTTGGACAGAAGAAGAGAAAAATACCATGTCAGGACCAGAATGATTCGGTTTGAAACTCTCTTTTTTTCTTTTTAGCTTTGAAATATTAGGAGTATATCGATTCTAGAAAATTTGATTAACTAATGAACCTTTAAATCAAACAATTTTTTTTCTTCAGATTGTGATATTTTCATGACTTGAGCTGGTACCGTAAGGTTTCTAGATGCCTTTCTTCTGGGGATAGAGTCGGCGTGGAGGTGTGGCTCTTCCGCTGGTAGTTCACTAAATTCTGCATGTGCATACACTTCAATTATCTCAGAAAATTTAAAACTACTTTTTAATTGAAAAGCCTCCTATTACGTGGAAAGGAATTGTAACGATGAATTATAAAGATCTCATAATAAACGAGATCATCGCTCTCCAGTACTGCTTTTCAATAACACGCTGAATTTTATGGTTTACTTTACCGAGCGCTAACCTTGCATATAACTTTGCCGACTTAGCGCAATCAATGTCCACAGACGAGCAAAGAGGAAGAACAACGTTCACCTAGGAGATATTGTTGTGAAAATTACTAATAATGTAACTGAGAAGAAGATACTTAGCTCAAACCGATGTTGCTGGAGATGCACAGAAAATGTAGAGGCACGTATACGATACGCTGTCCTAAAGGCAATATCGCCTGCCACTCCTCTGAGATGCTACAGCAGTTGGCGAGTCACCTCCAGGATACAACTACAGTTAGTACCCCTCAATGTAGCATACAATGAGGGTACCCTTAGAGCTTGGCAGAACTTAAAACAGTAGAAGAGATGTTTGCAGAAAAACAGAGGGAGAGTAGAAGAGATGTTTCTATGTGGTGTGTATTTTCTGAGCTTACAACTACTCTCTTATATAGTGTTTGTGTAGTTACAAACAAGAAAGAAAACCCATGCTTATGACAGAAATACTGGTAATGTTGGGTTAAAGATAGTGCAAGAAAAGTTGTTTTGTCAGGCATGGAGCAGTGTGTTGCTGCCAAGCCAAATACGTACAGACAAGGGATCCAGGACAAAACACGTACAGACAAAGAAGTCAGGACAAAACACGTACAGACAAAGAAAATATTCTTCTACTTGTGTGGAAAACACGTACCAAAAATTTCAGCAAAAAGATAGGATCTAATGAACCCACACCCACACCCGAACCCGAACCCGACCGACCGACCGACCGGACGGCGGCGGCGTGCGTGCTTCTGTGCGAAGCACCGCGCGTACGGGAAAGGCAACCTTGCCCTAGTCTAGGCCTTCCCTCCAAGCACAAAAGTCTAATGACCCAAGGGCCATGCCCTTATAGAGAATTCTATGGTATTTAAGTCTAAAACTCTTTAGAGTTTAGTCAATGTGGGACTATTGTTTTATCTATTCAAATGAAAAAACAATTAATGGGCAATAGGTCTAGGGATAAAAACATAGTCCATGGAAAAATTGGTATTTTTAAAGCGTTTTTTCTAACAATCCCCCACATGAATGATAAAACATATCGACGAAATACGAGAAAACAAAATACATCATATTAGGCTAAGGTGTCCCAGAGATTGAACCTTAACTAGTGAGAGGTTACCGGAACTGCTTGTTGTTACGGTGAACACAATGTCTTGAACCGTCAACAGTGAGTGCAATTCAGAAATAACAACCACACTTTGATGTCTCAAAGAAAGCTGCCAAGCTCTTGCCGTTGTGCCCGTTTTGGCCGTGGGCTAAATCCCGGACTTAATGAATGTCTTAGAGAAAAAGCTCAAATTCTCATAGGAAGCGGCCCCACTTCCAACTCCACATAGGTGAGTCCATTAAGAGTGTCCTGCCACACTCCGCTTTAAGCAAAGCCATGGAACTCATTAAGATCTTGACAGATCATCCTAACATGCAGGCAGCACTATCATACGGTTACACCATAGGGAGGGACAAAGATAGTGCTCTCTCGACATCACCAAAAATTAGTTATCTCATTGAACCTTGATCTTGGAGCTCCATTCACAAGGTTGAGTGTCCTTCATGGCGATTTATTCTATGAGCTTGAGTCCCATCCCCTTCGATGTGGATCTAACTACCTCTCTAGATAACCCTTTCGTCAAAGGATCTGCAATATTCTCTTTAGACCTTACAAAGTCTATAGAGATGATGCCAGTAGAGAGTAGTTGTTTCACTGTCTTGTTCTCTTCGAAGATGTATAGACTTCCGTTGTTACACTATTCTTTGCGCATCCAATAGCAGCTGACTGTCACAGTGGATTGCGATCGAAGACACGGGCTTGGGCCAGAGTGGAATTCCACCCAGGAAACCTCGTATCCATTCAGCTTCCTCTCCAGCTTTCTCCAAGGCTATAAACTCAGACTCCATGGGGATCGGGCTATACATGTCTGTTTGGTAGACTTCCATGACACAGACGCACCACCAAGTGTGAAGATGTACCCACTAGTGGATTTGCACTCATCTGAGTCTGATATCCAGTTAGCATCACAATACCCTTCTAGCACAGCAGGATACTTCCCAAAACTTAAGCAATAGTTTGAAGTTCCTCTCAGGTACCGTAGAACTCTGTAGAGAGCATTCCAGTGATCCTGCCCAGGGTTGCAAGTGTACCTGCTTAATCTACTCACAGTATAGGCAATATCAGGTCTTGTACAGTTCATTAAATACATAAGACTGCCAATAACACGAGAATACTCAAGTTGATAAATACCCTCACCCTTGTTTTTTTCATTTGCAATTGGGATCATAAGGAGTAGTTGCAGGTTTAGCATTTTCATGATTAAATCTCTTAAGCACAGTTTCAACATAATGAGATTGACTAAGACTATATCCATCAGACATCTTTCTGATTTTCATCCCTAAGATTACATCAGCAGGGCCTAAGTCTTTCATGTCAAAGTTTTCGTTAAGCATGCTTTTAGTGGTATTAATACTATCAAGGTTACTACCTAATATGAGCATATCATCAACATATAGGCACACAATAACATGAGAATCATCCACAGATTTAATGTAAACACATTTATCAGATTCATTAACCTTGAAGCCATTAGATATCATTACATGATTAAATTTTTCATGCCACTGTTTAGGTGCTTGTTTTAAACCATACAAAGATTTTTTCAGTTTGCATACTTTATCTTCAAACCTTTCACAACAAAACCTTCAGGTTGGTCCATATAAATTTCTTCATTCAATTCACCATATAAAAAGCAGTTTTAACATCCATCTGATGTATATGAAAATCATAAATAGAAGCAATAGCAATCAGCATCCGGATAGAAGTGATTCTAGTGACCGGTGAATGGTATCAAAGAAATCTAATCCTTCCTGTTGTCTATACCCCTTAGCTACCAACCTAGCTTTGTGTTTTTCTATAGTTCCATCTGTTCTAAGTTTCCTTTTGAAGACCCACTTGCAACCTATGGTTTTACTACCAGGAGGTAAGTCTACAAGCTCCCAAGTTTCATTTTGTTGAATGGAATCCCACTCATTATTTGAAGCTTCTTCCCAGAAGGGAGCTTCCGGAGAAGTCATAGCTTCCTTATAGGTTTGGGGTTCAGACTCTACCGTAAGAGTCACAAAATCTGGACCGAAACCTTTCTCGGTTCTGACCCTCTTACTTCTTCTAGGTTCGGTTTCAGCTAGAGACGGGGTTGACTAGTCGAAGGAACATCTGAGAGATCATCGCGGACCCTTTTATGAGGTCCAGACCCTAAAGGGAAAATGTGTTCGAAAAACACTGCATCTCTGGATTCCATTATGGTGTTCTCACCAATTACCATGAACCTATAAGCACTAGTGTGCTCAGGATATCCTAGGAAAACACAATCTACAGTTTTAGGTCCTATTTTGGTTTTCTTGGAACGAGGAGTGGCCACCTTGGCCAAACACCCCCACACTTTAAAGTATGCATAGGACGGTTGTCTTCCTTTCCATAACTCATATGGAGTTTTGTCGGATTTCTTAAATGGAACTCGGTTCAAGATATAGCAAGCAAGAGAATTGCTTCCCCCCACAGGTTCGAAGGTAGCCCTGAACTAGCTAACATAGCGTTCACCATATCTATGAGTGTTCGGTTTTTCCTTTCAGCTACTCCATTCGACTCAGGTGAAGAAGGTGCAGTAGTTTCATGAATGATGCCATTAAGTTTGCAGAATTCTCCTATAGGTATCACATACTCACCGCCTCGGTCCGACCTAAGAGTTTTAATAGTAACACCTCTTTGGTTTTCTACTTCAAGTTTATATAATTTGAAAGCGTCTAAGGCTTCATTACTTCTAAGAAGATAAACCTGACAGTATCTTGAGTGATCATCTATAAAAGTGATGTACCATTTTTACCTCTAGTTGGTGTTGATTTCAAATCTCCCAAATCGAGTGGATTATTCTAGGGGAGTTGTACTACGTTCCCTTTTTGTAAAGGTTTCTTGCATATTTAGATTCAACACAAATTTCACATTTATGACCTCTGTCAAAGTTTATTTTAGGAATGCACCTAATTTAGCAAGTCTTTCAATAGATTTGAAATTAACATGTCCTAGTCTATCATGCCAAACATGTGAGGAGTCACAACATAAGCAGAAGAAGATGCATTATCATTCAAGTTCAAAGAAAGTACACTAAGCTTAATCATTTATCAGTGACATATCCTTTTCCTACGAAGTCACCACCTTTAGAGATTACAACTTTGTTAGACTCAGCTACAAATTTAAAACCTTTCCCAAGTAAGATGGTTTCTGAGATAAGATTCTTGCATATGTCCGGGACGTGATACACGTCATTCAATGCGAGAGTTTTTCCTGAAGTGAGCTTTTTCAACCTTGCCTTTTCCTACCACTTTAGAGGTAAAGAGTTTCCCATAAACAATTTCTCATCGTCTCCTACTTTGTTATAGGAGGAGAAAGCATTTCTGAACTTACAGACATGCCTAGTGGCTCCAGAATCAAGCCACCAGTCTCTCACATTGGTCACATTAGAGACAAGGTTGACTTCAGACACCATGCCAGTAAAATATCCAGAATCATCTACTACGTTTGCCTTATTTTTCTGTTTAGGATCATTTTTGGTCTTTTTAGGTGCCCTACAGTCTTGGCCATATGACCAGTTTTCCCACAGTTATAGCAGTCGCCTTTGATGGTGTTTTTGGAGACACCACCCTTTGGCTTAAGATGGTTACTTTGGAGTTACGTTGTTTGTTACGTTTACCATTTTTGCTGGATTCTCCTTGCCTTTTCTTTGACGCAGCATTATCGTCCAGGACATGAGCTTTGTTGACATGTCTTTGCTCAGCATCAGGCTTTGTCCTTGCAGCACAGAAGTTCCTCCACCTGGATCTTTTTCCCCAGCTCCACCATGGTGATTTCACGATTCTTGTGTCGCAGCCTCCTCTTGTACTCGTTCCATGAGGGTGGTAGCTTTTCAATCACTGCAGATACTTGTAGAGATCATCAATATGCATTCCTTCAGCAAGAATTTCGTTGATGAGTAGCTGGAGTTCGACGAATTGTTCTACAACAGGCTTTTCATCAGTCATCTTATATTCCAGGAACCTAGTACCAAGAACTTCTTGCTTCCAGCAGCTTGCAAGATATTTTTCTTCTAGGGCTTCCCATAAATCAAAAGCAGTAAAATTCTCTTTTGCATTATAAAAGTCGTACAAGGAGTCATCCAGACAGTTAAGAATATGGTTTTTGCACATGTAATTCCTAGTCCACCTATCCAGTCTATCTTCATAACCACGGTCATGAAGCCTTCTTGAGGGTCTTTCTAAGGCAACTTCATCTAGCCTTTGGTCTTTTAAGAAGAATAACATTTTGGACTGCCATCGTTTAAAGTCTTTGCCACTAAACTTTGGGGGTTTGTCTACAGTACTCTTTCCCATGTTGTTACAAAATATAGTAAGAGGATATTGCCTTTAGATTGTTGTGGAAAATTACTAATAATGTAACTGAGAAGAAGATACTTAGCTCAAAATGTTGCTGAGATGCACAGAAATGTAGAGGCACGTAACTACGCTGTCCTAAAGGCAATATCGCCTGCCACTCCTCTGAGATGCTACAGCAGTTGGCGAGTCACCTCCAGGATACAACTACAGTTAGTACCCCTCAATGTAGCATACATGAGGGTACCCTTAGAGCTTGGCATAACTTAAAACAGTAGAAGAGATGTTTACAGAAAAACAGGGAGAGTAGAAGAGATGTTTCTCTGTGGTGTGTTTCTGAGCTTACAACTACTCTCTTATATAGTTTTGTGTAGTTACAAACAAGAAAAAAACCCATGCTTATGACAGAAATACTGGTAATGTTGGGTTAAAGATAGTGCAAGAAAAGTTGTTTTGTCAGGCATGGAGCAGTGTGTTGCTGCCAAGCCAAATACGTACAGACAGGGCCAGGACAAAACACGAAAGACAGAGAAGCCAAGACAAGCACGTTCAGACAAAGAAGCCAACACAAGCACGTTCAGATCAAAGAAGTCAGGACAAAACACGTACAGACAAAGAAAGATTCTTCTACTTGTGTGGAAAACACGTACCAAAAATTCAGCAAAAAGATAGGATCTAATGAACCCACACCCACACACCCACACCCGAACCCGAACCCGACCGACCGGACGGACGGCGGCGGCGTGCGTGCTTCTGTGCGAAGCACCGCGCGTACGGGAAAGGCAACCTTGCCCTAGTCTAGCCTCCCCAAGCACAAAAGTCTAATGACCCAAGGGCCATGCCCTTATAGCCAATTCTATGGTATTTAGTCTAAAACTCTTTAGATTTTAGTCAATGTGGGACTATTGTTTTATCTATTCAAAGAAAAAACAATTAATGGGCAATAGGTCTAGGGATCAAAACATAGTCCATGGAAAAATTGGTAATTTTAAAGCGTTTTTTCTAACAATCCCCCACATGAATGATAAAACATATCGACGAAATACGAGAAAACAAATACATCAATATTAGGCTAAGGTGTCCCAGAGATTGAACCTTAACATAGTGAGAGGTTACCGGAACTGCTTGTTGTTCGGTGAACACAATGTCTTGAACCGTCAACAGTGAGTGCAATTCAGAAATAACAACCACACTTTGATGTCTCAAAGAAAGCTGCCAAGCTCTTGCCGTTGTGCCCGTTTTGGCCGTGGGCTAAATCCCGGACTTAATGAATGTCTCTAGAGAAAAAGCTCAAATTCTCATAGGAAGCGGCCCCACTTCCAACATCCACATAGGTGAGTCCATTAAGAGTGTCCTGCCACACTCCGCTTTAAGCAAAGCCATGGAACTCATTAAGATCTGACAGATCATCCTAAAACATGCAGGCAGCACTATCATACGGTTACACCATAGGGAGGGACAAAGATAGTTCTCTCTCGACATCACCAAAAATTAGTTATCTCATTGAATTGATCTTGGAGCTCCATTCACAAGGTTGAGTGTCCTTCATGGCGATTTATTCTATGAGCTTGAGTCCCATCCCCTTCGATGTGGATCTAACTACCTCTCTAGATAACCCTTTCGTCAAAGGATCTGCAATATTCCTTTAGACCTTACAAAGTCTATAGAGATGATGCCAGTAGAGAGTAGTAGTGTTTCACTGTCTTGTGTTTTTCGAAGATGTATAGACTTTCCGTTGTATACACTATTCTTTGCGCATCCAATAGCAGCTTGACTGTCACAGTGGATTGCGATCGAAGACACAGGCTTGGGCCAGAGTGGAATTCCACCCAGGAAACCTCGTATCCATTCAGCTTCCTCTCCAGCTTTCTCCAAGGCTATAAACTCAGACTCCATGGTGGATCGGGCTATACATGTCTGTTTGGTAGACTTCCATGACACAGACGCACCACCAAGTGTGAAGATGTACCCACTAGTGGATTTGCACTCATCTGAGTCTGATATCCAGTTAGCATCACAATACCCTTCTAGCACAGCAGGATACTTCCCAAAACTTAGCAATAGTTTGAAGTTCCTCTCAGGTACCGTAGAACTCTGTAGAGAGCATTCCAGTGATCCTGCCCAGGGTTGCAAGTGTACCTGCTTAATCTACTCACAGTATAGGCAATATCAGGTCTTGTACAGTTCATTAAATACATAAGACTGCCAATAACACGAGAATACTCAAGTTGATAAATACTCACCCTTGTTCTTTTTCAATTTGCAATTGGGATCATAAGGAGTAGTTGCAGGTTTAGCATTTTCATGATTAAATCTCTTAAGCACAGTTTCAATAATGAGATTGACTAAGACTATATCCATCAGACATCTTTCTGATTTTCATCCCTAAGATTACATCAGCAGGGCCTAAGTCTTTCATGTCAAAGTTTTCGTTAAGCATGCTTTTAGTGGTATTATACACAAGGTTACTACCTAATATGAGCATATCATCAACATATAGGCACACAATAACATGAGAATCATCCACAGATTTAATGTAAACACATTTATCAGATTCATTAACCTTGAAGCCATTAGATATCATTACATGATTAAATTTTTCATGCCACTGTTTAGGTGCTTGTTTTAAACCATACAAAGATTTTTTCAGTTTGCATACTTTATCTTCAAAACCTTTCACAACAAAACCTTCAGGTTGGTCCATATAAATTTCTTCATTCAATTCACCATATAAAAAAGCATTTTAACATCCATCTGATGTATATGCAAATCATAAATAGAAGCAATAGCAATCAGCATCCGGATAGAAGTGATTCTAGTGACCGGTGAATAGGTATCAAAGAAATCTAATCCTTCCTGTTGTCTGTACCCCTTAGCTACCAACCTAGCTTTGTGTTTTTCTATAGTTCCATCTGTTCTAAGTTTCCTTTTGAAGACCCACTTGCAACCTATGGTTTACTACCAGGAGGTAAGTCTACAAGCTCCCAAGTTTCATTTTGTTGAATGGAATCCCACTCATTATTTGAAGCTTCTTCCCAGAAGGGAGCTTCCGGAGAAGTCATAGCTTCCTTATAGGTTTGGGGTTCAGACTCTACCGTAAGAGTCACAAAATCTGGACCGAAACCTTTCTCGTTCTGACCCTCTTACTTCTTCTAGTTCGGTTTCAGCATCTAGAGACGGGGGTTGACTAGTCGAAGGAACATCTGAGAGATCATCGCGGACCCTTTTATGAGGTCCAGACCCTAAAGGGAAAATGTGTTCGAAAAACACTGCATCTCTGGATTCCATTATGGTGTTCTCACCAATTACCATGAACCTATAAGCACTAGTGTGCTCAGGATATCCTAGGAAAACACAATCTACAGTTTTAGGTCCTATTTTGGTTTTCTTGGAACGAGGAGTGGCCACCTTGGCCAAACACCCCCACACTTTAAAGTATGCATAGGACGGTTGTCTTCCTTTCCATAACTCATATGGAGTTTGTCGGATTTCTTAAATGGAACTCGGTTCAAGATATAGCAAGCAGAGAGAATTGCTTCCCCCACAGGTTCGAAGGTAGCCCTGAACTAGCTAACATAGCGTTCACCATATCTATGAGTGTTCGGTTTTTCCTTTCAGCTACTCCATTCGACTCAGGTGAAGAAGGTGCAGTAGTTTCATGAATGATGCCATTAAGTTTGCAGAATTCTCCTATAGGTATCACATACTCACCGCCTCGGTCCGACCTAAGAGTTTTAATAGTAACACCTCTTTGGTTTTCTACTTCAAGTTTATATAATTTGAAAGCGTCTAAGGCTTCATCTTTACTTCTAAGAAGATAAACCTGACAGTATCTTGAGTGATCATCTATAAAAGTGATGTACCATTTTTTACCCCTCTAGTTGGTGTTGATTTCAAATCTCCCAAATCGAGTGGATTAGTTCTAGGGGAGTTGTACTACGTTCAACCTTTTGTTAAAGGGTTTATGCATATTTAGATTCAACACAAATTTCACATTTATGACCTCTGTCAAAGTTTATTTTAGGAATGCAGCCTAATTTAGCAAGTCTTTCAATAGATTTGAAATTAACATGTCCTAGTCTATCATGCCAAACATGTGAGGAGTCACAAACATAAGCAGAAGAAGATTCATTGTCATTCAAGTTCAAAGAAAGTACACTAAGTTGATCATGTTTTCAGTGACATATCCTTTTCCTACGAAGCCCACCTTTAGAGATTACAACTTTGTTAGACTCAGCTACAAATTTAAAACCTTTCCAAGTAAGTGGTTTCTGAGATAAGATTCTTGCATATGTCCGGGACGTGATACACGTCATTCAATGCGAGAGTTTTTCCTGAAGTGAGCTTCATTTCAACCTTGCTTTTCCACCACTTTAGAGGTAGAAGAGTTTCCCATAAACAATTTCTCATCGTCTCCTACTTTGTTATAGGAGGAGAAAGCATTTTGAACTTACAGACATGCCTGGTGGATCCAGAATCAAGCCACCAGTCTCTCACATTGGTCACATTAGAGACAAGGTGACTTCAGACACCATGCCAGTAAAATATCCAGAATCATCTACTACGTTTGCCTTATTTTTCTGTTTAGGATCATTTTTGGTCTTTTTAGGTGCCCTACAGTCTTGGCCATATGACCAGTTTTCCCACAGTTATAGCAGTCGCCTTTGATGGTGTTTTTGGAGACACACCCTTTGGCTTAAGATGGTACCTTTGGAGTTACGTTGTTTTGTTACGTTTACCATTTTTGCTGGATTCTCCTTGCCTTTTCTTTGACGCAGCATTATCGTCCAGGACATGAGCTTTGTTGGACATGTCTTTGCTCAGCATCAGGCTTTTGTCCTTGCAGCACAGAAGTTCCTCCACCTGGATCTTTTTCCCCATCTCCACCATGGTGATTTCGCGATTATTGTGTCGAAGCCTTCTCTTGTACTCGTTCCATGAGGGTGGTAGCTTTTCAATTACTGCAGATACTTGTACAGATTCATCAATATGCATTCCTTCAGCAAGAATTTCGTTGATGAGTAGCTGGAGTTCGACGAATTGTTCTACAACAGGCTTTTCATCAGTCATCTTATATTCCAGGAACCTAGATACCAAGAACTTCTTGCTTCCAGCAGCCTCTGCAAGATATTTTTCTTCTAGGGCTTCCCATAAATCAAAAGCAGTAAAATTCTCTTTTGCATTATAAAAGTCGTACAAGGAGTCATCCAGACAGTTAAGAATGTGGTTTTTGCACATGTAATTTTTCCTAGTCCACCTATCCAGTCTATCTTCATAGCCACGGTAATGAAGTCTTCTTGAGGGTCTTTCTAAGGCAACTTCATCTAGCCTTTGGTCTTTTAAGAAGAATAACATTTTGGACTGCCATCGTTTAAAGTATTTGCCACTAAACTTTGGGGGTTTGTCTACAGTACTCTTTCCCATGTTGTTACAAAATATAGTAAAGAGGATATTGACTTTAGATTGTTGTGAAAATTACTAATAATGTAACTGAGAAGAAGATACTTAGCTCAAACCGATGTTGCTGGAGATGCACAGAAAATGTAGAGGCACGTATACGATACGCTGTCCTAAAGGCAATATCGCCTGCCACTCCTCTGAGATGCTACAGCAGTTGGCGAGTCACCTCCAGGATACAACTACAGTTAGTACCCATCAATGTAGCATACAATGAGGGTATCCTTAGAGCTTGGCAGAACTTAAAACAGTAGAAGAGATGTTTACAGAAAAACATAGGGAGAGCAGAAGAGATGTTTCTCTGTGGTGTGTGTTTATAGTTTTTCCGTGGTTGTAGTAATGAGGTTCAAACTCTCGGACTTGTGAAGGATAATTTTTTTTAGACTTAATAAATAATTATACAAAATATTAACACTTTGGGATAGAGGTAACAAAGACACTAGATTCCACTACTACGCAAAATTATGATAAATATTTCAAAACTCTATTCAATTCTTAAGTCCTCTTTTATCTTTAATTCACTATCAATCATACAAATTCTCAAACATTATTTGTAAACCTTAAGCATAGATTATCAAGAGATTAAACCAAGCATAACCTATCAAACTGAATAACAAATAATTAAGACAATCATTCAAACAATTTAAACTCCGCAAAGCAGCGATTAGGTGAATTATATAATTAAATGAAATAGTTACCCATTTATGTTGCGTGAATAGCTTCCTCCATTGCCTTGGTTACGAGGGAATTAGCTCATCATAGTATAAATGCTCTCAAAATAATTATTATTGCTCAAAAAGTGGTTTACAAATGATGAGAAGAAGAGAAATGGTGTAAACTGTAACGCGACGCACAAAAAGCGTCTCAGAATGAACGATAAATGACAAGTGCTGCTACTGTTTAGACTGTGCTGCGACAACGACTGCGAGTCGTTTCACTGTTGATAACGCTGCTTCTTCTGCTAGTCCGTTATTCATGTTCTTCATCTCATCAATGGCCACAGCACAGAGAGAAATCATGTTCTCGATTCTGCAGCGTTCCTTCCTTCTCTCCTCCCAACTCTCGACCCCTCTCAGTGATGCCCCAAGACCTTATATATACTCGCAATCATCCAAAATCTCATCAATCAATCAAATATATTCGTTTTACTCCTCCATGCATACGGGGAATAATCACAACCACAAGAGTATTTCTCTCAATTTAAACCTCTTACCATATCTGTTTTCGTTAAACAGGATGGTATAAACTAATGGAGCGAGAAAATGTCCCAATCTTTTCGAGTTAATGGAGAATATTCTCCCATGCAATACGCCCCTGTTTTAAACTCGTGGGATCAAACAGGTTTTCCAGACAAATTCGATCGAATTCGATACCCACAATATCTTCCTTAGGCTAAATCACAACATCCTAAACCAATTTCAGCCATTGAATCTCCCTAGAACACCATCAAAATCAATCGAAAATTCTGCCAGAGAGTAAAAACATTCCCGCCAAAACAAATTTTGAATTTTGAAGAAGGTCGCCCCTTATCCCTTGGTCGCCCTTATCCAAAGTGTTGGGGTGCTAATAGTAATTTTGGGTGGAAATAGTAATTTTTCTGGATTCCTCCGGCACATTTCTGGGACGCTTCCGGTGCATTCTGGGGTGCCTACGGTGCATTTCTCCTGGGGTGTAAAACACTACTTTTGAGCCTATTTCGCCGCAAGGGCTTTATTTCTCTAAAATTCCTCCAAAGACATAAAATAACGAAATTATTACAAAATCGGTGCCAACAATAAGTATTGAGATCAATTAAGACACAAAACTGTGTCTATCACACCCCCAAACTTTATTATTTGCTAGTCCTCGAGCAAATTTATTCTAGAGAAGTGACCGAGTTAATCTCGGATGGTTTATCAGAGGTGTTACCCAAAACCAATACTCAACCCTAGCTATCTCGCAGAACCTTGGAAAGCACTAAAAACCTCCTTGGTTTGGCATACATTATTGACTCTAAGAGGAAGAACCCTGATGCGAAATTCCAATTGCTGTACACGTTTGCACTCAAGCATACTAAATTCATATAAGTGACAGAGCTCTACTAAGATAGTTTCACGATGGACAGCATACTCGGAGTCAGACTAATCACATGAAAAGATTAAGAAGATGGAAAAAGAAAAATGTAGATGGTTGAAAAGCGAACGGTGTTTCCCATATCTGTCTGAAGGCCTCTGCCAAGATGAACCTAACCTAAATGACTGAGATACCGGTCTGACTATATTAACACATTGGCATATACAAAGGAACCAGTGGTCAATACTTAAATCTATATCAACAAACTGGCAAATACAAGGGAACCAGCAGTTGACTACACATAACAATAACCATTTTTTATTATTATTATTATTATTTATTTTTTTAACTTAACGACGCATGAATAGATCTTGTTGATCCAAGCGCATGCTTCTTGTCACAGGTTACACGATAGTTCCCACGGTCCTCATTCCCGCTTGCTTAGGGCAACGGAAACAGGGAGAACACACGCATATTGCTATCCAAGTGTTAATACTTATTCCATTGGTCTAACTGGTCCGTCTTTTTTTTTTTTTTTTTTGTGGTAACTCAGTCACTCTATTTCACCCTAGCAAAGGTACAACTTGAATCGTGTGCCCCACCAAATCACTTGAAATAAAGAAAACTAAATATAGAAAGTGAAAGGACTCGACGAGATATGGCGAAACTATCAATTTTATTTATAACACCTGAGCTCTGTGCTTTTATGAATGACTCAATGATGTTCCATCTAGTCAGATTGGTTCCTCAGCTCCTAACGCAAAAATGTTTTTCCATCCACTTAGATTGGTTGTGCTATCCTTAATAGGCGTAATTTCTAGGCTCTGGATTTCTTTATTGCAACTAAAAAGTTTCCCCCATACCCAAACTAATCTAACATTGTCCTCATGTTCTAAAGATGAAACTAAAAGCATGACAGGAGAAACTGTTACCATTTGAAGCGGAAGAGTTAAGGGAGATATTACCTTGTTGCATGAGATTGGGTTACCTCCCAAGAAGTGCTAAGTTAAAGTCTTCAAGCCAGACTTAGGAAAGGATTAGTCAACTCGAACCATAAGTACAGTCGGAATAACTGTGGGTCTTCAAAACGAAATATAGAGACCAAGGGAACTACATAGCCCAAGAGTGAACAAGAATAACATGCCCTTTATCTAGTTTCCTGATTAAGATATTTATATATAATTGTGGTTCAGTTCCTGGTTCTATGAAAGGTCTAAATAAAATATTTTCCTCGGATGCATTTCCTCATAGGTTGGTCCAAATTATTAGGTCCTAGAGTTGGAAAAACTCAAATAAGAACGTAGAAGCACAAATAATAATAACCTAAATAACTGGGGATCCTCTAAGTCAATCAAGTTGACTTACATAATCGACCACGTGAAAGTGTGGTCATTCTTAAGCAATGTGTTCGATTCTATTTCCTAAGGCATTTAGGTTTAGTCTCACACTTAATATTCGACACATTTGAAATCTATATTTCCCACATTTGAAGAAAACTATTTGGTGGAAAACAAAATCAATCTTGGTATTATTGCCTAGGTTAACACATCAACCAAGGATGGGTTTCTAACAGTTAACTCTTGTTGGATATCATTAGGTTCTGGAAAACGAGTATGAAGATAATCTTGTAAGATGGTTGAGGCATTGATTTCAAGTCCCATGAGGGACCTTACTAAGAGTTAAGCACATGGAGGATGATACTCACCCCCAAACTTAGAGTTTCAGTGTCCCTTGATAGACTAGTCAACAACTTCCCTAATTTGTAGGTCACCAGATTCGGAAAATGGGAAATTGATTCTTCTAAGTTGTAATCTTGCGTGCATCCTCACTCATCTCTACGAGTTCATCTAAGACTATAGTTCTAAATCGTATGACTCTAGTCTCAGGATAAACCGGTTCCTCTAACCTTTCTGGTTTTCGTAAACAGGACATACTACAATCGTCTGAAACGGGGGTATCTAGTCAAATCCTCGTCCTTTTGAATAGGTGAATAATTTTTTTAAAATTATTAGGATCTGAACCAGAAATAATATAATCATTAAAGGCTCACTGGGGTAACAAATTCCTGATCACATATTCCCACCATTTCTGATTCTTCATCAGCATATCTTCATCATCATAATAATAATTTTGACATCTAATAATTCAATCTTTGTTCCAAACTAAGCGGTCTATTTTATAATACTTCTCATAGATCGTTAGAGGTTATTCCTCAATAAAGTTGGAGTATCCATATCGCTGCCCACCATATATTCACCAAGAGTCATTTCCGAAGACTCTCTTGATAACGAGAATTTCTAGACATATATTCTCGCAACGTCATCTCAGGTGCGGTCTCCTCAAAAGGATTCCTCATCACCGAAGAAAAATAAACACAGAGGGATTCTATACAATCACAAACAAGGCCGACTCGACTCCACCAAAGCAACCTAAAGATTTCTAGCAAACAAAAAGCATGATGGCTCCACTTAGATTGTTTCTAGACCACTTCTAGCTATCTTCGAAAGGGATTCGTTTGCAATTTGAGCAAACCCCTCTGGAATCAATCCGTCAAAGTAAGTTGAATTGAGCGAGGGAACGCAGTGGAGCTTTGATACCCAGGCCTCACCCTATCACAAGGCGGCGCAGTCCGCATTCAACTCACGAAAACCATCATAACTTGGAGTGTGCTTAAAGAGCAACCAATATTTTTCGAACGAGTTTCCTATTAAGCCTCGTTACTCTATCGGTCTCGTTCTGTTCCAAATTTTAAGCTTGGGTTCGCGTTAGGTTTCGTTTTCCTAAGGCGGGCAATAGGGAACGGTGATGAAATCCGAACCCTTATCTTGTTTAGGCCAGGCCTTTGCCCTTTACTAGGAAAATAAAGACAGTCTGGTTCGTCCTCAAACAATTATCACCTTAAGGCAGACACCCGCTTGCAGGAGATTCGCGGGTGGTTTCGATTGGACTACCTACCTCCCGTACCAGACGGGCGATGAACCATTGTTGTCGACTCGGTCCACAACTCCTATGCCGTGTGCGAACCCGAGGGGCCGAGACGATATAGTATCATCGTCCTTCTTCCCGCACACAGTTTGTATTTAAGGGTACCCTTCCGTAGGGTTTAAAAAATAATATAAAGTCCAAGAGTCTCAGTCCAAAGTCCAAAAAGTAAAGTGTAAAAGAAAAAGAAAAATAACCTAAAAAAAAAAAAAACTCTCTTTTTTTTCTCTCTTTTCTATATAAAACAAAAAAAAAAATTCCTCTTTCGCTCCTTTCCCTTAAGCTTTTCCTCCTCCAAGGTCCTTAGTACTCCCACTTCGAACCTGCAAATCAAAGACAAAAAGAAACGTAAAAGGAAAAAAAATAATAACCTAAAAAAAAAATTCTACCTAAGCACAGGTCCGCGTCGGCGGCGCAAAATGTTTATAGTTGTTTCGTGGTTGTAGTAATGAGGTTCAAACTCCTCGGACTTGTGAAGGAATAATTTTTTTTAGACTAATAAATAATTATACAAATATTAAAAAGTGGGCGAGAGGTAACCAAGACCTAGATTCCACTACTACGCAAATTATGATAAATATTTCAAAACTCTATTCAATTTCTAAGTCCTCTTTATCTTAATTCACTATCAATCATACAAATTCTCAAACATTATTTGAAACCTTAAGCATAGATTATCAAGAGATTAAACCAAGCATACCTATCAAACTGAATAACAATATTAAGACAATCATTCAAACAATTTAAACTCCGCAAAAGCAGCGATTAGGTGAACTACTTTTTGAGCCTATTTCGCCGCAAGGGCTTATTTCTCTAAAATTTCCTACAAAGACATAAAATAACGAAATTAGTACAAAATCGAGTGCCAACAATATAGTATTGAGATCAAATTAGACACAAAAATGTGTCTATCAGTGTGTATTTTCTGAGCTTACAACTACTCTCTTATATAGTGTTTGTGTAGTTACAAACAAGAAAGAAAACCCATGCTTATGACAGAAATACTGGTAATGTTGGGTTAAAGATAGTGCAAGAAAAGTTGTTTTGTCAGGCATGGAGCAGTGTGTTGCTGCCAAGCCAAATACGTACAGACAAGGGATCCAGGACAAAACACGTACAGACAGAGAAGCCAAGACAAGCACGTTCAGACAAAGAAGCCAAGACAAGCACGTTCAGACAAAGAAGTCAGGACAAAACACGTACAGACAAAGAAAAGATTCTTCTACTTGTGTGGAAAACACGTACCAAAAATTTCAGAAAAAAGATAGGATCTAATGAACCCACACCCACACCCAACCCGACCGACCGGACGGACGACGGCGTGCGTGCTTCTGTGCGAAGCACCGCGCGTACGGGAAAGGCAACCTTGGCCTAGTCTAGGCCTTCCCTCCAAGCACAAAAGTCTAATGACCCAAGGGCCATGCCCTTATAGAGAATTCTATGGTATTTAAGTCTAAAACTCTTTAGATTTTAGTCAACGTGGGACTATTGTTTTATATATTCAAATGAAAAAACAATTAATGGGCAATAGGTCTAGGGATCAAAACATAGTCCATGGAAAATTTGGTATTTTTAAAGCGTTTTTTCTAACAATCCCCCACATGAATGATAAAACATATCGATGAAATACGAGAAAACAAAATACATCAATATTAGGCTAAGGTGTCCCAGAGATTGAACCTTAACTTAGTGAGAGGTTACCGGAACTGCTTGTTGTTACGGGGAACACAATGTCTTGAACCGTCAATAGTGAGTGCAATTCAGAAATAACAACCACGCTTTGATGTCTCAAAGAAAGCTTCCAATCTCTTGCCGTTGTGCCCGTTTTGGCCGTGGGCTAAATCCCGGACTTAATGAATGTCTCTAGAGAAAAAGCTCAAATTCTCATAGGAAGCGGCCCCACTTCCAACATCCACATAGGTGAGTCCATTAAGAGTGTCCTGCCACACTCCGCTTTAAGCAAATCCATGGAACTCATTAAGATCTTGACAGATCATCCTAAAACATGCAGGCAGCACTATCATACGGTTACACCATAGGGAGGGACAAAGACAGTGCTCTCTCTCGACATCACCAAAAATTAGTTATCTCATTGAACTTTGATCTTGGAGCTCCATTCACAAGGTTGAGTGTCCTTCATGGAGATTTATTCTATGAGCTTGAGTCCCATCCCCTTCTATGTGGATCTAACTACCTCTCTAGATAACCCTTTCGTCAAAGGATCTGCAATATTCTCTTTAGACCTTACAAAGTCTATAGAGATGATGCCAGTAGAGAGTAGTTGTTTCACTGTCTTGTGTCTTCTTTGAAGATGTATAGACTTTCCGTTGTATACACTATTCTTTGCGCATCCAATAGCAGCTTGACTGTCACAGTGGATTGCGATCGAAGACACGGGCTTGGGCCAGAGTGGAATTCCACCCAGGAAACCTCGTATCCATTCAGCTTCCTCTCCAGCTTTCTCCAAGGCTATAAACTCAGACTCCATGGTGGATCGGGCTATACATGTCTGATTGGTAGACTTCCATGACACAGACGCACCACCAAGTGTGAAGATGTACCCACTAGTGGATTTGCACTCATCTGAGTCTGATATCCAGTTAGCATCACAATACCCTTCTAGCACAGCAGGATACTTCCCAAAACTTAAGCAATAGTTTGAAGTTCCTCTCAGGTACCGTAGAACTCTGTAGAGAGCATTCCAGTGATCCTGCCCAGGGTTACAAGTGTACCTGCTTAATCTACTCACAGTATAGGCAATATCAGGTCTTGTACAGTTCATTAAATACATAAGACTGCCAATAACACGAGAATACTCAAGTTGATAAATACCCTCACCCTTGTTCTTTTTCAATTTACAATTGGGATCATAAGGAGTAGTTGCAGGTTTAGCATTTTCATGATTAAATCTCTTAAGCACAGTTTCAACATAATGAGATTGACTAAGACTATATCCATCAGACATCTTTCTGATTTTCATCCCTAAGATTACATCAGCAGGGCCTAAGTCTTTCATGTCAAAGTTTTCGTTAAGCATGCTTTTAGTGGTATTAATACTATCAAGGTTACTACCTAATATGAGCATATCATCAACATATAGGCACACAATAACATGAGAATCATCCACAGATTTAATGTAAACACATTTATCAGATTCATTAACCTTGAAGCCATTAGATATCATTACATGATTAAATTTTTCATGCCACTGTTTAGGTGCTTGTTTTAAACCATACAAAGATTTTTTTTAGTTTGCATACTTCATCTTCAAAACCTTTCACAACAAAACCTTCAGGTTGGTCCATATAAATTTCTTCATTCAATTCACCATATAAAAAAGCAGTTTTAACATCCATCTGATGTATATGCAAATCATAAATAGAAGCAATAGCAATCAGCATCCGGATAGAAGTGATTCTAGTGACCGGTGAATAGGTATCAAAGAAATCTAATCCTTCATGTTGTCTGTACCCCTTAGCTACCAACCTAGCTTTGTGTTTTTCTATAGTTCCATCTGTTCTAAGTTTCCTTTTGAAGACCCACTTGCAACCTATGGTTTTACTACCAGGAGGTAAGTCTACAAGCTCCCAAGTTTCATTTTTTTGAATGGAATCCCACTCATTATTTGAAGCTTCTTCCCAGAAGGGAGCTTCCGGAGAAGTCATAGCTTCCTTATAGGTTTGGGGTTCAGACTCTACCGTAAGAGTCACAAAATCTGGACCGAAACCTTTCTCGGTTCTGACCCTCTTACTTCTTCTAGGTTCGGTTTCAGCATCTAGAGACGGGGGTTGACTAGTCGAAGGAACATCTGAGAGATCATCGCGGACCCTTTTATGAGGTCCAGACCCTAAAGGGAAAATGTGTTCGAAAAACACTGCATCTCTGGATTCCATTATGGTGTTATCACCAATTACCATGAACCTATAAGCACTAGTGTGCTCAGGATATCCTAGGAAAACACAATCTACAGTTTTTGGTCCTATTTTGGTTTTCTTGGAACGAGGAGTGGCCACCTTGGCCAAACACCCCCACACTTTAAAGTATGCATAGGACGGTTGTCTTCCTTTCCACAACTCATATGGAGTTTTGTCGGATTTCTTAAATGGAACTCGGTTCAAGATATAGCAAGCAGAGAGAATTGCTTCCCCCCACAGGTTCGAAGGTAGCCCTGAACTAGCTAACATAGCGTTCACCATATCTATGAGTGTTCGGTTTTTCCTTTCAGCTACTCCATTCGACTCAGGTGAATAAGGTGCAGTAGTTTCATGAATGATGCCATTAAGTTTGCAGAATTCTCCTATAGGTATCACATACTCACCGCCTCGGTCCGACCTAAGAGTTTTGATTGACATGTCTTTGCTCAGCATCAGGCTCTTGTCTTTGCAGCACAGAAGTTCCTCCACCTGGATCTTTTTCCCCAGCTCCACCATGGTGATTTCACGATTCTTGTGTCGCAGCCTCCTCTTGTACTCGTTCCATGAGGGTGGTAGCTTTTCAATCACTGCGGATACTTGTAGAGATTCATCAATATGCATGCCTTCAGCAAGAATTTCGTTGATGAGTAGCTGGAGTTCGACGAATTGTTCTACAACAGGATTTTCATCAGTCATCTTATATTCCAGGAACCTAGCCACCAAGAACTTCTTGCTTCCAGCAGCTTCAGCAAGATATTTTTCTTCTAGGGCTTCCCATAAATCAAAAGCAGTAAAATTATCTTTTGCATTATAAAAGTCGTACAAGGAGTCATCCAGACAGTTAAGAATATGGTTTTTGCACATGTAATTTTTCCTAGTCCACCTATCTTCATAACCACGGTCATGAAGCCTTCTTGAGGGTCTTTCTAAAGCAACTTCATCTAGCCTTTGGTCTTTTAAGAAGAATAACATTTTGGACTGCCATCGTTTAAAGTCTTTGCCACTAAACTTTGTGGGTTTGTCTACAGTACTCTTTCCCATGTTGTTACAAAATATAGTAAAGAGGCTATTGCCTTTAGATTGTTGTTAATAATAATAATAAAGTAACTGAGAAGAAGATACTTAGCACAAAATAATGTTGCTGATGTTGCTGCACAGAGAATGTAGAGGCACGTAGACTACGCTGTCCTAAAGGCAATATCGCCTGCCACTCCTCTGAGATGCTACAGCAGTTGGCGAGTCACCTCCAGGATACAACTACAGTTAGTACCCCTCAATGTAGCATACAATGAGGGTACCCTTAGAGCTTGGCAGAACTTAAAACAGTAGAAGAGATGTTTACAGAAAAACTGAGGGAGAGTAGAAGAGATATTTCTCTGTGGTGTGTGTTTTCTGAGATTACAACTACTCTCTTATATAGTGTTTGTGTAGTTACAAACAAGAAAGAAAACCCATGCGTATGACAGAAAAAAAAACTGGTTATGTTGGGTTAAAGATAGTGCAACAAAAGTTGTTTTGTCAGGCATGGAGCAGTGTGTTGCTGCCAAGCCAAATACGTACATACAAGGGAGCCAGGACAAAACACGTACAAACAAAGAAACCAAGACAAGCACGTTCAGACAAAGAGGTCAGGACAAAACTCGTGCAGACAAAGAAGCCAAGACAAATTTCAGCAAAAAGATAGGATCTAATACACCCACACCCACACCCACACCCGAACCCGAGCCCGAGCCCGACCCGACCGACCGGACGGACGGCGGCGGCGGCGTGCGTGCTTCTGTGCGAAGCACCGCGCGTACGGGAAAGGCAACCTTGCCCTAGTCTAAGCCTCCCCCCCAAGCACAAAAGTCTAATGACCCAAGGGCCATGCCCTTATAGCCAACTCTATGGTATTTATGTCTAAAACTCTTTAGATTTTAGTCAATGTGGGACTATTGTTTTATCTATTCAAAAGAAAAAACAATTAATGGGCAATAGGTCTAGGGATCAAAACATAGTCCATGGAAAAATTGGTAATTTTAAAGCGTTTTTTCTAACAATCCCCCACATGAATGATAAAACATATCGACGAAATACGAGAAAACATAATACATCAATATTAGGCTAAGGTGTCCCAGAGATTGAACCTTAACATAGTGAGAGGTTACCGGAACTGCTTGTTGTTTCGGTGAACACAATGTCTTGAACCGTCAACAGTGAGTGCAATTCAGAAATAACAATCACACTTTGATGTCTCAAAGAAAAAGAAAGCTGCCAAGCTCTTGCCGTTGTGCCCGTTTTGGCCGTGGGCTAAATCCCGGACTTAATGAATGTCTCTAGAGAAAAAGCTCAAATTCTCATAGGAAGCGGCCCCACTTCCAACATCCACATAGGTGAGTCCATTAAGAGTGTCCTGCCACACTCCGCTTTAAGCAAATCCATGGAACTCATTAAGATCTTGACAGATCATCCTAAAACATGCAGGCAACACTATCATACGGTTACACCATAGGGAGGGACAAAGATAGTGTTTTCTCTCGACATCACCAAAAATTAGTTATCTCATTGAACCTTGATCTTGGAGCTCCATTCACAAGGTTGAGTGTCCTTAATGGCGATTTATTCTATGAGCTTGAGTCCCATCCCCTTCGATGTGGATCTAACTACCTCTCTAGATAACCCTTTCGTCAAAGGATCTGCAATATTCTCTTTAGACCTTACAAAGTCTATAGAGATGATGCCAGTAGAGAGTAGTTGTTTCACTGTCTTGTGTCTTCTTTGAAGATGTATAGACTTTCCGTTGTATACACTATTCTTTGCGCATCCAATAGCAGCTTGACTGTCACAGTGGATTGCGATCGAAGACACAGGCTTGGGCCAGAGTGGAATTCCACCCAGGAAACCTCGTATCCATTCAGCTTCCTCTCCAGCTTTTTCCAAGGCTATAAACTCAGACTCCATGGTGGATCGGGCTATACATGTCTGTTTGGTAGACTTCCATGACACAGACGCACCACCAAGTGTGAAGATGTACCCACTAGTGGATTTGCACTCATCTGAGTCGGATATCCAGTTAGCATCACAATACCCTTCTAGCACAGCAGGATACTTCCCAAAACTTAAGCAATAGTTTGAAGTTCCTCTCAGGTACCGTAAAACTCTGTAGAGAGCATTCCAGTGATCCTGCCCAGGGTTGCAAGTGTACCTGCTTAATCTACTCACAGTATAGGCAATATCATGTCTTGTACAGTTCATTAAATACATAAGACTGCCAATAACACGAGAATACTCAAGTTGATAAATACCCTCACCCTTGTTCTTTTTCAATTTACAATTGGGATCATAAGGAGTAGTTGCAGGTTTAGCATTTTCATGATTAAATCTATTAAGCACAGTTTCAACATAATGAGATTGACTAAGACTATATCCATCAGACATCTTTCTGATTTTCATCCCTAAGATTACATCAGCAGGGCCTAAGTCTTTCATGTCAAAGTTTTCGTTAAGCATGCTTTTAGTGCTATTAATACTATCAAGGTTACTACCTAATATGAGCATATCATCAACATACAAGCACACAATAATATGAGAATCATCCACAGATTTAATGTAAACACATTTATCAGATTCATTTACTTTGAAGCCATTAGATATCATTACATGATTAAATTTTTCATGCCACTGTTTAGGTGCTTGTTTTAAACCATACAGAGATTTTTTCAGTTTGCATACTTTATCTTCATAACCTTTCACAACAAAACCTTCAGGTTGGTCCATATAAATTTCTTCATTCAATTCACCATATAAAAAAGCAGTTTTAACATCCATCTGATGTATATGCAAATCATAAATAGAAGCAATAGCAATCAGCATCCGGATAGAAGTGATTCTAGTGACCGGTGAATAGCTATCAAAGAAATCTAATCCTTCCTGTTGTCTATACCCCTTAGCTACCAACCTAGCTTTGTGTTTTTCTATAGTTCCATCTGTTCTAAGTTTCCTTTTGAAGACCCACTTGCAACCTATGGTTTTACTACCAGGAGGTAAGTCTACAAGCTCCCAAGTTTCATTTTGTTGAATGGAATCCCACTCATTATTTGAAGCTTCTTCCCAGAAGGGAGCTTCCGGAGAAGTCATAGCTTCCTTATAGGTTTGGGGTTCAGACTCTACCGTAAGAGTCACAAAATCTGGACCGAAACCTTTCTCGTTTCTGACCCTCTTACTTCTTCTAGTTTCGGTTTCAGCATCTAGAGACGGGGGTTGACTAGTCGAAGGAACATCTGAGAGATCATCGCGGACCCTTTTATGTGGTCCAGACCCTAAAGGGAAAATGTGTTCGAAAAACACTGCATCTCTGGATTCCATTATGGTGTTCTCACCAATTACCATGAACCTATAAGCACTAGTGTGCTCAGGATATCCTAGGAAAACACAATCTACAGTTTTAGGTCCTATTTTTGTTTTCTTGGAACGAGGAGTGGCCACCTTGGCCAAACACCCCCACACTTTAAAGTATGCATAGGACGGTTGTATTCCTTTCCATAACTCATATGGAGTTTTGTCGGATTTCTTAAATGGAACTCGGTTCAAGATATGGCAAGCAGAGAGAATTGCTTCCCCCCACAGGTTCGAAGGTATCCCTGAACTAGCTAACATAGCGTTCACCATATCTATGAGTGTTCGGTTTTTCCTTTCAGCTACTCCATTCGACTCAGGTGAAGAAGGTGCAGTAGTTTCATGAATGATGCCATTAAGTTTGCAGAATTCTCCTATAGGTATCACATACTCACCGCCTCGGTCCGACCTAAGAGTTTTAATATTAACACCTCTTTGGTTTTCTACTTCAAGTTTATATAATTTGAAAGCGTCTAAGGATTCATCTTTACTTCTAAGAAGATAAACCTGACAGTATCTTGAGTGATCATCTATAAAAGTGATGTACCATTTTTTACCTCCTCTAGTTGGTGTTGATTTCAAATCTCCCAAATCCGAGTGGATTAATTCTAGGGGAGTTGTACTACGTTCAACCCTTTTGTTGAAGGGTTTTCTTGCATATTTAGAGTCAACACAACTTTCACATTTATGACCTCTTTCAAAGTTTATTTTAGGAATGCATCCTAATTTAGCAAGTCTTTCAATGGATTTGAAATTAACATGTCCTAGTCTATCATGCCAAACATGTGAGGAGTCACAAACATAAGCAGAAGAAGATTCATTGTCATTCAAGTTCAAAGAAAGTACACTAAGCTTGATCATGTTTTCAGTGACATATCCTTTTCCTACGAAGTCACCACCTTTAGAGATTACAACTTTGTTAGACTCAGCTACAAATTTAAAACCTTTCCCAAGTAAGATGGTTTCTGAGATAAGATTCTTGCATATGTCCGGGACGTGATACACGTCATTCAATGCGAGAGTTTTTCCTGAAGTGAGCTTCATTTCAACCTTGCCTTTTCCTACCACTTTAGAGGTAGAAGAGTTTCCCATAAACAATTTCTCATCGTCTCCTACTTTGTTATAGGAGGAGAAAGCATTTCTGAACTTACAAACATGCCTGGTGGATCCAGAATCAAGCCACCAGTCTCTCACATTGGTCACATTAGAGACAAGGTTGACTTCAGACACCATGCCAGTAAAATATCCAGAATCATCTACTACGTTTGCCTTATTTTTCTGTTTAGGATCATTTTTGGTCTTTTTAGGTGCCCTACAGTCTTTGGCCATATGACCAGTTTTCCCACAGTTATAGCAGTCGCCTTTGATGGTGTTTTTGGAGACACCACCCTTTGGCTTAAGAGGGTTACCTTTGGAGTTACGTTGTTTGTTACGTTTACCATTTTTTCTGGATTCTCCTTGCCTTTTCTTTGACGCAGCATTATCGTCCAGGACATGAGCTTTGTTGGACATGTCTTTGCTCAGCATCAGGCTTTTGTCCTTGCAGCACAGAAGTTCCTCCACCTGGATCTTTTTCCCCATCTCCACCATGGTGATTTCGCGATTCTTGTGTCGCAGCCTTCTCTTGTACTCGTTCCATGAGGGTGGTAGCTTTTCAATTACTGCAGATACTTGTACAGATTCATCAATATGCATTCCTTCAGCAAGAATTTCGTTGATGAGTAGCTGGAGTTCGACGAATTGTTCTACAACAGGCTTTTCATCAGTCATCTTATATTCCAGGAACCTAGATACCAAGAACTTCTTGCTTCCAGCAGCCTCTGCAAGATATTTTTCTTCTAGGGCTTCCCATAAATCAAAATCAGTAAAATTCTCTTTTGCATTATAAAAGTCGTACAAGGAGTCATCCAGACAGTTAAGAATGTGATTTTTGCACATGTAATTCTTCCTAGTCCACCTATCCAGTCTATCTTCATATCCACGGTCATTAAGTCTTCTTGAGGGTCTTTCTAAGGCAACTTCATCTAGCCTTTGGTCTTTTAAGAAGAATAACATTTTGGACTGCCATCGTTTAAAGTCTTTGCCACTAAACTTTGGGGGTTTGTCTACAGTACTCTTTCCCATGTTGTTACAAAATATAGTAAAGAGGATATTGCCTTTAGATTTTTGTGAAAATTACTAATAATGTAACTGAGAAGAATATACTTAGCTCAAACCGATGTTGCTGGAGATGCACAGAAAATGTAGAGGCACGTATACGATACGCTGTCCTAAAGGCAATATCGCCTGCCACTCCTCTGAGATGCTACAGCAGTTGGCGAGTCACCTCCAGGATACAACTACAGTTAGTACCCCTCAATGTAGCATACAATGAGGGTACCCTTAGAGCTTGGCAGAACTTAAAACAGTAGAAGAGATGTTTACAGAAAAACAGAGGAAGAGTAGAAGAGATGTTCCTCTGTGGTGTGTATTTTCTGAGCTTACAACTACTCTCTTATATAGTGTTTGTGTAGTTACAAACAAGAAAGAAAACCCATGCTTATGACAGAAATACTGGTAATGTTGGGTTAAATATAGTGCAAGAAAAGTTGTGTTGTCAGGCATGGAGCAGTGTGTTGCTGCCAAGCCAAATACGTACAGACAAGGGATCCAGGACAAAACACGTATAGACAGAGAAGCCAAGACAAGCACGTTCAGACAAAGAATCCAAGACAAGCACGTTCAGACAAAGAAGTCAGGACAAAACACGTACAAACAAAGAAAAGATTCTTCTACTTGTGTGGAAAACACGTACCAAAAATTTCAGCAAAAAGATAGGATCTAATGAACCCACACCCACACCCAACCCGACCGACCGGACGGACGGCGGCGTGCGTGCTTCTGTGCGAAGCACCGCGCGTACGGGAAAGGCAACCTTGCCCTAGTCTAGGCCTTCCCTCCAAGCACAAAAGTCTAATGACCCAAGGGCCATACCCTTATATAGAATTCTATGGTATTTAAGTCTAAAACTCTTTAGATTTTAGTCAACGTGGGACTATTGTTTTATCTATTCAAATGAAAAAACAATTAATGGGCAATAAGTCTAGGGATCAAAACATAGTCCATGGAAAATTTGGTATTTTTAAAGCGTTTTTTCTAACAATCCCCCACATGAATGATAAAACATATCGATGAAATACGAGAAAACAAAATACATCAATATTAGGCTAAGGTGTCCCAGAGATTGAACCTTAACTTAGTGAGAGGTTACCGGAACTGCTTGTTGTTACGGTGAACACAATGTCTTGAACCGTCAACAGTGAGTGCAATTCAGAAATAACAACCACGCTTTGATGTCTCAAAGAAAGCTGCCAAGCTCTTGCCGTTGTGCCCGTTTTGGCCGTGGGCTAAATCCCGGACTTAATGAATGTCTCTAGAGAAAAAGCTCAAATTCTCATAGGAAGCGGCCCCACTTCCAACATCCACATAGGTGAGTCCATTAAGAGTGTCCTGCCACACTCCGCTTTAAGCAAATCCATGGAACTCATTAAGATCTTGACAGATCATCCTAAAACATGCAGGCAGCACTATCATACGGTTACACCATAGGGAGGGACAAAGATAGTTCTCTCTCTCGACATCACCAAAAATTAGTTATCTCATTGAACTTTGATCTTGGAGCTCCATTCACAAGGTTGAGTGTCCTTCATGGCGATTTATTCTATGAGCTTGAGTCCCATCCCCTTCGATGTGGATCTAACTACCTCTCTAGATAACCCTTTCGTCAAAGGATCTGCAATATTCTCTTTAGACCTTACAAAGTCTATAGAGATGATGCCAGTAGAGAGTAGTTGTTTCACTTTCTTGTGTCTTCTTTGAAGATGTATAGACTTTCCGTTGTATACACTATTCTTTGCGCATCCAATAGCAGCTTGACTGTCACAGTGGATTGCGATCGAAGACACAGGCTTGGGCCAGAGTGGAATTCCACCCAGGAAACCTCGTATCCATTCAGCTTCCTTTCCATCTTTCTCCAAGGCTATAAACTCAGACTCCATGGTGGATCGGGCTATACATGTCTGTTTGGTAGACTTCCATGACACAGACGCACCACCAAGTGTGAAGATGTACCCACTAGTGGATTTGCACTCATCTGAGTCTGATATCCAGTTAGCATCACAATACCCTTCTAGCACAGCAGGATACTTCCCAAAACTTAAGCAATAGTTTGAAGTTCCTCTCAGGTACCGTAGAACTCTGTAGAGAGCATTCCAGTGATCCTGCCCAGGGTTGCAAGTGTACCTGCTTAATCTACTCACAGTATAGGCAATATCAGGTCTTGTACAGTTCATTAAATACATAAGACTTCCAATAACACGAGAATACTCAAGTTGATAAATACCCTCACCCTTGTTATTTTTCAATTTACAATTGGGATCATAAGGAGTAGTTGCAGGTTTAGCATTTTCATGATTAAATCTCTTAAGCACAGTTTCAACATAATGAGATTGACTAAGACTATATCCATCAGACATCTTTCTGATTTTCATCCCTAAGATTACATCAGCAGGGCCTAAGTCTTTCATGTCAAAGTTTTCGTTAAGCATGCTTTTAGTGGTATTAATACTATCAAGGTTACTACCTAATATGAGCATATCATCAACATATAGGCACACAATAACATGAGAATCATCCACAGATTTAATGTAAACACATTTATCAGATTCATTAACCTTGAAGCCATTAGATATCATTACATGATTAAATTTTTCATGCCACTGTTTAGGTGCTTGTTTTAAACCATACAAAGATTTTTTCGGTTTGCATACTTTATCTTCATAACCTTTCACAACAAAACCTTCAGGTTGGTCCATATAAATTTCTTCATTCAATTCACCATATAAAAAAGCAGTTTTAACATCCATCTGATGTATATGCAAATCATAAATAGAAGCAATAGCAATCAGCATCCGGATAGAAGTGATTCTAGTGACCGGTGAATAGCTATCAAAGAAATCTAATCCTTCCTGTTGTCTATACCCCTTAGCTACCAACCTAGCTTTGTGCTTTTCTATAGTTCCATCTGTTCTAAGTTTCCTTTTGAAGACCCACTTGCAACCTATGGTTTTACTACCAGGAGGTAAGTCTACAAGCTCCCAAGTTTCATTTTGTTGAATGGAATCCCACTCATTATTTGAAGCTTCTTCCCAGAAGGGAGCTTCCGGAGAAGTCATAGCTTCCTTATAGGTTTGGGGTTCAGACTCTACCGTAAGAGTCACAAAATCTGGACCGAAACCTTTCTCGGTTCTGACCCTCTTACTTCTTCTATTTTCGGTTTCAGCATCTAGAGACGGGGGTTGACTAGTCGAAGGAACATCTGAGAGATCATCGCGGACCCTTTTATGAGGTCCAGACCCTAAAGGGAAAATGTGTTGAAAAAATATTGCATCTCTGGATTCCATTATGGTGTTCTCACCAATTACCATGAACCTATAAGCACTAGTGTGCTCAGGATATCCTAGGAAAACACAATCTACAGTTTTAGGTCCTATTTTGGTTTTCTTGGAACGAGGAGTGGCCACCTTGGCCAAACACCCCCACACTTTAAAGTATGCATAGGACGGTTGTCTTCCTTTCCATAACTCATATGGAGTTTTGTCGGATTTCTTAAATGGAACTCGGTTCAAGATATGGCAAGCAGAGAGAATTGCTTCCCCCCACAGGTTCGAAGGTAGCCCTGAACTAGCTAACATAGCGTTCACCATATCTATGAGTGTTCGGTTTTTCCTTTCAGCTACTCCATTCGACTCAGGTGAAGAAGGTGCAGTAGTTTCATGAATGATGCCATTAAGTTTGCAGAATTCTCCTATAGGTATCACATACTCACCGCCTCGGTCCGACCTAAGAGTTTTAATAGTAACACCTCTTTGGTTTTCTACTTCAAGTTTATATAATTTGAAAGCGTCTAAGGCTTCATCTTTACTTATAAGAAGATAAACCTGAAAGTATCTTGAGTGATCATCTATAAAAGTGATGTATCATTTTTTACCTCCTCTAGTTGGTGTTGATTTCAAATCTCCCAAATCCGAGTGGATTAATTCTAGGGGAGTTGTACTACGTTCAACCCTTTTGTTGAAGGGTTTTCTTGCATATTTAGATTCAACACAAATTTCACATTTATGACCTCTTTCAAAGTTTATTTTAGGAATGCATCCTAATTTAGCAAGTCTTTCAATGGATTTGAAATTAACATGTCCTAGTCTATCATGCCAAACATGTGAGGAGTCACAAACATAAGCAGAAGAAGATGCATTGTCATTCAAGTTCAAAGAAAGTACACTAAGCTTGATCATGTTTTCAGTGACATATCCTTTTCCTACGAAGTCACCACCTTTAGAGATTACAACTTTGTTAGACTCAGCTACAAATTTAAAACCTTTCCCAAGTAAGATGGTTTCTGAGATAAGATTCTTGTATATGTCCGGGACGTGATACACGTCATTCAATGCGAGAGTTTTTCCTGAAGTGAGATTCATTTCAACCTTGCCTTTTCCTACCACTTTAGACGTAGAAGAGTTTCCCATAAACAATTTCTCATCGTCTCCTACTTTGTTATAGGAGGAGAAAGCATTTCTGAACTTACAGACATGCCTGGTGACTCCAGAATCAAGCCACCAGTCTCTCACATTGGTCACATTAGAGACAAGGTTGACTTCAGACACCATGCCAGTAAAATATCCAGAATCATCTACTACGTTTGCCTTATTTTTCTGTTTAGGATGATTTTTGGTCTTTTTAGGTGCCCTACAGTCTTTGGCCATATGACCAGTTTTCCCACAGTTATAGCAGTCGCCTTTGATGGTGTTTTTGGAGACACCACCCTTTGGCTTAAGAGGGTTACCTTTGGAGTTACGTTGTTTGTTACGTTTACCATTTTTGCTGGATTCTCCTTGCCTTTTCTTTGACGCAGCATTATCGTCCAGGACATGAGCTTTGTTGGACATGTCTTTGCTCAGCATCAGGCTTTTGTCCTTGCAGCACAGAAGTTCCTCCACCTGGATCTTTTTCCCCAGCTCCACCATGGTGATTTCGCGATTCTTGTGTCGCAGCCTCCTCTTTTACTCGTTCCATGAGGGTGGTAGCTTTTCAATTACTGCAGATACTTGTAGAGATTCATCAATATGCATTCCTTCAGCAAGAATTTCTTTGATGAGTAGCTGGAGTTCGACGAATTGTTCTACAACAGGATTTTCATCAGTCATCTTATATTCCAGGAACCTAGATACCAAGAACTTCTTGCTTCCAGCAGCCTCTGCAAGATATTTTTCTTCTAGGGCTTCCCATAAATCAAAAGCAGTAAAATTCTCTTTTGCATTATAAAAGTCGTACAAGGAGTCATCCAGACAGTTAAGAATGTGATTTTTGCACATGTAATTCTTCCTAGTCCACCTATCCAGTCTATCTTCATAGCCACGGTCATGAAGTCTTCTTGAGGGTCTTTCTAAGGCAACTTCATCTAGCCTTTGGTCTTTTAAGAAGAATAACATTTTGGACTGCCATCGTTTTAAATCTTTGCCACTAAACTTTGGGGGTTTGTCTATAGTACTCTTTCCCATGTTGTTACAAAATATAGTAAAGAGGATATTGCCTTTAGATTGTTGTGAAAATTACTAATAATGTAACTGAGAAGAAGATACTTAGCTCAAACCGATGTTGCTGGAGATGCACAGAAAATGTAGAGGCACGTATACGATACGCTGTCCTAAAGGCAATATCGCCTGCCACTCCTCTGAGATGCTACAGCAGTTGGCGAGTCACCTCCAGGATACAACTACAGTTAGTACCCCTCAATGTAGCATACAATGAGGGTACCCTTAGAGCTTGGCAGAACTTAAAACAGTAGAAGAGATGTTTACAGAAAAACAGAGGGAGAGTAGAAGAGATGTTCCTCTGTGGTGTGTATTTTCTGAGCTTACAACTACTCTCTTATATAGTGTTTGTGTAGTTACAAACAAGAAAGAAAACCCATGCTTATGACAGAAATACTGGTAATGTTGGGTTAAAGATAGTGCAAGAAAAGTTGTTTTGTCAGGCATGGAGCAGTGTGTTGCTGCCAAGCCAAATACGTACAGACAAGGGATCCAGGACAAAACACGTATAGACATAGAAGCCAAGACAAGCACGTTCAGACAAAGAAGCCAAGACAAGCACGTTCAGACAAAGAAGTCAGGACAAAACACGTACAGACAAAGAAAAGATTCTTCTACTTGTGTGGAAAACACGTACCAAAAATTTCAGCAAAAAGATAGGATCTAATAAACCCACACCCAACCCGACCGACCGGACGGACGGCGGCGTGCGTGCTTCTGTGCGAAGCACCGCGCGTACGGGAAAGGCAACCTTGCGCTAGTCTAGGCCTTCCCTCCAAGCACAAAAGTCTAATGACCCAAGGGCCATGCCCTTATAGAGAATTCTATGGTATTTAAGTCTAAAACTCTTTAGATTTTAGTCAACGTGGGACTATTGTTTTATCTATTCAAATGAAAAAACAATTAATGGGCAATAGTTCTAGGGATTAAAACATAGTCCATGGAAATTTTGGTATTTTTAAAGCGTTTTTTCTAACAATCCCCCACATGAATGATAAAACATATCGATGAAATACGAGAAAACAAAATACATCAATATTAGGCTAAGGTGTCCCAGAGATTGAACCTTAACTTAGTGAGAGGTTACCGGAACTGCTTGTTGTTACGGTGAACACAATGTCTTGAACCGTCAACAGTGAGTGCAATTCAGAAATAACAACCACGCTTTGATGTCTCAAAGAAAGCTGCCAAGCTCTTGCCGTTGTGCCCGTTTTGGACGTGGGCTAAATCTCGGACTTAATGAATGTCTCTAGAGAAAAAGCTCAGATTCTCATAGGAAGCGGCCCCACTTCCAACATCCACATAGGTGAGTCCATTAAGAGTGTCCTGCCACACTCCGCTTTAAGCAAATCCATGGAACTCATTAAGATCTTGAAAGATCATCCTAAAACATGCAGGCAGCACTATCATACGGTTACACCATAGGGAGGGACAAAGATAGTGCTCTCTCTCGACATCACCAAAAATTAGTTATCTCATTGAACTTTGATCTTGGAGCTCCATTCACAAGGTTGAGTGTCCTTCTTGGCGATTTATTCTATGAGCTTGAGTCCCATCCCCTTCGATGTGGATCTAACTACCTCTCTAGATAACCCTTTCGTCAAAGGATCTGCAATATTCTCTTTAGACCTTACAAAGTCTATAGAGATGATGCCAGTAGAGAGTAGTTGTTTCACTTTCTTGTGTCTTCTTTGAAGATGTATAGACTTTCCGTTGTATACACTATTCTTTGCGCATCCAATAGCAGCTTGACTGTCACAGTGGATTGCGATCGAAGACACAGGCTTGGGCCAGAGTGGAATTCCACCCAGGAAACCTCGTATCCATTCATCTTCCTCTCCAGCTTTCTCCAAGGCTATAAACTCAGACTCCATGGTGGATCGGGCTATACATGTCTGTTTGGTAGACTTCCATGACACAGACGCACCACCAAGTGTGAAGATGTACCCACTAGTGGATTTGCACTCATCTGAGTCTGATATCCAGTTAGCATCACAATACCCTTCTAGCACAGCAGGATACTTCCCAAAACTTAAGCAATAGTTTGAAGTTCCTCTCAGGTACCGTAGAACTCTGTAGAGAGCATTCCAGTGATCCTGCCCAGGGTTGCAAGTGTACCTGCTTAATCTACTCACAGTATAGGCAATATCAGGTCTTGTACAGTTCATTAAATACATAAGACTGCCAATAACACGAGAATACTCAAGTTGATAAATACCCTCACCCTTGTTATTTTTCAATTTACAATTGGGATCATAAGGAGTAGTTGCAGGTTTAGCATTTTCATGATTAAATATCTTAAGCACAGTTTCAACATAATGAGATTGACTAAGACTATATCCATCAGACATCTTTCTGATTTTCATCCCTAAGATTATATCAGCAGGGCCTAAGTCTTTCATGTCAAAGTTTTCGTTAAGCATGCTTTTAGTGGTATTAATACTATCAAGGTTACTACCTAATATGAGCATATCATCAACATATAGGCACACAATAACATGAGAATCATCCACAGATTTAATGTAAACACATTTATCAGATTCATTAACCTTGAAGCTATTAGATATCATTACATGATTAAATTTTTCATGCCACTGTTTAGGTGCTTGTTTTAAACCATACAAAGATTTTTTCAGTTTGCATACTTTATCTTCATAACCTTTCACAACAAAACCTTCAGGTTGGTCCATATAAATTTCTTCATTCAATTCACCATATAAAAAAGCAGTTTTAACATCCATATGATGTATATGCAAATCATAAATAGAAGCAATAGCAATCAGCATCCGGATAGAAGTGATTCTAGTGACCGGTGAATAGCTATCAAAGAAATCTAATCCTTCCTGTTGTCTATACCCCTTAGCTACCAACCTAGCTTTGTGTTTTTCTATAGTTCCATCTGTTCTAAGTTTCCTTTTGAAGACCCACTTGCAACCTATGGTTTTACTACCAGGAGGTAAGTCTACAAGCTCCCAAGTTTCATTTTGTTGAATTGAATCCCACTCATTATTTGAAGCTTCTTCCCAAAAGGGAGCTTCCGGAGAAGTCATAGCTTCCTTATAGGTTTGGGGTTCAGACTCTACCGTAAGAGTCACAAAATATGGACCGAAACCTTTCTCGGTTCTGACCCTCTTACTTCTTCTAGGTTCGGTTTCAGCATCTAGAGACGGGGGTTGACTAGTCGAAGGAACATCTGAGAGATCATCGCGGACCCTTTTATGAGGTCCAGACCCTAAAGGGAAAATGTGTTCGAAAAACACTGCATCTCTGGATTCCATTATGGTGTTCTCACCAATTACCATGAACCTATAAGCACTAGTGTGCTCAGGATATCCTAGGAAAACACAATCTACAGTTTTAGGTCCTATTTTGGTTTTCTTGGAACGAGGAGGGGCCACCTTGGCCAAACACCCCCACACTTTAAAGTATGCATAGGACGGTTGTCTTCCTTTCCATAACTCATATGGAGTTTTGTCGGATTTCTTAAATGGAACTCGGTTCAAGATATAGCAAGCAGAGAGAATTGCTTCCCCCCACAGGTTCGAAGGTAGCCCTGAACTAGCTAACATAGCGTTCACCATATCTATGAGTGTTCGGTTTTTCCTTTCAGCTACTCCATTCGACTCAGGTGAAGAAGGTGCAGTAGTTTCATGAATGATGCCATTAAGTTTGCAGAATTCTCCTATAGGTATCACATACTCACCGCCTCGGTCCGACCTAAGAGTTTTAATAGTAACACCTCTTTGGTTTTCTACTTCAAGTTTATATAATTTGAAAGCGTCTAAGGCTTCATCTTTACTTCTAAGAAGATAAACCTGAAAGTATCTTGAGTGATCATCTATAAAAGTGATGTACCATTTTTTACCTCCTCTAGTTGGTGTTGATTTCAAATCTCCCAAATCCGAGTGGATTAATTCTAGGGGAGTTGTACTACGTTCAACCCTTTTGTTGAAGGGTTTTATTGCATATTTAGATTCAACACAAATTTCACATTTATGACCTCTTTCAAAGTTTATTTTAGGAATGCATCCTAATTTAGCAAGTCTTTCAATGGATTTGAAATTAACATGTCCTAGTCTATCATGCCAAACATGTGAGGAGTCACAAACATAAGCAGAAGAAGATGCATTGTCATTCAAGTTCAAAGAAAGTACATTAAGCTTGATCATGTTTTCAGTGACATATCCTTTTCCTACGAAGTCACCACCTTTAGAGATTACAACTTTGTTAGACTCAGCTACAAATTTAAAACCTTTCCCAAGTAAGATGGTTTCTGAGATAAGATTCTTGCATATGTCCGGGACGTGATACACGTCATTCAATGCGAGAGTTTTTCCTGAAGTGAGATTCATTTCAACCTTGCCTTTTCCTACCACTTTAGAGGTAGAAGAGTTTCCCATAAACAATTTCTCATCGTCTCCTACTTTGTTATAGGAGGAGAAAGCATTTCTGAACTTACAGACATGCCTGGTGGCTCCAGAATCAAGCCACCAGTCTCTCACATTGGTCACATTAGAGACAAGGTTGACTTCAGACACCATGCCAGTAAAATATCCAGAATCATCTACTACGTTTGCCTTATTTTTCTGTTTAGGATGATTTTTGGTCTTTTTAGGTGCCCTACAGTCTTTGGCCATATGACCAGTTTTCCCACAGTTATAACAGTCGCCTTTGATGGTGTTTTTGGAGACACCACCCTTTGGCTTAAGATGGTTACCTTTGGAGTTACGTTGTTTGTTACGTTTACCATTTTTCTGGATTCTCCTTGCCTTTTCTTTGACGCGACATTATCGTCCAGGACATGAGCTTTGTTTGACATGTCTTTGCTCAGCATCAGGCTTTTGTCCTTGCAGCACAGAAGTTCCTCCACCTGGATCTTTTTCCCCAGCTCCACCATGGTGATTTCGCGATTCTTGTGTCGCAGCCTCCTCTTGTACTCGTTCCATGAGGGTGGTAGCTTTTCAATTACTGCAGATACTTGTAGAGATTCATCAATATGCATTCCTTCAGCAAGAATTTCGTTGATGAGTAGCTGGAGTTCGACGAATTGTTCTACAACAGGCTTTTCATCAGTCATCTTATATTCCAGGAACCTAGATACCAAGAACTTCTTGCTTCCAGCAGCCTCTGCAAGATATTTTTCTTCTAGGGCTTCCCATAAATCAAAAGCAGTAAAATTCTCTTTTGCATTATAAAAGTCGTACAAGGAGTCATCCAGACAGTTAAGAATGTGGTTTTTGCACATGTAATTCTTCCTAGTCCACCTATCCAGTCTATCTTCATAGCCACGGTCATGAAGTCTTCTTAAGGGTCTTTCTAAGGCAACTTCATCTAGCCTTTGGTCTTTTAAGAAGAATAACATTTTGGACTGCCATCGTTTAAAGTCTTTGCCACTAAACTTTGGGGGTTTGTCTACAGTACTCTTTCCCATGTTGTTACAAAATATAGTAAAGAGGATATTGCCTTTAGATTGTTGTGAAAATTACTAATAATGTAACTGAGAAGAAGATACTTAGCTCAAAAACCGATGTTGCTGGAGATGCACAGAAAATGTAGAGGCACGTATACGATACGTTGTCCTAAATGAAATATCGCCCGCCACTCCTCAGAGATGCTACAACAGTTGGCGAGTCACCTCCAGGATACAACTACAGTTAGTACCCCTCAATGTAGCATACAATGAGGGTACCCTTAGAGCTTGGCAGAACTTAAAACAGTAGAAGAGATGTTTACAGAAAAACAGAGGGAGAGTAGAAGAGATGTTCCTCTGTGGTGTGTATTTTCTGAGCTTACAACTACTCTCTTATATAGTGTTTGTGTAGTTACAAACAAGAAAGAAAACCTATGCTTATGACAGAAATACTGGTAATGTTGGGTTAAAGATAGTGCAAGAAAAGTTGTTTTGTCAGGCATGGAGCAGTGTGTTGCTGCCAAGCCAAATACGTACAGACAAGGGATCCAGGACAAAACACGTACAGACAGAGAAGCCAAGACAAGCACGTTCATACAAAGAAGCCAAGACAAGCACGTACAGACAAAGAAAAGATTCTTCTACTTGTGTGGAAAACACGTACCAAAAATTTCAGCAAAAAGATAGGATCTAAGGAACCCACACCCGACCGGACGGACGGCGGCGTGCGTGCTTCTGTGCAAAGCACCGCGCGTACGGGAAAAGGCAACCTTGCCCTAGTCTAGGCTTTCCCTCCAAGCACAAAAGTCTAATGACCCAAGGGCCATGCCCTTATAGAGAATTCTATGGTATTTAAGTCTAAAACTCTTTAGATTTTAGTCAATGTGGGACTATTGTTTTATCTATTCAAATGAAAAAACAATTAATGGGCAATAGGTCTAGGGATCAAAACATAGTTCATGGAAAAATTGGTATTTTTAAAGCGTTTTTTCTAACAGATACCCCATACTTTGCTTTCACTTTGATGGAGAAATCGGGATAAGAATACTAGGAAAATCAAGTCTAATTTTGTTCAACAACACACAAAAACGTTCCTCAACAAATGCACCCGTTGTAACATTCGGGCATTTCGTTGAATGAACTATCTCTCAGCTCTTTCAGCTCTTGTGATGAGTATGAATCCAGGTGCAGGTTTGGCCTTTGGTAAAGCACTTGTTACTTGTTTGAATGCAAACATCATCAAATCCTCCTCTCTTTCTCTTTCGTTCTTCTGACCTTACTAATCCTCTAAGAATACACTGCATTACTCTATCTCTTAAATTTCTTATACAGAGACACATAGAATCCATTTATGAAATTAAGTCACTCAGATTGGGTGCTGTTTCAGTTTTAATCTAACTGAATTCAATAACAAATAATGGAGAACAGCAAAAAGATGAAAAGCATAGGGAATTACATGTTACTTAAAGCTGCAGTTTCACTAACTAGGACTGTTTTTGTAAATAAACCTGCAATGTCTAAAATAATATAACCGGTTATAGTACTGTCTTACAGTGTTCTTCATTTTCATTTCAAGAAAGATTACACCTTTTAACCTTTAGATTAAACCAAAGAAAGTAGAAGCTTATTCAATTTATTCATTGAAAGCTATAACGTAGAGTTAATTTATGTGATATAATGCATCTAAGCCCTTCGTCAAAGATAAGATATACAGAGACTGAATTTGGTTCAGAAACAACGCAGATCCACACTTCGCTATACTAAGCTGTCACTGTTGCCTCTATTGCAACCTTGCCAGAGTACAAAACCTTCCCTGAATTTCCGTCAACTCCCCATAATTCTGGCAAAGCCTCTGTGATGTTATGAATGCTTTCCAGAGCATAATCTGCACCTTTGATTCGTTGAGAAGTGCCGACCTACAAAAATTCGTGGAATTGGGTTACGTTTAGCATTTTTGAGAGACTTTCCCTTTAATGATGCAACACAAATACTCTAGCGTATTCTTTATAGGTTACTTACAAGTACAGTGTGGAGACCAATAAGTTTTCCTGACTGAATGTTGCGAACACTGTCATCAAAGAATACCTGCAAGGAAAAGCAAACAACAACATTAGTACGTAGTCGCATAACTTTTAACAATTCATAACTCAATTTGGTAAACATTTTCAATGAACAAACAGAAAGAAAAACCCCTAAACTTACTGTTCTCTTCTGATTGATGTTGGCTATCTCAAGAGCCCGTTCGAAGGCAGCTTCAGACGGTTTGCAAAGTATTGGTGTCTTAGGAAGTACTGTATCAGCATTAGGTTGGGAACCATATCCCATAATGTCAAAAGGTGTAGTAATGGGTGTCGTTTCCAAATCCCCAGCCTTACAGTCACCTTTATCAGAACTATTGGTTGGATTCAGGGTCTCAAAACAGATAATGCTTTCGAAACAACCTTCCAATCCAAGCACCTTAAGAACTTCTGCAGCATGGGCCTCATTCGAGTTTGTAAATATCTGTTTTTAACAAAGACAAGCGATTTATAAAACCAACAAAATTATACAGATGAAAACATTTGATCAAATAATATACTAAAATCTCATCAATTCTACTAATTTAGCAACAATGACCAACTTACAACTTTTCGAAGAGGCAAGCTTAACAATATACTCCTAAGAACAGGATCTGGTTTAAGCCTTTGATTATACGGTAATCTTCCATGGACAAAACTATAGAGCAAACAAACAAACAAGCTTACTTTCATAGTACACATAGAAATGTCATGATCTAAAGAATATAACGAGGATTTATAAAATTCCCATACCTGTGGAAATCGTCGTAGTCAAAATCATAACCAATTGCCTATAACACAAAACACCCACAAAGCAATGAATGAATAAAAACATACTTCTATACATACAATATAAACAGCCATAATTTGGTAAGAAAATGGGCATCAAAAAACATACTCTAAGTCCAGCCATTGTTGTCCCATAGATCTTGTAAAGTTGAGTACATAATTCTTCAATTTTCGTTTCATCTATACCAAGTTTTTGACGCATATATTCTAATAGAATCACCATGAAAACCATCTTTTGTTACTATTTATTTATTGACCAAAAAGTAAAATAAATTACAAATTGAAAGGGCAATTGAGTCATGAACTGTATGTATACCTTCAATGTTCTTTCTACACTCCACAGCCAAACCAGAACTGAAAGGATAAAGGGTATCATCCACATCTACATATTTTCTCATAAAACAGAAAATAGTCTTCACTTCTTCTTTCTTCCAAGTAATTAAACTCAAACAAAGAAGGTTACTTAAGATTACCAAAAAGAACGCAGTCGTATTTAGGGTCTGTTTCGGCAGAATGAAATGAGTCCTTTTGATCCATTTTTCGATCTGATCACAATACTTAATCAGTAATTAATAATACAATATGATGCAAAATAAGTGCATAGAGTGGAAGAAATACACTTACCAGAAATGAGAATTATGGAAATAGCAGTTGTTTGAAGTTTTGAAGGAGAAGAAAAGGAAGAGGGGTTAAACGGAGAAAATGAAATGGGGTTTAAATAAAGATACAGCAAAGTCAAAACCGTTACTCGTTACTCACGCAGTCACGCTCACACACTTCCACATTTTGATCCTAAAATATCGCGTTACATCACAGTCGTTGGATTGAAAATACTATGTCGGTCAACTGTTTTTCTTTTACTCATTTCCTTGTGTGTTTATGAAGTGAAAATGCTTTACACGCGTTCATCCAGTAGTGGTGACTGGTGAGCACGTTGGGTCGGTCATTAAATTCGGCAATGCACCCTCTTTTTCAGTTGGAAACGAAACTTCCTTTTCCTCATTTTTTTTTTCTTTTCTTTTTTATTGGAGAAAATGAAAGGAAGAAAAAACAATCCGAAGAAGAAAAAAAAAATGGGTTTTTTAATAAAATACCTCTACTTTTCACATTATACTAAAAAAATGTCTCTGTTTTTTTGAAAATTTGTTAAAGTATCCCGTTTTATTCAAAAGGCAAATTTCTTCCAGTTAAGTGCTAGGTGGCAGTTATCTTTCCGATTAAAAGTCATATTTACCCCTGAACTACATCTCCTTGGAGGGGAGGGTAAATGTTCTGACAATCCTGAAAACGATGTAACGATCCTGAACGGGGCTCGACGAACCTGAAAGCGTTGTCACGATCCTGAACCGGGCTCGATGAACCAAAAAATATGTTGTAGACGGTCGATTTCTTCCAACCAAAAACCCCAAAACACTTGAGATGATGAACCCTTTTGGGAGAATGAGGTAACGAACCTGAAAGCGGTGTAACAATCCTGAACCGGACTCGAAAAGCCTGAAAAATGACGTATAAAATCAATGTGGGAATAAATAAAGGGAAAATATGTAAAGTAAATTAAACTTAACTAACACTAGATGGAAAAACTAACGTGATGGCACTTTAACAAATTGTAAAAAAACGGGAGCATTTATTTTTTGGATATAAAAAAACGGGATATTTTGTCAAAATTCCCAAAAAGAGTCAAATGAGAAAATGGAAAAACAATGAAAGGAGAGAAAAGGATCAAAAGAAGTCTAGATGTTCGATTCCCATGCAAATGAAACAAATTCTCAATTGAAGAGGAAAGTGGAAAACCATCGAAAGTACAAGTATGCAAAGTCCAGTTTAATGGGGTGCACGTTATTGGTGCCACATTAACTTTTTTTTTCTTCTTTTGTGTAGACGAAGGCCGTAACAAGGTTAATGATCCCCTCAACAACTGGCAGCAGCCAGATTTGAGGAACATACCAGTACATAGTAGACTTGTGTTTTTTTGTCCATTGAGCTAGCTCATGTGCAACCGAATTGCAAATTTTAGGTTGAAAAGAGAAAATACAAGCCTTTAAACTAGAAGCAAACAACTCAATGTCTTTGAAAATAGCATATGTCCTAGAATCACCATCAAAATGCCCAGAAGAAAAACGATTGATGAGATCTTGAGCATCACTTTCAAATTTTTGCTTCACTGCTTTCTTTAACACCGCCCAGATAGCTCTAGATTAAGCATCTTCAGCAGATTCCACTTCAAAAAACATAGCAGCACAAAAGGAAGCTTTACTTGTATAGTCTCTCATCACATAGTCTGCTCCATTGTTCAAAGAAGAATCATCAAAGGCAGCATCAATATTGCATTTTATCCATCCAGATGATGGGGGCATCCATTTGTCCAGTAAACCAGTAAGTATGGAAGGGCTAATAGGTATTCTGGGTTTTCTGGTAAAAAAAAATAGCTCTAGCACGGTTTAGGACAGCTAAATATGATTCATTAGTATTCTGGAAGACTAACAAATTTCTACCACTCCACAAGGACCATAAAATAGTAACAAACAAACATTGACATTCATCATACAGTTTAGTATTATGATCAGTTAGTCATAACATCAACCACTCAATAAAGGTATTGTTATTAAAGGCCTGGGTATTAACACACAGGGAAGATAAAAACCAAACAGGGATAGCAAAAGGGCATAAGATCAAAGCATGCATGGCAGACTCATTAGGATATAAATATTTAGGCAATCAACCCCATTCATAGGCATTTTAAAATGAAGAACAGTTCTAGCATGTATAGCATTTCTAGCAGCTTTCCAAGTGAAAGTTTGAATTCAATGAGGTATTCTAATTTTCCAAATGCACTTCCAAAGTTTAATACAAAGGGAGGATCTAAATCCTCTTATTCCCAAGTACGCGGATTTAGAGGTAAATCTTCCATCCTTTGAAAGATCCAAAGCCCTCCTCCTATCAGGAGTGCATAACTGACTTAAGGGAATGGTGATGATCTTCACAACAGAAGCATCATCAAAGTGGGTATTCAGTCTACTAATATCCCAAGTTCTATCACTGGGATTAATAAAGTAAAAAGACTTTAATAATAGAGTCAAGGGGGACAAAAAGATTTGAATAAGCGGATCCCACATTGGGGATCCATTTATCACACTAAGGATCAATAAGTTGACCATGCCCCCACAATCCAAGAGATAAAAGGGCTTGATAATCTCCTTGATAACATGTAAACATTTCCAAGTCCAAGAACTGGTACTTGGACACTTGGCATTTAAAAAATTTATATTAGGGAAATACATAGCTTTAAGAATCTGAGCTAAAAGGCAGTCAGGATTTTCTATAATTTTCTAGGCATTTCTGGCAAGCATAGCCAAGTTATTCAACTCTGCTTTCCTGAACTTGAAACCGCCTTCAAACTTGGGGAAACAAAGAATATCTCACCCTAGGAGGTGCAACTTTCTATCCTTAGCGTCTAAAGTTTCCCCCGCCAGAACTTGCAAAGGTGAGAGTCAATTTTCCTACAAAATTATTTAGGAATTAAAAAAGCTCTCATCTGATAGAGGGGAATAGCCTGGACAACATGCTTGATTAAAGTAGATCTAGCAGACTGAGATAGCAGTTTATGAAACCAAATTGAAATTCTAGCATCAACAACTTGTAAAATACTCATGTGAGTCTGGATTTTAGAATCTTGAAAAACAACAGGAGTTCCTAGATACTTCTCACCTAGGTCTCTACTATGAATACCAAAGATATTAGCCAAATTACATTTCAAAGATTCAAGAATTTTTTTACTGAACAAAATACCAGATTTATCAAAATTAATCTCCTGACCAGAGGCTTAAACAATACTTTTGCAGAAAATCCTTAATGGTTTGAAAATCCTTAACATTGGTTTTAGAAAAGAGTCATTAGCAAAGAGAAGATGTGTCATAGGAATGACATCCTTACATATTTTGATACCCTTAACTAAGCATTTACTGGAGAGGGAATTAATGTAAGCAGACATGGCTTCTGAACATATAATGTATAGTTAGGGAGATAAGGGGTTTCCTTGTCTCAAACCTCTCTCAAGTTTTATAAGGCCAGTAGGATTACCATTCAGGAGAACAAAATAAGAAACAGTAGACAGACACTGACCTACAAGATTGACCCAATGATTGGACGTACCCATTTTTTGTAAAACCTTTTCAAGAAAAAACCACTCAAGTTTATCATAAGCCTTAGACATATCAAGTTTTATAACAACAATACCTTCTATCTTCGTATGGTGATTAACAACATAAATGGCCTAATTAGCAAGCAAAATGTTATCAGAAATACACTCTGATTTTTGTAAAACCTTTTCAACACTCAAGTTTATCATAAGCCTACAAGATTGACCCAATGATTGGACATACCCATTTTTTGTAAAACCTTTTCAAGAAAAAAACACTCAAGTTTATCATAAGCCTTAGACATATCAAGTTTTATAACAACAATACCTTTTATCTTCGTATGGTGATTAATGACATAAATGTCCTCATTAGCAAGCAAAATGTTATCAGAAATACTCCTTTTGGGGGCAAAAGCATTATGATTTTAGAAAATAATATTATTCATAAAAGGTTTGAGTCTATTAGCTAAGGTCTTAGATAAAATTTTATATATAAAATTACATAGGCCAATTGGTCTATATTGAGAGACTAACTCATCTAAAGGAACCTTAGGAATGAGTGTTATGTTGGTGTGGTTAAACACCTTAGCAGTGTGTGTTAGAGCATTGATCCGTCAAACTCTCATGCGTTGTTATCTCAAGCATGTTTGTCAATGTTAGTGATCAAAACTATAAGTCTTGATTTCTAGTATATTATAGCTAAGTCTCGGACTAGGATAGAAAGTGTAGTTGACCTCAAGGACTTCATGGCGATTCATCATACAAGTAGAAGAAATACTCAAGGAACCAGTGGAACTTCTCGACAAAAAGGTATGTGAAGACTTGAACTTATCTGTCACTCAAAAGTCTATCTACTCTATCTCCTACTCTTTGAGACAAGAAGTCGTATGATATACATATAGACTTGGATTATACACATTTGGTATTTCGTTCCGAGTATACCTCGCTTATCTATATCTCGAAATATGAGTTGGTAAGCTTTTCGCTTTAACCAAGTTTATCCTTGCCATGTGACAAAAGTCATGATATGTTTCAGTCATCTTGAAAATTTCTTTGACGAGAAATGGTGTAACAACTATATAACGTCCTCTAAGAATGTTTCAATGATTGAAATGAGAGTTTAGATTACATAACCAATGGTGGACATAAGCATTGTTGTGGAAACACATTTATGTATAAGTCTTATTCCTTGAACCAAAGTTTGCGAACTTTGTTGATCAAGAGAACTGGAAGAATGCCGCGAACTCAGTCCACGAACCCGAGAATTTCTGCTGGAGTTGACAAACTATTTGGGTGAAACTAAGTCCGCGAACTCAGTTCCCGAACCCGGTCCGCGAACCGGCGAAGTTCTTATACCCGAGAATTTCTGCTGGAGTTTGTGAACTCTGTCCGGTAACTCAAGTCCGCGAACCTTGTCTGCGAACTTGAGAAGGTTATATATCTGAAGATGATTTCTGAACTTAAACTTAAACTTAAAAAGACTAAGGAATGCAGTTTGCAAACTGTGGCTATAAAAGTTCATGAACCGATTCAAGTAAATCAAATCATCTTTGCTTCAATTGTGTCTTGTGTAGTACATTATATTTCCTTACAATTAAACAACTCTCTAACTAGTTTATTTGAAGTCATTTGAACTAGTTATGGTGAAGAAGAACGTGGTTGATATGGAATGCTCATATGGATAACCATTTGGTTAACTATTGTTGAAACAACAAGTGCATACGTTTGGGTACGGTAACAAACCTAGAAGCGTGCATTTTCAAGTGTGTATAACAAACTAAGTTTTCGATCTAACGGTTGAGAAATATTAACTTGAATCTAAATCAGGTCTTCATCTAACGGTGGATATTGATTGCTTTGTTACCAAGGTAACTTAATTACAAACCCTTATTTGAAAGACTATATAAGGGGAACTCAAGTATCTATGCAAAACTAATCCCCACACCTCACGTGTGATACTAGTTTGCGTGCTAGAGTCGGTTTTCCTTTAACCTTTGGTTTTCTTCTTCTAAAACCAGGTTAACGACTTAAAGAGTTCATTGGGATTGTGAAGCCAGACCGATACTACTTTTATCATAGTTGTGTGATCTGATGTTGCATCTTTTATCGTACGAGTACAATCAAATTGATTAGCTTGAGATTGATATCTCCGATAGGAAAGATATAAAAAGTAATCACAAACATCTTCGTCTCATTATTTGTGAGTCCGCAACATCTTGTTTCACTACCATACGATTAAGATTGTTGTGAGGTGATTGATAACTCTAGGCTGTTCTTCGGGAATATAAGACCGGATTATCAATTGGTTCCTGTTCACCTTGATTATTATCAAAAGACGGAACAAAACCTTTTAGGGTTTATCTGTGGGAGACAGATTGATCCTTTGATAGACTTGTCTGTGTGAGACAGATTTGTTTATTGTCAAAGCCTGCGATTTTGGGTCGTAGCAACTCTTAGTTATGGGTGAGATCATCTAAGGGAATCAAGTGCGCAGTATCCTGTTGGGATCAGAGGCGTAGGGAGTACAACTGTAACTTGAATCAGTGGGAGACTGATTGGGGTTCAACTACAGTCCAGTCCGAAGTTAGCTTGGAGTAGGATAATATCTGTAGAGGCTTAATACAGCGTGTGTTCAATCTGGACTAGGTCCCGGGGTTTTTCTGCATTTGCGGTTTCCTTGTTAATAAAATTTCTGGTGTCTGTGTTATTTATATTTTCGCATTATATTTGTTTATATAATTGAAATAATACAGGTTGTGCGTTTGAATCAATCAATTTGAAATCCGACCTGCAGTTGTTGATTGATATTGATTGATCCTTGGACATTGGTCTTTGGTACCATCCAAGTTATTCCTTATATTTGATTAGAACTCGCAGTTCTTGCTTAAGTAAATCAAATCAAGAGAGAGATATAAACTCTTTGATATACTTTTAATTGATTGAGTCTTGTTGATTCTCTTAAAAGTATATCTGAGTTTGTCCATACAGATTGCTAAGCGAAATATTGAGTGGTGTTGTTAGACCCCCGCTTTTTCAATTAGTATCAGAGCAGGAAAACACGTTCAAGACCTTACAAGTCTGTGTTTGTAGCAATTTGAGTCTGAGGACAGAATCTCTTACGCATACCAAGATGCCTCCTAAAGCTTTCAACTATGACAGTTATCTCGGGAATACCTCAAAGGATTGCTCCTTAGTTGATTCTTCTGAATCCCGATGTAATAATCCAAATCATTTTCTTAGGTTTAACTAAACCCATTAGTAAACTCCACACGTAGAGTGCCTAACTCTCTAATACTCAAGTGTTTCTAACACTTTTTAGGTTGCCTAAATAGTAAGGGCTAATGTCTAAATAGAGAGTCTGCCTTAACCAAAGTCTTGGGTGCTGTAATAGTGATACATGCAACTAAACACGTGTCACAATGAGTCGGAGGAAACGAAGGTGGCTTTGTCTATTTATTTTTTTCCATTTATTTCTTCGGAGGGGTGTATGGCTTTTCTCATTTTTTTTGATTTCTTTTCTTCCTCTGATGGATTCTCTGATTCCCTGAAAATTGAGAGAACTCGACTAAAATCACAAAAAGGTTATAATCTCTACGGACAACCACTTCTAGTTGCTAATGGCGTTCATGTTGATTGAATTATAATCGGAGAAGATGAATTTTTTTCTCTTCAACTCAGTAACTTGAATTTTATGGAAAGTGGTTCTCACCCAATTGATCCAAAGATTCATAACAAATTGCAAGTTTTTGCATCGCACTGTATGCATGAATGGTTGGGTACTTTCTGTAAATTCCTGATTGAAGTGAATTTGTGAAAAACAGAGAAATTAGGGTTCATATAAATTTTGGGGCTTTTCTTCCTTATGTATATTTCATTTTCAAATGCTTGAATGGGTTTTCACAGATTTATTTAAATCTCGGTCTTGTTGTGATGTTTAGCCAAATTTCTTATCTAACTGGATTAGACTTAATCCTAATAATGGTTATCGTATGGTTTATGATCAGTGCATTGAATTTTAGGGGAAATGATTGTGTTGCATTTTTCTATTTTCTTTTGTGAGTGCTATCAAGGCCTGTAAATGTTGGGATTCTGGTAGAGTTCGTTTTTGCAGAATAAAGGAGCCTTATGAAGGTGGTAGAGTTCGTTTTTCCCAACATAAAGGATTCTGGTAGAGTTCGTTTTTCCCAACATAAGAAGTCTCTCTCTGGGTATCAATTTTGCTGCAACGTTGGTGGTCAGTCACCCACAAAGGTCAAGTTAAGTAATCTCAACATTTCCCTGATTTTGCATTCAATTAATGAGTTAATGAAATGCTATTGTGTGCAAGTGAAATTCATGTATTATTTAATTTCTAATTAAAATCCAAATTAGTTACAGATTAGTTTTCAAGAGTGGTACGCTGAAAGGGAAATGCCAAGATTGCTATGTACAGTTGCCTTGTATTAAATGATTATTAGCTTATATGTTAGATAGCTTTGATGTGAGCAATGATAAGTTTTACAATAGAGGAAAAGATATAGATGCATAGTTGATTTTGCTTGCCATATTAGAAAAATACGTCACTATAGCAGTAATAGTATTCACGCCTTGTTTTGTTTTTTTCCCCTTAAATGAACGCCATGAAAGAATCGACTACGAACTAACATTAGGAACTTTCAAGATGAACTAGGAACTGGAACTAGAGCAGTCCCTATTAGGCTAGTAATCGTATACCGTCTGATAAAAAGATCACCTTGTTGATTGTTCGTAGTAAACCGGTGATCCTTTATTCTATTCCTATGGGATTGGGAGCTTTTATTATCTGTGAATAATGATGGATTGTCCCTTTGTATGCTGATGGTTTGCGGGTAGTACTGGGAAATGTTTTTATTCTTTTAGATGCGCAAGTGAGATCATTTCCCAAATATTGACGGCTAACCTGGGATTTCATTTCTCGTCAAGCTCAAGTTTGCAATGTTGTCGTTTTTTTACATTTTAAATGTTTAGATTCGGTGCTAGCTAGTGCGGGTCTGATGCATAATTGTTTCCATGTATATACTAAGCACCCTAAATTGAATTGGTTAGAAATAAAAAAGAATCTATCACCTGGGTGAGTGGTGACTAGCTATTCTTGCTTGCGATATGCATACTATCACATTGTTATGAATTTTAGTGCTACTGGTAGATAATTTTAGCTCCATTTAAAATGGTTAGTTATTGGGCTTCATGGATTTAATTCCTTTTGAATTCATGAAACAAGCATATCGGGAGTTTGATGAAAATTCTAAAAGGAGGGAAAATTGTTAATTTATGCGTTTTGTCTTTGGTGTCAACTATTCATGTCATTTGATTTGCTTGATAATTTTGTTATTGTTTAACCATGACTACAGGATTTGTACCTATGAGTTTGTGCCGTCCTGGACGTAATATGTTCAAACATAGTGATGGATGTTTGGTGCAGAGTATACAAAAGGCTAATGGAAACTTTAGTCAATAGTCTGAGTTTAGTTTCTGAAGTGTCTTTGTAGGACCTTACCAACAAGGTACTTTATGGGATTCTTGTAAAAAGACTTGGTACGGTGTCTCCCTTCTCTAGTCTCCTTGTATTACATAAATTGAAAATGTCATTTTAGTTTGTGTTATGTATACACTAAGTGAAACAGTAAGAAGGGAAGCAATAATACTTCAAATTTGGCATATAACTTTTGTATTCATTTTACTTAAATTAGTAGATTGGGAAAAGGTGTTGGTTGAGCTAAATGTTGATGTTCTACATTTTAATGATAATCTGTAGCGTTTCGAATGTGGTTAGACGATTGTGGTAGTTCATACTATCTAAATACGAAGGATGACGAACTACGGTCGTGCTTGATCCCTTCGAGCAACAGAGAGGGTACGTAGGCAGCAGTTATGCGGTTCAACACAACTCTACAAGGTTGTTCATATCATCTGAAAGTCTTGGTTACTGTTTCGCAGTTCATACCATCTATTTAGAGATGATTGCAACCTTGGCAAGTATGTATCATGGGCAACTGGTCAATGATGGCAGGTAACCAGAACTACCTTAATTTTGGCAACTGGCTGTCAGTTATTTTTGGGCAATTGGCCCGTGTTAATTTTGGTAATTGGTCGTCTGTTATTTTTGGGTAATTGGCCCGTGTTAATTTTGGTAACTGGTCGTCTGTTATTTTTTGGCAATTGGCCCGTGTTAATTTTGGAAACTGGCCGTCTGTTATTTTTTGGCAATTGGTCTGTGTTAATTTATTTTGGCAACTGGCCATCTGTTATTTTTGGGCAATTGGTCTGTGTTAATTTTGGTAACTGGTCGTCTGTCATTTTTGGGCAATTGGCCCGTGTTAATGTTGGAAACTGGCCATGTGAATTTTTAGGATCGGCAACTAGCGTTGGTTATCCTTGACAACTGGCCAATGTTTATCTTTGCAAGGCAAATCTTGAGTAGGTTCGAAAAATTTGAAGGACGTTTTTTTTTCCGAGTGGCGTATCAGAGAGTCGGAATTTGCCAAGCGGGTCAAAACCCGATTCATTGGAAACCCAGATTTTCTGGTCTGTCACACCCGAGGTAGGAAGATTGTCTCATCTTGTGTTGACCACTCTTCCTCCAATGAGACATTGGACATAATGGCAAAAGCTGAAATGGAGCTCACCAGAATTACAGAAAATTCTACTGAGTTTGTTGATCTTCAGAATCATGATCAACTCGTCGATGAATTTGAAAAGTTTATTGATCGAGAACGTGTACTCTATAACATTATTGAGTCCTTTTCTAAGGATATTGAGAAACTCCTTCAAGAAACTAATTTACAGCATGAAAAATTAGTGTTCTCGAAAAGATGGTCAGAGAAGGCTCAATTAGAGAGAAACGCTTGATCAAGACGCATTCATCTGATCTTGACAGACTTCGTGTTGAAAAGGAGAAACTAGAAGCATCCCTTTCACTAGCCGATGAACAGTGCAAGTCCTTGGAAAAAGGATAACTCTGTCCTAAGGAGAAATTCTTCTATTCAAACTGAAACTGATATACAGTACATGAAGAAATACTCTCCAGGAGAAGATTGTGTCAAGAAAAGTTTTCATAACTTACCATCTTCTCACAGGGCCGTGAAGTTAAAACAGATGTCGTTTTTTGCTTCTCCTCCACGAACCTGTACTTTCTATGGAAAAGGAAATCACTATGCTATCCGTTGTTTTGTCAGGAAGAAACAAATTTCTAAACTTCGTAATTTGCTTCTTTCCACTGTCAATGGATTAAATAGTCACTCGACTACTGCAGTGAACCTCATGCTCACAAGAAACCAGGCATCTTATAAAAATGATCTCTTTCCTAAAAATCATTACATGACTTTGGTGCATTCTAGTGGTATAAATTCTTGTGCTGCTAATGAAAGCATGTCCTGTGCTTATAAGAACAACTCTGGTAAATAAGTCTAGAGTATGGAGACCCATTTCGTAAAATCCTCTAGAACCGATCTCTAGAGGTCCTAAACTCAGTAATCAGAAAGCCTCTTTTCATGTCCTGTTCTTGAACCAAGGGAAAACAAGAAATGCTGAGGTCAGATATCCTGGTGAAAATCACAACTACTCTCTCAAAACCTATGGTGAAACTATGTATGCCTCTGCTACCTAGTAGCAGAAAGTTCCGTTCTTGTATCTAACTTGAGAGATACAAGGATGATGTTTGAGAGATGCTCGAGTGATTAGCTGATTTTCATCACTTTTTTATGTTTGATATCTTACGATGTGAGTTTTTAATATTTCTTTCTTTCATCACTGTGACCTTTCTTTTTAGGGCTAGAGAAATTTTGAAAGCGACACAGTATGCAGTTTTTCTGGTTAGGTCCAATTTTTGGCATATGGCTTAGTCCACGAACGTCCATATATCCTCAAGGAACTCTAGGGTTTCTATCTAGGGTGTACACTTGAACATATATTATCTCATATATGCGTTCATTAATCTTCAGAAAGGAACTCGATGGAAACTGTTCCCAAAGAAGAACTTAACCCTACTGTAGAGGATGATCTCAAAGGAAGTGATCTTGCTCAAGAGTTTATTATGAAGAAGATGCTTGAAAGGAAAGAGTATAACTGTTGGATTGGAGAATCTGTCAAGGATTTAATTCTCGTTCAGAATGAAGTAAAGAACGAACTTGCTAACCTTCAACTGCAGATAAACCATCTTATTTATGGACAGACAAAAATCCTTGGTACTCAGAATATCTTGATTAGGAATCAGAAGAAAGTTATTCTTGACTGCGCTAAGGCTCGACATTTTGCTCGCATTATTGATCGAAAAACTAATTTTCTCACTCATGAACATGGGGTCTCTACGGTCAACAAAATCAAGATATCAGTGATTCCTATTTCGATGGACCATTCCAGAGGTATGAAATCATCAAGGAAAACTGAGTTTTATTTATGTTGCCTAGTATTTCTTCTTTTTAATTTAGTTGGAAGAATAACTAGTGCTTTGAATAGCAATGATTGTGACTACACATAGCTAGTATTTTTCATCTTCTTGTTCTTTTAGGTTTATTGGTTTAAATTCTAAAAACTTTTTAGAGGATGATGTTTTGCAGTATTAATCTTTATGATTTGTTAAATTGCAATTTGTTATGGGATATTGATGTTTACGTCCGTGAACTATGTTTGTTCCATACTTTGTCAAAAGTAAAGTCGTTCGTGATCGGTATTCACGTATTGGTAAAAGAATGAATGGACTTTTGACAAATACAAAAGTTAAGCCTATATTGTCAAATATTTGATGGAAGATAGGTTAAAATATTTTGTTTTCAAGGATTATGTCTATTAATATCGTTATGCAAACAGTGGTGGAAAATAAAATGAATCCTTGTGTATTCCGCAGTATTGATCATCCCTGATCCATATTTTATGTATTACTGTGAGGTTCCGTAATGTATCCTCTGTTGAGCACTATACAACAAAGTTGATTTTTTAGCTTAGTTGGTGTTACGTGAGATATGTTATGTCGAGCATATTGAACTAAATTAATCATCTTGTTTGGTTATTTAGTTATTGCTCCGTTAGTTTTCTTATGTCGAGCAAAACAAATGACAATTAAATTGATTACTTTTGTGATTAGTTTGGTTGTGTATTCCAATTAGATTAATTATGGGTTCTCTTGTAATTAATCTAGTTGAGTATTTTCGTGTCTCCATAAGTTCTCTTATGTTGAGCATAATCAATTGAATTGATCACTTTTTGTGTTTAATTTGATTGTGTATTCCAATTAAATTAATCATGGGTTTACTTGTGATTAATTTGATTGAGTTTTTGGATATAGGAAATCATTCTCATGATTTTTTTGTGCCCAATCAAAATCCTTCTTTTCTTTCGAAATTAAGGTCGCTCTTTTTGTTCCTTCAGGAATGACATCAAATGGGGGGAGAGTTCTTTTGAATTTGTGTTTAATGGTCATAACTTGAGGGGTGTGCGGCTGTGGAATTTTAGAGGGGTTATCTTGTATCTTTAAACTCCTTGATGAATGCATTTAGCTTCGGCTTTATGATTGCATGTAAATTAGTTGGTATGTATTTTTTATTTTTGTCATGAAATGTCTCTCTCGGAAATTTCATTATGATCCCGTTCTTGTACCTTTGCCAATTTTATTGACAAAAAGGGGGAGAATTAATATGTAGTTCACACTACAAATACATATGGTTTTCGGATCATTGTGTAAGGCGGAGTTGTTTCCATGTGAGATGGAGTATTGACTAAGGGGGAGTGATACATATCACCATAGTATTATTGTTGAAGTTATGATACAATTGAACTTTGACGCAGTGTAATAATACTATGACACTGTATAACAATGATCGAGAACTATGTTTTCTCATTGATAAATCTTCAGATCTTCAACAGCGGTGATGCTAAACTTACAACCTTGGGATCATTGGAGTACTTGGAAGTGACGAAGATTTCGAGGAATGTTGAAGATTAGACATATGGAATAGGAAATAGTAAAGTTTCTTTATCTTTTTTGTATTCCATATGTATTGATAGTTTTGTCACTAAATTTGACAAAGGGGGAGATTGTTAGAGCATTGCTTAGTCGAACTCGCATGCGTTGCTATCTCAAGCATGTTTGTCAATGTTAGTGATAAAAACTATAAGTCCTGATTTATAGTCTATTATAACTAAGTCTCGGACTAGTATAGAAAGTGTAGTTGAGCTCAAGGACTTCATGACGATCCATCATACAAGTAGAAGAACTACTCAAGGAACCAGTGGAACTTCTCGACAAAAAGGTATGTGAAGACTTGAACTTATCTATCACTCAAAAGTCTATCTACTCTATCTCATACTCTTTGAGACAAGAAGTCGTATGCTATATATATAGACTTTGATTATAAACATTTGGTATTTCGAGCCGAGTATACCTCGCCTATCTATATCTCGAAATATGAGTTGGTAAGCTTTTCGCTTTAACCAAGTTTATCTTTACCATGTGAAGAAAATCATATATGTTTCAATCATCTTGAAAATTTCTTTGACGAGAAATGGTGTAAAACCTATATAACGTCCTCTAAGAATGTTCAATGATTGAAATGAGAGGTTAGATTACATAACCAATGGTGGACATAAGCATTGTTGTGGAAACGCATTTATGTATAATTCATATTCCTTGAACCAAAGTTTTCGAACTTTGTTGATCAAGAGAACCGGAAGAATGGCGCGAGCCAAGTCCGCGAACTGCCGAAGTTCTCAAAACCGATAATTTCTGTTGGAGTTGACAAACTATTTGCGTGAAACTAAGTCCGCGAACTCAGTCCGCGAACCCAGTCTGCGAACCGGCGAAGTTCTCATACCCAAGAATTTCTGCTGGAGTTTGTAAACTCTGCCCGGTAACTTAAGTCCACGAACCTAGTCTGCGACCTTAAGAAGGTTATATATTTGAAGATTATTTTTGAACTTAAACTTAAAAACACTAAGGAATGCAGTTTGCAAACCGTAGCTATAAAAGTTCATGAATCGATTCAAGTGAATCAAATCATCTTTACTTCAATTATGTCTTGTGTAGTAAATGAGATTTCCTTGGAATTGAACAACTCTCTAACTAGTTCATTTGAAGTCATTTGAACTAGTTATGGTGAAGAAGAACGTGGTTGATATGGAATGCTCATATGTCTTACCATTTGGTTAACTATTGTTAAACCAAAAAGTGCATACGTTTGGGTACGGTAACAAATCTAGAAGCGTGCATTGTCAAGTGTGTATAAAAAGCTAAGTTTTTGATCTAACGGTTGAGAAATATTAGCTTGAATCTAAATCAGGTCTAACGGTGGATATTGATTGCTTTGTTACCAAGGTAACTTAATTGCAAACCCTGATTTGAAAGACTATATAAGGAGAACTCTAGTATCTGTGCAAAACTAATCCCCACACCTCACGTGTGATACTAGTTTGTGTGCTAGAGTCGGTTCTCCTTTAACTTTTGGTTTTCTTCTTCTAAAACCAGGTCAACGACTTGAAGACTTCATTGGGATTGTGAATCCAGACCGATACTAATTTTATCATAGTTGTGTGATCTGATCTTGCATCTTCTATCGTGCGAGTACAATCAGATTGATTGGCTTGAGATTGATATCTCCGATAGGCAAGATATAAAAAGTAATCACAAACATCTTCGTCTCATTGTTTGTGATTCTGCAACATCTTTTTTCGCTACCATACGATTAAGATTGTTGTGAGGTAATTGATAACTCTAGGCTGTTCTTCGGGAATATAAGAGCGGATTATCAATTGGTTCATGTTCACCTTGATTATTATCAAAAGACGGAACAAAACCTTTTAGGGTTTATCGGTGGGAGACAGATTGATCCTTTGATAGACTTGTCTGTTTGAGACATATTTGTTTATTCTCAAAGCCTGCGGTTTTGGGTCGTAGCAACTCTTAGTTGTGGGTGAGATCAGCTAAGGGAATCAAGTGCGCAGTATCCTGCTGGGATCATAGGCATAGGGAGTACAACCGTACTGTAGCGCCCTCAAAGCTAGCAGCTGACTAATCCAAGAGATTAACCTAAATAAGAGGCACTAAAAATATAATTCATTAAATTAAACATTTAATTAAGAAATCTACTACAAAAATTAACCCAAAAACTAGCCCCGCTCTGAAATATATATATATATATATATGTACGGAAACGTCTCTCAAATGATACATATACAATAGTCATTTAGTTTACAAAAAGAATATAAATCATAATAAACATAGCAGAAGTTAACAAACTGCGGACTCGACTCCTTGAAGCTTTCGTTGCGCAACTCTGATCTGTCTCTGAAACTGAAAGTAGTAATGGGTGAGCACATCATCCCTAAAAAGGGTGCCCCGTAGGAATAACATTTAACTTTAATGCAATCATTGGAAATGATTTGAAAACAATTCTTGTTTTCCTTAAACACTAAACACAACTAATTTCACAGCAGTAAACATCATGTATATGGAACTAACTCCTTCTTCAAACAATGCAATATATTGAGTGTCGACCAATTCCTTACACACCCTATTAGTTTATGCTGGTGTCGACCAATTCCTTACACACCTAATACGCATAAAATCTCAAATTCATGTAGATATAAATGAAGGAGCAGTATCCTATATACCACACATGGAAACTCTTATTTCCAGATAGGTGTCGACCAATTCTTTACACACCTATCATTTTCCTAATAGGTGTCGACCAATTCCTTATACACCTATTAGGCATACAAATAGAAATTCTTATTTCCCAAACAATTCATAAAGACAAACAAAGCATTACAATTCCTTTCCAAGTAATGGAAAGATTTAAAGAATCAACAATACTTTCGGGATTTAAAATAAAAACAATGCATGGAATACACAATCAGGCGATGCATGAATTTGTTAAACATAAACTTTTGTAATAGAAAACAGCAATAATCACAAAGGAGTTAAATGTATTCCCACCTCTTTTGATGACAAGCCACGCCTCCCTCGAGATCCACGATCCACTGGTTCATCCCTTGAATCGATCGTTGTTAATATAGACTAACTGTTAATCACAAAAGAAGTATAAGAATCTAGCCAAAATGGCTCACACAAGAATCATACAGTCTATCTAATGGTTCTAATCCTATTTATGACCTTACACCTCTTGATTCTCTATCTTTAGCATATTTAGCATAACTAAGGTTTACTAATTCAATTAAGTTGATTATATAGTCCATTATCTAAGTCGTATGGATATCTACAAATTTGTAGAAGAAACCAAAGTCTAATTCGTACCATAAGTGGTCCAATTCATCAAACTAAAAAAACTAACTCTAAGACCAAGTCCACGAACCCGTCCCATTAATCTAAGGCCCAGTCCATCTGAGTCAACTAACAGTCACTAACGGTAAACGTCAGTCAGAGGTCAAGTCAACAGTCAAGGTCAGGTCTAGTCAAAGTCAATGGTTTACTGGTCTGGTCACTGAGTCAAACCGATTCAAATCAGGTGTACAGGGTCAACTCGACTCAGTCAGATTAACTGAGTCAGCTAAACAAATTGAATCAGACTGAGTAAGCTCAGTCAGACAGTTTAAGGGTTCTTGTCACATAACTGCACTATAACTCTACAAGATAACTCAAGTTAAACTTCAATCTTCTTATTGCATCGATTCAAATAAAACTTCAAATCTCAATTACAATTACAAATTATGCCTACCTGCAATTGCAGTAGTTGCAAGCTTTTCAACACAAACAAACCAGCACAGCTAAACTGCCAATACATCTCTAGAACTCTCAATTCAACCTTTCTTTTACTTCTCAGTTTCATTGTCATTTCCTATAACCTTGTACTTCACCAGACCATACCCCATGCAACATCTCAATTCAGTTCCACTACAACCCCTGTAACCCATCACAGTTATCTGTAACCCAATACAAACTGCATCATAGCTTCAACCTCAATTCAGACATCCATAATTATCCCATATGATACCCTGTAATCACTCATTCATCTAAACCATAACAATGCCAATTCTAACACATTTAAACTTCAATAACAACAATCATCATTGTCAATTGAACGAACTCGGCTACTTCAATAAACATAGCAACCTTACTTCAACATCATTTCCATCATCATCTGCAACCTCAACTCAATCATCTTAATCAAATATTTAAGAACATCAACTTCCTGAATCATCTTTATATCAACAATACTTTGTTAATCAATTTTAAACTAAACTACAACCACATCTTCAACCTAATTCATCTAAAACTCATATTCATTCATAATCACCCAATCTCAATAATTAATACCATCCAAATTAAAATACTATAACTAAATCAATTTAAAGACTTACCCAAGTATCAACATCCGCTGAATTGCTTTTCCCCCAATCCAATTCTACTGAAACCCTAAAACCACTTTGAGAAAGAACACATGAACCCTAATTCTTCAATTTCTCGTATCGAATTCCCAAATAACACAACAAACTTCTTCTTCATGATCTGTTCCTAAAACCCATTCTTATTTTCATCTCAATCATCACCAAATCAAATTCTAAACTCTTCTTTAAGGTTGTCCTGAGAAACCCTAACTCTTAACTTCTTTGATTCATCATCAACATAACTTCAGAACCTTGATTCAACCATAACCCTTTCGTTCTTTATCCTTCAACAACACTATATCATCATTAAATCCACACCAACCCTAACCTTGATTTACAGAAATAAAACTATCCTCTTCTTCCCGTTCTCAATCAACCACAACACCATCACCTTCGTCTCTAATCATCTACCAGTACTTCTAGTTTGAGTTCCCTTAATCAAATCTTACTCAACTCTCACAGAAAATCGATGAAGAAGAACAGAAGAGAAGAAGAAAAAGAAGATGAAAGAAGAAATAAGAAAGTAAAGAGAAAATGAGAGTTTATCCTCTCGATACGTGTAGATAAGACCAAGGTTTGTTAATGGGACACCTTAAAATGATAAGGGCATCCGGGTCGGCTAAAACACCAAATGCTTATTTTGCCTTTCACACGGATCCGATGATATCTTCTTCGTCTGGTATCCGATGACACGTTCGAGTAGTCTAATCCACGTAACTTTTCGATACCTTGTCAATGATACTAGTTTCGTATCTAGATCGTTGTTAGATTAATTCCTATCAATTATCGTTCGTGTTAAACTAATTGAGTTATTATCATTTAATTCGTCACTTGACCGATCTAATAGCGTAGACGAGCTTGAGGGTTCTTACATTTTCCCCACCTTATACATTTTCGTCCTCGAAAATCAAACCATCATTCTGGTCTTCAAAAATTCCTCACCTTATAGAATAATCCCATCTCCTGTCTAAGCGTAAACAATATAAAACAACACATAAACCTAAATGGTCTTCTACAACTAAGATTAAAATTTGTAGTTGTTTAAGGGTGAAAACGGTTTCTGCTGATTTCAGTAATTTCGGATTTGTGGGTGAGAAACGAGTTTAAACCCTAAAAAATGTACAACAATGGAGTACTTTACATTCAAGAGATCAATCTGTACAAATCCGGTCTAAACCAAGAAATGGCCGTTCCAGACTTGCTTCGGTCACAAAGAGGAAGAGAAGGGTTGGTTTTGGGGAGGGAAGCTAAGAGAGTGTTGAAACCAGAATAGTTGACCCTGGAAGAGTAGTTGTTTTGTGACTTGCATCAGAAAGTGGGAAGCTAACAGATGGGAAAGATAGCAAACGTTTTTTGAGTGTTGTATGCTCCTGGACAGAACTTTTTGTTCAGTGAAAATAGGTAAGACCTACTTATACAAGTCGAAGTGAAACGTACTCTGGTCTCGTAAGAAATGGAAAACGGATGAGTAAATGGGAGGAGGTGGTAACCGGTAAAGCCTGGAATTGATGTTCCATAAAAGAAAGTGTTTCACCATTACTCCTTGTATTTACTAACCGCCTCATCCTTATGACACTATCTTATAACGGGCGTAGTGTACGCCACACGCTGTAAACCGCCAAACCAATACCCAATGAGCATCCCCCAGTTTGTGACATGTGTTGATGTCTCGAGTGTTTTTGTGGAAAACATGTAGTATGTTGTTGTTCGGCAAGTTGAGCTTGGGAGACTTGCCGGCTCGGTAGTGACCTTCGACGGTCGAGATTTTGCATCTTGAGAGGAAGGGTAGCCGTTGATTATTGCAACCCTTCGTTTGGTATCCAGTGGCATGAAAGCATGGTCGGTACGGCTTTAATATGGCCTAGTTTAGGCGCGGCCAAAAGTTAAGGTTTTGGCTTTGTTTGGGCGCGACCAAACTAGGGCTTCGCCTAGGGCCAAAGGTTTCCATGCGTTAGTTGGTAACCTTGAACGGCTAAGATATGCATCTTATATGGAAAAGTGGTCGTTGATCTTCGCAAGCCTTTGTTTTGGTATCCGCATAGGGAAGGCCGGCATGGTATGGCGTGGCAAGGTGGTTGGCATGCCATTGGCACATGTGGCATGGCTGGCATGCCTTGGCGCGGTTTGGGCGTGGCCGAAACAAAGGTTTTGGCGTTGGGCCAAATGTTACCATGCGTTGGTTGGAGACTTTGGATGGCTAAGATTTGCATCTTAGATGGAAGGATGGCCGTTGATCATCGCCAACCTTTGTTTTGGTAACCGCATAGGGAAGGATGACATGGTATGGCGCTACAAGGTGGCTGGCATGCCATTGGCACATGTGGCATGGCCGACATGCCTGGGCGCGGTTTGGGCGTGACCAAAACTAGGGTTTTGGCGTTGGGCCAAAGGTTACCATATGTTGGTTGGTGACCTTGGACGGTTGAGATTTGCATCTAAGATGGAAGGGTGGCCATTGATTGTCGCACGCCTTCGTTTTGGCAGCCGTGAAGGGAAGGCCGGCATGACATGGCTTAGTCGCGGCAAGGTGGATGGCGCGGCATGCCTTGGCGTGGTTTAGGCACGGCCAAACTAGGGTTTTGGCGTTGGTACAAAGGTTACCATGTGTTGGTTGGTGAACTTGGACGGCTGAGATTTGCATCTAAGATGGAAGGGTGGTCGTTGATTGTCGCATGCCTTCGTTTTGGCAGCCTTGAAGGGAAGGCCGACATGGCATTGCTTAGGGGCGGCAAGGTGGATGGCGCGGCATGCCATTGGCACATGTGGCATGGTTGGCATGCCTTGGCGTGGTTTAGGCGCGGCCAAACTAGGGTTTTTGCATTGGGCCAAAGGTTACCATGCGTTGGTTGGTGACCTTGGACGGCTGAGATTTGTATCCAAGATAGAAGGGTGGCCGTTGATTGTCCCACGCCTTCGTTTTGGCAGTCGTGAAGGGAAGGCCGGCATGGCATGGCTTAGACACGACAAGGTGGATGGAGCGGCATGCCATTGCCACATGTGGCATGGTCGGCATGCCTTGGCGCGGTTTAGGCGCGGCCAAACTAGGGTTTTGGCGTTGGGCCAAAGCGGCGACCTTGGACGGCTAACTAAGATGGAAGGGTGGCCTTTGATCATCGGACGCCTTCGTTTTGGTAGCCACATAGGGAAGGCCGGCATGGTATGGCGCGTTAAGGTGGTTGGCATGCCATTGGCACATGTGGCATGGCATGCCTTGGCGCTGTTTGGCGTGGCCAAAACTAGGGTTTGGGCCAAAGGTTACCATGCATTGTTTGGAGACCTTGGATGGATAAGATTTGCATCTAAGATGGAAGGGTGGTCGTTGATTGTCGCACGCCTTCGTTTTGGCAGCCGTAAAGGGAAGGCCTACATGGTATGGTTTAGGCGCGGCAAGCCATTGGAACATGTGGCATGGTCGGCATGCCTTGGCGTGGTTTAGGCGTTGACAAAACTAGGGTTTTGGCGTTGGGCCAAAGGTTACCATGCGTTGGCTGGCAACCTTGGACGTTTAAGATTTGCATCTAAGATGGAAGGGTGGCCGTTGATTGTCGCACGCCTTCGTTTTGGCAGCCTTAAAGGGAAGGCCGGCATGGTATGGTTTAGGCGCGGCAAGGTGGCTGGCACGGTGATGTGATTTGTAGATAGTGGTAAAAGTGGTTCGATTTTCAGACTTGTGAAGGATACTAATTAAACTTAAATCTTAATATTAAAATAGAAAACTCACTAAAAATTATAGCAAACTCAATCAAAGATGATATCAATACTAAAAGAAACACTGAGGCTAAGATTCCACTATTTTCCAAGTTTAAAGTGATTAAGCCAATACTTATATTTATGCAATTTTCTCGTTTAATTTGATTCTAAAGTATTGCAACAAATATATTTTCAAAAGTAATAATTGTAAATACCAAGTATGAAGCATCAAAAGTATTAAAACTAAGCATACTCCATCAAAATAGATCACAATCACTCAAATAAAAATCATATTCAATAATAGTTCAAGGCAAATAATCATATAATTATTGCAAATAAAAAGATAAAATAGAATATACCACTTTTTGTTGGAAAAATAGCTTCCTCTATCTCCTCAGCAATGTGGTTTAGCTCCTCATATTAATCATGATCTCAAAATATGTGTTTGTTTCTCAAAAGATGATTAAAAGAGTGAAAATTAATAACACAGACTGTTTGCAACAGTGTATTGGTGTTGCAAAACATCTGTTACAATGGAACTGTTACAGAAAAACTGTTGCTTTGTCGCTGATTTAAGACTGCCCTGAAATAAGACTGCCCTGAACAGCTTAATGTTCTTCAGCTGTTAAACAGCGACACTTTTCTGCGACTGTCTAGCGAGGGTCAATGTTCTTCAGCTGTTCTTCTTCTTCAACTGCAGCAGCAGCAGAAACAGAGTTTGGTAAAGCTCTGATTTCTTCTTCTCTGGCTCTCCTTAGGTTCCCAAACTCTCGAAACCTCTTCTATATGAGCCAAGACATCTATTTATATCAAAAATACCGATTAAATCTCTCTCAAATCTTCCAAAATCTCTTTCCTTCTCTTCACGGCCAAGTTGCGACAATTTCTTGTTTTATGATTTCTACGCGTTTCTGAGCTTTCCTTTTTATTCTAAACTCTTCCTTAGATAGATACAAATCTTTGGGAAGGTTTCCAGCGTTTTAATCACTCTAAAATTCCCTAAAACAGGTCATACACGTGACTTTCCATATTTTATTATTGTGAGAAAAATCCGTCGATTGAGCCCAATCTAATCGATTTAAACACCCATATCAGATTCCTAGACCCATAAGGAGTCTATCCTATGAAAATCAGAGGTTTAATCGACCTCAAACTCCTCCAAATCATGATTTCCAAAACTGCTCTTTAACTACACTTTTTTCCCGCCAAAATCCTTTTTTTTTGAATGTTGAAGATGGTTGCCCCTTATCCAGAGTAGGGGTGCGATTAGCAACTGCCTGGAAATGGGATGCCCCTTAGTAATTAGGTTACCCCTTATCCAAAGTGAGAGTCCGAATAGCAAATGTCCTCCGGGTGCTTTCCGACAACTTTTCGAGCCAATTTTTTTCAAAAATGTTTATTAGCCAAAAATACCTACAAATAAATAAAACACCATAATAAGTACAAAAATGAGCCCTAACAATGTATAGAATCGAGACAAATCGGACACAAAAATGTGTCTATCAAATACCCCCAAACCTATTATTTGCTAGTCCTCGAGCAAAAATAAAATAGAAATAAAATCCTAACTCACTGTCGCAGGCATCGTCGATTGCATTTAGCGTATGCAATAAGCCTTTAAACCCCTAGGTGTCCCTAGTGGCGGAAAGTTGTCTCTGGAGGGCTTACCAGAGGTATACCCACAAAACCTTTTTACTTCAGACCCTAGCTATCTACACAGAACCTTGGAAGGAACTAATGAATCTCCTTGGTTTGCATACTTATTGACTACAGGAGGAAGTACCCTGATGCGAAATTCCAAATGTTGTACACGAGTTTGTACTCAAGCATACTAAAATTCATATGAAGTGACAGAGCTCTACTCAGATAGTCGCACTATGGACATCAATATCCGGAGTCAAAACTAATCGCATGGATAGATCAAGAAGATGGATATAGAAAAACATAGATGGTTTTGATGTTTACTAGGTGAACGGCGTTTCTCATATCTGTCTGAAGGCCTCCGCCAAAATGAACCTATCCTAATGGACTGAGATACTAGCCTGACTAATATCAACACACTGGCATATACAAGGGAACTAGTGATTGATAATCCTAACTCTAGGTCAACACAACTGGCATATACAAGGGTTCAAGTGGTCGACTTTATTGAATTTATTCCAGTTGGTCAGATGGTCTGGTCTTTTTTTTTTTTTGTTGGTATCTCAATCACTCTAATTCACCCTAGCATTAGAGAAACATAGTTTAAAACCAAAACAAAATAAAATCAGAAGTGAAAAGGACTCAACGAGATATGGTGAAACTATCATGTTATTTCTAACACCTGAGCTCTGTGCTTTTATGAATAGACTCTTTAGATGTTTCCATCTAGTCAGATTGGTTCCTCAACTCCTACAACCAAAATGCTTCCATCCACTTAGATTGGTTAGTGCCATCCTTAATAAGCATAAATTTCTAGGCTTTGGAGTTTAATTATTGCAACGAAAAGGTAACAAAAAGTTCTACCCCACCCCCAAACTTAAATCTAACATTGTCCTCAATGTTTCTAATCAAAGAACAGTACCAAAAATATAAGTAACATGAGGAAATAGTAAAGAGAGAAGTCGGAAAGATAGTACCTGGGTGAAGTGTAACCAAAAACCTACAAAAATATTATACAACATACAAAATCGCCTCGATGGTCAATCAATGTAAACAGGGTCCTCCAGAGGGACCTCCTCAACATCACCTGTAGGAAAAGGCTCTAAAAAGGGCTTCAATCGCTGACCGTTAACATTCGAAGAACTACTACCATCTGGTGTCTCAATCTCAACAGCGCCATGAGGAAAAACAGTACGGACCAAAAGGACCGGTCCACCGAGAGCGCAACTTCCCGGAGAATAGATGCAAACGAGTGTCATACAGAATAAATTTTTGACCTGGAGAAAATTACTTTCGTAAAATATTTCTATCATGCACAAGTTTCATTTTGTTCTTATACTCCTTAGCACTATCGTATGCATCTCTACGAATCTCGTCCAACTCATTGAGATGGAGCTTTCTTTGAGCTCCTGCCTTGTCAAGTGAAAAGTTTAAGTTCTTAATAGCCCAATAGGCTCGATGCTCTAACTCAACAGTAAGGTGACATGTCTTGCCAAACACTAAATGATAAGGTGACATTCCAATGGGTGTCTTAAACGCAGTACGGTAAGCCCATAAGGCATCAATAAGCCTCGACGACCAGTCTTTCGTATTTGGATTAACTGTTTTCTCTAGAATACGTTTAATTTCCCTATTGGAAACCTCTACCTGAACACTAGTCTGAGGGTGATATGGGGTTGCTATTTTATGGGTAATACCGTATTGTTTCATTAAAAGAGAAAACGGTCTATTACAAAAGTGTGAACCTCCATCACTAATTATAGATCGCGGCGTACCAAAACGTGTAAGTATATTCTCTTTCAAAAACTGGACTACGACCCTGTGGTCATTCGTTCTACACGGAACCGCCTCAACCCACTTAGACACATAGTCTACAGCGACAAGTATGTAAAGATAACCAAACGAAATAGGAAATGGACCCATAAAATCAATGCCCCACACATCAAAGACCTCAATCACTAAAATAGGGTTCAAAGGCATCATATTTCTACGGGAAATGGCTCCTAAATTCTGGCAACGCTCACAAGAAACACAATAACTATGGGAATCTTTAAACAACGAAGGCCAGTAAAATCCACACTGCAAAATCTTAAAAGCAGTCTTCTTAGCACTAAAATGACCCCCACATGTATGTTCATGACAAAAGGAGATAATACTAGACTGGTCACTCTCAGATACACATCTCCTAATAATCTGGTCCGGACAATACTTAAACAGATAAGGATCATCCCAAAAGAAATGCTTAACCTCGGCTAAAAACCTAGAACGATCTTGCTTACCCCAATGTTGAGGGGTTCGACCAGTAACAAGATAATTCACTATATTTGCATACCAAGGTGATTGGGAAACATAGAACAATTGTTCATCAGGAAAGCTATCCCTTATAGAAAGGGAATCACTAGGGGAACTAACAACTAGCCTAGACAAGTGATCTACTACTACATTTTCTGCACCCTTTTTGTCTCTAATGTCTGGGGAAAATTCCTGTAACAATAGGATCCATCTAATCAATCTAGGTTTGGTATCCTTCTTAGATAAAAGGTATTTCAAAGCAGCATGATCTGTATAGATTATGATCTTAGAACCTAATAGGTAGGACCTAAACTTATCCAAGGCAAACACGATGGCTAAAAGTTCCTTCTCGGTAGTTGTGTAGTTCATTTGGGCATCATTCAGAGTTTTGCTAGCATAATAAATCACATGAAGTAATTTGTTTTCTCGTTGTCCTAAAACGACCTATAGCATAATCTGAAGAATCACACATAATCTCAAAGGGTAGGTTCCAGTTAGGTGCCTGGACTATCGGGGCAGTAGTGAGTAAAGTTTTAAGCTTCTCAAAAGCCTCTAAACAAGCATCATCAAAGACAAACTTAACATCTTTTGCAAGCAAATTGCAAAGAGGTCTAGAAATCAAGCTAAAATCCTTAATGAATCGACGGTAAAAACCTGCATGCCCTAGGAATGACCTAATATCTTTTACGGTTTTTGGGACCTGTAAAGTCTTAATAAGGTCAACTTTGGCTTTGTCTACCTCTATACCCTTTGAAGAGACGATGTGCCCTAATACAATTCCTGATTTAACCATGAAATGGCATTTTTCCCAATTAAGCACTAAATTTTTTTCCTTACACCTAGTCAACACTAATGTCAAATGATGCAAGCACTCATCGAAAGATGAACCAAACACTGAAAAATCATCCATAAAGACCTCTAAGAACCGTTCTACCATATCAGAAAATATGCTCATCATACAACGCTGAAAAGTTGCAGGGGCATTACATAGCCCGAAAGGCATGCGTCTATACGCAAAGGTACCAAAGGGACAGGTAAAAGTGGTTTTCTCTTGGTCTTCTGGGGCAATAACGATCTGATTATAACCGGAGTAGCCATCTAAGAAGCAATAGTGACTATGTCCAGCTAATCGCTCTAGCATTTGGTCGATAAAAGGAAGGGGAAAGTGATCCTTCCTTGTGACCTTGTTCAATTTCCTATAGTCAATACACACACGCCATCCCGTGGTCACTCGGGTTGGGATTAATTCATTATTATCATTCTGGACTACAGTGATACCTGATTTCTTGGGGACAACCTGAACAGGGCTGACCCACTTACTGTCTGAAATTGGGTAAATAATACCCGCATCTAACAACTTAAGCACCTCTTTTCGAACTACCTCTTTCATGTTAGGGTTCAGTCGACGTTGCATCTCCCTAGAAGGTTTGGAGTCTTCCTCTAAATGAATCTGATGCATACACACAGTAGGACTTATACCCTTAATGTCTGCTATAGTCCACCCTAAAGCTTCCTTATTGTCTTGAAGTACATTTACTAGCCTACTTTCCTGATCACTATCCAAATTGGAAGCTACAATCACAGGTAAAGTCTCAGATGGGCCTAAAAACACATACTTTAGAGTATCGGGTAGTGGTTTAAGGTCCAACTTTGGGGGCTCTTCTAAAGAAGGAATTAGGGTAGTCTCAGAAACTGGTAACGGTTCGAACCTAGCTTTCCATCTATCAGTGTCTAACACAGGGGTAGAATCTAATAGAGCATTCACCTGTTCAATAGTGCTATCGTCGTCAAAATCTAAACCAAAATGGGATAGACAACTTTCTAATGGGTCTTCAGACAAGATGTTTGGTAATGACTCCTGAACTAAGGCTTCTATCATGTTCACCTCCTCAACACATGTGTCATCTAGCTCATGAGGTTGCTTACTGACATTAAAAATGTTCATCTCCATAGTCATATTACCAAAAGATAAACTCATCACACCATTTCGACAGTTAATGATCGCATTAGACGTAGCTAAAAATGGGCGACCTAAAATCACAGGTATCTGGTTCTCTGGGTCAGGGACAGGTTGGGTATCTAGGACCACGAAATCCACTGGATAAATAAACTTGTCGACCTCAATAAGAACATCCTCGATAACACCTCGAGGGATTTTAACAGACCTATCAGCTAACTGCAGTGTCATCTGAGTAGGTTTCATTTCACCAAGTCCTAGCTGTAAGTATACATGGAATGGCAGTAAGTTCACACTGGCTCCTAAGTCAAGTAAAGCTTTTTCTACCCGGAAGTTACCTATTGTGCAAGCAATGGTAGGAGAACCTGGGTCTTTGTACTTTGGAGTTGTGGTGTTCTGAATGATTGAACTTACGTGACTAGCTAAAAAGGCTTTCTTATGGACGCTAAGTTTTCGCTTTCGCGTACACATATCCTTAAGGAACTTGGCATAAGCAGGAATTTGCCTAATTGCATCTAATAAGGGAAGGTTTATGGTAACTTGCTTAAAAACCTCCACTATGTCATTAAAGTTCGATTCCTTCTTTGTTGGTACTAATAGCTGAGGAAATGGGGCTCTAGGCCTAAAATCAGACCTTTCAGGAACCGAATTCACATCATCAGAAACTTTATCAGTCTCTTCAGCTACTGGTCCTGAGAGGTGAGATCCTGAGGGGTGAACTACAGTATGTTCACTATCGGGCATGGTTACCTTATTGTCTACAACTCTACCACTTCTAAGGGTTCTAACAACATTCAATTGATTCGATGGTTTTGCACCTAATTCATGAACTCCTCTAGGGTTGGGTTGTGTTTGACTAGGAAACTTACCTTTTTCTCTCAAAGAATCACTTATCAGACCAACCTGGGTTTTTAACTCGGAAATAGCCTGACTATTTTCTTGTCCTATCCTGTTACTAGCTTGTAGACTCTGTTCTACGGATAACTGGAATTTTGCAGTTTGCTGAGTTAACAAGGCGAGAGATTCCTCTAAACTTAGGATTTTCTTATCTGACTGATTCTGAAACTGAGCTAGTCCTGAAGGATTCTTAGTATAGCCAAAACCTGGGGGAGCATTAGAATTACTAAACTGACCTTGACTTTGGCCCTTAGACCACGAAAGGTTCGGATGGTTTCTCCAACCAGGATTATAGGTTTCTGAATATGGGTCAATCTTTTGACGGTTATCAAATCTAGTGTTATTATAAAGAGCATTGGCCTGCTCTTCAATATTCTGGCCTTCCCAAAAAGGCTCCACTCTACCACTAGTCTGGCCCACTTCTAAGGCTTCTAACCTTTTTGCTATAGCAGCAATTTTGGCATCTGATTCATAGCCTCCTTCTACCCTATTAACGTTTCCTCTACTTAAAAGAATTGTTTTCTGGGGTGCCCTACTATTTTCCCATTGCTGGGTTTTTTCGGCGATTTCATTAAAAAATTCCATCGCCGCATCAACAGTTTGGTTTTCAAATCCACCAGTGCATAGAGACTCAACCATGGTCGTTGTGGAATAATCTAAACCCTCATAAAGGATCTGAACTAGCCTAACCTTTTCTAAACCATGATGAGGACACTGGGATAATAAATCATTGAACCTTTCCAAATACCTATATAAAGATTCTCCCTCTTGTTGTGAAAATGTGCATATTTGCGTCCTAATAGACGATGTTTTGTGCCTAGGGAAAAACTTATTGAAAAAGGCAGATGTAAGTTGTTCATATGTCTCAATTGACTCGGAGTCCAAACTATACAGCCACGACTTGGCCTTATCTTTCAGGGAAAATGGGAATAACCTAAGTTTCAAAGCATCATCATCTAAGCCTCTAATTCTTAGAGTACTACAAATTTCCTCAAAATCCCTAACATGGTAATAAGGGTTTTCATTTTCTTTCCCTAAAAAGATTGGGAGCATCTGTAAGGTCCCAGGTTTCAGTTCATAGGGTGCCTCCGTTTCAGCTAACTTAATACACGAAGGACGGGTAGTCCTAGTTGGATTCAACAAAGCTTTCAAAGTTGCCATTTCTGGCGCTATCGGAGCAACAGGATTCTCTCCTCAGTCAAAGAACGTTCAAAAACAGACTCTTCAAAAGCCGGACTTTCTAGATTAAGGTAATCGAGACGCTTCAACTACTAGGTTTTCTTTAACAAATCTACCTAGTGCGTCTCTTTTACGTTCAGGCATACAATAGAATTTTCTAAATTGGAAGGGTAAGCAAACACAGATCAAGGCCGACTCAACCAAATCAAACCTATTGATTTCTAGCAAAACAAAAAGCATGATGGCTCCACTTAGATTGTTTCTAGACCAGCTTCTAATCCTTCGAACGGGAATTCGTTACAATTTAAGCAAACCCCTCTGGAATCAATCCGAGTTAACGTAAGTTGAATAGAGGCGAGGGAAGCTCGGTGGAGCTTTGATACCCAAGGCCTCACCGGTATTACAAGGCGGCGCAGTCACGCATTCAACTTACAGAAACCGTCAAGAACTTCGAAGTATGCTTAAAAGAGTAACCAATATTTTTCGAATGACTTTCCTGTTAAGCTCGTTACCCTATCGGTCTCGTTCTAGTCAAAATTTTAGGCTTAGGTTCGCGTAGGTTACGTGTTCCTAAAGCGGGCAAGAAGAGAACGGTGATGAAATCCGAACCCTTATCTTGTATGGCCAGGCCTTGCCCTTTACTAGAAAAATAAATGTCGTATTCAGTCCTCAACATATATGCATACGAAGGAGTCCAGTAACTCGCTGACAGGGGATTCGCGAGTGTTTAGAATCTTACCTCCCGTTCCAGACGGGGGATGAATCGGTTGTAGTCGACTCGGGCCACTGACTCCGATGTCTAGTGTACGAACCCAAGGTGCAGAGACAATATCGTAATTGTCCTCCTTCTCTGCAAACAGTTTATATTTAAAGTACCCTTCCGTAGGGTAATAAAAAAAAATAATGTCCCAAAGTCCAAAGTCCAAAAGTCCAAAAAAATAAAGAAAAATTACAAAAATAATAAACCCTAATACAGTTTAAATAAAATAAACAAACCCTAAACTAAAATTGTCTTAAAATAAAATTGTCTTCTTTTCTGTTCTTTTTGCTTTAATCTTTAGCTCCAAGTCTTTATGAAATCACCAAACTCCTTGGCTCAATTTTCTTTATGATCCAGAACCTGTAGACACAAGATAAATACCCAAAAACATAAAAAAAGACAAAAATAATAAATAAATAAATCTAAAACCCTAAAAACAAGTCCGCGTCGGCGGCGCCAAAAATTGATGTGATTTGTAGATAGTGGTAAAAGTGGTTCGATTCTCAGACTTGTGAAGGATATTAATTAGACTTAAATCCTAATATTAAAATAGAAAACTCACTAAAAATTATAGCAAACTCAATCAAAGATGATATCAATACTAAAAGAAACACTGAGGTTAAGATTCCACTATTTTCCAAGTTTAAAGTGATTAAACCAATACTTATATTTATGCAATTTTCTTGTTTAATTTGATTCTAAAATATTGCAACAAGTAGATTTTCAAAAGTAATAATTGTAAATACCAAGTATGAAGCATCAAAAGTATTAAAACTAAGCATACTCCATCAAAATAGATCACAATCACTCAAATAAAAATCATATTCAATAATAGTTCAAGGCAAATAATCATATAATTATTGCAAATAAAAAGATAAAATAGAATATACCACTTTTTGTTGGAAAAATAGCTTCCTCTATCTCCTCAGCAATGTGGTTTAGCTCCTCATATTAATCATGATCTCAAAATATGTGTTTGTTGCTCAAAAGATGATTAAAAGAGTGAAAATTAATAACACAGACTGTTTGCAACAATGTATTGGTGTTGCAAAACATCTGTTACAATGGAACTATTACAGAAAAACTGTTGCTTTGTCGCTGAGACTGCTGTGAAATAAGACTTCCCTGAACAGCTTAATGTTCTTCAGCTGTTAAACAACGACACTTTTCTGCGACTGTCTAGCGAGGGTCAATGTTCTTCAGCTGTTCTTCTTCTTCAACAGCAGCAGCAGCAGAAACAGAGTTTGGTAAAGCTCTGATTTCTTCTTCTCTGGCTCTCCTTAGGTTCCCAAACTCTCGACACCTCTTCTATATGATCCAAGACATCTATTTATATCAAAAATACCGATTAAATCTCTCTCAAATCTTCCAAAATCTCTTTCCTTCTCTTTCCTTCTCTTCACAGCCAAGTTGCGACAATTTCTTGTTTTATGATTTCTACGCGTTTCTGAGCTTTCCTTTTTATTCTAAACTCTTCCTTAGATAGATACAAATCCTTGGGAAGGTTTACAGCGTTTTAATCACTCTAAAATTCCCTAAAACAGGTCACACACGTGACTTTCCATATTTTCTTATTGTGAGAAAAATCCGTCGATTGAGCCCAATCTAATCGATTTAAACACCCATATCAGATTCCTAGACCAATAAGGAGTCTATCCTATGAAAATCAGAGGTTTAATCGACCTCAAACTCCTCCAAATCACGATTGCCAAAACTGCTCTTTAACTACATTTTTTTCCCGCCAAAATCCTTTTTTTTTGAATGTTGAAGATGGTTGCCCCTTATCCAGAGTAGGGGTGCGATTAGCAACTGCCTGGAAATGGGATGCCCCTTAGTAATTAGGTTACCCCTTATCCAAAGAGAGTCCGAATAGCAAATGTCCTCCGGGTGATTTCCGACAACTTTTCGAGCCAATTTTTTCCAAAATTTTTTATTAGCCAAAAATACCTACAAATAAATAAAACACCATAATAAGTACAAAAATGAGCCCTAACAATATATAGAATCGAGATAAATCGGACACAAAAATGTGTCTATCACACGGCATGCCATTGGCACATGTGGCATGGTCGGCATGCCTTGGCGCGGTTTTGGCGTGGCCAAAACTAGGGTTTTGGCGTTGGGATAAAGGTTACCATGCGTTGGCTGGCGACCTTGGAAGGGTAAGATCTGCATCTCAGATGGAAGGGTGGCCGTTGATTGTTGCAACCCTTCGTTTTGGCAGCCAGCGGCATGTAGCGGGGCTGGCATGGCTTTGGCATGGAATCATGTCTGGCATGATTTTCCATTGGCACGGTGGCGCGGCTAGCATGGTTGGCATGCTTTGGCGCGGAGAGGTGGCTTGCATGGTTTTCCATTGGCACGGTGGCGCGGCTGGCATGGTTTACCATTGGCACGGTGGTGCGGCTGGCATGCGATGGCGCGGAGACGTGGCTGGCATGGTTTGCCATTGGAACGGTGGTGCGGCTAGCATGGTTGACATGCCTTGGCGCGGAGATGTGGCTGGCACGGCTTGCCATTGGCAAGGTGGTGCGGCTGGCATGGTTGGCATGCTTTGGCGCGGACACGTGGATGGCATGGTTTGCCATTGGCACGGTGGTGTAAGAATTCAAAGTTTGGTGTACGAAGATAATGTCGGTCAATACTAAGGGTTCTACCGTGGAACATGACACACATATATATATATATATATGTAAAAGAAAAGGTACCCTGATAATTCCTACGTAGGCGTGTTGAACGATTCAATAAATGCGCTAGTGGTCCTAGTGACGTCATGTCAGATGTAAGGTTTTATGATTTTAACCCTAAGCTAAAAAACACCATAAACATTAAGCCCTCTGCTTAGCTCGGAACAGAAGCATTGTTGCGAGGTAAGCATAAGATGGTGACAGGAGAGGACAAAATCGAAATGACAAGTCGTGAAAAGATGGTCAAGAAGACCCGACTAACTTTTTTCGAGAGGTAAGGAGAGTTCGTGATTCTCGTATTGGTGGCCTTGCATAGATTTTACTTGTGGTGTTGCTGGCTAGATCGTGAAGTGGTGAGCTGTAAATTATCGGCTTGGAATGGGAGCCGCTGGCGTTGTTCGGCTTGGAATGGGAGCCGCATGCGTCGGTCGGCTTGGAATGGGAGCCGCAGGCGTCGGTCGGCTTGGAATGGAGGAAACTGGCTTCGGTCAGCGGAATGGTGGAAACTTTCTTCAATCCAAAGAATGGTGTAAACTGGTTTCAGAACTTCGGCTACCAAACGATGGTGATGACGCTGTAACTTCGGTTATCAAATGGTAGTGCAACTTTTTCGAAATCATGGTTTGGGATGCCGAAACCCTAATTAGCGCTCCTTACTAAAATCGTTGTCGAATTCTCGTATGAACTCGGATTTTGACGGTCCGCCCCTCCATCTGACCGGAAAAGAATTTCCTATCTCCTTACGAGGGAATATTTAGGTTTTGAGCTCGTTTACGAGGTGAAAACGGCCCGACAGTGAAACTTAGGAAGAATTCAGGAGGGATGTTGCGGGCCCGGGGAAGCATAGTCGCGCCGAGTCATCTGTTCCCGTTCATGGAGCAAGAAGGGAACTTTATTCTGTGCAAAACTCTAGAAACTCCGTCCGTATGAAAAGAGGTATTGACCTTCTTCTGTTTTTTGTTGCTCGTTTGTATCCGCGCTTTCGTCTACAGTGTCTCTCCAGTGGATTCCAAAATTTACCAAACTCCATTGCATTCTTGGGACGGATGGATGGAATATATGCTCGACAACGATCATGTCAGGGTTAATCTTGGAGATTGTGGTTGCGGTATCGGTCCATCCTCGACTTTAGGTTGTTCAGTGCCTGGACCTTCTGATCGTGATGATGATGTGCTGTGAATGCTTGTATGGTCGAAAACTTCTGGTGCCCCCGGATGAAATAAGGAGACGTTCCGTTGCCGATGTGCTGTTATCAAGTCTTCTAGGACTTTGTTCCAAGCGACATCCTTCGAACCATCTTCTGAATCTTGGACTATCGTATGGAATGAGATGTGGTAAGAAGTCCCAAGTTATACTTCGGTTTGATCCAATGGCATGGATGAATATGTGAATGTATTTTTTTGGCGTGCTCTTGAAGTCTTCGGTGTACATGTACGACTTCGTGTTGAGAAATTCTCGCGGCTCGTGAAACTTTGACAGTGATGTTGTTGAAATCAGAAATAACCTGGTTGAGAGGAGTGAAAGCGTCTCATGATGGTAGTCCCCATGTGTATCCTATTTTCATTGCATCGCCTTGAATCCACGTCCACGTGATTTGATACAAGCTTATCATACTCTTCTGGATGTGACGCTGGGATGCCCAAGATATCGCATGGACGAAATATTCTGGATAGCGAAGATGTAGGAATGAGAGAGTTATGTTGTTTATCATGGCTCCCTCTGTTTCTTCAAGAAAATGTTTCAGCCGCGTCTCTGGAGTTATCTCATGAGTCTTTGATGGTCGTCGATGGACTGCGAAGAGAAGTCTCTAGTCGTATTTTTCTTCAGATTCTGAAGTTGTTTTCCTCTGAGCAGGCTTGGGATCCTCCGCGGCCTCGTAAAGTATTGAAGGCGTCTTCTAGACAGAGAGGTGATGATATTCTTGCGCTGCACCCTTGAAGAGTAGATGACCTTGTTGCGGCTATGGCCTTGTTGTACCCTTGAAGGGATTCCGTGTATATCCTCAAGTATGGTTTACATGTTTCCATCTTTGTAGTGATTGTTGTTGTGGTGAAGCTCTGGCTGGTATCAACAAATGAGCGGCAACAATTCTTGGTAGCATATGTAATCAGAAGAGACTACATTGTCGTGGTAACGAAGCAGGTTGGCTGGAATTGTATGGGCATCCGTGAAAGTAAAAGGATTGGCTGGAGTTGTACGGGCATCCGTGGAAGTAAAAAGATTGGCTGGATGCGTAAGCGAGCAAACTGTCCATGATTATGAAGATTGGTTGGTTGTGATCATGATCCTTGACATGGGGAGCATGGTGGTACGACCCTTTCCAGGAAGAAGCGTCGTTGAAGCAGCTTCGACTCTTGGAGAAGATGTTGAAACTTAAGAAGCCGAACGCTAAAGCCTCGTCTTTGGATCCTGGAGAAGCTTATGGAGAGAATGCTGAAACGGAGCGGCTGCTGGAGCGAGCGTTGAAGCGGAGCGGCTGTCAGAGTGATCGTTGAAGCGGAGTCGCTGCTGGAGGATGTTGAAGCGGAGCGGCTGCGTTAATCAGTGTGCTGTCAAACTGGACACCCTTCAAGCGAAAAATGGTTAGAAGTCCCCAGTTCCATCTATCAATCGTGTTTTCCAGGAGAGGTTGGTGTTTGGGAACGACTTCTCTGGTTGGAAACAGCTGCTTCTCTGATGCAGTGCGGTTGAGGGTTGTAAATATGCCTTGACGTTGTCCCTTGGGGAAATATAGAATCTCACATAAATGTTTCATCATAGACTGCACGATTTTGCGGGCGAAGTCCCCAGAAATCATGCATATCCTGACAGGGAAAAGAGCTTTGTGAACTCAGGGGGGTTGCTGATTTTTCTTTGCTTCGATTTTGGAGAAGTCGTTCCTGATATTTTCGCGTAATGAAATTAGATTGTTGATTCCCTTCTACTGGGCGTTCAAGAGCAACGTTGGAAGGATGCAAGCTGTTGGCGCAGGGAAGATGCAAGCTGTTGTAAAGATGAAAGCTGCTGGCGCTGGAAGGATGCAAGTTGTTAGCGCTGGAAGGATGCAAGCTGCTGGCGCTGGAAAGATGCAAGTTTTTAGCGCTGGATCGGCTTGGAATGGGCGCTGGCTTGGCGTGGACGCTGGCTTGGCATGGACGTTGGATTGTATTTGGTATGGCGCGGACTGTCGGCTAGGAATGGCGCGGACTGTTGGCTTGGCACGGCGCTGGCTTGGCGTGGCGCGAACTTGTTCTTGCGGGCCCATTTGCCTCTTTCCATACGTAGCTCAAATAGGAAATCATTTCCTTATTCAAATTCCAAAAGTGTTATGTGTATGAAAGTGGTTGGCTCTCCTTTTTATCTCGTATCTTTGTTCTCACGTCTTGGTGTTAGAGGTAGCGCGGTAACAATAAAGTGGGCAAGCATATTCCAGCTATGTACTCCAGCGTTTCTCTTTCAATTTGTTTTCTTGTTTTATTGTGTTGGTGCAAACCCTAGCCATAGGTATGCCTTCCATAAATCTGTAGAAATATTGTTCTTCTGAACTGGTATAAACCCTAGCCGTGGGTATTCCTTTTATAAACTTGTAGAAACACTTCGTCATAAACAATTCCTCTTCGAATATCACCGTAGTAACGTCGGCTACCTCATGAATAGTGACGGGTAATCATTATTATGCAAAGTAGGCACGTACAGGTAGGTGACTGTTCTTTTTTTTGAAAGGCAAACAAAGCACTTGGTTTATGGTTTTGATTTTCTGGATTTTTGGGTTGATAGACAAGTATTACCCCTGAGGGTTTTGGATTATTATTTGGAATGAACTGTTTTAGAATATTGATGTTTTTGGTTATGAATATAAGTGGCATGAGTACCCCAGGGAAGTCATGGAATTGTGAATGTTGTGCCATAGTAGAAAGCATGAAACACGGGAAAAATATGGCTATCGGTTTTTTATCTCCCCTGTGAAGATTTGAAGTAGTAGACCATGTATTTTGTCTAGCAAGACTTACTCGGTTTTTCGGATCTCCTGATAAAAATGAATCTCCCGGGTGTAAGATCGAGATTTGTGAGAAGCACCGCCGTGACTGTGGAAAGTCCCCAGTCATTCCTTGTTGTGTTTCCGATCCCTGGGAGGATACTTTGATTCTAACCCCTCGGAAGTCCCCAGTTGTCCCTTGCCGTGTCACGACTGGTAATCGAGCCGCCTAGTAGCTGACTCGTCGATTCCTGAACGGATCGTTTGATTTTACTGTCCTGACGTCTGGGTCGAGGTATGATATCGAGGATTGAAAATTGACATCGTGACCGAAAGATAAACCTCCCACTGTGGTCGCCAATTGTTTGAGGGTGAACACGATTTCTGCTAATTTCGGTAATTTCGGGTGTGTGGGTGAGAAACGAGTCTAAACCCTAAACAATGTACTGCAAGGGAGTACTTTAGATTCAAGAGATAAATCTGTACAAATCCGTCCTAAACCAAGAAATGGCCATTCCATACTTGCTTCGGTCACAAAGACGAGGAGAAAGGTTGGCTTTGGGGAGGGAAGCGAAGAGAGTATTGAGACCAGAATAGTTGATCCTGGAAGAGTAGTTGTTTTGTGACTTGCATCAGAAAGTAGGAAGCTAACAGATGGGAAACCTAGAAAAAGTTTTCTGAGTGTTGTATGATCCTGGCCAGAACTTGTTGTTCGGTGGAAATAGGTAAGACCTATTTATACAAGTCAAAGTGAAACGTACTCTGGTCTCGTAAGAAATGGAAAACGGATGAGTAAATGGGAGGAGGTGGTAAACGGTAACGCCTGGAATTGATGTTCCATAAAAGAAAGCGTTTCACCATTACTCCATGTATTTACAAACCGCCTCATCCTTATGACACTGTCTTATAACGGGCATAGTGCACGCCGCACGCTCTAAATCGCCAAACCAATACCCAATGAGCATCCCCTAGTTTGTGACATGTGTTGATGTCTCGAGTGTTTTCGTGGAAAATGTGTAGCATGTTGTTGTTCGGAAAGTTGAGCTTGGGAGACTTGCCGGCTCGGTGGTGACCTTCGACGGTCGAGATTTTGAATCTTGAGAGGAAGGGTAGCCGTTGATTATTGCAACCCTTCGTTTAGTACCCAGTGGCATGAAAGCATGTACGGTACGGCTTTAATATGGCCTAGTTTAGGCGCGGCCAAAAGTTAGGGTTTTGGCTTTGTTTGGGCGCGACCAAACTAGGGCTTGGCGTCGGGCCAAAGGTTTCCATGCGTTAGCTGGTAACCTTTGACGGCTAAGATCTGCATATTAGATGGAAAAATGGTCGTTGATCTTCGCAAGCCTTTGTTTTGGTATCCGCATAGGGAAGGCCGCCATGGTATGGCGCGGCAAGGTGGTTGGCATGTCATTGGCACATGTGGCATGGTGGCATGCCTTGGCGCGGTTTGAGCGTGTCCAAAACAAAGGTTTTGGCGTTGGGCCAAAGGTTACCATGCGTTGGTTAGCGACCTTGGACAGCTAAGATTTGCATCTTAGATGGAAGGATGGTCGTTGATCGTCGCCAGCCTTTGTTTTGGTAACCGCATAGGGAAAGACGGCATGGTATCGTGCGGCAAGGTGGCTGGCATGCCATTGGCACATGTGGTATGGCCGACATGCCTTGGCGCGGTTTGGGCGTGACCAAAACTAGGGTTTTGGCAATGGGCCAAAGGTTACCATGTGTTGGTTGGTGACCTTGGACGGCTGAGATTTGCATCTAAGATGGAAGGGTGGCCGTTGATTGTTACACGCCTTCGTTTTGGAAGCCGTGAAGGGAAGGTTGGCATGGCATGGCTTAGGCGCGACAAGGTGGATGGCGCGGCATGCCATTGGCACATGTGGCATCGTCGGCATGCCTTGACGTGGTGTAGGCGCGATCAAACTAGGGATTTGGCGTTGGGCCAAAGGTTACCATACGTTGGTTGGTGACCTTGGACGGCCGAGATTTGCATCTAAGATGGAAGGGTGGTCGTTGATTGTCGCACGCCTTCGTTTTGGAAGCCGTAAAGGGAAGGCCGGCATGGCATGGCTTAGGCGCGGCAAGGTGGATGGCGCGGCATGCCATTGGCACATGTGGCATGGTCAGCATGCCTTGGCGTGGTTTAGGCGCTGCCAAACTAGGGTTTTGGCGTTGGGCCAAAGGTTACCATGCGTTGGTTTGTGACCTTGGACGACTGAGATTTGCATCTAAGATGGAAGGGTGGCCGTTGATTGTCGCACGCCTTCGTTTTGGCAGCCGTGAAGGGAAGGCCGACATGGCATGGATTAGGCACGAAAAGGTGGATGGCGCGGCATGCCTTGGCGTGGTTTAGGCGCGGCCAAACTAGGGTTTTGGCATTGGGCCAAAGGTTACCATGCGTTGTTTGGCGACCTTGGACGACTAAGATTTGCATCTTAGATGGAAGGGTGGCCATTGATCATCTCACACCTTCGTTTTGGTAGCCGCATATGGAAGGCCGGCATGGTATGGCGCGGAAAGGTGGTTGGCATGCCATTGGCACATGTAGCATGGCATGATTTGGCGCGGTTTGGCGTGGCCAAAACTAGGATTTGAGCCAAAGGTTACCATGCGTTGTTTGGCGATCTAGGACGGCTAAGATTTGCATCTAAGATGGAAGGGTGGCCATTGATTGTCGCAAGCCTTCGTTTTGGCAACCGTAAAGGGAAGGCCGGCATGGTATGGTTTGGGCGCGGCAAGGTGGCTGGCACGGCATGCCATTGGCACATGTGGCATGGTCGGCATGCCTTGGCGCGGTTTAGGCGTGGGGCCAATGGTTACCATGCGTTGGCTGGCGACCTTTGACGGCTAAGATTTGCATCTAAGATGGAAGGGTGGCCGTTGATTTTCGCAGGCCTTCGTTTTGGCAGTCGTAAAGGGAAGGCTGACATGGTATGGTTTAGGAGCGGCAAGGTGGTTGGCACGGCATGCCATTGGCACATGTGGCATGGTCGGCATGCCTTGGTGCGGTTTAGGGGTGACCAAAACTAGGGTTTTAGCGTTGGGCCAAAGGTTACCATTCGTTGGCTGGCGACCTTGGACGGATAAGATCTGCATCTCATATGGAAGGGTCGTCGTTGATTGTTGCAACCCTTCATTTTGGAAGCCAGCGACATGTAGCGGGGACAACATGGCTTTGGCATGGTTTGCCATTGGCACGGTGGTGCGGCTGACATGGTTGGCATGCCTTGGCGCGGAGGTGTGGCTGGCACGGCATGCCATTGGCACACGTTGTGCGGTTGGCATGGTTGGCATGCCTTGGCGCGGAGACGTGGCTGGCATGGTTTTCTATTGGCACGGTGGCGCGGCTGGCATGGTTGGCATGCTTTGGCGCGGAGACGTGTCTGGCATGGTTTGCCATTGGCACGGTGGTGCGGCTGGCATGGTTGGCATCCCTTGGCGCGGAGACGTGGCTGGCATGGTTTTCCATTGGCACGGTGGTGCGGCTGGCATGGTTGACATGCCTTGGAGCGGAGATGTGGCTGGCACGGCTTGCCATTTGCACGGTGGCGCGGCTGGAATGGTTGGCATTCCTTGCCGCGGAGATGTGGCTTGCACGGCTTGCCATTGGCACGGTGGCGCGGCTGGCACGGTGGCGCGGCTGGCATGGTTGGCATGCTTTGGCGTGGAGACGTGGCTGGCACGGTTTGCCATTGGCACGGTGGTGTAAGAATTTAGGGTTTGGTGTACGAAGGTGATGTCGGTCAATACTAAGGGTTCTACCGTGGAACATGACACATATATATGTAAAAAAAAGGTACCCTGGTAATTCTTACGTAGGCGTGTTTAATGATCCAATAAATGCGCTAGTGGTCCTAGTGACGTTATGTCAGATGTAAGGTTTTACAATTTTAACCCTAAACTAAAAACCACCATCAATAGTAGCTCTAGGTTCAACTACGCTGATTTAAGTTCTATCAAATAGGGAAGTCTAAACTTCTTATACTGATTTCTATAAGGAAGAAACTATAAATTCTAGTCTTTTAAGTTCTCTAAACTAATTTCTATTTTATAAGATATTTGTCTTTAACTTGAAGGAAGAATCGTACGAATCTTTCTAATCTAATTTATACTTATCGGTATCTAAAAGATCTAAATCATACTAAACGTCTATGATCGGTCATCTTTGAATGCAGTTTCCCTTTCAAGGTTGGCCAAGCCCAACAATTCCTTCTATGAACAGAAAAAACGCAACCTTTGCTATTCCCTAGTGCTGGATTAACTAAGTGTTAGTTTATTAAGGTTAATTATTCTCTAAACTTTATTAGCTAAAGTTACTGGTGTACCATAAATTTTTTACTTCAATACATAAACAAACAACCAACCAAACAAACAAATCAATCAATCAAATAATTATTTTTATTATTGATAGCTTTTAGTGATTAAGATTTATCTCACAAACCCAACCCAGTTCTAAACTAATCTATTTCACTAACTGACACTGGCTATTCCAATTGTTTCCCATATAAGATCTAATAGTGAGCTCTGATACCAACACTGTAGCGCCCTCAAATCTAGCAACTGACTATTCCAAGAGATTAACCTAAATAAGAGGCACTAAAAATCTAATTCATTTACTTAAACATTTAATTAAGAAATATACTACAAAACTTAACCCAAAAACTAGCCCCGCTCTGAAATATATATATACAGAAACGTCTCTCAAATGATACATATACAATAGTCATTTAGTTTACAAAAAGAATATAAATCATAATAAACATAGCAGAAGTTAAAAAACTGCGGATTCGACTCCTCGAAACTTTCATTGCGCAACTCTGATCTGTCTCTGAAACTGAAAGTGGGAATGGGTGAGCACATCATCCCTAAAAGGGGTGCCCCATAGGAATAACATTTAACTTTCATGCAATCATTGTAAATGATTAGAAAACAATTCTTGTTTTCCTTAAACACTAAACACAACTAATTTCACAGCAGTAAACAATCATGTATATGGAACTAACTCCTTCTTCAAACAATGTATTATATTGAGTGTCGACCAATACCTTACACACCCTATTAGTTTATACTGGTGTCGACCAATTCCTTACACACCTAATACACATAAAAGCTCGAATTCATGTAGATGTAAATGAAGGAGCAGTATCCTATATACCACGCATGGAAACTCTTATTTCCAGATAGACCAATTCCTTACACACCAATCATTTTCCTAATAGGTGTCGACCAATGCCTTACACACCTATTACGCATACAAATAGAAATTCTTATTTCCCAAACAATTCATAAAGACAAACAAAGCATTACAATTCCTTTCCAAGCAATGGAAAGATTTAAAGAATCAACAATACTTTCAGGATTTAAAATAAAATAATGCATGGAATACACAATCAGGCAATGCATGAATTTGTTAAACATAAGCTTTTGTAATAGAAAACAACAATAATCACAAAGGAGTTAAATGTATTCCCACCTCTTTTGATGACAAGCCACGCCTACCTCGAGATCCACGATCCACTGGTTCATCCCTTGAATCGATCGTTGTTAATATAAACTAACTGTTAATCACACAAAAAGTCTAAGAATCTAGCCAAAATGGCTGACACAAGAATCATACAGTCTATCTAATGGTTCTAAGCCCATTTATGACTTTACACCTCTTGATTCTCTATCTTTAGCATCTTTAGCATAACTAAGGTTTACTAATTCAATTAGGTTAATTATATAGTCCATTATCTAAGTCGTATGGATATCTACAAATTTTTAGAAGAAACCAAAGTCTAATTCGGACCATAACTGGTCCAATTCATCAAACTAAAAAAACTAACTCTAAGACCAAGTCCACGAACCCGGCCCATTAATCTAAGGCCCAGTTCATCTGAGTCAACTAGCAGTCACTAACGGTCAACGGGTCAACTAATGGTAAACGTCAGTCAGAGGTCAAGGTCAGGTCTAATCAAAGTCAACTGTCTACTGGTCTGGTCACTGAGTCAAACCGATTCAACTCAGGTGTACAGTGTCAACTCGACTCAGTCAGATTAACAAACTGAATCAGACTGAGTAAGCTCAGTTAGACAGTTCGAGGGTTCTTCTCACACAACTGCACTATAACTCTACAAGCTAACTCAAGTTCAACTTCAATCTACTTATTGCATCAATTCAAATATTCAAATAAAACTTCAAATCTCAATTACAATTACAAATTATGCCTACCTGCAATTGCAGTAGTTGCAAGCTTTTCAACACAAACAAACCAGCACAACTAAACTGCCAATACATCTCTAGAACTCTCAATTCAACCTTTCTTTTACTTCTCAGTTTCATTGTCATTTCCCATAACCTTGTACTTCACCAGACCATACCCCATGCAACATCTCAATTCAGTTCCACTGCAACCCCTGTAACTCATCACAGTTATCTGTAACCCTATACAAACTCCATCATAGCTTCAACCTCAATTCAGGCATCCATAATTATCCCATCTGGTACCCTGTAATCACTCATTCATCCAAACCTTGACAATTCCAATTCTAAAACATTTAAACTTCAATAACAACAATCAACATTGTCAGTTAAACGAACTCGGCTGCACACCCACGCAAAACAGTTCAATAAACATGGCATTCTTACTTCAACATCATTTCCATCATCATCTGCAACCTCATCTCAATCATATTAATCAAATATTTAAGAACATCAACTCCCTGAGTCTTCTTTATATCAACAATACTTTTTTAATCAATTATAAACTAAACTACAACCACATCTTCAACCTAATTCATCTAAAACTCATATTCATTCATAATCACCCAATCTCAATAATTAAAACCATCAAAATTAAAATACTAGAACTAAATCAATTTAAAGACTTACCCAAGTATCAGCATCCATTGAATTGCTTTTCCCCCAATCCAATTCTACTAAAACCCTAAAACCACTTTGGGGAAGAACACATGAACCCTAATTCTTCAATTTCTCCTAATGAATTCCCAAATAACACAACAGACTTGTTCTTCATGATCTGTTCCTAAAACCCATCCTTAATTTCATCTCAATCTCACCAAATCGAATTTTAAACTCTTCTTTAAGGTTGTCCTGAGAAAACCCAACTCTTAACTTCTTCGATTCATCATCAACACAACTTCAGAACCTTGATTCAACCATAACCCTTTCGTTCTTTATCCTTCAACAACAATATATCATCATTAAATCCACACCAACCCTAACCTCGATTTACAGAAATAAAACTATCCTCTCATTCTCGTTCTCAATCAACCACAACACCATCACCTTCGTCTCCAATCATCTATCAGTACTTCCAGTTGATTTTCCTTAATCAAATCTTACTCAAACTCTCACAGAAAATCGATGAAGAAGAACAGAAGAGAAGAAGAAAAAGAAGATGAAAGAAGAAAGAAGAAAGTAAAGAGAAAATGAGAGTTTATCCTCTCGATACGTGTAGATAAGACCAAGGTTTGTTAATGGGACACCTCAAAATGATAAGGGCATCCGGGTCGGCTAAAACACCAAATGCTTATTTTGCCTTTCATACGGATCCGATGATATCTTCTTCGTATGATATTCGAATGACACGTTCGAGTAGTCTAATCCACGTAACTTTTCGAGACCTCATCAATGATACTAGTTTCGTATCTAGATCGTTGTTATATTAATTCCTATCAATTATCGCTCGTGTTAAACTAATCGAGTTATTATCGGTTAATTCGTCACTTGACCGGTCTAATAGCGTTGACGAGCTTGAGGGTCGTTACACGTACCTTGGATCAGTGGGAGACTGATTGGGGTTCAACTACAGTCCAGTCTGAAGTTATCTTGGAGTAGGATAGTGTCTTTAGCGGCTTATTACAGTGTGTGTTCAATCTGGACTAGGTCCCTGGGTTTTTCTGCATTTGCGATTTCCTCGTTAACAAAATTTCTGGTGTCTGTGTTATTTTTCTATTTTCGCATTATATTTGTTTATATAATTGAAATAATATAGGTTGTGCGTTTGAATCAATCAATTAGAAATCCGACCTTCGGTTGTTGATTGATATTGATTGATCGTTGGATATTGGTCTTTGGTACCATCCAAGTTATTCCTTGTATTTGATTAGAACTCGCAGTTCTTGCTTGAGTAAATCAAATCAAGAGAGAAATATAAACTCGTTGATATACTTTTAATTGATTGACTCTTGTTGATTCTCTTAAAAGTATATTCGAGTTTGTACATACAGATTGCTAAGCGAAATATTGGGTGGTGTTGTTAGACCCCCGCTTTTTCAGTGTGACCAGTACAAAAGAAGGTTTGAGTTATATCAACAACAACCTCTCCTATAATATCCCAGTGTTTTTGGTAAAAAATACCAGTAAAACCATTAGGGCTAGGGGCTTTTTTTCCCTCCAATTTGAAGAACAAGATTTTTTTTATCTCATCAGCAGATATGGGAGAGTTTAGGTGGATATTATCCTCCTCATTGAACTTCACAGGGAGTTCTAAAAGGAATTCATCCTGGAATTTCTAGGACATTAGGAGACTCGGCTCGTGAGTCTAGAAAAATATCACTTGGAGTCATGATAATATCATTAACAATAACACTAGATCTATAAGGAGTATCTAGGATCACCGATTTGGGAGGCATCATCAGCTTTGAGACTGCAGGTAGAGCATATCTGGTACTAAAAAAAGCAATTTCTTTAATGGCTTTCTGTTTTGCTTTCCAAGCTGGACAGTTAGCATCTTTATGATCAATAATGCGAAAGGAAGTACAGATATTCTAGGAACTTTGTTATATCTGCATTCAACGAGGAAAGGTTGATTTCTTCCACTAGTGAAGAGTAGAATACCAATTGGTAAAGCCTTTTGAACTGGGATCTTTACATAAACTTTTACATTCTTCTTTGGATGGTTTCCAAAAGGTTCTGAAGCATTAATTAACTCACCAAGTTTGAAAGTAAGTTTTTATAGATCTTCAAATTCAGTGCACTCTTTTGGGATATTACATAAAATCAACCACATTAACTCTTCTGCGAATGAAGTCTGTTGATTTGCTGGCCAGACTGTTAGAGGAACTGATCTAAGAACAATTAAATAACCACAAGCAAACCATGGATGTTGATAATTGACTCTGTTGAAGTCATTTTCAGCTAAGAATCTTATGAGAACTTTGTTTCTCGAACCACTAAATATTGTAACAGTAGGTGTTTGAGATAGTGGCCACTGGGTGCAAATATGATGCCGAATAGAAGAATTAGGAACAAGGGTTTCACGACAAACATAACCTACCAAGCACCATTTCCACTTAATATATGTTCCAGCTATGATAACAGTTTTGTCAATGAACACTGATAAGAAAGACTAGAAGGTAACGTAACTTTTTCTGCCATTTTCAAAGTTAAGTTTTGAATTTCTAGGTTAGACATTTGGGAATTATTTGAGGTTTTGAGGACTCCATATAACTTATAGATTCAAAATAAATAAAGACATAAATTTTGTGAGGATGGATTAAAATATGTATTTGACTATGAAGGAATCTGGTAAGGTTATGATTTTGACATATCACAAAGATGTGAATAGATAAACATATCTTTTCTTTTACCAAGGAATGAACCTTAAAATGGGAAGTATCAGATTGTTTGAAAATAATTTCTGGCGTGTACCAAGGAGAAAGATTTCCAAAGTATGATATAGGTTTTGCTTGTCTTATGATGCTGGGACCCTTAGTGGTCGTTTTGTCCATCTCCATAAATCTTTTCAGAGAAGCAAAATGAGATTGAGACTTAAGGTTCACGTGGGTTCGATAGTAAAGGGACAATCCAACTACTTGTCCTATAATCCAAGTCAAATATTTTTCCATTACGTACAACATATACGTCAGTATGAGGGGAGAAAAATTTGGTGAACACTCAAGAGAGTTGTTTTTTCTGGTACGGGTATATTTGCATATCCAGCCAAATGTAATTAAAGCATTGGGGTGGGGAATGAGGTTTAATAAAATGTGTGATTTGTTGTGGGTAAGAAAATAATAACCTTTTTGGTTGTTAATTTTTTGGCTTAGGTTACTGAAAAGTTAAATTATTGTGCAACTCAGGATTAACCCATTTGGAGAGAGTGATAACCATTTTTCTTGATATTCCCCAAACTATAATGGTGCCTCTCACCAGGTTCTGCCTTTTCTGAATCTGCATAAAACCAACAGTTTCAATTAAATCCCAATGAAAATTATCAAAATTAGGTGACCTACAGATAAACCGCTTAGTGACAGTTCCAAAGGTTTTATAGGCTAATGAAGCGTCTAGAATTAGGTTTTGAAAATAGGGTTTTACTGAGTAATGATGATTTTGAATAAGGTGTGCATGGATTTTAAGAGGTGTGGATAGCCAAGCGACAAGACATTTGACAAAAAGCCATAAATGGGTATTAATGGGTTTAATAAAGTCTTTGAAAGGGGGGTTAGGAGAGAAATTATCATAAAAATTCTCAATTATACCAAAAAGGGAAAAAATTATTGAGAAAACAGTTAACAATGACAAATCCTGGTCAAAATAATCCCGGAGCTCTTCCTTCTTCTTCAAATTACATGTAAGCCAAGAGTCTTGCAATGTTATTGAGTGATCAGGAAATAGAGAGATTGAAGAATGATCTTCAGGGTGAGATAGATAGACGTGCACATGAATTAGATCGTCAAAGGAGAAAGGAAGATGAAGTTGTTAAATATGCATCATGGAAAGAGAAACGTCTTGCAAGAGATGCCAGAAAATTTGAGGAGAGGAACAAGGAGTGGAAGAGGTATGTGAGTGCAACAGAAAGTGAATCTGAAGAGACTGAGAATGGTTGTATCATGTCAAAGAAATTTCTTCCAGTGAAAAAGATTCCGATGTTGCATATGAGAAGAAAATGATGATATAGTATTATGAGGAGAAGTTTTACAGGCAATATGAGGCTGAGAAAGCCAAACATCTTTGCCAGGACCATGCAGGAGGGAGACTCAAGTGATGATGATGAAGAGTTATTGGAAAAGGAGACTGAAGAGGATGAGGACAGTGATGGAAGTGATTCTTCTGATGAAGAAAGTGTACCTCCTGCATCTTCAGGCAGTGATTACAGTACGCAGTATGAGGAAGACGAAAATTGGATCTACGATGGAGAGGACTTTTAGAAGCCTATCTTGGGGTATCGAGAGAAGCCAAAGTCTCAGTCGTTGAGAAAAGTCTGAATATAATTAACAAGATTTTTTCACAATAGCTATCTTGGTACTTTCTCCTCGTCTTCTTGATCTTGTTGTAGATGTTGGTAAGGTTGATCTTTTGGTTTTTCTCTTTTCGACCGACTTTTATTAGGAGTTTCCCAGTTCTTTGGTGTTGATAGGTGGTGGTACTTGTGGAAAAGGTGATGAAGTTTTTAATGGGAAAAGTAGCATTTTCTTGCTTTTTAGGGTTGTGAACCTCTAAAATATCAGTGAACTGAAGCACTTGATGGTGTTTACTCTTATTTTCTTGTTTAGTTTGGGTGATAGTAATGTTAATATTATGAATGGTACTAGTTTGATAATCTTGAATGTGGTGATTTATGTTTTTCCTTCTGTTGATTTCAGTAGTAATGAATGTTGCAATGTAAGTGCAAGAATTGACGACAATCTTGATAAAAGGGCTTAGAAATCCAATGATAGACACTAACAGGTAAATGACTTGGATAGCTATAGATTTACTAAGAGGAATTTGGAATTGCATTAGGAAAAAAGTTTGCAAAAATGGAGATCTCAAACTTGCTTACATCATGCTGATTTAGCACAGCTCTTTTCATACATCATTCCTAGCTTTTTATTTGAGATTCTCACTTGTTGGTTGTACTTTAATTTTGGATAGACATTTGTTATCTTTTATTGCGCGAAAATAATACCTAGTTGAACTTTTTTTAAAGAATTTTGGACCTAACATCATTGAAAAAGCGGGGGTCTAACAACCACACCCAATATTTCGTTTGGCAATCTGAATAGACAAAATCCAATATACTTTCAAGAGAATCAACTAGACAGTAAGACTCAATCTAGAGAAAAGTATATCAACGAGTTTATATATATATTTCTCAATTCAATCCGCAATCAGCAAATAGGAATTTGCGAGCCCGATTGAATATAAGAGAAATAACTTGAACCGTACCAAAGACCAATGTTCAAGGATCAATTAATTTCAATCAACAACCAAATGTTGGATTATCTAATTGATTGAACTACGCACAACCTGTGATATTTCAATTATATAACAAAATATAATGCGGAAAAGAAATAACACATACACCAGAATTTTGTTAAAGAGGAAAACCGCAAATGCAGAAAAACCCCGGGACCTAGTCCATCTTTGAACACCACATTGTATTAAGATGCTACAGACACTATCCTACTACCAATGAACTTCGGACTGGAATGTAGTTGAGCCAAAATCAATCTCACACTGATCAAGGTACAGTTGCACTCCTTACGTCTCTGAACCCAAGCATGACTTGATTCCTTTAGCTGATCTCACCCACAACCAAGAGTTTCTACGACCGAAATTCGAATACTTGATAAAAAAATCTTGATAAACCGGACTTATATTCCCGAAGAACTTCCTAGTATTATCAATCACCTCACAATAAACTTAATCGTATGGCAGCGAAACAAGATATTGTGGAATCACAAACGATGAGACGAAGATGTTTGCGACTACTTTTAATCTTACCTATCGGAGATAAATCTCAAGAAAATATTAGCAAAGATAATACTCAATCACGATAGTAAAATTAAGATCAGAAAATGCAACTACAAAGAAAATAGTTGGGGCTGGCAAAGAATGCATTCAATATTCACCGTTATATGAAAAACTGATAGATTCAAGCTAATATATTTCAACCGTTAGATCGAACTTAGCTTGTTATACGCAAATGAAATGTACCCTCATTTAGGTTTATGTAACCGTACCTAAACGTGTACACCATGTTGGCTCAACAGTAGTTAACCGAGGTTAGCTATATGAACACTCTCATATTAAACTTATTCATCTTAATCATAACTAGTTCAAATGACTCAAATGAAACTAGTTAAAGAGTTGTTCAATTGCTATGTTCTCATAGAAGTATATAAGAACACAATTGAAGCAAAATCGGTTTGATTCACTCAAATTAATTCATGAACATTATAGCCACGGTTTGCAAAGAATGCATTCTTTATTATATAAATGTATTTGTTCATGTCACAACCAATTTTAGAACTTTAACCACTAAAGTATGCAAACGGGTACGCATACTTGAATAAGCGAACCAAGTTTGGTTTTCGCCAGTATGCGAACGGGTACGCATACCTCCAACCTAGCAGAATTTTACGAACATGAACCTTACGTCAGTATGCATACGGGTACACGTACTTAGGTTCCCGGACTTCTCAAACCAATAGGTACGCATACGGGTATGCATACTATGGTTCCCGGACATGGATCACATATATGCAAGAGTGCATAACATGTATATAATCCAATGTTGGTTAAGTTTTCTAAACTCTATTTCAATCATTGAAACTTTCTTAGAGGATGAAAATAGCCGTTTTCACACATTATTAGCATCAAAACAATTTTCAAGTTATTAGAATAATCATAACGAAACATTCCAAGTCTACACCAAATGATTGTATCACACAAACCATGTAAGATGTTACTCGGCGATTTTCACATGATCATCTTTTGATTTTTGTCAAGAATATAAGATGAACTTGGTTGAAGCAAAAGCTTACCAACACATATTTCGAGAAATATGTAAGCGAGTTAAACTCAGCTCGAAATCTCAAATGTGCATAATCGAAAACCATATAGTAATACGAATTATGTCTCAATATAGGAGATAGAGTAGAAATACACTTTGCGAGTGATATATGAGTTTTAGTCTCCACATACCTTTTGTTGATGAAGTTCCACAAGCTCTCCTTAGTAGTTCTTCGTCTTCAATTGATAAACGTCGTGAAGTCTAATGCTCAACTACACAATCTATCCTAGTCTGAGACATCACTACAAGTAGACTAGAAATCAAAACTTATAGTTTTGATCACTAGCGTTGACAAACAAGCTTGAGATTGCAACGCTTGCGAGTTCGACCGAGCAGTGCTCTAACAATCATAACTTTTTTTTTCTCAATCATAAAATTTTATTACCAAAAATGGAACCGAAAGTTATAAGTTTAGTCTTGACAGACCAAGACTAACTAAAAGAATACAAAATGAAAACAAAAAATTGAACAGGATATATCTTTTTACAAAGTTATTCAAGAAAATATGAAGTAGTGTGCATCCTCCTGCTCTATTATTCTCAAAGAATCAGGTCTGCCCTCATACAATATCAGTACTCCCATGCCAAGTTTAGTTCCATATTTTTCAAGCTGGTCAGCTGAAAAATTTATCTCCCTGTATGCATTTCTGAAAGTGATACTCCTTAGAATTGCAGTAATTTTCTCCCATCTATTATTTACTATCCAAGGAATTTTGCCACTAGTGAATGCCAAAATGACTGATTTAGAATCTAGACTGAAACATATATCCAATAATTTCTTGTTCACATCCCATTCACCTGTTGTTATCAGTGCCATTACCTCTGCAATATAGTTTGTTGCAGTTCCCAGTCCTCCACTTTCAGCTCCCAAGCAACCTCCCTCATTTGTTCTTGCAATAAAACCAATCCATGCAGCTCCAGGGTTACCTTTTGCAGCACCATCACAACATATTAGAGTTTACTTTACTTGAGGAAGTCTGAAGAACACTTCATTCACAACAACACATTTTCTCTTAATTCCTTTTATACCAAAATTTACTATAATGTTCAGATCATACATATTGTTTTCCATGAAACCATTTACTCTGACTCCACACTCCTTAGTAAAGTTCATGATCTTATTTTTGAAATTCATATCATTGGGATTTATATTCTCATATACTTTCAAGTTTCTTGTCATCCACAACTCCACCATCACTGAAAATGAACTTATATACCATATCTGTCTAATTGCTGAGCTTTAATTCTTGACACATGCTATTAATTCATCAAATTGTGTAGGAGCATTAAGAGTAAACATACCTCCCAGCCATTTCCGAATTTCTTTACTGAAAGAACATTCCCACATAATATGGTTCATATTGTCTTAACCATTTCCACATAAGTAGCATTTGGATATTGTGTCATACCTTTTCTTTCGGACACTCTCTTCAGTTGCACAGGATCCTCTGAAAAACTTCCAAACATTACATGATGTATAAGGATGTATGTAAGGACTCCAAACATATTTAGCCCATTGCACTTTCTGATACTTCACTCTTATCTGTTGCACTGCATTTTAATAGACACATTTTTGTGTCTGAATTGTCCTCAGTGTCTCTATTGCCAGTGCTTGATTTTGTACTCATTATGGTGTTTTTATGTTTGTGTAGGTGTTTTTGGAGAAATACATTTGTGTGGAAAAAGTTGCTCAAAAAGTGCTATTTGGACCCCTGGAGGACATTTGCTATACGGACCCCAGATTTGGCTAAGGGACACCCAAGGTTATGCGTAGCCCAAATTCATTCTCAGCACCCATCTGCTATTCGCACCCCAGAAAAGGATAGGGGCACTTCATCTTCAATAGTTCAAAAATAAAAATGGCGGGAAAAATATTCACTTCACTGGCATATTTTTCGATCGGATTTTGGAGGAGTTTTTGTGCGATTCAATCGCTGAAACTTCATGGGTAGTTGTGATATGTCTTAACAGAGCTGGTATGGGTGTTTGTTTCGATCAAATTTGGCTGGATAACTTGGTTTAATCTAAACAGAGAGTTGGAGGAAAAACATGAGCTTGCACGAGTTGTGAGGAATTTAAACGTGTTCTGCTCATGTTTGATGACTCAAGCAACACTTTGGAACTTGACAAAGATAAATAAGGAGATTTTGCAGATGTAGAAACGCGTGAGAAGATAAATAGGGAAGAAAATATTCCCAGAATATTTTTTATAAGGCCGAGTTAAGAGAGAATTATCTTGAGTTATAGCGAGATTTCTTGGTGCTACTGGGTATAAATAGGTTCCTAGGATCACATAGAAGCGTTCTGGAGAGTTTAGAGTAACAACAGAGGAGATTGATCGTGTTGCAGAGAAAACTTTTCTGCTGCTGCTAGGAAGAACACGAAGAACAAAAGACCACCAGAGGCAGTCGTTTATCAACGGTGACAACGACAGCGACACGAGGGTCGCAGAGATACAACAACAACAGTTCTTTGCTATCGTTCTTTGTAACAGTGTTTTGCAACAATTATAAACGTTGCAAACACCCGATTTTCATTATTTTCTCTCCATTTCATCTTTGTAAACAAATTTTGAGCATGAATCAATACTTTGAGCAAGTTTATACAGTGATGAGCTAAACCCATCCTCTGGGGCGACGGAGGAAGCTATTTCGCCAATGAAATGTGGTAATCTCTATTTTATTTAATTTATGCAATTATTATATGATTATTTGCCTTGATAAATAAATAGAAAAAATGGTTTTTTTTAAACAATTGTTATTTGAATCGATGGAGCATGCTAGCCTAGGGTTTTGATGTCCCATACTTTCGATTTACAATTGTTATTTCTAAAAAAATCAACTTTTGCAATATTTAGAATCAATTTGAATGAAGGATTTGCATAATTATAATTAGAGAATATAAATCACTTTGATATTGGTAATTAGTGAAATCCATAGCCCCAGTCTTCTCCATATTTTTCATATCACTTTTATTTAAGTTTCCTATATTTTTATTTAAAATTAAGTCTAAAATCTGCTTTCACAAGTCTTGAACGAATCTTATTACTACAACAACTTTGAAAACAAATCAATTTTTTGGCGCCGCCGACGCGGACTTGTCTTTAGGCTAGAGTTTTTAGGGTTTTTTTTTGTTCTTCTTTATGTTTTTGGGTTTTTTGTCTTTTTCTTACAGAATTCGGAATTTGGAGCCAAAGAAAATTTTGCCAAAGATTTTGGAGAATACTTAAAGACTTCGAGTGAAAGGCAAAGCGAAAGGAGCGAAAGAAGAAGATTTTTTTTTTATAAAAAAGAGAGAAGAAAAAAAAAAAAAAAAAAAAAAGACATTTTTATTTTTGTAGATTTTTATTTTTTTTAGACTTTCTTTTTCTTTTGCACTTTATAGTTTTGGACTTTGGACTTTAAATTTTGGGACATTACTTTTTAAACCCTACGGAAGGGTAGTTTATATATAAAGTGTTTGCAGAGAAGGACGGTGATTACGATATCACCTCGGCCCCTCGGGTTCGTACATGACATAGGAGTCGTGGCCCGAGTCGACTACAAAGGTTCATCCCCCGTCTGGTACGGGAGGTAAGTTTGTCGAAACACTCGCGAATCCCCTGTCAGCGAGTTACTGTCTTCCTTCGTATGCATATATGTTGAGGACTTGAAAACGACTGCTTTAATTTCCTAGTAAAGTGCAAGGACTGGCCATACAAGATAAGGGTTCGGATTTCATCACCGTTCTCTTCTTGCCCTCCTTAGGAAAACGACACCAAACGCGAACCTAAGCCTAAAATTTTGACTAGAACGAGACCGATATGGTAACGAGCTTAACAGGAAAGTCATTCGAAATATATTGGTTACTCTTCTAAGCATACTTCGAAGTTCTTGACGGTTTCTGTAAGTTGAATGCGTGACTGCGCCGCTTTGTAATACCGGTGAGGCCTTGGGTATCAAAGCTCCACCAAGCTTCCGTCACCTCTATTCAACTTACTTTAACTCGGATTGATTCCAGAGGGGTTTGCTTAAATTGTAACGAATTCCCGTTCGAAGGATTAGAAGCTGGTCTAGAAAAATCTAAGTGGAGCCATCATGCTTTTTGTTTGCTAGAAATCAGTAGGTTTGTTGTGGTGGAGTCAGCCTTGTTTGTGTTCGCATAGAACATTCCTTCCTTTTTAGGACTTTTTTTTCCTAGTGTATGCCCGAATTTTTTAAACGGGCTTGGAAAAGAAACACTCTAGGTCGTTTGATTAGTGACAAACCTAGTAGTTCTTATTGTGAAGGCGGGGAGCTCGAAGACTCTTCTTTTGAGAGCCCCGTTTTTGGAAACTTCAGTTTTGAGAATCTGTCTCTTCGTGAGAAAAGTACCCCTAGTACTCTTAGTCCTTTGGTAGTGCCAGAAATGGCAACTTTGAAAGCTTTGCTAAACCCAACTAGGACCTCTCGTCCGTCTTGTATCAAGTTAGCTGAAACCGAGGCAAATTATGAACTGAAACCTTGGACTTTACAGATGCTCCCAATGTTTTTAGGGAAGGAGAATGAGAACCCCTATTTTCATGTTAGGGAATTTCAGGAAGTTTGTAGTACTCTGAAAATTAAGAACCTAAGTGATGATGCGTTGAAACTTAGGTTATTCCCCTTTTTCTTAAAAGATAAAGCCAAATCTTGGCTGTATAGTTTGGACTCTGAGTCAATTGAAACCTATGACCAACTTACTTCTGCCTTTATACATAAGTTTTTCCCAAGGCATAAAACATCGTCTATTAGGACACAAATATGTACTTTTGCCCAACAAGAGGGAGAATCTTTATATAGGTACTTAGAAAGGTTCAATGACTTGATATCTCAATGTCCCCATCATGGTTTGGAGAAGGTTAGGTTAGTTCAGATCCTCTACGAGGGTTTAGATTATTCAACAACAACCATGGTTGAGTCCTTATGTACAGGTGGGTTTGAGAATAAAACTGTTGATGAAGCGATGACATTTTTGAATGAAATCGCCGATAAGACCCAACAATGGGAAAATAGTAAGGAACCCCAGAAAACAATTCTTTTAAGTAGAGGAAATGTTAATAGGGTAGAAGGATCTCATGAGTCAGATGCCAAAATAGCAGCTATATCCAAAAGGTTAGAAGCCTTAGAATTAAGTCATTCTAGTGGTAGTAGTGGAAGAAATGAGCCTTTTTGGGAAGGCCATGCTGTTGAAGAGCAAACCAATGCTCTATAACAACATTAGGTTTGATAACCGACAGAAGTTTGACCCATATTCAGAAACCTATAACCCTGGCTAGAGAAACCATCCAAACCTTTCTTGGTCAAAGGGCCAGAATCAAGGGCAGTCTAGTAATGCTCAGGTTCCCACAGGTTTTGGCTACACTAAGAATCCTTCAGCTCTGGCACAGTTTCAGAACCCTTCGGATAAAAATATTATGAGTTTAGAAGAGTCTCTTACTTTGTTAACTCGTAACACTGTGCAGTTTCAACAATCTGTTGCTCAAGGTTTAGAAGAAAATAAGAGAATAGGTCAGGCTAACTCTCAGGCTATTTCCGAGTTCAAAACCCAGGTTAGTCAGATAAATGAGTCTTTAAGAGAAAGAGGTAAGTTTCCTAGTCAGACTCAACCCAACCCTAGAGGAATTAATGAAATAGGTGAAAGACCATCTGATCATGTGAATGCTATTAAAACCCTTAGGAGTGGTAGAGTGATAGACAACAAGGTTTCCATGCCTGATAGTGAACATGCTGTAGTTCACCCTTCTGAACCAGAAACTGAGGATACTGATAGAGTCTCTAAAGAGACCAATGCGGGTCATATTGATCCCGGCTTTGTCCCTAAAACCCCACTCCCACAGCTGCTAGTTCCAACTAAGAGGGAGTCCAATTTTAATGATGTGTTGGAGGTTTTTAAGCAGGTAACTATCAACCTTCCACTACTAGATGCAATTAAGCAGATTCCCTCTTATGCCAAGTTTCCCAAGGATATGTGTACACGAAAGCGAAAGCTTAATGTCCAGAAGAAAGCCTTTCTAGCTAGTCAGGTGAGTTCTATTATTCAGAATACCACTACTCCTAAGTATAAAGACCCAGGGTCCCCTACCATTTCTTGCACAATAGGTAAATACCGTGTTGAGAAAGCGTTGCTTGACTTAGGAGCTAGTGTGAACTTACTACCATATCATGTGTACCTTAAGCTAGGACTTGGTGAGATGAAACCTACCCAGATGACACTTCAGTTAGCTGATAGGTCCGTTAAAATTCCTCGTGGTGTGATCGAGGATGTTCTCATAGAGGTTGACAAGTTTATTTATCCAGTGGATTTTGTTATCCTAGATACCCAACCTGTCCCTGACCCAGAGAACCAGATACCGGTAATTTTAGGTCGCCCGTTTTTAGCTACATCCAATGCGATCATTAACTGTCGAAATGGTATTATGAAATTGTCTTTTGGTAATATGACTATTGAGCTGAACATTTTTAATATTAGTAAGCTACCCTCTGAACTAGATGACTCGAACATAGAAGAGGTGAACATGATAGGAACATTAGTCGAGGAGTCATTACCAAACACTTTGTTAGAAGATCCATTAGAGAAATGCCTAGCTCACTTTGGGATTGATTTTGATGATGATAATGTGATTAATGAGGTGAATGCTTTGTTAGATTCAACCCCTTTGTTAGATACTAGTAATGGATGGAAACCTAAAGTCGAACCACTACCAGTTTCTAAGTCTACCCTAGTTCCTTCGTTAGAAGAGCCTCCTAAGTTGGACCTAAAACCATTGCCAGATTCCCTGAAATAGTGTTTTTAGGCCCGTCTGAGACTTTACCTGTGATTATTTCTTCCGTCTTGGATAGTGACCAGGAAAGTAGGCTAGTAACCGTCCTTCAAAACAACAAGGAAGCTTTAGGGTGGACCATAGCTGACATTAAGGGTATAAGTCCCACTGTTTGTATGCATCAGATATTTAGAGAGTGATACCAAACCTTCTAGGGAGATGCAACGTCGACTAAACCCTAATATGAAAGAGGTAGTTCGAAACGAGGTCCTTAAGTTGTTAGATGCAGGCATTATCTACCCCATTTCAGACAGTAAGTGGGTCAGCCCCGTTCAGGTTGTACCCAAGAAATCCGGTATTACTGTAGTCCAGAATGATAACAATGAGTTAATCCCGACCCGAGTGACCACGGGTTGGCGTGTTTGTATTGACTATAGGAAATTGAACAAGGTCACTAGGAAGGACCACTTTCCCCTTCCCTTCATCGACCAGATGCTAGAGAGATTAGCTGGACATAGTCACTACTGCTTTTTAGATGGCTACTCTGGATATAATCAGATCGTTATTGCCCCAGAAGACCAGGAGAAAACCACTTTTACCTGTCCCTTTGGTACCTTTGCGTATAGACGCATGCCTTTCGGGCTTTGTAATGCCCCTGCGACTTTTCAGCGTTGCATGATGAGCATATTTTCTGACATGGTAGAACGGTTCTTAGAGGTCTTTATGGATGATTTTTCAGTGTTTGGTTCGTCTTTCGATGAGTGCTTGCATCATTTGTCACTAGTGTTGACTAGGTGTAAGGAAAAAATTTAGTGCTTAATTGGGAGAAATGTCACTTCATGGTTCGTTCAGGAATTGTTTTAGGGCATATCGTATCTTCTAAGGGTATAGAGGTAGATAAAGCCAAAGTTGACCTTATTAAGACTTTACAGGTCCCAAAAACCGTAAGAGATATTAGGTCATTCTTAGGGCATGCAGGTTTTTATCGTCGATTCATTAAGGATTTTAGCCTAATTTCTAGACCTCTTTGCAATTTGCTTGCAAAAGATGTTAAGTTTGTCTTTGATGATGCTTGTTTAGAGGCTTTTGAGAAGCTTAAGAATTTACTCACTACCGCCCCATAGTCCAGGCACCCAACTGGAACCTACCCTTTGAGATCATGTGTGATGCTTCAGATTATGCTATTGGTGTTGTGCTAGGTCAGCGAGAAAACAAATTACTTCATGTGATTTACTATGCTAGCAAAACTCTGAATGATGCCCAGTTGAACTATACCACTACCGAGAAGGAACTGTTAGCCATTGTGTTTGCCTTAGACAAGTTTAGACCCTATCTCTTAGGTTCTAAGATCATCATATATACTGATCATGCTGCTTTGAAATATCTTTTGTCTAAGAAGGATACAAAACCTAGATTGATTAGGTGGATCCTTTTGTTGCAAGAGTTTTCTCCAGACATTAGAGACAAAAAGGGTGCCGAAAATGTTGTAGCAGACCACTTGTCTAGGCTAGTTGTTAGTTCCCCTGATGATTCCCTTCCTATAAGGGATAGCTTTCCTGATGAACAATTGTTCTTTGTTACCCAATTACCTTGGTATGCGAATATAGTGAACTATCTTGTTACTGGTCGAATGCCCCAACATTGGGGTAAACAAGATCGTTCTAGGTTTTTAGCTGAGGTTAAGCACTTCTTTGGGATGATCCTTATTTGTTTAAGTATTGTCCAGACCAGATTATTAGGAGATGTATACCTGAGAGTGACCAGTCCAGTATTATTTCCTTTTGTCATGATCATGCTTGTGGGGGTCACTTTAGTGCTAAGAAAACTGCTGCTAAGATATTGCAGTGTGGATTCTATTGGCCTTCGTTGTTTAAAGACTCCCACAGTTACTGTGTGACTTGTGAACGTTGCCAGAAATTAGGAACCATTTCCCGTAGGAACATGATGCCCTTGAACCCTATTTTAGTTGTGGAGGTCTTTGACGTGTGGGGTATTGACTTTATGGGTCCGTTTCCTAATTTTGGTAACTTATACATCCTTGTCGCTGTAGACTATGTCTCTAAGTGGATTGAGGGGCTGCGTGTAAAACCAATGACCATAGGGTTGTGATTGAGTTCTTGAAAAATAATATACTTACACGTTTTGGTACACCGCGAGCTATAATTAGTGATGGAGGGTCGCACTTTTGTAATGGACCTTTTAGGTTTTGATGAAGAAATATGGTATTACACATAAGGTAGCTACCCCATATCATCCACAGACTAGTGGTCAGGTAGAAGTTTCCAATAGGGAGATAAAACGTATATTAGAGAAAAACAGTTAATCCTAATCGGAAAGACTGGTCGTCTAGGCTTACTGATGCCTTATAAGCTTACCGAACTGCGTTTAAGACCCCCATTAGAATGTCACCTTATCGATTTGTGTATGGAAAGGCATGTCACTTACCTTTTGAGTTAGAAAATAGAGCTTATTAGGCTGTTAAGTAGCTAAATTTTTCACTTGACAAGGCAGGAGCCCATAAGAAACTCCATCTCAATGAGTTGGAAGAGATTCGTAGAGATGCATACGATAGTGCTAAGGAGTATAAGAACAAAATGAAACTTGTGCATGATAGAAATATCTTAAGAAAGTCATTTTCTCCAGGTCAAAAAGTTCTTCTGTATGATACCCGCTTGCATTTTTTCCCTGGGAAGTTACGTTCTCGGTGGACGGGTCCTTTTATTGTTCGCACTGTCTTTCCTCATGGAGCTGTTGAGATCGAGACACCGGATGGTAGTAGTTCTTCGAAGGTTAACGGTCAGAGATTGAAACCCTTTTTAGATCCCTTTCCTACAGGTGATATTGAGGAGGTCCCTCTGGAGGACCCTGTTTACCCTTGATTGACCATCGAGGCGATTGTATGTTGTTGTATATTAGTTTTTGATTTCTTCTTCACCCAGGTACTATCTTTCCGACTTCTCTCTTTACTAATTCCTCATGTTACTTTACTGTTTGGTATTGCTCTTTCATTAGAAACATTGAGGACAATGTTAGATTTAAGTTTGGGGGTGGGGAAGAAACTTTTTGTTAGCTTTTAGTTGCAATAAATAAACTCCAGAGCCTAGAAATTTATGCTTATTAAGGTTGGCACTAACCAATCGAAGTGGAGGGGAACATCTTGTTTATAGGAGTTGAGGAACCAATCTGATTAGATGGAAACATCTAAAGAGTCTATTCATAAAAGCACAGAGCTCAGGTGTTAGAATTAAAAAAACATGGTAGTTTCGCCATATCTCGTTGAATCCTAATCCTTCTGTTTCTATTTTTTTAAGTGATTTGGTGGGGCACACGATTCAAGTTGTTACCTTTCCTAGGGTGGAATAGAGTGATTGAGATACCCAAAAAAAAAGAGACCAGACCATTAGACCAACCGGAATAAATTCAATAAAATCGACCACTGGTGCCCTTGTATATGCCAGTTGTGTTGATATTATTCAGACCGGTATCTCAGTCCATTAGGATAGGTTCACCTTGGCAGAGGCCTTCAGACAGATATGGGAAACACCGTTCACTTTTAACCATCTTTTTATCCATCTTCTTAATCTTTCCATGTGATTGGTTAACTCCGGTTATGATGTACAGAAACTATATGAGTAGAGCTCTGTCACTTATATATGAATTTTAGTATGCTGAGTGCAAACTCGTGTACAACAATTGGAATTTCGCATCAGGGTACTTCCTCCTGTAGTCAATGAGAGTATGCCGACCAAGTAGATTCTTTAGTGCTTTCCAAGGTTCTGCGTAGATAGCTAGGGTCTGGAGTAAAGATTTTGTGGGTACACCTCTGGTAAACCCTCCGGAGACAACACTCCACCACTAGGGCCACCTAGTGGTTTAACGGCTTGTTGCACGTGCTAAGTGTAGTCATTTTTATTTTCTAGATTAGATTTGCTCGAGGACTAGCAAATAATAAGTTTAGGGGTATTTGATAGACATATTTTTGTGTCTGAATTGTCCCCAGTATCTCTATTGCTAGTGCTTGATTTTGTACTTATTATGGTGTTTTTATGTTTGTGTAGGTGTTTTTGGAGAAATACACTTGTGTGGAAAAAGTTGCTCAAAAAGTGCTATTTGGACCCCCTGGAGGACATTTTCTATACGGGCCCCAGATTTGGCTAAGGGACACCCAAGGTTATGCGTAGCCTAAATTCATCCTCAGCACCCAAATTTGTCCTCAGCACCCATCTGCTATTCGCACCCCAGAAAAGGATAGGGGTACTTCATCTTCAACAGTTCAAAAATAAAAATGGCGGGAAAAATATTCACTTCACTGGCAGATTTTTCGATCGGATTTTGGAGGAGTTTTTGTGCGATTCAGTCACTGAAACTTCATGGGTAGTTGTGATATGTCCTAACAGAGCTGGTATGGGTGTTTGTTTCGATCAAATTTGGCTGGATAACTTGGTTTAATCCAAACAGGGAGTTGGAGGAAAAACATGAGCTTGCACGAGTTGTGAGGAATTTAAACGTGTTCTGCTCATGTTTGATGACTCGAGCAACACTTTGGACCTTGAAAAAGATAAATAAGGAGACTTTGCAGATGTAGAAACGCGTGAGAAGCTAAATCAGGGAAGAAAATATTCCCAGAATATTTTTCATCAAGGCCGAGTTACGAGAGAATTATCTTGAGTTATAGCGAGATTTCTTGGTGCTACTGGGTATAAATAGGTTCCTAGGATCACATAGAAGCGTTCTGGAGAGTTTGGGAGAGTTTAGAGTAACAACAGAGGAGATTGATCGTGTTGCAGAGAAAACTTTTCTGCTGCTGCTAGGAAGAACACGAAGAACAAAAGACCACCAGAGGCAGTCGTTTATCAACGGTGACAACGACAGCCACACGAGGGTCGCAGAGATACAACAACAGCAGTTCTTTTCTATCGTTCTTTGTAACAGTGTTTTGCAACAATTATAAACGTTGCAAACACCCAATTTTCACTATTTTCTCTCCATTTCATCTTTGTAAACAAATTTTGAGCATGAATCAATACTTTGAGAAAGTTTATACAATGATGAGCTAAACCCATCTTCTAGGGAGACGGAGGAAGCTATTTCTCCAATAAAATGTGGTAATCTCTATTTTATTTAATTTATGCAATTATTATATGATTACTTGCCTTGATAAATAAATAGAAAAAATGGTTTTTGTTAAACAATTGTTATTTCAATTGATGGAGCATGCTAGCCTAGGGTTTTGATGTCCCATACTTTCGATTTACAGTTGTTATTTCTAAAAAAATCAACTTTTGCAATATTTAGAATCAATTTGAATGAAGGATTTGCATAATTATAATTAGAGAATATAAATCACTTTGATATTGGTAATTAGTGGAATCCATAGCCCCAGTCTTCTCCATATTTTTCATATCACTTTTATTTAAGTTTCCTATATTTTTATTTAAAATTAAGTCTAAAATCTGCTTTCACAAGTCCTGAACGAATCTTATTACTACAACAATTTTGAAAACACATCACATTTGCAACAAAAAAAATTCCAGTTAAGTCAGCAACCCATATTCTTTTATCACCTCCTTTCCCTAAAGCTGGAAACTCTTTTAGATCAAAAAAATTTCTTCATTTCTTCAGGAACATTCCATTTACCATCTGTTATTAGATCACTTACTTTTAAGTCTTTGTATTGCTGTACAAATGGGTCATAATTATAATGCTCTATAAGTGCATAATCTTTCACCCACTTATCTTCCCAGAATGAAATATTCTTCCCATCCCTCACCAGCCATGTACTCCCTTCTTTGAGCTCATTTATAACCCATTTCAAACCAGGCCAAATTGATGATTTTCTATAACTAGTTGTCCATTCACCCTTCTTGTTCTTATATTTTGCCTTCATAAATCTGGTCCACTCTTCATCTTCAGTTTCAATCTTCCAAAGTAATTTCAGTAACAGGGCTTTATTCATCACCTCTAATCTCCTTATGCCAAGCCCTCCTTCCTCAACAGGTGCATTAACTTCTTCCCATTTTACTGTTATTAGCTTCCCCACTGATGGATCACCAGTCCATAAAAAAATTCTTATTATCATCTCACATTCCTTTATCACTGTTTTTGGGCCATTTATAGACTGACATAGTGTAAAGTGGAATGCTACATAACACAAACTTCACTAATGTTAATCTGGCTGAGAATGCAAGCAGTTTTCCAATCTAACCTGCCAATTTCTTTTGTAACATTTCAAACATTCCCCAAACATGAGTAGATTTGACTCTTCCAGGTTTCAAAATTATTCCCAAGTATTTGTCAGGGAATTCAGAAATCTCCATTTGCAGGTTTTCAGCTATAGCATATATTCTATCTTCAGTAACTCCACCTACAAAACACTTACTTTTTGCTCTATTAACTGTCTGCCCTGAAGCTGCTTGATATCTCATTAGTAGTTTCATTAGATTGTTCAAAGATCTTTTATGTCCATTACAAAAAATAAAAATGTCATCAGCAAACATCAGATGAGATGGCCGATAACCATTTCTATTAACCATTGCTTTTATTAGACCATCTTGAACCATTTTTGTTATATTCCTGCTCAATACCTCCTCTGCAATCACAAATAGTATGGGAGAAAGTGGATCTCCTTGTCTGATCCCTCTTCCTACATCAAAGAATCCAAATGGCCCACCATTAACTAAAACTGATATTCTTTCAGATTCAAAAATAGTCTTCAGCCATTGTATGCCAACTTCAGAAAAACCAAAATGCTTAAGTGTTTTGAAGATGAATTCCCACCTCATGGAATCAAAATCTTGAGTGATGTCTAGCTTCAAACCAACATTACAACCTCTTCTTTTAGTATCTAACTCATTTACTAACTCGGAAGATAGAACAATCTTTTATTGAATATTTCTTCCTTTGATAAAAGCTCCTTATTGACTAGATATCACTTTATGTAACACACCATGCATTCTTGTTATAATGATCCTTGTATGATTTTAAAGTTAAAATTTGACAAACCAATTGGTCTGAATTGCTCAGCTTTTTTGGCTCCTAGAACTTTAGGTAATAAGAATAAGAAACTGGAATTCATCCCTTTTGATATGAATCTGCATCTCCAACAAAATTGTATTTCCTCTATCAAATCCTTACCAATAATATCCCATGAAAATCTATAAAAGCTCACTGGAAAACCATCAGGACCAGGAGAGCTATTTTGATCCATTGAGAATACAACTTATTTAATTTCTTGATCTGATGGCAGCTTATCCATTTGAGCATTATCTTCGTATGTTATTACTCTTGGAATAATGTCAAAAAGTTCTTCATCTAGTATGACTTCATTATATTCAAATTTCTTCTTAAAATGACTTACTAGTAACTCTACCATGTTTTCTTGTTTTGTTACAATATTACCAGAAGCATCTTCAAGTTCAACAATATTATTATGTGCTCTTCTAATCTTCATTGAAGTATGGAAAAAACCAGTATGCACCACCTTCTTTCACCCATTTTATTCTTGACTTTGCCCCCATTAATTCATTATACTGATTAGCCACTAACTCATGCTTGCCTCTTGCAGTAACCAACTTATTAAGTAGTTCCAAATTTTCTGGCTGAGCATCTGAGAGTAATGAAGCATTGAGCACTTCCTCTTCAGTTTCTTTAACTTTAACTCTTAAGTCTCCAAAAACCTCCCAATTCCATTTCTTAACACATACTTTAAATCTTTTCAATTTACTCATAAATCTAAAAGCTGGATTTCCTGAACATTCTTCTTCCCAAGATATTTGTATAAGATTTTTAAAATCAGGATGAGAAGTCCAAACATTTTGATACTTGAAAGGAATATTACTTGGCTTAGGAAATTCATTAGTCCCTCCCAGTAATGCACCATGATCTGAGACTCCCCTCACTCCAACTTTATATCTCTAATCAATATACTTTTCCATCCATTTAACATTATAAAAATCTTTATCCAGATCACATAATATTTTCTTACCCACTATATTGTTGCACCAAGAGTATTTAATTCCTGATCTTGGAGCTTGTAAAAGACCACAATTTTCCAAACACTTGTTAAAATCTGACATTGAAACTCTTAAAGGACTTCTACCTCCAACTTTATCATCACAGTTTAAAACAGTGTTGAAATCTCCAATTACCAGCCATGGACAATTCATTTTATTGATCTTCTTTAATTCTTCCCAAAGAGTTCTTCTATCAACTGTTAGACATGCAACATGAATACCTGTACCCAAAACCTCTCCAATTCTGACTGTAATTGCTTGTTTAGTATTGGATACTACTTGTGGTGTTGACAAAGAAGAATGCCATAATAACCAAATGTTCCCTTTACCAGTATCACTTAAATTATGAATCAACATATGACTCATTCCAGGTAATCTCAAATTTTTAACAAAATTGTTTCTAACTCTTATTTTAGGCTCAGCTAACCACATCAAAGAAGGACTAAATTGATTCACTAAAGATCTTAATTTATCTTTTGCTCTTATTCTTTTAAGACCTATGATATTCCGGTAGGCCACTCTCATTGAGAAGAATTAAATTGAGAAGATTCAGGTCCTCTCAAACCTTTATTTTTAACTAAATTTTTCCCAGCAAGTTTCCTTGTAGTTATAAGAGATATAACTTTTGACTGAGTTGCTTTACTTTCCTTAGATGCTTTGCCAGTTGCTACACTTTTTGTACTTGGCTTTGAAGCTTTCAAATTTTCCTCTGAACTTTGTTCCTCAGATACTTCCACCAGTACTTGAAATTTACTTGCAGAAGCAAAATATTCCAATGTACCAAAATGTACAACAGGATTGTTTTGTAAATTTAAAACTGGAGTTGCCAAATTATCTTGATTATGCAATTCAGAAGTCATCAATGATGGAATGCTTGTAGAAACCTTAAGCAAACTTTCTGCTGATAATGGTGGAAATTCATCATGATAAAAAATTGTACCTCCACTGCCAGAATAACCACCCTTTTCATTAATCGCATCTTCACTTAAGATAATCTTCTCAACTTCAGGTTCCTTTGGAGTTTTTGGAGAATTACAAATATCAGAACCACCTTGCTGTTATTGTTTCTTCTCTTTCTTTTTCCAAACTTTCCTTGTTACCAAATTAGGATTACCTTCATTAGCATAAACCTTTGCCTCTTCTTTCCTCTTTAACCTACATTCTGTTACTAAATGCCCAATCATTTTTCAATGCCCACAAAAACCTGGAGAATTTGGAACTTGCACCTCTTTTTCAAAACTGCCATACTTGGATGTAACCAATATTTGATTTGGTATCGTATTAACTGAATCCACTTCAACAGAACACTTGCATAGTAACCTACTTCTCTTTTAAGATTTGTTTCATCAACTTTTATAGCTCTACCAAAAGTATCACCTAAAGCCATAAGAATTTTCTCCTTCCAGTACTCTCCATTCCTAAACCAGGAAAATTAATCCAAACAAAAGCAGCAGTAGTTCTTTGAGTTGTAGGATTGAAATTAGGTTCCCAAAATCTTAATTTGAGAATTTGAGATTCAACTTCCCAATACCGTTTCCAAATATACTTCATATTATTTTCATTAGTTAACTTGATGATAAAAAAAACCTTTTCCAAGAGGTATCAATTGATAATTTCCTGAAGTTTTCCATTGTCTTCTCAAAGATTCTTCTACAACATCAAATTTCATATTAACTAAATCCAGTCTCCCAATTAAACTAAACTGCCATTCATTCAAACTCTCATCTATATCTTCATCAGGAATATAGCACGATGGTACTACAGATGGTAATTCATTATCAATCCTCTTCTGATTTGATTCAGAAGAAAAAAAACTAAAATTATTATTATTCATTGTAGATCCAGATTCCATGAAGAAACCTCAAAATCTAACCAAAATGAAATAAAACTCAATGGAAAATTGTATTCAGACAAGACATCAAATTATTATCACCACCAATCATTGAATTAAACTTTGAAATCCCTAGAATACCTGAATTATAAGGATGAGGATCGAAAAATTGATGCTGAAAACGAAAAAAAAATATTCTCACAGTGCAACTCGCCTGATTCCTTAATTCTGTTTATCTATCTAAGAATCATAACCAATAATTAAAATAAATTGATGGTTATAATACTTGGCTAGTTTGGGGCCTAAGCATTTTATTTGGGCCTATAACTTCAAGACAAAAAGAAATATTTGGAAGTAAAATGGATAACCCCCTTTCCAACTATTTTACAAAATGGCAAAATTACCCCGATCAATTAGTGCTAATTTGGATGATTAAGTGATTTTTAATCAAGTTAACCCTGAAATCAACTATCGTTAGTTCATCATCAAAACTTGATTTTTTTTTAAAAAAAATTTGTTAAAAAACCCAACCTAGAATTGGTTTATGTTAGTGCAATTGTAAACCGATTCTGGGAAGTGTTTTTACAATTGACAAAGTCAACCCAGAATTGATTTTTGTTAATGTACACTTAAACCGATTTTAATAGTCGGTTCTTAGGGACTACTTTCATAAACAAAATATTCATTACAAAGTTTAAAAAATTAGCGCGTTACATATATAGAACAATTCAGTATGCGAATTCCTGAATGCGACACATCAATACATCGTCAATGAACCTCCACGCATGACGGTGCAGCACCGCATATTCCTTGTGGTGAATGAACTTCTTTTCCCCATTACGAATTGGTCATAAGCCATTGAATCGTTCCACCTGCAATTAAATCAATTATTCGATGTTGTATGCAAACATTAAACGATGGGATATGTATTAAAATATCAGATACTCACTTTTTCACGACGAGGAGCTTGTGCATGATGGTCGTCAACCATTTTCATTACTTTAACATACTCCCACATTGATATTTTTATGTGTTGGAATCGAAAAGCTAAGTCTCTCCATTTACGGTTTTTTAGATTGGTGGTGCGCTCATAACAAAACTCTTTCACCCTCTTCCAAAACATTGAATATAGTTCGTTGCGACGTTTGTGGAAGACGGGGATGAACGATTTCACGAGCTGCATATCTTCTTCTGGATCCCATTCCATTTTCTAGGATCAGTATGTGATGTGGGAGTGGCTCAAAGAGGTTCTCCTTATATAGATAAAGACTCAACGACTATTTTTTTTCGAAATAAATTCACACAATCGGTTTTTAGGAATGTCCACATAGGCCGATCGTGTCCTTGCAAAATCATATAAAATTTGCCTATCCACAATTGTTTTTTAATATTGCACTTGTAATCTGATTCTTGTCAAAAAAGATATAGAAAAATTGCCACTTTTCCTTACAAGAATCGGATTACATGGGATGTCCACATAGACCGATTCGTAAGGTTGTCAAAATCGGATTTTTAATAATATGTTTTTAATATTGCACTTGTAATCCGATTCCTATTCAAAAAAAGATACAGAAAAAGTTCCACTTTTCCTTACAAGAATCAGATTACATGGGATACCCACATAAACCAATTCTTATGGTTATCAAAATTCTGGGGTTTTTTTTTAGGATCGGTCTTTAATGATATCCACATAAACCGATTCTGAACACCTACAAAACAAGTGCATGAAACTCTCAGAATCGGTCTATGTGGTGCACTCTGATTATGAAATTGTACCCCCGGGGAAATGTCAGAATCAGTTTTTATGTAGGTAAACGTAAACCGATTCTGAGTGAAAAAGTGCCAAAATCCTGCATTTTTTGCACAAGTTGGTTCTTTTGTCACATCTTAGGGAAACACAAACAATTTTAAGACAGAAGTTTTGAATGGGTCATTCATAAACTAGAGAACATAACCAAATATAATTCGACAATAAGTTCAAGACATAAGTTTTGACTCCATGATTATCCATGGTTAAAGACATAAGTTTGAAAAACAAAGAAACCATTCATTCATCAACATCCCCACTGCGACCACGTTCATGACCACGTCCACATCCAGAACCACGAGCACCTCGTCCTTGTTTTACAAGTCTTTCTTCGCCGGTGTTGGGAGCTGCTCGATTCACCTTAAGAATTCCTATTTGTAGGGACTTTTATCCTCTTTTTCTTTGTGTTCTCCACCACCTCTTTCCCCAAACTTTGCACCCGCATATACATCTTCGAGACTTTTCAATTCATTAACATCTTTCCCTTCCTAATACATAATATTTCCTGGGTTATCAAGTGCCCAATTCATCTTAACTGTTTCCATTTTAAACAACAAACATTCAACAAATCATGATAAAACCATTAACAAAACCGTAATTGAGTAACAATACGCACCAGGTATTCGAGAGTTGTATCTTTATCATGTATCTGGGGCCTCTCATATACTCGTATCACTCGAGTATGCGAAACGTTGAGGTACCATGACATGTAACCCGAAATTGCCTCATCATCTGTTTGCGAATGACCATCCATATCATGTTTGTTGTATCTTCTCTCATCCCAGTATTCAGATGATGGTAAAGTTTTGTGAACAACCTCAATATCATTATCCAATAACTCACTTCCTTTCTCATTGATTGTAAACTTCTTGTGCTCCTTTGGGATTTTTTGTACATATCTGCATTATCTTGCGACTCTCGTCGGGTTGTACATTACATATCCTCTTGGGTGAAACAAAGGCCCAAATAACGTTCTTGCTCAGCGCACCCAACCATCTTTCCTTTTTCTTTAGTTGATACTTCCTTATAAGGGTCAAAGACAACATATTTCTTCGTCAAGTTTTCCAACTGGCGTCTCAACTTCAGATATTCCTTATTTTTGGACTTCGACTTACTGTTGAAGGTGTACTTGTCTCCATAACACCCATCGTCCCATTGCTTGTTCACAAAACCGTTTTTAGCAAATATTGGGAAGTGCAAATATATCCATGCCTGCAAAAGAGCCATGTTCCCTTCGATTTGGTTCCTTTGAGCCCTAGAAGCCTTTCTCAACTCGTTCAATGAGTGTGCAAGGATGGCAAAGCCCCAAGAGTATTCGTGAATCTTGTCAAATGGTTGCAAAAACTGAATAAAGTTGGCACTCACACGGGCACCAGAAACGTCGGGGAAGATAACATCTCCCAGGATGTAGAGGACATATACATTGGTTGTGGTGAAGATGCATTCCTTGGTTACCTCTTTTCCCTGTGCACGAATCTTCTTTGTCCCCATGAAGCGGTACCTCAAGCCCGTGGGATGAAATATCCTCTGCTTTGCTTTACCTACTAGCATCTCTGACTTGTTCGTCTCCTCATCCCATTGGAACACATTCTTGGTGAAGGCGTAAATATTGTCCCACTCAAGCTCCTGCACGTAGTTATCGTGCTTCACGGCTTTACCTTCTATGCTTATATCGGTAATCAACTTCGTATCATTTGGAGTTATGTTCATTTCACCAACCATAAGATGGAAAGTATCTGTTTTCTTGTAAAATCTTTCGACGAAGGCGGAAACAAGAGGTATGTCGTAACCAAGAACCAAATTTTCGACTGCAGCCAACAAACCCGTCTATTTGACTAGCTCGATTACTTTCTCAACTTCTCCTATGGTTGATTCTAGTGCTTCTAGTGTCCAATTATTCATCGTACTCACCGACGTTTCTGGCTTCATACGACGAACGACATCCTTGTGATCCTATAAAAAAAACAAATATGATAGACAATAATCAAAACACTAAATGGATAATAAATTTCATCTTACATAGCATAAATGGGATCACCGGGTAACCCGTAAATGGGATCACTGGGGCCGCGAGGAAACATCTTCAGCGATCCGGGAATGTGGTCCCCTTTCTTCTTATTCGGACCATCTTCTACCTTGTTCTTGAACATCTTCACAAGACACGCGATTAGACAAGAAAAATAGACATCAGTTATTGATTTATTTCGATTATTGTATAAGGTCTGTTTTTGAATAAAATTATCATTATTTATGATTAAGATTATTATTTTATAATTTTTTGTGATAATTTCCGATTACATAGCTTGTGCATGAATGTATATATTTTTGCTATGTGTTTTCGATTTATGAGATGTCTGATTTCGGTTTTCATTAACCTCAATATTCGATCTCATATCATGTAACCCTTATGGTTTGTGTGGCTTTATGATTTATGAAAACTACGGTCAAAACCCATTTTAAGATTTTTCCCACTGAGAAACCCATCGTCTGAAAAGTTCACCCCCGCACCCGTTTTTTAAGAAAAAATTAGTCCCAAACCCATATTTTCTAAAACTATATTTTATCAAAGAAGACGAAACATGGAAAGGATATTTCCTTTCTAAATCAAAAACCTATGTATTGCACTTTGAGCAGAGTCACGAACAGACATCTGGTACTAATTTTTCTCATCTCTCTTATCTTTTTCTTGATTTCTTTGTTTATTGAGTTGTTCTAATTGTTGTCTGTACATAGACTGAGCATAATTACAGAGTTAATTTAATGTAATGGCCATTTTCGCTAAGTTGGGTATGTATGGATTTCTCATACTAGATCTCTCTTTTTTGGCTATAATACAAGGCTATAAGGTTTGATTTCTCATGAATTCAACTAACCCCCTCGTCAACATAGGTGTGTATGGATTTCTGAACTTTATTTGATTTTATTTTGTATTACATTTACAGGGCAATTGAACAATACTCCCTCCCTAGATGACCAGGTCCATACTGATTTTAGTGACTTGTTCTTCCACCTATTTGTCTTACTAATAATACCAGAAAACAAACACAAACATGGATGATACTGATTCCCATTCGTCCTTATTCTCAAATATCTTTATTTCTCGTGGAAAAATTCTCACCCCCATCCCTCTAAAGATAGAGAGAATCTTATTAATGACACTTTACTATGTAATAATTGAATATAACAAAAATGACAATTTTTAGTTCAATGTTCTCATCTCTAGACTAGACTAGGATCATTTCTTATAGGATCTCATCCCACAACCTACAGTAGGGATCATACTAATTTTGATTTCAAATGGAACGTGTACAAGAAAAGAGTTGCCACATGAGATTTGTCATAAACCTATATGTTAACTTGGTGTCAATTGTCCAGCATGAGTAGTGTGTGAGTTGATTGGCTTAATTTTATACCATGTAGAAAATCTATGGGTTGATTAGTGGTGAAAAACGCGAATTAGCCCTTCTGATTGTTTGTTGGTTTGCTACATGCTTTGGGCATTTATGAATTTTGGACTAGTAATTGGGAATGAATGTGTTTGACATTTAAACTCTTTTCACAGGGAAAAGATTGCAACTTGTGTAATGACTAAGACAACTTACTATTGAAGATGCCAACTTTAGGGATGAGTTCAGGGAAATGGAATAGGTTTGGGGATTTTGAATTTTGTTTTTGTTATGGTTAATGTTTTGTCGGTAGGTTGGGATAGTTTAATTGTGTAAGTATATAGTTTGTGTTTATATGTTTTTATAGGGTTCATGGTGAGATGGTGGATGGAGATGAGGTAAGGAATTAGAAGAAATTGAAAGTGATTTTGGATTATTTTAATGAAGCATTGTGCTTTTTTTTGTGTGTTTTGTAAAGAAGTTTTAGGTTGTAAGCGTTAATGCATGGAACATCTTAGTAGATAACAATCATTCTTTTTTATTGTTGTTATTAAGATATCATCATTTCTAGTATGTGAGGATAATGGTTGGATAAGCTGAGTTTGAGGAGTTGGAGTTGCTGGTTGGGAAGCTACGAAAGTACTGGCCATATTGGTGTTGGTTATAATGGTCGAATAATTTGTTATGCAGCTATAAACATGGTTTCATAACCTGTTATGCATCTATAAGAGTTGTTGCATAACTTGTTATGCAGTACATGAAATGGTTGCATAACATGTTATAAAACAACTTTATTGTTATTATTGAAACCAACAAAAAATAAAAAACTGCATAACATGTTATGCAGTCGTGAAAACGAATGCATAAAGCATTATGCAACCATTTTTTTGTAAGCACTGAAATAAAAAAAATTGATGCATAACTTGATATACATCCAAAAATATGGATGCATAATGCATTATGCATCAACTTTTTTCGTAAGCATTAAAATTAACCAAAAAATGGATGCATAACTTGTTATGTAGTCAAGAAAATTATTGCATAATTCGTTATGCGTCTTTTGCTTTTGTGATGTTATTTTTTTAGGCGTATATATAGTTTTAGTGGTTGCATAACTAAATTATTAAATGCATCAACCAAAATATGGTTGCATAACGTTTTATGCATCTTTTTGTTGTGTCTGCATAATATGTTATGCATTTTTTTGTGGTTGCATAATAGTTATGTATCAAGTTTTCGAATTTTTCCCTAAAATGATGATCACCTCCGATTTTTCCCGTGAAAAACAAAAAATTGAAATTGTTGTTTGTACTCGTTGTGTAGCTCTCTTTAAAAGCTTTCTAACGATATAATATTTGTAAAATTCCAAGGCGCGGTTTTTTAGATGTGTTATATCCAAGTTGCGTTGCCAATTATACCTCTGAAAAATTAAGATGCATAACCCGTTATGCAGTCATTGTTAAAAATTTCATATAATTATGGGTGTCACAGAAACTAAAAATAATTTTGGGCCTGACAACGATAATATTATTTTTTTGGGCCTACGCCTAATTTTCCCTTATGATTTAGCGGGATTAAGTTCTAGCCCATGTTGGTAAGCTTTATCAAAGGATCATAAGGTGTTTCGATTGAAACTCATATGTGAAAAGTCACAATATGTTGAATCAATTTATGTTTACATGAGTTGTGTTTAGCATAACACATGTGTTTTGGGGTTTTCAACTTTTGCTATTGGCACACATTAGTTAAAACCGATTCAACCTTTCTCTGGTAAAGGTTTCCTTTGTTGTTGTTATTTTGTTCTTGCGAGAGGATAACAACATACTGGGGGTGGTGGTGTGTGTGTGTGTGGGGGTGGGGGGGTGGGGGGGTGGGGGGGGGGGGGGGGGGAGGAAGGGATGGGGGGGGGGGGGGGGTTCTTATTTTAACTTGCTGTTAATTATGTATCTTTCTGGGGAGAAGAGGACCTTAACAAAATTTCGGTACAATTAATATATTCCATTATGATAAGTATGGATGTGTGTGTGCGTGTGTGTGTGTATGATTCAATTGTTTTCGGTTAAGAAAAACTGCGTCAATTTATTTGGCTTATTTTTTGGTATATTCTTTATTATTGGGTATCAAGTGTTTTAGCTTAATGAAATTTCGAGCGGTGCTATAATGTCTATGTTTGTTTCAATTGCTTCCGGTTAAGAAAATAATTGTGAAAGTCAATTTATTTTGGTTTGTATGTATTTTTTATGGCTTAACGAAATACGGGATCATTTTTTTCGTCCAATTTGATTTTGGATAATAGAAACTAAGTTATTTCTGATCTTAGTTAGATTTATCAAATTGAAAGTTTCGGTTATTGAAGTCTAATCGAATGCCTTGACAAGAAAAAATAGTTAACTAACCTAGTGCGTGTCTTATCTAAAGGGAAAGGCATAAGTTATTGTCTGAATAATTAGGACCTAATGAGAGAAATAAAGTTAATTTTGATCTTTATTTTGGTCTTATCGAAAGAAGCGATTGTATGTTTACAATCGGTTTAACAAGGGAATTAAGTTTCTTAGTCGAATTGTAAAACTATTAGGGAAAATTGCTTCGGTCAATTGTTTCGTTGATAACATATTAAAACTAAATTACTTGTAGTTTCTATTTTAATATTGGTTATCTAAAAGTGGTATGTGAAACCTTCGTGCTTAACTCTTATAGGTTGTTTACAAGTATTTTAGATTTCTAAGATCCTTTCGGTTTGACCTTTATCTTCTCGAACCTTTGTCATTTTGTGACAAAAAGGGGGAGAAATATATGGAGTAAACAAGTGATTTGATGTGTAGTAATTCTGACTACAAAAAGGGAATAACAAAGATGTTCGGATTGAATATCTACCTATCTTACCTTTAGGGGGAGTATAAGCTTTGTTATTCAGATGTCAACAACGGAATTTATTGATTGAATATAAGGAGGTTATTGTGCTATTGAAACTTGGAATCAAGCGTATGTAAAAGGAATTCTTGTAATTTATTTATCCATATGTATTAAGAGTTTTGTCACTAAAATTGACAAAGGGGGAGATTGTTAGAGCATAGCTCGGTTGAACCCACCAAGCATTGGTATGTCAAGTTTGGTTGTCACATTTTAGTGTGTCAAAACTCATCTAAGAGTCGCTTGATTATGTACTAGGGACCACTTGGTTTAGGTTAGACTACAAAGTGAAAAGGCGGGGTCCTATAAACCTCACCCAATATTTCGTTTAGGTAATATGTATGGACTAACTCCAATATAATTCTGAGAGCACCAACTAATAAAGCGAGCTCAAATCAAGAAATATATCCAAGGGTTATATCTCTGTTTCCTAATGTAATCAGCAAATCAAACAGATAGAAATCCGTGAGCTTGATTATTATAAGAAGCAACTTGGACGGTATCAAAAACCAATATCCAAGTGTCAATAGATTCATTCAACAATCAAAGTATGGATTCACAATTAATTGAACTTACGCACAACCTGTGATATTTCAATTATATAGAAAATATAACGCAAAAAAGAAATAACACAGACATTAGAAATTTTGTTAAAGAGGAAACCGCAAATAGAGAAAAGCCGCGGGACCTAGTCCATATTTGAACACCGCAATGTATTAAGCCGCTACAGACACTAGCCTACTCCAAGTTAACTTCGGAATGGAACGTAGTTGAGCCCTAACCAATCTCACAGTGATCAAGGTATAGTCGCACTCCATACGCCTCTGAATCCCAGCATGACTCTACGCACTTGATTCTCTTAGATGATCTCACCCACAACTAAGAGTTGTTACGACCCAAAGTCGAAGACTTGATAAACCAATATGTCTCACACAGAAAAGTCTATTGAATAGATAAATTTTTCTCCCACATAGATACCAATGAGTTTTGTTCCGTCTTTTGATAAATCAAGGTGAACATGAACCAATTGATACACCGGTCTTATATTCCCGAAGAACAGCCTAATAATATCAATCACCTCACAATAATCTTAATCGTATGGTAGCAAACAAGATATTGTATAATCACAAACGATGAGACGAAGATATTTGTAACTACTTTTTATCTTGCCTATCAGAGATTAAATCTCGACCAAATCTTAGAGAAGATAGTACTCAATACGATAGAAAACAACAAGATCATAACATGCAACTACAGAGAAAATAGTTGGGTCTGGCTTCACAATCCGAATGAAGTATTCAAGTCGTTAACCTACTGAGTATTGGAAAAACCTAAGGTTAAAGGAGAATCGACTCTAGTCGTAACCAATATCACAGAAAAGGTGTGGGGATTAGGTTTCCCAGTTGCTAGATTTCTCCCTTATATAGTCTTCAAATCAGGGTCTACAATCAATGATACCTTGGTAACAAAGCAATCAATATTCTCCGTTGGATGAAAACCTGATTAGACTCAATCTAATATCTTACAACCGTTAGATCGAATTAGATTGTGCAAATGAAAAGTGAATTCATTTAGATATGAGTAACCGTACGTAAACGTGTGCACTTTGTTGGCTCAACAATAGTTAACCAAAGTTATCCATACGAACACTTTCATATCAACCTTATTCATCTTAACCATAACTAGTTCAAATGACTCAAATGAAACTAGTTCTGGAGTTGTTCAATTGTTTATATTCTCATAGAAGTAAACAAGACACAATTGAAGCAAAATCGATTTCGATTCACTTGAATCAATTCATGAACATTATATCCACGGTTTGTAAGAGATTGTATTCCTTAATATATAAATGTATTAGTTCATGGACAAATTGATTTTAGAATATAACCTACTCACGTATGCAAATGGACACGCATACCTAAGTGGACGTACTAAGTTTGGGTTCGCCAGTATGCGAACGGGTACGCATACCTCCAAACTCAGTTGAATTTCTGGACATGAACTTCACGCCAGTACGCATACTGGTGTTGATGGTGGATTTTCGACAAAGGTCAAAATCGTAAAATCATGATACTGCATGTTTCTGACCCGACTTCAGGAATGCATGTGAATATTCATATTTTACAATTCGTGAACCGTTTCACGATCTCTGATCGAGTTCCTCTCAGAGTCATGATGAGTATGATTCTCGAAAGGCCTCCCACTAGCCGAACGATTCGATGTTGCGCATTTCATCATGATCTTTATGTAGAATAATCCTAACTCTAGGTCAACTCAGCTGGCATATACAAGGGAACCAGTGATTGATAATCCTAACTCTAGGTCAACTCAGCTGGCATATACAAGGGTACCAGTGGTCGACTTTATTGAATTTATTCCGGTTGGTCTGGTGGTCTGGTCTCAATTTTTTTTTTAATAATAATTCTTTCTCAATCATTCTAATTCATCCTAGCATTGGTAACAACTTGATTCGTAAGCCCCACCTAATCACTTAGAGAAACATAGTTTAAAAACAAAACAAAATAAAAACAGAAGTGAAAAGGACTCAACGAGATATGGTGAAACTATCATGTTGTTTCTAACACCTGAGCTATGTGCTTTTATGAATAGACTCTTTAGATGTTGCCATCTAGTCAAATTGGTTCCTCAACTCCTACAACCAAAATGCTTCTATCCACTTAGATTGGTTAGTGTCATCCTTAATAGGCATAAATTTCTAGGCTCTGGAGTTTATTTATTGCAACTAAAAAGTTTCTCCCATACCCCCAAACTTAAATCTAACATTGTCCTCAATGTTTTAAAGATAAAATTAAGAACATGAACAAGGAGAAATTGTTACCATTTGAAGCAAAAGAGTTAAGGAAAGATATTACCATGTTGCATGAGCATTGGGTTACCTCCCAAGAAGTGCTAAGTTTAATGTCTTCAGCCAGACATTACGTACCCATAAAATGGCTAATTACCCTTTCAAATCGTATACCAATAGTCGAAACAACTGTGGATCATCAAAACCAAATAATACTGCCACTAAAATGAGACAACTGCAGAGGATCAGAAAAATGAACAAACAGAGAACAACCTTATCGAAAGTTTCTTGCAAGACAACTGTATCTATCCGGAACGACCAATTGGGCTTCATATGAGTGTCTTGACAAACATATTCATCCGAATAACGGGTTTCTAATAGCTTAATTTCTTCCTGGACAGTATCAGGGGGATCGGGTTGTGGAGTCTGAAGAGACTCAAGTAATACCTCAGATGTATTAGGCTCAAATACCAAGTTAGGGACTTCTAATAGGGATACTTGACGATCATTACCCCCAAACTTATTATAAACATTACTCTCCGTAAGCCCTAGCACTATTGCTTGAATTTCCGGATCTTCAGAGTCTTTAAAATACTCAAGAGCGTCTTCTAGATCACTACCCCCAAACTTAGGGTAATAACTGCTCTCAGAAAGACCTAACACTATTTCCTGAATTTCTAGGTCTGTAGAGTCCTTAAAATATTCGAGAGATTCTTCTAGTTCTAAAGTCTGGTCATCTAACTGACCTAAGAGAATTGTCTCATCAAATTCATCTAGAGAATCACCAAATAAAGTGTTATCCCAATTATCCTGAACCAGATCCTGAACCAAAGTGCTAATCATATTCACTTCCTCTAAATCATCAGAAGGTTGTCTAGTAACATTAAAGACATTTAGTTCAGTGGTCATATTACCGAAGGATATGTTCATAAGTCCGGTCCTACAGTTGATCACAGCGTTAGCTGTGGCTAAGAATGGGCGACCTAAAATCACCGGTATTTGAGCACTAGGACCCTGAACAGGCTGAGTATCTAGAACAACAAAATCCACTGGATAAATAAATTTATCAACCTCAATCAGAACATCCTCTATGACACCACGAGGTACTTTGACAGACCTATCAGCTAATTGTAATGTCATTTTAGTCGGTTTCAACTTACCAAGACCTAGCTGGTTGTGTACATGATATGGGAGTAAGTTCACACTAGATCCTAAGTCAAGCAATGCCTTATCTACTGAATAATTATCGATCGCACAAGATATAGTAGGGCATCCAGGGTCTTTATACTTAGGGGATGTTTGATTCAGAATGATCGAACTTATCTGACCAGCTAAAAAGGCTTTCTTATGGACATTAAGCTTACACTTTCGTGTACAAAGATATTTAAGGAACTTGGCATAAGCAGGCATTTTCCTAATTTCTTCTAACAAAGGGATGTTAATTTTTACCTGCTTAAATATCTCCATTATTTCGTTGAAATTCGACTCTCTCTTTGTTGGAGCTAACAACTGTGGGAATGGGGCTCTAGGCATAAAATGAGACCTATCAGGAACCGAATTGGCATCACTAGAAATTTTTTCAGTCTCTTCAGCTAGTGGCTCCTGCTGGTCCTCTTGGGGACTAGAATGGGAACTAAGAGGGGGATCTACAGTATGTCCACTATTAGGCATGGCTACCTTATTTTCTACCGTTTTACCATTTCTAAGGGTTGTGACAGAATTCACTTGATTAAATGTTTTCTCTCCTCTAGGATTGGGTATTGGTTGACTAGGGAACTTACCTTTTTCTCTTAGAGAATCATTGATCAGACTAACCTGGTCTTTCAGTTCGGAAATAGCCTGACTGTTTTCTTGTCCTATCTTATTACTAGCCTGTAGACTCTGTTCTACTGATAACTGAAACTTTGCAGTCTGCTGAGTTAACAAGGCGAGAGAGTCCTCTAAATTGATGATCTTCTTATCCGAAGGGTTTTAAATATGTGTTTGACCTGAAGGATTCTTAGTATAGCCAAAACCTGGGGGAGCATTAGAATTACTAAACTAACCTTGACTCTGGCCCTTAGACCAAGAAAGGTTTGGATGGTTTCTCCAACCAGGGTTATAGGTTTCCTAATATGGGTCAATCTTCTGAGAGTTATCAAATCTAGTGTTATTGTAAAGAGCATTGGATTGCTCTTCCATAGCCCGGCCTTCCCAAAAAGGCTCTATTCTACTAATAGTATAACCCAATTTTAAGCTTCTAACCTTTTTCCTATCGTTGTAATTTTGGCATATGATTCATAGCCTTCTACCTTATTAACGTTTCCTCTACTTAGAAGAATTGTTTTCTGAGGTGCCCTACTATTTTCTCATTGCTGGGTTTTTTCGGCGATTTCATTCAAAAATTCCATCGATGCATCAACAGTTTGGTTTTCAAATCCACCAGTGCATAGAGACTCAACCATGGTCGTTGTGGAATAATCTAAACCCTCATAAAAGATCTGAACTAGCCTAACCTTTTCTAAACCATGATGAGGACACTGGGATAATAAATCATTGAACCTTTTCAAATACCTATATAAAGATTCTACCTCTTGTTGTGAAAATGTGCATATTCGCGTCCTAATAGACGATGTTTTGTGCCTAAGGAAAAACCTATTGAAAAAGGAAGATGTAAGTTGTTCATATGTCTCAATTGACTCGGATTCCAAACTATATAGCCACGACTTGGTCTTATCTTTCAGGGAAAATGGGAATAACCTAAGTTTCAAAGCATCATCATCTAAGCCTATAATTCTTAGAGTACTACAAATTTCCTCAAAATCCCTAACATGGTAATAGGGGTTTTAATTCTCTTTCCCTAAAAAGATTGGGAGCATCTGTAAGGTTCCAGGTTTCAGTTCATAGGTTGCCTCCGTTTCAGCTAACTTAATACACGAAGGACGAGTAGTCCTAGTCGGATTCAACAAAGCTTTTAAAGTTGCCATTTCTGGCACTATCAGAATATTAGGGATGTTTCATCAAGCGGACGTTCAAAAACGGACTCTTCAAAAATCGTACTTTCTAAATTGAGGTAATCGAGACGTTTAAAACTACTAGGTTTCTCTACCTAAGGCGTCTCTTTTACGTTCAGGCATGCAAAATAATAAGGAAGGGGATTCTATTAAATCACAAAACAAGGCTGACTCAACCAAATCAAACCTATTGATTTCTGGCAAACAAAAAGCATGATGGCTCCACTTAGATTGTTTCTAGACCAGCTTCTAATCCTTCGAAAGAGAATACGTTACAATTTAAGCAAACCCCTATGGAATCAATCCGAGTTAAAGTAAGTTGAATAGAGGCGATGGAAGCTCGGTGGGGCTTTGATACCCAAGGCCTCACCGGTATTACAAGGCGGCGCAGTCATGCATTCAACTTACAGAAACCGTCAAGAACTTCGAAGTATGCTTAAAGAATAACCAATATTTTTTGAATGACTTTCCTGTTAAGCTCGTTACCCTATCGGTCTCGTTCTAGTCAAAATTTTAGGCTTAGGTTCGCGTTTGGTATCGTTTTCCTAAGGCGGGCAAGAAGAGGACGGTGATGAAATCCGAACCCTTATCTTGTATGGCCATGCCTTGCCCTTTACTAGAAAATTAAAGTCCGTATTCAGTCCTCAACATATAAGCATACGAAGGAAGATAGTAACTCGCTGACAGGGGATTCGCGAGTGTTCAGAATCTTGGCTCCCGTTCCATACGGGGGATGAATCGGTTGTAGTCGACTCGGGCCACTGACTCCTATGTCAGTGTACGAACCCAAGGTGCAGAGAAAATATCGTAATTGTCCTCCTTCTCTGCAAACAGTTGATATTTAATACTACCCTTCTGTAGGGTTTAAAAATAATGTCCAAGAATGTCCAAATTGTCCAAAATGTTCAAAAAGAAAAGAAAATTACAAAAATAATAAATAAACTCTAATACAGTTTCTAAAAATAAAACAAAATATATATATACAAAATTTTCTTCTTCACTCATTTCGGATTCCTCTTTTCTTTCCTTTTTTGGCGATGCTTTCCTTTTATAGCACTTTTTCTTTCCTTGTAGCTTCGCTCCAAATCTGAAAAGAATCGAAAAATACCAAAACGCGTAAAAAGGAACAAAAAGAATAATAAAAATAAAAATAAACCTAAAACAAATCTAAATACAAATCCCCGGCAGCGGCGCCAAAATTTGATGTAATATTTATAGTGATAAGAAAAGTGGTTCGTTTAAAGACTTGTGAAGATTTGTTTTAGACTTAAAATAAAAACTCAAGATGAAGTTGTTTTCAAGATTTTAAAAGCACTGAGACTCGGATTCCACCAATCTCCAATTTCTATGTGATTTAATCTAATCAATATTTATGCAACTCTTTACGTTTAAATTGATTCTAATAATTTCACCTAGACAAGTAAATTCTCAAAACAATAGTTGTAAATCGAAAGCACGAACCATCAAAAGACTAACCTAAGCATGACCCGTTAATTGAGAACACAACCACTTAAATCTAATCAATATTTATTAGAATCATATATTCAATTTCAGTTCAGTGCAAATAATCATAAAAGATATTGTAAAAATTAATTAAATAGAAATTACCACATAGTAATTGGGAAAATGGTTTCCTTCGTCGCCTCAGCAAAAGGGTTTAGATCCTCATATCAAAAACATGCTCAAAATATTTATTCATGGCTCCAAAGTGTTTGAAGAGAGTGAAAATACAAGAAAAAGATAAAACAAATCAATTGCAACGTGTATAAGCGTTCCAGACTGACTGTTATAAAGGACTACAGAGAATATAAGACTGCCTCCTAAACGATACTTCTCTGCTGCAGTAACTAAACTACACCTCTCTGCGACTGACTTAGGATGTCAGTTCTTCTTCTTCTTCCTTCTCTTCCCTGAAAGTGCAGAAACGACTCTGCAACTTTCTTTCTCCGAGCAGAGACCTCCGTTGTCTCTCCCTAAGCCTCCGTATCAACCCCAAACTCTCGATTTTTTTTATGAAACTCACCAAAGCTCTTTTATACACCACGAGACCCCTAAAACCTCGAGTCAATCTTTGGAATATTTTTTCTCTTCCGTCTAAAAAAAACAAGCTACGGGATTTCTTCCCTCTTTTATTTCTTTACGCGCTTGCTGACTCCTCAAACCTTCCAAACTCGATATACTCGAATATTAGGCGAATATCTTCTCCCATTCCTTCAAGTCACTTCCCAATATAGATACAGAGAAATCACTGAAATAATATAGCTTCCCTGGAGCACATACCTATCCCGTACAATCATCACAGGCCCAATTCATGCCTTTCCCATGAAAATATCCAATAAACTCGATTGAAAATCCCAACAGAGATCTACGCAATATCCTCCACCTCTGTTTCGCTTCACATCAATAATCCAGCCCATTCTGATCGATCCAAGTAATCATACCATCCCTGTTTAAGATAAACAGGTCCAACCCAATCGAGTTTAGTGATTGAATCTCTTAAAATCACGTCCAAAATCTAAACCCAAATATGTTCTTCACTTGCAACAGTTTCCCGCCAAAACCTGGGATTTGAATTTGGGAAGAAGATGCCCCTTATCCTGCTGCTGAGGTGTGAATAACACTTGGGGTGTCCTGGGTGTAAATAACAAGTAGGTGCCCCTTAGTAATTGAGTGCCGCTTATCCAGATAAGGGGTGTCTTTAGTGATTTCCTCCCACGAGCGCAAATACCACTTTTTGAGCCAATTTTCGCGCAAAAGCTTATTTCTCCAAAAACACCTACAAAAACATAAAATAATCAAATAAGTATAAAAGCGAGCACTAACAATACACATAATTGAGATCAAAATAGACACATAAATGCGTCTATCAATTACCACTGTTGTATTTGTAATCTTGTGCTCCGTACATGTTATTTCAGTAAGGAAACATGACGACTCACAAGTGTAAACGGGAATATAAAACAAAAACAAGCTAAACAAATAACAAATCAATTAGCGACTGCTGCCCGGCAGTGTGCCAAAAGTTTTATGGGCTGTCGTAGGCTCAGCAAATTAATAAATATATTTCCTACTAATTAACTGGTAATATAGCGGTAGTAAGAGGTCGTTCCCACATAGAACTGTGTAATTGATAGGTTATTTGATCAGCAAGATTAAGTAAATAACAAAAGGGGGTTTGGTTTTAAGACTAATAAATATAAAGACAATAAATAAAAGAGATGATCAAGGAATCCTTCACCGTTACCAAGCGTTAACCGGATTAGAATACTTATATATTGTTCGTAAGAACCATTCATCACCATCCGTAGGAAAACAACTAGATTAGTGTTATCCCCAAAACTCCTTCAATCACTGGATACGGAAGTTCTCGACTACCAGATTCTGTCCAACGAACCACCAAGTAGTAGATCACTCAAGGTGTAATCCAATCGAACGCTTTAAGCTTTGTGAATTTAGGTTGATCCCAGTAGTTAAACTCTTAGATCAAGGTTTACTTTCTGGTGTTGTCTTCACACATGATTACTTCACAGAATCCCTCTGTAAGGTCTCCCGATTTCTACTTGTGTAGAGAGTTAATCAACGATTACTTATCTCATAACTTCCACTAGCAATAGAAAAATCAATAGACTAATCTAGTATGCATCCCAAATCAATATAAGATTCATTCATAAACCTTAGATATGGTAAATACAAACGAAGATGATAAAAACTCTCAAATAGATTTGTATTATTAATAAATCCTCACTCTTGGAACATTGAATTCATCCTTAATCAACAAAGGATTTAGCTACTCATATTACAAAGAAGATGAATAATGGTGGTTTCCCCCTAAAGGGGTAAACCCTAGGTTTTGATGTAGAACTTGTGATATGAGATAATGATATTGATCTAATACCTTTTTATAGGTTTACATTGCTTGGTCTCCAAGTATTTAGTTCGGTTCAAGAACCCGACCCGAAAACACGACATAACGAAACCAAACGTGCCCTTAGGTCTTCCAAGGAGTTTATACACGTTTTCCACTTTCTAAGTTCGCGAACCCAGTCCGCGAACTTCAAATTCCAACAGATATTTTCGGAATTAAGTCTGCGAACCCGTTATGCGAACCCAGTTCGCAGACTTCACTGTCTTCGGTATTTGATGAAAACTGTTTTTGCCACAACTTCTTCATCCGAACTCGGAATGACCTCATTCTTTTTTATATTTCAATTATATTCAAGATGATGATGATAAATCCTTAATTTGAATGAGTTCAGATCCGTCTTTGGCCCGTCTCTTGATTTTGAGCGTTTTGCTCCTTTTCGTCGCACTTCTTCCACTTCTCTTGGACTTGAGCACTTGGATACTTGGAATACTTCTATTCCTAGCTCTTTTCAGCACTTTTTAGATCCTTTGTCGATGATTCACCTATTAGAGGCAAAGAGAGAAAACAAGAGTAATAATACGAATATATGCAAGAATAATAGCTAAAACAAGTATGGAATGGGTACTAAAATCATATGAATTATGCACTTATCATTGATCCTTTAACGAAGTCACTTCAAGTTGAAGCCAAGGTCTTCATATTTCTTCAAGTTGTACTCCCAATCAAAGAGCACATCTTGAGTGATAGTACTTCTAGCCCTGGTCCTTATATCATCTATGACGCGCAAAATGTTTCCTACTTGCATTGTCAAGAAGTAACTGAGTTTGGGGTCTCTCTAAATGACGATGTGACCATACATCTTCCATAACTTCTCGTAGATATCAGCATACCCTATGGGAACACCAAATCCACCAACTGATGTGTGATATGGGAGTGACCCACTGAATGGAGGATCACAAATAATACCTGCATTAGGGTATTCATGCATTATTATGCGGTTCTCAATTATTGGAGCAGCTTCAGCAATTGTGGGAGAAGTTTCTTGGGAAGTTTCTTTCATTATGGGTCCGGTTGCTTCTATCTCTAAAGTAACGATGATTTGAGCTTCATTCTCCTCGAAAAATTCAGTATAAATATTCTCATGGCATTGAGGTGCAGAGATGGTAACATCATCAACTCTATTCACCATATGGTTTGAATCATCATTCGCTCCATTATTCTCAACTTCGACATTTGGTACCTAATACAAAGATTACATGAGATTAGATCAATTCAAGCATGGAAATCAAAGGAAATAATAAAATCCAGAATGTGAGTTAACTAACACTATCTAATTTATTTATTATACATCCAATACATGAGCAAATAGGGTGGAAGTCATAAAACACGTTTTTGCGACAAGCTTGTCTGAAGAGATTTTATACTGCCCTGTATAAGACGACGAACTGAGAGCAATTGGTAAAGAATATAAGGTTAATTCATATACCATTATCTTCGTATGGATGTTTTCTACAACATATCAAAATTTCATAGCAATTGGATAAACAAGTAAATAGTTGTGACCAAAACATTGGACTACATGCCAGCTGAAAAATTCCTGAAGGTCTCCTGGAAGTTTACTGTTTCACTGATTTAGGACCCTAAACATGATCAAAACTTTAAAAGCTTCTATAAAAAATCTTGGAAATCTCCTGGGCATAAGAATACATGTGTAGATCGCGAAAATCCGACATCGGATGAAGATTTTATGGCATTTTTGCTAAAAGGATGAGTTCTGAAAATTTTCTGATGACGTATTTCACTAAAAGTTTTCATTCATTCGTGTGGATTCTCATTCATTCACTCAAAAATCAGCAATATTATGCTTCTATGAAGAGAATACAAAATGGATACTTACTTGAGGGGTTTCCAAGTCATTCGAAGGATTAATGTGGTCGACACCAACATTGGAAGCACCATTATCATCATTCGGTACCGATTCTTGAAGATTTTCTTTCTCACCACCATTAAAAGATGAATTAACAGCCTGACCATGTTGTTTTTCCACAACAATTTCCTCCCGGATATGTCAGAGATATCATTATTTTATTCAAGAAATATCATGATTAATCATACAAATGAATACTTACATCAACATTATCTTCATCGTCGGATTCATGGGTTGTTGACTGAACAAGACAGAGACCGTCAATACTTGATGGAGAAAATTTTTGGAATGGCAACAAACATTGTTTTCATGATCCTAATTATTCGGACAAGGAAAAGTCATGGTAGAAAGAATATCAACAACTCACCAAAGAAGCGACTGGGGACTGCACATTATTCGGTATCATCCTAAAATTCGTCCTACTTCTTTTTTCTCCACCATGGGGACTTTCTTGCACTTATGAGAAGTATACATGAATCCGAGATCTCACAACACGTCCATCCTACAATAAAGTTAATGAAACAATTAAGGTGCGATCATCAGGCCTTTACCAAAATTGTAAGAAAAATACTAACCTACGAACATTCTGGAGGCGTTTTTATTTTATTACCACTAGAAAGATGCTTCAACCTTGGTCGATCAGAAATCACATCAGCAGGAGGAAACTCTCGTACCACAGACTTAGTATCCATTACAAACTTATGAAAGCGCTTAAGTTGTTGATGCCAGAAGTCTACATGAACCGGAGTCTCATAGGTAGCTCGGTCAGAACAAGGAAACAAATAATCATTTCCTTCCACATTTGTACAATCTAAGTGAGCCTTCAGATATTCAACCGATGGCTTATTTATTCGATGACCCGGGAAACAATGATCAAGACCCATTTGTCGAGCCGCTCTGTCAATGTTATATTCTTCCACCTGGAACTTTCCGTGCATTACCAACATTAAATAGCCAGGAATGCAACTCAGTATAAAATATTTTTCTCGATCACTCAGACTGGTACCAGACTTCAATATGACATTTTCATCAGCAGTATTAAAAGTGATCAACTGTGAGAAGAGCGGAGGAACCGACACCCAGGGGAAAAAATCAAACTCAGACGCGATGTCTGAAACACTGGTGAGGCGTATCTTATGTTGTGGTTGCTTTGTCGACCAACGCATGATCCTGGCATTATTTTCCCAAGGAAAGCATGGAGAGTGTCGACATTTGGACCTTGAAAAATGCTACGAGGAATCGGTGCATACTTCTCAAACTGCTCCCACATCGAATTTTGGAGGAACATAATATTAACATATGTTTCAATTTTCATGAAGCCTTTGGAGATTCTGGAGTCTATGACTAAGGAGTCTAAATTGGAAATAAGTGAACCCAAAAACAGACTGCCGATAGGAATTTTCTCACCTTTGGCCATCTTTATGGCAAAAGGAATCACAAATGGCTTCAAAAAATGTCGGTTATCCTCAAGAACATTTCTGGAGAGCCACAAGCACAAGAAATCAGCGATGGTCAAGGGACTATCGACAGGTTCTCCAGGAAACTCATCTCTCCGGCACTAGTGTTTCAACCATTGAGCATAGCAAGTTTTGGTTGACTTGTTGAATTCATGCATTGTAGTTTCCAATACGTCATATATCACATTCTCCTCTGTTGAGAGATCTTTGGGGAAATTTCCAGTAATTGGGAGATGCAACAAAGCGACTACATCTTCTAAAGTGGTGAATTCTCCCCATCTGCATATGAAATTATGAGTAGGAACGCACCAGCGAGCAAGCAAAGCTACCATACCTGGTATGTCGTGATGAATGACTACATCCCCAGCAGCTTCAATAGCTCGTGTCACCTGTGCACGATCCAGCATGGTCCTTACACGACTATGACCCAACATATGCCTTTCCCATCCAGAGAAATGTGCCATAGGCTTTCGAGAAAGCTTAAGTTCCACACGCGAACCCAAATAATGTTTCCCACTCAAACAGAACCTAATTATTGCTTGAGGAGATACTAACTTGTTCTGAGTAGTACTCCTGGGATTTATGAGCAGCCGGAATGAGGAACCTGAGGGACACTTTTTGGGTCTATACAGAAACACGAAGAATTCATCATCAGTATTTGGGATGTTCTTGGTTTTAGGACTTTCCTCTTTCTCCTTGGAAGTTCCAGAATTATCATTTCTGGAAGAATCATCATCTCTAGAAGACGCGCCTGTAGAAGCATCCTCTCTCGAAGTTTCTTCTCTAGAAACATCATCTTCAGAAATGCTACCACGGGAATCAGTCATCTTTGTGAAGTTGTTGTGACAACCATACACGAATTTCATCAACACAATGGAATTAAAACAACAGAATAATTATGATGCTCACATCAGCGTCTACAAAAATGGTAATCCTTAACTCTTACCTGTTTACGGTTTCACGAACTTAGTGATAATAATGTAAAACTTCGAAAACTTGCTCGCTCTTTCAAATCTGCAAAGACGAGCAAAAGTCATTATTTAAAGTCAACACCTGAATTTTCAGGAAATTATGAATAATTCACATAAGCTCTTCGTGTGAATATTTAAAAAATTTCTATCGTGTGTACACACACAATAAAATCACAAAACTCATATACACATTGTTTTATCACATAAAATTGTTTGCTCCAACAATTACTCAAAAATCAGAGTTTGATGTCTTAAGCAAAATAAAAAAAAAAAAAAAAAATCTCAAAATCACGTAAAACAATTTTTACGTGAGTGAACAACTCACGAGTTTTTTTTTTTTTTTAAATTCTTTTGTTCAAATGAGCATTTGTCTATGAAACGAGGGTCTTTCCTATTTTTGAAAAGATCCACTTATTCCAAATAAAATTTTGAAAGTTCACAGACAAATTTTATCATGAAGTGCAGATCTATTTCAAAAAATATCTTAGGATTATAGTTTATTGCTTTAAACTACGAACGAATGTACGTTTCCTAAAGGTAGTTATCCGAAGGTTCATACTTTGAAAGTAAAATTATGATTTTATGGAACCTCATAAACAAATATTATCTACTGCAACTAAATCATGTGTATTCAAGGATTCATGTATCTCTTTCATATTAGGGATTATTGATCGTTTCTTAAACTAACGAACGAACGGGCATATGTTTTCTAAAACAAATTTTCATGAAACCTACGTATACATACATACATACATACATGGAATTTTATTTTCAAACAACTCATGAAAAATACACAACAAACTAAAAAAGAAAAAAAAACTTACCTTTAGATCGGCTGGAAGTTCAACGGACAGTGACCGGACAGTGAGCAGCTCCGGCGGAAAATTTCCTCCTTCTCTAACTGCTCGAACGTGAAGGGATGAGGAGAAAGGTGGTCGGTCAATCAAAAAATTAATTAAAAAGGATTTTTAGGGATTGTTCCATTTTATATCAATTTTATTTCCAAAACCTAATAGAACATGGATTTCCTTTTTTGGGCTCGGGCCCGCAAACGCTAACCCAACCAAAACCGGGCGTCCGACCGACCAAATCAGCAGTGCCTCATCTCTCCGTGATCACAGGATGACGCTCTATCATACTATCAGGGTCCTTACCTGAGCATTTCTTCGTACATGACACCATTGGAGCAAATCAAGGATTCTGAAAATACCTTTGTACGACCGAGTTCAACTACTTGTCTCGTCGACTGGAAAACCACCATTTAATGCTTACTTCGGAACATGACTGTTCCTCACTAAGAAGGGGACTTAATGTTGATGGTGGATTTTCGACAAAGGTCAAGATCGTAAAATCATGATACTGTATGTTTCTGAAGCGGCTTCAGGAACGCATGTGACAATTCATATTTTACGATTCGTGAACTGTTTCATGATCTCTGATCGAGTTCCTCTCAGATCCATGATGAATATGATTCTCGAAAGGCCTCCCACTAGTTGAGCGATTCGATGCCGCGCATTTCATCATGACCTCTATGTAGAATAAAATGATTGGGCGGTCCTCCTACATAATTGTTTGTTGAGAGGGCTTAACGCCTTCAGGACGTCGGCGACACTCGATGTTCCCTGACTACATAGATAGACCCACATCTACATAGAAGAACAATTGGGCGGTCCTCCTACATAATTGTTTCCTCAGAGGGCTTAACGCCTTCAGGACGTCGGCGACACTCGTTGTTCCATGACTATGTAGAGAGACAGTGTATAGATTCAGGCGGCTCTCCTACATAATTGTTGAGGCGACTCTTCTGCATAATAATAATTTCATGAATTAGTAATAATTACTCAACAACCGGGCATCTGGACTATCACCGAGTAAGCCCCAATGAAATGGTGCAAATGTACTCAACAATGATGCACGAACGAGTACCCAAATACACGAACGAGCATTCGAAAATATGGACAAATGAGGAATCCTACACAAAATAAGAGAGAGAAAATAATAATTAAAAAATAGAAAAGAGGCGCCTAGGGACCGGGCCTACCGGCCGGTCCTCCACGCCTCTTCTTTTTATTTTTCTTATTTTATTTATTTTCATGAACTCATGAAAACTCCTTCATTCAAGCAACTTTCCTTGTTTGAGCAAAACTCACGGTTTCTCCATATTTTCACGGTTTCATGAAAAATAATAAAATAGGAAAAGGTGTCGTGGGACCGGACTACCTAGCCGGCCGGCCATGCCCAAGCCATGGCCGGTCTCACACCTTGCAATCCCTTATTTTCATAATTATTATTTCCCTCATCTCATGAAACTCCTCCGTTTGAGCAAAAAACATGGTTTCTTCATATTTTCTCAAATATTGCTCAAACCATGAAAAAGCCACAAACTTAAATGGTCACATGACCGACTAGGTTATTCACGCCAAATAATAAAATATTATTATTTTTATATTCTCCAAATTTTGATCAAAAGAGCAAAGTTCTACTTGCTCATTTGAACAAAATCAAGAATTTCAGTCAAAGATCGAACTCTTCTAAAAATCCGAGATATTGCTCAAACGCACACCAGAAAATACTGAAGCTCTCAAGACTGAGACACAAACATTATGGTGACACGGGCATGCTTCCTTGACCGAGGCCCTAAGGCTTGCAAGGAGTCGGTCCCACACATTCTCATAATTTTGACCTAATTTGCTCAATTGTTCATATTGGGTCCAAACTCTTTCCAACCAACTTGGAATTTACTCAATCGACCATCAGCGGTCCCACACCACCAAACGCCGGTTCTATTCCCCCTTGGGCAGTCCCTCACTTCTCCCTAATTAGGTTTTATCACCTAACGCTCACTCGAGAACTTGGGCACCACATGGTCGTCCATTATCCCATGTGGTCGGTCCTTCGCTCGCTCATGACCTATTTTCAAAAATTCATCAATTTACGAACAATTGATCAAAAATTAGGGTTTCGAACAAACGCTCCACAAATCATCATTCTGAGCAAGTTCAAATACTAATCAATTTATATTGATACATCAATCAACATTTGGATTAATTATATAATATTTGGTAGTCTACCAATATTTTAATTGATATTTTATGGGGTCATATCACCAATAAATAATTCGTCGAATTGAGCAATACTTGCTCAGTTGCTTGAATATTGATCCAACTATCAATATTCAGTAATTTGTCGAATTGAGCAATACTTACTCAGTTGCTCGAATATTGATCCAACTATCAATATTCAATAATTCGTCGAATTGAGCAATACTTGCTCAGTTGCTCGAATATTGATCCAACTATCAATATTCAGTAATTTATCAATAATCAGTTTCTCGAGATCCAACTATCAATATTTAGTAATTTGTCGAATGCTCGAATATTGATCCAACTATCAATACTTAGTAATTCATCAAATTGACTCAGTTGCTCGAATTTACAATATTTGCTCAGACGAGCAATATCTAAGAAATGTGAGTAAGTTGTGCAAACGGTTGAAGGAGTTAGCAAAGTAGTGGGTGGATGGTTAACCAAGTTTTCGCACGACATGGTACTGGTTTTACCACGATCTCCCACTTTCCGACTCTTTCACTCATGAAACTGTCATACTTACTGGGATCAATGTGTTTGCTATTCTGACTATATAAATAAGCTCTGAATCGATGACTGAAAAGACATTCGTTTTTCACAATAACAATTGTCTACACACAAGTCCTCTCGATAAAACTTATCTACACATATTTGCAGAAACCTTGAACGCATCCACAATCATTGATCATCATTAATCCCACAATTCTCAGCTTCCCTCCTACAGATTAACCCATCTCTCTCTTTGTGACCGAATTAACCCTGGAACGACCATTGACTTGGTTTAGGCCGGAGTCCTACAGATTGATCTCTCAAACTCAAAGCACTCCCGTGCAGTGCATCTGTGTGAGGCTAAGCAGTTTTCTTGGTTCGAGGAGTCTCGTCCGTACCGTCGTCTCCTCAATTTCTTAAAAACAAGCAAATTGTTTTTCCCCATCTACAACTGCTATGCATACTAAGTTCCCGAACTTAACCAACAAGTACGCATACGGGTATGCATACTATGGTTCCCGGACTTGGAATATCATGCAACATTTTAGCATACAAGTACTCATACTGTGTTATATCCAACCATAGTTAATTGTTCTAAACTCCCATTTCAATCATTGAAACATTCTTAGAAGGCGACAATAGTTGTCTCATACAAACTATTAGCTTCAAAGCAATTTTCAAGTGATCGAATGATCAATATGAAACATTCTGAGTCTACATCAAATGACCGTCTCACACAAATCAGGTAAGATGTTACCAGGTGATTTTCACAGGATCATCTTTTGACTTCCATCAGGAATATAAGATGAACTTGGTTAAAGTGAAAGCTTACCAACACATATTTCGATAAATATGTAAGCGAGTTAAACTCAGCTCGAAATATCAAATGTGTATAATCGAAGTCCATATAGCTATACGACTTTTGTCTCAAATAGGATATAGAGTAGATAGACTCTTGAGTGATAGATTAGTTCAAGTCTTCACATACCTTTTGTTGATGAAGTTCCACAAGATCCCCTTAGTAGTTCTTCATCTTCAATCGATGAACACCGTGAAATCTAATGCTCAACTACACATACTATCCTATTCCGAGACTTAGCTATAATTAGACTAGAAATAAAGGCTTATAGTTTTGGAAACTAAACTTTACAAGCAAGCTTGAGATAGCAATGCTTGCGAGTTCGACCAAGAAGTGCTCTAAGAATCTCCCCTTTGTCGATTTTAGTGACAAAACTATCAATACATATGGATTACAAAATAAATAAACTTTGTAGCTTCTCATCCAAATGCTTGATTTCTTTGGTTCTTAAATATTACTCGAAATCTTCGTCACTTCCAAGTAGTCCAGTGATTTCGAGCGTGTTCAACTCAGCATCATAGTTATCGAGATCCGCAGCTATAACAATATATAAAAACAAGATGTTTTGTATTGTTATACAGTGTCATAGTATTATTACACAGTCTCAAAGTCCAATTGTATCGGAACTTTGACATCAATACTATGGTGATATGTATCACTCCCCCTTAGTCAATAATTCATCTCATTTGAAAACACTCACCCCCTACATAATGATCCGAAAACCATATGTATTTGTAGTGTTACTAACATTAATTCTCCCCCTTTTTGTCAATATAAATTGCCAACGGTACGAAAACTAGTGGGATCATAATGAAATTATCATTGAGATTCTTCATGACTAAAAGAACACATATCAACTTTGTTTAGATGCAATCATATAGTCGAAACTAAATGCATTCATCAAGGAGTTAATAAAGATACAAGAAAACTCCTACAATGTTCCACATCCACACTCCCCACAAAGATTTGGCAATTAAGCACAAGTTCAAATAAGAACTCTCCCCAATAAAATGTTATTCCCGAAAGAATAACAAGAGCGACCTTACTTTTGCAAGAAAAGAAGGATTTCTTTGGACATTAACAAACTACATGAATTTGTATCCAGAAAACTCCATTAAATTAACCATATGTGAACCTATGATTAATTTAATCGGAAATGCTCAACATACGAAAACTTACGGAGCCGCACAGTACTTTCACATAGAAGTGGATCAGGGAAAGATCAATACTGCGGAATACTCAAATATTTATTCTATTTTTTTATCAATATTTGTATAATGATATCATAGACTTAATCTTTGTAATCAAAAGTCTATCCTACCTTCCATCAGTATTTGCATAATGACACAATAGGCTTAACTTCTGACATATATGGGACACTCATAGTTCACGGACGCGAACACACATATCACACAATAATTTTTGTAATATGTAAAACCAATAAAGATTAATACTGCAAAATCATCTTCCGAATAAACTTTTAGAATTTAAATAAATAAATCTAAAAACATTGCAAGATGAAAATCGTTGCCAATAGCTATGTGTACTCATAATAATTGCTATTCCAAACCCTTAGTTATCCTTCTTAAAACACAAGATTAAAATCTCATAAGAAGTTTCCTAGACGTTAAGACATTTGAAAAATTCTTTATCGTCCACAAACTCCTTGTCGTCAACAACCATTGGAATGTAAGGTTCATGAAGAAAGGAGTCAATTTCAACAAACCTTCTTGACTGATGTCGAACCAAGGCCAAGAGTCCTAAAAACAATAGATTTTATTTGATGTATCTCCTTTCTTGTTTTCTTCAACTCTTCAAGAACACCATAAAACTTCTGAAGATTTGAAGGAACAACCTTGGTTTTTCACATTCCTCCTTTTTCTTTTCAAAGTTGAAGGTTCAGGAGAAATATGTTTTTCTTTCATGATAATGGATTAATAATCATATTAACATCTTTTCCATCAGAAGACATAATGCTTGGAGACTCCATAAAAGTATGAGATTGTGAGAGGAATTCACAAATCAGGCTCAACAAGCAATCTTGTGATAAAAAGAGTTTTCAGAGAAGAAAAGGAATGTAGGGTTAAGGAACCTTTATACAAAAGAAAATTCACGTACGCACAATTCTTAACTCTAAAGAAGGCAGAATTATCGATTTTATCCCTCTTTTATTGATCAAACAGGGAAAGCCCTTTCAATACCAATTGTATAGGAAAAGATGGAAGAATTACAAACAGGCGAAAAACAAAAACAAAACAATTTTTTTTTTATTCTCTTAAAGCCTGAAGTGTGCAATTTCTTGTTTCTTTTGAACCAGACACTTGATACAAGATACACCAACAATACAATTAAGTTATAGGGGTGAACAACAATCTCTCCACCATAACCTTCTTGAATGGAATTCTTAGAACCTTGTTTCACATATTGTTTAGACCGTATTTTTTTCTCTAGTAGTCTAATCTTTTCTTTGGAAATTAACTTCTTCTGAGAAGAGATGAGTTTACATACCTCAGACGACTTCTGAACAAGTTTGAGCTTATTTGATAATCGATTTTCTCTTCGTTGAAGTTTATTGACATTTCTTATTTTATGTTTGTACTTGTAACACATAGAGAGTTCATGACCAGTAAAAGTACAATAAGAACATGTCAATGTGGAGGACGGTTCATACACCATAGCTAAGCATGCTGCTAAACAAAATGAGGTACCTGAAACATGTGAAATAGAATTTTCAGTAGACAGTGAAAAATCCATTTTTATCCTCCATAGTGGTCGACGAAGTTTCTCCAGGAAGAATATCAAGATTGATGTATGTATTTCTACAATTATCAAAATCAATATTTTCACTAAGAAGTGCAACACTTAGTTTTTCATCTTCATCCTTATCATAGTGATCAGAAATCTCATCAAGAGATGCAGTAAGACCTTTGTTCCCAGTTATTTTCTACGATTTGGACACTCATTCGCAAAATGACCAAAACCTTTACACTTGAAGCACTACGGCATATCCTCATCATAAGTATCGACAGTGTCTCTGTTTTTAGGAGGTAACGGTCGTCAGGTTTGACTGATATCCTGGGTTTATATCTTATGAACCTTTTACTTCTCTTCAATAGAAGATCTCTAAACTGTTTAGTGATCAGTGAAACTGAGTTGTCAAGATCTTCATCTGATGGATCAGTCTCAATAGGATCAACTTCAGAGTGGCCAACACTTTTACTTTTATCAAGTAATTTAGTGTTCTTTTGTGCTTTGAAAGCAATATCCTTCCCAGATTTTGATGTATGCTCATGATCAAAGATCTTTAACTTCCCAACCAGCGTATTTCTGGATAAATTATTAAGGTTATTTCCTTCAACGATGGCATGTTTCTTAGAATCGTATTTGGCTGGAAACGATCTGAAAATTTTCATCACAATGTCCTTTTCAGGAATAGTTTTACCCAATGCAAAAGATGCATTAACAATTTCAGACACTTTGTGATTAAACTCATCAAATGAATCTTCATCATCCATACAATGGTTTTCCCAATCAGAATTTAGGTTTTGAAGCCTAGCTTCCTTTTCAGAGGTATTCCCTTCGAATATGATTTCTAAGATATCACACGCATCTTTAGACCGAGTGCACGTAGTCACATGGTGCTGAAGATATGGGGTAATGGCATGAATGATAGCATTTAAACCATCATAATTTTGCTCTGCAGCGAGAATCTCGTTAGGTTCATATCTATCAATATCTTTTGCAATTAAGATACTGTCTACTGTAACCATTGGAGGATTAAAGCCATTAACAACACAAACCCACGATTGAAAACCATGCGCTTGAAGAAAGGCACGCATAACAATTTTCCACCATAAGTAATTCAAGTCATCGAAGACTGGTGGTACGTTTACTAAGATAACACTTCTGTCCATAGAGTCAGATCTCTACAAACACAAACTTATAAGGTCTTAAACGTGTTTGCTTGCTCTGATACCGATTAAAAAAGCGGGGGTCTAACAACCTCACCCAATATTTCTTTTAGGAAATATGTATGGACTAAATCCAATATAATTCTGAGGGCACCAACTAATAAACCGAGCTCAATAAAGAAATATATCCAAGAGTTATATCTTTGTTTCTTAATGTAATCAACAAATCAAACAGATAGAAATCTATGAGCTTGATTATTATAAGAAACAACTTGGACGGTATCAAAAACCAATATCCAAGTGCCAATCAATTTAATCAACAACCAAAGGTTGGATTCAAAATTGATTGAACTTACGCACAACCTGTGATATTTCAATTATATATAAAATATAATACAGAAAAGAAATAACGCAGACACCAAAAATTTTGTTAACGAGGAAACTGCAAATGCAGAAAAACCCCGGGACCTAGTCTAGATTTGGACACCACACTGTATTAAGCCACTACAGACACTAGCCTACTCCAAGTTAACTTCGGACTGGAATATGGTTGTGCCCTAACCAATCTCACACTGATCAAGGTACAGTCGTGTTCCTTACGCCTATGAATCCTAGAAGGACTCTGCGCACTTGATTCCCTTAGCTGATCTCACCCACAACTAAGAGTCGTTACGGCCCAAAGTCGAACACTTGATAAACCAATCTGTCTCACATAAAAAAGTCTATTGAATAGATAAATCTTTCTCCCACAGAAATACCCATGATTTTTGTTCCGTCTTTTTATAAATCAAGGTGAAAAGGAACCAATTGATACATCGGTCTTATATTCCCGAAGAACGGCCTAGTAATATCAATCACCTCACAACAATCTTAATCGTATGGTAGCAAAACAAGATATTTTGGAATCACAAACGATGAGAAAAAGGTGTTTGTGACTACTTTTTATCTTTCCTATCGGAGATTGAATCTCGAGCAAATCTTAGAGAAGATATTACTCAATATGATAGACAACAACAAGATCAGAACACACAACTACAGAGAAAATAGTTCAGTATGGCTTCACAATCCCAATGAAGTCTTCAAGTCGTTAACCTATATGGTTTTGGAAAAACCTAAGGTTAAAGGAGAATCGTCTCTAGTCGAATCTAGTATCACACAGGAGGTGTGGGGATAAGGTTTCCCAGTTGCTAGAGTTCTCCCTTATATAGTCTTCAAATCAGGGTTTGCAATCAATGCTACCTTGGTAACAAAGCACTCAATATTCACCGTTAAATGAAAACCTGATTAGACTCAAGCTAATATCTTTCAACCATTAGATCGAACTTAGCTTGTTACACACAAATGAAAAGTAACTTGATTTAGATATGAGTAACCGTGGCTAAACGTGTTCACCTTGTTGGCTCAACAATAGTTAACCGAAGTTATCCATATGAACGCTTTCATATCAACCTTATTCATCTTAACCATAACTAGTTCAAATGACTCAAATGAAACTAGTTTTAGAGTTGTTCAATTGTTTATATTCTCATAGAAGTATACAAGACACAATTGAAGCAAAATCGATTTTGATTCACTTGAATCAATTCATGAACATTATAGCCACGATTTTCAAAAGATTGCATTCCTTAATATATAAATGTGTTAGTTCATGAACAAACCGATTTTAGAACATAACCTACTTAAGTATGCAAACGTGTACGCATACCTAAGTGGTCGGACTAAGTTTAGGTTCGCATGTATGCAAACGGGTACGCATACCCCCAAACTCAGTTGAATTTCTGGACATGAACTTTACGCCAGTACGCGTACGGGTATGCATACTAAGTTACGGACTTTCATTAACCAACCAGTACGCATACGGGTATGCATACTATGGTTCCCGGATTTAGAATATCATGCAACAGTTTAGCATACAAGTACACATAATGTGCTATATCCAATCATGGTTAATTGTTCTAATCTCCTATTTCAATCATTGATACATTCTTAGAAGACGACAATAGTTGTCCCACACAAACTATTAGCTTCAAAGCAATTTTCAAGTGATCGAATGATCAATAGGAAACATTCTGAGTCTACATCAAATCACTATCTCACACAAATCATGTAAGATGTTACCGGGCAATTTTCACATGATCATCTTTTGACTTTCATCAAGAATATAAGATGAACTTGGTTAAAGCGAAAGCTTACCAACACATATTTAGAGAAATATGTAAGCGAGTTAAACTCAGCTCGAAATATCGAATGTGTATAATCGAAGTCTATATATCTATACAACTTTTGTCTCAAATAGGAGATAGAGTAGATAGAATTTTGAGTGATAGATGAGTTCAAGTCTTCACATAACTTTTGTTGGTGAAGTTCCATAAGCTCTCCTTAGTAGTTATTCGTCTTCAATTGATGAACGTCGTGAAGTCTAATGCTCAACTACACTTACTATCCTAATCTGAGACTTAGCTATAAGTAGACTAGAAATCAAGGTTTATAGTTTTGGCAACTAATATTAACAAACAAGATTGAGATAGCAACGCTTGCGAGTTCGACAGAGCAGTGCTCTAACAGAAAGTCTAGGAATGTTGAGACATACAAGCATTACTCGAAGACCTGAAGAACGTGAAGAAGTAACGATCTACAACGGTGACATCATCCTTCCTCTTGAGGCTAGTAATATTGACTTGAACTGTTTCATTCCTAACGTATCTTTCAAGTCGTGCTATATTGAAAACATAACTGCGAAGCTGTGTATTGGATATATTACTTTAGCAGTGAGACATGATCACATGATCATAGTATTAGGGAATTAGACTACGAAGTATAACGCTTATCTTTTGAACTTCGTAGATACGATATTGACATAATCTTATGAACGTTGTTATGATTATGTGAATGGCTAATGGTGAATATTTCATCCTAGGAAACAATATTTTACATTTGTTTAAATGAAGTACATTCATGAACTTGTTTTATGAATCGAAAGGAAAATCGCTAGGCTTATTGGCATGGCTATTCATTGCAAATATTTGGATTACCAATATGTGTGAGATGGTAGAGCCGATCGTAACTTTGTTATGTATCTTGGTACAACTAATCACAATGCCTGACTTATGATTTGGTATGACTAGTTTTGATTAATTAGTGTAACCGATCCTAAGTAATCACCTGAGATGGTATGATCGATATTTGTAATTGGTGTGACCGATCTTAGTAATTGGTGTGACAGATCACATAGTGTTGTGTAATCGGTCTTTGTAATTAGTGTAACCGGTCCTAGTAATTGGTGTAACCGATCCTGGTAATTGTTGTAGTCGCAAATGCAGAAAAACCCAGGGACCAAGTCCAGAATTGAATACTCTCAGAATTAAGCCGCTATGCAAAATCTAAACCAACTTCGTATAGTTGAGACCAAGCAACTAAACCTAGTTCACTTAGTTTCTTCAGTATCCCTACGCTTAAGACATTCAATAAGTGCACGCACTGGAACAATTCCTTTGGATCGTATTCCAAACAGTAAAGGAACAACAAATCATATGCAAAGGCTCTTCCGTTTAAACCAATAAACTCATTTGCATGGTTAATCAATCTATCCAACAACTATTGAAGTAACAGAGTTTAGATTTGGAATCAACCGATATAGATTCCAACAAGAAACCATAAAGTGATGCTGATCTCACGCAAGTAATAAATGGAATAAATCCGATATTAGTTGGATCCCATCTGATCAAGGTTTGTGCTACACAAAGATATGAGAAACCAATAAGAAATCTTCTTCATCTACAAATCTTCTTTAATCTTCAATTAAACCTGCAAAACACCACTTGAATCTCTTGTGATCAATCAAGCACAGAACGGAGTCTGTTAACAATGTATTATCACAAGATGTCTTTAGATCTACAAACAGTTCTAAAGATTCCGTCGACACTTCGATCTAGTTTGAGTGAATCTTATATCAGAAGAGAAGATTCTCAATAATAAACAAACTAGGTGCAATCAAAGTTCAATAACCGTTAGTCAATCAAATCAATCGAAAACTAATAAACTGCAATTATCTAGTTTCCCACCAACGGTACTCGTACAACTTCTTGATCCCACAGAAGTCCTTAAACGAGCGGCCGTAAGAGATTTCGCCTAATTAGAGTACTTTCCTCTCCGGATAGATGGCTCCACCAGAAACAACAAAAAGATGAAGTTTTCATGGCTCTTAGGATAGTTTGATAGAAATACAAACTTAGGAATTTATAGACCAATGATATTTGGAAACCAAGGAATTTCCAAAACCGAAAGTATTCTCAATAAATACCCAAAATCGATTTTCATAATTCCTGGAAATGTTTTGTCCAATATTTTCCGAAATCTCTCAATAGAAAATCTCCAATGAGTAAATGCAAATTACTAATTTTTATTCTCTAGCTAGACATACGCATTTAATTATTGGTGATTAAAGCATATAAAACTAACGACCTTAATTAAAAGATTCTTAATTTATTTCGGACCGGGATCTCGTTGAGTAATTAAGGAATATCTTTGAACAATAAAATATAAGATTTATTGTTCGTTTTCAAAGTATGTTGACATCTTTTCTTTGTAAATCATCTTTCATATTTAAAATCTTGGAATCGATTATACCACACTTCCAAACAAGTTTAAAATTGGTTCATCTGTATTCCGAGAAAACTATGTGATTGATCAAATATCAAATCACAATCATGGGTTCAATCGGTTCTACCAATCACTAGGATCGTTATACCTTAATATGGATTACTTGTGATCGGACACACAAGTTACTAGGACCGGTTACGTCAGTTACCAGGATCGGTTACGTCAATTACCAGGACCGGTTACCATATACTAGGTATTGCTTGTGATCGGTCACACCAGTTACTAGGATCGGTTACACCAATTACTAGGACCGATTACAAGGATCGGTCACACCAACTACAAAAATCGATCATACCATCTCAGGTGATTACTTATGATCGGTTACACTAACTAATCAAAACTAGTCATACCAAATCATAAGTCATGCACTGTGATTAGTTATACCAAGATACATAACAAGTTATGATCGGTTCTACTAACTCACACATATTGGTAATTCAAAGATGTGAAATGAATAACAATGCCAAGCCTAGCGATTTCCCTTTCGATTCATAAAACAAGTTCATGAATGTACTTACTTTAAAAAAATTTAAATATTATTTTCTAGGATGAAATCTTCACCTTTACCCGTACACATAATCACAATAGCATTCATACGATTATGTCGATGTCATATCTACGAAGTTCAAAAGATAAGCGTTATACTTCGTAGTTTAATTCCTTAATGCTATGATCATATGATCATGTCTCACTACTAGAGTAAAATAATCATTCACAGCTTCACATTTATGTTTTCAATATAGCACGAATTGAAAGATACGTTAGGAATGAAACAGTTCAAGTCAATATTACTAACCTCGTTACTTCTTCACAATCTTTAGCTCTTCGAGTAATACATGTATGTCTCATATTCATATACTTGCTAGTCTAACCTATATGAAGTTGTCTCTAGTACATAATCAAGCAACTCTTAGATGAGTTTTGATTCAATAAAATATGATAACCAAACTTGACATACTAACGCTTGGTGGGTTCCACCGATATATGCTCTAAATAAATCCATAGACAGTCACACAAAGTGTGAATACCCATTTGTAGTATTGTCTCGACTTTGTCCATAGACAATCACTTTCGGTAAGAGGACTTATAGGTGGATAAATAAAAAATTGTGGTGTATTTGGGTACCCTCGTCTTTTCAATTTTTAGTCTTCAATCTTCGACGGTTATTCAATGACGTATGATACTAAACTACCATACTCTAATCCTAGTTCGAGACGTGAATTTAGTAAACTAGAAATCAAGATCTATTTTTGTATATTTAACATTGACAACAAGCTTGAGATATAATTTTTTTGAGTTCGACCGAGCGATGGTCTAACAATCTCCTCCTTTGTTAATTTTAGTAACAAAAATATCGGTACATATGGATTCAATATAATAAACCTTTAAGTTCAGTTTCCTTAATGCTTAATTTCTTAAATCTTCAACATTTGCTCTAATTATTCGTACTTAAAGTTCTCGTATGGTTCTTAATATGATTGTTTCAGCACCTTTGTTGTTGAAAATCCATAGTGAATAACAACTTATGAGGATACTCATTTAGTAAAGCTTTTTTTGAATGACAAGTCAATCTACTCTATGGTTTACATCGGTGCACAATTTTTTTACCTACCTCAAAGTCCAATTGTACCAAAACTTTGAAGTAACACTACGGTGGTATGTTCTCCCTTTAGTCATTACTTGTCTCTTTTGCATAATATGTAAAACCTACCGCTTGTAATTAACTCCCCCTCCTTACATTATGCTACCAAAATCCATATGTTATAGTAGAATACTACTAAATAATTCTCCCCTTTTTGTCAATAAAATTGACAAAGGTGTAAAACACATGGATTCTAATGAACTACACAAAAGAGTTATCAAAACTAAAGATACATATCAAATTTTAAAGACGATTCTACTAAGTAAATTTAGCGTCATCATCAAGGAAAGATAAAGGTAGGACATCTCCTATAATTTCATATCCGCACTCCCCACAAAAATATAACTAATAAGCACAAGTTCAAATTGAACTCTCCCTCATTTAATGTAATTCTCAAGAGAACAACATGAGCGACTTTTCTCTAACTACAAGATAAGATTTTCTTGGATATTAACAGATTTACAAGTAAATTCCCAAACATTTTTCTCTTTTCTCGCCAGAAACAAATAATGAAGTTAATAAAAATTATCGTAATGTTAGAAGCACTAAGAAACATTACTTTCATACGAAAACTAATACCGAAAAAAATTATTCTCTAGGCTAGCTACGAACAAAGAACATAATTTTTACGGAATGACTCACATAAGAATTATATCTTCCCTAGCCATGTACGGACGTAGAGATTAAAGTTCTTGATCTTATTCCCTGGAGTTTATGCATCCAGAGAGGAAATACGATAACCCAGACCATCTTATGGAATCCCTGCAATATATTAACAAAGTGTAGTCATGGGAAGATCAATATTGCAATTCTCAAAATAATTTACTCCTCTTTAGCTAGTTACGAACAAAAAGAGTTAAGAGCTTAACCTATGAGAACATATGAAATATCCGTTCTAATCACCAGAAAAGATAACAAAGAACAAATCTAACAAAATAAGCAATACACAAAGTAATTGGTAAAGATTAGGTATTGCAATCATCTTCGGAGTAAATTTAACTAGATAAACTTAAATAATTGAAAGATGATAAGGATAACAGCTCAATGAACTTCGATATTTTCACTATCACTTCCAAAATCATGCCATTATCAACAGTTAAAACCTATCAACTGAATCATCATCGTCTCGTTGGTAGCAGCCATCAAAACTCCAACTCATAATTCATCATTCATCGTCGTGAACCACTGGAGGAAATAACAATCCATATCTCAATCTCCAATACCAGCAACATCAAGTCTTTCTATACGGAGCAACCAATATAATTTGAAAAGGAGAGGGTACCAAGTACACCACTAACTTTTTTCATTCGGAAACCTGTATGAGTAAAAGATAATACAATCACAACTAGGTCAAATCAAGGACCCCTGTAAAAGATTGTACATAGAGTTTTTCTCTTTCTCTTCCACAATCAATGTGTATAGACGAAAGGTCCATATAATCAATACCAAGATCAATCTAGTCGTATCTGAATTGAGATGATATGAATTCTAACAAGTATGAATCTTGCAATCTATCTTTCAAGGTATGAATTCAACAAGAACGAGTCTTGTTTTTTATCTCAAATAATAAGGACTTCAACTATCTAGATTGATTACGTACTACTTGTGCTAATCCTATTATAAAGATAGACAATATAAGGTGAAAAAGGAAAAACACGAGACAAAAAAAAAACTGTACCTGCAAAAAAAAACTCGGGACCGTTATACCTTTGAACACCACAAACTGTATTAAATCGCTATAGACACTAGCCTGTTATTAGTATTTGGAATGAGATGCAGTTAAGACAAAATTAACCCTCCAAGAAATTCAGGTGCATTCGTGTTCCTAACGTCTCTTGAACCTCGCAAGATTCTACGCAGATGGTTCCCTTATCTAATGTTATGTACAGCCTAAGAGTTTTTTCAACCATAATGATGAATTATGATACTGACCCGCCTCTAACATACAAGCATGTATGATTTCCCTTTTGAAATATTGCAAGGTATGAAAATATGTTTGTAGTAGACAAAGTCCAGCAAACCTCATGAGTCCAAAACACTTAAACTCGAGAATCTTGGATTACTAACCACCTTTCAAGAAAAGTCCAAACAAATCAAAGAAGAGTTTAGATATCTATCCTGAAGAATTAAAAAGTCCGGGACAAAAAGAGATTTATGATTTCTATCGATCTCGTTCATGATCCAAGAATATGAAAACCTCAATAATCATGAAGAACAAGATCCAGATACGCGAAATATGCGGCAAAAGATAATATAACCGGGCTTCACGAATCCCTAAGTGAAACCTTCAAAGTCGTAACCTAGATTTTAGAGGACGACTCTAGCTTAGCAACTTGGATGCTAGAGTGCAAGGGATTAAAGAATCCTTTTGAAAGAGTTTCTCTATTTATAGATTTTTCAAGGCTCTAGGTTGCTTGGAATTCAAGCAAACACTTTTTCAGTTTAGATGAGATTTTTTTTAGGAATTTATGTAAGCATGTGACAAGTCTACCTTGAAATTACACAGAAGAATATGTATCATTGTCGAGGGTTCTGGAACCGTGCACTATGATGGTTCATAGTGACTAAGTAGACTTTGAACTTACAAGCACATAGTGCTTTTCAATATCACTCAAGACTAATTAATTATTCACAAGCACAAAGTGATTTTTTGAATAAAGTTGTCTTAAAAGTGTCTATGAGAGTTGTAGCAAAATCGAACGTAATCATATAGAATAGTTCGTGACTTTTTTTGATGTTGGAAATGGACAGGTTTGCAAAACGACTTTGCAAACCTCTGAAAATTCGAAAAGTCAGGGCACAAGGGTTTATAAACCGCGTTTGTAAACCTTGGAAGTTCGCGAAAGTCGGCCGCAAGAGTTTGAAAATATTGGCAGTTCGCGAAAGTCAGGTGGTAGGTGTTTGCAAACCGGATTCGCGAACTTACCTCACTCCGGAACTCATATGTAAAAGGTTTGCTGACCGGTTTTGCGAACTTACACAGTTCACGGAATTCTGGCTGACTTTGGTACAACATACAAGTATGTATACTTATCGCCAAACAATTCTTTTTCTCATATAATTAATTCGAAATGTTCCCAAAAGCCATAGGCAGTATGCGTTGTTGCTTGGGCATTTTTTAAATAATCAACTTGAATAAAAAAATTATTTGTAAATAATAAAATTTTCTAACTAATATTGCTAATAAGGATCTATGAACATTCATTGTGTGAATCATATTTCAAGAGTTATGACAAGAAAAGATTGAAATCGGAATTTCTTCTTTGCAATATTAAATCTATTAAAACCATATGACATAGTATCATAAGATAGAATGGTAAATGTCGTGAGTAAATAGGATAGGGCAGTTTTCACATACCTCATTGTCAATGAAATCTCGCAATTACATGTCTTCTTTTGTTTTTCAGTATTCAATCTTCGAGGGTTATTCAGTGATGTCTGGTACTCAATTATCGTACTCTAATCCAAGTTTGAGACTATACTTTAGTAGATTTTAAATCAAGATATAGTTTTGCACATCAAAACTTGTGATAGCAAAACTTGTGAGTTCGACCAAGCGATGCTATAACATGAGTATCATTATAATCATCATCAACATTCCTAAATAACAACTGTCAGTAATCACCCATCATCTTCATCGGTACTTCAGCACCCATTCTCTTGTTGTTATATCAAATCCAAAGACACCCCATAGCCATCGTTTATATATTTCTATCGACACTCTATCCGTTGGTTCGTACGAAGGTTGAACTTGGTCGAAATTAGTTGTGATAGGATTGAGAATTGGAGGGTCTAATCGTGAGTATGTTTGAAGTAAGGAAGAAAATAGAGGTGCCCAAAGTAAAATGGTGGTCCCTTTATTGAAAAAGCGGGGGTCTAACAACACCACCCAATATTTCGCTTAGCAATCTGTATGTACTAACTCCGATATGCTTTCTAGAGAATCAACTAGACATTCAGACTCAATCTAGATAAAAGTATATCAAGGAGTTAATATCTCTTATCTTGATTTGATTTACTCAAGAAAAAACTGGGAGTCCTAATAAAATACAAGGAATAACTTGGATGGTACCAAAGACCAATATCCATGTGTCAATCAATGTAAATCAACAACCAAAGGTTGGATATTCTAATTGATTGATCTTCAACACACAACCTGTATTATTTCAATTATAAAAATAAACAATATAATGCGGAAATAGAAATAACACAGGCACAATAAATTTTGTTAACAAGAAAACCGCAAATGCAGAAAAATCTCGGGACCTAGTCCATATTGAACACCACACTGTATTAAGACGCTACAGACACTAGCCTACTACAAACTAACTTCGGTCTGGACTGTAGTTGAACCCTAATCAATATCACACTGATCCAAGGTACAGTTGCGCTCACGTCTCTGATCCCAACAGGATACTACACACTTGATTCCCTTAGCTGATCTCACCCACAACTAAGAGTTGCTACGACCCAAAGTCGAAGACATGAATAGACAAATCTGTATCACACAAACAAGTCTACAAGATAGATAAATTTGTCTCCCATAGATAAACCTATTAAAGTTTGTTTCGTATTTTTATAAATCAAGGTGAACAGGAACTAATTGATAATCCGGTCTTATATTCCCGAACAACATCCTAGAGTTATCAATCACCTCACAACAATCTTAATCGTATGGTAGCGAAACAAGATGTTGCGGAATCACAAACGGTGAGACGAAGATGTTTGTGATTTGTTTTTATCTTACCCTATCGGAGATAAATCTCAAGCCAATCTTATAATTGAACTCGTACGATATAAAATGGCAAGATCAGATCGCAAACTACAAGAAAAGTAGTATCGTTTGGCTTCACAATCGCAATGAAGTCTTTTAGTCATTAGCCGACAGGGTCTCGAGAAGAAACCTACGGTTAAAGGAGAAACGACTCTAGCAAAACTAACTAGTAGCACACAGAAGGTGTGGGGATTAGTTTTGCACAGATGCTAGAGTCCTCCTTATATAGTTTTCAAATCAGGGTTTTGCAATCTAAGTTACCTTGGTAATAAAGCATTCAATATTTACCGTTAGATTATCAACCTGATTTTTCCAAGCTAATATTTTTCAACCGTTAGATCGAAACTTAACTTGTCACACACAAATGAAATGCTTTTATTTAGGTTTGAGTAACCGTACCTAAACGTGTGCATTTGGTTGGTTCACAAATGGTTCACCAATGGTTAGCCACATGAGTAACTTTCATATTAACCATATTCATCTTCTTCAATAACTAGTTCAAATGACTTCAAAAGAACTATTCCAAGAGTTGTTCAATTTCTTAGATCTTTATAATAGACACAATTGAAACAAAATCGGTTTGATTCACTTGAATCAATCATGAACAATACAACCACGGTTTGCAAAGATTGCGTTCCTTATTGATTTATCGTTTTTAAGTTCATGAGATACCGATTTGAGATATAACCAGCTTGAGTACGTGTACGGGTACGTGTACTCTAGCTTTACCGTAATTGGGTTTGTAAACCCAGCAGAAATTTTTGGTTCGAAAAATTCCAAGGGTATGCGTACGGGTACGCATACCTAAGGTGACGGTTTCCAGTTTGCAAACTTCACAAACCTCAGCAGAAATTTTCGGTTGGAAAACTTTCGCCAGTACGCGTACCCAACCTGTCTCCTTCACCAATACCGTATGCACGAATGCACACACTTGGTTTCCGAAAAATGGATTTATACACTAATGCGCAAACACACTATATATGCTTATATCCATAGTTGGTTACTTATTCTCAACTCTACGTTTCAATCACTGAAACATTCTTCTATGTTATAATAATCGTTATTCACGACTATCGTCATCAAAGCTATTTTCAAGATTGAAACGTCTTCATGACTTGCGTCACGGATAAAGATGAACATAGGCTAAAGCGAAAGCTTTACCAACACGTATTTCGAGATAAAAGATAGGCGAGTAAACTCCTCTAGAAATATCAAATGTGTATGTATGAAAACTAACATACTCACGACTTTGTCTCAAGAGTAGGAGATAGAGTATACTTTTGAGTGATAGATAAGTTCAAGTCTCCACATACCTTTTTGGTCCGATGAAGTTCCACTGGTTCCTTGAGTAGTTCTTCGTCTTCGCAAGATGATCGCCATGGAGTCTGGATCTCAACTACACTAAACTGTCCTAACTGAGACTTAGCTATAAGTAGTATAGAAATCAAGACATATAGTTTTGAAAATTAAACTTGATAAACATGCTTGAGATACCAACGCATGCGAGTTCGACCGAGCAATGCTCTAACAATGTCCCCCTTTGTCAAGTGGAAAAATTATAAATACATATGGATTACAAAATAAATAAAACTTTGTAGCTTCTCGTACACATGCTTAATCTCCTTGGTGCTTCAACATTACTCGAAAACTTGGTCTTTTCCAAGTACTCGCATGATTCCATAGATGTTCAATTCAGCATCATAGTTATTGAAGTTCCATAGTCATAACAATGAGAAAACAAAATCTCTCGATATTGTTATACAGTGTCGTAGCATTATTACACAGTATCAAAGTTCTTATATCACAACTTCGATAATAATACTATGGTGATATGTATCACTCCCCCTTAGTCAATACTTTCATCTCAACATGAAAACCACTCCCCCTTACATAATGGCCCGTAAAACACGTAAACCATATGTATTTGTAGCATGAACTACATATTAATTCTCCCCCTTTTTGTCAATAAAATTGGCAAAGGTACGAAAACGGGATCCTAATGATATTTCCACAGAGATGCTTCAAGACCAAAGAAAAGTACATATCAACTTATTTATATGCAATCATATAGCCGAAGCTAAATGCATTCATCAAGGAGTTTATTAAGATACAAGATAACCCCTAAAAATTCCACAGCCGCACTCCCCACAAAGATATGGAAATTAAGCACAAGTTCGAATGAACTCTCCCGCATTTGATGTCATTCCTAAAGAACAACAAGAGCGACCTTTCTTTAAACGATAAAAGAAAGGATTTTATTGGACACTAAAAACCATAAAGAAATGATTTTTCATATCCAAAATTATCAACCAAACTAATCACACATAAACCCATGATTAATTTAATTGGAATACACAATCAAATTAAACACAAAAGTGATCAATTTAATTGATTATGCTCGATATAAGAAAACTTACGGAGCTACGACTAAGTTAACCATAAAGGAATGATCAACTTAACCGTTCATATACTCAACACAAGAATACCTTATGGAGTATCGCAGTATACACAAAAAATATGGATCAGTAAAAGATCAATACTGCGGAAAATACAAAGATTCATTCTATCTTTCATCACTATTTGCATAACGATTTATAATATACATAATCTTTGTAAACAAAAGATTTAATCTATCTTCCATCGATAATTGACAATATAGGCTTAACTTTTGTTATTGTTGTCAAGAGTTCATAAATCTTGTATCAATATTTTCATATCGACATGTGAAAGAGTTAACTTTAGACAACATATGGGACAATAACAGTTCACGGACGCAAACACACATATCCCATAAAATATTGCAATATATGAAACCATAAAGATTAATACGGCAACCATCATCTTCCAAATCACTTTAGAATTTAAACAAATAAATCTAAAAACATTGCAAGATGAAAATAATGGACATAGCTTATGTATAATCACAATAATGGCTATTCCAAACTCTAGTAATCCTTCTTAAATAAAACAAAGAAAAAAAATAAGAAGTTTTCTAGGCAACAACAAACAATCTTATGAACTAAGCTGAACTATAAAACTTCGAACGCAATCAAGTTCTTCATTAGCCTCCTTCAGCTTGATCCTCACGAAATCAAGATTTCTTTTAGCAATCACGAATTTTTCTCGTAGCACTTGAAAATCTAGAAGAAGATTTCCAACCAGTTGTTGTGACAATTGAACTGGTTGCTGATTTTCGTGATCTGTTGCCTTATAGCAGTTTATAAGAACATGATTCTCATAAAACCCAGCAATGACTTCTCTTTCATTCTCAACTTCCTTCTTGCATCCCTCCATAGTTTGCACCTTTAATTCTTAGAAGACAGCTTTCGTTATCGAACTAGTATATACCAAGAAGACTTCAAGGTATATTAGATATGTATAAAATACATATAGAGAAACCCTAGGGTCAAAAATGGTAAAGATCTAGGTTTGCAAACGCTTATGGTCAGGGAACAAGTTCTAAACCGTCAAGTATGGGAGCCTTTACATTTTAGCAAGGGATTTACAGAGCAAGGAAGGAATACTAAAAAAGACAGTATTTCAATAAGGCATGAACGACCATGCTTTATTGTGAAAGAGGAACTAAAAGAAAAGAATTCTACTTAGAAGGCATCAAAAAAAGTACAACAACAACTATTTGTTTCAAGATGGGTTATATCTTGAACTCACCACATTCTCTCAGGGTTGGAAGAGAATGCTCAGAATGCAAACTCGCTAAGTTGTTGTATGAGCGAGTAGCTCATCATTGTTTTCCTCTTCTGCAGTACAAGAAGAAATAACATAAATAATTTCAGAATAATTATAGCAGGGAGACAGAGGCATACCTGAGAAAGCTTTCTTCCTTAGATTCTTGATTTTCCGCTTAAGGTTATTTATACTGGTCTTTAAATCGGCGACATGATTATTGATATGAATGTGATCAATATCCGATACATTTGACACAGTGTGATCCCTTTTACTCGATGATGTTTCTTTCTTGATTAAGACATCCTTCTTTCTCTGGCGCCTTCTGTAACCAAGAGAAGTCTTGTCACCATAATCAGATTTTATGACGACGATGTTTCCAGTATGGAGAGAAGTAGGTTTGATTACTTCTTTTGACATCCATACAAGAATGTTATAGAGTTTTTCATTCCTTAATCGAAAACGGCATTTATGTTCAGCGTGACCTTTGTTTCCACAGTAGTAGCAGTTGAAGGTTTTGCCGGTTTTCCTATTTCCTATTTTCGAAGCATGACAGTTTTTATCTACAGGATCATCAAGTGAATCGAATGTTTTTCACAAGGTGATTTGTCATTAGCAAGGACAAAGTTTATCTTTCCAGTGTTTGGAGCGTCTATCCCTTTATAGCCCAGACCACGTGTATCACGATGTTCTTTACATGCTCCTAACATGGAAGATAATTTAGTAGAACTAGAGTTAAACCTTTTCAAATTTCCTTCTAGAGACCTTGTCTTGTTGACAGATGTATGTAGATCATCTTCCAATTGCTTCACTTTGTTGTGAAGAAGAAGTTCTCTGTCATTTGCCTCTTTTAGTTGAGAGTCAAACATTGCCTTAGATTCTGCAAGTTTTTCTTTCAACTCGTAGATACATTTATGAAGTTTTTCACATTCAGCATCCTTTGACTGGATATCTTTATCACGGTCTTTGAGGATGGATTTTAGCAGCGTGTAACCACTGTCGTATCCTTTAAAGAGTTTTTTAAGTTTCATGTTTTCACGACAGAGAGGAAACATATATTCTGCAAGATAAGCAGATGATCATTTTTCATGTATGATGCTATCAAATAGTATAACATATTGCGATACTTCATCCTCAATACTTGGTCCCTCCTTTGAGTCACTTTTATTTGAAAGCTCGTCCAGTTGTTTATCTAGGCGTTCTTCCCAGTCTTCAATAGTTTCCGTTAGAGGAGGATATAAGGTAGGATCCTTGAGAGTCTCAGCACTTTGACCAGCATCAACAGATTTCTGATCTGGATTTCTGACGTTAGAGATATCATGACTGTCCATAGAGTCATATCGCTACAAACACAGACTTTTGAGGTCTTAAGCGTGTTTGCCTGCTCTGATACCAGTTTAAAAGGTGGGGGTCTAACAACACCACCCAATATTTCTCTTAGCAATCTGTATGGACTAACTCTGATATGCTTTCTAGAATCAACTAGACAGTCAGACTCGATCTAGATAAAAGTATATCAAGGAGTTAATATCTCTTATCTTGATTTGATTTACTCAAGAAAAACCTGCGAGTCCTAATCAAATACAAGAAATAACTTGGATGGTACCATAGACCAATATCCAAGTGTCAATCAATGTAAATCAACAACCAAAGGTTGGATATTCTAATTGATTGATCTTCAACGCACAACCTGTATTATTTCAATTATAAAGATAAACAATATAATGCGGAGACAGAAATAACAGGACACCAGAAATTTTGTTAACAATGAAAGCGCAAATGCAGAAAAACCCCGGGACCTAGTCCAGATTGAACACCACATTGTATTAAGCCGCTACAGACACTAGCCTACTACAAACTAACTTTGGTCTGGACTGTAGTTGAACCCTAATCAATATCACACTGATCCAAGGTACAGTTGCGCTTTGTACGTCTCTGATCCCAGCAGGATACTACGCACTTGATTCCCTTAGCTGATCTCACCCACAACTAAGAGTTGATACGAACCAAAGTCGAAGACTTGAATAGACAAATATGTATCACACAAACAAGTCTACCAGATAGATAAATCTGTCTCCCACAGATAAACCTATTAAAGTTTGTTCCGTCTTTTGATAAATCAAGGTGAACATGAACTAATTGATAATCCGGTCTTATATTCCCGAAGAACGGCCTAGAGTTATCAATCACCTCACAACAATCTTAATCGTATGGTAGCGAAACAAGATGTTGCGGAATCACAAACGATGAGACGAAGATGTTTGTGATTTCTTTTTATCTTGCCATATCAGAGATAAATCTCAATCCAATCTTACAATTGAACTCGTACGATAGAAAATGGCAAGATCAGATCGCAAACTACAAGAGAAGTAGTATCGTCTGGCTTCACAATCCCAATGAAGTATTTTACTCCTTAACCGATAGGGTCTCGAGAATAAACCTACGGTTAAAGGAGAAACGACTCTAGCAAAAATAACTAGTAGCACACAGAAGGTGTGGGGATTAGTTTTGCACAGATGCTAGAGTCCTCCTTATATAGTTTTCAAATCAGGGTTTTGCAATCTAAGTTACCTTGGTAACAAAGCATTCAATATTTTTAGATGATCAACCTGATTTTTCCAAGCTAATATCTTTCAACCGTTAGATCGAAACTTATCTTGTCACACACAAATGAAATGCTTTCATTTAGGTTTGAGTAACCATACCTAAACGTGTGCATTTGGTTGGTTCATAAATGGTCACCAATGGTTAGCCACATGAGTAACTTTCATATTAACCATATTCATCTTCTTCAATAACTAGTTCAAATGACTTCAAAAGAACTAGTCCAAGAGTTGTTCAATTGCTCAGATCTTTATAATAGACACAATTGAAACAAAATCGGTTTGATTCACTTGAATCAATCATGAAATATATAGCCACGGTTTGCAAATATTGCATTCCTTTCTGATTTATTGTTTTTAAGTTCATGAGCTACAGATTTGAGATATAACCAGCTTGGGTATGCGTACAGGTACGTGTACTCTAACTTTACCGGAATTGGGTTTTTAAACCCAGCAGAAATTTTCGGTTCGAAAACTTCCGCCAGTACGTGTACGGGTAAACGTACCCAACCTGTCTCCTTCGCCAATACCGTATGCACAAATGCACACACTTGGTTTCCGGCACATGGATTTATACACTAATGCGCAAACACACTATATATGCTTATATCCATAGTTGGTTACTTGTTCTCAACTCTACATTTCAATCATTGAAACATTCTTCTATAATGTTATAATAATCGTTATTCACGACTATCGTCATCAAAGATATTTTCAATATTGAAACGTCTTCATGACTTGCATCACGGATAAAGATGAACATCGGCTAAAGCGAAAGCTTTACCAACACGTATTTCAAGATAAAAGATAGGCGAGTAAACTCGGCTCGAAATATCAAATGTGTATGTATGAAAACTAACATACTTATGACTTTGTATCAAGAGTAGGAGATAGAGTATACTTTTGACTGATAGATAAGTTCAAGTCTCCACATACCTTTTTGGTCGGATGAAGTTCCACTGGTTCCTTGAGTAGTCCTTCGTCTTCGCAAGATGATCGCCATGGAGTCTGGAGCTCAACTACACTAAACTGTCCTAACCGAGACTTAGCTATAAGTAGTCTAGAAATCAAGACATATAGTTTTGACAACTAAACTTGACAAATATGCTTGAGATAGCAACGTATGCGAGTTCGACCGAGCAATGCCTTAACATTTATAATCCATGGATGCCCTTAATAATTTAGTTATCTACCCTTAGTAATCTCCAACAGTTTAATTACCTGCTTCTTCCTCTTTGAACTTTCAGTACCCCGGAACTGACAAGCTTAACCATTTATTTTTCTCATAACTTCCTCACACAACTTCGGAATGATGTCAATGTTTCGCCATTGGCTTCATCTTTTCGCTCTGTTCAAGATGGTGAAAAAAAATCTTAGATTTGAATGAGTAACTCTTCCTTTTGGATGATTCACTTAATAAAAGACATAAAATACAAAAGTAACAATAATACAAGGTAATTCACATAAAAGCTAGCAAACGAGTGCAAGAAAACCATACTCAAAATATATAATTATGCACTTATCAGCATATGTTGTTGTAACTTAAGGGATATGTTAATACTAGGGTTAAAAATGTTTTCCGCGTAAGGGAAGTTATATTACCATGTTTAAGAAAAAAGTATGATGATTATGAAGCTGAAATTCCAACATTCTACTTCTAAATCCCCTAATTATTTCATACATAGGATGATGTTTTTGGTTTAGTTATCTATGAAGTTGTTGATGGAGTACTATACAATACTGTTTTCAATGTTGATTGAGTATGTTACCCAGTATTTACTTGTATATGACTATTTATACTCTATGAGGTATATAACTTTAATATTTGGTGATTGTGGAATATGCTGGTTGGAATGTTCAACAGTTCTGCTGATTGTTTGTTTTAGAAAAAAAATTGTTCTAGGCTTCTTTATATATGTGCGGTATCTCTATGGAATATAATGGTCCGATTAGGAAAGCAAAATTGTTTGTCCAGTTCTTGAAAAAAAATTGTTGCTCTAGATTTGTTCTTTGTTGAGTCAAACAATGAAAATCAAAACTTTATCGGTATGGCTGCCTCAAAATTTCCGATATTTGTCAGCTTTAGGCTAAACGAGTCTGTGGTGCCGTAGTTGGTAGTATAAAATAAGATAAGGGTTTTCTATAGCCAAAGTTTTTCTAAGGATGCAATGATAAATTATGACTATAACAAGGTTCAACTCTGGTTTCTAGCATGAAGGGTATACAATCCGGTTGTTCTTGGTATATATGGTATGGTTACACAATTCACCAAGATCAATTTTCTAGAATTATGGTGTCGGAATTTTCTCTCTCTAATCAGGACTTGCATTGGCCATGGCTTGTAAATAAAATCTCCCCTCGTATACGTAGTATCCTTCCACTGACTCTTGGTTATGTTAGGGCATTTGGGTATAGTTGTTTTTCCATTTTGACTGGCAACAATGTTAGAAATCCTATGTGTGACTTCCTATATTTCTGCAAAAAAGGCTTACATACAAGCAAGGAAAGAACTACTTGTGTTTGATTCTGACTTGATTGTGGTTTTTGGGCTTAAATATGTGGGGTAGTTGTTAATTTGTTCTGCAATCACTCCAAGGGTCAATAAGTTGTTCCTTTGAGTTGTTATACAATAATTGGCTTAGACATTTCCCTCACGTGAAGATAGGTCTTTGTGGTGTACTTTCTCAGATTTTACCAGATTCAGAGAAAGGTGTATAAAACCTCACATGATGTGAAAAGACGAGGGTACCCAAATACACCACAATATTTTAATTTCAACATATAATTCTTATACCAAGTGTGATCGTCTATGGATAAAGTTGAGACAATACGAAAACTTGATATTCACTTGATAATAGTTACGGTAAGACCGATTGACTATAGGATCAAAGTCAAGTGATTAGGATTAACGTACAAGTGTAATTTACTCTGTTATAATAAAAAATTATAATGCGAAAGTAAGGTAAATGACACAAATAAGATTTTGTTAACGAGGAAACCGCAAATGCAGAAAAACCATGGGACCTAGTCCAATTTTGAATACTCTCAGAATTACGCCACTATACAAAGAAAAAAAGCCAACTTCGTATAGTTGAGACCAATTAACCTAACCCTAGTTACTTAGTTTCCTCAATATTCCTGCGTCTTCGACCTTTTGGTCACGCACGTGAATCTCAAGACATAAATCACTGTCTCAAGTTACTTTATTTCTTTTGATCGAATTCCAAACAGTAAAGGAATAAATCTGTTTGGTAACCACTATATTCAATATTTGGTAAAAGATATGTTGAGTCATTGACAAAGGCTCTTACGTTTAATCTAATAAACTCTTTTGTCTGGTTAGATCAATCCGAATCTTAATTACCGAAATAATCAATTTCCAGATTTGCAATCAAACAATATAGAATTCAAAGAGAAACTATAAAGTGATGCCGATCTTATCAACTAGATAATCACAAGTTTGTCAAAGATAAACAAGAACTAGTTGGATCTCAGCCGATCAAGATGTGTGCACAAAATTCACAAAATTGGAAAACTAATTAGATAAATCTTCTTCGTCTTCAAATCTTCGACTATCTTTAAAGTTCATACACACAAAAACTTGAATCCTCTTTTGATCAATCACACAGAATGGAATTGGTTAACAATGGATTATGACAAGATGTCTACAGATATAACAACATTTCTAAAGACCCCGTTGATACTTTGATTTAGTTTGGTGACCATTATGTCAGAAGAGAATGATCTCAAGAATAATCAAACTAGGAGCAATTGAAGTTCAATAACCGTTAGTCAATCAAATCAATAACTAAAATAAAAATGCAATTATCTAGTTTCCCACCAATGGTACTCGTCGATCTTCTTGATCCCACACAAGTCTTTAAACGAGCGTTCGTAAGAGATTTCGCCTAATTATGTTACTTTCCTCTCCGGATAGACGACTCAACCAGAAACAACACGAATGAAGTTTGCCTGGATCTTAGGATGATTTGCAAGAAATGTAAACTCAAGTATTTATAGACCAGGGTTGTTTGGACAACACGGAAATTCTACAACCGAAAATATTCTCAAGATATGCAATAAAGTACCTTATTTCGGTTTTCCTATTTCCAATTAATGTCAAAAAATATTTATGAAACCTCTCTTTAAAAATTTCTATTATTAGTTTAGCCCATTAACTAATAATCCTTTTCTAGAGTATATGCTTTAATTGCTGGTAATTAAAACATATAAAATCGAAAATCATAATTAAGTGCTTTTCAATATTTAGGTTTGGGATCACCTTGAGCATCAAGGAATATCTTTGAACAATTAATGATAAGAGTTATGCACATCTTCAAACAACATCGATATATAGAAGTTTCCTATCTTAGCAAACCATAATTCCAAATTCACACACAACATAAAGAAATATGTGAATATTAGAAACTCAGTTTTGCAATTGGGACTGGTTCTACCATGACTCCCAAACTAAGTTAGGACCGGTTATACCATGAATCCCAGTATAGGTTATGGCCGGTTATACCTTGCTTCCCAATACTAGTTATAGTCGGTTATACCATGTCACTAGATATAGGTTATGATCGGTTATACCTTGATTTCCAAAACTAGTTAGGATCGGTTATACCTTGTCACACAATATAGGCTATGATCGGTTCTACCTTGATTCTCAACATAAGTTAAGAATAGTTATACCTTGTCATCTTGCATTGGTCATCCAAATACTATTCAATGAAAAACCGGACAAACACACTTATGATTTCCGTTTCTTATGAAACAAGTTCATACATTTATTTCCTTAAACCAATGTAATAATACATAGTTTTCTAGGATGAAATCACACATATATACCATACATAATCAAATAACTATATACATATATTATGTTGATTTTTTGTTTACAAAGTTCAAAGATAAGCATTATACTTCGTAATTCAATATAATTCCTTGATACTTTGATCATAATGCTATGACCAAGTCTAATCACTAGAGTGTCATAAATATAGCTTCGCATGTTATGTTTTCAATATAGCACGACTTGAAAGATACGTTAGAAATGAAAACAAGTCAAGTCAGTATTACTAACCTCAGGTGGAAGGATGATGTCCTCGTTTTAGTCGTTACTTCTTCACATTCTTCAGGTCTTCAGAGTAATATAAGTCTCAACATTCCTAGACTTTCTAGTCTAACCTAAATGAAGTTGACTCTAGTAATTAATCAAGCGACTCTAGATGAGTTTTGATGCTAAAATATAACAACAAAACTTGACATACCAACGCTTAGTGGGTTCAACCGAGATATGCTCTAACATGATGAATTTATTTTCATCCTTGATAAAGCTTTTTAAGTTGCATAAATAGTGGGGCTTCTGCAGCTTGCTTTTGCCGATGTTGTAGTTATCGCTCAGTTTGATATTTAGTATAATGGTGGTGCATGTGTTATTGTAGCAACCGATAAACAGTTTTTTAGATCCAACTTATATTGATAGGTTAGTGGTTAACGAAGCCCTTACAATCCTTATTTGGGAAAAGATTACCCACTTTTTAATGTCAAGGTTTGAGAGAAATAAATGTATGATGACAAACTTGATGGTAAAGGAGCATAAATGTATGGTGGTGCTAATACACTAGTAGAAATAACGATTGAGATTGGCATATCAAGTGCCATGGTGAGGACAGTCTCCCCATAGGTGTGCATACTTCTGGCAAGGTCGTGAAGGCTTGTAATTCTTGTCATCTGTGTATGTCACTAATCCAAACCTATCATTAACAATGACCCCTTAACGCACCTAGCAATTTATATCTTGTTTGTAGAGGTCTATTGTACGCCCCTTTTAGCAGACATTCCACGTCTTCTTCCTTTTGAAGTAAAATCTAGAGATGATTGTCCAGATATTAATGATACCTCTAATCTAAAAGAGTTTTTGAGACTATACTAGAGCTAAAAAACGTACAGATTTTTAGCAATTGGATTCCAGAAATTAGGAATAGAATTCAAGGTATGTGTTTATTTAAGGTACATATTGGGACTTCATTGTATAGTTCATTTTAACTATATCGTTTGATTTTAGATTCCAAAAGTTGTATTTGCAGATAATTTGTACCTTTGATACTCGACGAAGTGTTATGAAAGTGATAAAAAAGGTGTTAATTAATTATGAGATTGTTGTGGTTTTGTGATGATTCATTTCAGATAGTTTAAGTATGAATTAACCTAAAGGTGATTCGTATTAGTATTTGAAATGAATCATATCTCATACTTTGTTGACTAACTATTAGACCCAAAGGTTTAATACTTGTGATATTTACTTTGAGCCAGACATAAAGTTTTAAACTTGGCAACAAAGATTCGTGTGTATCATGATTTACCCAAAGGTGAACTTGTGATGGTATTGAATATGTTCCAATGTTTTATTTGTGTATGGTTTGATTATTGACATTGAAAAGGCGAGGGTACCCAGATATACCTCAAGCTAAAACTTTTCCTACCTATAAGTCCTTTCTCCGAAAGTGATTTTCTATGGACTGAGTCGAGACAATACAACTAATCGGTTCACACTTCGTGTGATCGTCTATGGATACGAGATCGAGACAATACGACAACGAAGTATGTTTACTTGACACAAAGGTTCAGACTTAACCAAACATAATAGGATTGCTTATCAAGTAAACAAGAATTAATGTTTGTGTAATTTACTTTAATTATAATAAAACAATTATAATGCGGAATATAAAAGTAAATGACACAACAAGATTTTGTTAACGAGGAAACCGCAAATGCAGAAAAACCCCGGGACCTTGTCAAGAATTGAATACTCTCAGGATTAAGCCGCTACACAAAATTACACTAACTTCGTATAGTTGAGACCAAGTAACTAACCCGATAGTTCACCTAGTTCCTTCTGTATTCCCACGCCTCCAACTTATAAATAAGTCACGTATTTGGAACAATTCCTTTGGTTCGTATTCCAAACAGTAAAGGAATAACAAATCTGTTTGGTATCAACTCTATTCAACCAAGTGATATGAGTCTGTTCGAGCATTGCTCGGTCGAACTCGCATGCGTTTCTATCTCAAGCATGTTTATCAATGTTAGTGATCAAAACTATAAGTCTTGATTTCTAGTATATTATAGCTAAGTCTCGGACTAGGATAGAAAGTGTAGTTGAGCTCAAGAACCTCATGGCGATTCATCATACAAGTAGAAGAACTACTCAAGGAACCGGTGGAACTTCTCGAAAAAAGGTATGTGAAGACTTTAACTTATCTATCACTCACAAGTATATCTACTCTATCTCCTACTCTTTGAGACAAGAATTCGTATGCTATATATATAGACTTGGATTATAGGCATTTGGTATTTCGAGCCGAGTATACCTCACCTATCTATATCTCGAAATATGTGTTGGTAAGATTTTCGCTTCGATCAAGTTTAGCTTTACCTAGTGACGAAAGTCATCGTATGTTTCAATCATCTTGAAAATTGCTTTGACGATAAATGGTGTAACAACTATATAACGTCCTCTAAGAATGTTTCAATGATTGAAATGAGATTTTAGATTACATAACCAATGGTGGACATAAGCATTGTTGTGGAAACACATTTATGTATAAGTCTTATTCCTTGAACCAAAGTTTGCGAACTTTGTTGATTAAGAGAACCAGAAGAATGGTGTGAGCCAAGTCCGCAAAATGCCGAAGTTCTTAAACCTGAGAATTTATCTTGGAGTTGAAAAACTACTTGCGTGAAGCTAAGTCCGCGAACCGACGAAGTTCTCATACCCGAGAATTTATGCTGGAGTTTGTAAACTCTGCCCGGTAACTTAAGTCCGCGAACCTAGTCTGCGAACTTGAGAAGGTTATATATTTGAAGATGATTTCTAAACTTAAACTTAAAAAGACTAAAGAATGCAGTTTGCAAACTGTGGCTATAAAAGTTCATGAACCGATTCAAGTGAATCAAATCATCTTTGCTTCAATTGTGTCTTGTGTAGTACATAAGATTTCCTTGAAATTGAACAACTCTCTAACTAGTTCATTTGAAGTCATTTGTACTAGTTATGGTGAAGAAAAACATGGTTGATATGAAATGCTCACATGGATAACCTTTTGGTTAACTATTGTTGAACCAACAAGTGAATACGTTTGGGTACGGTTAACAAACCTAGAAGCGTGCATTGTCAAGTGTGTGTAACAAGCTAAGTTTTCGATCTAACGGTTGAGAAATATTAGCTTGAATCTAAATCAGGTTTTCATCTAACGGTGAATATTGATTGCTTTGTTACCAAGGTAACTTAATTGCAAACCCTGATTTGAAAGACTATATAAAAGAGACATCTAGTATTGTGCAAAACTAATCCCCACACCTTACGTGTGATACTAGTTTGCGTGCTAAAGTCGGTTCTCCTTTAACCTTTGGTTTTCTTCTTCTAAAACTAGGTTAACTACTTAAAAACTTCATTGGGATTGTGAAGCCAGACCAATACTACTTTTATCGTAGTTGTGTGATCTGATCTTGAATTTTCTATCGTACGAGTACAATCAGATTGATTCGCTTGAGATTGATATCTCCGATAGGTAAGATATAAAAAGTAATCACAAACATCTTCGTCTCATTGTTTGTGATTCCGTAACATCTTGTTTCGCTACCATACGATTAAGATTGTTGTGAGGTGATTGATAACTCTAGGCTGTTCTTCTAGAATATAAGACCGGATTATCAATTGGTTCCTGTTCACCTTGATTATTATCAAAAGACGGAACAAAACCTTTAGGGTTTATCTGTGGGAGACAGATTGATCCTTTGATAGAATTGTCTGTGTGAGACATATTTGTTTATTGTCAAAGCCTGTGATGTTGGGTCATAGCAACTCTTAGTTGTGGGGTGAGATCATCTAAGGGAATCAAGTGCGCAGTATCCTGCTGGGATCAGGGGCGTAGGGAGTACAACTGTACCTTGGATCGGTGGGAGATTGATTGGGGTTCAACTACAGTCCAGTCCGAAGTTAGCTTGGAGTAATCTAGTGTCTGTAGCGGCTTAATACAGTGTGTGTTCAATCTGGACAAGGTCTCGGGGTTTTTCTGCATTTGCGGTTTCCTCATTAACAAAATTTCTGGTGTCTGTGTTATTTCAATTTCCGCATTATATTGTTTTGTCTTTATAATTGAAATAATACAGGTTGTGAGTTTGATCATCAATTAGAGTAATCCAACCTTTGGTTGTTGATTTCCATTGATTGATCCTTGGATATTGGTCTTTGGTACCATCCAAGTTATTCCTTGCATTTGATTAGAACTCGCAGTTCATGCTTGAGTAAATCAAATCAAGAGAGAGATATAAACTCGTTGATATACTTTTAATTGATTGAGTCTTGTTGATTCTCTTAAAAGTATACTCGAGTTTGTCCATACAGATTGCTAAGCTAAATATTGGGTGGTGTTGTTAGACCCCCGCTTTTTCAGAGTCGGACAAAGTCTCTTCCGTTTATCTCAACATAAACTCCTTCGTCAGGTCCTTATATCTATCTTATATTCAATCACCCAAAGGTAATCGATTAAATTAAGCCAACAACACCTTTAATCCGAAGAATCGTGTTGATGCCGATCTACTCAATCAATCAATCCAATCTACCACAAGGATAAACCGATTATCAATTGGATCCTCTTTTACCGAAACAAGTATTGTGCACACTAAAGATTTTAAAACCCAAGTCAGATCTTCAATATCTTCTTTGTCTTCAAATCTTCTTAAATCTTCAATAAAAACCTGCACACAATGATCAATCACGCACAGAACGGAGTCTGTTAATAATGGATTATCACAAGATCTTCTTTAGAACTAACAACAGTCTAAAGATCCCTGTCAAAACTCCGAACTAGTTTGAGTGAATCTTATATCAGAACAGAAGATTCTCAAGAATAAACAAACTAGGTGCAATCAGATTTCAACCACCGTTAGTCAATCAAATCAATCGAAAACAAATGATAAACCGCAATTATCTAGTTTCCCACCAACGGTACACGCTAGAGCTTCTCAATCCCAAAGAAGACTTTAAAATGAGCGGTCGTAAGAGATTTTGCCTAATTAGGTTACTCTCCTCTCCGAAGGCTACACCAGTAACAACAACAAAAGAGTAAAACTGTTGTTACGAAGGATTAGTTTGCTAGAAAGGAAAACTTCGAGTATTTATAGACAAGGAAGTTTGGACACCAAGGAATTTCCAAAACCGAAAATATTCTCAAGATATTCATAAAAGCACAGATTCGGTTTTCATAATTCCTGGAAATGCTCTGTCCAAATATAACGATCGAAATCTCTCGGAAAATCTAATTAGTAAATACACATTACTAATTCTGTAATTTTCCTACAAAATGAAATTAATAACCTTAATTAAAAGATTCTTAACTTACTTATGTTTCGATCCTGGGATTCTCTTCCCTTAGCCGTTAAGGAATATCTTTGAACAATTAAAGAAATAAACATTCACAGCACGTGTTCAAAGTTTATCGACATCTTAACTTTGTAAGTTCTCTTTCACACTTACAACCTTGAAACCGATTTGCCACACTTCCAAACAAGTTTAGAATTGGGTCATCTGACTTTCAAGGACTATGCGATTGATCAAACCAACATTCAATCACAATTATGGGTTTACGGTTCTACCAAAACAAGTTTCGGTTCTACCTCCATGTGAGTACTGTGCATAGTCACACTAGCTTTCCAAAAATTCGGTTGACTAGGTACTAGGATCGGTTCCCCACATATATATGGTATCTAACTTATATGTGTTGCACATGTCCATAGGATCGGTTTCCCTTCGCCTAAAAACGTGTTGCACATGACCATGGATCGGTTCCCCTTTCTGCTGTAAACCTTTTTGCACCCCATATAAGGATCAGTTCCCTTTGATGTACTGCACCCCTTACAAGGATCAGTTCCCCTTTCCTTTTAATTTGTCAGACATACAAAATCCGATCATACCACAGGTGATTACTTAAGATCGGCTTCACTTATAAAAGTTATACCAATACATAAGTCAGGCCTTTGTGAATAGTTCTACCAAGAACACAACAAGTTGTGAGAGGTTATACTCTATCACACATATTGGTTGTTCATAAGATATACAATGAATAACAAAACCAATAACACCTGGCAATTTCCTTTTCGGTCCAAGTTTATGAACTTACTTCCTTAGAACACATGTAAACATTGTTCCCTATGATGAAACCCTCACCTCATACCCATACATAATCACAATAGCATTCAAATTATTATGGCGACGTCTTATCTACAAATTTTAATGGTTAAGCAATAAACCTCGTATTGTATTCCTTAATACTATGTCTATCTAGAGTTCAAATATGCTTCGCAGTTATGTTTTCAATATGCACGACTTGAAATATATGTTAGGGAATGAAACAGTTCAAGTCAAATATCACTAACCTCAAGTGGAAGGATGATTGTTGTCGTTGTAGCTCCTTGCTTCTTCACATCTTCAAGACTTCGCAATACTTGTAATGTCTTATATCCTAATACTTTCAAGATAACCTACACGAAGTTGACTCTAGTACATAATCGAGCGACTCTTAACATGAGTTTTGATTCACTAAAATATGACAACCAAACTTGACATACCAACGCTTGGTGGGTTCAACCAAGCAATGCTCTAACAGACATGTTATTTTAAATGATATCATGTGTATCGATAAAATACAAACGACATTATATTATGATAGAGTCTAGAAAAAGAGATACCGGTTTCTTTGTTTTTTATCATCTAAAATGAGTAACTGTTCTTGTTCATATTTTTTTTATAAAAAACAAAAAATCAGTTAGAGATCAACATATTAACTCTCTTTCGAGACATGTCTCATAATGAGCATAGAAAATATCTTGGAAATTATAAAGACGACTCATGTTGAGACATGGACGATCTCGTAAGAGATCAATAAAGGTCTTTATGGAAACACGTATGATTTTGAAACATAGAACGTCTCTTCGTAGATATCTCATATTGAGAACAAACAATCTTTTTGGAGACAGTGTTGAGGCATAAGGGATCTCTTTTGAAGTCATTTAGGATCTTCATAATGAGACCTAAGGGATCTCTTTCGAGGCCATTAAGGATTCTCATGTTAAGGAAATTATACATTATACAAAATACATAAAGATCTCACTTTTGATATAAATGATTGTATAAAGATTTCGGGTTGAGATCTAAAGGGTGATATAAGTAATTGAGCATCTATTTAAGGGTAATGTTGAGCATTGTAAAGTTTTTTTTTGCTTTGAAACACATCATGCATTAACAAAAGAAGGAGTTACAGATTACATTCAGGTTTACCTTCCTAAGTAGAGAGTTCGGAAAATTAGGAAGGGAGAACCAAAGACCCTTAAGACTGTTCTTCCTAGCCCGACGTGGAAGCCGGACTGCTAGAGAGTTATTCAACTGTTTTATATACATAACTTTAAAGGACACAATAATAAAAATTAAATTTCGACAATGTTCCAAAAGATCAAAACTTCTCCAATCCACGTTAGAACTGCGTCCATTCACAAATTCCACCAGTTGGAGACAATCACTGACAAACAACACTTTGGAGAGATTCATCTCTTCTGCCCAAGAGATCGCCAAAATTAGAGAAACAGCTTCAGCTCCTACTGCATATTGAACCCATCCAAATTCTGATCTAGCCCTTCTTACTGTTCCTGCAACGTCACACCAAATAACACCAATACCCATTTTAAATTCCTTGTAAGAACCATCCACAAACATAATATGATCTACTTCGGTTCCTGGAATTTTAACTTCACGAGAATAATTCGAAGAACAAAACTGCGGAGCAATATAGGAACAAATCATTCTCTTGATGTCCAAAATGATCATGTTCATATCCACAGAGACACTCTTGAAAATCACATCACACCTCAATTTCCAGAAACACCATAAAACTATAGCACCAACACTAGGCCAGGAGACTTTATAGGGGGATATTCCCAGATTAGTATCATGACGATAAAGAAAATTATCATCAATCCATTCAAAATCTGTTTGAACAAAAATGCTGAAGGGAGAGTCCGGACCAAATATGAGAGACCACGTGGAAGTTTATAAATAGATGCATAATGGTTTCCTCATGAGTATGACAGAGAGGGCAAGTCACATCAGCATTTGGGTTATAAAATCGTAATAAAGAGTTGCAGGGAGCATATATGCAAAACATTTCCACATAAAAACTTGATTTTCGGTAAACAATCAATACCCCAAACTTTTCTCTAGAAAGCTGAGTCCTCAGAAGAAGCGGTATCATTCATGTAGATTCTATAAGCTGACTTAATATTGATGTCCATAGTGCGACTATCTGAGTAGAGCTCTGTCACTTCATATGAATTTTAGTATGCTTGAGTGCGAACTCGTGTACAATAATTGGAATTTCGCATCAGGGTACTTCCTCCTGTAGTCAATAAGTATGCCAACCAAGGAGATTCTTTAGTGCCTTCCAAGGTTCTGCGTAGATAGCTATGATCTGGAGTAAAGGTTTTGTGGGTATACCTCTGGTAAGCCCTCCCGAGACTATAACTCGGCCACTAGGGACACCTAGGGGTTTAAAGGCTTATTGCATACGCTAAATGCAATCGACGATGCCTGCGACAATGAGTAAGGATTTTATTTCTATTTTATTTTTGCTCGAGGACTAGCAAATAATAGGTTTGGGGGTATTTGATAGACACATTTTTGTGTCCGATTTGTCTCGATTCTATATATTCTTAGGGCTCATTTTTGTACTTATTATGGTGTTTTATTTATTTGTAGGTATTTTTGGCCAATAAACATTTTTGGAAAAAAATTGGCTCGAAAAGTTGTCGGAAAGCACCCGGAGGACACTTGCTATTCGGACCCCTGGATTGGATAAGGGGCACCCCCAGGATACTCCCAAGGCAGTTGCTATTCTCACCCCCACTATGGATAGGGGCGACCACCTTTCTTCCCAAACTCAAGTTTCAAATTGGCGGGAAAATAGTGCAGACGCAGGCAGATATAGGGTTGGAGTTTTGAGAAATTTCTATGGAGATTCAATGGCTTATTTTCGTTGGAATGGACCTATTAGAGCCTGACAGGGTTGGTGTGTATGTTTGGATCGAGTATTTTGGGATGGACAACCGTGTTGGAGTGAAACAGAGGAGGTGGAAGTTTATCGAAGTTCTATTGGTAATCCCTCTAGATTCGAAAATAGAGGAGGAAATCATCGAGTTGTCTAAAACAGGGAGGTGAAGTTTTTCACGGGATTTTGGTTGATATATGGAAACTATCAGGTAGATAAGGAAATAGGATTCTCTGTTGAAGTTAAGACTATCTTTGAGAGAGTCTGGGACGTTGGATTATACTTGGAAGACGCGTGAGAAGCAAAATAGGGAGTGTTTGAAGCCGCGTATGAGGATATGGAAAGAATAGATAAAACCCGTAACTTTGGCAAAAAGAAAAAGGAGATTTCTTGGAGATTAAATCGACCTGTGGGCTATAAAAGGAGTTGAGATAACTCATATAAGGGGTACGAAACCTTATGAGAAGTTTAGAACACCACAGAGCTCCAGAGATCGAGTTGCAGGAAAAATACAATATTCTGTTGCTGCTGCTGAAGAGGAAGAACACGAAGAACATTGACGCACAAGTATCTGTCGCAGAACACTATCGTTATTCAACAGCAAAACCCATCTATCGTTTATCAACATTAATTGCATTAGGTCTTTAGCTACTGTTTCCTCTTTGTAACAGAGATTCTGCAACACCTTCACATTGTTGCGAATCGGCTGTGTTATCATTTTTTCACCTCCTTGTACACTTTTGAGCTATAAAAACATATTTTGAGAACATGGTTAATATGAGGAGCTAAACCCCATTGCTGAGGCGATAGAGGAAGCTATTTTTCCAACAAAAAGTGGTATATTCTTATTTATTTATTTATCGCAATTATTTTTATGATTGTTTTGCCTTGAGTGAAAATTGTTTGAATGATTCTTGTTAAGCAATTGTTATTTCTTTTGATAGAGCATGCTTGGACCTAGGTTTTTGATGTTCTATGCTTCGGATTTACACTTGTTATTTTGAGAATCTACTTGTTGCAATAGTTTAGAATCAAATTGAACGAAAAAAATTGCATGAATATAAATATTGGATTAAATCACTTTGAACTTGGAAAATAGTGGAATCTTAGCCTCAGTGTTCTTTTAATATTGATATCAACTTTGATTGAGTTTGCTATAATTTTTAGTGAGTTTTCTATTTTAATATTAGAATTTAAGTCTAATTAATATCCTTCACAAGTATGAGAATCGAATCACTTTTACCACTATCTACAAATCACATCAATTTTTGGCGCCGCCGACGCGGACTTGTTTTTAAGGTTTTAGATTTTTTTTTGTTTTTGTTTTTTTTTTTATTTTTGTTTTTTTTTATGTTTTTGGGTATTTATCTTGTGCCTACAGGTTCTGGATCATAAAGAAAATTGAGCCAAAGAGTTTGGTGATTTCATAAAGGCTTGGAGCTAAATACTAAAGCAAAAAGAACAGAAAAGAAGACAATTTTATTTTAGAAAATTTTAGTTTAGGGTTTGTTTATTTTTCTTTAAAAAAAATTATATTAGGGTTTATTATTTTTGTAATTTTTCTTTACTTTTTGGACTTTTGGACTTTGGGACAATATTTTTTTTATTACCCTACGGAAGGGTACTTTAATATAAACTGTTTGCAGAGAAGTAGGACAATTACGATATTGTCTCGGCACCTTGGGTTCATACACTTGACATCGGAGTCAGTGGCCCGAGTCGACTACAACCGATTTATCCCCCGTCTGGAACGGGAGGTAAGATTCTAAACACTCGCGAATCCCCTGTCAGCGAGTTACTGGACTCCTTCGTATGCATATATGTTGAGGACTGAATACAGACATTTATTTTTCTAGTAAAGGGAAAGGCCTGGACATACAAGATAAGGGTTCGGATTTCATCACCGTTCTCTTCTTGACCGCTTTAGGAACACGTAACCTACGCGAACCTAAGCCTAAAATTTTGACTAGAACGAGACCGATAGGGTAACGAGCTTAACAGGAAAGTCATTCGGAAAATATTGGTTACTCTGTTAAGCATACTTCGAAGTTCTTGACGGTTTCTGTAAGTTGAATGAGTGACTGCGCCGCCTTGTAATACCGGTGAGGCCTTGGGTATCAAATCTCCACCGAGCTTCCCTCGCCTCTATTCAACTTACGTTAACTCGGATTGATTCCAAAGGGGTGTGCTTAAAAAGTAACGAATTCCTGTTCGAAGGATTAGAAGCTGGTCTAGAAACAATCTAAGTGGAGCCATCATGCTTTTTGTTTGCTAGAAATCAATAGGTTTGATTTGGTTGAGTCGGCCTTGATCTGTGTTTGCTTACCCTTCCAATTTAGAAAATTTTATTGTATGCCTGAACGTAAAAGAGATGCACTGGGTAGATTTGTTAAAGAGAAACCTAGTAGTTCGAAGCGTCTCGATTACCTTAATCTAGAGAGTCCGACTTTTGAAGATTCTGTTTTTGAACGTCCTTTGACCGAGGAGAGAATCCATGTTGCTCCGATAGCGCCAGAAATGGAAACTTTGAAAGCTTTGTTGAATCCAACTAGGACTACTCGTCCCTCATGTATCAGGTTAGCTGAGACGGAAGCAACTTATGAACTTAAACCTGGGACCTTACAGCTGCTCCCAATCTTTTTAGGGAAAGAAAATGAAAACCCCTATTTCCATGTTAGGGACTTTGAGGAAATTTGTAGTACCCTCAGGATTAGAAACTTAGATGATGATGCTTTGAAACTTAGGTTATTCCCCTTTTCCCTGAAAGATAAAGCTAAATCGTGGCTATATAGTTTGGCTTCCGGGTCAATCGAAACGTATGAACAACTTACATCTGCCTTTTTGAACAAGTTTTTCCCTAGGCACAAAACATCGTCTATTAGGACGCAAATCTGCACGTTTTCTCAACAGGAGGGAGAAACTTTGTATAGGTATTTGGAAAGGTTCAATGATTTATTAGCCCAATGTCCTCATCATGGTTTAGAAAGGTTAGGTTAGTTCAGATCCTTTATGAGGGTTTAGATTATCCCACACAACCACAGTAGAATCTATGTGTACTGGTGGATTTGAGAACCAAACAGTTGATGACGCGATGACATATTTGCATGAAGTCGCCGAAAAGACCCAACAATGGGAAAGTAGTAGGGGACCCCAGAAAACAATTCTTCTCGGCAGAGGAAACGTTAATAGGGTAGAAGGAGGCTATGAATCAGATGCCAAAATTGCTGCTATAGCGAAAAGGTTAGAAGCTTTAGAAGTGGGTAACACTAGTGGTAGATTGGAGCCTTTTTGGGAAGGCCAGAATAATGAAGAGCAAGCCAATGCTCTATATAATAACACTAGGTTTGATAATCGTCAAAGTTTGACCCATATTCAGAAACCTATAATCCTGGTTGGAGGAACCATCCGAACTTTTCATGGTCTAAGGGCCAGAGTCAGGGTCAGTCTAATAATTCTAATGCTCCCCAGGTTTTGGCTACACTAGGAATACATCAGCCCAAAATAAAACGACTAGCTTAGAGGAATCTATTAAGATGTTAGCAAAAACTCAGGAAATGTTAGCACAGAGCCATGTTAGTTTTCAACAGGAAACCAAGCAGAATTTTCAAACTAATGCTCAGAGCCTTGCTAAGTTAGAACTTCAAGTCGGCCAAATAGCTAAGACCTTAAGTGAGAGAGATAATGGTAGGTTCCCTAGTCAGACTAATCCCAATCCTAGAGGAGTTCATGAAGTAGGTACAAAACCATCGAAAATTGAATGCTATTAGAACCCTTAGGAGTGGTAGAATAGTAGACAATCAGGTAACCATGCCCGATAGTGAACATACTGTAGTTCACCCCTCAGGACCACTAGCTAAGGAAACTGATAAAATTTCTGATGATGCCAACTCAGTTCCTGAGAGGTCTGATTCTGTGCCTAGAGCCCCATTTCCTCAGTATTAGTACCAACAAAGAAGGAATCGAACTTTAATGACATATGGAGGTTTTTAAGCAAGTTACCATAAACCTTCCTTTATTATGCAATTAGGCAAATTCCTGCTTATGCCAAGTTCCTTAAGGATATGTGTACGCGAAAGCGAAAACTTAGCGTCCATAAGAAAGCCTTTTTAGCTAGTCACGTAAGTTCAATCATTCAGAACACCACAACTCCAAAGTACAAAGACCCAGGTTCTCCTACCATTGCTTGCACAATAGGTAACTTCCGGGTAGAAAAAGCTTTACTTGACTTAGGAGCCAGTGTGAACTTACTGCCATTCCATGTATACTTACAGCTAGGACTTGGTGAAATGAAACCTACTCAGATGACACTGCAGTTAGCTGATAGGTCTGTTAAAATCCCTCGAGGTGTTATCGAGGATGTTCTTATTGAGGTCGACAAGTTTATTTCCAGTGGATTTCGTGGTCCTAGATACCCAACCTGTCCCTGACCCAGAGAACCAGATACCTGTGATTTTAGGTCGCCCATTTTTAGCTACGTCTAATGCGATCATTAACTGTCGAAATGGTGTGATGAATTTATCTTTTGGTAATATGACTATAGAGATGAACATTTTTAATGTCAGTAAGCTACCTTATGAGCTAGATGACACATGTGTTGAAGAGGTGAACATGATAGAAGCCTTAGTTCAGAAGTCATTACCAAACATTTTATTTGAAGACCCATTAGAAAGTTGTCTATCCCATTTTGGTTTAGATTTTGATGACGATAGCACTATTGAACAAGTGAATGCTCTATTAGATTCTACCCCTGTGTTAGACACTGATAGATGGAAAGCTAGGTTCGAACCGTTACCAGTTTCTGAGACTACCCTAATTCCTTCTTTAGAAGAGCCCCCAAAGTTGGACCTTAAACCACTACCCGATACTCTACAATATGTGTTTTTAGGCCCATCTGAGACTTTACCTGTGATTGTAGCTTCCGATTTGGATAGTGATCAGGAAAGTAGGCTAGTAAAAGTACTTCAAGACAATAAGGAAGCTTTAGGGTGGACTATAGCAGACATTAAGGGTATAAGTCCTACTGTGTGTATGCATCAGATTCATTTAGAGGAAGACTCCAAACCTTCTAGGGAGATGCAACGTCGACTGAACCCTAACATGAAAGAGGTAGTTCGAAAAGAGGTGCTTAAGTTGTTAGATGCGGGTATTATTTACCCAATTTCAGACAGTAAGTGGGTTAGCCCGTTCAGGTTGTCCCCAAGAAATCAGGTATCACTAGTCCAGAATGATAATAATGAATTAATCCCAACCCGAGTGACCACGGGATGGCGTGTCTGTATTGACTATAGGAAATTGAACAAGGTCACAAGGAAGGATCACTTTCCCCTTCCTTTTATCGACCAAATGCTAGAGATTAGCTGGACATAGTCACTATTGCTTCTTAGATGGCTACTCCGGTTATAATCAGATCGTTATTGCCCCAGAAGACCAAGAGAAAACCACTTTTACCTGTCCCTTTGGTACCTTTGCGTATAGACGCATGCCTTTCGGGTTATGTAATGCCCCTGCGACTTTTCAGCGTTGTATGATGAGCATATTTTCTGATATGGTAGAACGGTTTTTAGAGGTCTTTATGGATGATTTTTCAGTGTTTGGTTCATCTTTTGATGAGTGCTTGCATCATTTGACATTAGTGTTGACTAGGTGTAAGGAAAAGAATTTAGTGCTTAATTGGGAAAAATGCCATTTCATGGTTGAATCAGGAATTGTCTTAGGACACATCGTTTCTTCAAAAGGTATAGAGGTATACAAAGCCAAAATTGACCTTATTAAGACTCTACAGGTCCCAAAAACCGTAAAAGATATTAGGTCATTCTTAGGGCATGCAGATTTTTACCGCCGATTCATTAAGGATTTTAGCTTGATTTCTAGACCTCTTTGCAATTTGCTTGCAAAAGATGTTAAGTTTGTCTTTGATGATGCTTGCTTAAAGGCTTTTGATAAGCTTAAAACTTTAATCACTACTGCCCCGATAGTCCAGGCACCTAACTGGAACCTACCCTTTGAAATTATGTGTGACGCTTCAGATTATGCTATAGGCGTTGTGCTAGGTCAGCAAGAAAACAAATTACTCCATGTGATTTACTATGCTAGCAAAACTCTGAATGATTCCCAAATGAACTATACAACTATCGAGAAGGAATTGCTAGCCATCGTGTTTGCCTTGGATAAGTTTAGATCCTATTCTAAGATCGTAATCTATACTGATCATGCTGCTTTGAAATACCTTTTGTCTAAGAATGATACCAAACCTAGATTGATTAGATGGATCATTTTGTTACAAGAATTTTGTCCAGACATTAGAGACAAAAAGGGTGCACAGAATGTGGTAGCAGGCCACTTGTCTAGGCTAGTTGTTAGTTCCCCTAATAATTCCCTTGCTATAAGGGATAGTTTTCCTGATGAACAATTGTTCTATGTTTCCCAATCACCTTGGTATGCAAATATAGTGAATTATCTTGTTACTGGTCGAATGCCTCAACATTGGGGTAAGCAAGATCGTTCTAGGTTTTTAGCCGAGGTTAAGCATTTCTTTTGGGACGATCCTTATCTGTTTAAGTATTGTCCGGACCAGATTATTAGGAGATGTGTATCTGAGAGTGACCAGTCTAGTATTATCTCCTTTTGTCATGAACATGCATGTGGGGGTCATTTTAGTGCTAAGAAGACTGCTGCTAAGATTTTGCAGTGTGGATTTTACTGGCCTTCGTTGTTTAAAGATTCCCATAGTCATTGTGTTTCTTGTGAGCGTTGCCAGAAGTTAGGAACCATTTCCCGTAGAAATATGATGCCTTTGAACCCTATTTTAGTGATTGAGGTCTTTGATGTGTGGGGCATTGATTTTATGGGTCCATTTCCTATTTCGTTTGGTTATCTTTACATACTTGTCGTTGTAGGACTATGTGTCTAAGTGGGTTGAGGCGGTTCCGTGTAAAACGAATGACCACAGGGTCGTCCAGTTTTTGAAAGAGAATATACTTACACGTTTTGGTACGCCGCGAGCTATAATTAGTGATGGAGGTTCACACTTTTGTAATAGACCGTTTGCTCTTTTAATGAAACAATACGGTATTACCCATAAAGTAGCAACCCCATATCACCCTCAGACTAGTGGTCAGGTAGAGGTTTCCAATAGGGAAATTAAGTATTTAGAGAAAACAGTTAATCCAATAGGAAAGACTGGTCGTCGAGGCTTACTGATGCCTTATGGGCTTACCGTACTGCGTTTAAGACACCCATTGGAATGTCACCTTATCGTTTAGTGTTTGGAAAGGCATGTCACCTGCCGTTGAGTTAGAGCATCGAGCCTATTGGGCTATTAAGAACTTAAACTTTTCACTTGACAAGGCAGGAGCTCAAGAAAGCTCCAGCTCAATGAGTTGGACGAGATTCGTAGAGATGCATACGATAGTGCTAAGGAGTATAAGAACAAAATGAAACTTGTGCATGATAGAATATTTTACGAAAGTCATTTTCTCCAGGTCAAAAAGTTCTTCTGTATGACACTCGTTTGCATCTATTCCCCGGGAAGTTGCGCTCTCGGTGGACCGGTCCTTTTGTGGTCCGTACTGTTTTTCTCATGGCGCTGTTGAGATTGAGACACCAGATGGTAGTAGTTCTTCGAAGGTTAACGGTCAGCGATTGAAGCCCTTTTTAGAGCCTTTTCCTACAGGTGATGTTGAGGAGGTCCCTCTGGAGGACCCTGTTTACCTTGATTGACCATCGAGGCGATTTTGTATGTTGTATATTATTTTTGTAGGTTTTTGGTTACACTTCACCCAGGTACTATCTTTCCGACTTCTCTCTTTACTATTTCCTCATGTTACTTATATTTTTGGTACTGTTCTTTAATTAGAAACATTGAGGACAATGTTAGATTTAAGTTTGGGGGTGGGGTAGAACTTTTTGTTACTTTTTAGTTGCATAATTAAACTCCAGAGCCTAGAAATTTATGCCTATTAAGGATGGCACTAACCAATCTAAGTGGATGGAAGCATTTTGGTTGTAGGAGTTGAGGAACCAATCTGACTAGATACAACATCTAAAGAGTCTATTCATAAAAGCACAGAGCTCAGGTGTTAGAAATAACATGATAGTTTCACCATATCTCGTTGAGTCCTTTTCACTTCTGTTTTTATTTTGTTTTGTTTTTAAACTATGTTTCTCTAAGTGATTAGGTGGGGCTCACGATTCAAGTTGTTACCAATGCTAGGGTGAATTAGAGTGATTGAGAAAAAAAGAAAAAAAAAAAAAAAAAAAAGAAAGAGAAATTAAGACCAGACCATCAGACCAACTGGAATAGATTCAATAAAGTCGACCACTGGAACCCTTGTATATGCCGGTTGTGTTGACCTAGAGTTAGGATTATCGACCACTAGTACCCTTGTATATGCCAGTGTGTTGATATTAGTCAGACTAGTATCTGAGTCCATTAGGATAGGTTCATTTTGGCGGAGGCATTCAGACAGATATGAGAAACACCGTTCACCTAGTAAACATCAAAACCACCTATGTTTTTCTCTATATCCATCTTCTTGATCTATCCATGTGATTAGTTTTGACTCCGGATATTGATGTCCATAGTGCGACTATCTGAGTATAGCTCTGTCACTTCATATGAATTTTAGTATGCTTGAGTGCGAACTCGTGTACAACAATTGGAATTTCGCATCAGGGTACTTCCTCCTGTAGTCAATAAGTATGCCAACCAAGGAGATTCTTTAGTGCCTTTCAAGGTTCTGCGTAGATAGCTAGGATCTGTAGTAAAGGTTTTGTGGGTATACCTCTGGTAAGCCCTCCCGAGACTATAACTCGGCCACTAGGGACACCTAGGAGTTTAAAGGCTTATTGCATACGCTAAATGCAATCGACGATGCCTGCGACAGTGAGTAAGGATTTTATTTCTATTTTATTTTTGCTCGAGGACTAGCAAATAATAGGTTTGGGGGTATTTGATAGACACATTTTTGTGTCCGATTTGTCTCGATTCTATATATTGTTAGAGCTCATTTTTTGTACTTATTATGGTGTTTTATTTATTTATAGGTATTTTTGGCCAATAAACATTTTTGGAAAAAATTGGCTCGAAAAGTTGTCGGAAAGCACCCGGAGGACACTTGCTATTCTGACCCCCGGTTTGGATAAGGGGCACCCCCAGGACATCCCCAAGACAGCTGTTATTCGCACCCCCACTCTGGATAGGGGGAAACCACCTTTCTTCCCATACTCAAATTTCAAATTGGCGGGAAAATAGTGCAGACGCAGGCAGATTTAGGGTTGGAGTTTTGAGCGATTTTTATGGAGATTCAATGGCTTATTTTCGTTGGAATGGACCTGTTAGAGCCTGACAGGGTTGGTGTGTATGTTTGGATCGAGTATTTTGGGCTACACAACCGTGTTGGAGTGAAACAGAGGAGGTGGAAGTTTATCGATGTTTTGTTGATGACTAGGAGCAGATTTAGTCGGAGTTTGACGTCGATATTTGTTGGGATTCACTAGATTCATCAAAACAGGGATGGTAATCCCTCTAGATCCGAAAATAGAGGAGGAAATCATCGAGTTGTCTAAAACAGGGAGGTGAAGTTTTTCACGGGATTTTGGTTGATATATGGAAACTATCAGGTAGATAAGGAAATAGGATTCTCTGTTGAAGTTAAGACTATCTTTGAGAGAGTCTGGGACGTTGGATTATCCTTGGAAGACGCGTGAGAAGAAAAACAGGGAGTGTTTGAAGCCGCATATGAGGATATGGAAAGAATAGATAAAACCCGTAACTTTGGAAAAAAGAAAAAGGAGATTTCTTGGAGATTAAATCGACTTGTGGGCTATAAAAAGAGTTGGGATAACTCCTAGAAGGGGTACGAAACCTTATGAGAAGTTTATAACACCACAGAGCTCCAGAGATCGAGTTGCAGGAAAAATACAATATTCTGCTGCTGCTGCTGAAGAGGAAGAACACGAAGAACATTGATGCACAAGTATCTGTCGCAGAACACTATCGTTATTCAACAGCGTAACCCATCTATCGTTTATCAACATTAATTGCATTAGGTCTTTAGCTACTGTTTCCTCTTTGTAACAGATATTCTGCAACACCTTCACACTGTTGCGAATCGGCTGTGTTATCATTTTTTCACCTCCTTGTACACTTTTGAGCTATAAAAACATACTTTCAGAACATGGTTAATATGAGGAGCTAAACCCCATTGCTGAGGCGATAGAGGAAGCTATTTTTCCAACAAAAAGTGGTATATTCTTATTTATTTATTTATCGCAATTATTTTTATGATTGTTTTGCCTTGAGTGAAAATTGTTTGAATGATTCTTGTTAAGCAATTGTTATTTCTTTTGATAGAACATGCTTGGACCTAGGTTTTTGATGTTCTATGATCCGGATTTACACATGTTATTTTGAGAATCTACTTGTTGCAATAGTTTAGAATCAAATAGAACGAAAAAATTGCATGAATATAAATATTGGATTAAATCACTTTGAACTTGGAAAATAGTGGAATCTTAGCCTCAGTGTTCTTTTAATATTGATATCAACTTTGATTGAGTTTGCTATAATTTTTAGTGAGTTTTCTATTTTAATATTAGAATTTAAGTCTAATTAATATCCTTCACAAGTCTGAGAATCGAACCACTTTTACCACTATCTACAAATCACATCAGTGGCAGCATTCTTGATTTTAGGAATTAAAGTTATATAAGTAAAATTTGTTTGTTTAAGAAGATACTTATTCATGAAAAAACTCTGCACATGCGAAACAACCTCAGTATGAACAGTGTCCCAATTGTCCTTGAAGAATCCAGGCGGGAAACCATCCGGACCTGGAGAACTCCAAGGCGCCATCATATTAACCGTATCCAATATTTCTTGGTAGGAGGGGATGGCAATTAAGGAAGAATTAATGTCTTCAGTTATGATAGGAGTGATAAATCTTAAAGATTCTTCAATGTCCCTCTCACAAGGGTTTGAGAAAGTATAAATTTTCTTAAAATGCCTAGCATTGTAAAGTTAAAGCTCCCCGTATCAAGGATAAAATGCAGCTCAATGATAATTATTAAAGTATTAGTGTACGGCTCCCTATATCACCAATTAAGCATTTTAGCTGTCATATAGCTCACTTATCGATGTGTCATCCAATTGGATGGCACGTGGTTGCTGACTAAAATCTCTTCTAACATTTTGCATAATCTGGAAAGTTTGATTCTCTCCATATCGAAGCAAGAGGAAATAGAAGCAGAAACTAAATCATTGAACCTGTTAAAATTAGTGATATTTTTGTTTCCCTTCGATTTATTTCCTTTATTTAAACACGTAGTGTTGTATATCGTCGTTACGCTGCCCTTATAGGCGATGCTCAATTCAAAGTACTAGTTGTGTCGATTGGTATAGTCATGTTGACCTTGAACCTAAATAAGAAATTAAATGATGAATGATTGGTAAAATCATGTTGATCTTGAACCTAAATAAGAACTTAAATGATGAATGTTTCCAGTTTAGTATTAACCGATTGTTTTGTATATGGTGGTTTTAACTTGTAGAATATGTTTTCAACTAGGGTGAAGAATGTTTTCAACTTATGGGTAATTAAATGTTTAAGCATAAAGTCTGATGATTATTAAGCTGAAATTCTAATGAACTACACTTCTGAAAGAGAGGCCATCTTCCAAGTTGCAAACATATGCATGCCCAATAGTGTTAATAACGAGAACAAAATGTAACACACAAAATTTAGCTATGACGTACAACTTGAATGCTACTGAAGTAAATATTACTGCCAAAATTAGTTTCTTGGTCCATTACATATCAAATTAAACAATTTACATAACTGAACAAAGAAAAACAATAGATTTGACAAAGAAAAAACAACAAGCTAAAACCTATCTACAGCCGACTAATATCATCTGAACCCATTTACAACTGTAAGTTTTGTGGAGAGATTTATATCATACTCTGCAGAAATGAACAAGAACAAAAGGGGGTCAAGAATGAGTTTTGCCACCAAAATACAGAAAATACATCGTTCTCTTAAAACCAGACTCGACAGATATAATGCCTGCACAATGTGAAAATGAGAATTGAGGAAAAGAACATAAAATGAGTATACCTAAAGAATGCTGACTGTGTAACGAACAAATTCTGCTGTTACAACAGTAAGACCAATTATGATGACAAAATTTGTGTAAGACCAAAACGATTAGTTGTTATACTGCAACTTTTATTGCACCCACCTCATCAATCTTTGAGCTCCTATGCTGAAACAATTCACCGAAGAATCAAAGGGTGTGATAAAGAAATGCGACCAGGGTTTAGAAAGACATAAAAAAAAATCTGAAATGGACTAACTTAGCAGTATTGTATTATTGATTTATTTTACCTTACTTTTCTTGTGTTTTTGTATTTCAGTGAAATCTTCACTCCCTTCATGCTTTCTCTTCTGAAAACAAAATATTTAGGGTAAGACATGAACTACACATGTTGAAACAAAAGCAGGATCTGAAATAGACATGAAGACTCTAAGACATAAATTTGAACAAACCTTGTCATGGTGCTTCTTCGAGTGTTCGGCATTAGAATCATGGTGCCCACTTCTGTCCTTTTTCTTCTCTGAATCTTTATCTTTACTCCGGTCCTTGTGACGATGTTTGTGCTTTTTATGCTCCTTACTCTTCTCCCTATCTTTATCCTTGTGCTTCTTGTGCTTCTTGTCCTTATCCTTGGACTCGCTTTTGGACTTCCCTGCAATAGTAGGGGTTCCCTTCTCTGCCTATAGAAAACCAACAAAAAAGAATCAACAGTTCAGACCATCATCAGCAATATGCATAATATATAGACAACAACAGGAAGACAAACTAAGCGATGCGAGAAGACTGGAAATAGATACTGAAATCATACAGAGTAATGACACTTGTAAAAAGTAAACACAAGGAAAATTAGATTCTTACAGAAGGTAGATCAATGGGGCCTGATTCGCTGAAGCGAAACGCCTCAATGAGGGTTTCCATTTCAAAAGGCCGTATCTTTACAGGTCTATCTCTCACATTTGATCCATTCTCCATGAGCTGAGACAATTCCATTCCTTCTCCTTTCCTTATTTCGTTGTCCGCCACATGGTGAAGATAGTGCGTATCCGCGATTGATAAAGGAAGTGGTCTCTTGCAGAAGAAGTCATGGTGTGTCGACAAATTGAAGTGGGTAATAAGATCCACAGCACCAGTAAGTTCCCTGGGTCCTGATGGCTCAAATAAGGGGGTTCTTAGTTAAGCCGAATATCTGAAACAGCAAATTGCAAAACTGAAAGAAGAGTAATGCCAACCAGCAAGAGAAATCAATTATGCGGACAGGATGAAAAACTAGCATATAACCCATATAAGGATACTGTATCTAGGTAATCATGGTACCCAATAAAGAACAGAAAAATCCAAACATAACAAAACAGCAATCTCCACATCAAGAACTTTAAATAATCAACTGCAAGGAACAATATCAAAAGCTGTAAATATCCTAAAAGTATTACCTTTCCCAAACTTCTTGCTTTCGGGGTCCATTGAGATTGAAGTCACAAAAACCAGTGGGGCATCTGACCTTTAAATGAAATAAACAAAACAGTGACTCTTCATTCTTGTCAAAATCAAAAGTTACCAAGAATACACAAATAAGTCATCTAACATCCATGAATCAGTAGCTATTATAGTGCCAATTTGAGCATATGCTAACCATAATCAAGCAAAACAGCATACATGTGCTACTATATAGTGAAAGAATCATGATAGTGTAACTAAAACAATCATGAATATGCTATTATGTGCTGAAAAGAGTCATGATACTGATTGTACTAGTAAGAACAATCATGAATATGCTATTATGTAGTGAAAGAATCATGATAGTAAAACTAGAACAATCATGAATCTGTACCCTCAACTATAAAGTATTGAAGCGAGAAACCATGAGAATTGACAAACCAATTCATAATTAGTAAAACCCGAAAACAAAAACAACTGTGAATTGTTCATCACGTTGATAATCAAACTTGGAACATAACTACCCCGCATCAGCTAGTCAAATTCGATACAGATATCACCAACATAGTAAAGAAAAGAAACTACGAAATAAAAACCCCTAATTTATAATTCCATAAGATTCAGAACTCGCAAACCCTAGAAAACAAAATTGAATTCCCCAATCAAATTCGCTAAACCAGAAAAACGGACAAGAATGCAAAGCAAAATCCTAGAAAAGATAAAAGGAACTACAAGAAACTAACCAGAATAGAGTAAGGGTTGTTAATTTCGGAATCGAAGACAAATCTGAAAACCTTGACCAGAGATCGAAAAAAGGAGCTAAGAAGGAGTAGATTCGCGAAGAATTGTATAACTAATAACTACCAACGAGATAACTAGATTAGGGTTTATTTGGCGGTAATTCTGTTTCTGTCTAGGTTTGATGATCAGATCAAGGAGAGATGGTACCGATAAAAACTGAAACTAAAGGGGGGAAAACAATTTCTCTCTCTGTCTGTCTCTCACACACACCAGCTTGTGTATATATTTAGACTAGGTACTAAGACCAGTCGGGGAGAGAGTAATATAGTTATAGTAATAACTAATAACCCTGAGCCAATGATTTAGTCTGTTACTGTAGTCAACTAATATAAGTGACAGATCTTTACAGCGCCCGATTGGTCCAATACTTAACCCTAGCTATTTGGACCCTAGTTAGTAAGTTCGCGAATGATTCGCGAATCATTCGCGAATTTTTCCGTATCACGAATTTTACCGTCTTATTCGCGTACGTTTGCAACTCCGAACCCAAGTCGCGTATTATGTGGCATTCCCGGATTATTCGCGAACCGTTCACGAATTTTACGTATTTCGAATGATACGTCCGCTTAATTCGCCATAAATTCTTTAGCTTTTACTTTTCAAAGACTCCACTTTTTGGGCTTTACTGCCTTCCGAGCATACACGACCGAATATTAGACGTGTTGTAATTTTTATGAAACAAAAACGACTGAAGAGATTTGAAGGTGAAGGTGAGAGAGATCTCAAACTCACTAACCAAGCATCTAAACCACCATACGACGTCCTCTTGGATAACTAATGTTGTATATATTATTGATATCATCATATTAAGTTTATTTTTTCTTTAAATAACTCACACATATGCATAAAAATTGGTCTATGACCTTATAAATACAAATTATTTGTTATATATAGATACCGAATTTTCAGAGCCGAACTCACATTTATAAATCGAATTATACACGTACGTATGCCGTTCCGAATTATTGACGAATCACGTCCCGTTGACCGAATTTTGGACCGAATCTGGATTTTACAAAACCGTATAATACTCGTACGTTTGCCGTTCCGTACGTTTGCCGAATCCCGAATTGCTAACTAGGATTTGGAAAGTGGAAACTCCACTTGTTTGGAAACTGAAATTTTTACTACTTTGGGATGGCAATACCAACATGGCACACACAAAACATTTGCAAATATTTCGGGTACACGTATAGTGATTCATGGAGGCCAAAAATTGTGGTGGCCTTGCTGATTAGGATCATAGCCGTATATGCTTGCTGCCGTATGCATTTTCTAATTATTATTAAAATACACAAATTTGGTTAAAAAGACCAAAATCAACAATTTCTACATGTAAAATTTGATATTGTTTAAATAGATGAGAATGTAAAAATAGCCAGGATGTAAACAGTTTCATTCTACCCAGTTTCAAATACTTTTTCTTATTTTTAATTTACATCAGGATGCATCCAGTTTCATCCTCGCTTTTTTTTAAGTTTAAGCCAGGATAAATCCAGTTTCATTCTTGCTATTTTTTTTGTGTCCATTTCATCCATACTAATTTTTACTCGTCCATCTGAACCATGTTTTAAAAATATTTGGACAAATGGCCCATTTTCACATGGATATATTACAGGCCACCAATCCTTACCTAGGACTATGAAATTCCAAAAAAATAAAACCGGCATCCTAAAACTAGGATACGAGATGTCTATATTGAGCAAAAATACCAAACTACCCTCTACTTAATTCTAATTCTAATTACACATTGATAGAAAAACTTTATTTTCAACACTTCGTTCTATTGATTTACACATCTAAAATTGGATTTTTGCAAATCAAAATTTTTGAAAACTAGATGCGCCACATTCTGGTATCGTTCTTTGTGTCCATGAATAACGTGATGTAAAGTCGATGCATAAGATAGTCTATATCCATCGACTCTGATAATATTTTCCATGTCTAAATAAGATAACCATTAATCGGTTCATTTAAAATCGATCGATTCTGTCGTGTTAATTTTTTGGATTTTGTGTAGTGAAAATATCAGTTGGTATTAGTGTATCGTATAAACCGATTATTTTCACTAGCCTTTTGAGTTTCCCCCGTTGGAATCGGTATATACTTGTATGTGTTATCCACTGATTATGTGGTTTCATTTTTCTGGAGAATTTTCTAGATGGAATCGGTGCATATATATACATGTACCTTACCACTGATTATGTGGGTTTCATTTTGAGTCTTTTCTTCCTTATTTCATACATATATCTTTGTGTTTTGATTTCTTTTTCTGTAGATATGGATTTTGTTAGTGCACTGCTCGGTTCCAAGCGTTGGTATGTCAAGTTTGGTTGTCATATTTTAGCTCCAAAACTTGAAGCCGCTTGATTAGGTTACTAGAATCAACTTCGTTGGGTTAGACGAGGAACATTGGAAATGTTGAGACAAGCTCGTGTTACTCTGAAGAACCATATGACGTATCGGCGTCAATGTACACATCATCCTTATATTCGAGGTTTGTTAGAGCATTTCTCAGTCGAACTCACAAGTGTTGCTATCTCAAGCTTGTTGTAAAATTTAGTTGATCAAAACTATATCTTGATTTCTAGTCTACATTTAGTCAAGTCTCGAATTAGGATAGAATTATGTAGTTGAGTATCAGATATCACTGTGTTAATACCGTTTGAAGGCGAAGATCAATAGGAGCTCTGGAGAACTTCTTCAACAAAAGATAAGTGAAAACTGAAGCACCTATTTCTCAAGTTTTCACTGTTCTATCTATGAGAGATTGTCGCATGACTACATTAGAGAGTACATGCATAACAGAAATTTCGAGTCAATTTCATCTTGAAAATCGTTCTCGAAATATGCTAAGCTTAAGTACATTTGTTCATACTTGATGAATTTGGTTAAGATCAATTTATTGAAAATCGTTCTCGATATTTCGAGTCATTTAAAATCTATGGTTGTAACTAAATATTAAAGTCTTAAAGTTATATGAAAATGGTTAAGCTTATAGTTCGTATGGTTAGTTTCGTCTAACCTTTCATGAATAAATCATTATACACGGTTAGGTTACGGTTCACCCTAACCAGCGTGTATATTCTGTTATGTTAATCTCAAGTCAAGTTTTCTATCTAACGGTGATTATAGATTGCTTGATTCCAAAGCTACCTTAGCTTAAATCTAAAGCAACCTTGACCTTGAAAATCTATATAAGGAGAACCTCAAACAACTGGGATCTTTGAATCCCTGACATTATTCTTGTGTGTTTTAGTTGTAAACTAGAGTCATCCCCTCCTTTAAACCTTTTTAGGATTAGCGACTAAAAAGACTTCACCTAGGGATTCGTGAAGCCAGATACAACTATCTTAATTTATCTTGATAGTTCGTGTATCATGATCTTTCTACTGTTTGTTGAGCCATTAGCTCCAACAAGCGAGATAGATACAAATCACAAAGTTTTTCGTCTCAGACTTTGTGATTCCACGGGTATATTCCTCGAGAACGATTCTTTGTTGAAATTGGAGTGGGAATTACCTGTGAGGTGAATAATAATATAGGCTTCCCTTTGGGAGTCGTAAGTACCGGATTTTGAGGTTTGCTAGAATTTGTCTATTGCAATCGATTTCCTATGTCACCTTGATCTTTGATCATAATGGAAATCACATACAGGCTTATCCGTGGGTCTTGAATTGTGTTGAAGCAACTCTTAGGCTATAAAGGACGTTAGCTAATGGAATCAATTGCACGGAGTTTGGCGAGATTCAAGAAGCGTAAGGAGCGCAACTGTAACTGAATAGTTGTGATGGTAAATTCGGTCCTAACTACATTCCAGTCCGAAGTTTTGATAGTAGGGTAGTGTCTGTAGCGGCTTAATACAGTTTTGTGTTCAAATCTGGACAAGGTCCCAAGGTTTTTCTGCAATTGCAATTTCCTCATTAAAAAATTTCTAGTGTATGTGTTATTTATTTTTCCGCATTATATTGTTTATATTTGTAATTGAAATATCACAGGTTGTACGTAAATCAATCAAAGTAGGTATATCCATCCTTATTTGTTGGATACGACTTGATTGATCTTGGATTTTGATCTTTGGAATTGTCTCTCATGGTATAGTCGGGTTCTGATGTAGGACATCCGTTAGATTTGGGATTAATATTTTCTTATTATTTCTAGAATTTAATTAATTTAGAGTAGTATTTCATATTTTTAGAAGTTATTTAATTCTAGAATGTCATTTATTTTAGGGATTTCTTATTTTCCAAGTTTGAGTATTAGAGTTATATAAATAGGGGAAAAATCCTTTGTATTAGATTAATACATTATTATTATCAATCAATATTGAGTTTTCTTAACTATTCTTCTACTTTTTACCCAAATTCCTTTATTCACGCTTTCGTACTGCATTAAGCGGAATCAGAGCTTCGGCTACGATCTTCTTATTTTTTTCATCTAATTTTTCTCTATCCTTTCGTCACCTTTACTCATCGAGATCTCCGTATCTCTTCTTCCAAACCCTATTATCAATTATCCTTTTATTTTCCCAATTATCAAAAAAAAAAAAAAACACGTCTGTTGGATTTCTATCGAACCCTTAATTTCCTCGCCACCTTATTCTAATTAGGCACCCAGACCATTATATCTAGAGCTGCACATGGACCGGTTCGGACCGGGTTTTTGGTGAAACTGGTACCTGTACACGGAGTTGACCGGTTCCTCAATTTGTGTACCTGTACCTGTACCTGTACCTGGACTTGTACCTGTACTGGTAAGACCGATCCGGTTCCATACCGGTACCGGGTTTTTTACCCAAATTTTGAAACACAAAGGCTAACAACAAACTAACTTAACATATAAAGTTCAACATTACAACTTAAGTTCAAAATAACGAAGGTACCTGTACTTGTATCTGTACCTGTACCAAGACCAGGACCAGTACATGTACCTGTACCTGGAGTTGAAGATGAGACTAAACCTAAAAGGGACGGCTAGGATGTAATATCTTAAAAGATATCAATGGCTCTAATTTACCGGGTTTTTCGGTTCGGTACAGACCGGAAATACCCAGAACCGGTACCTGTACCGGTCTATACCGGGTATCAACATTCAGAACCGGTACATGTACCGATAACTCCGGGTCCGGGTCGGTTCGAGTCCGGATTTTTCGAGTCCGGATTTTTCGAGTCCGGGTCGGTACAGGTAAATCGGACCGGGTTTTGTGCAGCCTTAATTATATCTCCACTTACTGTTTGAAGCTTCAACTTCGTCCAGTACCCAACTTCTGTCCCATTACCACTTCACCTCCCATTATTCTTTTTCTTTACTTAATTAGTCCACCAACTTTGCATACCTGTCAGAACCACTTTTCACCTCCCATTATTCTTTGATCAGTAGTCGTAGACCCACTGAACGTACCAAGCCCAGCAGTATCTAGATAGGCCCGATTCTTTGTTCTGTTCTCGCATTTTCCTGTTTTCCACAATTTTCACGTCCAGTTTTGATTTTTTTCACACCATGACAGGCAAAGAGAAATACGGTGGAAAAGACAATCGCCCCATTCTTGAAGGTCTTGTCCGTTCTATTGCGGAATCTCAACAGAGACTTACAGAGTCCCAACAAAAATTTACGGATGCTCAAGTCGATATCCAATTTCAGCTTTGGGAATCTCAATTTGAGACTCGACGTCAACTTCAATTATTTTCAACCAATTTGGTAGCTCATGTTGTTAGTGGTAACGGATCCCAAGCCGAGTTCCAACGTAAATTTGCGGAATCACAAAAGAAAAGTCTTCAACATCTCGCGGAAGCAAAGCTTATTTTGGATCAAATAGATTGGTCACAAATCGATACCATTCATGAGGTTACTCCTTCAATGGTAGATGCTCCTGCTCCAACGCTTTCTTCACCAACAATAGAATTACCATCAACACCTTCTCTGCAGGTTTTCAATGTTCGCCAAGTGGAAGTATCATCCGTTCCTATTGAGGAGGATCAAGACCTAGGTAATAAGAATATTTTTGTTGGTCAAAAGTACTGCGAAATCATTGCTACTCCGATTGTTACCAATATCGACATCAACTTTTGTGCTCAAGGATCTATTTTATGGTGCTCTATTGTACGGTCATCCACATATTCAAAGTATATTATTTGTTGGACGGGTCGTTTACAATATTTGGTGAAATCAAAGACGATTTCTTTTCAAGATGGCGGGCCTGATGTAGCACATGTTCTTCAGTACCTTGTTAATTCGAGACGAATTCTTTTCAAGATGGCGGGCCTGATGTAGGACATTCGTTAGATTTAGGATTAATAATTTTATTATTATATCTAGAGTTTAATTAATTTAGAGTAGTATTTCTTATTTTTAGAATTACTTATTTTTAGAAGTTATTTAATTCTAGAACGTCATTTATTTTAGGGATTTCTTATTTTCCAAATTTCAGTATTAGAGTTATATAAATAGGGGACAAGTTCTTTTTATTATAAACATACAATTATTATCATCAAAATTGAGTTTTCTTAACTATTCTTCTACCTTTTACCCAAATTCCTTTATTCACGCTTCCGTTCTGCATTAGGTTCACGAACTTGTTCCTAATACCACGCATATGGGTAGCAAGAGGGCGCTTATGCCCCGACGATGGGGCCTTATGGACATATTGATTGTGAGAGTAAGAGATATAAACTCTACTTATAATTCCTGATTGAGAATCATTAAGTTGTAACCCTCGAAACTATAATTGAGTTTAGTCCATACAGATTACCTAAGAAAAAGTTGGTGGTGTATTTTGGAACCCCCATAGTTTCAAGGTTAGTAATATAGGCTTGACTTATTTCCATTTCTATCCACGTTTCTTTGAAGTTGTTTATATTAAAAACATAACCTAAGAAGTATATTTATGTATATCTAGTATTGGTGACTTGATCAATCTACTATGATAAAAGTGTCAAGGAAGTATATATTAGTTGTTTCGTACAACTTTGGTATACTAGATTACGAAGTATAACATTTATCTTTTGAACTTCGTGATTGTATTACGAGAAATTACTAGTGGGCTTACCTCATACCAATTATAAAATAAAATATGTGTGTTCCAGGATAAGTTTGCAAGAAGATCAAACTTCACTATTTTTAATGACCAAGGTAGTCTGGACACCAAGGAATTTCCAATTCCTAAAATATACAAAGATATGCAATAAATACTAATTTTCGATCTTTACTAAATTTAACCCGTTGTCCAACTAATATACTGAAATCTCTCATGGATGCCAACCAAATATGTGCTAGCATACAAGTATACTTTACTAATATAATATCCAGAGATATGCTTTAATTACTGGGAAACTAAAGACATATAAAGTCCGAATATCAAAAGATATTATTGAATATTTCGGTTCGGGATCTCCCTTTGAGTATCAAGGAAAATGCTTGAACATTAAGTAATAAGAGTTTAGCACATGTTCAAAATATTATGTCGGCATTAATGAACTTTCCATGTTAACCAAAACATATTCCGATATCTATGCAAACCCTAAATTAATACACAAATCGGAAACGTTTTATAATTGGTTAACCTAATTGAGATCGATCCGGATATAGATCCTAAGGTAGGGATCGGTTCTGCTATACATCTCTGGGACTGGTCCTAGCATGATCCTTGTTTAAGGAATCGGTCAAAAAAGAGATCCTTTGACTCATTTCAATTATGAAACAAGTTTCGCAAGTCTACTTCCTTAAACTCATCTAGTTAAACATTGTTTTCTAGGCATGGAATCAACGCAAAGTTCAACACACTATACTAGTAACGAATTACCAAATAGTGTTATGTCGCAAACTCTCTCAAGAGGAAAGTAATCTAATTAGGTGAAATCTATTATGTACGCTTCATTTAAATACTTCTTTGGGATCAAGAAGCACTAGTAGTACCGTTAGTAGGAAACTAGAATCGTATTGTTATTTTAGTTTTTGATTGTTGATTTGATTGACTAACGGTATAGTTGAATCTTGATATGACCTAGTTTGTTTATTCTGTGATCCTTCTCTTCGGATATAAGATCACTCGAACTAGATCAAGGTTTGACGATTTCAGATATGATCTTTGATTTAAGATCTGGAAATAGGACTTGTGATCATCCATTGTTAACAGACTCAGATTTGTGCATGATCGATCACAAGAGAATCAAGTTGTTTGTGTAGGTACTTTGATGATATTATCTTTATGATTATACTTTGTGCACACCTGATTGACTGGGATCCGATAATTTTGTTTATCTTCGATAGACTATTATAACTTGTTGTATAGATCGACGATCTATTATTTGGTGATTCTCTTGAGAATCCTAATCTGATAGATAGTGAACTAACTTTTTATTTCGATAACCATAATCTTGGTTGATCCAACCTATAAAAAGGAATTTATATTGATTAAAAGGGAGAACCTTTGTACCTCAACTTATATCTGATTAACCTTGATCTGGGAGATTGATAGAGTGGTTACCAAAAACAGATTAGTCATTTACTGTATTGGAATAAGATCCAAATGAGTTGACTGCTAGAAATTTTCACAACGGATGGAGCAACTTAAGATAGTAGACTATATCTTAGGATTCAAATGCGTAGACCAGATTGGTAGTAGGCGCAGAGATACTGAAGGAATTGGGTAACTTGGAGTTAGTTTACTTGGTCTCAACTATGCGTAGTTGGTAATAGTATTTTTATATCGTTTTAATTTTGAGAGTATTCAAAACAGGACCTGGTGTAGGGGTTCTTCTATATTTGTGGTTTCCTCGTTCACAAAACCTTGTTATGTGCTTTTACTTTACCTTCCGCATTATAATTATTGTTTTAGTTACAAAAAATTAAACGCGCTAGTACATTAATGAAACACTTGGTTTGATCCCATAGTTGATTTGCTTCCGGACTTTGACTACATACCAAGTGTACATCTTGTTATTTTCATCTTCTTGACAGTCTCTATCTATATTAGATCACACAAGGTGAGTCTTGAATAGGTTAATACGAAAAGATTTTGGTATACTTGATACCCTCGTCATTTCGATTGGTATCAGAGCAGGAAAACACGATAAGATCTAACAATCTATGTTTGGTGCGTTTCACCTTATAAGACTTGCATTTAAATATGGTTTTGAAGGAAACTATAGGCGATTTGGTTAACGTATCATCAAGATTTGATGGCTTCAACTTTTCGTGGTGGAAGACATGAATGAAGAAAGTAAAACTCTCTTTCTAAAACTCTTTTGGAAAATGGATAAAAGCTATAAATCATTAATTCTGCTCCAAAAGAGATGAAATCTGAATTTTATGCTTTTATGGATAAAACTATTGAATTTTATTCGTTTATGAATAAAACTATTGAATTTAATAAGCATTAACCGGAGGGTTAAGAGATCACCGCTTCTCAATTGAAGACCCATTTTACTTGCACTACCAGCAAGGATCTGGTTTAAAGAATGTTACTTTCTCGGGTCCCATATCCATTCCTGAGTTTAGCCATAATAAGGAGGTCATCTTCAATGGCGGGGATGGCACCACGGATAATGATAAACACTCGCTCGTTTTTTCTGACCTTTGGAAGTATGGTCGTATATCCCTTCAGCTGATAAGCCTGAGGGCTCATGTCAAAACAAGTAATGTTGTTTTTCCCTTGTCCCTTTTTTCTTCTTTCTCTTCTTCTTCTCTTTTTTTCCATGGGTAAGAAAATAAATGGGTATTTGAACCCACAAACCAGATGAGACTCTAGTTGAAAAGTTCATCTTCTGCATAATCTGTAAATTCGGAAATCATAGAAACTAAGGTGAACGGATTGTAATATTTGAAGGGAGGTTGTAAGCCTTAGTAAGTGAAATAGCAAGAGTGGGTTCGAAACTAGAAATAATAGGATCCATGAATTCTAAAGAAAATTGAAAGATGAACATACTTGAAAAGACCAAAAGGTTGAAGATCTAGAAAAATTGTAGAAAGCTTTTTTAGAAAAGGGCTAAAAGATTATGAAAGTAAAACCCACAAAGGGTATAAGCTTTATTTTATATTAAGTAAATAAAAGTTAGAATAAAAGGAAAGAGTAATAACCGGTTAAACTTTGAATAACTCTCACGTCTCTCCACGCATTAAAGACACGCATGATTGGAAACCCACTACCATAAGTCAATAAAGTGCACGAATGAGAGTGGGTAAACAAAATTATTTTAATTACCAAACTTTTGGCATTCCAAGGAGGTGAGCAACACTCCAAAAAAATTGAGAACTATGCTAATAATTAGAAACCATATAAAATAATATTTAAAAGAATATTTGAGTAGCACGAGATTGATTAGCTCCATTCCGTAGGAAAAAATAGCTACCTAAAGTAATTTAGTCTTTGAGGCTGTATAAAACACCTAGTATGACATGACAACACAAATTACAAGATCCTTGAAAATATGTGATACCTTTTAAAAGATATTTTCGCTTTTGGAAAGGAATAGGGCAGGTGTATGACCTGGAAAATCCCAAAACACCCAGAAGGGACTTGAAAAGGTGGAGTAGACACCTAAATAAGATACTTAGGTATCACATCCATCAATCATCAGCAAAATAAACTGATAGAGGTCGGCACAAATACAGTTATGAGATATTGAAGAGCTGTGAGCGATCAAACCAAAATAAACTAAGTTTAATAAAAGAATTATACAAACTTACTTTAATTAAACTGGGAGCAAATATGTAGATAACAAAATATAACATCTACCCGGGAACTGACAGCTGAAGAGTAATACAGTTGAGAAGCGAAATACGATTTAAGGTTAGATGTCGAAGACCTGAACCAGATGTCCAAAGATTAAACCATAGATGTCTAAACACAGCAAAGACACGGAGATAAACGTGGAAGACCTGAGTCCAGAAACGAAGCTAAGAAGAACCTCAATATTGTCAATCAAGTGAAACTTGGAAAGCTAGATTAGTTATTACGAGGAGCTGTCCCAGGTACGAACAAGTTTAAGACGGGAAAATAATTGGGTCCCAACCATCACGTGTTGTAATTTACATGTAATCCCCATGTTCATATAATGTATAGATATCCAGAAAAGCTAATAATGTAAGAAAAAATAAAAAATCATTTCATTAATAAAAATCATATCTCTAATATTTATCTCTCCTCTCTGGTTCGTTTCTAACTGCTTATTCTTTAACCGACTTAGAAGATAATCAGAAACCCTCACCTTACATCACCAGAAATCTACCTAGAGATCATATATTAGAGTAATAACAACGATTAAGTTCACAAATCAAGGACAACGATCACCAAATTTTGAAGGTATGTTTCTCGGTAGAGTTGACGCATCTTCACCGATGGAAGAACTGCACACTTAAGATTCAAGCTTCCATTTACATCGAGAGCAATATCAACATGTAAGATCGCTAAAAATGACGGTTTGGCTAACCTTATCATTAAGATACTGTGATTATGTAGGATGAATCTACCATGGCACATTGGTTTTCATTTGAGGCACGTGATAGGACTATGAGATATATAACAAATATGACAATCTATTTGGTGGTAAGATTCTAATCATGGGAGGTAAATATTTTTCCTGGTCCTGCCAGTTGTACCAAAAGTTATAAGGGATCAAATTATCGATTCGTGCCTAATCAAGTCACCATTGTGGAAAAATGTAGAGGTTCTTCATTTGAAGACAAATATGTGTGGAGTGGACGACATGTCATATTCTGGATTTTTTATTTCACTTGGTAGCAGAAATGAATCTTCTTTAGAAAATGATATGATAAAAATTCCATTTAATATCACCATATCTTAGGTCGGTGAGTATTCAGTATCTCAAGTGATATATGTTACCACTCCCAACCCGCCGATAAATTAAAGGATTGGGGTTACTTAGTTAACACGACATTTATCATACCGTTGAATGAGCATGTTAAAAAGGTAAACGATACAATGGTTATTGTGTTTCCTAGATAAGAGATATCCACAACCTCTACCAGCAATAGTTGAATAAAATAGTCCCAGGAGGTTTACCTTTACATGTGTTAAAACTAAGGATAAGAGCATTCGTTATGTTCCTGAGGAATATTGATGCGAAAAGTGGCTTATGCAAAGGTATAAGGCTTATAATAAAGAAGTTCTTGCCGAACATCGATGTGGTGATCCTCAGTGCAAATTTCATGGGTAAGAGATTGTTCACCCATAGGATGCAATTCATCCCACCAGAAAATCTCGTGATACCGTATAAAATGATACACAAGAAGTTTTTGGTATGTGTGTATATATTCATGGTCAATAAATCATAAGGATAAATAATTAAAAAAATATTGATATCCGCCCGAGCATGTCATAGTTAGTCATGGCCAGTTGTGCGTTGCCTTTTCAAGAAGTGTTTTGAGTACAAACATTAAGGTGATAGTCAATAAAAGTGATGTTGCTAATAAAGTTGGAAATTAATTTAAAAAAGAAATGATGTGTTCAAAGAAGTTTATATGGCGTCCTTGGTAAATTAAGGGGAAAAAATAGTGTAATTAAATATGTAGGAGTATCATATTCACGTACAACTTACAAAAAGAACTCTCTCTTTAAGTGAGTCAAGAGTCAAAAATCGCAAATTTCTATTTTTATATCAAGGTAATTGGTTGAACTTCACCAACTATATGAATTTCATCTCTCTTTACAATCATTTTTTATATTTCTCTCTCTTCTTCTTCTTCTCTTCCTCTCTGAAAAACTCTAGAAAACAACCTTCTCCAATGGCAGCTTACACCATTAGAGAATAATATTAGGAAAACTTGGGGGTGAAGGTTAGACCAAGGGCTAGGGGTTATAGATGTGAGAAACTGATGGAAGTCGCATAACTTTTCGAGAGGATACGGTTGGGTATCTTCTCGTTTTTCTATCTTGAAATAGAATCAGTTGATTCATTAGAATATGTAGATCTCTTATTTTCTAGTTTAATTGGTCTGAATAAAATGTAAATCTTGATGCTGGTTATTTTATATATAAAAATTTAGTGATTTTATTTATGAGTTCTTAGGTCTAGGACTTTTCAGTCCAAGGTGTCTAAAATTACTGCCCAAATAGGTTATTTGCTTTAATTTCTTGTACTAGTTTTGTTTTTTCAAATTTATTATGGGGATTTGTTTAAATATCTCCTTTGTTTAATTGTATTTTCATGATCTATTTCATCCATAGATGTTAAATGTTTGATAGTTTTGTCACTAAAATTTATTTATTTATTTAATGGTATTTCCACTTCGAACAAAGTTTATTTATTTTGTAATCCACATGTATTAATAGTTTTGTTACTAAAATTGACAAAGGGGAAGATTGTTAGAGCACTGCTCGGTCGAACTCGCAAACGTTGCTATCTCAAGCTTGTTTTTCAAGTTTAGTTGATCAAAACTATATACTTGATTTCTAGTCTACTTATAGATATGTCTCGGATTAGGATAGAATGTGTAGCTGAGCTTTAGACTTCACGACATTCACCAATTGAAGACGAAAATCTACTGAGGAGCTTGGAGGAACTTCATCAACAAAAGGTATGTGGAGAGTAAAACTTATCTATCACTTAGAATTCTATTCTATTTTATCTTGTACTAACACTAAGTCGCATAGCTATATAGACTTTTACATTATACGCATTTGATATTTTGAGGCGAGTTTATCTCGCTTATCTATTTCTCGAAATATGTGTTATAAGTTTTTTGTTTTAGCTATGTTTATCATATCCTTGACGAGTTTAGTTGGAGTTGTTGGAAACTAAATATTAAGTCAAAAGATGATCATGTGAAAATTACCTTGAACATATTAATTACATGATTTGTGTGAGACAGTTATTTGGTGTTGATAAGTGCATAATTCATATGATTTTAGTGTCCATTCCATACTTGTTTAAGCTATTATTCTTGCATATTTTCGTATTATTACTCTTGTTTTCTCTTATTTTCCTCCAATAGGTGAATCATCAAAAAAGGAGCTACAAAGTGCTGAAAATAGATAAGAAGATTAGTATTCCAAGCATCCAAGTTCCCAAATCCAAGAGAAGTGGAAGAAGTATGACGAAAAGGAGCAAAACACTCAAAATCAAGAGAAGGGCCAAATACCGATCTTAACTCATTCAAATTAAGGATTTATCACCACCATCTTGAAAAGAATTTAAATATAAAAAGAATGCAAAAAGAATGAGGTCATTCCGAGTTCGGATGAAGAAGTTGTGTCCAAAACAAGTTTTTATCAATACCGAAGACAGTAAGGTTCGCATACCGGGTACGCATACTTAATTCCGAAAATTTCTGCTGGAATTTGAATTTTGCGGACCAGGTACGCGTACTTAGAAAGTAGGAAAACGTGTACTCATACCTTGGAAGGTCTAAGGTCACGTTTGGAGTCGTTATTTCGTATTTTTGGGTCGGGTTCTTGAACCGAACTAAATACGTGAAGGCCAAGCAATGTAAACCTATAAAAGGAGGTATTAGGTCATGAATGAATGATCATCAAGGGATCACGAAATTGTGAAGACTTGGAGAGAATAAATATCACACGGATCGAAATCTAGGGTTTCGGAGCGGTTTTTCAATCGTAACGATATCTCTAAACTTTTCTTATATGTATATCATGGATGTTTCTACATCCATGAGTAGCTAAACACCTATTGATTGAGGATGAATTCTAAGTTGTAAACAAGATTTGAGTCATTATATTAATCTACTTTGAAGTTCTTCATATGATTATCGATTGTTTATACTATTTGAATATTTACGATTGACAGATTGTTTAGGTGGCCAACTAAATTGATTTTTTGATTCAATCTATTGCTAGTATTGAGTTAGGAGATAAGTAATAGTCGAATAACTTGTACACAAGTAGAGAAACAAAACCTTATAGAGGGATTTTGTAGAGCGATTGTGTGTATAAACAACACTAAAAAGTGTACCTTGATCTAAGAGTCTAACTAGTAGGGTCAACCTATAAATTCACAAAAGATAAAGCATTCGATTGTATTACACCTTGAGTGATCTACTACTTGGTGGTTCGTTGAATTGAATCTGGTAGGCGAGAACTTATGTATCCAGTGATATAAGGAATTTAGGGGATAGCACTGATCTAGTTGTTATTCCACGGTTGGTGATAATATATGATTAACGACGAGTAGGCAACTATAATAACTCATTGACGGTTTATTAACGAAGAAGGATTCCTCGATCATATCTTTCTCTATTGATTACAATACAACTTTACTTTCTTTGATTCTTTATTTTGTTCACAATCTAAAACAAAACCCCCCCTTTGTGACACTTCGACAACTAAAACTCACTTCTCTTCGTGGGAACGATCCTTACTTCATTATATTACCAGTTAATTGTGTGGAAATAAGATTATTAATTTGTTGAGCCTACGACACCCATCAGGTGTTAACTTGGGAAGTTTCATATTGATCATTCGATCACTTGAAAATTACTTGAAGCTAATGGTATGTGTGAGACTACCATTGTTGTCTTCCAAGGATGTTTCAATGATTGAAATGAGAGTTTAGAACAATTACCCATGTCTGGATACAACACGGTATGCACACCTCGTATGAGAAATGTATTGTGATAATTCAGGTCTGAAACTCTTGTTTGCGTACCTAGTATGCGAACGGGTTTACCTGAGTTGGGTCTGGGACAGTTGTTCGCGAACCGGGTTTTCTAATGGCTTGACTAGACCAAGGTCCGGAGCTGCTGTTCGCGTACCTGGTTTGCAAACACAGTGGTGAAGTGATAGACGCATTTATGTGTCTAATATAGCTCATTTGTATATATTGTTAGTACTCGATATTGTACTTATTTGGTTATTTTATGTATTTGTAGGTGTTTTTGGAAAATAATCTCTTGCGGCGAATTTGGCTAAAAATGTGGCATTTGGACCTCCGTTGATAACGTACCGGAAGCGCCTCAGAAGTGTACCGGAAGTATCCCAGAAATACCCCGGAGGAACCCCGAAAAAAAATGCGGAAAATGCCCCAGAGGACACTTGCTATACGGACCCTTGATTTTGGATAAGGGGTAACCTAATTACTAAGAGGTGACCCATTTCTAGGCATCCGCTAAAGGGAGACCAGCCACAGATAAGGGGAGGTCAACTTCTCAAATTCAAAAGAAAATTTTGGCGGGAAAAAAGGCAGCAGCGTCAACAGTTTTGGATCAAGGATTTGAGCGACCTAGCAGGCGATTCAATGGGCAAATTTGATACCCACGGACTCTACAAGACATAAGGGACCTGTTAGAAGCGATTAGACCCATCTAATTGGGCTGGATAAGTCACAAAATCCACACAAAGTCAAGACAGTGCACACGGTCCCTGTTTAGGGTTTTGAATTGGTTTGAAAGATTTGGGAGAGATTCTTGCGTGGGATATACTTCAAAACAGTTGAGTTCAAGTCAGAGAAGATTTTGGGAGCAATAGAATAGCTCACAGACGCATACAAAGATCGACAGATGGAATTATTGTTCAAACGGCACGTGAAGAATAAGAGATTTATTCTCGAATTTGATCGAGTTTCTAGGGAATCTGAAGGCTATATAAGTGTTGGTTTACATTAAAGAAAGGTTAGAAACCTTTAGGAGAGAGTTTAGAGTCGATGAGAGCCTAGGAGAAGCAATTATAGAGGAGACAACGCTGCTGCTGTTGCTGCCATTAAAGCTTCTGAAGAACACGAAGAACAGACTCGCAGAGTCAGTCGTTCTTCAGCAGACTTATTTTCATACCACTGTCGTTGTTTCACAGCAGTAGATAGTTATCGTTTACATCAGTCTTAAATTACCATACTCTTTTGTAACAGTGGCGCTGTAACACCACTACAGCGTTGCTAATTCCTATTTCATCATATAATCATCAATAAAAACATCTATTTTAGCCATGAATTTATCTTGTGAGTGTGTTTTTGGGATGAGGAGCTAAACCCATTAGCCGAGACGACGGAGGAAGCCATTGGTAATTTATTGGTATAATTCTAATTTTTATATTTATTTGCAATATTATTATTTGATTATTTGCACGAATTAAAATTGAATTAATAGTTTTTATTGAGTAATTGTGAATTGACTTGATGAAGCATGCTGGGTTTTAGTAACTTTTGATGTTTTATACTTTTTAATTACAATTATTACTTCAAAAACTTATTTGAGGCAAATATTAGAATTGATTTTAAAGATAAAATTGCATAAGAACTATTTAGAGTTTACTATTAAAATGGTCATTGGTGGAATCCTAGTCTTGGTGTTTTTCTCCAAAACTTTGAATTATTTTATTTAGTTGCCTGTTTAATTTAAATCTATAAAAATTGTTTTCTTCACAAGTCTGAAAAGACCCAGTTTTTACCACTACTACAATCACTTTTGATAAACCATCATGAAGTTGTAAAATCGGTCATGTATGATTCTCATACTCATGAACTAAAACATTTATGATTTAAGGAATGCAATCTTTCCAAACCGTTACTTAATGTTCATGAATCCATTCTTGTATAAGTAATTTATACGATTTCGATTCAATTTGTTCATATATGTTTCTAAGAGATAGTGAACAATTGAACAACTTTATTTGAAACACAATTAGATTCATTTGATTATCTTTCATGATTGATTGATCTTCATATTTGATCTAGAAGTGTTAGATGAATATGTCTAAGACAAAAGTGTTCATATGGCTAACTTCGGGTAACTTTTATTGAGCCAACTCAATATACACGTTTAGGTACGGTAACCCATATCTAAATATAAGTATGTTTTATTTCAGTGTAACAAGCTAAGACCATCTAAGGGTGGAGATTAATTGCTTTATTTCTAAGCAGACTTAGCTTGAATCTTAAATCAGGAGTTCATTTAACGGTTATCTTAGCTTTGATTGAAAGCAACCGTGATTTGAAAGGTGGAAATTGTATAAATACCCCTCCTTTTCATGGATCTCACAAATACCCTTATCCGTCAATAATTATACCCCTCATCTTCTAAAATGTAATCCATTTAATTTTGAATTATATAAATACCCTTTTAATATTAATAAAAATTTAGATGAAAATCATTTCATTTATTATCTCACATGCTGGAAGTGGTGGTGGTGGTGATACCGGCGATGGAGGTGGTGGTGCCACCAGATTTGGGATCAAATTTTGTTGTTGATACCAGATTTGGATCAACTTTTGTTGTTGATACCAGATTTTGGTGTCAACTTGGGTTGTTGACACGTAATCTCGACCTAACTAATTTGCGAGTTTTCAGTTTTTGTAAAAACTTGGGCTGTTGACGCTAGATATGATGTCAACTTCGGTTGTTGATACGAAAATCCGGATCAACTTGGGTTATTGATACAAAAATCTGGACCTAACTTATTTCTAAATTTTCAATTTCGTTATCAACTTGGCGGCAACAGTGGTGGATTTGTAGGAGATGGTGATCGCAATTGCGGTGACGATGAGTTGTGGTGGAGTTGTGATGGTGGAATGTTGGTGATGGTTGTGAAGTAGTGGTGGTGATGATGGTGGTGGAGTGGTGGTGGTAGTGAATTGCCATCGGTGGAGTTTGAGGCAGTGGTTGAGTGTTTGAGAAAGAAAATTATTGCTTTTTGAAAAGAAAAGAAAAAGTTACGCGTAATAGATTACTAAAATAGTTTATTTTAAGTGGATAAGCTTTATATATAAGAGGAAGGGGTGAATTTATAATGTGATAGGGGTATTTTTGAAGGGTTTCAAAAATAAGGATAATTAATTAATATACCCATTTGAAAGACTATATAAGGGAGAACTCTAGCAACTAGAAAACCTAATCCCAACACTTTCCTGTGTCTTAGTTGCAAACTAGAGTCGATTCTCCTTTAACCTAAGTTTTTCCAAAACCATTTATTAGGTTAACGACTTGAAGACTTCATTTGGGATTCGTGAAGCCAGATCCAACTATTTGTCAGTAGTTGCGTATTCTAATCTTACTTGTTCTATCGTATTGAGTTTTATCTTCTCTAAGATTTACTCGAGATTTATGTCCGATAGGTAAGATATAAAAAGTAATCACAACAGTTCTTCGTCTCAGACTCTTGTGATTCCGCAATAACTTCTTTAGTTAATCAATTATGTTATTGTCAGGTGACTAATATTTCTAGGATGCTCTTCGGGAGTATAAGACCGGATTATTAGTTGGTTCATGTTCACCTTGATCTTTGTATCAAAAGACGGAACAAAAACCGAATAAAGAATAGACATATGTGTGGAATACAAATTTGTTAATAAGTCTTCGACTTTGGCTCGTAGCAACTCTTAGTTGTGGGTGAGATCAGCTAAGGGAATCAAGTTCGCAGAATCCGGCATGGTTTTAGAGGCGTAAGGAACATGACTGTACCTTAATCGGTGTGAGACTTGGTTAGGGCTCAACTGCATTCCAGTCCGAAGTTAATTTGTCGTAGGCTAGTGTCTGTAACGGCTTAACACAGTGTGGTGTTCAAATATGGACTAGGTACCGGGGTTTTTCTGCATTTGCGGTTTCCTCGTTAACAAAATTTATGTTGCATGTGTTATTTATTTTCCGCATTATATTTGTTTATGTAATTGAAATATCAAAGATTGTGCGTATTCAATCAGTTGATAAATCCGACCTTGATTGTTGGATAGAACTTGATTGACACTCGGCAATTGGTCCTTGGTACCACCCCAGTTATTCTCATATTAATCAGTCTCACGGATTTCTATCTAGTTGATTTACTGATTGTATTGAGAAAGAGATAAAGCTTTTTGGTATCTTTCTTGATTGATTCTCACTTTTAAGTAGGTGATCTCGGAATTACATTGGAGTTTAGTCCATACAGATTGCCGAACGAAATATTTGGTGTGGTTGTTATACCCCGCGTTTTCAGATTAGTTATGAATTTATAGCATGAGACGTTGAGTGTTCTTTGCCTGTTCTAATTGTGATTTGAGCTTTTTACTTATTTTTATTTCTCCTTTTTTTGGGTTGTTTTCTCTTTGGTTCTTCCTTTGGGAGTTTTTTGAAATGGGGTGAAACCCATTTTTATGGGCCTAGTTCAAATTCTTATAAAAAATTTCATTTTCATTTTCATTCTTGTGTGTTGTACGTTTTAGTTAAATCTAGAGAATGTTATTTTGTCTTGAATTAGAACCTCTTATGAATATATGTTATGCCTTTTGAGTTTGTTGTCTATTTGGCCTGCCGATTATCTGTGTTAAAATGGAGATTTCATCCTTAATTAGCTTCTAACCCTAAGCTCCTCTGATCAAATTAAGCTCTCAGATTTCATCCTTAATTCCAAGTTGGTTAGCTTTATCACTTGATCATTTTGTGTTGGCGTTGTGGCTAGTTATCTATTAGATGATGGGCGTGCGGTCAAGCTCAATCTTTTCTCTACAAAAGACAAGTGGTTGTTCGGAAATGTAGTTTGAGTTAGTTGGGCTATTCAAGGACATGTTTCTGCTATTATCTTTTCTTTTCTTTTCTTTTCCAGATTGTTAATTTTGTTATTTCTCTTTCTTTTTATGGATAATACATTCCAAGTTCACTAGAATAGATGAACTCTAGTGGCATAATATTATTTCACATGTCGGTTTTCAAATATCAGTTTCGCATATGAAACAAGATATACGTAATTTTTCATTGTTCTCCTCTCTGGTGTATTTGTAATTGTTATATTTAATTTTACCGTATCGATGAAAACAAAGATGATTCCTTCAACAAAAAATTATGGAGTTTAAGTGTTCCAAAAATTTGTTAAAGATAATCAATAGAGTTTATATCATTTAACGAAGGGCATATCAGAAGTAGAAATTTAAAATCTTAATGTCATAAAAACTGGCATTTTAACATTTGTCCACATGCCCATATCAAAATCTACCCCTCACAAAAATTTGTCCCTCGTCGAAACTTATCCTTTTAAATAGGTAAACTGACATGGGTAATCAATCGGGGAATGTTTCTGCGCGGAGAAGTCCTCAATGAATCTACCACCTTCGACTAACCTTATTATAAAACGGATAAAAAAATTCAACAAACAATATAGTTCACAGGTTTTGAAATGGAGTGGCAGTTGAAACGCATATGCGTTTTTGCTAGTGTTTAGATTACATAATCACATGAGATGTAAATATCCCGTGAGATTTTGTATTAAAAGAAAAAATTGAAAAAATCGACTTTATGCTCTGCGTTTTGTTTATCTCGTATATCAATGCACAAGATAAGAGCTAATCATTACCGTATGAAATTGTAGACAACGATAAAATATATGAGAAATAATGCTTATTTACATTGCGGAATACATTTATAGATCAAAGAAGTATTGCATTTTTCAATGCCAATTAACACCATTCTTAAATGTTATTGTTTTTTACATTTTTCAATATAACAGGTGACTATTTTTATTTTTTTTACATATTTACATTTTTTTTTTGTGAATTAGGCATTGCATTAAGATATTAAAACTCCGAAGGAGTGAAAATTATAACATAAGTATAACCATCTAATCAGAATGGTATACGAGAAGAAACATTACAAGAAAAATTAAAAACAAACTGAAAGTAAATGATAAAACCACCAAGAGGTGTTGGACACGCATATGTCGCCTCGTTAAAAACCTTAACGAAGAAAACCCATAACCAAAAGGATAAAACCTCGACGAAGGAAAAGAGCACAACGCGATAAGTCCTAAAAAAAGTCCTACAACTGAAAAAGCAGAGACAACCAAAGCCTTTGTAATTCCTCAGGAGACTAGGAAACATGCTTTCTCCATCGGTACCCAATGAGTAGTCTTCCAATACTGGAAGTGTGTAAGGATCCACAAACAAGGTGTAAAAATTGAGCATCTTTGCTCGAGATACTATCAAGATGGATTCCTGAGCTCTTCTATCACGAACTAGTCTGATAAAAGTGTCACTACGTCCTGTACAGGAAAGAGATCTCTTCTTAATGATTGAGGATGACGGTATAGCCTTTCCCGCAATCTAAGATTTTGTTGGTGAGGGCAGCATCTTCAAAAAAATGCAACCATGTCGAACATAGCCAATATTGATTTCAGCATCATGTTGTTTCACAGGAGTCTTCAACTTCCTATTCCAAGAAGGATCACAAAGGGAGATTAAATTGCACACTAACATTACACAGACACAATACATGTTAAAGAGAGAAGCTAATAAATAGAAATAACTACAATTCAAGGCTAACACCAACATGAAATTTAATGTAATAAAACCTATTACTAAAAGGCAGATGAAACTATACAAGATGAGTGCAAGTTAAGAAGCTTAGTCTATTGTGCAGTCTCAACTAATTCTGGGTAAAATTGCATGTAACATCACGAATAGAAAGGGAAATAACAAAAATACAGAGCAAAACTACAGACAATTAATAACTTAGTGTTAAGAAACCTAGGGAAATCAACGGATACTATAAATTTGTAGAAGCTAGTGGACCTGAATGACATGCATCATATACAAAGAGGAAGAAATTCACAATGTAAAGAAGGAAACCAAATAAAAGTGTAAGAAATACGCCCCTGAATAGCCAAACCAACTTGTGACTCTGCCAAGGCACTTGATTCCTAAACTCGGACACAAAGGATTAGAAGAAAAAAAACAAGAAAAGTAGAACACAGAAACGAAATGAAAGGTTTCACAGGTATTAAGGATGGACTTACCTAGGGGCTTAGTCATATCAGTGGGGCTAGGGTTGGAGACTGAAATTTATTTCTTCATTTTAATCATTATTTTCAGGCAAAACAGAACCCAAAAACATCAAGAGAGGCATAAGATCATAGGAAAATCTAAAATCCTAAAGAGAAAATGGAAGTAAAAGGGAGAAAAGGCTGCAAACAAGCAAAAAGGAAAAAGCGATGCTAGAGAAAATCAAGACCAGAGAAAACAGAAAGATAGACTTTAGCAACATTTAGAATAAAGAAAAACAATCAACTAATTCTACAATCTCTGAACGAGAAGACAGAGAAAAAGTTAAAGAAAACACTCAAGAGACATACCAAGGGGTTAAGAAGACAAGAAGCCCCTTTTTTTTAGAGCAACAGAACAAGAGCAGGGGTTAAAGAAAGGAGCATTTTCAACAAAATCTAACTTAGTCAACTAACAAAAAGCAGAAAACTCAGAAGAAATCAAGAAGGAGAGAAGAAGCAGGACAGGGAAAGAGCACACCCATCAAACTAAACAAGCCGCACAAAAATTAGAAAGGAAGAAGCAATAAGAAGAAAGTCAAGGATTTCATTTTCCTACAGGTACAGATCTCCTTTTTAAGAACCCCAAAATTAAGAGAATCAATTTAGAAGACATCTTATCAAACCCCAAGATACAGATCTCAAATTCCACAACTACGGGCAAAAGAACGAAAAAAGGAGAGAAAGAAAAGAAGCAAGATCTGAAGAGAGAATCATCACAACTTAAAAAGCAACCAGAGTCAACACAGAGATTAGAGATTAGACTGGCATACATCAGCAACAAAGGCCCTAGATAAATCTATAAGCAAGCAAAACAATAACAAATATGCAATAGAAATCCTAAATAAAATGATTCGAGAAAGATGCAGAAGGATAGACATCCATAGAAGCCAATAATACTAAAACAACATCTAAAGACCAAGATAAAAAGAAGAAGAGACAGGAAAGAAACTCAAATATAAAAAAAAAAAATTGTTTATGCCATCAAATAAAAGTATTTCGTATCGGATTTCTCAGATCCATAACCCCTATCCCTTGATCTAACCTTCACCCCCAAATTGTCCAAAGATTTATTCTCTAATGGTGTTATCTGCCATATGAGAAAGGTTTTTTCGGTAGGGAAGAGGAGATGCCTAATAAACCAATTAATATAAAAGAGGAATATTTTTTTTATTTTTTTGGAAAAATCAGTTGATATCCCGCACGGGATCCACCTAAGCTGGTCCGGAGAAAACCCAATTCCTAGTTGGGAACTTGGGACAAATAGCATTACTGGACTGGCACTTGCTAATCAACACAACAAATAGTATAACAAATTCTCCCAAGCAGATGTTATTTAAGACGAAACACCAACTCCGGAGATATTGTTGACCTGTACAATTCGTTCATTTAAATAAAATACAGGAAAAAGGAGATCAAAATGGAAGAGAAGTTCTAGTATTACAAAGAGAGACTTTTTTGTATTATTTCTAGGCAGGGACAGGTATGGGTTCAAATGAAGACCCATCATCCGTGGCCTTCTTATCTTCTTCCTCAAACCCATCCTTGAATCTATCATAGTTATTTGGTTCACTTGACTTGAACGGACGCTCACCAAGTACTCGAACCAAGTCCTCTTGGTGAAGGACTTCCTTCTCCAATAGCAGTTCCGCAATCTGAGCCACTTGCTCCTTGTGGGTCTCTATTAACTCTATTGTGTGCTTGTAAGCCTTCCCCACCCATTCTCTCACCTCACTGTCAATTATAGCCCCGGTTTCGCTGCTGTAGGGCTTGGTCATCTCCATAGAATCTTCTCTTGGAGGGAAAGAAAGGAGACCTACCTTGTCGCTGAAACCATAGATGGACACTTGGGCATAGGTCATTTTGGTCACCTTCTCCAAGTCATTCTGAGCACCAGTTGAGATTTTCCCTAGCAGAACCTACACCAAAAAAAAACGCATATCAAACACTCCCGCTATCAAGGATTACTACACTACCAGGCAATTCCACAAATGGAAAATGGTTTAGAAATTTTCAGCCATTTGTAAATAGAAGTAGCCTGAATCTAGCAAGTCCAGGATTTTGTTCTCTATGGGACTACATATTTGGTGGAAAGGCAAATTGCGATAATCGAAGTACATTTATCTCCAACACAAAAGAAAAAAGGAAGTTTCAGTACCTGCTCAGAAGCTCGGCCACCAAGAGTCATGCATGTCATGTCAAAGAGCTGTTCTTTGGTCATTAGAAGGTTTTCACTGGGGACATATTGCGCAAACCCAAGTGCTGCAGTACCACGTGGAACAATCGTAACTTTAAGTAAGGGCTCTGCGTGCTCCAAAAACCATCCAGCAACAGCATGACCAGATTCATGGTAGGCAACAGTTCTTCGTTCCAACTTACTAATAACCTGCTCAACAAAAACAGGAGGAAAACATGAACGCCTTAGGACTCTTAGACGGGTCATTATACAAAAAACTACTTAAAAAAGCAATCATATATATTGGTGGAATCTTTCATGTGCTCTGTAACAAGCACATAGGCACACCAAATAAAAACTATGCAAACAGTTTATCTAAAGAATACTTCCAAAGTTCTGATCCGATAAATCTATAAGGTTTCCACGTGACTAAAGATCTGTAGCATTCCCTGAACAGTGCTTGCATAATTGAAAGAAGAAAAAAAATAAAACAATCAAGTCTAGCATAATATCAATAGAGGTATAGGGCGCATCATCCGCTTTTAGCTTCTCAAACAACTAGAGGCATCCATGCCAACTATATTTCACTACACAATCATAACGAAAAACTGAATGTAGCAAATATTTGGTTGCAGGTGATGTGATATGGTTATCAATGATGGAGAAGTCCATACTAAGTAAAATAAACATATATATAGATAAATCAAAATGAACTAGCAGAGCAAGGATTAGAATACCCTGTTTTTCTTCTCCAAGCCACCAATGATTCTATCTATAGCTGCATCAAAGTGTTCCATTGTGACTTGCGCACTCTCCTTTCTTGCTGCAATTAAGGCAGCCTCATTGCAAACATTTGCAATGTCAGCTCCAGCAAACCCAGGAGTTAATGCTGCAAGTCTCTGAGAATAGTATGATGGCTCGTGATCAAGTTTAACCTTTTGTAGATAGATACGGAAAATCTGGTCACGGCCTTTGACATCAGGTTTGTCTATTGAAATCTGACGATCAAATCGGCCTGGCCTCAGCAAGGCTTTATCCAAAATATCAGGCCTATTTGTTCCAGCAAGTACAACAACTCCAGCAGTGGTTGCAAACCCATCCATTTCCACAAGCAATTGATTGAGAGTACTCTCGCGTTCATCATTGGAACCTGTTAGGCCCCCACGTCCCCTTGCCCGACCAATTGCGTCTATCTCGTCAATAAATATAATACTAGGTGCACATTTTCTGGCTTCTGTAAATAAACTCCTAACCCTAGATGGCCCAACCCCAACAAACATCTCCATAAAATCAGAGCCAGATATAGAAAGGAAGGGTACACCAGATTCCCCGGCAGTTGCCTTTGCAAGCAGTGTCTTCCCTGTTCCAGGAGGGCCCACAAGAAGAGCACCTTTTGGTATTTTAGCTCCCAACTCCTCGTATTTCTTTGGGTTTTTAAGAAAATGTACGAACTCCATGATTTCTTGCTTCGCTTCATCACAGCCAGCTACATCTTTGAAATATATCTGGACCAAAAATAGATATCAAATGAATCATTTGAAGGCGGGAAGAACTTTTTATCAAGGAGTACTACATCAATCCAAAAAGGATTTGGTAGAACTAACGAACAGCGTGGTAATATATGGAATTCCTTACTGTTTGACAGAAAGACGGCAGTAAACTAGAAGCAGAATAATAAAACTGACCTTGTTTTTTGTATTTTTATCCGATTTTGTGAAATGGGCTTTTCCAATATTAAATATTCCACCCCTACCACCCCCTCCACCACCACCTAGTCCTCCAAGGCCGCCCTGCATTTTCCGTCCCATATACAAGAGAGATCCAAGAATCAAAAGTGTTGGGGCAAACCTCATCAGCTCTTGGTGCCAGAGTGTCTCAGCAACATAAGTTACAGGAACAAAATCATGTGAATCTACACCTAAAGCTTCCTGGGCTTCCTCCAGCTTTTCCTCAAAAGATTCAACACTGCCAATGTTAAAATAGTATTTATATTGGGCCCCATTTCCTCTAGCAGTAGTACCATCAATAGTTCCCTCTTTAACTTCATCGTTGGTTTGAATGCGTGGTGCACTCCTGACAAAAACTTTTGCAACTGATTTGTTGGAGACAACAATATGATCAACTAATCCAGGTTCGAGAAGTTTGTTTTTAAACTCTTGGAAGTTAATCTGTAATATCTATGATTAATTAGAGTATGAATATAGTACCATCCCAAAACAATACATAAAATTACAACCACTCAATGAGAAAAACGAAACTATACTCGGTAATCATCACATAACGTAGTGGTTCCTTATCCTATATAAATTGAGGGTGTATAAATAAAGCTCCCTAATCCACTAAAGATTTATCATAAGCAGTCGAATCCACTTATATAGAATTGGTGAAATCCAAAATATACAATTCACTAAGCGTTACCCATATGGAAGTGCTAGAAAGAAAAAGAAAAAAAAAGTATCACCTGCTTCTGGTCACTGGAACCGAAATTGAAAGACGAAAGAACCAATCCAATAAATATCAAAGGAGTAAGGAAGTTCTGAAACTGCTTTAGGAAGCTATCCCCCTCCTCACCGGTGTGCGCTTCCTCTGAAAAAGAAATAAGCTGACTCATTGTTGTGATTCTGAAACCTTGCATGATTGCTTAGAAGAATGAAAATAACTCAAACGCAGGTAGGATTTAGATCATATAATGTATTCTAACAGCATAAGAAAATCCTTTAGCAGAGCATCACACATCTCTGCAAATCAACAGACAATGCTATTGTGGCACTAATAATGACTAAATCAGGTCAGAACTAATGCATAAATATAAAAACATTTTGAGAAACATACCACTCTTGGAGTTGGATTCTGTCTTTTGGGAATTTCCTTTGGGAATTTCTTTTTTCTCCTTGGGGTAATAGTTCTCGTAATCTACAGTTGCATCAAATTGCATCCATTAAAACTCATCCTCTTTGCATCAAAGCCACAAATAATTAAACATTTTTCACATTTCACAATCGAAACAACTCAAACACAAATTGATTTTTCAAATAAACAGATCTTACTCTTTTTGGGGGCTCCACTACAGAAAAACCGATGTAATTTAGGGTTTGCAAGAGCAAAGTTAAATTTTGATAAGTAATTTTTGGACAAAATTTCTTTACTACCACCACCAATAGAAGTCAAATAACCCCTTACAAACCCCAATCCAACAACTTCCCCTGCAACGTTCCCATTAACCGATTGCAAAAGCCCTTCACTAGCAGACCTTCCACCATTCCCACCTAATAATCCATTCTGCACAATACAAACCCTCATTTTAAGAAACAAAACAAACAAGCAATCCAAAACCAACCAAATCATTTAGATATTAAAGACTTCGATAAACATCAAAATAAGATCTTACTCTCTGGATATATCGTGCCGAACGAGGCACTGATCTTCCTAATCTGGAAAAAATCATTCTATTTTGCAACCAAGCATCAACCAGTACACAAACTTATGGAACAAACGAATTTAAATTAGGGCTACAAACTTAGGTTTTTTTTTTTCAAAAAAAAGGATGAAAACGAAGGAAGAAATCACAGGAAATCTATGAAAGCTGAGGTTTGTTTGTTTATTTCTCTCGGGTCTTGTGTGGAACGGATATGGTTTAGACTGAGGGTGGAGGGTAAGTTGGTATTTTCAGAGTTAACTAGCTAGTGTCAAAAAGATTATCCACGCCTTTTTAAAATTGTTGATGCTGACTATTTGCCTTGGACGCTTGGCATCCAAGTTTTGAACGACTTTTGTGGACCAAGACTCATGGGATATAATCATATAAGCGCTCCTTCAGGGAGGAGTGGGCCGAGTGGCCACTCCAGGACTCCTGTTGCCTTGCAACGGAAAAACACAAGTTCAACGTAAGGTGCTAAAATTATACTGTACTTACAAAACACACTGATTGTTCTCCCTTTCATCTCAAATTAACAACAAGTACAAAAATTTCTGAACTCTTTATTAAGTATAAGTTTTTAAATATGTTTCGGATCAAGAAACCCTTAATTTAGTGCAAGTTCTTGAATATATATTTTGGATCAAGACTATACCTTTACAACACACTGCAATTTTCTTTCTTTTTTCTTTCTTTTACATGATTAATGGGATTATCAAATTCACTAGAAACGAATAAAACTGACATAAAACATGCAGTTAACTTTCCATTTACAAAAAAAAAATGTCTTCCGCTGTTATATGCAATCAACTTGCTATCGAATATGTGTTCGTCCAAGAGACCAAAGTCCACTGTCTCGCATAGATGCCTGGTACAAAATAACAGCACCGATATAAGTGGTAAACAACTCGCATGAGGTGTTTTAAATTGCAGAGATAGGTATAGGACATACCGGTGCTTTCATAGAAGGAAAGATGTTCCAAAATCGCAGTGTCTCATCCCCAGCTCCAGTTACAATTGTCTAGATGCACGTGAGTTGTTCAGTTTACATTACTAATATGAAAGGAAAAAAAATGTGGAAAAGCATAATGGAACTGGCCGAAATCATTGCTAAAGAAAGATTAATACCTGCCCGTCGGGTGATGTTGCAAGATATAGAACCCGCATGGTATGACCAGTCAGGGTTGCTACCTGTTGTCCGATTTAGTTTACCAAAAAATTGATTAGATTCTCTTTGGCCAAAAAAGAAAATTGCCAAAATAAACCGGAGCTTTTTTGAAATTTTACGCACCGAGGAAAATGAAATTTATGGTGATTATTTTTGGTTATTTCGAAGTTAATGTTTTTAAACTAATATATATGGTAAGAAGCAGCTTTGTCACCTTTGACATTGATGGATACTTCCACACCATAATTTGATTCTGGGAATAGCCATGAGTGCTGACTATCTCATTGACATTCTTACTCCATACTAAATTGCAGACCTTCAAGGGAGTATGATGAGAATTAATTAGCAGGTAATATAGAATAGATTTGGATCACTTAATGTCTGAATTTAAGTATAAAAACCTGGCTGCCCGTATCCACACTCTTCAACTGGTTTCCGTTTGTGGTGTTCCAGAATCTAATGCACCGATCAGCAGTTCCTCCGCCCGATGCAAGAAGGCCATTTTGGTGTGGTGACCAGGTAATGGCCTTGACGGCAGCTGTGTGCTGTGTAAATTTTAAGACTGGCTGAGTTGCATGCTGGTTCCAAACTAAGAGCTGACAACAAGAGCATGCAGAAATACATGTTATCATGTTAGTACCTTTATTCTGAAAGCTGGAACTTAAGAAACAAAATTAATTAGGAGCTCAAGGTAACACCTGATTATCATTTCCACCTGATGCAAGTTCCTTATCATCATGGGACCATTTCAGCCCACAAACCTAATTAAGTTGAGTAAGAATAGAAGAGTTAGGTTGCTACCATTTTCCTACAGTTGACATACCATTGATCCAAAAAGTCTTGAAGATAATACCTCAGACCTATGCCCCACAAGCTTGCTAACAAAGTCACTTGAAACACGAAGATCATGTTGAAGTATGTTACGGTCTCTACTGCCAGAAGAGAGTATACGTGAACTCCACGCCAAAACACCTGTTCTTGTTTGATGTCCGCCCATAGTACGAACCCTCTTGCACTGAGTGCCATCCCAAACCTGTTACAAAGATTGAATAGCAAAATAAACAAAAGTTTCAATGTGTTGTAAAATAGAAAGTTTTCAGGTTGGAACTACTATTGCATTAAATTGTTTTTTGGAACAACTTGGTTCTGACTCATAAAAATTTGAGCTTATATATTTTCTCACACGGGTGATTTCCTTGTGTTCCCCATATTTCGGCCATTAACTAAGACTTTTTGGTAGTTTCAGGGTGGGACTGTTGTGGCATTAAAGGGCTTTTTCGGTAGCATCAATAACTTCGTCGACCCATATAAATGTTCGAATGTGTAAATTCTCCCACGTATGGGAGATTTTCTTGTGTTCCCCATATCTTGGGCATTAACATAAAGAGTTCAGTAGTTTCAAGGCGGAACTATTACGTCATTTGAATGGTTTCTCGGCGGCATTAACAATGTCTTTCAACCCATATAACTATCTGTATACTATCTCCAACACCAGAAGTGATATTCTAGAGTTCGCCATATCTCGGGCATTAACTTAAAGATTTTGCTAGTTCCATTCCTTCTAATAATGGTAACAAATATTTGAACATATAAAATCTCCCAGACAGGGGTGATTTTCTTCTGTTCACCATATATCAGCCATTAACAAAAAGATTTTGCTAGTTTCATTTCTTTAATAATGGTAAAATCTTTACCTGAACTTCCCCATGATTTGTTCCAATAGACAGATATGATCCCTCGCGAGTCCATTGAACCGAGCATACACCATCATCAGGTCCCAAATCACACAATTTCGTCACCTAAGTAAAGAAAAATTAGTCACAAACTCTTCCCTAACCTAATAAAAAAATTAAATTCAAATACATTCTTTAGCAATGGTAATAAACACTCACAAGTTCAAAATAACAATGACAATGTGGTATATAATCAAGATAATTCTTTACCTTGCTAGTTGAAGCAGTCCATAGATAAACACAAGTACCCAATCCAACAGCAAGAACATTTTGTAAGGACCAATCAACAAGATTCAGGTAGAAATCATCTTGAAGTGAAGGTGCATCCAAAACCTACAAATCCATTTAATTTAATCCTCAGTAAGCAGCAACCATATTTTGCAATTCATTCCTATAATAGAGTCGAAAACTTCTAAAAATTGAAATTCTCATCTAAAAAACCCTACATGTAACAAATCAATTCTGACCCTTTTCAAGTTAAAATAAACAAACCTAAGGGGGGAGCATTGTTTACCTTATGTGGAGTCTTAGGTACTTTCCTAGGTGGTTTCGGAGGCGTAGAAGCTTCACTAGAGATCCCATTATCATGACCTAGAGTTGAGGGAGAATAAGGTGAAGAAGGTGAAGAAGGCTCAGTCTTGAACCTTAACATATTCTTATTAGGACTAATAGGTGAACCACCTTGACCACCACCAGGAGAATCAGAAGCAAATTCAGGACCAAAAAGTTCAGCTTTTAATAATCTAGAATAAGCTTCATTTCCACCTTCTTTAACAGGTGAGGGTTTATCAATCAACTCAAAGGTATCAAGTCTTGAAGATGATCTACAAGGGATAAATCTATCACTGTATATTGTTTTCTTTGATGGTGATGTTAATTTTGATACAGCTCTAAATGTTGTTTCCAAATGTAAGGATGTTTGAGCCATTCCAACTGGGAGATTTATCCCACTTTTCGTTCTTTGAGTTGAATCCATTCTTGGATTCTCTCTGTTGATAGAATCAACAAAATTAAGATTAGGGTTTTGAAGATTCAAGAATCAGGGTCTTCAATGGAGAAGTAAAGAAGAGGGTTCTTTTGCAGAGATGGGGATTTTAGGGTCTTTGTAACGGTTACTTTGATGCTACAGTAGTATTTGGGTTTTGGGGGACGCTGTGGGGGCTCACTTTTGGGTGAAGTGAAGATCCTAAGTAGCCGTTACATATATTATTATAAATTAGAACAATAAAATCATGGCCCACATTGAAAGATCGAATGTATAAGAAATTTTAAGGATGTAATATCAAAAAGTCTGGGCAGACCGAGATAAAAACCACACATAAAAAAAAACGCCCCTCACAGCCCACCCCTACTCGTCTTTCGAGAGTGCGGGGCCCACAAAAAAAATAAAAAATGTGAGAGGCGGTTTTTACCTGGCCCGTTTTCTCGGTCTGTAGAAAACTACTGTTATAATATTTCAGACGCGAGATGCTCGAGACCATTTTCAGAATCAAACAGAACAACCATTCAAGTATAATTCTTATTATGAAATGTTGACAGAAAAAATCACTGGATTTAATTACGAACTTACTGTCGCACAAACTAGCGCGCTGCTTGATAGTCATCGTAACTGAAAAAGCGGGGGTCTAACAACACCACCCAATTTTTCGCTTAGCAATCTGTATGGACTAACTCCGAAAACTTTCTAGAGAATCAAGACAGTCAGACTCAATCAAGGTAAAAGTATCTCAAGGAGTTAATATATCTCTCTTGTTTTGATTTACTCGATCTAATAGAAATCAACGAGTCTTTAATCAACTACAAGGAATAACTTGGATGGTACCAATGACCAATATCCAAGGATCAATCAATGACAATCAACAACCAAAGGTTGGATTATTCTAACTGATGATCTAAACGCACAACCTGTATTATTTCAATTATAAAGATAAAACAATATAATGCGGAGATAGAAATAACACAGACACCAGAAATTTTGTTAACGAGGAAAACGCAAATGCAGAAAAACCTTGGGACCTAGTCCAGATTGAACACACACTGTATTAAGCCGCTACAGACACTAGCCTACTCCAAGCTAACTTCGGACTGGACTTAGTTGAACCCCAATCAGTCTCCCACTGATCCAAGGTACAGTTGTACTCCCTACGCCTCTGATCCCAACAGGATACTGCGCACTTGATTCTCTTAGCTGATCTCACCCACAACTAACAGTTGCTACGACCCAAAATCGCAGGCTTTGACAATAAACAAATCTGTCTCACACATACAAGTCTATCAAAGGATCAATATGTCCCCCCCACAGATAAACCCCAAAAGGTTTTGTTCCGTCTTTTGATAATAATCAAGGTGAACAGGAACCAATTAATAATCCGATCTTATATTCCCGAAGAACAGCCTAGAGTTATCAATCACCTCACAACAATCTTAATCGTATGGTAGCGAAACAAGATGTTGCGGAATCACATACAATGAGACGAAGATGTTTGTGATTACTTTTCATATCTTGCCTATCGGAGATATCAATCTCAATCCAATCAATCTGATTGTACTCGTACGATAGAAGATGCAATATCAGATCACACAACTACGATAAAAGTAGTATCGGTCTGGCTTCACAATCCCAATGAAGTCTTTAAGTCGTTAACCTGGTTTTTGAAGAAGAAAACCAAAGGTTAAAGGAGAACCGACTCTAGTATGCAAACTAGTATCACACGTGAGGTGTGGTGATTATTTTTGCACAGATACTATAGTTCCCCTTATATAGTCTTTCAAATCAGGGTTTGCAATTAAGTTACCTTGGTAACAAAGCAATCAATATCCACCGTTAGATGAAAACCTGATTTAGATTCAAGCTAATATTTCTCAACCATTATATCGAAAACTTAGCTTGTTACACACACTTGACAATGCACGCTTCTAGGTTTGTTAACCATACCCAAACGTATGCACTTGTTGGTTCAACAATAATTAACCAAATGGTTAGCCATATGAGCATTCCATATCAACCATGTTCTTCTTCACCATAACTAGTACAAATGACTTCAAATGAACTAGTTAGAGAGTTGTTCAATTGCAAGGAAATCTCGTGTACTACACAAGACATAATTGAAGCAAAGATGATTTGATTCACTCGAATCAGTTCATGAACTTTTATAGCCACGGTTTGCAAACTGCATTCCTTAGTCTTTTTAAGTTTAAGTTCAGAAATCATCTTCAGATATATAACCTTCTCAAGTTCGCAGACTAGGTTCGCGGACTTAAGTTACCGGGTAGAGTTTACAAACTCCAACAGAAATTTTCGGGTATGAGAACTTCGCCAGTTCGTGGACTGAATTAGCGGACTTAGCTTCACGCAAGTAGTTTGTAAACTCCAGCAGAAAATCTCGTGTTTGAGAACTTCGGCAGTTCGCGGACTTGGATCACGCCATTCTTCCGGTTCTCTTGATCAACAGAGTTCGCAAACTTTGGTTCAAGGAATAAGACTTATACATAAATGTGTTTCCACAACAATGCTTATGTCCACCATTGGTTATGTAATCTAAAATCTCATTTCAATTATTGAAACATTCTTAGAGGACGTTATATAGTTTTTACACCATTTCTCGTCATAACAATTTACAAGATGATTGAAACATATCATGACTTTCTTCACATGGTAAAGATAAACTTGGTTAAAACGAAAAGCTTACAAAATCATATTTCGAGATATAGATAGGCGAGGTATACTCGGCTCGAAATACCAAATGTCTATAATCAAAGTCTATATATATATAGCACACGACTTCTTGTCTCAAATAGTAGGAGATAAAGTAGATAGAATTTTGAGTGATAGATAAGTTCAAGTCTTCACAAACCTTTTTGTCGAGAAGTTCCACCGGCTCCTTGAGTAGTTCTTCTACTTGTATGATGAATCGCCATGAAGTTCTTGAGCTCAACTACACTTTCTATTCTAGTCCAAGACTTAGCGATAATACAATAGAAATCAAGACTTATAGTTTTAATCACTAACATTGAAAAACATTCTTGAGATAGCAACGCATGCGAGTTCGGCCGAGTAATGCTCTAACAATCTCCTCCTTTGTCAATTTTAGTGACAAAACTGTCAATACATATCGAATACAAAAAAGATAAAAAAAACTTTAGTAGCTCCTATTCCACATGTCTAATCTTCAACATTCCTCGAAATCTTCGTCACTTCCAAGTACTCCAATGATCCCAAAGGTTGTAAGTTTAGCATCACCGTTGTTGAAGATCCGTAGCTATAACAATGAGAAAGCATCGGTCTCAGTCATTGTTATACAGTGTCATAGTATTATTACACAGTGTCAAAGTCCATTTGTATCACAACTTCAATAATAATACTATGGTGATATTTATCACTCCCGCTTAGTCAATACTCCATCTCACGTGGAAACCACTCCCTCTTACACAATGATCCGAAAACCATATGTATTTGTAGTGTGAACTACATATTAATTCTCCCCCTTTTTGTCAATAAAATTGGCAAAGGTACAAGAACGGGACCATAATGAAATTTCCGAGAGAGACATTTCATGACAAAAAGAAAAAATACATACCAACTAATTTAGATGCAATCATAAAGCCGAAGCTAAATGCAATCATCAAGGAGTTTAAAGATACAAGATAACCCCTCTAAAATTCCACAGCCGCACACCCCTCAAGATATGACCATTAAGCACAAGTTCAAAAGAATTCTCCCCCATATGATGTCATTCCCGAAGGAACAACAAGAACGACCTTAATTTCGAAAGAAAAGAAGGATTTTGAAACAAAAATGACACTAACAAGACAAAAACAACTCTACAAAAACGGAACTGGAGTAAACCTACTAGAGTTTCAAACTCAATGGCCCAAAAGATAGAGATAAGCGTAGGGGAAAGAGTTATAGAAACGTTTTAATGAACCAAAACAACACCAATAGACTGCCGCAAGTGTTGAAACGTAGCAGTGTCTAATGGTTTGGTAAGAATATCAGCCAATTGTTGTTCGGAAGGCACAAATTCCATACTTATGATACCATTTTCATAGAGATCACGAATAAAATGGTACCTTATGTCAATGTGCTTTGTTCTTGAGTGCTCAACGGGATTCTCAGTGATTTGAATCGCACTAGAGTTATCACAAAATATCTTCATTATTCCAGTATCAACTCCATAATCATCTAGCATTTGTTTCATCCATAGGAGTTGAGTATAGCATGATCCAGCAGCAATATATTTTGCCTCACATGTAGATAGGGATTGAGAATTTTGCTTCTTGCTATGCCAAGATACAAAATTTAGTCCTGTATAGTAGAAATCCCCCGATGTACTTTTTCTGTCTTCTACACATCTTGCCCAATCGGCATCTGAGTAAGAAGATAGATCAATGTTAGTATCAAAAGTGTAAGATAACCCATACCCGGCAGTGTGACTAATATATCGAATGATCCTTTTTGTAAAGCCCGTCCCAAATTCAAGGTTGTTTGTGTCATTTTATTTCGTAAGGACAAATTAGTCATTTTTTTATTCAAAGGAAATCTTGTTAGTTCAGGTGTTTAGTCTAGTCTATATTAAATTGTGGAAATGACTCTTTCCGAATTATATGACATAACTAATTATCATTTTCTTAAAATTTTAATATTATTTCATTATGCCTTAGTCTTTAGGTTAATAGTAATGTATTGAGCACATGTCAGTTTTGCCTTGGGTAGAGTTAGAGAACATTATCCTTATTAATTTGTGATGACTAAAGATATATGTTAACATGATTCGTAGAATGATTGGGAGCCGGTGGACCTGGTTACGGGAGTTAGCTTAATTAATTGATCATGTTGCCACTTCTTTTTCTGCGTTGTTTGTTAGATTAGGGACTTCTTAGTGGAATGGCAATAACTGACTAGGAACGTGTCCATGGACATACAATTTTTATTATTTTTGTTTTGGCTTTTCATCTTACTACATGTCTTAATATAATTGGTTAGCACTGGTCACCTTGTTGCGTGTCCAATTGCTATTGGAGTTTAATTAGATCGGTGGTCTAAGCACATTTACTTCGGATCGAGTTACAAACAGAGTAGACATAACAGCGTGCGGATTGTTTGGCTAGGGTTGACAAAATTTTCGTATAAAGCCACTGCTTTTGGTAAACATCCGTTATTTTCCCATCTTGTAGTCAGATAAAATATCATAGAAAAAAAATAGAAAACTTTGCCTCATGAAGAACTTGCGGCGGTGCTCTGCATAGGAACACTTTGCCATATACATCTTAGATACATCGTGAGAAGAGAAAAACGTTAGTGGTGGATTTGCGGAGCTGGGGTCTCTTTGTATCGACGATTTGGATCTGTTTTTATTTAGGATTATTTGCTAGCGTTTGAGGTAGGCGCAACACAATCAAAAACCTTCTTTTTATTTAATTTTCTTTTAATTAATTTTATTTTGTGATTTTTGATTCATATATGAATGATAATCGATGTTGTGAGTATGATTATGTATGTTGGGCTGCGGTCCATAGATTGTGATTCTTAAAAACAACTATGATGGGATACGAGATATCCTTGGGAAAGGTTTTGTTCCCTAAACCCACGTGGGGCTCCCTAGGGCGAGCGGATTTGATGTGATTGATTTGATTGTTCTTATGGATGTGGTGTTTCCATGTATTTGTGATGCTATTAACCATGCTAGTTGTTTTAAAAAGAATTGAAAATGTTTGATAAAATGTTTTGTTGCTTCTTTTCCTACTGGGTGTCACAACTCACGTCGTTTAATGACAAAAAATTCCAGATTTTATGGCACCACAAGGAGTTAATGGCGGAAAAGCGTAAAGATCGGTTTTGGTGCTATTATTAGTAGTTTGCATAGGATTTATGATTGGGATTGTAATAAAATATCATCAACTCTTTTAGATGATTTAATTAGTTATTTATTGGTTATTAAAGCTTTAAAGATTATTGGATTAATGTATAACCAAAGAAAATAATGCTTTGTTTAGACTACTCTATTTGATTGAATAATGGAAATTTCTGGATCATGTCAGTTTGACTGTCTATCATAATTATTATATAACACGTTTTTGTCTCATTTTTTTATGTTACATGTAAAAATCTCTCAATATGTACATATAAAAATTTCATATTTTTCTGAGGTCCAGAAGTAATTTTAAATCAATTGTTTTCATTGTACAAGGATCAGACGTTTTCTGTCAGATTCAATTTTACTGAAGTTGTCTATTTTTTTTAAATATTCTATGTCATGTTTTAGCCTTTATAGTCTACTGAAAACTCAAATATGGTTCTTTTATCTTTTCATAATGATCGACCAAAGAAAATTTGAAGTTGTGAGTGAATTGATATGATTTTTCTAAAACGAATCGTCACTGTTGTACGTTTCTGCAGTACTGGTCAACTACTCGTTTGACTATGGTCAAAAGGTATTTAAGATAAACTAAAAATCCTAGAAATTTTATTACTGGATAGGCGATAAGTTTGGATTCAGAATATATAATTATAATAATTTATGGATTCGTATTGGACTCAGTAAAATTATTTGAGTGACCTGGCGTCAGTTTCTGTTTTATGAATCTTTCTTAAAAACGTAATTATTTTGGATTTAATCTGGAACTTTTAACGGTGAAATTAATTTTTCTGATAAAGTATATTTCTTTAGGGTTCATGTAAATTAAAAATCACGTCAAATTAACGGTTAGATGTTCCGAAAAGAATTTTTATGTATCCGCTGCAACAGAATTTCTGAATTAAACATAATAAAGATTAAACAAAGAATTAGTCGTTTGGACTTGGGCCAAGTATGGAAGTCAGGGCCTGATATTTAAGGTAGCATTTTGGATTTTGGGTTTTGGATTTGGGTTGAAATCCAGGCCCGAAATTTGGGTGTTACAGTTTGGTATCAGAGCTAGTCTGATCCTTTGGGCAGGCTAGTTTCTGAATAAGTCGGTACGTCTATATGCTTGAATGTGAAATTGTTCGTGTATCTGTTGATTGTTGTTGTTTGAATGCGTAATAGGTTACACTTCTTTTGCATAGATAATTCTCTCGGTGTTACTTATAATTTAATGTCCTTCAATCAGGACATGTCTCGTCGTACGAATGGTTTAGCCGTCCCACATGATGAGGGTTTCGGTGAGGTTGTTCGTGCTTTGAATGTGTTGCTCAAGCGATGCAACAACAAGTGAATCTTAATCAGAATGCACCTCCTCCCCCTCCACCACCTAATCAACGAGCTTTGTTAGTTAGAAGGTTTAGTGAACAAAAGCCCGATTCCTTTAAAGGTAGTCCTGATCCACTGGTCGCTGAAGATTGGATAGATAAGATTGAGAAAATATTCACCCTATTAGGCGTGAATGACGAGGATAAGCTGGATCTTGCTGTTTTTAAGCTTGAGGGTGAGGCCACTCGCTGGTGGGACTTGACTCGTCGTTCTAGGAATGACGGTCTGTTTACCTGGGTAGAATTTCGACTCGCCTTCCTAAATAAGTACTTTCCACAAACTGCACGAAACCAACGCATGATCGAGTTTATGCAGTTGACTCAGAGAAATATGACCGTAGCACAGTACCAAGCCAAGTTTGAAGAACTTTCTCGTTTTGCTATTCATCTGGGTGGAGAATGAAGAGCTGAAGGCTTTTAAGTTTCAGGAGGGACTTAGACCTTCAATTAAGGGTAGGTTGTCTATTTTGAAGATTACCTCTTATAATGAGATAGTGGAAAGAGCGATGATTGCTGAGAGAGACATTGAGGAGGCAAATCGAATTAGAGAACGTCACAATGGGATAAGAACAAGAATAAAAATAACAACCACCCATACCAGAAGAAAGGAAATGGACCGAATATGGAGCTTCCTGCACCTTCGTGTTATCATTGCAAGCAACCTGGACATTTTAAGAGGAACTGTCCTGCACTTATTTCTCAGAGGAACCAACAACCCTTTATACCTCAGAACCAACGTCAAGGTTATCAGCAGAACCGTCCTCAGAACAATCCACCACAATACCAAGCTCGACAGCCCCCTCAGCAACCTAAGGCGTTCAACATTGCTCATGTTGGTCAGGATCCGGATAACTCAGTTGTTGAAGGTACATTCTTAGTTTACAATTCTTGGGCTAAGATATTGTTTGATACTGGTGCTACTCATTCGTTTATTGCTTCTTCGTTTGTTTTGTCTTGGGTTTGAAAACTGAATTACTTGATGGGTACTTAGGCGTAGCTAGTGCGATAGGCAGTAGTGCACGTATTGACCGCGTGGCACGAATGTGTGTAGTACGTATAGCTAAGCATGAGTTTTTGATTGACCTTTTTGTGATGAATATGTCTGGTTATGATGTAATCCTGGGTATGGATTGGTTATCTGCTCATCATGCTGTTTTTGATTGTTTTCAAAAACGTGTGACTCTTCACTCGGACGAAGGGTCAGTTGTCCACTTTACCGGAACTCGTAGTTTTGCGTCTCCCCTTATCTTGTCGGAAAGACATTTCCGACAGACTCATTCTAGAGGTTTTCTTTATCACTTAGTGATGATAGGAGATGAGCAACAAGATTCTGTCTCTACTATGGGTATTCCAGTGGTAGAGGAGTTTGAAGATGTTTTCCCTGAGGAATTACCAGGTTTACCCCCAAGAAGAGAAATGGACTTCACTATTGAAGTTCAACCTGGTACTTCGCCAATTTCGATGGCTCCTTATCGAATGGCACCAATGGAGTTAAAAGAACTAGATAAGCAACTACTCGAGTTGGAAGCTAAGGGTTTTATTCGAGGTAGTACGTCACCTTGGGGTGCACCAGTCCTTTTTGTGAAGAAGAAGGATAACTCACTGAGATTGTGCATCGATTATAGAAAACTCAACGAAGTTACAGTGAAAAATAAGTATCCCTTACCTAGGATCGAGGATTTGTTTGATCAGTTGAAAGATTCTCAGTTTTTCTCAAAAATTGATATGCGATCAGCTTATCATCAACTCCGAATCAAGGAAGAAGATATTCCAAAAACCGCTTTCCGAACTCGATTTGGACATTTCGAGTTTGTGGTGATGCCATTTGGACTTACAAATGCTCCAGCGGCATTCATGGATCTTATGCATCGAATTTTTCGACCGTACTTAGATAAATTTGTAGTGGTATTTGTAGATGACATTCTTATCTATTCACGGTCACGAGAAGATCACGAGGAATACTTGAGATTAACATTGCAGTTGTTGAGATCTCATCAGTTATACGCTAAGTTGAGTAAATGCGACTTCTGGCTTTCTGAAGTTCAGTTTTTGGGACACGTGGTATGTAGAGAAGGAATCAAAGTGGACCTATCTAAGGTTGAAGCGGTTACCAAATGGGAAAGGCCAAAGAACGTGTTTGAGATTCGTAGCTTTCTAGGCTTAGCGGGTTACTATAGACGATTCATTCAGGACTTCTCAAGTATTGCTTCACCACTGATGAAGTTGCTCGAAAGGATTCCAAGTTCGAGTGGAATAATGATTGTGAGAAGGCTTTCTCCATACTCAAGGATAAATTAACTACTGCACCAGTTTTGACAACACCAGTAAGCGGAATTGGTTATGTGATATTTTCTGATGCATCGTTGAAGGGTTTAGGATGTGTTCTTATGCAAGAAGGAAGAGTGGTAGCTTATGCCCCAAAACAATTAAAGACACATGAATTGAATTACACAACTCATGACCTCGAGTTAGCAGCTATTGTGTTCGCTCTGAGGTTGTGGAGACATTATCTGTATGGTGAGAAGATAGACATATTTTGTGACCATAAGAGCTTGCAGTATATTTTTACCCAACGAGATTTGAACCTGAGACAGAGGCGTTGAGTGGAATTTCTTAAGGATTACACGTGTACTTTCCATGACCACCCAGGAAAGGCAAATGTGGTAGCAGATGCTCTTAGCCGAAAATCGAGGGCCAATGTAGCAAGTATGACTCTTCATACTTGGGATTTGTGCAGACTTATGGAGGAAGGTGACTTGGGCCCTGACGAGATGATTTACAATATTATAGTTGTTCCAGAGTTACAACAACGGATTGTAGGATCTCAACAGACTGATAGGGAGATGGTTTCGATTCGTGCTCAAATGGAGAAAGGAGAAACACCAGAAGGTTGGACTCAAACTGATGGTGTATTTCGTTTTATGGGAAAACTTTTTGTGCCAATCAAATTGAGGATGGAGGTACTAGAACAGGCTCACAATTCTAAATTTAGTGTTCATCCGGGAGGATCAAAGATGTACCATGACATGAAAAGGCAATATTGGTGGAAAGGTATGAAGAAAGATGTTGCCTTGTATGTGTCGAGATGTCTCACTTGCCAACAAGTGAAGATTGATCATCGGAAACCAGGAGGGTTACTTCAACCATTGCCCATCTCAGAATGGAAATGGGAACACATCACTATGGATTTTATCATGGGATTACCTAGAACTGCACATGGTAATGATACTATATGGGTTATTGTTGATAGACTTACCAAGTCGGCACACTTTTTAGCAATCAAGAAGACTGATACGTTAGCCACGTTAAGTCAGAGGTATATCCACGAGATAATAAGGTTGCACGGTACACCGGTGTCAATTGTATCTGACAGAGATCCTCGTTTTACTTCTCAGTTTTGGCAGAGTTTACAAAAGGCGTTAGGTACACGTGTTTCACTTAGTACTGCCTTTCATCCCCAGACCGACGGGCAGTCTAAACGGGTAATTCAGATTGTAGAGGATATGTTAAGAGCTTGTGCCTTGGATTTCAAGGGAAGTTGGAGTGAGAACTTGCCATTAGTAGAGTTTTCCTATAACAATAGCCATCAGGCTAGCATCGGTATGGCACCTTTTGAAGCATTATATGGACGACCTTGTAGATCACCAGTGTGTTGGACCGAGATCGGCGAACGTAACATCTTTGGACCGGATTTGGTACGAGAGACGACTGAGAAGGTTCAGTTAATCCGACGGAGGCTAATGACAGCTCAGAGTCGTCAGAAGAGTTATGCAGACAAGAGACGTCGACCTCTAGAGTTTACCGAGGGTGACTTGGTGTTGCTCAAAGTGAGCCCGAAGAGAGGTATTAAGCGTTTTGGCAAGAAAGGAAAGTTATCACCACGTTACATTGGGCCTTTTCAAATTATTCGACGTGTGGGTGAAGCTGCTTATCAGTTGGAGTTACCTCAGCGAATTGGGCACGTTCATGACACTTTCCACGTGTCAATGTTGCGGAAATACGAGAGAGATCCGTCTTATGTTATTGACCCTTCACACATTATTGCCTGGGAAGATTTGGAGATTCAAGAGGATGCTACGTACGTGGAGAGACCGGTTCGAATTTTGGATTTTAAGGAGCATGTGCTTCGCACTAAGACCATCCCTATGGTTAAGGTGCAGTGGCAACGCTGCCAGGTTGAGGAAGCGACATGGGAATTAGATCCCGAAATGCGGAGCAAATACCCTGAGCTTTTCTAAGGTAACCTCTAAATTTCGTGACGAAATTTCATTTAAGAGGGATAGAATTGTAAAGCTCGTCCCAAATTCAAGGTTGTTTGTGTCATTTTACTTCGTAAGGACAAATTAGTCATTTTTTTATTCAAAGGAAATCTTGTTTGTTCAGGTGTTTAGTCTAGTCTATATTAAATTGTGGAAATGACTCTTTCCGAATTATATGACATAACTAATTATCATTTTCTTAAAATTTTAATATTATTTCATTATGCCTTAGTCTTTAGGTTAATAGTAATGTATTGAGCACATGTCAGTTTTGCCTTGGGTAGAGTTAGAGAACATTAACCTTATTAATTTGTGATGACTAAAGATATATGTTAACATGCTTCGTAGAATGATTGGGAGCCGGTGGACCTGGTTACGGGAGTTAGCTTAATTAATTGATCATGTTGCCACTTCTTTTTCTGTGTTGTTTGTTAGATTAGGGACTTCTTAGTGGAAGGGAAATAACTGACTAGGAACGTGTCCATGGACATACAATTTTTATTATTTTTGTTTTGGCTTTTCATCTTACTACATGTCTTAATATAATTGGTTAGCACTGGTCACCTTGTTGCGTGTCCAATTGCTATTGGAGCTTAATTAGATCGGTGGTCTAAGAACATTTACTTCGGATCGAGTTACAAACAGAGTAGACATAATAGCGTGCGTATTGTTTGGCCAGGGTTGACAAAATTTTCGTATAAAGCCACTGCTTTTGGTAAACATCCGTTCTTTTCCCATCCTGTAGTCAGATAAAATATCATAGAAAAAAATAGAAAACTTTGCCTCATGAAGAACTTGCGGCGGTGCTCTGCATAGGAACACTTTGCCATATACATCTTAGATACATCGTGAGAAGAGAAAAACGTTAGTGGTGGATTTGCGGAGCTGGGGTCTCTTTGTATCGGCGATTTGGATCTGTTTTTATTTAGGATTATTTGCTAGCGTTTGAGGTAGGCGCAACACAATCAAAAACCTTCTTTTTATTTAAGTTTCTTTTAATTAATTTTATTTTGTGAGTTTTGATCCATATATGAATGATAATCGATGTTGTGAGTATGATTATGTATGTTGGGCTGCGGTCCATAGATTGTGATTCTTAAAAACAACTATGATGGCATACGAGATATCCTTGGGAACGTTTTTGTTCCCTAAACCCACGTGGGGCTCCCTAGGGCGAGCGGATTTGATGTGATTGATTTGATTGTTCTTATGGATGTGGTGTTTCCATGTATTTGTGATGCTATTAACCATGCTAGTTGTTTTAAAAAGAATTGAAAATGTTTGATAAAATGTTTTGTTGCTTCTTTTCCTACTGGGTGTCACAACTCACGTCGTTTAATGACAAAAAATTCCAGATTTTATGGCACCACAAGGAGTTAATGGCGGAAAAGCGTAAAGATCGGTTTTGGTGCTATTATTAGTAGTTTGCATAGGATTTATGATTGGGATTGTAATAAAATATCATCAACTCTTTTAGATGATTTAATTAGTTATTTATTGGTTATTAAAGCTTTAAATATTATTGGATTAATGTATAACCAAAGAAAACAATGTTTTGTTTAGACTACTCTATTTGATTGAATAATGGAAATTTCTGAATCATGTCAGTTTGACTGTCTATCATAATTATTATATAATACCTTTTTGTCTCTTTTTTTTATGTTACATGTAAAAATCTCTCAATATGTACATATAAAAATTTCATATTTTTCTGAGTTCCAGAAGTAATTTTAAATCAATTGTTTTCACTGTACAAGGATCAGACGTTTTCTGTCAGATTCAATTTTACTGAAGTTGTCTATTTTTTTTAAATATTCTATGTCATGTTAGCCTTTAGAGTCTACTGAAAACTCAAATATGGTTCTTTTATCTTTTCATAATGATCGACCAAAGAAAATTTGAAGTTGTGAGTGAATTGATATGATTTTTCTAAAACGAATCGTCACTGTTGTACGTTTCTGCAGTACTGGTCAACTACTCGTTTGACTATGGTCAAAAGGTATTTAAGATAAACTAAAAATCCTAGAAATTTTATTACTGGATAGGCGATAAGTTTGGATTCAGAATATATAATTATAATAATTTATGGATTCGTATTGGACTCAGTAAAATTATTTGAGTGACCTGGCGTCAGTTTCTGTTTTATGAATCTTTCTTAAAAACGTAATTATTTTGGATTTAATCTGGAACTTTTAACGGTGAAATTAATTTTTCTGATAAAGTATATTTCTTTAGGGTTCATGTAAATTAAAAATCACGTCAAATTAACGGTTAGATGTTCCGAAAAGAATTTTTATGTATCCGCTGCAACAGAATTTCTGAATTAAACATAATTAAAGATTAAACAAAGATTTAGTCGTTTGGACTTGGGCCAAGTATGGAAGTCAGGTCCTGATATTTAAGGTAGCATTTTGGATTTTGGGTTTTGGATTTGGGTTGAAATCCAGGCCCGAAATTTGGGGTGTTACACTTTTTACAGCTGCAAGATGAGATTCCTTTGGATTTTCCTGAAATCTAGCACAACAACCAATACTGAAAGAAATATCAGGTCTAGTAGATGTAAGATACAAAAGGATACCAATAATAGATCGATAAAACTTTTGATACACTTCTTCTCCTTCTCATCTCTATGTAGTTTACCAGTAGTGGGCATAGGTGTCAATTTTAGAGAAGACTTATCCAGGTCGAACCTTGTCACAAGATCTCGAGCATACTTCTCTTGGGATAAGTAAATTCCTTCCTTATGTTGTTGAATTTGTAATCCTAAGAAGAATTTTAATTCACCAACATTGCTCATTTCAAATTCTTTAGCAAGAGAGACTTGGAAGTCCTTTGTAATTTTTTCAGAATTTGATCCATAGATGATATCATCTACATAAATTTGAGCAATAACCACATCTTTTCCACTCCATTTGGTAAACAAAATTTTATCATCTCCGCCTCTTGAAAAACCTTTTCTAATGAGATAAGTGGTAAGTTTTTCAAACCAGGCTTTAGGTGCTTGTTTCAACCCATACAATGCCTTTTTGAGTTTTAGCACATGATATGGGAAATCAGGGTTTTCAAACCCCTTAGGTTGAGTGACATAGACTCCTCCCTTTAAACTTCCGTTTAGGAACGCGGATTTTATATCCATTTGAAACAGCTTAACCTTAAGAAAACAAGCATGAGCTAACAAAAGACGAATGGACTTAAGGCGTGCCACAGGAGCGAAGGTCTCGTCAAAGTCAATCCCTTCAATCAGTGAATATCCTTGAGCGACAAGTCTAGCTTTGTTTCTGACAATCGTGCCAAATTCATCAGACTTATTCTTGAATATCCATTTGGTACTAACAATATTGATATTGGAGGGACAAGGTACAAGTTCCCACACATCTTATCTTTGAAATTGATTTAACTCTTCATGCATTGCATTCACCCAAAAGGGATCGTTCAGAGCTTCATCAATATTCCTTGGTTCTACTTGCGAAAGATAACAACCAAAATTGCACATATTTTGAAGTTGTCCTCTTGTTTTGGATGTAGAATCTCTTCCACCAATAATACTGTTGAGATCATGATTCCTTTGAACCCAGAGATGTGGTAGAAGGACACGTTCTTGTTCGTCAGGAATGCCTTGATCAGTGCTCTTCTCCTCGTCACTAGAAATGCCAGGATCAGTAACAGTTGGGATAACTTCAACTATTCTGGAATTTCTTTGACTTTATCAATTGTCTCGGTTGGAGGCAATTCAACGGGAGGATTATTATGACGAAAGTTACTAATGTCGTCGATGATAACATTAGCATATTTCATCATGACTTGTGTTCTGAGATTAAACACTAGAAAACCATGACTATCAGAAGCATAGCCAAGAAAGATCCTTCATCACTTTTGGTGTCGAATTTCCCTTTCTGTTCTCGATCTTTCAGAATATATCACTTACTTCCAAACACCCTGAGATACTGTAGGTTGGGTTTCCTTCCGTACCACAACTCATAAGAAGTGTTAAGGGTTTTAGACCGTAAATACACACGGTTGATCAAATAGCATGCTGTGAAAACAGCTTCTCCCCAAAATCTTAATGGTAAGTTTTTGTTATGGAGCATTACCCTGGTCATTTCCTGAATATTCATATTCTTTCTTTCAGATACTCCATTAGCTTGATAAGTGATAGGTGGAGAGTATTGTTCAATGATCCCCAGTTCGTCACAGAATTCAAATACTTTGGTGTCTTTGAATTCAGTTCCACGATCGCTTCTAATTTTCTTTAGTTCGAGACCTTGTTCGTCCTGGATCCTTTTAACAATACTCTTGAATTCACCAAGAGTTTCATTCTTATGAGATAAAAATGCAACCCAAGTGAATCTGGTGTAATCATCTACCATAACTAAAGCATACTTCTTACCAGCAACAGTGGGTTGTTGAATTGGTCCGAAGAGATCCATATGAATTAAATCAAGTGGAGCTTTAGTGAGAATATCTCGAGATGATTTGTGGTGAACTTTCGTCTGCTTACCCTTTTGACAGGCACCACATACACTTTCAATCTTTGCATTGATTTTGGGAATGCTTCTAATAAGTTTTTTGTTAATGATCTTAGTTAGAAGACGATAATTGATGTGATCAAAACGCTCATGCCAAAGATGTGATTCCACCTTAGTCAAATTGCAACGGTTGTTAAACTGAGTATCAAGAAGATAACAGTTGTTTTTACCACGAGTTCCTTGAAAAAAATACTTTCCCAGTTTTGTCTACAATGTCACATCCATTTGTATTGAAGACAACTTGATGGCCTTTTCCACAAATTTGACTAATAGAAAGAAGATTAGCAGTCATACCTTTTACGTATACTACATCATGGATTTCTGGAACACCGGGCAGTTTGATCGTTCCCTTCTTGCTAATATAGCAACAACTCCCATCTCCAAACGTTACAGGACCTCCTTCTTAGTCAATAAACGAAACAAACTATGTGAGATCGCATGTCATGTGTCTACTACATCCACTATCAAGAAACCATTGAAAAGGAGACGTAGATCTTAAATCAAAGGCACCCATACTATTAGTACTTCTCTGTTTAGAGTTTCCTGATAGTTTTGTATGTCTTTTCATATTATCAAAAAGTTGTTTAGTTTTCTTACAGAGATTACTTGCAACATTCAGACTCTTTTGAAATGACATACATACTTGTTGAAGGTGATTGGAAGAATCACAACAACAATTCGGGCCAAAACTTTGTAGTTTGTCTGAGTGGTTCCTAGTCATATTAGTTTTCACAACAACCGGTTGTTGATTACCATCTGATTTACGACTATTCTTTAAAGAGGAACAACTGAAGTTTCTCAAATTTACCAAGGGACTATTACCAGATATCAAATCCTTAAGAATTGCAATTTCTGCAACAACACCAGAGTTGATCCGGATTTGTTCATCCAGCCCCTTTTGAAGAGTAACTAGTTTATCAGACTTTTTTCTACGGTTGGTTTTTAAACCTGGTAAAGCGTCAATTGAGAGTTTATGGTCCATATAGTCAGATCGCTACAAACACATACTTTTGAGGTCTTGAACGTGTTTGCCATCTCTGATACCAATTGAAAAAGAGGGGGTCTAACAACACCACCCAATATTTCGCTTAGCAATCTGTATGGACTAACTCTGAAATACTTTCTAGAGAATCAACTAGACAATCATACTCAATCAAGGTAAAATTATCTCAATGAGTTAATATCTCTCTCTTGTTTTGATTTACTCGATCTAATAGAAATCAGCGAGTCTTTAATCAACTACAAGGAATAACTTGGACGGTACCAAAGACCAATGTCCAAGGATCAATCAATGACAATCAACAACCAAAGGTTGGATTATTTTAATTGATGATCTAAACGCACAATCTCTATTATTTCAATTATAAAGATAAAACAATATACTGCGGCGATAGAAATAACACAGACACCAGAAATTTTGTTAACGAGGAAACCGCAAATGCAGAAAAACCCCGGGACCTAGTCCCGATTGAACACATATTGTATTAAGCCGCTACAGACACTAGCCTACTCCAAGATAACTTCGGACTGGACTGTAGTTGAACCCCAATCAGTCCCCCACAGATCCAAGGTACAGTTGTACTCCCTACGCCTCTGATCCCAGCAGGATACCGTGCACTTGATTCCCTTCGCTGATCTCACCCACAACTAAGAGTTCCTACGACCCAAAAATCGCAGGCTTTGACAATAAACAAATCTGCCTTACATAGACAATTCTATCAAAGGATCAATCTGTCTCCCACAGATAAACCCTAAAAGGTTTTGTTCCGTATTTTGATAATAATCAAGGTGAACATGAACCAATTGATAATCCGGTCTTATATTCCCGAAGAACAACCTAGAGTTATCAATCACCTCACAACAATATTAATTGTATGGTAGCGAAACAAGATGTTGCGGAATCACAAATAATGAGACAAAAATGATTGTGATTACTTTTTATATATTGCCTATCGGAGATATCAATATTAAGCCAATCAATCTGATTGTACTCATATGATAGAAGATGCAAGATCAGATCACACAACTACGATAAAAGTAGTATCGATCTGGCTTCACAATCCCAATGAATTCTTTAACTCGTTAACCTGGTTTTAGAAGAAGAAAACCAAAGGTTAAAGGGAAACCGAATCTAATACGCAAACTAGTATCACACGTGAGGTGTGGGGATTAGTTTTGCATAGATAATAGAGTTCCCCTTATATAGTCTTTCAAATCAGGATTTGCAATTAAGTTACCTTGGTAACAAAGCAATCAATATCCACCGTTAGATGAAAACCTGATTTAGATTCAAGCTAATATTTCTCAACCGTTAGATTGAAAACTTAGCTTGTTACACACACTTGACAATGCACGCTTCTAGGTTTGTTAACCGTACCCAAACGTATGCACTTGTTGGTTCAACAATAGTTAACCAAATGGTTATCCATATGAGCATTCCATATCAACCATGTTCTTCTTCACCATAACTAGTTCAAATGACTTCAAATGAACTAGTTAGAGAGTTGTTCAATTGCAAGGAAATCTCATGTACTACACAAGACACAATTGAATCAAAGATTATTTGATTCACTCGAATCAGCTCATGAAATTTTATAGCCACGGTTTGCAAACTGCATTCCTTAGTCTTTTTAAGTTTAAGTTCGGAAATCATCTTCAGATATATAACCTTCTCAAGTTCAGACTAGGTTCGCGGACTTAAGTTATCGGGCAGAGTTTACAAACTCCAGCAGAAATTCTCGGGTATGAGAACTTCTCCAGTTCGCAGACTGGGTTCGCGGACTAAGCTTCACGCAAGTAGTTTGTCAACTTCAGCAGAAATTCTCGGGTTTGAGAACTTCGGCAGTTCGCGGACTGAGTTCGCGGACTTGGCTCACGTCATTCTTCCGGTTCTCTTGATTAACAAAGTTTGCAAACTTTGGTTCAAGGAATATGATTTATACATAAATGTGTTTCCACAGCAATGCTTATGTCCACCATTGGTTATGTAATCTAAACTCTCATTTCAATCATTGAAACATTCTTAGAGGACGTTGTACAGTTGTTACACCATTTCTCGTCAAAGCAATTTTCGAGATGATTGAAACATATCATGACTTTCGTCACATGGTAAAGATAAACTTGGTTAAAGAGAAAAGCTTACCAACTCATATTTCGAGACATAGATACGCGAGGTATACTCGGCTCGAAATACCAAATGTGTATAATCAAAGTCTCTATATATATAGCATACGACTTCTTGTCTCAAAGAGTAGGAGATAGAGTAAATAGACTTTTGAGTGATATATAAGTTCAAGTCTTCACATACCTTTTTGTCGAGAAGTTCCACCGGTTCCTTGAGTAGTTATTCTACTTGTATGTTGAATCACCATGAAGTCTTTGATCTCAACTACACTTTCTATCCTAGTCCGAGACTTAGATATAATAGACTAGAAATCAAGACTTATAGTTTTGATCACTAACATTGACAAACATGCTTGAGATAGCAACGCATGCGAGTTCGACCAAGCAATGCTCTAACAGTAACTTTGTACTAGTCGAAGATGGGACAGAAGTATTGCCTAACGAGAGAGACTCGTTGGAATTACAAGTATCATGCTCGGCCTATAAGAACTAAAAAATCCAAAATGCAAGCTAGAATGAAGAAGTATCGCGAGCAAGGTATATTCAGAGAAGGTGATGGAGGAAGTTCTTCGGTTAAGATGGAATAAGATAAGATCTATGAACATAATGCAAATATTTTGAAGTATTTTAAGAAAACATGATCAAAAAGGAGCAACGAACGCGGAACAATAATCCCAATACCACACAATTTGTGCGTCTAATCAACAATCGAGTTATCAAATAGAAGAACAACTAAATTTGCAGATGCTCCAACAACAGGGTTATCAAATGCATCAACAACAAATGCAAACACAACAAGATAATGCAATAATGGGTATGGATCTTAGTAAGTTAGCTCCTGACAAACAAAAAAATTATCGATGGAAACAAAAGGATATTTTGAAGAGGATGAATATAATCAGCGTTGAAGATTCAGAAGATGATAAAGTGATCCATCTCTAATTGTTTTCTTTTTAATTGAGTTTAGTTTTTAAATTCCAGTATATTTTTTAATTAAAAGTGTTGTCTTTATTTCAAGTTCGTATAGTTGTTTAACTTAATTAATTTTTTTTTGTCTAATATAGTTGTTGTTTGAATTAATGAAAGGTTTGAATTTCAAGTAACCAACGGTTTAATGTAATACTAGCAGTTTTATAATAAAAGGTTGGATTAAACCATATTTAATTAATAACTAAAAATTAAAATTACAACCGATCGTTCGATTAACGCGTGTAATGCCCCGCCCTAACATCATAACATCGTGGACGATTTCTCGAAGGGAAGGGATTGAGTCGTTGCACCACCTTGATGATATTTAAATGAGGTTCGTAACGAAAATGCGTTCATTTCCATCTTCGCCATTCTCGAAGAGATGTATCTATGACATCTTTATCGCTTTCACCGTTTAGTCGAAATCGATTGAAAATCGAAGTTAAGGCAGTGAATTCATCAACTGCTTCGCCTATTGTTGCATATCGAAGGAACAACCCAGCTGTATTTCGATTATTGGGGTTACCCATTTCTGTGGTGAAATGCTTAAGAATGGTATGCCAATGATATTGACTAGGAATACCATTTTTCCTGCGTTCGTGACCCCTAACATGAAAAATAAAACCAAGTTTCGACAAAGAGATAAATCTTCCTCTAAGGTGAACTCAGCAGAATTCACATATGGCTGGGCCATCTTTCAATGCATCGAAACTATGTTTGCTTTATGTTAGATATATTTTATTAAGTAACTGCTAGCTCTTCTAGTGTCAATTGGGAAAGCCAAAACCTTCATGCTTTCCAAAAATTGCTTCATATCCCCCACTTATTATCTCCCATTGTTATCCTCAATAAGGTATCGCAAACGTACTGGTCCGCGGATGTTAAGTTGAGACCCACAACGGGTCCCCTAAAGGTTCATTATTCCCAGATGAAGGGTTTAGATGGATGCAAGCTCATGGAGGATATGTAGCACTTCTGATGTTTTCTTTTGTAACATACATCTCTCTCCGACCTTCTGTCATAAAATAATAGCTCCATGTTGTATTTGATCTTAGCTCTGCCTATCTCTCTAAAGGAAAAAAACTCATGATAATATTTTTATAGAATGATAATGATAACCGTAGAAAGTTGCATTTAGTTAGATGGGATATCATGTTTAGGAAGAAAAAATGCATGATGGTCTTGGTGTTAAAAGTTTGAAGTCTATGAATAAGGCTCTTGTAACTAAATTGTTACAGAGATATACCAAGAAGGACATTATGTTACTGAAAACTATTATCAAAGAAAGATACTATCAGGATTTTTCTACTTGGCTCACTAAAACTCCTAATCATCCTTAAGGTAAAAGTGTTTGGTAGGCGTTTATGCAAAGAAAGTTATTATTCACTTGTTTTCTAGGTTTAAGGTTAAAGATGGTATGTTATCCCGTTTTTGGTAAGGTAGACAAGTTTTTTTGAACCCATTTGCAAATTTTTCCCAATCATATCCTATTTTATTTCTCTAAACATAAACTAGTTAGTGTAATAAAGGCAGATGATGTTAATATTTTACGCCAAAAATATGCAGCTCTCACGAAGGCTTTCTAGCGCTGCCATAAGAGAATGAAGTGCTGAATGATTGTGTTCAGTCAATTCATATGAATAGCATCGAGTCTGACACTATTTAGTGGTGGTCGAATATTGAAAAGACGTCGCATCTCCTTCTTAACTGTTCTACGACAAGAAACATTTGGTCTTACTTTACTAGAGTGTTAGGCTTCTCCTTTAATATACTATCTACCTATTTCTCACACCATTAATATGATCAAGTACACTATTTGTTCTTGGGCTTTGAGTTTCAAAGAATTTTTGGATGTCTCGTATCAAACTGTGATAGTTAATTTGAAGAACTTGTATTTCAATCCTCCTTGAATTTTACCTTTAACTTTTTAGTTTTTGTACAATTGTTTTCTTTACCTTGCTTTTTTTTTCTTCCATCTTTATCGATCTTAATTGAAAACAAAAGAAAAAAATCTATCTCAATTAAGGGGGGTAAATAAAAATGAGAGAGAAAAAAAGGAATCCATAATTGGGGGATACTCTCACAAATTAGGGGATACTCAAAATAAAGAAATAAAAAAAACATTATGAAGTAATTTGAAGAGCCCTTTTATCCAAAAATAAATAAATGGTAATGCCTAAATTACCTAAAAAATTGGTCATGCCTACTTTCTCGTCAGTTCCACTCTCTCAAATTTTTTTGGCCAAATTTAGAGAGTGTTGTATGGTCGTAGTGTCAAGGATTGTTGCTTTTCAGTTGAAAGAAGGTTAGCCAAAGTGTTAAGGATTGTTTCTTTAGCGCATATTTTTGACGAAAAAAGTTGATATGTTTCTTTTTAATCATGAATTATCTTTTGAGAATTCATTGTGATCCCATAGTTTTCGTACATTTTCCAATTTATATTTGACAAAAAGGGGGAGAATTATTTAGTAATTCACATTACACATATGGTATACGGATCATAATGTAAGGGGGAGTGGATTTCAATCTAAGATGGAAGTATTGACTGGGGGAGGGGGGGGGGTGATACATATCAGCGTAGTATTATTTCAAAGTTGTGATGCGATTGTACTTTGATTTTATATAATAATACCATGCCACTGAATAACAATGGTTGAGAACATTTGTTTCGTATTGTTATTGCTACGGATCTTCAACAACAATGATTCTGAGTTGAATCAATGGAGAACTTGAAGTAACGAAGAATTCAAGGAAGTTAAAGATCCAAGGAAATCAAGTATGATGGATCATAAGGTACAAAGTTTATTTATTTTGTAATCTATATTTATTGATAGTTTTGTCACTAAAATTGACAAAGGGGGAGATTGTTAGAGCACTGCTCGATCGAACTCGCAAGCGTTGCTATCTCAAGATTGTTTGTCAAGTTTAGTTGATCAAAACTATATACTTGATTTCTAATTTACTTATAGTTATGTCTCGGATTAGCATAAAAGTGTGTAGTTGAGCATTAGACTTCACGGCGTTCACCAATTGAAGAAAAAGATCTACTGAAGAGATTGGAGGAACTTCATCAACAAAAGGTATGTGGAGACTAAAAATTATCTATCACTCAGAAGTTTATTTTATTCTATATTCTAATGAGACTAAGTCGTATAACTATATAGATTTTGTAGTATACACATTCGAAATTTCGAGCCGAGTTTATCTCGTTTATATATTTCTAGAAACATTGGAGATTTTTAGCTTTCGCTAAACTTCATCATCTACATGATGAGTTTAGTTTTAGATAATTTATTTGTTGGAAACTAAATATTAAGTCAAGATGATCATGTGAAAATTACCTTTAACATTTTACATGATTTATGTGAGACAATCATTTGATGTTAACTTGGAAAGTTTCGTATTGATCAATTAATCACTTGAAAATTACTTGAAGCTAGTGGTATGTGTAAGATTACCGTTGTTGTCTTCTAAGGATATTTCAATGATTAAATGAGAGTTTTAGAACTACTACCAATGTCCGGATATAACACAGTATGCATACCTAGTATACGAACTGTGAAGTTCTAGTTCGGGTCCGGAACTTTTGTTTGCGAACTGTGTTTCCAAACGGGTTTGCTTGTGAAAGGTCCGGAACTGTGGTTTGTGAACAGTGTTTACGAACGACGAGACTAGGTCAGGTCCGAAACTGTGGTTCGCATACTCATACTCATGAACTCAGGTTCGTGTGCGAACTCAGTTTGCGAACTAAAATCCCTGGAATTTTATTAATGAAATAAGGTATGCGAACTTGTTTTGCAAACCGTGGCATAATGTTCATGAATTGGTTTTTGTATAAGTAATTTGTACAACTACAAACCAAACCGAATATGTTTCAAATTATTCATGGATATTTCTATGAGATAGTGAACATTTGAATAACTCTATTAAAGAACATTTAGATTCATTTGATTATTTATCCTAATTGATTGATCATCATATTTGATCTAGAAGTATTAGATGAATATGGCTAAACTAAAAGTGTTCATATGGCTAACTTCGGCTAACTGTTGTTGAGCCAACTTGTTATATACGTTTAGGTACGACTCATCCATATCTAAATATAAGTATATTTCATTTGTGTTTATCAAGCTAATACCATCCTTTTTTTTTGCTTGATAATATACTTTATTAAAACCAAAGATAATAACCAAAGGTTTATACAAAACAACCCAATATAGTTGGGCTTAAAACAAAAAACAATGAAAAAAATCCCATTAAAATTTAACAAGTTATGTAATAAGGTTTTCTTGGGATTTCCATTGCAGACATGAAACCAGGTCTTGTGATGTAGCTTCTACTTTCTCCCCTTGCTAGATTAGCTCCTTTCTTGGCCATTGAATCTGCTGAAAAATTAATCTCCCTGTAGCTATGAGAGAAATACCATTCTTGAAGTGAGATTTTGATTTTGTTCCATCTTGTCATGCTCCACCAAGGAACCGTTTGTGACTGGAAAGCCTTCATTGATGCTTGAGAATTTGTTTGGAAGCAAACTTTGTATAAGTTATTATTAACAGCCCACTCTCGTGCACATAATACTGCAAAAATTTCTGCCATAAAGTTAGTAGCTATCCTAGTCCACCTGACATTGCATATAGATACTCTCCATCCTATTTTCTACAAACAAAACCATATCCTGCATCACCAGGATTGCCTATTGAAGCACCATCACAGCATATCAGAATGAATGGCTCAGTTGACAGCTGAAAGTATATCTCTATTATTCTTGTTATCTTCACCTTTCTACAATTAAGCTTAAATGTTTTGAGAATATGCAGGTCATAAGTTGAGTTCCACATGTTCCCAGACATTCTCAGTTCACATTATTTTGTAAAGAGAAGTATTTTTTTCTTCACAGAGTCTATGCTCATTTCCTCTCCCTCAAAGACTATTTTATTTCTCAAGAACCATATCTCCTTCAGTGTGATCAAAGCTACCACTCTCCATAGTTCTTTTATAGTTGGACTTGTATGTTTTGCTAGTTAAAGAACATCTTCCATGGATTTAGGATTAGTAAACTTGAAAATTCCTCCCAGCCAACTCCACACTGAAGTCACAATACCAAAGTATGTGATCCAAATTTTCCTCCTCTTTTCTGCATAATGGGCATCTTGATGCTAGCTGAAATTTTTTCTTCTTCAGTTTTTCATATGAAGGTACTACACCTCTTACTAGCTTCCACACATTACCTGATATGTTGGGATGAATACTCTTATGCCATATTGCTTTTTCCCACTGAACAATTTGGAATTTTTTCCTTATACATTCTGCTGCAGATGCAATAGTAAAATTACCAGATGAAGTAGCACTCCATATTCTTCTATCTTGGTTGTTGTCCAAAACTGGTAATTCTGTAGGCTCAAAAAATTCAAGAAAGCTAGATGGAATTTTCCATACTCCATTCCTTATCAGTTCTCCCACTTTCATTGTTGGATTTTGTAGCATAATGGGGTTTTCAGGGAATATATCTCTTGGAGGTTTATCTTTTACCCAGCTGTCATTCCAAACTGAAATGTTGTTTCCATCACCCACTAACCATCTTGTATGCTCAGCAACATCAGCAGCAACCCATTTAATCCCTGGCCAAATTGATGACTTTTTATAATAGTCAATCCAATTACCTTTTTATCTTGAAACTTGCCTTGAAAGAATCTATCCCATTCATCTTTACCATTTTGAGCTTTATTTATCACTTCAATCTGCCTTATACCCAAACCACCTTCTGCTATTGGTGAACAAGTTTTTTCCCATTTCAAAGTTATTGTCTTTCTCACTGATGGATCTCCAGACCACAAAAAGTTTCTTATTATTTTCTCACTTTCTTTTAAAACTTTTTTGGCCATTTGTATACTGACATGTTGAAAATAGGGATGCTACATAACAAAAACTTCACAAGCACCAATCTTTCTTGAAATGAGAGCATTTTTCCTTTCCAGCCAGCTAAATTTTCTTGAAGCATTTCTACACACCCCCATACATGGTTTGATCTTATAAATCCTGGTATTAACATAACTCCTAGATACTTTTCAGGGAATCCAGCCAAAGCCATACCACAATCTGCAGCTAGTTGATTCTTTCTAGTGTTGCTTGTACCTCCTACAAAACATTTGCTCTTTGAGAAGTTAATTTCTTTCCCTGATGCATTCTGATATTCTTCAAGAAGAAAAAGTAATTTTCTCAAGTTTCTTTTATCTCCATTACAGAAAAGAAATATATCATCTGCAAACATGATATGAGTTGGGTGTACTCCATTTATATATATCATGGGTATTAAGTCACCTTTCATCACCATTGAATTTAATTTTCTGCTTAACACATCTTCTGCTGTAACAAAGAGTAGAGGGGAAAGAGAGTCTCCCTGTCATAGTCCCCTGCTAACATCAAAAAATCCAACTGGACCCCCATTAACAAGAATTGATATTTTAGATGATTGAAGCAAGATATGAATCCATTTGACAAATTTTTCTGAGAATCCAAAACTTTTTAGTGCCTGGAAAAGAAACTCCCAACTAAGTGAGTCATAAGCTTGAGAGATGTCTAATTTTAATCCCACATTACCTCCTCTTCTCTTTGTATCTAGTTCATTGATCATTTCAGATGCTAGAACTATTTGATCTTGAATATTTCTGCCTTTAATGAAGGCTCCTTGCTGAGGAGAAACTATTTTCTGCACAACTGAGCTTAATCTTGTAGTGACAATTTTAGTGAAAACCTTGAAGCAGAAATTCATTAGACCAATTGGTCTAAATTGATTAGCTTTTCTTGCATTCTTAACTTTAGGGAGAAGCATTATAAAGTTAGCATTCATACCTGCTGGGATGAATTCTTTTTCCCAACAAAACTGAATTGCTTTAACAAAATCTTCACTGATAATATCTCAGGCTATTTTTTAGAACCTCCTCCAAAGCCATCTGGTCCAGGTGAGCTCTCTGGATCAAGATCAAATACTGCTTTCTTTATTTCTTCTTCTGAAGGAATAATCTCTAATTTTTCATTATCCTCATTTAGAATTACCTTAGGAACTGAATCAAAAATTCTTTCAGATAACTGAACATCCTTATATTTGAATTTGACTTCAAAGTGCTTCACTAGAATATCATCAATGCCTTGTTGTGTTGAAATTAGTTCTCCCTCTTCATTTTCCAGTTCCACTATGGCATTATGCATCTGCCTAATTTTCATGTTAACATGGAAAAATCTTGAATTTGCTGCCCCATACTTAAGCCACTTAACTCTTGATATTTGTCTATCAATTTCTTGTTGCTGTTGAGTTACTATTTCCTGGACCCCTCTAGTTGTGACAAGCTGATTTAATAAGTCTATGTTGCTGGTATTTTGGTCTGAAATAAGAGAAAGCTTCATAACTTCATCATCTGCTTGTTTCACTTTCTTCCTCACATGTCCAAACACATTCCAATTCCATTGTTTTAATACCAACTTAAGATTCTTAAGTTTTGATAGATATATGAAACCTGGATTCCCCTTCACCTCAATTTTCCATGCTTCTTCAATCACTTTTTTGAATCCCTTATGTGATGACCACACCTTCAAAGTTCTGAAAGGAACATTTGCTGGTTTTGGAATTGATGTAGTTGCTCCAAAAAGAGGATTATGATCATATGTACCTCTAGTTCCAACTTTATATCCCCAACTTGGAAACACTTCTAGCTATTTAACATTATAAAAAGCCATGTTCAGATTGCATACAATTCTTTTCTTTCCTGCTCTATTATTGCACCATGAGAAGTTTATACCTGTCTTTGGAGATTGTATCATTTCACAATTTTGAATGCAGTTATTGAAATCAATCATTGCTGAAGTTAATGGCTTCCTTCTCCCTTCTTTTCTTCCGTAGATAGAACTGCATTGAAGTCCCCAATTAACATTCATGGTTTATTTAATGATGATATGAATGTTAAATACTCCTATAAGTTTCTTTTTTTTATTGTTAGAGAATCTGCATGAACACTTGTTATCAGATACCCTCCTACATCCACTATTATTGCCTGCTTTGTACTTGATACCACCACTGGTTCTTTTATTGATGCACTCCATAGTAACCAGATATTGCCTTTATTTGTCTCAGAAGTATTGTGAATTATCTTTTTATTCATTCCAGGAAATCTTAGCTTTGTACATGAGTCAGAATTGACTCTTACTTTTGGTTCCGAGATCCAAACTAAAGTAGGACTAAAGTTTTTAACTAAACTTCTTAGTTTATCACAGGCTTGCAATCTTCTTAAACCTCTGATATTCCAATAGAGAACTCTCATTTAGCAAGAGTTTGAGAAGTTTTAGGACTTCCCATTCCTGTTAAAATCTTGCCTTCATTAACATTATTCATTGATTTCTGAGCAGCTTGCTTTCTTGTAGTAACATTTCTTGTTGGTTTAGGGATTTTACCCTTATTTTTAACTCCACCTTTCTCTTATTCTTGAACATTTTTACTAGGAGGGATTATGGCAACAACATTATTAATTGAAGGAGTAACTGAATTTACCTCAAGAATTTTGTTTACTGGAAGAGTAGGGAAATCTTGCATTGACTCCAACAAGCTATTAAATTCTTCAGAGTTATCTTGTAAAACATTAAAGCTCCCTGAATTAGAAGTTTTTCCTGGATGCTTTATTGGAGGAATCACTGCATCAACTGTTTCTTCATTACTAAAAAGTTGTTCTACCTGCCATACTGAAGTAGGAGTTTCCTGGCATTTTTCTTTAGGTGAGCTACAAATATCAAAACCAATAATTGGAGGAATTTTAACTTCTTTGATCTGTTGTCTCCACACTTTCCTTACTTGGTGTTGTCCTTCTTGTTGATGAGCATTTCTTTGGATCCTACATTCAGCCACATAATGACCTATATTCTTGCAATGGATGCAATACTTTGGAATTTTTGGTATCTGAATATTTGCTCAAATTTCCCATACTTTGATTCAACAACAATTTTACTAGGGATATAATTTCCAAGATCAATTTCAACTAGTACACTTGCATAATACCCACTTTCTCTCTTCAATGTAGTTGCATCAACTTTAATTTCTCTCCCAATTTTATTTCCCATCTGCAACAATATTGATTCCTTCCAGTATTCAATGTATAATCCAGGAAAATATACCCACATATAAGCTTTCGAGGTTTTTTGATTTTCTGGATTAAAATTAGGTTCCCAAGCTCAAAGGGTTAAGTCCTGATTTTCAACAGTCCAATAACCATTCCATACAAGACTTCTATCTTCTGAATTCTCTAGCTTAATAATAAAGAAACCTTTACCTAATGGAATAAGTTGAAGGTTACCTTTAAGATTCCATTGTTTTCTCAATGAAGCTTCAACTATCTCCATTTTCAATTTGACCAAATTTAATCTCCCAATTAAACTAAACTTCCATTCCTCCAAGAAATTGTCAATAACATCATCAGGAATAAATAATGTTAGAGAATCATCAACTTTCGGACTTTTCATTGAAACTGAACTGGATTTTTCCAAATTATTTTTAGCTGAATGATTTAAAACAGATCTGAAACTCGATTCATTTTCTAAAGATTTAAAAGAAACTGAGCTAGAATTTGTTACCATTTAATGATCATAAACTATAAAACTCTTACCACCAATCATTGAATTCACCTGAAGTGATGAAATCTGGTAACAAAGATCGATAAAGTGAGAATTTAATGAACTGAGTTGAGCACCGATTCAATCGCCGAGTTGCAAAGCCTTTTGATTCTCTAAATCTTGGATACCATCCAACGGTGGAGATTGATTGCTTATTTTCTAATACTATCCAACGGTGGAGACTGATTGCTTATTTTCTAAGCAGACTTAGCTTGAATATTAAATCAGGAGTTCATCTAATGGTGAATATCTTTCTTTGTTACTAAGCTATCTTAGCTTTGATTGTAAGCAACCCTGATTTGAAAGACTATATAAGGGAGAACTCTAGCATCTGGGATACCTAATCCTAACAATCGCGTGTGTCCTAGTTGCAAACTAAAGTTGATTCTCCATTAACCTAGATTTTCGAAAACCATTATTAGGTTAGCGATTTAAAGACTTCACTTGGGGTTCATGAAGCCAGATCCAACTATTTTCTTTGTAGTTGCGTATTCTGATCTTACTTTTTCTATCGTATTGAGTTTAATCTTCTCTAAGGTTTTCTCGAGATTTATCTCTGATAGGTAAGATATAAAAAGTAATCACAACAGTTCTTCGTCTCAGACTCTTGTGATTCCACAATATCTTCTTTTGTTAATCAGTTAGGTTATTGTGAAGTGACTAATATTTCTAGGCTACTCTTCAGGAGTGTAAGACCGGATTATTAGTTGAGTTTCCTGTATACCTTGATTTTTATCTTAACACAGAAACAACAACCAGAATAGACTTATATGTGGGAGACAGATTTGTTTATAAGTCTTTGACTTTGGGTCATAGCAATTCTTAGTTGTGAGTGATATCAGCTAAGGGAATCAAGTGCGCAGAGTCTTATTGGGATTCAAGAGGCGAAAGGAATGCGACTGTACCTTAATCGGTGTGAGACTTGGTTAGGGCTCAACTACATTCCAGTCCGAAGTTAACTTGTAGTAAGATAGAATCTGTAGCGGATTAATACATTGTGGTGTTCAAGTCTAGACTAGGTCCCGAGGTTTTTCTGCATTTGGGGTTTCCTCGTTATAATTTTTTTTGGTGTCTGTGTTATTTCTTTTTCGCATTATATTTTATTTATATAATTGAAATATCACTGGTTGTGTGTATTTCAATCATAGTTGATAAATCGAACCTTCTTTGTTGGATAGGATTTGATTGACACTCGACCATTGGTCTTTGATATCATCCGAGTTATTCTCATAACAAACAGTCTCACGGATTTCTATCTAGTTGATTTACTGATTGTATTGAGAAAGAGATAAAGCTCTTTGATATCTTTCTTGATTGATTCTCACTTTTAAGTTGGTGCTATTGGAATTATATTGGAGTTTAGTCCATACAAATTGCCGAACAAATTAGTTGGTTGTGATTGTTGTACCCCCGCGTTTTCAGTTTCGTCAACAAATCAATACCCACTATAACAGTCGGTATTGCCTTCGAACTTATATAGTGTTGAACACCTATAAAATTGAATCAAAACATTATGAAAATAAATGAAATTACTCACATTCTCACAAGAGCTATTTAGAATCATCGATTAATTGACGATGAAACGAGGAAGTTACGGAAGAAGAGTAGAAAAAGAAGAAAAGGAGCAAAAGGAAGGTGCAGTCAGCAATTGAAGAATGAAGGAGGATACCACATGGTATCCCCTTAGCCAGAATCCAACTTCATATAACTGTGAATATGCTCAATTTGTGAGAGTATTCTCCAATTGTGGATTCAAAGAAAGTCCAAAATGAAAATCCCAAGTAAAAAGACTGATCAGGCCAAAGACCTATACACCTTACAAAAAAGAATAACAATTCAAGCTCTCCCCTCTCTCCTCTCTCAACGGCTATATTCCTTCATCTTTTCTTTATTATTCATCTCAGATCTTCCTTTAATCATTGATGATGGAGTAATTCATCCCATCTGGAAATCGACCCTGATCCAGATGGGTGCCAATGAAGGGGGCACCATTTTAAATTCTACTCTTCCACTAATGTTTTCTTTGATTTGTGCAGGCAGCGGAATCCGAATGTTTTCTTTTTTTTTATTCTCTCATTATCCGTTTCTCCTTTGCTGATTTACCTAGGGGGCGTGTTCTTATAGATTTTTAGAATTTCCCTTGGTTTTTCTTCCTTTGATTTTTCATTTGCATCCTCATCATCATCTTGTTTAACTAAGCTTATAAATTAAGGAATGTTTGTTTCAGCATAGTCAACTATGATAAATTCTTTTCTTTAGAAGATTTGGCATTCGAGGAAGTTGCTTTCTAGAAAGTATTCATGCCAAATTTATCTTTAGATTTCATGAATTTAGATGGATATTTAGATAATAACTTTTCATTAAAACTTCCGACCTTAAAACATCCAACCTACTTAGTAAAGGTGCAGAAAACTACAACAAAATAACAGAAAATAAACTAGAACAACCCACAAGATCCTTTTCTTCTTCCATTGACTTCTCTACCGTTTCTTTCTGTGATCTCATTCTTCTTCTTCATCGGTATCCTCAACCTCGATTATCCCTCCGGCCCTTTCCTGTTGATAAATTGCCGACTTCTCATGGACATAAGCATAGTCCATGCCGGGAGGATACTCTGTCAGAAAGTAGTTTGCAGTTACTGGCACTCTGGTAGTTAACCTAATGTGCAAATCTTTGATTGCCTGAACACCCAATCTAGTCTTCTCCTCTTGGCTTAAATTGCAAAGAGCTAACCTTTGTGCTTGAGCTGGATACATGAACGTTTCTTGATGACAAACACTACATCGATAGTACTGAATCCTATGGAGTTGCCATTTTTTGCAACGAACAACCCTAGTTGACGAAATTCGAACACATATAGGGATCCTAAAGTGATTTCAAGCCATATCTTCTCTGCTTGATTTTTCTGTTGACCTCTATATCTCTTTCTCTCTTGCTCAGTGTATGAGGAAATCTCTTAGTACGGCTTTTATACAAATTCTACCATTAATGGTCTTGAAGCATTAAAATCTTTAACCCTTTCTTTACGTTTGGGACTTGTTGAAGTTCAGACGTCTAATCTTCTTGTGTTAATCGACTGAGTAGATAATTCAGGCTCTGTGAATTCCATGTATTAAACCGATACATGCATGGATAGTTTAAGATTATCTTCTAGTAGGATCCCTCCCTTTGTAGGATTTGTTTCTAGCCCTGATTCCCTATTCTTCATGCGCATTTATTTTCTTTATTAATAGACCTATAACATTCTACCCTTTTTATGATGTTTAGTCATGTATCCCTGCTTAGCCGCCTGCTAGCATTAATGGCTCTGAATTGCGTATGGTCTCTAATGGTTTTGCTTCTGTCACTTAGGAGAAGTCTTTCAAGTCCTTTCGTAACGGTATTTATTGCATTCAACACTACCTTTCCCATTAACCAAAAATTTGGTTGTCGAACAGCTATTGGCTGAGGTTTAAATTTAAGAAGTTTTTTTTTTTGATTTTTTTAAGATTAGTTTCCCGAGAATATGTGTAGGAATTTGCTTAAATAAGAAACCCATTCTTCTTCAGTTATTTCACTTATACCTTTCTCTCTTGTTAGTTATCTTCTGCCCGCTTCTTAAATTCTCCTTGTGTTTCTTTAGCCAACAATCTCTTCTACCCTTAGTTCATTAAATCTATCTGCATTATCCTTCAGCTCTTCTCTCCTTATTCTATCATGAGTAGTTATAACCTGTACAAACACCTTAGTGGCCTGTCTGTAGCCTAACGTCATGCCAACTACACCAATGTAGGAATTCTACCATTAACTCCTGCCCTAATTAAAGACTATGGCATTAAAGAAAACAATATTTTAGATAGAATCTTCTCAACTAAGTTATATTCTGTAGAGGATATTAGGGGTGTGATGCGTCATTTCTGGGGCAATAATATCTGCTTTCAAATCAGAGAAACCGACCCAAATTTGTTTATCATTTCTTTCCGTGCGGTAGAAGACTTGAAATGGATCGCTTTGAATGGTCCTTGGTACCCGTATGGTAATGTACTTTCTGCAACTTCAGCGACTCCAGGTATGCAAATCTCTACTGATGCAGTGAAAAAAATCCCTCTACGGGCTAGTATCTCAAACCGTGGAAGGGAACACAGGATCGGAGAAAGGTTAGGATTGATAGCTAGAAAAGTAGGTGTTGCTAGTCAAGTCTGTAATGGTACTGGACAATTTGATTGTGAACCAAGAGTCCTAGTTTGGGTCAACATTGAAAAGCCGTTAGTATTGAAATTGTTAGTTAAGGTAGAACATTATTCTGTCAGAGAATTGGTCTTTACTTACCACAACCTTCCTTCTAAGTTCTGCAACCACTGTGCTCGTTTTGGCCATAAGATTAACCAATGCGCTATACTGCAACACAAACCACTAGAGGATATTTAGGATATAACTATGCATTCTCCTTCACCGGGAGATGATATCTTTTGGCACAATGGTACTCCAATTCAAATATGGAATCCCAGAGATAATGTGGATGCTCATGGCAACATGGAATCAGTGGAAAAATATCTGAATATTCCTGGAAATAGGGAAACGTTATACGAGCTTTTCCGTGAAGAATATCCGGTGAGGGGAGAGGTTGTATCTTCGAATCAAGCTAAGAATCAAACCTATGAAGTATTAGGACATGTTACTTATGATGAGTATATGCCGCTAGCTTCGATTCTAGGCAAGATAACATATCCATTCAATATCTCAGAAAACTACATCCCTTTAGATGTCTCGTCCTCTGAATCAGTTAACTCGGGGAACTCGGAGACTCACCGAGTTATTAACTCTACGGAACCAATATAGGACATGTTGGTTCTGGAATATGCTCTACCTGTGGTTCCAACTAGTGGCATGAATTCGACCCTAGCCATCGAGCCACAATTGGTTAATAGCAGATTATCATTCTCATCTTCTTCTTTTGAGGATGCTCAAGAAAATTTTCCCTCTCCTGGGGATTCTGTCAATCCTTCTTTGCTTGATTCTTATTCTAGTACTAATCCCAATATCATTCATTCATCATTTGCATCTCCTAGAACCCAACCTAAGTCTGCATTTAACATTGCTATTCCAGAATTTCTTTCTTCTTCTTCTTCGGAAGGGTTGAACATTCTGGTCTCAGATTCGGATAAGCTGCCGCACATTGATCAATATGGCTCTAATTTCAAGGAGCTTAAACAGGAAGAGGATGAATTTCTACCGGTACCCTTCAATTTGGATTCCCCATCTACGAAAGGGGTTGAATTTCAGGTAACCCTAATATTTCTCAAAATCCCTAAAATTGATAATTGCTTGATGATTATTCATATATTATATGTCTGATTGCTTTTGTGTTAAATTGCCTTTTTGTCCCGTTAGTATGATCTGATTACATTTTAAACCTCTTCTAGTGTCAACTTTCTCTTACATTTGCTTGCTTATAGCTCAGATTTTAGAACCTCAAACACTGTAAGCCTAAGGGTTCTCTTGCAATAATGAAAATAATAGCCTGGAATGTGCAAGGATGTGGTAATCCTTTCATACAAAACCACCTAAATCAACTGATATCTAGAGATAAACCTGAGATTTTGTTCATCTCTGAAACTAAGTCACAAAAACATCTAGTTAAAAGATTGCTTAAAGATTATCCTAATACTCGTATAATAAACCCAATAGGTCTTGCAGGCGGCCTTGCCTTGGCTTGGGTAGATGGTTTTTCTTTCGAAATTGTATACTGGAATATCAATATGATAAATATCTTAGTCCAAACTAATTCTGAAACAAAAAAGTGGCTACTTACTTGTTTTTATGGCAGCCCCTATCCACATAATAGAAAGATAGCTTGGGATTTTCTTTCTGAAATAACTGCTCAAGTAGAAAAGAACTCAATGCCTTGGGTTTTATTAGGAGACCTTAATATGATTTTTTGTAAGGAGGACAAAAGTGGTGGACTACTATTCAAAAAGTCTGAATGTAGCTTTTTTTTCAAAATTTCTTAAGTAATGCTAGTTTATTAGATATAGGGTTCAAAGGTAATGAATATACTTGGAATAATCATAGAGAAGGTCCTGAGAATATCCAAGAAAGATTGGATAGAACAGTTGCTAATGTGGATTGGAGCTCACAATTCCCTAACTCTGAGCTTACACACTTAGTGGCAGCAGGATCAGATCAGTGCCCAATTGCCTTAAACTTAGACACAAAATTTGCCAAAATAGAGTATACTTTCAAGTTTTACGACACTTGGCAAAAAGAGAATTCTTGTATCCAAACAATAAAAGACTCATGGAACCATTGTATTAGGGACTCACCTTCTGATACATTAGCTCTGAACCTCAAATCTCTTCAATCTAATCTAGATTATTGGAAGAAAAACATTTTTGGTTTACCTTCTAAAAACATTAAGAAGGTCCTAACCAAATAGACAACTTAAACTCCTCTCTTCATGTTCATAAAAAGAAGATAAGATCAAGGAAAAGTTATCCCTCCTAGAACATCTATATGCTATTCAAGAAGAAATAGCTAAACAACAATCTAGAGATAATACAGTTCAATTAGGGGAAAAGAATACCAAATTTTTTCATACTAAAACTTTGAAAAGAAGAAAATGGAATAGTATAGAATGCATTAGAAAAAGTAATAAAGAGTTAACCTTCAAAAGACCTGAAATCCAAGATATTTTGCTAGAATATTATTCTAAGATTTTCACTTCCGCTTCTTTGACAAGCTCTGATCTTTTTTCTAATGTTTCCCCTTGCATTTCTCTAGATGATAATTCTCTCCTCAATGTTGTCCCCTCTAGTGATGAAATTTGGTCTGTGGTTAAAAATCTTAAACCAAATAAATCACCAGGACCAGATGGTTTCCCAACTAGTTTCTTCAAACTAAATTGGAAAACAGTTGGAGAACATGTCATTTCCTCTGTTCAACATTTATTCTCTACTGGTTCTTTGCATCCTGAATTCAATATAACTTTTCTCTTTCTTATCCCTAAAAGTAGATATCCTAAAGACCCTAGTGGATTCAGACCTATAGGATTATGTAATACCATTTATAAAATTATAACTAAAATCCTGGCTAATAGGATAAAACCTCTGCTTAATAGCTTCATCTCCCATTTCAAGCTGTTTTCCTCTCTAAAAGGCAAATTTCTGACAATGTTGTCATTGCTCAAAAAATCATTCATTCCTTTAAGAAAAAGAAAGTGAAACATGCTGGCATGGTAATTAAGATTGATATGTCCAAGGCTTTTGATAGAGTTGATTGGAATTTCCTTATCAATGCTATGAAAGCATTTGGATTTGATGCTAATTTCTGCAACTTAATTCATCAATGTATTTCTACCTCTTATATAGCAGTCTTGTTAAATGGTTGTCCTGGAAATTATTTCAAACCCACTAGGGGGCTTAGGAAAGGAGACCCTCTCTCTCCTTATCTCTTCATTATCTTTATGGAAATATTCTCTAGACTCCCTCTTTCTGGAGAAGAGGAGAATATCATTCATGGTGTGCAAATCACTCCAAAAAATAGTCCAATCTCTCATCTGTTTTTTTTTTTGCAGATGATTGCCTGCTTTTCAATAGAGCTTATCTTAAGGAAAGTCATAAATATCCCTACTCTCATTGAATCCTTTAGTAAAGCATCAAGACAAATGATAAATTTTGAAAAATCTGGAGTGTTCTTTAGTAAAAAAAATACAACCTAAACACTAGAGAATGATTAGTATACTTCTTAAGATAAAGAAAATAGACCCAAAGGACACATACTTAGAAACACCCCTATTCATAAGTAGAGCCACGATACAACTTTTTGATTCAACAGTGAAAAAGATGGAACAAAAAATTCAAAGATGGATGGGAAATACTCTGTCTAAAGCTAGTAAAATGGTCTTAAACAAAGCTACCCTAGCCAGTATGACAAGTTTTAAAATTTGCTGTTTTAGTTTACCTAAGAAAATTACTAAGAAAATAGATGCACTACAAAGAGACTTCTGGTGGGGGAAAGAGACTAATTACAAAGGATAATATCCTAAATCTTATTCTTGTCTATGTAAACCCTTAAAAGGGGGGGGGGGGGGGGGGGGGGTCACAACTAAAACCTAGGTACTTTAGAAATACCTCAGTCTTTAGGGCTAAAACTCCTTCTAATAGCTCTTGGATCTGGAAATGCATTAGTAAAGGAATTGAGTTAGTTGAACAAAATAGTATATGGGAAATATGAGATGGACACAGTGTGAATCTATGGGAAGATAAATGGATACCTAATTTGGACCATAATCTTGGTAGATTTAAGACTAGCTCAAACTCTAATTTGACTCTTGTGAAAGACCTTATGGTGCCTGTCTCTTCGGAATGGAATGCCAGAACCATCTTTGAACTTTTCCCAGCTGAGGTGGCTAGGAAAATTTGCAACATTAGAATAGCCAGGGGTAAGCCTGGTACCCTAAGATGGCTACTAACAAAATCTGGAACCTTTACAGTTAAATCCATGTACAATAAGCTTAATGAAAGAAATGTTGATCACTATAATTTAGGAGAACCAGAAGAATTCTGGACTCATCTCTGGAAACTTCAGGTTTCCCAAAGAATAAAATTTTTTGCTTGGAAATGTCTACATAATGATATCTCTACAAATTTAAAGCTATCAAAATTTATGCATGATGTCAATCCTAATTGCCCTCTAGGTTGTAATGTTCCTGAAACTTTAGAACATGTCCTCCTTTTCTGTCTTTATGCCAAGTCTGTTTGGGCAACCACACCATCTCCTGTCACAATGCATTTTCACAATAATACTACTTTCTTGGACATTTGCAAGAATTGGATTAGAAAGAAAAACCACATTATTTATTTAGAAACCCTTTTAACAAAAGCATGGTTCATATGGAAAGAAAGATGCAATAGGGTCTTTGAGAATAGACAACAATCAAGTACTCAACTAGGAATAGAGATAGAGAGATACTTACAGTTCTGGAATAATGATACTACTCTAAATGGGAAGATAGCTTACATCATAACTGAGGTACCAAAATGGATACCACCTAGAAAATCTCAACTGAAACTTAATTTAGATGCCAGGTTGGATTTCAAGTACACTGCCTGCAGGTTTTTCTTTTAATTCTGAGAAATGACGCAGGAGAATGGGAACATGGCAGAGCAGGTCCTCTCTCAGCAGCTACCCCTGAAGAAGCGGAAGCCCTGGGAATTTGTCAAGGTGCTAAATGAGCACTAGAGAAGGGATGGACCAATTTCAGTGTGGAAGGAGATTGCAAAAATCTCATTGATTACTTAAATGGGAATCCCTCTCAAATCGAATGGCAGAACCAGACTTTGATGGATGAAGCAAAATGTAACTTCAACAAATGCAAGAACTTTTTGGATATTTTTTATGTTCCTAGAAAAGCAAACCAAGTGGCAGATACTTTAGCCAATGAGGCAAATTGTTTTGTTAAGCTCATTAATTGGGACAAGAGTCCACCTACTTGTATTTTACCAAACTTGGAAGTTGATAAATCTAATGTAAGAGATCAACACCTCAACTCTACACTAGACGATTCTATTATACAGGATGTAAGGGATACTAAAACCCTAAGTTAGCTGTTTGGAATGAATTTTAACTTACAAAAAAAAAAAAAAAAATCTGATAAAAAGAGGTAAAGATGCAACCAGGGGAGCCAAAACAAAGAAGGTGCTTGCAATATAATTTTCGGGGTGCCTAAATAAACTCTATCCTTGCTTATTCACCTCTGTTTAGAGGAGACAGATTGAAAATGAGTAAATTGAAGAAATCATGGAAACCAGTTCAGTTTTCCTTCACACAGCAACCTACCCATTTGGGTGTTCTCCTAGAAGAACAAACAGATTTTCAGTCAGACCGTTGAACAAACTCTTACAACACTCACAGTTAAATGGGAGATTTCAAAACCCTAAAACCCTCAAAAACCTAGTGAGTTGCTCCAAACCCGTAAGCATTAGGTCATCAATATCACCCCATTTCAGAAATTGCTTCAAATGCTCATATTCAAGCAGCAGCAGTAGTAATAGTGCCTCTGAAGTAGAAAACCCATTAACCAAATTTGCAAAAACCCTTTCTTTGGATTCAGTGAAGAAATCTTTATCTGAATTAACACCTTTTGATATCTGCAAATGGTCTGGGATTGTTTCAATTGCTATTGCTGCAACGAAATGGACGGTAAATCTTTTACTCAGTCCTTTTTTCTGGATGTATTTTAGTTGGACTTGGTTATTTTGGCCTTGGTTTCTAGCTGTGGGTCTTGCAGTTTACGGTCTTTATTGTCTTCGTAAACATTCGAATGGGGAAGCAAATATCTTTGAACAATTAGCCATAGTGACTTCAGCTTTTACTTGGTTAACCATTGTTCCACCAGCTCATTTTAATGGATACCTTGAAGGATGGCCATTTGTGTTCTTCTTTGTGTATCATTATTTCTTCTTCTTCAATGCTAGTATAAGGAAACGTCTTTATGGTGATTATTATCTCCCTGCGCATGATCCAAAATGGGATATCGTGGTACCCAGTTTGTTTCGATATTTGTTCTTTACTGGTGCAATGATTGGTCATTGGTTTGCGGCAATGGAAGGACCTGAATTGCACTTAATTCGCGGTGGTTGGAGAAACTTCGGAGTTTGGGGTTTGATAATTGCAACGCTTTTTATGCACTACAACTCAAGTTTGTATCTAGCTAAGTATTCTGAGAAGGTTGTGGTGCCAACTTCAGTTGTTCAATTTGGTCCCTATAGATTTGTTCGACATCCAATTTATGCGTCTACGATGATGCTTCTTGGAACGCACTGTGTTGCACTTCGGGCACCTCTAAGTTTGCTGTTTATAATTGCCGTCTGTGTGGTTTATTATGACCAGAAAGCGAAATTGGAAGAGAGCTTGTTGCTGGAGACATTTGGGGAGAAATATACCGAGTACATGAATAAAGTTAAGTACAAGTTCATCCCTTTCCTATATTAGTCTACTTTTGGCTGTAATGTTGTTAATTGACGTGGGTTTGTGTGGATTTGCTCTTATCAAATCAACCTTTTGAGCGTTGTAATCGAAATTTCTAGTGGATGAACATGACTAGTTCTTTCACCTGTTTTTACTTCGTTCATGATTTTCAGAGTGTATTTGATTCTACATTTGGCACTTTTTTGTTGTTGTTGTACTCAATGTTATTAATTACATTTTGTGTTCCTGATCTTTCCATTTGAAGTTGAGTTCTGTGACTGAGGTGGTCTATGCTGTTTTTCTTGTATATCAGCATTGTGAAAGTTTTTAACATTTTCAACATCATACATAGTTTATTTCATAATCATCAAAGTGTTCTGCACATTACTTACTTTATATTCTCTTTAAGTTACACAATTGCTTAAATGAATTTTAATTGCGTTCTTGCATAACTATGTAGCTCCTGATCTTTTCATTTGAAGTTGAGTTCTGTGACTGAGGTGGTCTATGCTGTTTTTCTTGCTGTGTAGCATATCAGCATTGCGAAAGTTTTAACTTGTTCAACATCATACATCGTTTATTTCATATTCATCAAAGTGTTCTGCACGTTACTTTATATTCTTCTTTTTCTTTTACTTACACAATTGCTATAATGAATCTTGTCTGCATTCTTTGCATAACTATGTAGCAGCTGATATTTACTAATGTTCTCAAAACGTTCAGGAAAAGGGTGTCACCTCTTGAGTCGTGTATCAAAAAGTAAAATACACCATTAATGCACCTTCTATATCTTATCCATGACGTAGAGCTTACCCTAAACTTCAAGAGTGAACTGTAGGTTATTTGATCCTCTAATAGCATCATTATGATTGCTTAAGTTCCGCACCAAATTTATGATAGTGCCCATATAAATCTTTAAGGCTGAAGAATTGTTAGTTTCATTTGCATGTACAGCCTTTCTGCATTTGCAGATTGTCACTTCTTAGACTAGATGGAACTTCCTAAAAAAGAGAATTTTAATTGTTGTCTTCGTCTGCCATTGGTATCTTAGGGATGCTTTAATTTCAGAGCTTTTATGCATTATAGTTTCTGTGCAGTAACTTCCTTTGGCGTGAGTTGTTTGCTGTCTTTTTCTGTTTCTAACATTAATGCTTCCTTAAAACACATCTGGTGTGTTTTCATGGGTTTAAATTGTGATTATCAGTTGTTTATAAATATTTCTTTCCCACACTTTCCATCGACACCAATAGGATCTTTTGTCATGTGGCGGTAACTCTTGTTAAACTTACTAATACATCTCACTGGAAACACAGTTTCATAAACTCTGCAACTATTACCAATCATAGATCCATTCATAATCGTTTCCTTACATCCGAGCTTTACATCATTATTATTAGAAGAAACACTTGTTATCTATAACTAAACTGATGAAGAAAGAAGAGGAGGAAGAAGAAAATAACGAATGCTTAAGTGGCTCTAGAAATAGCACTTCCAATATCAAAATCATAATAAGAACTATTAGGTGACCAGGAAAAGGAAGAACATGAAGACGGAGAGGAGGATGAATAAGAAGAATTTGAATATGAAGTGTTGGTATTGTTGGATGGGTTTCTTATCATCAAAGGTACCATATCTTCAAGCAAACCTTGTGAACATATACCGCCCGGCTGTTGAAATATATCTTCTGAAGGCGATATGTAAACTGGGTCTGAGTTTGTCACGTCCACCAAATGTTGAGCTTTAAGTACTTGATCATCTTCTACCTGAGAAACGCTGCTGTTCGTCTTGGATTTTTTGGAAGGTGGGTGAGGGTTGGTAGTGGCGGTGGTAGCAGGGGCGGTGATGTTGGTGTGAGATTTGGTTGGTATGAAATGGGAGTAGGCAAAATGGAGGTGGAGCCCTTCATAGGTTATGATAAGCGTCTCTGGGTCCTCCCTCGATCGTTCCACCTGCTTCTTGGCACTGCACCTTGGGTTTGTACACCTATAATAACTCCTGTATCCAAATAATGCAGAAAGCAAACCCCAAACAGAATAAGAAACTAAAACAAATCAAAAGAAAAGGTTAGGGTACCAAAACTTCTGGTGGGACATTCGATATAGAGTTGTTGGTACATATCATTTGCACACAATTATTGATTTTGGATATTTCAAGGGTTTCTTTTCGTTTTAACATACTGCCATGCAATCTCAGATTCTAGAACGTTTGTAAATGATACCATTGTGGTTACTTATTGTGCGATTAGCGTTAATTGATTGAAATCGAGCTACATCAAACATATTGTGGATGTCAATTTGTTGTGCTGTTATACATGAATATCAGTTAACAGGCTAATAATATTAAATGCTCAAAAAAATTAAAAAAAATAATCAATGACAATCAAGTTAAACACTTGAACTCTCTACCTCCCAAACCAACTCTGCTCCCACCATGGATAGTACTTACTACTTAACCATGTAAAATGACATTAAAATGAATACTTTCACAAATTCAATTCTAAGTTCAATCTTTGAGCTATTCGAAATGTGCATGCTTAGACAGTAAAGAGTAAAGACGTAGGGATGGTGCTGTCATTATCCAGTTAGTGGGATTAGTCGTTCTTTCCCCAAACAGTAGTGAGTGAGAAAGAGCGAGTGGGATAGCATAGGAGGTAATCCCAACTAGTCTTAACAATCAAGAGTCACCGAAGCAGATACAAACTGACAGACATGGTAGACTTGCAAGTTTACTCTACGGACAAGAGAAAATAGACACGGACACACACACAAAAAAAAGAACCAAACAAGAACTGTCGTTGAGCATCAAGCAAACGTTGGATAGTACTTGTGAACTGAAAAGTTTTTGTCTAACTTTGAAAAGGTTTAAGAATTGATAATGGTCATGGTTAAACTAAGAATAAGATAATTCACCTTGGATTAGGGCTGTTTTTGATTGACTTTTGCCCATATTTTCTCCATTTATAACCATCATCACTCATTCCATCTCCACAACTTTTGATTTTTAACGTATACTTGTTATCAACCTTGCTCAAACCCTTCTCTATTATCGAAAACCTGCAAAACAAAATTCAAACTTGACTTGAACGGATGAATATCAACAAGACTAACCAGTTTTTGGTTAGAAAACAACATAGAACAAGACATATTACAAAACTCAACAACACGTAATGTATCGACGGAGAACAAGGAAAATACGTACCCGTTGCGTGAGATGCTCATGTCACTGGATTCATCATTGTGTTGCTGCTGGTGATGATTTGTGAATGATAGCGCTGTCTCAATATCTCCAATAGTTGGCCCTGAGTAGAGAACGTTAGCCCTCGAAACTAAAGGATTAACCGGAGTTAATGGTTGCTCCGCTGATGAAAAACCGCGTTCGTTTTGACTAGAATCTACAATGTCAGGTAACATAAAGAAAGGTGATTCATTATCAAGAAGCTCTCTTACTAACTCCGCATCATCTTCTGATGACCCATCAAACCAATTAGTTGCTGCTCTAAGTAAATATTCCTCCATTATGATGATCTTCAACTTAACGTACAAGAAAAAGAAGTACTGATTGTGGTATAAGTAAAGATGATGAAAGAAATGGAAGGTTTAATTTAAAAGATAATACACAGAGAAAGAAAGACTGTGGAGTAGATAGCGAAAGGATGGATGTTTACGTGTTGAACTGTCTCATTTTCTTTTAACCAATGCTAGGTAACTAGTTTATATAGTCTCAACGTAATTCTGTAGCTTTTGGGTAACGCAAACCCACATTTCTAGTTAATGAAGTTCACGGTTGTAACTTATTCTAACTGTTAGAAATGTAATTAGGTACATGGATTGATCCAATTAAGAATGGACCTGGTCTGTGTACAGTAAGTATCTGTATGGACCCATTTTGTGTACATTACCTGTGATCTGTATTATTGTGTTCGTTTCAAGAGTGGTACTAGACAATGGGTTTGACTTTGAATAAAATTCCAAAACCTCATAAACTACTATCTTACAAACTTTCTCTAGTCTCTACCCCGCATCTTTCTCTCTATTTGGTGTGTGTCTCTCTCCTTTATCTTGATTTTGTCTGATTTTTGTTTCGATCGAATGTGGTTCAGGTCAGAACTGGTAAGCGAAGGAGAAAGATGTGGATTCAGTTAGACCAAAACCACCACCACCTGACCCGTGACCATTTCCTATTTGATTAAGACTAATAATCTTAATTTTATAAAGGTCAACTACTACTTCGACAGAAGTCAAAATGTGGGGATAAACAATGAAAATCTAGTCAACCACTAAAGCAAACTACTGGAGTAGTATATATGATGCTTATTTAATATCTACTTCTCATCGTTTAGAATATTTCCCCGAAGTTGATGAAGGTTACAATCCCACCATTAGCCCAACCTCATAAGCCGTGTGAAAAATGAAATTATTCCTAGATAATCATCATTTGATACTTTTTCTTTTTTTTTTATATTTTTTCTTTTCTGGACAAAGAGTTACAATACCGTCGCTCAGTTCTGGTTTTCTTATACTTTGTAGGAAACATCTCGTTCAGCTCACAATCCCAACTCTGGTTGTCGTACTAAAAGAAAGGCTCATTCAGTTGCCCACAGACATTCGGCAATTTCTTGCTCTTTGGAATGCTTATCATCAACTAACTCCTCAAGTTCTGACACTGGAAAAATGAAATAACCATCTAGGATTTTGTTATCTTGTGCATCCAATGTGTTTCATACGATCCGATGGACGTCCATGATCCATTTCTTTGAATATTGGATCAGATAAATCTCCGATTCTCCGAGATACAAGTTTAGATCCACAAATGTTCACATTACTCAGAAATATATTACGTGGTGCGTTCAAGTCTTTCCAAAACGGCTAAGTTTTGCGGAAAATGGGTCATTTGTCCAAATATTTTTAAAACATGGTTCAAATGGACGAGTAAAAATTAGTATGAGTGAAATGGACACTAAAAAAATAACAAAGATGAAACTGGATTCATCCTGACTTAAGCTTAAGAAATAGTAAGGATGAAACTGGATGCATCCTGATGTAAATTAAAAATAAGAAAAAGTATTTTAAAATGGGTAAGATGGAACTGTTTACATCCCTGTAAATTAAAAATAAGAAAAAGTATTTTAAAATGGGTAAAATGGGTAAGATGGAACTATTTTTACATTTTTGTCCATTTTAAACAATATCAAAATCTAAATGTCCTTTTCACCCAGGAGTTGTTGATTTTGGTCTTTTTAACCAATTTTGTGTAAATTTTGGGGTTTTCTTTGATTTTTTGAAGGAAGGAAACGCCAAGGTTTAAAAAACGGGTCACGACTCAGGTCACATGTACTAGGCGTGACCGTTATAATGTGTTCTGACGGGTGTGAGCACGCTTTAGAAAAAAACGTGTTATTTAGGAAAAAAACGTTTTTTTTGTATGTTTTTCTATTAAAACGGCCGTTATAACGGTTAAATAGAAAATTAAGAAACATTATGGTCTGAAATTCCTATCTGACAGTTATAACATGCGTGAAAACGTTATAACGTGTCTAAAAAACGTTGTGACTAAGATTTTTTTTCCTTTTTTAATACTCTCTCTGTCCTTAAATAGATGACCTATTTATTTTTAAATTTTGTCCCACTAATAGATGACCTATATTATTAAAAAAATGGGATATTTCTAAAACTATCATAATTGATTATTGTTAGTATAAGAATATGTATAATTTGATAGTCATGTTTATATTCCTTAGATGCTTTAAAATGTTCTTCAATATGGTATTTTAAAAGTATCATTGATCAACGTAATGCTATCGAGAGCATGTTTGCGGACAAATAATTTTTAAAATCGGTAAAGGCAAAAACTAAAATAGCTAGAGATGTGAAGAATATTATTTCAAATGAGATGTTCAGGTCGACGTGTCAAAATGCATGCATAATGGTTGGTCCTTTATTGAAAATGATTCGTTTTTGGACCCGAACAAACCCACCATGGGTTATTTGTTCCATGCACTTGCTACATGTATGGAAACTATACAAATGGGTTTGGAATCAAATCGAAATGCTTCTATCGTATGTGTAATAAAGAAACAATGGAAAAGTCAGTTGAGTTCTCCTCTTCATGCTGCAACGTATTTTCTCAATCCTTATTACATCTTTAACCCAACAACCAATCTCATCAATAATGAAATTTTTGAGCCCCAAATATGTCTTGCTGAAGTTATATCAAAAATAGTTAGTGGCCCGCAAGAACAAGCGAAATGCATGCTAGAGTTACTAATATTATCTCCAAATATGTTTAATTAAGTAATTTGAATTTCTAGCACCAATTTTACTTTTCTTTGTAGGAGGAAAGCATGCGAATGATGCAAGGTCAATTTGCGTCACCATCAGCACGTATTAATTGCGGCTCAACACGGTGATCCTGTAAGTTGGTGGTTATCTTATGGTGCTGAGTATCCACCCCTCCATAAGATTGTAGTAAAGATATTAAGTCAAACAAATATATCATCTGGATAAGTGAAGAATTGGAGTATGTTTAAAGAATCCACTCCAAACTACACAATCATTTACTTTCATCGAGAATACATGATCTGGTGTATGTTCAGTACAATTTGAAGTTGGAGCAAAAAAGAATCAAAGGTAAAGCAAGGCAAAATAACATTGATATTCACGACGATCATAGTCTACTGAGGGATGACAAATTGCTTGAATGGATAGCAGGGGAAGATAAAACATCGGTTTTATTACCTCAAGAAGAACAATTGTTAAATATGCTGGAAGACGAAGCCGTTAATGATCCAGAGCTTGTCCATCTACCATACAACTGGCATGATCCCGAAGTTGAAATCTCATACGAAAGGTTACCGGTGAGTGACTTTGTTTATGACTTTGGAATCTTTCATTCAGAGATAATACACAAGGTTATGAGAATGTGAATCATACATATGATTTTCACTACACTACCAATCGCTCTGACCAGGGTGTCCAATATATGAATGAAGGATATAATTATAATATTAATAACAAAATATAATGAAGTGGGTAACAATGATGATGATAATGGAGATTATTATGATTATGATATTTATACGAACGAAGACAGCCAGTATCCCCCGACGATGACTATAATGAGGAAAGGAACCGTCGAGAAAATGAAAAATACATGAATAGATCGAAAAAGGGTGGTGGTCGTAGTTGTCTCGCGTAACTATTTAAATGATGAACACTAGTTTAATAATATTATGTTTTTTAAATTTGAAGTTTTTAATCATGTAGTTTACTTTCCCTGTATTGTTTTAAAATTTTAATTCTACGTTTTAATCCTTCAATCCAGAGAAAGAAAAAAAGCTAAAAAAAATGATAAAAAATTTATTTACACCATTATTACGTGCGTGATAACGGGAAAACAGTTCTAAAAAACGCACGTTAAAAAGTTATTTAGAAGAAAAAAATATTCAAACTAATTTTAGAAAAACGGTTATAACGTGTATGAAAACTGAAAAACGACCCTAAAAACTGGCGTTATTTCCTATTTATCGGCATTATAAAAGCACGAGGTTTGAAGACCCTCACGACCACGGTATATGGGTGTGACCGTTTTAACGACCGTTTTTTCGGTAAAAACGGGTGTGTTTCGAACCTTCGGAAACGCTCATTATCTCTCTTGGTCAAAATCCAATGGCCCTTTATATGGGGATAACAAATAAAATCCCATAAGAGGTTCATAACTAGTACAACTACTAGTCCAACCAGTAAGACAAGCGCTGAAAGATTGAGATACGTTTTTATGAAATTTATGGTGTATGTTTAGATGTTACTATGCTGTTACCTAGCTATCAAGTTAGGGAAATTTTGGCATTATGTTAAAGGGGTTGACTTTGTTGTATTGGAATTCCGCACTTTTTCGATATAGACAAATGGTTGACTGGCAGAAACTTGTTTAGGTATTTAGAGGGTCGGCTAAGCTCAGCTAGTATTATTTTGTACATTTTGTTTTAAAATAAAGTCAACCCATTATGGTTGTAGGGCGCACTCCTGGCAAGATTAGGAGCGTGTTGGAAATTGACAGTGCTGTGTGCCGGACCTAGAAAAAACGTACTTCAAATTATATAGGCCGAAAAACCAAATGTCTTACATCAAAAAGTCCGTGGATTTTATAAATGTCCATCTTTTCCATTCCATGCCTTATTTTTATATGGAAAGATCTATTCAGCCATTAGAATTAGAATTAATTTATGCCTGTATAGATGGATAATAATAAAATTGCTAAACACATAATCTCACTGCAAGTATTTACGAACATCAATGTTTGAATCCTTAAAATCTCTTCAATTACATAATTAAATCAATAATCACTAAATTCTATATGTATTTACTGAAAATCTCACAACTACACCCTCTCAATAATTTCTAGCTCTAATCATGTCAAACATAAAAATAGAAACAAAAGTGCTATAAAATATAAATGAAACATAAGAGTTTTTTACGTGGTTCGATCTATGAAATGATCTACATCCACGGGTATGAAATTACATTGAAGTTTACATGAAGACTCCATTAAAGAGTTTGTGGAGCTCTAGTGGTGATGAAGGATGAAAGAGAAGAAGAAGATATTTTGGGTGTCTCCTCTTTTACAATATGTCTCTCTCTCTTCCATTGTTTTCTTAGTCATTATATAGATAGTTATCATAGTAGAAGACAACTAACTATCTATAGTAGAAGACAACTAAGACTCACATGCAGGACTACTACTATCTTCTGACTGTATTTGTCTTATGATTTACCTTTCGCGCTCTCATTTGGCTCTTCGCGCTTCGCCTTCTTCTTTAATGGTTATTGTATATTCGTGTTTGAGATTGTTTCGTCCAGGACGAGGTTGTTGTTTTTCCTTCTGCGATATTTCACTCCTACATTTTGTCTCTTTTTTCTTGAGATTGCTTAAATAGCGATCTTAAGGAAAAATTCATTTTGGTGTAGTTTTTGGAGCGTGGTGCTTGAGTAGCTTGGATCGTACTGTATTGTCGTGCTGATTATTTGGAGTTGATGCGAGATGACTTTTGCTTCATATCCTTTGAGTTGGTGTGTAATACCCCGATATTCGGCAGCGGTTGGCCGAATGGAATATAAGTAATGTTTTGTCCTTCCCTAACACCGAGGCCTTTTCAGCACAATTGGCTCCAGAGTTGGCAGAAAACTCTGCAGTTAAGCGTGGTCGGACGGGAGTAATCCAGGGATGGGTGACCATCCGGGAAGTTGCTGCCGGATTACCGCAGCGATGCCCGTTGAAAACCCCACACTGTCGGATAATCGCAGTAGATAAGTGGGGACAATATCGGTGGAGGACGGGTCATGACAAATGGTATTAAAGCCGACCACGGTTCACCTTCCGAGGGTGAGAGAGTACGCTAGACGGGATATGTCAGGTACCACTCTCATGAGGGGTATGGAACGTTGAAGATCTGGGCTTGAGAATATATTCAGGAGTCGATGATGGTTCCAATTTAAGATGGTGGTATTGTAATACCCCAGTATTCGACAGCGGTTGGCCGTATGGAATATAAGTAATGGTTTGTCATTCCCTAACACCGATGCTTTTTCAGCACAATTGGCTCTAGAGTTGGCAGAAAACTCTGCAGTTAAGCGTGCTCGGGCGGGAGTAATCCAGGGATGGGTGACCATCCGAGAAGTTGCTGTCGGATTACCGCAGTGATGCCCGTTGAAAACCCCACACTGCCGGATAACCGCAGTGGCTAAGTGGGGACAATATCGGTGGAGGGACGGGTCATTACATGGTGGGTCACTCTTCATTCTTGTCTTGCTTCATCTTCAATTTTTCCTCTCTTGCGATGGTATTGCCTCAGCTTCTCATATGGTATGCCTCCTTTTGCTTCGGGAAGATGAAGGAACTAAATCTTTCCGAAGCAAAATTAACATGCTGCCTCTGCCTCGTTTTGAAATATGGTAATGTGTAGCGCGAAGCATCTTTAGAAGTCTTGATCTTTGTTGTTGAAGAAACTACCCGATAGAATACCCCTTGCCTTAAAAGTATATATTTGCTTCTATTTATTCGCGGAGTTTCGAAACTTTTTGTGTGAAGTATGTGCGAAATAAAAAATACCATTCCTTGAAATATGAGAAATAATATCATTCCTTGAAATATAAGAAGTAAAGAAGTATCTGTCCTTGAATGTGAATAAAAAGTATAGCAGTATCACTATCTCCGTTTGAAACTGTTTGCGAGTCCTTGAATGTGAATAAGAAGTATAGTAGTATCACTGCCTCTGTTTGAAACTGTTTGCGAAGGAAATGTTCGCGCTAAAAAATGCCTTTGAAGTAATTTTTTATGGAGAAGATATTCGCGCAACAAAAATGATAACGCGAAGGGTGAGACTTGAACCCGCGACCTGCTACTCACGCACAAAACTCCTGACCAACTGTGCAAGTTGTTGTTTGTGATAGAAAATACGACGGTGGCTTGATATTCTTTTCTTCGCCCTTAGTAGTTCAAGAAAAACATGAAAAATGTGCCCGAGTTGAGACTTGATCGCGTTCTACCATCTTGAACAACTGTGCGAACCATCTTATGCAAAATAAAATATGACTTTGTATTGTCAGTTTGTTGTCCGCTCTTTGGTTGAATTGTTAAGCTTGTTTGTAGATGTTTCGCGCTCCATGTTTGTGGCTGTAATGCCTCAGTTTTCTTCGTGCTCTTTTGCTATTTTTATTTGCGTGAGTTTGATGAAGTTTCTTCCAGGTCTTATTTGACTCCTAAGTAAGGTCTTATTGCCTTCCCCCACATAGAGAACTTAAAGGACTTATGGAACTCTTAGGTAAGGTCTTCAACCTGTTGGGGGACGAAATCTCAGTTCCATGTGCTCTTGCGAGTCATTGGCCATCGATCTCACCTTAAATGTGTTAGTATTTTTACCTCCTCAGGTTGTATTTGCGACAATATACCATGCCTTAGATACTCCCTTGAGTAAGAATCCCCAACATATTCCCGTCTTTGACACAATTCAGCTCTGTAATGAAGGGTGTCGTCCATTTATATTTTCCCTGAATTTCCCTTTCAAGGAAGTCACCCATAAACATTTCAGTTGGGCTCCTCCATCCAGTTATTCAACAAGAAGTGTTGTCGTGACCTCGCACCGTTCGCCTATGTGGCTCCTGGTACGAGATCACACCCTGAGTGGGGTTTCTTTGGACCGAGTGCAGAGCCAATCCAGGCCTTCTTCTAACTCCACTGGCCATGTTTCTAAATCCCATGTCGGAGAACTTTTTGCTGAGTTGTTCGTTCTCAGTGACCTCAAGCGGATAGGCTTTTATTTCGCCCCAATATAATTGACTTCTCCAAGAGTTTCTAAATATGACGCGCGTTAGGGCTTATTGACGCCTCTTGCGTGATCATGCTAAAACGCCGTCGCACAAGCATGCAAACTAAGTTGACACGCCAAAATTGGGTACCCAGCCTCCCTAGTTAGAGGTTTTAAAATAGTGACTTGCTGCCCCCTATTGAGGTCTTACGCATGCGATGAAAGTTTTTATGATTTTACAAGACATTTTAGTATTGCATGCGATGAAAATGTATGTGAAAGAAATTATTTGCGGACATGTATGTAATGAAAAATATTTGAAAAATAATTTTTGTGCGAAAAATCTATGCGAAGGATGATGTTTGGAAAATAATTTTTGCAATAAATTTATGCGATAGAAAATGTTGGTGAAGATTATTTTATGCAAAAAGATGTGCTCAGGCAGGATCGATCGCGGGACTTGCTACTCACATCATTCTCCCTTGACCGTCTAAGCCATCTCCCTTGTGGGATAGTTGATGTAACTCTGAATCCTTAACCTTGTTTTCGTCCTTAGAAAATGGGAGAAAAATTAAACGGGATGAGAGATTTGAACTCAGGACCTGTAGCTTGCACTTTCCTTCCTTGATCATCTATGCAACCTCTCAAGTGCAAAAGAAATAAACGACGCATGATTGTTATTCTTTTTTGTCGCCCTTTGTTTTGTCTTCTCCCTTTCTGCCTCTTCTTCTGATCAAATTATGTTCTTCAGTTGCAGAGTTTGTTCAGCAAATTTGATGGATTTTTGACACAACCCATTTTTCCGTATATGTCAGGTTGAAGCTTCATTCATGCACCGTGTTTGGTGTTCTCTCTAGTTTCACGAATTGTCCTTTATTCACCCTATTGTTTCTTTTTTTCACTGTCGTTCTCGTATTTTCGCCCTTTTTATTGATTGACGTTGGTTCCTTCGTGCCGCTCTCTTCTTCTTCATTAGCTTCTCATGTTTGGTGAGCTTTCATCGCATCCTTTTTCTCCATCTTTCACCTGTGATCATGAAGTTTCCCTTCACTTGTGATCCTATTTCTTCGCCTTTAAGTGGAATATGTTGATGTGTGATCTAGCCCATTTATCTAGCACATGGCTGGTGGTGGTGTTATATTTCGCCTTTGAAAGTGAAAAAGTGGGGTCTAACAACCTCACCAATTATTTCGCTTAGTGGACTAACTCCAATATACTTTTAAGGGAATCAACTAGATAGCCAGACTCAATCTTAATAAAAAGTATATCAAAGAGTTATATTTCAATTTCTCGATTCAATCCTTACTCAAACAAATAGAAATCTGCGAGCCTCATTGAATACAAGAGAAATAACTTGAACGGTACCAAAGACCAATGTTCAAGGATCAATCAATTTCAATCAACAACCAAAGATTGGATTTACCAATTGATCAATTCAACGCATAACCTGTGATATTTCAATTATATAACAAAATATAATGCAAAAAAGAAATAACATAGACACCAGAAGTTTTGTTAACGAGGAAACCGCAAATGCAGAAAAACCCCAGGACCTAGTCCAGATTCAACACACACTGTATTAAGACGCTACATACACTATCCTGCTACAAACTAACTTCGGTCTGGACTGTAGTTGAAATCCAATAAATCTCACACTGATCCAAGGTACAATTGCGCTCCTTACGTCTCTGATCCTAGCAGGATACTACGCTTGATTCCCTTAGCTGAGCTCACCCACAACTAAGAGTTACAATGACCCAAAGTTGAAGACTTTAATAAACAAATCTGTCTCACACATAAAGGTCTACAGGAATAGATAAATCTGTCTCCCACAGAAATACCTACGAGTTTTGTTCCTTCTTTTGATAAATCAAGGTGAACATGAACCAATTGATATACCGGACTTATATTCCCGAAGAACAGCCTAGAGATATCAATCACCTCACAATAATCTTAATCGACTAGCGAAACAAGATACTGTGGAATCACAAACGATGATACGAAGGTGTTTGTGACTACTTTTCTAACTTTCCTATCGGAAATATAAATCTCAAGCCAATCTTACGATTGTACTCAATCACGATAAAAACATCAAGATCAGATCACACAACAACAGAGAAAATAGTTGGGTCTGGCTACACAATCCCAATGAATTCTTCAAGTCGTTAACCTACAGGGTCTCGAGAGAAACCTAAGGTTAAAGGAGAATCGACTCTAGCTTATACAACTAGTATCATACAAGAGGTGTGGGTATTAGGTTTCCAAGTTGCTAGAGTTCTCTTTTATATAGTCTCCAAATCAGGGTTTGCAATCTAAGTTACCTTGGTAACAAAGCATTCAATATTCACCGTTAGATGAAAACCTAATAAGATTCAAGATAATGTCTTTCAACCGTTAGATCGAACTTAGCTTGTTATACACAAATGAAATGTAACTTCATTTAGGTTTGAGTAACCGTACCTAAACGTGTACACTTAGTTGGTTCAACAATAGTTAACCAATGGTTAGCCATATGAGCACTTTCATATCAACCTTATTCATCTTCACCATAACTATTTCAGATTACTCAAAAGAACTAGTTAGAGAGTTGTTTAAATGCTTAGATCTCATAGAACTATACAAGACATAATCGAATCAAAAATGATTTTGATTCACTCGAATCGATTCATCAACATTATATCCATGGTTTATAAAGATTGCATTCCTTAATTTATAAATGTCTTAGTTCACGAATAAACCGTTTTTAAGTACGCACACCGGTATGCATACTTAAGTACCCAGATTAAGCTTGTTTTTAGTTCACAAACTCCAGCAGAAATTCACAGGATGTGAACTTCTGACAGTATGCGTACAGGTACGCGGACTTAGCTCCGGACATCCTAAACCAATAAAGTACGCATACTTTGGTTCAAGGATTTTGGACTTACACAAGTATGAGTTCACATACAATGTTTATATCCATTCATGGTCATATATTCTGAACTCTCATTTCAATTATTGAAACATTCTTAGAGGATGTTATATAGTTGTTATTCACAAACTATTTTTCATCAAATCGATTTTCAAGAGATTGAAATAATCAACATGATTTTCGTCATGAGTAAAGATGAACTTGGCCAAAGCGAAAGCTTACCAACACATATTTCAAGAAATAGATAAGCGAGATAAACTCGACTCGAAATAGAAAATATGTATAATCGAACTCTATATAGCAATACGAATTTTGTCTCAAGATAGGAGATAGAATAGATAGACTTTTGAGTGATAGATAAGTTCAAGTCTCCACATACCTTTTTGTCGATGAAGATCCACCAATTCCTTGAGAAGTTCTTTGTCTTTACATGATGAACGCCATGGAGTCTAGAGCTCAACTACACTTACTATCCTAGTCCGAAACTTAGTTATAAGTAGACTAGAAATCAAGACTTATAGTTTTGGAAACTAAACTTCACACACAAGCTTTAGATAGCAACGCTTACGAGTTCGACCGAGCAGTGCAATAACAATCTCCCTCTTTGTCAATTTCAGTGACAAATCTATCAATACATATGGTATACAAAATAAATAAACTTTGCAGCTTCTCATCCACATGCTTGATCTCCTTGGTTCTTCAACATTACTCGAAATCTTCGTCATTTCCAAGTAGCCCAATGATTCCAAAGATATTCAATTCAGCATCATCGTTGTTGAAGATACATATCCATAACAATGAGAAAACAATAGTTCTCGATCATTCTTACACAGTGTCATGGTATTATTACACAACATCAAAGTTCAATTGTATCACAACTTCGACAACAATAGTATGGTGATATGTATCACTCCCCCTTAGTCAATACTTCATCTCACATGAAAACCACTCCCCCTTACATAATGATCCGAAAACCATATGTATTTGTAGCGTGAAATACACATTAATTCTCCCCCTTTTTGTTAATAAAATTAGCAAAGGTACGAAAACTAGTGGGATACTACTGAAATTTCCATAGAGACACTTCATGACCAAAAGAAAGTACATATCAACGTTTTAGATGCAAGCATATAGCCGAAACTAAATGCATTCATCAAGGAGTTTATAAAGATACAAGATAACCCCTATAATATTCCATATCCGCACTCCCCATAAAGATTTGGCAATTAAGCACAAGTTCAATTAAGAACTCTCCCCCATAAAATGTCATTCCCGAAAGAACAATAAGAGCGATCTTACTTTCACAAGAAAAGAAGGATTTCTTTGGACATTAGAAAATCACATAAGAATATGAATTTGTATCCAAAAATCTCAATTAAATTAACCACAAGAGAACCCGTAAATGCTCACATAAGAGAACTTACGGAGCCGCACAGTATTTACCTAAAAATATGGATCACGGAAGATCAATACTGCGGAATATACAAAGATTCATTCTATTCTTCATCACTATTTGCACAATTACATATAATAGACTTAATCTTTGTAAAAAAAAGCTCATTCTATCTTCCATAAATATTTGCATAATGACATAATAGGCTTATCTTTTGTTTGTCAAAAGTTCATTCAGTCTTTTATTAATACTTGTATATCGACATATGAAGGACTTAACTTTTGACCATGTACCCTGAAAATCATAGTCCACGGACGCAAACACACATATCCCATAACAAGTTGCAAAACATAAAACCATAAAGATTAATACTGCAAAATCATCTTCCAAACGAACTTTAGAATTTAAATAAATAAATCTAAAAACATTGCAAGATGAAAAACGTTGGACATAGCTATGTGTAATCACAATAATGGTTATTCCAAACCCTAGTTATCCTTCTTAAAAACACAAGAATAAATTCTCATAAGAAGTTTCCTAGACATTGATACCTCTGAAAAACTCTTTATCGTCCCCGAACTCCTTGTCGTCAACAGCCATGAGAACATATGGTTCGTGAAGAAGGGAGTCAATTCCAACAAACCTTCTGGGCTGATGATGTCGAACCAGGGACTTATGAATTTCAAGATGCTCATAACAAAATCCTTTATTTGTTGAATATCCTTCCTTGTTTCCTTCAACTCTTCAAGAACATCAGAAAACTTCTGAGAATTTGAAGGCACAGCTCTTGGCTTCCTCACATTCCTTTTTTTTTTCTTTTCAAAGTTGGAGGTAACAGAGATTTTTCATTTTCCTTCATGATTGATGGCTTAACAATTATATTGACATCTTTTCCATCAGAAGACATGATGCTTTGAGTATCAATATGTGTACGGATTTGTGAGAGGAATTCACAATTTAAACTCAACAAGTAGTCTTAAGATAAAAAGATTTTCAGAGAAGGAAAAAGGAATGTAGGGTTACAAAACCTTTAAACACAGGTTTGTGCACGCACAACTCACTGCCCTAAGAAGGGTAGAATTGTCGAGAATAACCCTCTTTTATTGATTTCACAGAGAAGTCCTTTCCAATATCAATTAGATATCGAAGAATTACAAACTTGCAAAACACAGCAATGCTAAGAAAAGAAGAAGAAAAAAAAAACAAATTCTTTTCCAAAAGCCTGAGGTGTGCACAATCCTGTCTCTTTTGAACATGCACATGAGACAAGATGCACCAAACAACACAATCAAGTTGTGCTGCGGTGAACAAAAATTTGTCCAACATAACCTCTTTGAAAGGAATTCATTGGACCTTGTCCCATATAATGTTTAGACCATACTTTTTTCACTAGTGGTCTTGTCTTTTCCTTGTAAACTAACTTCTTTGACGAAGAAAATCTTACATACCTCAGCGGTCTTTTGAACAAGTTTGAGCTTGTTTGCTAATCGATTCGCTCTTCGTTGAAGTTTGTTGACATGCCTCAATTTGTGTTTATACTTGAAACACTTTGAAAGTTCATGGCCTTTGAGTGAACAATAAGAGCATGTCAACCTGGAATATGATTCAGGCATCTGAGATGTGCAAGCTGCTAGACACATAGTAGAACCTGAAAAGTATGACAGAGAGTTTCCAACAGAAAAGTCAATTTTTTCTTCCAGATTGGTTGAGATTTCTCCTGAAAGACTATCGAGATTGGTGTATGTATTGCTACAATTATCAAAATAAATATTTTTACAAAAAATGCAACACTTGAGTTTTCGTCTTCATTAGAATCATAGTTGTCAGACATTTCATCAAGAGTTGCAGCAAGATCTTTGTTCCCAGTGTATTTCTTTCGTTTTGGACACTCATTTGCAAAATGACCAAAACCTTTACACTTAAAGCACTGAGGCATATCCTCGTCATCAGTTTCATCATTATCGTTGTTTTTAGGAGGAACACAATTATGGGGTTTATCTGATGACCTCGTTTTATCTATGGAGAACCGTTTACTTCTCATCAAAAGATCCCTAAACAGTCTTGTGATCAATGAGACTGACTTTTCAAGATCTTCATATGATGAATCAACCTCATAAAGATCATCTTCAGAGATGCAAACACTTTTACTTTTATCAAGTAATTTAGTGTTCTTTTGTGCTTTGAAAGCAACATCCTTCCCAGATTTGGATGTATGCTCATGATGAAAGATCTTTAACTTCCCAACCAGAGTATTTATGGAAAGTGTTGCGAGATTATTTCCTTCAACGATGGCATGCTTCTTAGAATCATATCTGAATGGCAGAGATCTGATAATCTTCATCACAATGTCCTTTTCAGGAATAGTCTTACCCAGTACAAATGATGCATTAAAAATTTCAGACACTTTGTGATTAAACTCATCAAATGATTCTTCATCTACCATACAAATATTTTCCCAATCAGAATTTAGGTTTTGAAGCCTAACTTCCTTTTCACAGGTATTCCCTTCAAATACGGTTTATAAGATATCCCAGGCTTCTTTAGACTTTGTGCACGTAGTCACATGATGCTGAAGATATGGGTTAATGGAATGTATGATAGCATTTAAGCCGTCATAATTTTGCGTTGCAGCAAGGATTTCTTCTAGACTATATCTACCAATATCCTTGGGTATAAACACATCGCCTTCTGTATCAACCATAGGAGTTTAGCCATTAACAACACGTACCCATGCTTGAAAATCACGAGCTTGAAGAAAAGCACGCATAGCCATTTTCCACCGCAAGTAGTTTGAGCCATCGAAGACTGGTGGTAAGTTTATGGAGATAGAATTTATGTCCATAGAGTCAGATCGCTACAAACACAGACTTATGATGTCTTAAACGTGTTTGGCGGCTCTGATACCAATTGAAAAAGCGGGGTTCTAACAACCTCACCCAATATTTCGCTTAGAAATATGTATGGACTAACTCAAATATAATTTTAAGATAATAAACTAGACAATCAGACTCAATCTTAATAAAAAGTATATCAAAGAGTTATATCTCAATTTCTTGATTCTATTCTCACTCAAACAAATAGAAATCTGCGAGCCTGATTGAATACAAGAGAAATAACTTGAACGGTACCAAAGACCAATGGTCAAGGATCAATCAATTTCATTCAACAACCAAAGGTTGGATTTACCAATTGATCGATTCAATGCACAACCAGTGATATTTCAATTATATAACAAAATATAATCCGGAAAAGAAATAACACAGACACCAAAAGTTTTGTTAACGAAGAAACCGCAAATGCAGAAAAACCCCGGGACCTAGTCCATATTGAACACACACTGTAGTAAGCCGCTACAGACATTAGCATACTATAAACTAACTTCGGTCTGGACTGTAGTTGAACCCCAATCAATCTCACACTGATCCAAGGTACAGTTGCGCTCCTTACGTCTCTGATCCCAACAGGATACCACGCACTTGATTCCCTTAGCTGATCTCACCGACAACTAAGAGTTGCTACGACCCAAAGTCAAAGACTTTAATAAAAAAATCTGTCTCACACAGAAAAGTCTACATGAATAGATAAATTTGTCTCCCACAAAAATACCTACGAGTTTTGTTTCGTCTTTTGATAAATCAAGGTGAACAGGAACCAATTGATATACCGGACTTATATTTCCGAAGAACAGCGTAGAAATATCAATCACCTCACAATAATCTTAATCGAATAGCAAAACAAGATATTGTGGAATCACAAACGATGAGACGAAGGTGTTTGTGACTACTTTTCTATCTTGCCTATCGGAGATATAAATCTCAAACCAATCTTACGATTGTACTCAATCACAATAGAAACAGCAAGATCAGAGCACACAACTACAGAGTAAATAGTTGTGTCTGGCTACACAATCCCAATGAAGTCTTCAAGTCATTAACCTATAGGGTCTCGAGACAAACCTAAGGTTAAAGGAGATGCGACTCTAGCTTATACAACTAGTATCACACGAGAGGTGTGGGGATTAGGTTTCCCAGTTGCTAGAGTTCTTCTTTATAAATCTCCAAATCATGGTTTGCAATCTAAGTTACCTTGGTAACAAAGCATTCAATATTCATCGTTAGATGAAAACCTGATTAGATTCATGCTAATGTCTTTCAAACGTTAGATCGAACTTAGCTTGTTATATACAAATGAAATATAACTTCATTTAGGTTTGAGTAACCGTACCTAAACATGTACACTTAGTTAGTTCAATAATAGTTAACCAATGGTTAGCCATATGAGCACTTTCATATCAACCTTATTCATCTTCACCACAACTAGTTCAAATGACTCAAAAGAACTAGTTAGAGAGTTGTTCAATTGCTTAGATCTCATAGAACTATACAAGACACAATCGAAGCAAAAACGATTTTGATTCACTCGAATCGATTCGTGAACATTATAGCCACGGTTTGCAAAGATTGTATTCCTGATAGACACATTTTTGTGTCTGAATTGTCCTCAATGTCTGTATTGCTAGTGCTTGATTTTGTACTTATTATGATGTTTTTATGTTTGTGTAGGTGTTTCTGGAGAAATACACTTGTGTGGAAAAAGTTGCTCAAAAAGTGCTATTTGGACCCCCTGGAGGACATTTTCTATACGGACCCCAGATTTGGCTAAGGGACACCCAAGGTTATGCGTAGCCTAAATTCATCCTCAGCACCCAAATTTGTCCTCAGCACCCATCTGCTATTCGCACCCCAGAAAAGGATAGGGGTACTTCATCTTCAACAGTTCAAAAATAAAAATGGCGGGAAAAATATTCACTTCACTGGCAGATTTTTCGATCGGATTTTGGAGGAGTTTTTGTGCGATTCAATCGCTGAAACTTCATGGGTAGTTGTGATATGTCCTAACAGAGCTGGTATGGGTGTTTGTTTCGATCAAAATTTGGCTAGATAACCCAAGATATGAAATCAGAGCATCACGGGTTGGTTTTCCATTCCGAGTCCTGATTGAGTGACCAAGAGATTTTCGCGTGGCTGCTGCATGTTGGAACACTTCTGGACAATGACTGGATGCGTTGAGAGTAATTTGGCGTGGGGAAACAGCGTGAGAAGCTAAATCAGGGAAGAAAATATTCCCAGAATATTTTTCATCAAGGCCGATTTAAGAGAGAATTATCTTGAGTTATAGCGAGATTTCTTGGTGCTACTGGGTATAAATAGGTTCCTAGGATCACATAGAAGCGGTCTAGAGAGTTTGGGAGAGTTTAGAGTAACAACAGAGGAGATTGATCGTGTTGCGAAGAAAACTTTTCTGCTGCTGCTAGGAAGAACACGAAGAACAAAAGACCACCAGAGGCAGTCGTTTATCAACAGTGACAGCGACAGACACACGAGGGTAGCAGAGATACAACAACAACAGTTCTTTTCTATCGTTCTTTGTAACAGTGTTTTGCAACAATTATGAACGTTGCAAAAACCCGATTTTTCATTATTTTCTCTCCATTTCATCTTTGTAAACAAATTTTGAGCATGAATCAATACTTTGAGCAAGTTTATACAATGATGAGTTAAACCCATCCTCTGGGGCGACGGGGGAAGCTATTTCGCCAATAAAATGTGGTAATCTCTATTTTATTTAATTTATGCAATTATTATATGATTATTTTCCTTGATAAATAAATTAAAAAAAAATGGTTTTTGTTAAACAATTGTTATTTCAATTGATGGAGCATGCTAGCCTAGGGTTTTGATGTCCCATATTTTCGATTAACAATTGTTATTTCTAAAAAAATCAAATTTTGCAATATTTAGAATCAATTTGAATGAAGGATTTTCATATTTATAATTAGAGAATATAAAATCACTTTGATATTGGTAATTAGTGGAATCCATAGCCCCAGTCTTCTCCATATTTTTCATATCATTTTTATTTAAGTTTCCTATATTTTTATTTAAAATTAAGTCTAAAATCTGCTTTCACAAGTCTTGAACGAATCTTATTACTACAACAACTTTGAAAACACACCACTTCCTGAATTTATAAATGTCTTAGTTCACGAATAAACCGTTTTTAGAAAATAACCGTACTGATAGACGCATTTATGTGTCTATTTTGATCTCAATTTCATATGTTGTTAGTACCCATTTATGTACTTATTTTGGCATTTTGTGTCTTTGTAGGTGTTTTTGGAGAAATAAGGTTTTGCGGCGAAATTGGCACGAATCGTGGTTTTTGCGCTCGTGTAAGAAAATTACTATACAGACCCCCATTTTGGATAAGAGGTACCGAAATTACTAAGGGGCACCCAAATGATAAGGGCTATCCTCTTTACTACTCACCACCACTTGCTATTCGCACCCCAACAGTGGATAAGGGGGACACCCTTCTTCTTCACGATTTGAATTCTCAAATTTGGCGGGAAAAATGGATTTTCACGGGAAGAAATTAGGGTTTGATTTTTGGAGAGGTTATAGAGAGATTCAATCGCAAAAACTTCTTGTATGGGCCTGTTTTGGCTTAACAGGAAAGGTATAGTTAATGGATTCGGTGAAGCTGGGATAGATAATCGATTTGAAGCAAGACAACGTCGGAAATATACTCGGAGCTTCGCTGGAAGATTTGGGAAGAGGTTTGGACGAGAATTTAGTGGACTTTCTATTTGGATATGGACTGGGAATGATCCAGTACATCGAAACAGGAAAGGTAGTTGTTTGGAAACGTAAAGAATGGAAGGTTTGATGTCTTGCACGATTAAACAGGGAGGTGAAGGTTTCCGGGTATTTTTCTATTTCAATAATTGGCAGTTACGTGTAGAAAAGGAAAGAAGATCCTCTCTGAATATTTCATTACATCCTGCTAAGAATTGCAACAACTCAGAGGCCGCGTAGGAGGAAAAGAAGCAAGTTTTCAACTAGGTTTCGATAAAACAGGGAAGTTATCACATTTTCGGGAATTCCTGTTGATTAAAAGGAAGGTATGTGTGAAGTTAAGTGAGGATATATTCTCGAGAGATTTTACTCTATCTGTGGGAAGGTTTGAGTAATCCAAAAACGCGTGGAAGGAAAGGAAATAAGAGAAATAGACCGAGACTTGAGGAGAAGAAAAAAAAAGTTATTATCGGATTTTAGGACTATGTGGTGTATAAAAAGAAGCTACGAGACTCAGAGAAGGGGGTCGAGAGTTGGGGGCACCAGTAGGGATAATTGGGAGGCTACAGAGCCGAACAAATCAAGTTGCAGAAAAGTATTCTGCTGGTGCATAGGAAGAAGAAGACGAAGAACAGACTTCCAGAGTCAGTCGCAAAGAACCGTGGCAAAACTACTGCAGTACACAAGTATCATTTACATGCAGTCTTATTTTCTCTGTGACAGTTTAGCTGCAACTCTTATAAACGTAGCAGTTTCACTGATTTCTTCTTTTCATATATTTTCATCCTGTAAACACTTTGCGAGCTATGATTATCAATTTTGAGCGTGTTTCCAATATAATGAGCTAAACCCCAACACTGGGACTATGGAGGAAGCCTTATTTCACAATCGTTTGGTAACTAAAATCGATTCTCTATAACTTTTGCATTGGTTTAATTGATTTATTATTTTTATTAATTATTTGTGATTTCATTGGATGGTGTATGCTTAGACATAGAGCTGTTGATACACCATGCTTGTGATTTACAATTAATATTTTACAAAATCTACTTTTGGCAAACAAAAGAGTCAACAAAAGAGCTAGAATTGTTGTGAATCATTTATGAACCAAGTGAATGTGATTAATGGTGAAATCCTAAGTCCCAATTTCTCCTGATATTACTATCATCTTTTGTATGTATTTAATAGATTAAGTCTAAAATCGAGTCTTTAAAAGTCTGAGTTGAACGAACTTTTACTACCATTATCTACAAATCACATCAATGTTTGGCGCCGCTGCCGGGGAAACTACCATGTTAATTCTAACACCTGAGCTCAATCGATTTTGATTCACTCGAATCGATTCGTGAATATTATAGCCATGGTTTGCAAAGATTGCATTCCTGAATTTATAAATGTCTTAGTTCACGAATTAACCGTTTTTAGAAAATAACCCACTTAAGTACGCATTCCGGTATGCATACTTAAGTACCCGGATTGAGCTTGTTTTTAGTTCAGAAACTCCAGCAGAAATTCACAGGATGTGAACTTCTGACAGTATGCGTACAGGTACGCGGAATTAGCTCAGGACATCCTAAACCAGTTAAGTACGCATACTTTGGTTCAAGGATTTTGGGCTTACACAAGTATGAGTTCACATACAACGTTTATATCCATTCATGGTTATATATTCTAAACTCTCATTTCAATCATTGAAACATTCTTAGAGGATGTTATATAGTTGTTATTCACAAACTATTTTTCATCAAAGCATTTTTCAAGAGATTGAAATAATCAACATGACTTCCGTCATGAGTAAAGATGAACTTGGCTAAAGCGAAAGGTTACCAACACATATTCCGAGAAATAGATAAGCGAGATAAACTCAGCTCGAAATAGCAAATGTGTATAATCGAAGTCTATATAGCAATACGACTTTTGTCTCAAGATAGGAGATATAATAGATAGACTTTTGAGTGATAGATAAGTTCAAGTCTCCACATACCTTTTTGTCGATGAAGATCCACCAATTCCTTGATTAGTTCTTCGTCTTTGCATGATGAACGCCGTGGAGTCTAGAGCTCAATTACAATTACTATACTAGTCCGAGACTTATCTATAAGTATACTATAAATCAAGACTTATAGTTTTGGAAAGTAAACTTGAAAAACAAGCTTGAGATAGCAACGCTTGCGAGTTCGACCGAGCAGTGCTTTAACAGAAAGTATTCCTAGCTGCAAGAAACAGGTCTGCTCTATATACACTTACTTAGCTTTAGTTATTCCTTTATTTTCTCCTTGCTGGTGGTAATTCCATGACTAAAGTTGATCTTCTTCCTAAAATGATTGTGGTTTCTTGGTGCATGGAGTAGTATCTTTGAGTTTGTTTGACTAAGTACGAGCCTGCCGGCAAATTGAGTCTTTGTGTCCTTCTTCTTCGCGTGTTGTTCCTTGAGCTTTGAGATGTTGGAGTGATGTCATCGCCCTTCACAATGGATCGATTCATCGCGCTTCACTCGCTTTTGTCCTTTATTTCTTCCACATTCGCTGTTCCTTTCATTTTCTTAAGCTGTTGATGATATTTGTTTTCATTCATTATAATCTTCGTGTTACATATGTTCTTTCGCATTCCCATGGATTCTTCATTCACTTCTATTAACATGTGTTGGTTAAGGTTTTCCATCATCACTGCAAACAACCAGTTGAGTTAACTAGCAAGGTTTTGAAAAGGGATCATGCACGTTTGTAAAATCAAATAAAATTTTGAGGAACTAATTTATGCTAAATCAAATTAAACTATTGATACTCAATGATTTCGAAATCGATCAGATGGGTTTGTATATCAAGGGTTTATGGGTGTAAATCTATAATCAAAATTTGTTTTAATTCAAGATATCAACAAAAAATCAAATTTTTGTGAAAACCAAAGTTCGGTGGTTAGAAAAGTTTTCCAAAGTTTTACTCTAAATCTTCCAGATCTAGATTTTTCAGCGTATAATTAGAAAGATGAAAAGAGATTTTGTCCTGTTTGAACTATTTGTTGATGAAGATTCATTAGATTTCACACTTGCTGTACTTCCTTCATCTCTGCTCTACTCTTCAGTACTATTATATTCCTTTTTTTCTGATTTTCCTGGAACAACTGATGATGTTTGTTTACTGAAGCTTGATTTTCTACCTGAACTTCCACTTTTGCCCTCAAAACTTATAGATCCAGTTGAATCCACCGCCAACAGTTGCTAATTTCTCTGAATTTTCTTGAACCAACAAGTTACAGGGAGGATTATCCTCCCTGTTTCTAGCGCCAAAATGTAGTTTCGAAAAATCCCACAACTACACCCTTTCAATGATTTCTAGCTCTAATCATGTCAAACATAAAAATGGAGATAAAAGTGCTATGAAATATAAATGAGACACAAGATTTTTTTACGTGGTTCGATCTATGAAATGATTTACATCCACGGGTGTTTACTATGAATATGAAATTACATTGAAGTTTACATGGAGACTCCATTAGAGAGTTTGTGGAGCTCTAGTGGTGATGGAGGATGAAAGAGAAGAAGTAGAAGATATTTTGTGTGTCTCCTATTTTACAATATGTCTATCTCTCTTCCATTATTTTTTTAGTCTTTACATAGATTGTTATCATAGTAGGAGAGAACTAAGACTCACATGCTGGACTACTACTATCTTCTGTCTCTATTTGTCTTATTGATTTACTTTTAGCGTTGTCATTTGGCTCTTCGCGCTTATCCTTCTTCTTTAATGATTATTGTATATTCGTGCTTGATATTTTTTCGTCTAGGGCGAGGTTGTTGTTTTTCCTTGTGCGATATTTCCCCCCTACACTATACAAAAAATATTTTAGTATATAAAGAAATCATAAAGTTTCATCGAAACAACAATTTTAGAATAAAGAGTCGTTTTCTCTTCTCAAAAATTCATCTACAGTTGATTAGTTTTTTTTCCACCTAAACCATAATGCATTTCATCCTCAATTTTAATAACACGTGCACAATTTCTGGAGTATTTTACCATGTTATAACAACTAATTTTATATGATGACTATAGCTTGAAAGTCGTCGATGACACATTTGGTCTGGTGGGTCGCTACCATGGTATGATTCAGGATCATCCTCATCATTTATTATGAACTCAATAATTTTTTTGGCCATAGACGATTTCATAATTGCATCATATTCTTCTTTGGATAGTTCAGTGTATGTTCGCGTCCACCATATTTATATAGTGTAAATTAGACATGACATGACATCCAAAGTTGATCGCATCTGAAATCGAAAAGAGATATAACATTTAAAACTAAGCTCTGAGGATCGGGTGATTGTTGAATCAACCCAGTACTGAAAGATCAGTTTCTAAACTTTGATGAATCTTCTCGGTTTATGATCTTGAATATGATTTTTAGTCTCTTTTTGGATTAAGAGCTTCAAATCTTCTCTATGGCAACCTAAATATTCCTATTTTATTTTTTAGTTTCAATTATTTTCTTCAGTTTTTGATCAATTGTTAAGAAAGTGGGTTCTCTATAATTGATATGTCTAAATAATATTTTTTTTCCTGTTTTGCAGTGCTCAAGTAGTGTTTCAGTGATGTTTTTAAAAAATAGTGGTGTAGGGGAATTTCAATCTTCCTTTGATTAGTGGTAGGTTCACATATGTGATGGATAAATCTAAGTCTTCAATGAATGGTGTTGCTCAATCAACAGTGGTGTTTTTTATTCTCTTAATTTCCTTATGTATGATACACAAATCAGTAGGATTTGCTATCACTCATCGTGTAAGATTAATTCAAAACCGGGGTACAAAAAGCTTGAATCAGAATCAACAACGCATAAGCAGAAGTTTAGTGGGTAAACTCGGTACTTCTCCGAATAAAAAAACGCAATTACTGGAATTCAAAATTATGAATTGGCAAACACATTTTTTAGAGTCAATATCCTCTCCGGCGTTTTCCAGAGAAATATGGGGCGAAGAATCGGGAGAATGGGATAATTTTGGAAGGTAGTTATGCAGCAATGAAAACCCTAAACCTAATTTGGGTTATATAAGGTTTAAGAAGAGGTACTTCTCTTATCACAGTCAAGAAAGATTTCAACAAGGAATTCAAAAAAGATATTATCCTAAGAAGATGGCGCAACCCAATAATATGAAACTAACTGCTCTATCCAGGAGGATGAAGGAAGCTAATCTCAACCTTGATTAAATCAGAAGTTCGAGAAGTAGTTTGATTTCGGTGGAAGAAATTGATGAAGCAACTAACAAATAGAGGAATTGTCTTATTAGCAAGATTACCCACAAGGATGAAGTTGAATATGATGATGTTCAAAGGGAGGTGACTATAATATGGAAGAAATATAAGAAAGTTGAAGTCAGTTTCATGGGTCGTAACCTATTTATTTCAAGTTTAAAACAAATGAGGATATGAATGAAGTGTATAAGATAATTTCTTGGGTTATCAACTACTTGTTAATTGTGCTCCAAGAATATGATAATTCGGCTCCTTTGGATGACTACAAGTTCACTCGCCAAATGATGAAATTATCATGAAGCTAATCCACGATATTGGTCAAAAGGTTGAGGTTGATTGGAAGAAGTATGTGACAATCATATGAAGGGTACCTACGGTCAAGGTCTTGGTTGATCTAAGTAAGCCATTAAAAACAGGGGTGTGGATTTTTAGTGCCGCTAAACAAAAATCCTGGTGAAGTACCATTTTGAGAAACATCCTAAGAAAATATGCCCTTATCGTTATGTGATTGATCATGATGAGGATAAGTGTGAGGAGATTGCGTGGGATATCTTCATATATGGTTTTACGGAGAAAGAATTTGAGGCTTACTGGCAAAACATGCCCATGTGGTTGAAGAAATGTTGTGGAAACAAAGAGAGCGGGGTGGAGCAGTTGGGATGATTGGAGCATCCAGTGGAACGAGTTATGAGAGTGATGACGGGTCTGACCCGAGAAAGAATAAAAGAACAAGAGATGATTCGATAAAACATAATTATGTTCTATTGGATGGAAACCAGGAGAATAATGAATAGACTCAAGCTTTCTAGAATGACAGATTATATCATATGGACAATTCTGCTGAAACTTATAATGGGGAAGATTTGAATATGACAGATGTGGAAAATGGAGGAAGGTCTGAAGGAACCTACCACCCAAACCATACTGAAATACGAATGGGCGCATCAAATCAGGTTTGCAAAAAATTCTCAACCTCCCCGAATCTTATTTTGGTTTCAAATAATAATTTTAATTTCTTTGATTTTATTATATGTCTTTGGAATTGCTGGGTTGATTACAATAATTGCATGTGGTTGGATTCAGACTTTATAATTATGCTTAAGTTTAACTTAAATATTCAAACCATGGAAATCATATCCTGGAACATCCAGGGGTTTGGTACTAGACAACATCTAGGAGATCTAATTAGATCTAATGTCCCAAACATTATTTTCATGTGTGAGACCAAAACCATGAATTTGAAAATGGAGAGATATTCTCATTCTTATAACTATATGAACTATCTTTATGTGAATCCAATATGAGCATCTGGTGTTTTTTTTATGCTGTGGAAAGATGGAATTCATATTGACCTAGTCGATATGAATTTTAATTTTGTTTCAGTTCTAGTTAATGTGGATTCCAGAAATGGTCACACCTTGTTGATTTGTATGTATGGTGCCTTAGATGATGTAGTATGGGATAGGCAATGGTGTTATATTGATAACCTAGCTACTAGATATTCTTGTCCTTGGATTTTTTTAGGAGATTTAAATTTTATAATTATACAAGAGAAAAAATTTGGTGGCAACTTAATTCCTCAAAGTCAACTTGTAGAAGTAAAAAATCACTTAGATCATTTAAGACTTAATGACCTGAGTTTCATAGGTAATCATTTTACTTGGCGTAATCACAGGAGTGGTGACTCTCTCATTTTAGAAAGGCTTGATAGAGCCCTTGTTAGTCATGCTTGGTTTGATTTTTTCCCCTAATACCATAGTCTATCATTTGATAAGTCTAGCCAGTAATCATGTACCAATTTTACTTGTCACATCTAGGGAGGAAAATAATACCAGGAGGCCTTTAAGGTTTAATAGGTGTTGGTTTAGTAATAACAGGTGCAAACATATTATTGTGGAAAAATGGAAAACTAGTGAAAATGGGTCAAAAGCTTAAGGACACACTAAATGTATTCACAATGTTAAAATGGCACTTAGGCAGTGGAACATAATTTCTTTTGGAAATTTTCAAACACATATAAATGATATCCAGAAACAGCTAGATGATATCTATAATAACACGCATGATATTTCTAGTACTTCCCTAAAATCAAACTTGGAAGATTCTTTGAAATACTAGGATAATGTGAGACAGGATTACTACATACAAAGAGCTAGGGAAAATGTCTTGAATTTTGATGATAAAAATACTAAGTATGTTTTGTGAGCAGCTGTAAGGACGATTTTGGTTTAGTTGTGGAGTCCAGTATGTTTCCGCCCTTCTGGTGGGTTATTTTTGGGCAGTAGTTGACATCGTACACACAATGTGTTTGTACAAACTGGTGAGGAATCTTTTCTTTTGATTCAATCCAAGGTACATGGATATACTTTTACATTATTAGTTTTCTTCAAAAAAAATTTAATACGCTTTGTTGCTGTAATGGAGTAATTGCGGGAGGTGACGAGAAGGAGAAATAAGCAGTAGTAGACCAAAATCCTAACGAGACTTGGGATGCAATACAGTTCGTTTTTGGATGGTACTAAGCTGATGGCTTAATGCGCACTGAAAAAAATATCATTTAAACATTGGCTAACTAATCAGCTGAATTTTTAAATTTCAGTTTCAGTTTCTCATTTGAACCATGTGTTTTTCTTAAAATAAGGTTTGACCATTAGGTGTAGCAGTGTATGTTTGTCAAACGGGATTGCAGAATGCTAAAACACATATCAAAATTATCTACAAGTGCCCGTGAGTTGTTTGACTTTTTCGAATTTTTAATTACAGGTGTAGTAGGTATATTATAAACCATTGGAAATGCCAAGTAGCTTGGGAGACCTGTTGGCCAGCCATGTACGGTAGGTATTCAGATTTCACTATCATTATGGCCATTAGTTTACTATATCTAGAAATGCTACCAAGTCCCTAACCAACATATGAATTTCTACGTTAGGGGTTCCAAATTGAAAGGTTGCTTTTTCTACAAATCAAGTGGGCACTGAACTCATTCGATAAGACAATGGCCCAACGCCATTGGTGATAGACCTTTGCTCCACCTTTGTCTAGAATTATATATCAAGGTATTCCAGTGATCAAACGTACACAAAGCTTCATGATTTTTCTACTTTCAGTCATCCAATTTGTAGTTTGAGATGTAGTACAATACATCTCTTATTTATCGATGGGAATTGGGATTTTGCCGAATTAAAATGAACATGAATTTGTGGGTTAAGAATGAATATGTGTTGTTTCCATACTCTGCTATGAACATGTATGGTTCACTTCGAATCATTGGATCTAACTTTCATTTCATATTCAGGTTTACTCAGCGCCATGATATAGCATATTAATGCACCTATAATGAAGTGACAGAAGAAGTTTGTAGGTTAAATTCTGAAATATCACTTTGTTTTTAAAATTAATTTAGAGTCTTTACTTTATAACTCAAGACTCCAGTATTTCGGTCACTTGCTTATCTCTTTTCATGCATTTTCTTAGTTATTTTCTGTTCCAAATGCAATCGCAATATACCGTTAGTTAGTGATTCAAAATGGTCGATGACATGTAGCTCTTCTCTTATTCATTTGCTCTCTTCTTTTGACCTGATTTTTTTTGTTACACGTCTCTTTTGTTTTTTATTTAGTACGAAAGTTATCGCAGGGTTTCCTTTTGAGTCACTGACACATCAAAACAAGTATTAACAAAAGGCTATCCATCTTCTAAAGTTTGATCATATTCATCACTTACTTTCAGTTTCACAAAGAAATTTACTCCATCACATCAATATATAATGTATGTTGTCTTTCTCACTCAATTGATAATCTAATAATTGTAAAAGCAGTCTATACAAGGATTTTTAGGCGAGAGTATTGATTATAAATAGACACTTGAACTATATAGGACCTATATAACTATGTACCATGGCTGAGTAGTTTGGGTTAGCTAGATAAAAATTTATTCTGGGTAGATCCGAAGTACGTATGCCTTTCTTTAATATTAGCTGGGTTTGTCAAATTAGGTACTGAGACTGTTGCACATTTTTGGTGTAACGAAATTATTGGTTAAATTCTTTTAGATTTTTCATTTTGCTTTCACCTATTTGTGCATTTATATATATTATTATTATTATTATTATTTTAATTTTTAGTTTTTGGTTGTATGAATGCTCTGAGGGGTTCATCGTTTATGTTCAATTTTGTTAATATAAAACTTAGTTTCTCAATACCAAAAGGAACATGCTTAGTCTGATTTGTTTGTATTCAGAAGCAATGTGGCGATTGAAAATTCAGCCGCAAAATGTTGTTATTGCAAATTCAAGTCTTTATCTCTACCGGCCAGGTGAACCTGATTTTATAAATTATTTAAGTATCATGTACAACATTATGTGGTCGCTTAATTATCCTTCTGATTGTATATATTATTTAAGGCTGGGGGCGCAGTTGATGACCAACATGATGAAGAATTGCAACGTGACTCCTCAAAGGGCAGGAATAATACCAAGAACTCAAGATGAAAGTTAATAAATGAGGATGCTGATTTCGTGTAAAAAGAAGAGCAAGCATCAGAAGAAAATGTCTTTCACTTCACGTCTGCCAGCCATTCCATCGAGCATCCGAGGAAAGACATCTCTGTCAACTTGAGTTATGAGTACCTTAACTGCACGGAAATCCTGGACCACCAAAAAGTGAGTAGTTTTAGTGTATTAGAGCAAAATCATCAATTTAGTTATCCATGCAGAAAATTTCTGAAGTAGATCAACAATTAAAAAACACAGAAGCATCCCATAGACGTAAAACACAAGCAGAAAAGGCAGTTTCGTATTATGAGGTTTGCACTTCCTAGGATTTTCTTCACCTTCTTCCTCTGTTTTTTTTTTCTTCTAGATGTACCCTCTTATTTAGTGCATAATTGGTTTGCACTTCAGGCTGAAGCCATAATTATTGGTCAACATTTTAGCAGGAAGGACAATGAAGATAAGTTGCAAAAGCCACGGTATGAAATAAGCATGCAGGTACTCACCGAATATGAGAATGATATGGAATTTGCATTAAGATAAGGTCCAATAGTTCTTCAACCAAAGAAGAAGGATGATACATATTTTTCTATCTAGAAACCAGACCGATTTTTCTTCTTCTTCCAATGAATCAAGCTACATTTAAAGGAAAAATACACACCACGAACACTCCACAGGCACCAAATGGGTTTTCTCATTTAAGCTAAAAGTCTTAATGAATATTATAGAATGAACGTATGTAATTGTGATAGTAATAACTTCTTTTTATTTTTTTTACTTTGCATTTTAATGAAACAGTAAGGGTAATCCTCTTTCTCTTAACTTGGAAGAATAATACAGTTAAATAATGGATGATATACGAACATTACTAATTTAAGAAATTGCAATTATATTGAATGAGATTCTTTTCTAAAGAATTTTTACAATTGAAGTTGTTCTTTATTTGTTAGATTGTATTTGTTTTTTTCAAGAATATTTTAGATTATGGGTCAGCAAATTAATTTTTCTTATGTCATTGCGATAAAATTTATTTATTTGTTGTTTTATAATTATAAACCTAAGTTATTTTTTTTCCCGTAAAATTATTCTTTTTGGAACCAAAGAGGGATTAAAAAAAAAAGTTTTATGTCCTTGAAATATTATTTTTTCCCGCCGCAAACTTCTCTGTTTGGCTCAAATAGTCTGAACCCGTGCAACGCACGGGCGCAATACTAGTTATACATAATCAAGGGAAGGCATCAGTCCCTACTTATTTCAATATTGTATTAAATTACTTTCAAAAACATTACTGAAGCACAGGTGCAAGATATACTCACGTCTCAACACATATATACCATCGGGACTTTCGGCTAGAAAATTTACTTGATTCATTTTCTTGCGTCATTTAATCTTGAATATATTTCAAAATAGAGTTATTGGCACAAGGAATCTTGTTTCGCTTCTGTTAAATAGAGGTATTTGGCTTCTACTCACGCAGTGGCAAGCTAACAAGAGGAATATGATGTTTTCTATCTTATTTCTGAGTTTCATTCAGACTGATTGATTATTTTTTGGTTGACGTATTGCAGCTTGCAGGTGCCGAGAAAACTGCTCAATTGTTTCTCATACCATCTGATAGAAAAGATCTTGCGGAAATTCTGTAAATAAGGTAGATGCACAACTTCCTCAAGCATTTTTCATTTTTAGTTAGCAATTTTTTCATGATGCCCAAACTCTAACTCGATAAATCAATACTAAATCAATGGTTTATTCAAAATTATGATTAGTTTCATGTGGTTGTTTGTCCAGATGATTAGTTGACAATGTCTTATGGTAGAAGAAAATATATTAGGCTTTTTCTAAGGAATCTGCTTTGAATGTTAATGGTTTTTCCAATCATGAATGATTGTATATGAAATCGAAGAATTCCTAGCTGTGTTACACTTTGATGTACTCAAAGTATAAATTTAAGTACCGCAAGTGCAATGAATAAGGGATAAATTAGACCGTGTCTTCTTGGTCCTTCGATGCTTTTTTATCTTCTTGGTCCTTTGATGCTTTTTTATTTTTCTTATTTATTCGCTCTAACACGACGTGATTCTATGCTCATATCTTACTTTAAATTTTAGGTAACAAACTTATTCTGGATTCTGCACACAACGTCATATTAAAATTAGTTGACGTCTAAGCTAAGGATTAGAGTTGGATACACAGGTAACAAACATATTTAAACTAAGATTCTGAGATTCCTTAAAGATCATTCCATCTCATGAAAATGTTGCAGACGCAGAGATGCTACCCAGCACAAATATCTCATGAAAATATTGCAGTCACAACAAGATGTATCCAAGTGCAAAAGGGTTATCAACAACAATGGATCAGGAAGCTCTTTCTATGGGCACCGAAAAACCCAGCTAAGAAAGACCCCTACTTCATCATATTGACTTTAGAGTTTTGGGTACTCAAAGGTTAAGGACATTTCATTTCTGTAGAAGTATTTGGGGTTTTCATCTTTTCTTCTTCATTCTCACAAAATTTATCTTTACGCTACTTGATTTTGTTTTTGTTGCAGTGCTTTGATCTGCACCAAGGGGAAAAAAAGAACAAAAATACAAGTAATTCGCACCAAGGTAAGGTTTTGATTTGAATTAAATTTTTATATAGTGGATATATCTTCTTTGAGAATCTGTCAGCTTTGTAGCTTTTGATTTTTGGATTTTTTATAATGCAATTGTATATTTAATTTTTATTTTCGTGTCTTTTGATTTGAGTATGCAACTGGAGGAAATCTGAAACAAACTAGAATGTGGTTGGAGCGATGAAAGGAAAGCTTTATGCATGCTCTTTTGGTTTTTGTACTCTTGAGTACTTAATTTTAAATAAATGAGGCGACAACTTTTCTGCGAATTATGTTTTTCTTTGTTAAGTAAACTTGATAGAATGATCTTTGTGAAGTTTTGTGGAAATATCAGCTTTGGATAATTTCGCACTTTATAGTTGAATATATGAATTTGGCTATGTGAAAGTTGTTGGTAGGGCTGGTGAGTGCTTATAAATACAGGGCGCATAGGTGAATGATGCGATAGCCAAACTAGAGGTTAAAATACATGGTCACCATTAAGAATGTGGAGAACAAGAATAAGAAGCTCATTGAGGATGGCAGGTGCCATTGTAGTACAGTGGTAAAGTCACTGGGTGATGATACCAATGATCTGAGTTCGAAACTCGCCAGCATCAAATTCTTTACCGATCAAAAAAAAAAAAGCTCATTGAGGATGATGTATATCAGATTCTTCGTCTGCCTTGGAGCATGAACGATGGAGTTTGCGGATGCTCACTTTATTCAGACGAGAAGCACTAAAGCTCAATCCTGTGCAAAATTAAACAATTAATTTGAAATCATTTTTTGTTATGAAGATGTTACCTTATGGTGTCCAAATTTTTGAACTATGAGCCGTAGTGGCAGAGCACTGTATTATGTGCTTCAGTTTTATTTGATCATGCAAAGTGGATATGTTTCTTTTAACATTTTCATTCTATTGCACCTGTGGCTCAATGTACTTTTCTTAACTGGTGAGCTCATATGGAAAAATTTAGGTTCTTGACTTAACTTCTCAAATGGTTGGCGCATCAGATGATAGGTAGCAGAAAGAGAACAAATGCAGGTATCGTATTGTAATTCATCTCGATTTAATCTAAGAAAAGGACGGGGGAGGCCGAGCCACCCTAAATCAAAAATCCTAAGCATGCATTGACATCAAAAATGCATGGGAGCGGGGCGAGGCGAAACCGAGCCACAACAAATCAAAAATGCACAAAAAAAATATGGTTAAAAGAAAAAACAATGACGGTGGATGGTTTTAGAGTCAGCCCCGTGTGTAGCATATGCATAAAATATTACACGCTGACTAATAAAATTAGGGCCAAATTCTAAATTGTTTGTTTTGAATTTTGAAGGCTCCAAGTCAAAGACAATTTGAAGTTGCTTAAGCCAAATTCAATTGTTTGTGTATGTCAAAATTCATGAAATGATCTTATGGCTGGTAAGTAGAAATTAGTGAAGTGATTGACCCACTTTATGCACGCCCCTCTATGTCTATGTTATTGTATATCATAATGACTGTTAAATCATTGTTTTGATTTCAAACCGTTACAAACGGGTATTTTCTAAGTAGGAAATTTTCTAATTTTTATGTATGTGTTCTGTTTTTTGATTAGCATACGGTTTCTCATGTTTTGGGCGAACAAGATAAGTGAGCTAAAACAAAATCCATCATCATCATGTGCAGAACAAGTATAGAACAATCAAGCTTCAAAACAAAAAAATATAGAACAATCTACTGATTAATGGATGTGTAGGACTTCCTATTCACGATGGAGACGGGGCGAGGCAAGGCGAAGCCGAAGCCAAGCTTTACCAAATCAATAATATAGTTAACTATACCATTCTATTTACAGTTATAGATCGAATTGGTGAAGCAAGTTTACGGAGCCGCCCGGACGTAGTACGGATACAAAATCTAGTTTTTATAAAAATCGCAACAAGTGGGTGGATATAATACAAGAATGGCATTATCGCCCATCGTTGTTTAGTAACTAAGGTAGTAAGGTTTTTCAGCATTAAGACATCTATGACATGACATCCTATACCTAGTAATCAGCTCAATAAGAAGCCTAGAAGCCCACTCTGATTTCGCCACATTTTTTTCTCGACTTTTCAGAAACGTTAATATCTATTCTATTATATAAAGGAAACACCCCTTAAACACTGTAGATGAAGCTGCAAATTTAGAGTTTCCAAAATTGCCCTTAATTTTAAGCTTTGTCAATAATATCTACTAAATTAAGTAAGGGTGAATCTGTAAATTAACAAATAAATCAGGAGAGGCAGCGGGTCATGTGAGAATATATCTCACTTATAATAATTTAACTGTACGTGGAAAAAGTACCTTGAAGCTGGACATTTAGTTTTTCCAATTTCACCCTCGCTGCATAGTTCTTTTTTTCTACACATCTAACAATCAAATAGATGACATTTAGGTAATTTGATACATATAATTCGATTTATCATCTTTTAATTTTGCTAACGATTCCAGCACGTGCATCGCGTGTGCCTAACAATCTAGTGGGGTATAAGGTCCAGCTCGTTACATATGTCGCACCTGGGATCACAAGATGAAATACCACATTTATTAAATTAGATTATGAGGAAACAAGAGGTCTAGATTCAAACCAAAATCTTATTACTAATTTACCACTTTCCCAGCGAGACAACAACCCTCGTTTAAAAAACAGAAAATAGATCATTTGGCTAAATATTTTTAAAACATGAATCTCACGGACGAGTAAAAATTATTATGGATGAAATAAACACCAAAAAAATAGCAAAGATGAAACCAGTTTCATCCCGGCGTAAACTTAAAAAATAGCGAGGATGAAATGCATTCTGTGTAAATTAAAAATAAGAAAAAATATTTGAAAATAAGTACAATGAAACTGTTTACATCCTGGTTATTTTTACATTTTTTTCCATTTAAACAGTATCAAAATCTAAATGTCTTTTCCAAATTATTGATTTTGATCTTTTTAACTAATTTTGTGTTTAAAAAACAAAAATAAAGGAAAAAAAATGGAAAACAATCCTCAATTTCAAATTGGCGCCCTCTTCATTCATCCAAACACGCTTACGAAAATGATGGGTTGAAAGTGAACCACCTTTCGATCACACGTAGATAAAGAGACTCCATCTTGACAACACCTGGTCTCTGCACCGCTGAGCTGTAGTTGCATTTTGTTCGACCGCATACTAATCCCAGTTCTAGTATCTACTAAATCCACTTTCTAGGGGTTTGAGTAGGTCCCCTTTGGATCCTTCCGGAACAAGCCTCGGCATTCACACTGTCCCCACTACTTTTTCCAGACTATCATTTTCTCGGCCACTTCTCCATGTCCGACCACACAAACAAACTAACAACAAACACCAACTCTGTATATGAAACACCTTTTTTGTTTAACACGTTGCGTTCTTAGAGCAACCACAGCCATGAGACGGACCAAATACCAAAAGTAAGACTAAAAACCAAAAAATTTTGGTATTCTGGGTGTTCAAGCGCAGTGGTAGAACACCAAATTTGGTGAAGCGTAACTTATACACACGCCCGATGTCAGACGGAAATTATATTCACGTTTGTTGATTAGGCGGCTTTATATTATGCGTTTGAGTGAAACGTAGGTATAATGCGCGTTTGATTGAGGCGTAGGTATAATTAACGCCGGATATGGGACGGGGATGGAAAGTGCCGTCTACAGGGACGGGGATTAAAAGTGCGTCCCATTCATACGGAGATATAAAGTGCGTATGTTTCGGGCGTTAATGGCTTATGCGTCTGGGTGAGACGTTTATACAAGATGCGTTTGATTGGGGCGTTTATAGAAGGAGCGTCTGAATGGGGCGTGCATTGAAGAAGCGTCTGTGTGGGGCGTGCATGAAAGAGGCGTCTGGTTGGGACGTTTTTAATAAGTGCGTCTGGTTAGGACGTTGTTAATAAGTGCGTCTAGTTGGGACGTTGTTAATAAGTGCGTTTCGATGGGGCGTGCACAGAAATAGCGTTTGTGTGGGGCGCTTTTAGAAAGAGCGTCTGAATATATACTTCTTTTATCCTCTTCTCCTCCTCTTTTTACATAACCTACGTTTTTACAGAAGAAAAAAAAACGACGAAACCTAAGTAAAAATCTAGGGCAATACCTAAATCTCATGTGACGGCCATTTGATTGGGTGCGGAGAAACGAGTTCTTGTGAAAGAAACGACTAATCTTATTCGTTAATCGGGTGCGGGCAAATTTGATTGAAGATTAAAAGTATGGTTTGTTTTGGGGTAATCTGTTTTTGGTTGGATAATTTGATTAAAGATTAAAGTTACGATTAATTAGGCTGTGTTTGGGTGGAATCGGTGGATTGCATGTTGATTTCATTAAGCATACCGTGAGGTTACTGTTTGTTTGATTATGTACTGTTTATTTGATTACTGTTTGTTTGATTACTGTTTGTTTGATTAGTTTGTTTGTTTGATTAGTTATATACTTCCGCATCATCATCTAATAGCGAAATAACACACTGTAACATGATTGATAGAATACAATAATTCTAATTTATCACCTGTAGTAGTTCACTCAAATCCATTAAACATGTATTGTTGTTGCTCACACAAGGGGAGATACAAAATTTTAAACAGTTCTGTGATATAGACGGTGTATGTAGTGAGATTCAAACTCGTTTAATGTAATTTTCGTATTTATTTACTTTAAAAAATTTTGATCTTCTATACTGTAAGTAAATAAAAATAATCTTTACTGTAAATTTTTTTGATCTTCTATACTGTAAATTTTGATCTTCTATAATATAGAATAGAACTTCTTATGGATGCTGTAAACTCAGAAAAAACAATTACTAACTTGTATTTATATCGTGCTCAGATGTTGAGCAGAATAACGTCGAGATTTGCACAAGGAAAAAAGATGAATAATAAGAAACGCAAAGGTAAAGGTCCAATGGAGCCTGAAATAGACCCTAATGTTGGAGAACCGTTGCAATCTATCAAACGGTCGGAAAATCAGAAAATCAATTGCAAAATCAGAATTCCAAAATATAACCGTTATCAATTGCAAAATCAGAATTCCAAAATATAACCGTTGGCGCACGTCTGGTTCTACGCCTGGTAAGAGACGCCCGTAATACATGCGCTGCGAACAAACGCTCATAATACGTGCGTCCATCCCAGACGCTCATAAAACATGCGTCTCATACAGACGATCATTCTACGTGCGCCCAATACAGACGGTCGTCATACATGCGCCTAGATCATACGCTCGTAAAACATGCGTCTCTGTGAGACGTTCATAATACATGCGTCTTCGACAGACGGTCATAATACATCCGCCCAGACCGGGCGTTTTTAATAACTGCGCCCAACCCAGGCGTGTTTAATAACTGCGCCTGCTATGGGGCGTAGGTTTTATCTACGTATAGCCCGGCGGTGTTTATAATAACGCTTAACTAATACGCCCACTATACTTTCGTCCCAATATCATACGTTATTTATACGTACGCCCCATGTGAAGCGCTCATTATACTTCCGTCTGAAATCATACGCCCACTATACTTCCGTCCCACTATTGATGTTTTTAGTCTGGGTTGGCGACCACATTTGGTCGCAAACCCTAATAAACCAGACTAAATATGGTTTTAGTCCGTTACATTACGGATGAATTAGGGACCAAATTTGGGTATAGTCCCCAAATTTGGTCACCACTGTGGTTGCTCTTATAAGTACCGAGTACAAATCATTTTGTGCTGCTTCATCATTTACGTGGTTGTTCTTTTAGAGCATCCACAGTGGGCGAGTATAACCAAAAATTTGGGATGAGATCGTAACACAGTGGGACGGAGTAAAGATCAAATCCCAACCAAAGATCAAATTCCAGACCAAATATGGTCGCGACCAAATCCCAAATTCTAATATAGTCGGGCGTAAATTTAAAGTACGCTTGTTGCTGGGCGTAAATTTAAAGTACGCTTGTTAACGGGCGGAGATTTAAATTACGCCCGATGAAAATTCAAATTAAAAAAAAAAAAAAAAAGAATGAGGCGGACTTTTAAAGTCCGTCTGATGAAAGTTACAAAGAATGGGGCGGACTTTTAAAGTCCGCCTGATGAAATTTTAATGGGGCGGACTTTTAAAGTCCGCCTGATGAAATTTACAAAAAATGGGGCGGACTTTTAAAGTCCGCCTGATGAAATTTTACGAAAAAAAAATGAGGCGGACTTTTAAAGTCCGCATGACGAAATTTTAATCATGTACCGTTGCGTCACAACACGGACTAAACCCAAACTTTGATCTTTTTTTTGATCTTTGATCTTTGGTTTTGATCGCACCACTGCAGTTGCTCTTAGTCTTTCAGAGTCTAGAAAGAAAAAGAAGAGAGAGAGAGAGAGAGAGAGATGGAAGATGCGTACGGTATGGGAATGAGATGATGGAATATGAAGGTGAAGAGGGATGGAAGACACCAATAAGAGATGAAAATCAGATCAGGTTGAACTTGAAATGTCCACCGCCACCACCAAAGAAGAATAAACCTATCAACTATGGAGCAAAAAGAGAACCGCCTAAGAATGGTTATTATCAGCCACCTGACCTTGAGCTTCTCTTTGTTACACCACCGCTCTCATCATAAATCAAGAATCAGAGAAACTAGCTGCTTTGGGGCTAGTCCAAGTTACAAACTTAATTAGAAAAGATTTTCTATATATATGTTTGTATACAGATCATCAGATTACAGGCTTTTTGAATACTAGTAGTAGTACTTCTGTTAGGTGAAATTATTTAATATGTGATATGTTTTTATATTTTTGTTGAATGAACCGGTGAAAAGTGATAACTTACAGGGACTAATGAACACACCTTCTTTCATTTTTTTTTTTTTTTTTTTTTTTTTTTTTTTTTAATTTTGGGGTTTATTTTTAAATTTAAACTCTGGTTTTGGGATTTAATTAAGAGATTGGTTTTAGTCATACTGTGTGGTATGAACTAGACTTGGACATGCTCTTATTTTCGGTACGACGGTTATGATCTTCATGATGTAAAGAACAAGTACAGGAATAAAATCAAAGAAATGCAGGGCTCCTGAGTTCAGAAAGTACTACTGTTAGTTGTGTTGACTTGATTTGTTGTTGAATTTACTAAAATTAGTTTATTCAGTTTGTACCAGCAAGTAACAACTAACAAAGATTCTCACCAAAAATAGCAACATACACCGGTCAATAGTCAAACTATCTCCAAGTCAAATTACGCATCTCATGGGCTTTCCATGAAAATCTACCAGGGCTTTCCATGAAAATCTACCAGCCCATAGATAATACTAAATCTTGGGCAAGGAAGGTTGTCCGTTGTTGCATCAAACTAGGTGCTTGTTCTGTTGCCAGTGGACTTTTAGGGATTAAAAATTTGAAGCGTGTAAGATAAAAATCCTCGTTTAATTGGGGGCCTCACACTAGAGGACAAAAAGTGTCATGAAATAGCATTTGGAGGATATTCCTTATCCTAATTTTTTAAAAATGTCAAAACTACCTTTAAATTATTACATATGATTAAATTAATTAAGTGGATTAATATGTTAATTAGTTTAGTTAGATTAAAATCAGATTTGGGGATAATTTTTGGATAAAAGGAGTATTGTGTTTTTGTGTTGTGGAGAAGGAGAAGTTGAGTGAGTTTTTGGGGAAAAGTTAGGGTTATTTGAAATGCGTGATTCTAGTGGAGGAAATGATGTTAGTGAAGCTTCAAACAACAACAATGATTGTGTTGATGACAAGATTGTCTCAACTAATCATATGGATTGGATGTTCGATGAGGAAATGTTGATAGAGGAAGCTATGAACAATGGTGCAAATGAAGATCCCATTGCTCAAAATGAAGGAACCAACACTCAAAATGAGGAACCCCAAGCTCAAAACAATCAGGTAAACATCTTATACCCTTAGATTTGTCTGTTTGTTATTCCAAGTGGTCGAATCATCCACACCATGGAAGAACCCAGTGTAAGGGTCGTCATAGTCGGGGTTGTTAATACCCAAACGACGCTAGAATGTCGTCACTATATTGACACTCCCAATGACGACTAAAACCTGCAACTTTCCCGGGTTATGAAAAATCGTTAGGATGGTGTGATAAACATTGATGACCCTTTTTAACTAGGTCACAAAGGGTCGTTAGTTTTTTTTTTGTTTACAGACAAACGACTCTAAAACCAATACTCTCAGTAAATAAAACACTTAGAGTTGTCATATATGTATTCATAGAAGATGACGACCCTAGCCAGACATTTCAAATTTTGTGTATAGTCGTTCGGTTTCTTAGTTAATATACTAACGACCCTTGCACTGGACTATCATAATTTTTGATTTCATATAATCATTTCATTGAATCGTAAAAACATACATCTGGCATAGCGTTGCATTGAAGAAAATGAAATAAAGTAGATAATAACAGTGCACTTATACATTTAACCATAAATGGCGTAATTATACATAGTGCCATCCAAAATAAAGTAGCAATGGTCGAACTCAAACTTTTTCCCACGAAGCACCTCATATCGCGCATACGCCTTCCCCTTAGTTAGTATTGTTCAAAGATTTTGATAAGTTTCACCTCTTGTTTAAATACTTACTCTTATAGCACCCAACATATTGGGCACGGCTTCCCTTACGGCCTTCAATTCTCTTTTGAAAGCATCACATTCCAATTTTATCTCCTCGAACCGTTCCTTGACGAGTTTCAAAGACCTTGAGTTACAATTTCCGTCCAACGCCACAAAAACGATGAATACGCGGTTCCATCAAGCATCCGATATTTCATCAATGTCTTTGTCTAGACTTTCAAAGTGGTTTGTGACTATCAACCAAGCTCTCGTAATGGCACAATTCTCTTCGGAAGTGTAGGGAGTAGTCATCTTGAAGATATCTTCTTTTTTCCTTTTGAATGTTAAATCTATGATAAAGGTTGTGAATGTTGAGAATTATGGTTTGGGTGAGGAAGAGGTGATATATGGGTCTCTATTTATAGACTTGAATCACCCAACTGTCATTTTTTTTTTAATTTTTGTCCGTTGGTCGACTCAACCACATTAGGTGAATTCAAAACACACATTAACTGCTAATATGGTCGTCACCTTATATATAAAAAAATTGACGACCCTTGCAGATACAAAAAAGTCGTCATTTCTTTTGTTTACACACCGGAACGACCCATTAAGAAAACTGGACAGATTGGTGTGTGTTTTTACGTCAAGAGTCGTTAGTATTATTTTAGTATCGTCATTTTTTACCAGTTGAGTCATTCACCTGCTATAACGCCCATGACGACCTATCCCTGGTACACATTTGACATCTCCTCACTCCCTATTTGGTCATCAATCTGCTAAAATAGTAAGTGACGACCCTAGTAAATGTAAGAATTTCCAGTTTTCAAGGCTTTGGAGTTGTTGGTCTCCAAGTTCCATGTATGACGACTCTAGCCTTGGCAAGGTTACTTAAGATAGCAGTCGCCATTGTTTTATTGTACATATTGACGACCTTCTAATGAATGTTTTGTGCTTTGTTGCAGTTGGTGGTGCAACCAAGCTCCCAGCCAGAACCAGTCAATATAATGGGTCCGGACACCTCCCAACACTATATAAATGATTTGATACATTTCCCTTAACCGTTTAGTTATATTTAATTTAGCATTTTTTAGTTAGTGATCTCATGGACGTGTAATTTTTTTGTTGAATGTAGACATGGAGAGACAAGGCTGAGGCCAAGGAATGGCTTATCACAAAGGCAAAAGAGATGATGTGCGTTGTTGTTCAAAGCAGACACGTCGATTGTAAGAAGATGGAGATGGTATGCGAGAGGGCGGGGAAAAAGGGAGAAAGTCATAAAGGTAAGAATTACAAATATGAGAAGAAGACGACTAGGGTTTACAAAACAACATCGAAGAAGTGTAAATGTCCGTTCAGGATTTATTTCAAAAGGCATCATGAAACTGATCGATGGAGATTGGATAGTATTCCTGACGCCCGTCACAACCATCCTCCACCTAAAAGTTTATATGGACACCCTGCATATGCCCGATTGAAACCGCATCAAATGGAGAAGGTCCGTAAGATGAAGGGATGTATGCCTCTTAAGATCCTAAATGTGATAAGGAAGGAAGATAAGGATAACTTGTCTACCATTTCCACAATCTACGCTGCCAAAGCAACGATCAAGAAAACCGAATGGAATGGTAGATTAATTATGCAACAGTCTGAGTGGTTGGAAGAAACACTTAACTACGCCATGCAAACCAGGGTGGGTACGGACAATAAGGTGACTCATATTTTTCTTACCCATCCTAGGATGGTGGATTTGGCTCAGTGTTTTTACCAGGTTTTGTTCCTAGATTGCACCTACAAGACAAACAGGTATTATAACATGCCGATGTTGAACGTGGTCAGTCATACTTCGGATAAACAATCATTCACCGTGGCATGGTGCTTTATGGAAAAAGAAGAAATAAAGGATTATGTTTGGGCGTTGGAGCAAGTGAGGTTGATTTACCGTGGTGAAGAGACACCGCAGGTTATATTTATGGATCGAGATTATGCAGTTATGAGTGTCGTCCGTCAAGTTTTTCCACTAGCTCAACATTTTCTTTGTACGTGGCACATCCAAAACAATCTTTTATCTAATTGCAAGAATCAAATACAAAAGATCCATACTAAGAAGGGTAATCAACGTTCGAATGAGGAAGACGAGCATCTAAGTAAACTTTCCAAAAAGGAGCGAGCGGAAGAGAGAAGAAAAGAAAAGGAAAAATATGACGAAGAGGGGGACCTATGAAAGGATTTCTGCAGGGATTGAGACTATTTGGTTCATTCGAAGACATAGGTCAAGTATTATGCTAACTTGCATAAGTTTATTGATGATTGGAGCACGGAACATAAGAAGGCGGTATACTATTGCCTAGATACTTGGTTGAATCCTTGGAAGCAGAAGTTTGTTTATGCATGGACCAATAGATACAAGCACTTCAAAAATGAGTCTACAAGTATTGCAGAGCAGTCTCATGGACGTTTGAATTTTTTTTTGGAAGAGAATAATGGTGGGATAGTTACGGTACAAGAAGATATTCACGAGCACGCAGAGAATGATCTAAGCAAAATAGTGGCTCAAATGGAGATAAGTAAAGACCGTTTTCAAATGCAATTCATAGAAGACCAAGATTTCCTAAGGGGGTAGCACACCAAGTATCATGGTGGGCGATAGAGCATATGATGGAAGAATTTGGAGACTTGGAGATATCGATCCATTCTGGAAGCAACTATCATTCGACCCAAATCCCACAGGTGACGCTGAGCAAGAATTTGGAGACTTGGAGATTGGCAAGTACATTAATGAAAAATACCAAAAAATGAATTGTGCAGGAAGACAAATATTGGTTTCTAATTTGTGGCCGGCTGCCCGTAAGAGTTTGGGAGTATAAGAAGAGCCAATCAAACAAAAACCACCGGGTAGACCAACAACTAAAAAGTCGTTTAGAGAAATAGTGAATGGGGACAAGAACTGCACAAGTGACCCATCACGTCATGAGTATGTCCAAGCTGAATATACGGAGTATGAGAACTCATTTCTTCCCAAGAAAAGGGGTCAGAGCAAAAAAACAAGTAGTCAACCAAAGTCATATACAAGCCAATGAAAAGGTGGATATGGATGTTGTTGAGTATACGGTTGGTATCCAACAAAGCCAAACGAGCGGAATGGTGACAATTAAAGGAATGGAGGGTTATCCGTGCACTCCTAGAGATTCCCAAGGAAGGTCACATCGTGTTGCTTACACTTTGTATAAAGAGTATACCGATCAACTTCCCTACGTCATCTTGGACCACCTTATATCCACCGACGACGTTGACGGAGATAGAAATTGTGGCTACCATGTTGCAACGGAACAGTTAGGGCACTTCGATGAAGCGGACAATCTAAAACTCACCCAAATCGAATTTGCAAGGAAAAAAATGGCCGCTAAATTAGTTGAGGACAAGCAATTCTATTTAAAAATGATCATGGAAGGAGATCAAAAGAGAAAGAAATGGAGTTCAAGGAGTTGGTTTCCAACGTGAAATGGCGAAAGGGGTCGAAGACGGCCGGTTAAAAGTTTTGGATGCAAATGCCTTTCGGTGCCCAACTTTTAGCGGACATATTCAGTTGTGTGGTTCATGTATTCAGCAAAGGGTTCTCTGGAGGCTCTTGTACATATGTACCCTCAAGAACTAGATGTGTGCCGGCGCTAAAGAAAATAAGAATTGTAATGGCACATGTAAACATGAACCATTACATAGGTTTGAAGATAACTGATGAATATCCTTTGCCACAGGTGGGCTATGGTGACTGGGGATAGTTCACTAAGGAGTGGACAAACCTGTACGAGTACGGCATGAACTTGTGGAATGCTTTGGACCTAATGCCGGATTCCGTTGACATGGGTGATGGTGGTATGAATGATTGAAAGATGGTTTAATTGTTTGAACATGTTTATTTTGGGGATTGTATTTTGAAATATACTCTTAAAAGATGGTTGTTTAATGCTTAGTTCATACTCTTAGTGAATACCATGTGTTTTATATTGATTTTTACTGTATTTAGATCAACAGTCGTTACGTTGTAACGGCTAAACATAAACGACCCTTCAACTAGTAACCCTAAACCGGTACGACTCTAATGGTCCATATCTGTTGGTCTCCTGGATGTTTTTGACACTTGAAGTCGTCAGCATAATAATCTTACTAAATAACGACCAAAATCACAAACATTTTTCTGATCTAGAGTCGTCAATATGATAAGCCTAAACCGGTATGACTCTAATGGTCCATATTTGTTGGTCTCCTGGATGTTTTTGACACTTGGAGTCGTCAACCTGATAATGTAACTTAATAACGACTCTTCCATGATTTGTCTTCAAAGGCTATTTCTGAGTACACTTTTCCCAAAAAAAAGAGCCGTTGGGATGTTATTTATATAAAGACTCCATCATCAACTAGCAAATACACCCGAAAACAATCAAAGTAAATCATTTTTCCAATGTCAAGACCATCATCAGTTAACAATTCAATTGAATCCATACTTAGAAGATGCAAGAGACCAACCAAATCAATATTGGCAATGGAAGAAGAAATACGCAAAAGAAGCATGCGACCTACTAAAAAACCATTCACTGGATCATCATATACTACGAAGGAAGAAGAAAAGATGTGTGAGGCCAAAAAACGGGGCGAAGAACAATTCCATGTACGAGAAGTATTCAAGCAAGTCGAGGAAGAGACTGAATGGGTTAAAAGTTATTATAACATCAAAGATCTTCCCAAAGAACATCAACAAGTTGATGTGAGTCCTTTCGTTAATTTCAAGAAGAAAGAACACTTTAATTATGAACCTTCCCACAATCACGTTATCGAATTGTGCACCAAGTACAACGAGTTTCTCGCGAGGCACAAATGGGATAGACGTGATGCCCAGGCCGCTTATACCAAATGGAGAGGAGAACCGTTTTATCACATCGAAGCTGCAATGGTCGTTCATTCTCTCACCAGGAAAATAAATAACATGTAATTTGTTGTGGATTTATGTTGAAGTTGATGTATTGTAGTTTCAACTAAATGGAGTTTCTGCAGTTAAATTTTTTTCTCATAAGAGTCGTCACATTGTGTATATATAGCTTAACGATTCTAGTTGTGGATTTCAAAAAATCCGACCGTTGAGGTTTTCTTCTATAAAATACAACCCCCTACTCTTGATAAAACTGCCTAAAACATTTCAGTTTCTACCAAAATACTTAAACCTTTAGTAGAAATGTCGGAATGGGAACCGTTTGAAGATTTATGTCTCGTTAAATCGTTTGCTAATACGTTTCGTGAACGTCCTAATGAAATCTATTCCATGTTTTGGAAGAGAGTTAAAGAGTTCTTTAACTGGCGAACCGGGAATCCCAATAGCCGCAAGTGGAGAGACTTGGCTTTTTGATTTAACTACATGAAAATTTCAATGCGAGAGTATGTTAAAGTAAGAAATATGGTGTACGCACATCATCCACGAGCTCCTCTTACGGAAAAAGTAAGTAATCCGTTATTGTTCTTCGTAAATAGTTCACATCCTTAATAGTTGGCATACTAAAGTTTAAGAATTTCAGCTGGAACGTTTCAATGGGCTATGGAGAATTCGTAACGGGGAAACTATGTTCATTCACCACAAAGAATATACCATGTTGTACCTACATGCCAGGAGGTTCATCGACGAACATTTGATGTATCAAATTTAAGGATATCCATATTGACTCTTATGTAGTACGAGATTGATGTAATGTTATTTTCTTAGTGAAATCAAAGTACATTCTCGTTGAAGTAGTAATATTTCAAATTTGGGTCGCTACTCTGCTATATGATCAACATAACGACTTCTTTATTTTCAACAAGGGTCGTTATTTGGTTCCTTGTAACATACAACGACCCTACCTACCTAAAAATGGTGTTCTCTGGATTTAATGCATATAAAAAGTCGTTACTGTTTAATATGTTCAATCCAACGACTCCAATTTTGAAATTTAAGAAATACTGGAGGTTTTGTAACTATTAGTGTCGTCATTGGTTTACACATAAAAACTAACGACTAAATATAGGAAAATACAAGTCCACTCTTTGTATTTATTTTTGTAGAGGTCGTTAGTGTTATATTGATAACAAGTAACGACCAAAATCACCAACTTTAAATTAACTTAGAGGCGTTAATAGGATATCCCTATTACACGACGACTCTAAAGGTCCATATTTGTTGGTCTCCTGGATGATTTTGGCACTTGGAGTCGTCAACCTTGTAATCATCCAAAAAAACGACCAAAATCCATAGCTTTTTAGTAAGTTAAAGTCGTTAATAGAATACCCATATTCCTGGACGACTCTATTTTTGACAAAATTTTTTAAGTTCCTCAGTAAATTATAGAGAGAGTCGTTAATTTGTTATATTAATTGTTGGATGACTGTTGTTCTTTTTCAGCTAAAAGGTTTGAAGTCGTCATCGTTTAATATGATAAGATGACAATCATTATGCTGGGATATTTTTTTGGAGATATATTGTTTGATAACAATAACATTAAATTTTTAAAACAAACTACTAACATATTAAAAAAAACGACAATGTTTTAACAAACCATTTGATGTAGCAGTAGATAGTTGTATCAAACAATAACCAAACAAACAAACATAAGTTCAAGGTTCATAATTAAAAACAGATCCTCACACAAGAGTACGGCCTCCACCTACGCCTCGACCGCCACCACGCCCTCGACCTCCACCTCGGCCTCGACCTTGACTTGCACTTGGTTCACCAGCTGTTGTCCGGATTCTCTTACGACGGCCTTGGCTTGTACTTGCTTCACGTCTTCTATTTCCTCCGAGATTTCCTCACCTTGGCTTCCTCCATATTGTTTTGCTTCACCCGTTTGGCACATTCTTGTCTCATTTTTTCTTGAGTTCTCATGGGCCTCTTACTTTGCTTAGCCAGATCAGCAAACATTTTCTTTGCTTGTGGATTTTCAATGTGGCTGCAATAATCAGCGTACTTACAATGTTGCTCAGGTTCTACCACTTCTCCTTTGTCGACCGTGCAACAAAATGCCTTGATAAGAATCTTATTTCGATCCCTCTATTTGAATTAAAACACCAATTCATATTAAATAAGTTATATTTGTATGTTTATGAAAAACACAATACCAAAAATAAATACTAACCACAAGCTTAAGAATGGTGGAATCATCTCTAGTGTCAGATCTAGAAGCCGATGAAGATGCCTTGTTACTCCTTCGAGTGCCAAGAGCATCTATCTGGATGACCCGAGGGTTAGAGAATTGTTCATACCTTTCCAAGTAATTATCTGTGGACTCATGAAATTCATTCACATGCTCCCAAAAATAGACGTCTATCTTGCTATCATGCTTGTGCCTATCATCCCAATGCTTGGTCTTAGGTTCAGGTTCGTAAGCCACCACTAATGACGAGTCGCCAGACCGACATTTTTTCAAATTGTGGTTGAAATGCGATTCATAATCCAGTGCGGGTGAATCTTGAATATACCCAAGTTGACGCATGATTCTCATCGAATTATACATTGAAAATCCATAAGGGTAAAACAAAGGGCCGCTGTAATACACGACATCTTCAATTGCGCTCACCCTATCATTCTTATAAGGATTAAAGATTACCTCTTTAGCAGTGATGTTGTCCAGTTTTTGGCGCATTTCTAAGAACGCATCCTTTTGGTCCTTGTACTGACAGACACTGAACAAGTATCAAGTCCCTCTTGGTTTAGTTTTGTTCCATTCTGGGTTGATTTTTACTTCGGGATTGTCTTTGAACAATGAAGGGAAGCGATCGTAAATCCATACCTACATTGACAACAAATAAAATCAAATAAAACATTCTGATTGGTATAAAAATATTCAAAGTACAAAAAAGCATAAATAGAGGAGACAACTTGGTTCAATCAATAAAACATTACCTGGAGTAGAGCCGTATTGCCATGAACTTGAGAAGATCGTAACCGAGATGCATTTGATAACTGACAATTCAGATGTGCTACCATGGCAATCCCCCAAGAGTACTTTTTCACATCTTCCAAAGGATCCAAAAGTTGAAGAAGGTTCACACTCACCCGGTTACCCTTGCTGTCGGGAAATATAACCGACGCAAGGGTGTACAGGAAATACCCAGCCGCAGCATAACGACATTCCATATTAGAGAGACCATCAAATTTAATTTTTCTTTGATTAGTGTTCCAACAAACATCTCCCTAATATCAACGAGTTTGAACTCTTTCTTCGGGTATGTCATTCCTATCACGAAACGGCCATATGTCATCTCTTTATCCCAGCCAAACAATTTCTCGGTCAATCCATAAATTTCTTCCCAACTAAGCTTCTTCTTAAACTTGTCATTGGTTGATTTTCCTTCGACCGGGAGACCTAATATCTGATCTGCATCATCGGGTGTCAATGCCATATCACCAAAGGGTAATTGGAATGTATGGGTTTCGCCGTAGAACCTCTCACAGAAACTTGACAATGCAACCTTGTCATATCCAACCACGGAGTTCACAACAGCAGCATACAGAGTAAAGTTTTCAATAATATCTTTCACTCTTTGACATTCATCCTTTAGATCCCACATGGACATTTTCACATAAGAAGATTGCCGCCTGAAGAGACGAACGGAATTCTTATGATCCTACAAAGGAATAATAAAGTATTAAAGTAAGTACTAAAAGAAAATAAAGTTAAAATCAACAAATCAAATATAAAAACAAAGTTAAGATTGTTACGATTGTTTCGTAGATGGTACGAGCCCACATTCTGGGATATCCAAATAAAACTTTGCAGCCATCTCTGGGTTCTCCTCTGGCTTTACCACTAGAAATACGTGTAAGCAACAAATGTTCGTCGGGATTGTGACTCGCGCTCTCTGCAACTGGCTTTCCATCCTTCCGTCTCGACTGTTTCACCTGCTCTTCCTCTTTCTCCTCATCAGCATCCTCATCATCACCACCACCACCACCACCCTTACCATTGTTACCATCATTACCTTCATTATCCTCCTCCTCATCATCATCATCACCACCAACACCATTACCGCCACCATTTCCATTATCACCACTATTACCACCACCATTTCCATCATCACCATCATTACCACCATTGCCATCAACATTAATCTCTTTTTGTTCTAGAACTTCATCATCATCCTCCTCTTCTGCATCGGTCCCGGTAACAGATAAAACAGGGGTGGAAGAATCAGACGAATCATTACCTGGGTCTCTTGGTTCGTTGATAGACAATGGTACATCATCCGGCTTTTTTCCTCGGAATGGACCGACATTCAAGTATCTGGTGTGTACGGGAGGTTTAGAGGGAGGAGTAGGCATGTGTTTCTTGTCTTTCTTTGGTATGGAAGGAGGAGTGGGTATATATCAGAACAAGGGTCGTCACAATATTCATTAAAAACAAAACGACTCTCATATAGTACATGACGACTCTAAGAACAGAAGACGACGACCCTGTGTAAAACATTGACGACTCTGTGTGATATAAGTGACGACCCTATCAATATTTTGGATAGAGAGTATGATTGTTTTCAACATCGGGTCGTCATATAGTTACTATATAGAGGTAATGACTCTAATCTAGGGCAAAACTGTACAATGACGACCTAAATAGATATATTGACGACTCTTCCAATATTTGGGACAGAGAGACGGTTCGTATTTCAATTGGGATCGTTATCATACACAAAAGGGTCGTCAACATATTCAAATCTAGAACAAAAAATTTGCAGTAGAAAATTTAGAATCGTTAACTTAAACATCAAACAGACTAACGATTTTTCATAGATTATACATGCATGAATAGAGTCGTTAAGTAATAGGAAAACACAGACTGACGACCCTATCACTGAAACTGAAAAAATGATTCCAAAAATCAATCAAACAATCAAAACAAGACAACTAATCGAAACAAAGGTGGGTTATAGTTTACTTACTTTCTAATCGGCGCCATTTGTTCTTCTAATTCTTCCCGGCTTGATATTGTAACCTCGGTTTTAAGATTAATCTTCAATTTGGGTATATCTACGGTTAGCAAACTTTCCTTTGTATTCATTCGTTCAAGCCATGTTTGTAGAGGAAGTTAATAATCGATTAAAGTTTTTCGTAACGATTACGACGATGAATCGACGAAGAAAAAAATATTTGGTCGTCAATGGAGGAGAAGACGAACCGTGGAGGGAGAGGAGGGGGAGGAGAAGAGTTTCTGATTTTGATACAATTGGGGGCCAATGTTTAGTGTTAATAGGTTTTTAAGTGGGAAGGGTAAGATAGTATTTTCTCCCTATTTTTTTTGACTCCCTTTATAATTTATGGTGTGGGTATAAATTGGTCAGGGCCCCAATTGTTTTTTGGGGCCCCCAATTAAACGAGGATAAAAATAGGCAATAAAAACATGAATAAATTTATTGTAATAGTATCTCAGACATATAATTGTTATTAGTAAAGCTTTGAATTGATATTAAATAATTTTTATCATTGAATTATGTTTTTGTCTATAAACTCAAGTTGTTCACCCCGCTGTAACTATTCTGCATGTTCAAAATATCATAGCTCAAAAATTAAAAAAATATTACTCGCTAAACAAAATAAGATTTTTATACATTAAAAAGAAAAAAAATTAATTTACAATTTTAATTTAATAATTATAGCATTTTTCAACTGTTCTTGTAAACTGCAAAAATTCGTCTCTGGAAAGCTCGCAACGCTATAGCTTTTAATGGTAAAACTTTCAAACTCCATGAAATCATTCGCAAAATCAAAATTGATGCTTTTAACTGGTATAAAAGCCTTGCTTGAAGGAAACTATCACATCTAGTGTAATTTTGGGTTGGGAACAATTCTTTTTAAACCCACATTGAGTTAGCTTTTGGTGTTGGGTTGTTGTCTTTTTTTTGGTTCCTCAGTTTGTTTTCAGTTTGTAAGGGTTTGATTTTCTTTATCTAGCCTCCTTGGCTAGTTGGTTTTTTGTATTCTTTGATTCTTTTAATACATCGTTTTTTCTTTCACGAGCAAAAAAAAAAAAAAAAAAAGACAAAAAACTTCTTTCCCTTTTCCTTTCTGCCTTTTTGCCTTTAGTTCACTTGCCTTCTACATTCATTTCATAGGAAACGAACACATTGTAGTCGCCTACTTATGCCTTGCGCTTTTGCAACCCTTCCATTCATGAAAATGACGGGAAGTTGAAGGAAAAAAATTATTTTAACAAAGTAACCAATAATTTCTGAACTGATTATATATGCTCAGCTCACTGACAAAGAAAGTCATTATGTATAATTCTCATTCCCATAATCAATTCTGAGTCCATCACCAGCTTCAACAACTTGCTTTCTTCAAACCTCATACAACTGATATGTTATCATGTAATAATGAACACCAAGATTTATCCTACGTAATAAAGGGGATAAAAAGGAAGAAATGATATCATAATATCAAGGGATACACAATTAAGGTACACGTAGAATTTGCTGTTATGTGTAGTTTCAAACACCAAGATTTGCTATCATGTAATAAGGAACTGAGATTTATCCTACTTAATAAAAGAAGGAAAAAAAAGAAGAAGAAATGAGATCATAAAATCAAGGGACACACAATTAAGGTACACATAGAATTTGCCGTTATATGCAGTTTCGGAGAGCGGTTCACCCCATCCAGTACACATACAATAAACATGAATCATCCCATCCATTACACATACAATAAACCTGCATCGTAACCTGAAGTTACATAACAAAAGATTTCCTGTTACATAACAAAAGATTTCCTTTTCTGTACCTATCACTTCTACAAAAATGAAACAGCAGTAGAGGAGAACCCCAATATCTTAAATATACATATCAAAGTTAACTTGGTGGTTGCAATTTTGCGGATACCCACAGATGAAACAAAATGTATGCATGGAAAGAATACATGGAAACACTAAGTAAGATAACCTATTAAGAATGCACCAAACTTTGGAAATCGTAATTGGGAATATCTGCAACAATTCTTAAGGCCATGGAGTAAAAAGTTGATACCCGACCCTGGAAAAGGTATTGATTTCACTTGTAGAATCATACCAACTGATGATGTAGAGAAACGGACAAAGAAACACACATTACAGGCTATCAATCAGCAGACATATAAGACTAACACTCCATAATCAACATCGATTAGCATAACTATATCCCAAAAATAACCCGATTTTCAAATTTACTGTAACTCCTGTTTAATCATATTTATCGATGCCCAAAAATAGCAACAACCTGACCTCCCACTTACACTCCATCATCAACATCGATGGCTACCGCTACTTGATTATACAATATGTACCAAAGAGAAACGTGTCAGAACTGAATAAAGTGTGATGTACCCGTGAGATAAACCACATAGTATATCATTGATCAATTGGGTATACCAAAAAATTGAAGGAAAAAAAACTCAGAAATAATAATTATAAAAATCTTACCCGGTATAAAACCCTAGGTTTTCACAAATAACTTCTACTTTGGGTTCTTTGATCTAATATAGATTTTGTAAAACCTCATAGTCTTCGTTCTCTACTGCAATAGTATCAGAACACATAACTAAGAAAAACAAACTGATCATATAAACTAAATAATTTTACCTGTAACTGATTTTGTATGGATCATACGATATGTTCTTTGTACCTGATGAATGATTCGTGTGGAAGAACTTCTCATTACCTGTTAACAAATCAATTAAATTGTGAGACAACATCAGAAAATAACCTGTGAATCGGTAACATACGATGGGAAATAAAAATATCAAAAGAGAACTGGAGAGAAAATAAAAATAGCAAAAGAAAACTGGAGACAAAACCATCAATACGAATGTTAGGGTTGCGAAGATTGGAGTTTTAATATACTTCTACGCAGGAAAAAAATCCTCGGTGGTGTTATGTACGAAATATTGGTGGTGTGAAAAAATCGGAGGTTTGTGTTAGTCTAAATACTTTTGATGGGGCCAGAAACTCTAAGAAGAGAGTTTGATTCAGCTTTTAATCACAACACACGAAATTCACCTGAAATCATATAATTAATATCTAAGAATGAATAATTTCATCGAGGTGGTAGATGATAAGCTTGTGAGATTGCGAAATAGTTAAAATCATTGAGGTGTACGTGCAAATGAATGTTTAAATCCGCATTCTCCACATGAGAAGACGTGCGTGATTTCATTGGAGCTATTGGATTTTAAATGATTTCATTTAAAAAGCATTCATACATTTTAGATTTCTTCAACTGTGAGCGGCTTTTCATAATTTCATTTGTGATTGTGAATAAATATGGCTTTGCCATGAAGCATGAACACACGTGAAATCCCGGCAGATACTTGTTTGAACAACGCCCTATATATATATGGCTCATTAACCGTAGTTGCTACCGACTCTTTCTGTTTGCCGATTAAGTAAAGGTTTTTTTTTGTTTTGTTTTTTTTGAGAAGACAAAAGCTGCCGGGGCGACGGGTAATTAGTTCACCTTATCACTAAACACTGGGCGGTTGACTTTTTTTTTTTATCTTTCTATGTGAGGCTGTGAAAAGTTTCTAAGAAAAAATTATACTTCCACATTGGATTTTAATTGTCTAGGTATGTAAAACTCCAATTCTAAGATTTTTTCTTTTTATTTTATTTTAATACAGTATATCTTTATTTATTACGTATGGGTATCAGTTTTTCCCTCTGTATATTGGACGAATAGAGCAGATGGATTTGCGTCCGGCTAAATTTTACTTACATCCAATAGACAATTACAACTGGATCGATGATTCGTGCACGATCGGTAAGTATTCTACCTAACAACGTGTTCGGTTCAGAAAATTCAACCCCTAGGAATTCAATTCCGAGGGAATCCTCCATATTGCCCAAACCGAACATGGTTGTTGAATCCAGAATCGGATTCTCACATAATCCAATTACCCCCAAAAGTCCATTTTCAATTCCATTGGTTTGTGAGTGGAAAGTAATTGATTTCTGACGGAATCGAGAATAATTAACTTAAAATATCAAAATTGTCCCTCGTAATAACACTGTTGATCGTCACAGTGTTACAGTGCATACAAAGAAGAAGTAAACGACAGTTGGTGTATGGTCTGAAAGGGTGGTGGTGCTGGCGGTGTTGGAAGGTGATGGTGGTTGTTGATGGTGGTGGTTCTGGTGGTTAATGGTGGCCAATGGTGGTGGTGGTTGATGGTGGTGATGGTGATGGTGGTGGTGTTTTCTTCTTTACATTTTGATGTTTCAAGAATTGACTTTGATAGGAGCAACTTTATCTTATTTATAAGTAGATTTTGATCTAAATCATTCGATTGTAACTGTGACTGTGGAGATGATGATGAGTTTGAAAAAACAGGCGTTAAAGTGATTTGCTGAATTTGGATTACTATGTAATTCAATAATCTCAACCAAACATGATTCTTTTTTATTAAGGAATCCAAACCTTGGAATTCAATTCTAGGAAAAGGATTACCCAGTAATTGAATTCCTTGGACTTTAAAACCTTGAAACGAATGCGTTGTAAATGTAAAAGCTCGGTCACTAGGACCAAATCTACACCAATAACCTTTTTGATTGTCAATTGACACCACGTTAGTCCTTCTACTATTGAGTTCCTTGACTTGCACCTTAGATTCCTATCCAACAAAATATAAAATAAATTCATTGGTTATCTTGTTGAGTTCCTTTCCTTGCACCCTACCTTCGTATCCAGCAAAATATAAAATAAATTCATTGGTTATCTTAAAATCGTTTCTAATATAATGTGTGGGTGTACAACTATTAAATTCATTGATTATCTCTATGGTGGGTTTGGATATAGAATTTTGAAGGTGAGATTTATGGGTCCATGGGATTTGGTGGAATTACGTTTCCTTCTGTACGTTTGGTTGCTCAAATCCCTGGAATCATGTTTCCTACAGGATTCAGTTTTCCAGCAAATCCTCCATATGGATTCCCATCCCTCCTCCCTAAGATTTGCTGGGAAACTTATCAAGGGATTTATGGACCCATTTTTTTTGAACTCTAAATCTCATATATATACAATTTTATGATTGTGAAGATAATACCGAACAGAAAATGCGGGGGTCTAACAACCACACCTAACAATTCGTTTGGTAATCTAAGAGGACTTACTCCAATATACTTTCTAGAGAATCAACTAGACAGTCAGACTCAATATAGAGTAAAGTATATCAAAGAGCTTAATATCTCTAACTCTTAACTCAATCCGTAATCAACAAATAGAAATCTGCGAGACCGATTGAATATAAGAGGAGTCACTTGAACGGTACCAAAGACCAATATTCAAGTGTCAATCAATGTAAATCAACAACCAAAGGTTGGATATTCTGATTGATTGATCTAAAAAAAATAACGAAAACCTGTGATATTTCAATTAAATAACAAAATATAATGCAAAGGAATAACACAGACACCAGAATTTTGTTAACGAGGAAACGCAAATGCAGAAAAACCCCGGGACCTAGTCCAGATTTGAACACCATACTGTATTAAGCCGCTACAGACTCTAGCCTACTACCAATTAACTTTGGACTGGACTGTAGTTGAACCATAATCAATCTCACACTGATTCAAGGTGCAGTTGTGTTCCTTACATCTCTGATCCCAGCAACATACTACGCACTTTATTCCCTTAGTTGATCTTACCCATAACCAAGAGTTGCTACGACCCAAAGTCGAAGACTTGATAAACAAATTTGTCTCACACAGAAAAGTCTATAGATTGAATAAATATGTCTCCCACAGAAATACCCAAGAGTTTTTGTTCCGTCTTTTGATAAATCAAGGTGAACAAGAATCAACTGAAAAACAAGTCTTATATTCCCGAAGAACAACCTAGTATTATCAATCACCTCACAATAATCTTAATCGACTAGCGAAACAAGATATTGTGGAATCACAAACGATGAGACGAAGATGTTTGTGATTACTTTTATCTTGCCTATCGGAGAAATTAATCTCGAGTCAATTATTTCAATTGTACTCAATACGATAGAATCGGGCAAGACCAGAACACACAACTACAAAGAAAATAGTTGGGTATGGCTTCACAATCCCAATATAGTCTTTGAAGTCGTTAACCTACAGGGTCTCGATAGAAACCTAAGGTTAAAGGAGAATCGACTCTAGTTTATGCAACTAGTAACACACATGAGGTGTGGGGATTAGGTTTCTCAGTTGCTAGAGTTCTCCTTTATATAGTTTTCAAATCAGGGTTTGCAATCCAAGTTACCTTGGTAAAAAAAAATTCAGTATTCATCGTTAGATGAAAAACCTGATTCAACCAAGCTAATATCTTTCAACCGTTAGATCGAACTTAGCTTGTTACACACAAATGAAATGTACCCTCATTTAGGTTTATGTAACCGTACCTAAACGTGTACACCATGTTGGTTCACAAATAGTTAACCGAGGTTAGCCATATGATTACTCTCATATCAACCTTATTCATCTTAACCATAACTAGTTCAAATGACTCAAATGAAACTAGTTAAAGAGCTGTTCAATTGCTATATTCTCATAGAATTACACAAGAACACAATTGAAGCAAAGTCGGTTTGATTCACTCGAATCAATACATGAACATTATAGCCACGGTTTGAAAAGATTGCATTCCTTATTTTATAAATGTTTAGGTTCATGTATACAACATTTTAGAAAGTAATCACTTAAGTATGCGTACGGATATGCGTACTTAAGTAACCGGATTTGAGTTTGTTTTGGTTTTCAAACCCAGCAGAAATTCACGGACGTGAACTTTCCGCTAGTATGCGTACGGGTACGCATACTTTGGTAACTGGTTTGAGTTGGTTTTGATTTCCAAACTCAGCAGAAACTCACGGACGTGAACATCCGCCAGTATGCGTACGGGTACGCATACTTAGACAGTCTCCATCAACCATTTAGTACACACACAAGTATGTATACATTTAGTTCCCGGTTTTGGACTTATACACAAATGTGCAGAAACACTGCTTATATCCAAAGATGGTTACATGATTCTAACCTCTTTATTTCAATCATTGAAACATTTTTAGAGGATCGTTTTCACACACTATTAGCATCAAAGCAATCAAGATATTTAAATAATCATTATCGAAACATTCAATGTCTATACCAAATGATTGTATCACACAAACTATCTAATATGTTACTCGGAAATTTTCACATGATATAAGATGAACTTGGTCGAAGTCAAAGCTTGCCAACACATATTTCGAGAATATATAAGCGAGTTAAACTCAGCTCGAAATCTCAAATGTGTATATAGAAAACTATATCGTAATACGACTTATGTCTCAATATAGGAGATAGAGTAGAAATAGACTTTTCCAAGTGATATATGAGTTCAAGTCTCCACATACCTTTTGTCGATGAAGTCCATAAGATCCCCTTAGTAGTGTTTCGTCTTCAAATGATGAACGTCGTGAAAACTAAGCTCAACTACACAATCTGTGCCCTAGTCCGAGACAACTATAAATCAAGACTTAAAATTTTGATCACTAACATTGACAAACATGCTTGAGATAGAAATGCGTGCGAGTTCGACTAAGCAATGCTCTAACAATCTCCCCCTTTGTCAATTTTAGTGACAAAACTATCAACACATATGGATTACAAAATAAATAAAAATTTGTAGCTTCTCATCCAAATGCTTGATCTCCTTGGCATCTTCAACACGACTCGAAAATTTCGTCACTTCCAAGTACTCCATGATCCTAAACGTGTTCAACTCAACATCATAGTTGTTGAAGATCCGTAGCGATAACAATGAGAAAACAAATGCTCTCAATCATCATTATACAGTGTCATAGTATTATTACACTGCATCAAAGTTCAATTGTAATCTTTGACAACAATACTATGGTGATATGTATAACTCCCCCTTAGTCAATACTTCATCTCAACATGAAAACCACTCCCCCTTACATAATGATCCGTAAACCATGTGTATTTGTAGTATGAAACTACACATTAGTTCTCCCCTTTTTTGTCCATATAAATTGGCAAAGGTACGAAAACTTGTGGGATCCTCATGAAATTTTCATAGAGATACTTCATGACCAAAAGAGAATAACATACCAACTAATTTAGATGTAATCATAAATCCGAAGTTAAATGCATTCATCAAGGAGTTTATAAAGATACAAGATAACTCTTATAATATTCCATAGCCGCACTCCTCACAAAAGATTTGGCAATTAAGCACAAGTTCAAAAAGAACTCTCCCCCATAAAATGTCATTCCCGAAAGAACAACAAACACGACCTTGCTTTTACAAGAAAAGAAGGATTTCTTTGGATAAAACCAAATCACATGAAAACATGAATTTGTATCCAAAAAAAAAATTCAATTGAAATAATCACAAGAGAACCCATGGTTAGTTCAATTGGAATACACAACTAAATTAAACACAAAAAGTGATCAATTCAATTGGCCATGCTCAACATAAGAGAAATTACGGAGCAACACAGTATATGCACGATAATTGTGGATCGTAGATCGACCAATACCAAGGATTCATTCTATTTTCCATCACTATTTGCACAATGACATACAATAGACATAATCCTTGTAAACAAAATTTTTATCCTTTCTTCCATCAAATAATGACATAAAAGGCTTTAATTTTGTAAGTCAAAAGTTCATTCTATATTTTATCAGTACTTTCATACCGACATGATAGAGATAACTTTTGAACAAGTATGTGACAGTCACAGGTTCACGGACGTAAATAACACATCCCATTACAATTTGTAATATATAAAATCATAAAGACTAAAATTTCAAAAATCATCTTCTAAAACCTTAGAATTTAAATAAATAAACATAAAAACATGAAGATGAAAACGTTGGACATAGCTATGTGTACTCACAATAACGGCTATTCCAAACCCTAGTTATTCTTCTAAAAACACAAGAAATAAATTCTTACAAGAAGATTTACTAGACAAAACCAAAAACAACTCTAAAATCAAAGAGCAATCACAAGCGATAATCAGAGTTCCGATACGGAAGCTTCACTGGTTCCAAGACCTTCAAGCTTGTGACAGATAGAATTGACAGCATCTTCAGACACGACATTTAGACAATCCTTAAGTCGTGTCTTCATTAGAGAAAGTTCAGAGTTGACCTAAATCAATTCAGTTCTTAACCTATCTATCTCTTTTAGAGTGTTAACAAGCAATAATTTTGCATTGTTAAACTTTTCGATAAAGTTTTGAACAACTTCATTAGAATTCTCTTCATCATCCTCAATATCAGACAAGTTATTAGGAGATAGAGAAGACGTGTCATTAACTTCCACGAGAGTCCCTTTTTCCTTCTCCTCGAGTATGAGACCAAAACCCTTATCAAGAAAACCTCTTGGAAAATAACAAGTTCCTGAAGGTGATGCCATTGTTGACAAAAAGTAGCCTGAAGTATGCGTACTTTTCAACCAGTGGGATTGGTATTTAAATGGTTTCACAGAACCTTGAGATTAGGGTTTCCAAAGTTGGTTTGTGACATGTAACAAGGATACTCGTACGAACACGAGCTTGGCCCATTATTCATAAACAACTCAAGAGGAGAAGTACACAAAAAAAATTACTATACAACAACAATGTCTTCCTCTATGAGAAAATTCACAGATCTTAGCTCAATAAAAATTGTATTCATACAGAAGAACAATTTTTAGATTAAGAGTAACAATTTTGACAAAGCAAAAAGATTTAAGATTAAGAAACCATGATTTGTCAAAAACCAAGTATAAATACTTAGGCCGAAATGTTTATGAATGATCATCCAGCTAAGACGATAAGAGGATAGCATAGAAAATCAGAAAAACATTTTTCCATCAAGTATAACTGAAAAATATATCTCACTTTATCAGGATTTTTATTGAGAGTGAGAACTCAACCTTGTGATTAGTTGACACAAGTATGAGCCTTGATCTCATCAAATGAACGTTGTTTCTGGTTAAATCTCTTTTTCCTGATCTTTGGAGGAAAACCATTATGATGTGAAAAGTTATCATAAGACTTACTATCATCAAAATAATACGCATAGTTTTGATTCTTACCTGAAGAATTTTTCCCAGAGGGAAGTGACATCCTGTCAATAATATTTATATCCTTTAATAAAAAATTCAGGTTGTCATTCATACCTCCATTTTTGCTTCCTTCTTCTGGTACCTTTTTCACATCATGTACAATGTTATCCCCTTTTTGACAGAAGAAAAACCATGAGTTCTTCTTGAATGAAGAACGTTGTGGAGTATGTTTAGTTCTTGAACATTTGAAGAACACCTCGAACTGACTTTCCTGGTGGAATACACAGGGTGAGTACTAAAACCAATTGATTTAGACATACGAATGTCAGTCACACATTTGAGAATTAAATCCAACGTGTGTTTAAGATGAATGATAGAGTTGTCATTCAACCTGGATTTATTCTTTTGTTCAATATGACCTTTTGAATTACAAAAGAGACATACTTTCTGATCACATGAGTGATCAGAGGGAACTGACTCAACACCATCGCTGGGAGTCTTCTTCCTTCCATGTGATATGAACATTCCTTGGTTAGAGGAAGACACATGTACTTCTTTTTCAACATGAAGGGATTTCGATTTTGCTTCTGAAACAAAGATTTTTCCAGTTAAGACAGAAGCAGTTGGTATAGTAGACTCTTTGGAACATTCTTGAATAGAGAGTTTACTCAAAAGAAGTTCAGTTTCCAAAGTATCATTTTTGAGTTTTCCCTCATGCAAGGTCCGTGAAGGACCGACAAAGGCGTTTTCCTCACGAAGAATTTTTAGAAGAGAGTCACGTTCATTTACCATACCAATAAGAATATTGACTTTGTGCTTCAACCGATTGACATTATCAGCCTAGATCCTATCAAGTTTTAAAATCACTGCACTCTCTTTGGATGCATTCCTTTCAACTTCAGATTCAGACTTGTCAGTAAGGTAGTCAAACAAACACTTGTCAATGTACGTCTATTTCCTTGGAACACAAGGTTCTTCTATATTTGAGATTGACAAATCTTTCTATTTAATAGACTTTATAGAAACAAAGCTTTTATTTCTGACGATTCGTTTATCAGAGACAATATCGTCCATCTTCAGATTGCTATAAACACATACTTATGAGGTCTTTAATGTGTTTTCCTGCTCTGATACCAATTGAAAATGTGGGGGTCTAACAACCACACCCAACAATTCTTTTGGAAATCTGAGAGGACTTACTCCAATATACTTTCTAGAGAATCAACTAGACTGTCGGACTCAATCTAGAGTAAAGTATATCAAAGAGCTTAATATCTCTAACTATTAATTCAATCCGCAATCAACAAATAGAAGTATGCGAGCCCGGTTGAATATAAGAGGAGTTACTTGAACGGTACCAAAGACTAATGTTCAAGTGTAAATCAATGTAAATCAACAACCAAATGTTGGATATTCTAATTGATTGATCTTAACGCACAACCTGTGATATTTCAATTATATAACAAAATATAATACGGAAAAGAAATAACACAGATACCTGAATTTTGTTAATGAGGAAACCGCAAATGCATAAAAACCCCGGGACCTAGTCCAGATTTGAAAACTACACTGTATTAAGCCGCTACAGTCTCTAGCCTACTACCAATTAATTTCGGACTGGACTGTAGTTGAACCCTAATCAATCTCACACCGATTCAAGGTATAGTTACGTTCCTTATGTCTATGATCCCAGCAACATACTATGCACTTGATTCCCTTAGTTGATCTCACCCACAACCAAGAGTTGCTACGACCCAAAGTTGAAGACTTGATAAAAAAATCTGTCTCACATAGAAAAGTCTATATATTGAATAAATCTGTCTCCCACAGAAATACCCAAGAGTTTTTGTTCCGTCTTTTTATAAATCAAGGTGAACAAGAACCAATTGATAAACCGGTCTTATATTCCCGAAGAACAACCTAGTATTATCAATCACCTCATAATAATCTTAATCGACTAGCGAAACAAGATATTGTGGAATCACAAACGATGAAACGAAGATGTTTGTGATTACTTTTATCTTGCCTATCGGAGAAATTAATGTCGAGTCAATTATTTCAATTGTGCTCAATACGATAGAATCAGGCAAGATCAGAACATGCAACTACAAAGAAAATAGTTGGGTCTGGCTTCATAATCCCAATAAAGTCTTTGAAGTCGTTAACCTACAAGGTCTCGATAGAAACCTAAGGTTAAAGGAGAATCGAATTTAGTTTATGCAACTAGTAACACACATGAGGTGTGGGGATTAGGTTTCTCAGTTGCTAGAGTTCTCCTTTATATAGTTTTCAAATAAGGGTTTGCAATCCAAGTTACCTTGATAACAAAGCATTCAATATTCAACGTTAGATGAAAAACCTGATTCAACCAAGCTAATATCTTTCAACCGTTAGATCGAACTTAGCTTGTTACACACAAATTAAATGTACCCTCATTTAGGTTTATGTAACCGTACCTAAACGTGTACACCATGTTGGTTCACAAATAGTTAGCCGAGGTTAGCCATATGATTACTCTCATATCAACCTTATTTATCTTAACCATAACTAGTTCAAATGACTTCAATGAAACTAGGTAAATAGCTGTTCAATTGCTATATTCTCATAGAATTATACAAGAACACAATTCAAGCAAAATCTGTTTGATTCACTCAAATCAATACATGAACATTATAGACACGGTTTACAAAGATTGAATTCCTTATTTTATAAATGTTTAGGTTCATGTACACAACCAATTTTAGAAAGTAACCACTTAAGTATGCGTACGGGTATGCTTACTTAAGTAACCGGATTTGAGTTTGTTTTGGTTTTCAAACTCAGCAGAAATTCACGGACGTGAAGTTTCTGCTAATACTTTGGTAACTGGTTTGAGTTGGTTTTGATTTACAAACTCAGCAGAAATTCACGGACGTGAACTTCCACCAGTATGCGTACGGGTACGCATACTTATCCAGTCTCCATCAACCATTTAGTATACACTCAAGTATGTATACATTTGGTTCCCGGTTTGGACTTATACACAAATGTGTGAACACACTATATGCTTATATACAAAGATGGTTACATGATTCCAAGCTCTTTATTTCAATCATTGAAATATTCTTAAAGCATGACAATAGTCGTTTTCACACACTATTAGCATCAAAGCAATTTTCAAGATATTGAAATAATCATTATCGAAACATTCCAAGTCTACACCAAATGATTGTATCACACAAACCATGTAAGATGTTACTCGGAAATTTTCACATGATATAATATGAACTTGGTCGAAGCAAAAGCTTGCTAACACATATTTCGAGAAATATGTAAGCGAGCTAAACTCATCTCGAAATCTGAAATGTGTATATCTAAAACTATATTGTAATATGACTTATGTATCAATATATGAGATAGAGTAGAAATAGAATTTCCAAGTGATAGATGAGTTCAAGTTTCCACATACCTTTTGTCGATGAAGTTCCGAAAGCTCCCCTTAGTAGTTCTTCATCTTCAAATGATGAACACCGTGAAAACTAAGCTCAACTACACAATCTATGTCCTAGTCCGAGACATATATAAATAGGCTATAAATCAAGATTTATATTTTTTATCACTAACATTGACAAACATGCTTGAGATAGCAACGCATGCGAGTTTGACTGAGCAGTGCTCTAACACGAACAATATATGGACTTTAAAACAAGATAACTCTATGAATTCTAGGAATTTTAAATGAGTTACCAAACATACAAGGGATTTATATGAATCCAAGAATTTGTAATCCCATAGGATTATGAATCCTCGAAATTGTGAATTCTGCATACAAACCCGCCATAATATCCTTCGTAGGTATAATGTGTGAGTGTGCAACTATTTAAGATTTGTAGAAATAACCGTTTAGTCCATTTTTGTAGTGGACTTTAGATTTTTTAGTCATGTGGCCTCAAGATTTAGTATTCGGTAGTCCATAATTTGGATGAATTGTTACCAATACATAATCTCGTGTTTTCATATTACCAAAAGGATGAATTATCACGGATATTACAAATCTTGTGTTTTCATATTACTAAAATATTCTTTTAACGTGTTTTATTATTATAACTTTTTTTATCTTATTATTAGATAAAGAGTATTACATTAACTAGTTGGAAATATAACAAGCTAAGCTCCAACAACGTACTACTACATTAATGGAACAAGTTGTCGTGCTAGCCTACTGCTAGTCCTCGAGCAAACTAAATAAAACTAATCCTAAATACAACAACTCCATGTCGTTAGGATACGGTTACTCTTAGCATGAATAACAGGCCTTTAAACCCCTAGGTGTCCCTAGTGGACGAGTAATAGTCTCATGAGGGCTTACAAGAGGTATACCCACAAAATCTACTCCAATTTCTCGCCTTGGAAGAACCACTAAGGATAGACACAAAGCAAAAAGCCAAATAATTAGCTTGCATAAGTTCTTTAGCTGCAAACATCCCACATACATTCCAATCATCACACATTAGCAATTACTTACGTGTGACAATCAACCTGATTGCAAAACTCTACTAAGATAGTCATCGTACTTGTTGCAACGTTTGTCACAACACTCACATACTGAAATCACATGGATAGATAAGAGAATGGAAATAGAAAAGTGAAGTGTGCAAATGTTGACTTAAGTGAAAGATGCTACCCACAATACTTGTATGGATGTCTTCAAAGGATCTTTATAGCACAATAATTGAGAGAAGCACCCATTTAACTCGACCACATGATTAGATACTCTAAGCGCATGTTCCTTTTCAGCAAGTACATGATAGTTTCCTTGGATCCTGAATTCCACGCTTGCTTAGGAGACGGAGACAGGGACAATGTTTCACACATACTGCTATCTAAGCGTCAAGAACCTCATCAATAGTCTTTTTGACTTGCTATATAATGATGATAGGTTTTTGTTTTCATCGACTACATGATTAGTCCGCAATTCCGGACCTATCATTTATTAGTGTCGATAAAAGAAGAGGAGCCTTATATATATAATTTTTTTTTGGCTCACTCTTTATGAGTGTGATACAATTTTCTTATGGGGCATTTAAATACTCAACCAATGATTACCTTGCTACAACATCCACGGCAGTATTAGGATCCCACCAAATCACTTTAGAGAAACATATAACTGCAAAAATAAAAAGAAAGTGAGTCAGTAATGATTAATTGCCAGGTTGACTCTTTTAAACGACTACCATAGCTTAGTTTCGCATTCAATTATGAACGTATATATCTAAGTATTGAAATAAATGGAACTTAATCTATAGCGTGAAGAACTGTTTCAACCTTAAAAAGGTGTAGTGTGTCATCCTAAATAGCTCAAAATTAACTCCAAAAGATGAAGTCACAAGAATGCAAGAAATCAAAGAGTATGATTTATTTTTTTATGCAAGCCAAACATGCTTAAATACTCCCCCACACTTAAACTCAACATTGTCCTCAATGTTCAAAACCGAAAGTTCTGAATTCTGACATAACAGCAAATTAAACTCGAAAACTGTACAAATTGGTAAGTAACTAGGAAAAACATCCTAAACGAAAGTTGTTCGCCTACGTCTTTTATATAATTTGTCAAAAGGGAACAGTATTTCGATAAATGGTATGACTTTTATGGCCTCCGGACTGACTGACATGCAATATGAAAAGGTTCTGGAAAAATACCGAAAGCCAAATGTCCAGGCCTATCGCTCCAACTTAACAGACTCCAAATTCATATTTTATTTTTGGAAAATAAAGGTATGTATGTCCTCTTTAAAATTAGGGGTCAACCACTCAAATCGGACTCCGTATGGAGTCTCGAGAGCCATTTTGGTGACAAGTGCGCAGTCAGAATTTTATGACGACAATTCGTCAAAACTTTCATTATAGATATAGGACTTTGTAAAATCTAAGATGGGAATGCAGTATATGATATGAAAACTAAGAAAATTAAAAACAAAAGGGATAGAGATACAAAACGGATGAGTTGCCTCCCATTAAGCGCTTGGTTTAACGTTGTCAGCCCGACGTTATTGTTATCATCCGTACACCAACAATCTGAAAATTTGGTAGTCTTTCCAAATAACAATCTGAAATTCAAATAGAAACTTCACAAAAACATTAGCACGGAATATAAGTATTGAATCTATCACTTTATTGAAGTTTCCCCCACACTTAGTCCTTTCTACACTCGGAAGTGGATAGAGAACATAAAATTCCCGAACTTCAAAAGGTTCCTCAGCTTGGTGAACCTGCACAATACTCGAATCAAACACATCAAGTGGTGGATACTTAGAAGTAAAATAATCCGTTAAAACTTTGGAAGAACACAACTCCAATCCTAAATGGGTATTTTCTTAAAAGTTGGGTTAACAACTCTTTGAGAAGTTACTTCAATTGGAGGAAAAGGATCAATAGATATAGAATTATGCAAAGGATTAGACAAACCTTGTACCGGATTCTCATCAATTATCTCAAGTGAATTATTTACCTCACGTATATCGTGGTCCTCTATCGAACTATTATTATCTAGCTCAATTTGGTCTTCCACGAATTTAATCAATTTGGTTTCATTCTCAATCTCAATCTCTTCAACAATCTCATCATCGGAATCGGAATCCTCTCCCAAAAAGTCTAGTTCATTGGTGCAAATACTAGGTCTCCCACATGAGTCTCCGATGAAGGAATAATTGGGTTTACTTCTTACAAATCAACCGGTCTAAAAACATTGTAATATGGATGTTCATTGTAACGTTGATATGCACTTGAGTATGTCACACCATTCATAACAATGGTCGGTCATACCAAGGCTCCTCCTTTTGAATAGGCGAATGATCATTATGAAGATCCGGAGTTGGAATAACTTCATCATTGTTACATGTACTTTCCAAAGGTTGCTCATCTTCAAAATATTTGTTTTATTCCTTAAGAATTTCAGAATTAATTTGGTTTTGAGGCCAAACTTCTTCTCCATTCATTGTCTCGCTGAGTTGAGCAATGCGATTCTTCATGATATCTATAGACCTTTGAAGTCCTTCGAGTGCATCTTCAGTATTTTTGCTATGCTCATCCATATCATTCATAAATTGGAGCGTTAGATTTCCCAGATTATAAGAACTATCGTAATTACGAGCATAGCTATCCAGATTTTGGTAGCGTTCATCCATACTTTGAATTTGCTGGTCCATTCTATGTATGCATCGCTGCAGCAGATCTGTCAGACTAGAAGAATGATGATTAGAAGCATAACTATCCTCCCATCCTCGTGGTTGTTCACTTACATACCCGTCATAAGGTTTTTGATATGTATGAGAATAACCAAAAGATTCCGCATGATATTGATCGTAACCAAAAGATTGGTTTTGATTATACCCATAGGATGGTTGGTAGTTTTCATATGAATGAGATTGAAAACCATAGTGATTACCATTGTTGTATTTGTAATCTTGTGCTCCGTACATGTTATTTCCGTAAGGAAACATGACGACTCACAAGAACAAAAGAGAACAAAAATATAAAAAATAGGCTAAACAAATAAAAAATCAATTAGCGACTGCTCCCCGACAGCGGCGCCAAATTTTTTTTGGGCTCCCCGGCAGCGGCGCCAAAATTTGTATGGGCTGTCGTGGGCACAACAAATTAATTAATATATTTCCCACTAATTAACTGGTAATATAACGGTAGTAAGAGATCGTTCCCACAAAAAACTGTGTAATTGATAGGTTATTTGATCAGCAAAATAAAGTAAATAACAAAGGGGGTTTTGGTTATGATATGAATAAAAAGAAAATAAAGAAGAAAAGAGATGATTAAGGAATCCTTCGCCGTTACCAAGCGATAGCAGGATTAGAATACTTATCTATCTTCTGTTAGAACCATTCATCACCAACCGTAGAATAGCAAGTACGCTTAGCTATCCCCAAAACTCCTTGTATCACCGGATAACAGGTACGCTTAGTCACTGGATTCTATTCAACTGAGCCTCCTTGAGGTACGCTTACAAGGTGTAACTCAATCGAACGCTTTAGGGTTTGTGAATTTAGGTTTAATTCCAGCAGTTAAATTCAGTTCGCTCGGTTCACTTACTGGTGTTGTTTCCACACACGATAGCTTTACAGAATCCCTCTGTAAGGTCTCATGTTTTCTACTTGTGTAGGAGATGCACGACAATTACGGACCGCTCAAGTCTCTACTAGCAATAGAATGATTAATAGACTAATATAGCATGCACTCCAAACCAATCTAAGAATCAATCATAAACCCTAGATATAATGAAAACAAACGATGATGATTAAAACCTCAAATAGATTTGTATTATTAATAAAGCTTCACTCTTGGAACATTGAATTCATCCTTAATCAACAAAGGATTTAGTTACTCATATTACAAAGAAGATGAATATGGTGGTTTCCCCATAAAGGGGTAAACCCTAGGTTTTGATGTAAAACTTGTGATATGAGATTCGATGATCCAAGATTACATAACCTAATACCTTTTTATAGGTTTACATTGCTTGGTCTCCAAGTATTTAGTTCGGTTCAAGAATCCGACCCGAAAATACGACATAACGAAACTAAACGTGCCCTTAGGATTTCCAAGGTGTGCATAAACGTTTTCCACTTGCTAAGTACGCGAACCCAGTCCGTGAACTTCAAATTCCAGCAGATATTTTCGGAATTAAAGTATGAAACCCGTTCGCGAACTTTACTGTATTCGGTATTTGATAAAAAACTGTTTTGGCCACAACTTCTTCGTCCGAAGTCGGAATGACCTCATTCTTTTTGCATTCTTTTTATATTTCAATTATCTTCAATATGGTGATGATAAATTATAAATTTGAATGAGTTAAGATCCGTCTTTGTCCCGTCTCTTGATTTTGAGCGTTTTGCTCCTTTTCGTCGCACTTCTTCCACTTCTCTTAGACTTGGGCACTTGGATACTTGGAATACTTCTATTCATAGATCTTTTCAGAACTTTGTATTTCCTTTTTGGATGATTCATCTAATTGAGACAAATAAGAGATAACCAAAGTAATAATACGAAAATATGCAAGAATAATAGCTAAAACAAGTATGGAATGGACACTAAAATCATATGAATTATGCACTTATCACCTACCAGCGAGCCTTATGGGTAATCTAGCCAAGGGAGCCAAAGAGGATGGGAAGGCTGAGACTGTGTCACAAGGGGGGCAAGCTAACTCCACTTTCCATATTAATTTCTACAATATTACGCCATTGGGGGCTCGAACCTGGGACCTCCTGGAGCGCATGAAACTTTGGAAAACGGGGATGACCAACTGATCTAGGTGCCCGTTTTTATATATAATTTTTTATTATTATTTTGGATATGAGATTTGGTTTACTCAAAAGTGACAAAGAAGGCGATTGTTGGAGAATATTTCTTCATCGAAGATATACTAGTTAGTATTTGAACTTTTGATTATTATTTATTGTTTTTTTTTTTTTTTTCTGTTTGATTTATGATTGATTTTTGGGTGTTTGGTTGTTTGATCGATTAAGTTTTTCTTCGATCTTTGATATGTTCTATCATTGATTTATTGTTTGTTTAATTTGATATAACGAAACACTTTTTGATTTTCGATGATGATGATTCAATAAGGTTTTTAGGTTTTCGATCTGATTTTGTATTTTAAGTTTTTGATTTTGGTATAACTTTGATTATAATATTACTTGGAAAAATAGATATTGAGATCTTTTTGCGTCAATTAAGATCTTTGATATTTGTAGATGTTTTGTTGGTTCACCTTATCTTGTCTCAAGAATATATGACATGTCTTGTGGGTATGGACGCTGGATTTGCTATATAGGTTTATATATATATATATATATATGTGTACACAGTTATAAACCATTGTCCGGTTTCATGAATATATTACATGTTATGTAGGTATGGTTTGAATTTGCTAGGTTTTTGTAGATGTGTACACAGCTATACACCAATGTAATTCGCATGGCAAAAATGGTTGCATAAGCTTATGAATTTTTTTTGTGTGTGTACTCTTTTGTATACATGAGATAACGATGAAAAGAAAATTAATGTTTTCAAACCTTCTCCGAGCATTATGAGGCAGCCAAATGATCAGGCACAACTGTTCCAGACCTATATGAAAGAATAAGGAATCCCAGAGGAAAGTCATGAAGACACCTGCGGAAATGATAAGCACCTAATATTGTATATATTCGTATCACTTTGTAAGTGTTTACGGTATCTTGTTGCACTAATTTCTTATATTTGTGCCAAATTATGCATTGTATTTTTCTTGTTCTTTGCGAGTAAATATGTGGTAATTGTTCATAATTTTTTTTGTTTTGTAATGCTAGGGGAATGAAAAGAATGATCTGATCATGGGATATGCACAAAGTGGGTATGGAGATACTATGCGTTGTCGAGATACATGTCAAGGTCGGATTTAAACAGATACGCGTAATGGAGAAGGCAGTCGGGGTGTGTGCAGATTTATGAAGTGAATGGAGCTAGTAGTGAACAATTTCTAATCTTGAAAGAATTCTATGGGACGAAATTCAAAACTCAAATACATGGAAATGAACTCAAGCCCAAGGTCCTTTCTTGCATACCAAAATGAGGTATTCATGATTTACACCACAATACATCACCACCTTTCTCAACCCGATCTCACACACGAGAAACAAGTTTCTTTCTCTGTGCTCTTCTTTCCCAGAAATTCACTCGGCTTATCTTTATATCACAATTTTCTTAGCATGTCAAATCTATCTACCACCTTTGTCCCCTTCTTTTTCAATCTATCAAAACCATACCTCTATCACCACCTTTCTCTGTCAGATTACATGCTTAATCCCTATATTTATCTCTATACTCATTTCAACCTAACCTTAGACTATAGAGTGTAAGATTAGGTCGGTTGATTTTTTTTCAAAAGTGACAGGATAACAAGCTATTGGTCTGAATTTGTTGCTCCTTTGCGAACTCCAACAACTGCAGCAGGAAATTGACAGCAATAAGGTGGGTGTGGTGGACACAAGCTACAAGCGTTGTCAGTTTAGGTATGAACCTAATTTATGTACAACATCAAAATTGCCGTATGTTGAAAGAAATAGGGTGGTTGTGAATGAAGAGTACTACATCAGTGGTGAGTCCGAGAACATGAAATCCCAAAAGTTTATATTTGTTTTTGTTGACAATAAGGATTGAGATTTGAGGATAAAAATGGTATAAATAGGGGCTGTCATGATGTATTTGATGTATGCAGGGAGATGGGTTTGAAGTACTCTAAGTAATTTCTTGTGTTCTCAGTGTTATTGAGAAATCAGTTTGAAAAAGAATAGAGTTCAATTACATCAATGGGTTTATCTATATTTGAATTCTGTTATCTCCTGTTTTTACCATGTTCTAAATTCTTAACTAGCGCATAGATGAAGCCCTTAACTTACTAATGGATGATTCATGTTTTCGATATGGTCCTGTAGATGGTGGATTTTCGACAAAGGCTAAAATCATAAAACCATAATTGTACATACCTGATCCAGCAATCATATGAGTATTGAGGCACATGTCTCTCATTGAAGCATGAAAGTTCATGCCGCAAGAACCTCTGACTGAGAATACTGTCTCTCAGAGCATATGCATTTTTGCAGTCTCTCAACTGTCTCATGAATACTGAGAAATTTCATTAATCACTTTTGTATAGAATCGAACGATTGGATGGCTCCTAGACAGCTTTCCTGCTAGTATAGAGCGATAACGTCTTCATGATGTAACAATTTTTTCCCTGACTATATAAAAGACATGTGTATAGAATCATTATGATTAGACGGCTCCTAGACAGCTTGCCTGCTGTATAGAGCGATAGCGTCTTCAGGATGCAACAACGTGTTTTCCCTGACTATACTATACATAATAAATTTGACGCTTCAACAAGCTCATATCGCTCAATTCTTAAATAATTAATGCTCCTAGACAACATGCCATCTAGTATAGAGCCATCAAATAATTATCTTTAATCCTTAAATTCATTAAATGAATATTCGGAAATACTCTACGTTCTTCATAATATTTCATTACTTCAATTTATGGTTATTCCCAGAAGAATTCCATGGGTTAGTAATAAATATTCAGCGTACGGGCATCTGAGCCACCATCGAGTAAACCCCAAGGAAATGGTGCAAGTGTATTCAGCAATAAATGCACTAACAAGCACCTGAATGCACGAACGAACATTCAATAACACGAAGGAACGATCAAACCATGGAGAAAATAATAATAATAAAATATCTAAAGAAGGCGTCTAAAGGGACCAAGCCCACCGGCCGGCCGGTCATGCCGTCGTGGTCGGTCCCACGTTTCTCCCTTTATTTTATCATATTTTATTATTATTTTTGATTCCATGAAAATCCCTTCAATTGATGAAACTCCTCCATTTCATTGTATATCCTTCGGAAATTATATAAAAATTACATAAAATTAGGAAAGGTGTCACCGGACCATGGTCACTAGCCGGTCGGCCATGCCCTAGCCGTGATCGGTCCCACACCTTGTAATTCCTTATTTTTTTATTAATTATTTCCATCATCTCATGAAAATTCCTTAATCTTATGAAACTCCTTCTTTTCATGGTATTTCCTTCACATTAAGGAAATTATACAAAAATTACATAAAATTAGGAAAAGTGTCACGGGACCGTAGTCACTAGCTGTCCGACCATGCCCTAGCCGTGACCGGTCCCACACCTTGTAATTCCTTATTTTTTTAATTATTTTCATCGTCTTATGGAAATTCCTTAATATTATGAAACTCCTTCGTTTCATGGTATTTCCTACATATTAAGGAAATTATACAAAAATTACATAAAATTAGGAAAGGTGTCACGGGACCATGGTCACTAGCGGTCGGCCATGCCCTAGACGTGACCGGTCTAACACCTTGTAATTCCTTATTTTATTAATTATTTCCATCGCCTCATGGAAATCCCTTAATTTCATGATATTTCCTTCAAATCATGAAAACAATATAAAATTAGGGAAGACTCACGGGACCGGGCCCTAGCCGGCCGACCATGCCCTAGTCTGGCCGATCCCATACTTATTATTATTAATTATAATTGTTGGAAACTCCTTCACTTCAAGAAAACTCCTTAGTTTCGGCAAACTCCTTGATTTCATGGTTTTTTCCTAAAATCATGAAAATAATATAAAATTAGGGAAAGTATCATGGACCGGGATTATTGGACGGCCGGCCATGCCTTAGCCATAGTCGGTCGCATACTTCATGATCCCTTATTTTATTATTATTTCCTTCATCTTATGAAGTTTCCCAGTTTCAGTAAAACCCTGGTTTCTTCGTATTTTCTCAAAATGTTGCTCAAACACTCGTCAGAAAATACCAAAACTCTCAGGACTGAGACACGGACACCATGGTGACACGGAATTCCTCCATGACCGTCCCTAAGGATTTCCAGAGTCCGGTCCCACACCTATTCACAATTGTGACCTAATTTGCCATCACTTGTTCATTGGGTCCAAACTCTCTTCAAATAACCCAGGACTTGCTCGAACGACCGGAAACTGGTCCCACGGTCACCAAGGGACGTTTTCATGCCCCTTGGTCAGTCCCTCACCTCTCCACAACTAGGTTTTACTACCTAACACTCGCTCGAGCACTATTCTAATAAATGATTAAACCAGCATTTAATCATCCTTTAAAAACTGGTCTTCAAGAGACTTTGGAATTTGCTCACTCAAGCATCTGGACGCTACATGGTCGATCCATCATCCCATGTAGCTGGTTCCTCCTTCACTCCGTGGTTGATTTTCAATAAATCATCAATTGATCAGCAATTGATCGAAATTGGGGGTTTTTGAGTCCAGGGTTCATAATTCCAGATTCAAACACTAATAATTTTGCATTGATCTCATGATCAACATTTTAATTAATTATACTCGGTTCATTTGCCAGTTTTTTAATTAATATTTTATTTGGTTCTGTTACCAACGATTCATCAAATGAGCAACATTTTCTTAGACTAAGGAATATTGGTTCAACTATCAATATTCAACAATTCATCGAATGAGAAATACTTGCTAAGACTAAGGAATATTGGTTCAATTATCAATATTCAACAATTCATCGAATGAGCAATAGTTGCTCACCTTAACTATCACCATTTACTCGAGAATTATACCTCTGTCTCAACAGACATGTTGAATTCATGAATCCTAGAACATTTGCAAATCATGTTCGACTCAGTAATAAAAAGACTCGTCGTCTTATCAAGTCAATAGCTGACTAATTAAAAAATGTCTGCTTTGCAGACTCCACAATCATGAGGCATCAATCGTGTCACATGGGGGGATATTAACTAGGGTTTTGGTATGGCGGCCTACGACACGTGTGTTCATCCACGATAAGAATGTGACTAAGTCTTGCAAGCGATTGAAGGAGTTGACAAAGTAGTGGTTGGACAATCAACCAAATCTCCGCACGATGAGAAACTGGTTTTTACACGATTTCCCACTTTCCCACTCTTCGACTTCAGCTACTGTCACACTTACTGGGATCAAGGTGTATACTGGTTTTGCAACATAAATAGTCTCTGAACCCATGATTGAGATAACAGACAATTTCCGATAGACATTCTTCCGTCTACTCATCGTCTTGGAAATTACTCTCAACTGAGTAAATTCAATTATTCATAAACTATTTTCACGCAAATACACAACACACCAACAATCCTTGATCACTATTGATCTCACACATTTCTCAGCTTCCCTCCTACAGATCAACCCATCCTCTCTTGTGACCGAATTGACTCTGGAACGACCATTGTCTTGGCTTAGGACGGAGTCCTGTAGATTGATCTCTCGAATTCAAAGCACTCCCTTTTTACAGTGCATATGTTTGCAAAAGGTTAAAGCAATTTTCTCGGTTCGAGGAGTCTCCTACGCACAGTCGTCTCCTCTTTTCCTAGAAAACCAGTAAATCGTTTTCTCCCATCAACATATTGGCGACCACAGTGGGAGATCATTCTCTCGGTTGAAACTCATAATTTCAACAAAGATGGTTGATTATGGGGAGGTCTCAGAAACATCCAATCTCAATTTATTATCTCCCAGTACTGGAAAATTTCTTCCAATTACTACTAAAATCGGCTGGCCTGGTCAAGCTCCACAGAGGATATGAACACTCAAAGCTCAACCGCTATTGCTGATCTGATGAAAATCCTAAGTGATGTAGTAAAAAATCAAGCAGAAATTTTCAAGATACAGAACGAGGTGTTCTCCCTTTTGAAAGTTCTTACAGATCAGTTATTAAGGGAACCAACATATGATCGCTTTAAAAAGAATGCTCCTGGCAATTCTTACTATGTTACTACTGGTGTTCATTTCTCTTCTAAGATCCATACCTCCACCAGCGACGACGAAGACAAAGTCCACACCCATGCTAAGCGCAAAAGGCTCCACCAATCTTCAATCAAGACTCTTACTATGAAGGGATAATGCCATTTTATAAATCCATTTTAGAGGATTTACATTCTCGGATCGTAGCCGAAGCAACTGACCGATCGGCTGCTGCTTTACTCAGCCTATCCGAGGCATTCCAGAATAAAGAAGTTTGCAAGGGTATAAGGAAAAACGGGTATTCTTCCAATCCTAAACTCAACCTCCATCCTTCCATGAACATTGTTGCTGAAGGAAGTAAAAGGAAAACCGCGACACAAAAACACAGGCATGCTTCTCCAGTATCCCAGGCTCCTCCACAAAGGAAGGATAATTAAACCCGAAATGCACAAATGTCGACTCAGTGTCAACAAAATGACCATACAGACCCGGACTTCCCTCTTCCCATTGAAAAAGTGATCGAGTTGCTAGAAGTCTGGATCCAAGATGGTGCAATCAAATTTCCATACATCAAGAAAAAACCAACTGAAGAAGAAATGGAGAATCCTCGTTATTGTCGCTTTCATAGGTTCGTCAATCATCCAACAACCGATTGCAAGGTTTTGAAGCGCATCTTCAAGGAAAAGGTCGAATCAGGAGAACTTAACCTGGGGACTGAAGAGGTGCACAGGGACCCTCTCTCAGTCAGGGCTTTCTTTCTCTGAACAACCTGTCAAAGAAGCGGTTCATGCTCGAACACATATGTGAAATGTTCTATCCTTCGAAGGCACAAATAAAATACATGTTCACAACACTGAATCACATCGTGTTGTCCATTCCCGGAAATACTCCCTGGGCCTTCATCCACAGACAAGAAGATGCGCGACCGTGAACTACTTACCATAGTCAATTTCAAAGGAAACAAATTTGGAAGAACGTTGAACCACCAACAACATAATTCCACTGAAGAATCTTAGATCTGCAGGCATCACTCGAAAAGAAGATACTCATGTTCCCATCTCAATCAAGGATCATGATGGAACGCCCAGATATGCTTATGGATACATTACTCTCACGATGAAAATATGTTCAACCTAGACAGAAGCCAAGTTTTTCATAGTCAAGGAAGATCATGATATGACATGATCCTCGTATGAATATGGATCCATACTGAAAAGATGGCTACTGACAAAACGCCTTTGGTTTCACATCTCTTCAACGAAGAAGGTTCGATCCAGGGGATTTGGTGAGCGCTCCGTTGTCATGGCACTGGGAGGAATTTCTGATGAGGTTGAAACAAGAGCCTGAAGAAGGTGCATTGACATTTCTCAAAAAAAATTCTGCACTCAGGCAAGTCTCATTCCTCCTATGTCCATATCATATATTCTTCTACATGCTCTCCTAGCATGGGGACTCAATTCTGCTAACAACTTAGTCGTTGCAAGACGTCATGAATGAATATCTTCACCACAACAATATTTTACCAAGTGGTCACACCTCTTCGAATCGAGCATCTCACTGGAATGTTCATTTTGGAGACGACATGCAATCATGACAAGGAATGTCTTGGATGTACTCCTGTTCTGCATTCAGGAATGTGCACCGCCGAATTATGGAAAAGTGTTGACGCCTGTACGGGCATGGAATCTCACACGTTGGAGGACTAATGAAGGAAAATCCGAACAAAATATATTCAGGGCCAAGACGATCATGCCTAAGAAGTTCTCTCAAGGGATCTGATGCTTTGACCCTCCAGCATCTGCAGTTTGAAGTAGGATTTTCTTAATTTATTCATGTTTTGATCAATCCCTCCAAAACATATGCAATACTTGCATTCAGTAATTTAATCTCTTCCAGCAATCTTTATCAATCCAAAAGAAAATCCCTACAAGTCTACAACTGTCAATCGCCTATTTTCCAAGGCCAACTGAAAATAAAAAACCGCCCATCTCTCGGTGCCTTATTCTTAGAAGCCTTCAAATTGTACCCCCAATCTAAGAGTACATCTGACACCTCTAACTTCAGCACGAGTATTATTAACGACACACTGATTCAACACCAATACGATCAGCATAGCTGAACTACAATCGATATATCTTCACTATCCCCGTGAAAAGACTTCTGAAGCAGATGCAACGTCATTCATCCATGGATGGCACAAACTCCTTCAATATATATTTTTCTATTCAGTAGATCAACACCTCTGGGATGCACTTGGGGACTTGATCTTGTTGAAAAGATCAATTCATTTCAATTTCAATAAATGTATTCCATATAAAAAGTCATGGCAACCTGATGTGATTCCATGAAACTTCATCAACAAAACCTCTCTACATCGCAAACCTTGCACGACTAAGGAACTTCTTCTTCTCGCCGATCACAACCAGAATGGAGATTGCCACTATTATCTTCCGTAACAACATCGATTCCCTGACAAGGCACTTCACAGTAAAGGTTCGGGAGTATTTGGGTTAAACCCCAGTACACCCTCATCTTAGGGATGCTCAACTCACCAACTAGTTCGTGAATGTAAAAGTCTCACCGGATGAAGGAGCAAAGGCTATATCGATAATCATGGTTCTAGCCTTTTTCGGTCTCTGGAGAAATTCCAACCATAGTATCGGCATCAACAAGGATATGTGGAGGAACTCCGTTCATGGAATCAGCATCAACAAGAATTTCTGGAGAAATTTCATTCGTGATCTAGCATCAACAACGGTCTCAAGAGCAACATCCTCATGACAGGGATTCATCACTTAACCATTCTTTGAAGTATTGCTCGACGAAGTGGACTTCTCCAAGCACTAATGATTCATATCAAGGTGTGTATACATGAAATATTTTCACATGAAAGTCTTTACGAATCTTGCATGATGGGCGGGCACAATCCCACGTCTTCTACAAGATGTTCTCATCACTTCTACAGGTGAGATACAACACACTTCAGGCCATGGGTTTAGAAAAACGTACCAATGGGTGAGTAATGGGACAATTCATCCTGAACAAAAGATGTTTGTCTATGTCTCTTCTACAACATACCAAAAGGGCGCATCAATCGGACATACGATCTGAAAGATATGACCTTTACCATCAGGTCTACGAAATCTGAAAAATTTTATACGGGATTACAAATTACAAATGTGCACGCTTCGTTGGCTGACCTCTACAACTCCAAATTGAGTGATTCTTGTCTCATGAGATAATTCAGTATCTTATATTCAAAAGTTGGTGTCAAGCATCAAATTCCGACGTCGTATGAGGTTCTTGCAGCCTCCAGAGCATACAATATGCAAACAACAATTCTTAGACGAGATTCATAACTTCCACAGTCGATTGGTGTCCACCAAGTATTTCCACTAAGTCCTTCATCAAGGTACCTTCAACTTAGACCACCTAGGTCTTTACATAAATTTTTCCACTTGGGTCCTCTATCCAAGTCTTGACAGAAGAAGAGAAAACGAAAAGGAGAGATTTAACAAAATACTGGGGACTGACAGTCCGCTGATCATGATGATCAGTTTCACATTCCACGACCCGTGACACCAGACTCTCATGTGCTAATCATTCATCATAAAAGGAATTCTACCACCAGGACATGCAACCATGGTCATTACATCACCCCCTCTTGAGAGCAACCTTGGTTATGGTCCCGTGACCAGGGTTTCAGAAGTGATGTTTCTACAACTGACAGAAACAAGATGGCACTGCAAGCACCATGCTCATGTATCATCAAGGGTCCTAATCTCAAATGAATCAATGACATTAAAATTCTTCACCAACAGTTCCATACACAAGCGAATGGCCTAAAGACACAACATGAGTGTTTTACAACAAGCTCGCCTGAGATGATTTTACACTGTCACGCACAAAGCAGCGAGCTGGGAGAAACTGGTGAATAATCTAGGGATGGGTCATATAACATTCTCTTCGTATGGATGTCCTCTACAACATATCCAAAATTAATAGCAATTGGAGAAACGAGCAAAAAGATGTGGCCAAAACATTGGACTACATACAAACTGAAATGTTTTTGGAAATCTCATGAAAGTTTACTGTTTCGCCTATTTGGGCCCCTAAACATGCTCAAAACTCAAAAATCTCTTGTAATAAAGCTTGAAAATTTCCAGGGCATGAAGAAACATGGGTTGATCGCGAAAATCCGACATCGGACGAAGATTCTACAACATTTTCAATGAAGACCTAACTTTTGAATTTTCAGATGATGAATTATGACGAAGTTCATCATTGATCCACGTCAGGAGCTACACCATCAATGCAAGGCCGCACTTCATCTTCAGCTGATAGTCTCACTTTCTGAAGTCAACGGTGTTTCTGCTGATGAGAGACGACTCCCAGATGATCGATATACATACAATGTATCATCTTTCCAGTGTCCCTGAAAGGTTGATTCACCTCGGCATGAACATCTGATCTTTGACTTGGTATTTCTAGAGCGTTCCCCGGAAGAGCCAGAAGAGTAGATGTAACCATAAGTCACCACTAATGCGAAGACATGGAGTCATGGATATACCAATAACAAACGCGTAACAAAAGTGGTAAAATCCAACTCTTACCTATTTACAATTTCACTAGCTATAGTGATTACAACATCAGAATTTCGAAAACTTGCTCGTTCCTTCAAAACTACAAAGACGAGCAAAATTCATTATTCAAAATCATGACTTGATTTTCATAAAATCGTGAACAACCCAAGTGAATTTTAACATCCACTGGTTTTTCAAAAATTGGACAGACGTCCATTCTACAATTGTGAAAACTTACATACAGACATTATTTCACCATGTATAGTTGTCTACTTTCAACAGTTGTTCAAAATCAAAACATTGGTTTTACAAAAATATATATATTTAACGTGAAACTCACGTAAGTTTGAAAAATAACATATATATATATATATATTTTCTCCCTCGGGCGAGCATATGTCTTTGAAGCGAGAGTATATTTTCAAAGATTTCTGAAAGCTCATAAAAAAAATTTTATTACTAACAGACGCACGTCTATTCAAAAAAAATATTCTCTCGTACGAGCATCCACCTTTGAAACGAGAGTTTATTCCACTTTGTGAAATCTCACATATTTAAAAAATAAAATTTTGCTTTTTCGTGAAAGCTCATAGAAATTTTTTTTATCATTAGACTCATCTATTTTGTTTGTTTCTTAAACTAACGAACGAACGTCCGCACTAAAACGAATTCCTTTCTTGGGCACGGATCCGTGAATCCTAAACCAACCAAGGTTCCATCACCAAATCAGCGATGCTACACCACTTTACGTTCGTTAGACAATACTCTATCATGCCACTGGGATCTTCGTTCAAGCCATGGTTCGCTCATATAATCGAAAATCCGGTAACATCTTATTTTATGACTAAGTTCAATTGCTTATTTCGTTTATGACTAGAAAATCACCATCCAGTGCTGACTGAGGAACATGACTGTCCCTCACTAAGCAGGGGACTTAATGTAGATGGTGGATTTTCGAAAAAGGATTAAATCGTAAAACCATAATTGTACATACCTGATCCAGCAATCAGATGAGTATTAAGGCTCATGTCTCTCATTGAAGCATGAAAGTTCATGCCGCAAGAACCTCTGACTGAGAATACTGTCTCTCAGAGCATATGCAGATGTGCAGTCTCTCAACTGAGACAACGGCATATCTCATGAATACTGAGCAATATCAGTAATCACTTTTATATATAATCGAACGATTGGACGGCTCCTAGACAGCTTGCCTGCTAGTATAGTGCGATAACGTCTTCAGGATGTAACAATGTTTTCCCTGACTATGTAAAAGACATGTGTATAAAATCATTATGATTAGACGGCTCCTAGACAGCTTGCCTGCCAGTATAGAGAGATAACGTCTTCAGGATGCAACAACGTGTTTTCCCTAACTATACTATACATAATAAATATGACGCTTCAACAAGCTCATATCGCTCAATTCTTGAATAATTAATGCTCCTAGACAGCATGCCGCTAGTATAAAGCCATCAAATTATTATCTCTAATCCTTAAATTCATTAACTGAATATTCGGAAATACTCTACGTTCTTCATAATATTTCATTACTTCAATTTATGGTTATTCCCAAGAGAAATCCATAGGTTAGTAATAAATATTCAGCATACGGGCATCTGAGCCACCATCGAGTAAACCCCAAGGAAATGTTGCAAGTGTATTCAGCAATAAATGCACTAACGAGCACCTGAATGCGCGAACGAACATTCAATAACACGAAGGAACGATCAAACCATGGAGAAAATAATAATAATAAAATATCTAAATAAAGCGTCTAAGGGGACCAAGCCCACAGGCCGGCCGGTCATGCCTCCGTGGTCTGTCCTACGCTTCTCCCTTTATTTTATCATATTTTATTATTTTCCTTGATCCCATGAAATTCCCTTCAATTGATGAAACTCTCCGGTTTCATGGTATATCCTTCAGAAATTATATAAAAATTACATAAAATTAGGAAAGGTGTCACGGGACCGTGGTCACTAGCCGGCCAGCCATGCCCTAGCCTGACCGGTCCCACACCTTGTAATTCCTTATTTTTTTATTAATTAATTCCATCGTCTCATGGAAATTCCTTAATCTTATGAAACTCCTTCCTTTCATGGTATTTCCTTCACATTAAGGAATTTATACAAAAATTAAATAAATTAGGAAAGGTGTCACAGGACCGTGGTCACTAGCCGTCCGGCGATGCCCTATCCGTCACCGGTCCCACACCTTGTAATTCCTTATTTTATTAATTATTTTCATCGTCTCATGGAAATCCCTTAATTTCATGATATTTCCTTCAAATCATGAAAATAATATAAAATTAGGGAAGACTCATGGGACCGGGCCCTAGCCGGCCGACCATGTCCTAGTCTGGCCGTTGCCACACGCCTCTTATTTTATTATTATAAATTATTATTGTTTCCTTCATCTTATGGAAACTCCTTCACTTCAAGGAAACTCCTTAGTTTCAACAAACTCCTTGATTTCATGGTATTTTCCTAAAATCATGAAAATAATATAAAATAGGGAAAGTGTCATGAACCGGGCTTATTGGTCGTCCGTCAGTGCCTTAGACATAGCCGTTCCCACACTTCATGATCTCTTATTTTATTATTATTTCCTTCATCTTATGAAGTTTCCAAGTTTCAGCAAAACCCTGGTTTCTTCGTATTTTCCCAAAATGTTGCTCAAACGCTCGTCAGAAAATACCAAAACTCTCAGGACTAAGACATACACCATGGTGACGCGGACATGCCTCCATGACCGACCATGACCGTCTCTAAGGCTTGCAAGAGGCCGGTCCCACACTTATTCACAATTTTGACATAATTTTCCATCAATTGTTCGTTGGGTCCAAACTCTCTTCAAATAACCTGGGACTTACTCGAACGACCGGAAACTGGTCCCATGGTCACCAAGGGCCGGTTTTATGCCCCCTTGGTCGGTCCCTCACCTCTCCACAACTAGGTTTTACTACCTAACACTCGCTCGAACACTATTCTAATAAATGATTAAACCAACATTTAATCATCCTTTAAAAATTGGTCTTCAAGAGACTTTGGAATTTGCTCACTCGAGCATCTGGACGCTACATGGTCGATCCATCATCCCATGTAGTCGGTTCTTTCTTCACTCCGTGGTTGATTTTCAATAAATCATCAATTGATCAGCAATTGATCGAAATTAGGGTTTTCGAGTCCAGGGTTCATAATTCCAGATTCAAACACTAATAATTTTATAATTTTACGTTGATCTCATGATCAAAATTTTAATTAATTATACTAGGTTCAGTTGCCAGTATTTTATTAATATTTTATTTGGTTCTGTTACCAATGATTCATCAGATGAGCAATATTTGCTCAGACTAAGGAATATTGGTTCAACTATCAATATTCAACAATTCATTGAATGAGAAATACTTGCTCACCTTAACTATCAACATTTACTAGAGATTATACCTCTGTCTCAATAGACATGTTCAATTCATAAATCCTAGAACATTTGCAAATCATGTTCGACTCAGCAATACAAAGACTCATCGTCTCATCAAGTCAACAACTGACTAATTAAAAAACGTCTGCTTTGCAGACTCCACAATCACGAGGCATCAATCGTTTCACATGGGGGGATATTAACTAGGGTTTTGGTCTGGCGGCCTACGGCACGTGTGTTCATCCACGATGAGAATGTGACTAAGTCGTGAAAGCGATTGAAGGAGTTGACGAAGTAGTGGGTGGACAATCAACCAAATCTCCGCACGATGAGAAACTGGTTTTTACACGATTTCCGCTTTCACACTCTTCGAATTCAGCAACTTTCACACTTACTGGGGTCAAGGTGTCTACTGCTTTTGCAACATAGATAGTTCTCTGAACCCATGATTGAGATAACAGACAATTTCTGATAGACAGTATTTCGTCTACTCATCGTCTTGGAAATTACTCTCAAATGAGTAAATTCAATTATTCAGAAACTATTTTCACGCAAATACACAACACACCAACAATCCTTGATCACCATTGATCTCACACATTTCTCAGCTTCCCTCCTACAGATCAACCCATCCTCTCTTGTGACCGAATTGACTTGTCTTGGTTTAGGTCGGATTCCTACAGATTAATCTCTCGAATTCAAAGCACTCCCTTTTTGCATTGCACCTGTTTGCAAAAGGTTAAAGCAATTTGCTCGGTTTGAGGATTCTCCTCCGCACGGTCGTCTCTTCATTTCCTAGAAAACCAGTAAATCATTTTCTTCCATCAACAGTTTCTTGGTGTGTTTCATTAAGTAAGGATGGGTTTAACCTAGAGCTACCATTTATAACTTTCACTTACTATGTCAGGCATCCTAAGTTGTTAGAGTAATTATACACCGTGGCTTCAACCTGTGTTTAAATGATTTATATTAATCTGTGATTAGTTTTGCCGTAGAAAGACAATTGATGCCAGAGATTCATACATTTAGTTGATGTTAAACCATTCATGTGTGATCATTTCTCTATTGAATAAGCGAGAGACTTTTATCTTCATCGTTGTTCTCCTTAAGGGAAAAATGGAGTTTGCCGATTACTGAATTAGCTTAGTAGAAGTTAGAAGGTGGATTCAACTTCCCTAGTCTCTTCCATTTAAGTGCATACACCCTTGTTATTCTCATCCTTTTTTTTACATTCTGTTTTACTATTTCAATCACTGCCAACATCTTGTTATTTCGACACACAAACCCCCCGTTGTTACTTATTATTTGAATTAGTATTAGTTAGGCTTAGAAATTCAACTTCACACCAACCTAGTCTCTGTGGGTTCGACCTGTATTAGCCCTGTTTGACATAGTAGACACTGTGTACTTGCAGTTTAATATAATTATAGGTATCTTTTCTTAGCCTTACAGGAAACAGACGCCTGATCAACAAACAATATTCAGTTCAACCATCCATAGGTGCTGTCACCAATGAAGGAGCCAAAAAAAAAGGCCACGCCTCAACAAACATCACAGACTACGAGATCCATGTCTGCCTCAGCCCCTGCACCGACGACATCACCAACTCAATGGAAAACCTCATACCAAGGTCTTCCTAAGGCACCTCGTCAAAAACCACCACAAAAAACAAGTTCGGATCGAACACTCCCATATTTCCTATTTCTCATGGAAGAGGTCATTGAGTTGCTGGATGTTTGGATACAAAATTGAGTTTTCAAGCTTCCTCTTCTACGACGCCCGCCAACTGTTCAGGAAATTTCAGATCCAAAGTATAGATGTTTTCACATGTTAGTCAACCATCCTACCAGTGAATGCAATGGTCTGAAACTTATCTTTAAGGATAAGATATATTCAGGGGAATTACACTTGGGGACCGAAGGAGTTCACAAAGACTCCCTTCCCGTCGGGAGTTTCACTTATTCTGGAGAATCCTTCAATTGAAGCGTCTAGTTCATGATGAAATGCATGTGTGATCTAATTTTCTTTTCTAAGGCTCATGGCAAGGATTTCTTCATCGCCCTTAATCGTGTTGTGTCCGGTAAGCGCTTACCACCTAATGAAAAAGCCACGGTCAAGCCTAAACCTATATGGAGCACATAGTGATCAAGAATAATGAGAAGCCTGGCTGGGGACTTCGCACCAATACCTGTCTCAAGCGTGCTGAGTTCGAGAGAATATTAATCGACGCCGGGGCGAATGTCAACATCGTCACCATCTAAAATATGAGAGCTGCAGGAGTTTCCATAAGAGAGCATACACACTCACCAACCATGATTAAAGATTATTAAGGGAAGTCCACGTTCGCGGTACAATGATCTTTCCCAATTTTCTCTTGTCCATATCCGCGGCCACAGTGTAGTGGCCTCTACTACCTGGCCACGGCCATGCTGTATGGCCTTTTTCGCACCTCTATCATTTTTTCCGTGGTCATTGTGCCATGGCCTCTAGTGCCTCGGCATGATCATGACATCATGGCCATCACTACCTTGTCATCCCTGAGTATCAGTTTTCTTATAGCACAACTGAACACTTTAGACATAACAACGTGGCTCCTTTAATAAGGTCACTAAAATATGAGCCATCCAGGGATTCAATATCACTCTATTAGGGCTCCATATTGATCAACTTATCCAGAGCTGACATTTAAGACATTATGGATGTGGTTCATCCAAAGCAATAAGTAGTTCATGACTCAAGTAATTCCTACGAAACATCAAAACATGTCACGTTGGGGGATTCTTCATGGGTTACTGGTCTGATGATTGATAGAGATTAGGTGGAGACTAAGGAAATTCTTAGTCACATCTTAGTCCCACATTGCTTACTACCTAAATATGACTACTCTTTATAAGAATGGCTACTCCACTCATTGCCAATTGGTTTTGAGTTGGAAGCCTAAGTGTTAATATGGTACCAGAGTTAGGCCCTATATGAGATATAAGACCAGTGTAAGACCCGGAAGACCCAGGAAGGCAGGGCATCCAAACGGGAAACCATGCAAGGATCCACGTTGTATAGGTCTCAAAGAGACCTACATGTGGATGAGGCATAATGGAGACTAAGTGGAGACTAAGGAAAGTATTAGTTATATATTAGACTAAGGAAATTCTTAGTCACATCTTTGTCACATATTGCTTACTACCTAAGTATGACTACTCTATATAAGCATGTGGACCACTCCACTCATTGCCAATTGGTTTTGAGTTGGAATCCCAAGTATTAATATTGTAGTAACATGCTGATTTTTGTGAAAACACCTCATCATGAGAAAGTAACGCGTAATGATGATGGTTTAGAGCAGTTGAAGAGATGATGCAGTAATGGTCAAGATTTTTCCAAAAATTTCCCTAGCGTAGTGGGCATGAATTTACTATTACCTCCATGATCTCCATCTCTCAATTCCTTCACTACCTCCACTACTTACAAGGAAATCAGTGTGCATCCATAACGACTATAAATATACCCATTTATCTATTAATCAAAAAATAAAACAAGCTTATCATTCAGAAGCTCTGATTTTACAATAGTTCGACAACCTTGCATACAAAAATACATCTCCACTGATTTCGTCGACATTCTTTGCTTCCCTCCCTAAAGATCAACCTATCTTCTCTCTTTGTGGAACGTGAACAACCATTGTGTTGTTTTAGGCTCGCCTTGTACGATTTTGATTTTTGAACCTAAAGAAAGTACCTTGACAGTGCATTGTTTCGCCTAGGATCAATTTGTATGCAGTAACATAATCTAATCAAGCAACATCGATTTTTATAGATAAAATATGACATACATGCTTGGTGGGTTCAACCAATCAATTCTCTAACATTTCTTACTACCATATTTCGTACTAGATATAATACCTGCTTTAGTCATATTCGTGCACCTGTAAAACTCCTTGCAGATTTGTAGGAATTTCTCTTGTAAATCTTCTAGCGGAAACCTAATTCTCTTTATAAGATACTTGTCTGAATCTTCTATCAAAACTTCAATTATCTATTGAATATGCTCCTCAACAATTAGGCTTTTACAAGTTTTGTAACCTAATTGATTTTATCTCACAAGATCACCTAAAACAATAATCTAGAGATATATTGATATATAAAATATAGGGTTTATGAAGATAAAAGTTCCGTAAGTATCAAATAAGATAACTTTCTTATGCTTTACGATCCCCAAGTAAAGTCTTTTAGAATCTCATTCTTGTTCGTGAAGAACAAAGATGTGCAAAACAACCTTATGCAACTCATACGCAATTTTCCAAAGGATTGTGTGGTTACATGAAACCTCTATTTATAGTGAATGATAAGGCCTGGGTTGCTTAGAAACAAAGCCACCGTGTCTAGGAAAGGAAACACCAAGTACTTAATTAATAAAATAAACCTTAAGTCACGTATCTATGGTTTAAGTTTGCAAACTGTTGCTAAAAGTTCGTGTACAATTTCCTATTCATAAGATCAACTATAGTAATACATTGCGAATGTTTCTTTAATAAATCATTCATAATTTCTTTGTTATAACTCGAAACTGAGTGATTTTGGTTAGTTTGTTGCGTCTTTTCATTCACTATAATATGCAGGATTTTCCAAGGTCAATGGTTATTCTCATTAAAGTCTTTGTTATAACTCGAAATTGTTCGAAAGAGTGAGCACTTTGTTTCGATAGATAGAGAGGTAGAATAAACAAGAGAATCAAGTATTTATTACTAACCCTTGAAATTTTCCAAAATGTCTTCGTGTGTCTTCAAACTTTAATCTTCAAAGATACCTTTGATTAATTCGGAATTCTAGTCGGTTCCCGACTTTAGGAGACTAAATCAAGATTGTATTTTGTCATCAAAATTTTAAAAATGACTTGACATATTAGCGCCAGTAGGTTCAACCGAGTAATGCTCTAACAATTACTACGGCAAGGGAAATTTCGCAGCTGATATTTTGTCGGAAACAAGCCGCTACTTAATGTATTTTTTGTATATAGGTTAGATCCCACTTGATCTTTATTGTTCTATTTTGTCTAGTGATGTTATGGGACGAGCCTTCCCTCGTTTTGTAAGGCTCGCTAATGTTTGTTTTAATAACATCCATATTACCAATATATGTATATATATATATATTAAATATGTTAGTTCCTCAAGATGTCCAATTTCATTTTGAGTAGTTCAACGTTGACGAAAAAAAATACCCATAAAATATTTTGTAAGATACAATCGTGTGAGACCCCTTACAAGAATTAGCAGGGAGATTATTTTTACCCACTGCAGGTCCCATAAAGGTTATATCTTACCGGACATTCCTCGTGATTTCAAGGTATATTTAGTATTATTTTTTTTATTTTTGAATCCCTGTGAAACAATTCAATTAAGTGGACTAACATGACCGTTGAATATATTTATGAATTAAAAAATCATTAAAAACTGGAAACATCATTAAATTTATGTTATTTGAAAAAAAAACTCATCTAAGCGTGATAATCCTTTTGCGCTTGGTATTCCTAACTTGTCTTTGCAGCAATGGATTATTAGCTGGAGCTCCAATCCAGTTGGTTGGGATAGTGAACTGGGCCCCTGGAATGCTTTTTGTGCGGCAATGATTTGGCATAATTGGTTAGCAAGATGTGATAAAGTCTATAGAGGAATTAACCCAAACCCTCAACATATTTTTGTTAGAGCCAAATATTTCTGGTTGGAGAATGTGCAGGCTCAGCGAAGCATAGGACACAGTCCACAATTCAACTCAAACAAAGTTTCGGCAGTACCCAGATTCGGTAACTGCAAAAATCAACTTAGCTACCAGTTGGAACCAATCAACTAACATAATGACAACAACCATGATTCTAAGGAAGAGTTTTGGTTATTGCAGGGAGGTGCGAACCATGGAAATTACAGTTCTGAATAAGGATGTTGAAGAGGTGTTAGCGGCAACTGAGGTGTGTAAATGGGGATTACAACTTCAATCTTCCACTATCAGCATTGAAGCTAACAACAACAATCTGGTCAGACTCCTATCAGGCCTTTAAAGCAGTATGGATTGGTAAGCAAAAGCCGTCTGGGAAGAAAGAACATCTAATTACTTTCCCTTTTAAAACTCTTTACTTATGTTTCAGCTAGTAAAATAGCAAACCGGGCAGCAATTGCATTAGCTAATGCTACTGCTAATGCAACAACAACCCGTAACCCATTATATTTTTCATCTTTTGGATCAGGATAGACTGGGTGCATGTACCCAAATCTATGAACAACAAAATTATTTTGATTTTTAACTTTTAATCTAAGTTTTTCTTATAAAAAAAAAAATCTAAGCCATATAATCGGTGTTCATTTGTACGGTCTAAAATTTAAAGGTTATATTTTCTACAAAATTCACATTTTCTGCTAGTGTAAACCTACCATGTATCTGCCAAAATTGCACCACGACTACTATCATGGTCTAATTGTGATAATTACTTGAAATAATATTACTTCTAATAAATAAAAATCTTCCTCTCTTTCACTAAATTTGCAAGATGCATCATTTATTCTAGGATTTTTGTAATATAGAAAGCTAATTACAACTCGTATGGCTAGTTTTTGTATCGATGTCTTAGTTGCTTAGTGACATCACCTTAATTGGACTTGGTGGATGTTCTCATTATAGGGTATAAACAAGTCCATCTCATGGTGTCAACATGTGGGCTTGGTAACTAGGACACAGGAAAGTGTCCGGATTGGGTTTTCCAGTTGGTAGAGTTCTCCCTTATATAGTCTTTCAAATCAGGGTTTGCTTTCAATCAAAGCTAAGATAGCTTAGTAACAAAGCATTCAATATTCATCGTTAGATGGAAACCTGCTTTAAAACGGTGGTCTTATCTTGTTACACACAAATGAAATATACTTTCATTTAGATATGGGTAATCGTACATAAACATGTATATTGAGTTGGCTCAATCATAGTTAACCGAAGTTAGCAATATGAACACTTTTGTCTTAACCACATTCATCTAACACTTCTAGATAAACTATGATAATCAATCAACCATGAAAGATAATCAAATGAATCTAATTTTGTTTCAAATAGAGTTGTTCAATTTTTCACTATTTCACATAAATATATATGAACCAATTGAATCAAAATCGGATTGATTCATAAGAATCAATCATGAACATTAAGCCACGGTTTGCAAAGATTGTATTCCTTAATTCATAAATGTATTTGTTCATGAGTGTGAAAATATACTTAACCGATTTTGTAACTTTAACCACTAAGTTTGCAAGTGGGTACGCAAATTATAACGTCCTGACTTTGGTCTTGTCCAGCAGTTTGCAAACCGGTATGCATACTACTGTTCCGGACCTTAACTCAGGTAGAACCGTTCGCATACAGGTATGCAAACTTGGTTGCTGGACTTTAACAGTTAAAACTGTTCGCATACTGGTATGCAAACAAGGTTTCCGGACCTGAATCATGCCATAACTGTTTGCATACTGGTATGCATACTGTGATGTATCCAGACAAAGGTTAATTTTACTAAACTCCCATTTCAATCATTGAAACACCCTTAGAAGATGACAATAGCTATCTCAGACAAACTATTAGCTTATAAGTAATTTTCAAGTGATTGAATGATTAATACGAAAATTTCCGAGTCGACATCAAATGATTGTCTCACACAAATCATGTAAGATGATTCAAGGCGATTTTCACATGATCATCTTTTAACTTATTATTTAGTTTCCAACAAAAAATTATTTCCAACTAAACTCGTCAAGAATACGATGAATGTAGCTAAAGCAAAAATCTACCAACACATATTTCGAGAAATAGATAACCGAGTTAAACTCATCTCGAAATATCAAATGTGTTAGAGCATAGCTCGGTTGAACCCATCAAGCGTTGGTATGTCAAGTTTGGTTGTCATATTTTAGTGAATCAAAACTCATTTAAAGAGTCGCTTGATTATTTACTAGAGTCAACTTCGTATAGGTTAGCTAGGAAGTTACTAGGATATGAGACTTACAAGTATTACTCGAAGACTCGAAGAATGTGAAGAAGTAAAGAGCTACAATGATGACATCATCCTTCATCTTGAGGTTAGTAATATTTGACTTGAACTGTTTCATTCTTAACGTATCTTTCAAGTCGTGCATATTGAAAACATAACTGCGAAGCTGTGAATGATTATACTCTAGTTAGACATAGTATTAAGGAATTATAATACGAAGTATAACGTCTATCTTTTGCACTTCGTATATAATACATCAACATAATCGTATGCATGCTATTGTGATAATGTGTATGGGTATGGGTGAAGATTTATTCCTAGGAAACAATGCTTTACATTCGTTTAAAGGAAGTACAATTCATACACTTGTTTTGTGAATCGAAAGGGAAATCGCTAGGCTTATTGGTATTGTTACTCATTGCAAATCTTTGGATTACCAATATGTGTATTTAGTATAACCGCTCATAACTTATTTATATATCTTGGTAAAACTATTCACAATGCCTGACTTTTGTATTGGTATGACTTTTATTAATGAAACCAAATCTTAAGTAATCACCTGAGATGGTATGATCGATATATTGTAATTGGTATGACCAACTCTAGACATTGGGGAACCGATCCTAGTAAGACGTGCAACCGATCACAAGTATGTGGAATCGATCCTTGTAATAGGTACAACAAGTCTTAGTAATTGGTAACCGATCCTATGACTTGTGCAACCGATTACAAGTTAAATATCATAATTATGTGTTAACCGATCCTAGTACCTAGTCAACCAATTTTTGGAAAGCTAGTGTGACCGATCCTGGTACCCACATGGAGTTAGAACCGAAGCCTTGTGTTTTGATAGAACCGTGAAACCCATTAATGGTGATTTGATAGGATAATCAATCACATAGTTCTTGGAAATCAGATGAACCAATTATAAACTCGTTTGGAAGTGTGGCAAATCGGTTCCAAGTTTGTAAACATGAAAAAAGATTTACAAAGTAAAGATGTCGACATACTTTGAACATGTGCAGTAACTCTTATCTTTTATTGTTCAAAGATATTCCTTCATAACTAAAGGAAAATCCCGGATCGAAATAAATTGAGAATCTTTTAATTAAGGTTTTTAGTTTTATATGCTTTTAATTTTCAACAATTAAAATGCATATCTTTAGAAAATAAAAATTGGCAATGTGCATTTACTAATTTGAGATTTTCTACTAACATTTCGGTTAATGTTTGGACAGAGCATTTCCAGGAATTATGAAAACCGAATTTGGAAATATATTGCATATCTTGAGAATATTTTCGGTTTTGGAAATTCCTTGGTGTCCAAACTCCTTGGTCTATAAATATTGAAGTTTGCATTTCGAGCAACTAATCCTCAGAGCCAGCAAAACTTCCTAGTTGTGTTGTTACTGGTGGAGTCGTCTATTCGAAGAGGAAAGTACCTTAATTAGGCAAAATCTCTTACGACCACTCGTTTTAAAGACTTCTTTAGGATTGGTACTACGAGTACCGTTGGTGGGAAACTAGATAATTGCAATTTATTATTAGTTTTCGATTGATTTGAATGACTAATGGTTGTTGAACTTTGATTGCACCTAGTTTTTTATGCTTGAGAATCTTATCTTCTGATATAAGATTCACTCAAACTAGATCGAAGTTTCGACGGGGATCTTTAAGTTGTTTGTAAATCTAAAGACGTCTTGTGATAGTCCATTGTTAACAGACTCCGTTCTGTGTGTGATTGATCACAAGAGATTCAATTTGATTGTGTGCAGATGTTTATCGAAGATCTGAGAAGATTTGAAGAAAAAGAAGACTTCTTATTTGAGTTCATATTCTTTGGTGTGAACAAAACTTGATCGGCTGGGGATCCAACTATAATCGGTTTATCTTTGTGATAACCTTGATTGATTAATTGAGTAGATCAGCATCAATACGTTTCTTTGTGATTAAGAGTATTGATTGCATATTCTAAACTTACTTTGGTAGTTGTTAAGAGATTGATCTAAGAACCTGACAAAGGAGTTTATTGGGATAAACAGAAGAGCCTTTTGTCAAACTCATATCACTTGTTTGAAAAGAGTTGTTACTGAACAGATTTGTTGTTCCTTTACAGTTTGGAATACGAATCAAAGGAATTGTTCCAAGAGCGTGACTTATTGCAAGTTGGAGGCGCAGGGATACAGACGGAACTAGGTGAACTATAGGTTTAGTTTCTTCGTCTCAACTATACGAAGTTGGTTTAGATTTTGTATAGCGGCTTAATCCTGAGAGTATTCAATTCTGGACAAGGTCCCGGGGTTTTTCTGCATTTGCGGTTTCCTCGTTAACAAAATCTTGTTGTGTCTTTTACTTTTCTATTTCCGCAATTATAATTGTTTTTATTATAATTAGAAGTAAAATACACAAACGTTAATTCTTAATTACTTGATAGAAATCCTATTGTGTTTGGTGAAGTCCAAACCTATTGTTAAGTAATCATACTTTGTTGTTGTATTGTCTCGATCTTGTATCCATAGTCAATCACACAAGTTATCTTGTTGTCGTATTGTCTCGATCTCGTATCCATAGACGATCAAACGAAGTGTGAACCGATTAGTTGTATTATCTCGACTCAGTCCATAGACAATCACTTTCGTATAAAGGACTTATAGGTGGAAAAGTTTTAGATTAAGGTATATTTGGGTACCCTCGTCTTTTCAATTGGTATCAGAGCAGAAAAATACGAAAATATCTAAAAATATGTGTTTGGTGCGATCCAAGCTATACGAAATTGAATCTATGTCTGATTCAATTAACGTAGAGCAAGAAGATGATATACTTCAGAAAGGATGTTTTTTTCAAAACCTGATAAACAGCTTAACACTGTTAGTTCACTTGTGGAACACATCTCAGGAAATATTAACCATGATGAGTTAATACGAAAACAAATACTTGTGACAAACAAGTCAGATTCAGATAACAGTAATGAGATTAAATTTTTCATAAAGCTTGCTGAAAAATATAATCTAAAGGATAATATATATTATCCATCTGCCGAGAAGATCGTCAGAGAATCTTTGATTCATGAAGGTGCTGAATCTAAAGCATTTGACTTTGTTCAAGCCAAAAGGGTTATATTAGCTAAAAAAAAGATATGTGATTTTAATCTTGAGAATCTCTTAACTAATATACAACACTGTGATTTCTAATAGTATAACAACTTACAAGAATCAAAATAGATGTGATTTAAGGGGTAATCCTATGACTAGTATCCAGTCAAGACCTGAAAATCATTATCTCTTAGACAGAGGGAAAGATCAACTCAAGTACACAAGAATAAATTATTTTAGATCATGTTATTTTGTTGTTGATCAACTGTCTAAAATAGAATCCAAGAAACAATCTCATCAAATGATGTTGTCATATTCCAAGAAATTCCTGGGTCAGTATAAGAGTTTTGATTTCTTCACGACTCAAAGGCTTTCAAGTCAAGCTTATGACCCTGTTTATCAAACTGATCATTCTGTTAAATCATATCACTCCAGCTGTGACTCACTAAAATAAATTTATTCTTGGAATAATCCCAAAAGGGAAGATATTCGAAAATATCATGATGGATCATATTCCACAAATTTTGAGCTATCACAAGCTCACTCCAACAACTGATGTTGGTGATTGGAATTTCCCTGGATGTGCTCGATTCAAATAAATGGGAAGTTCTTAAAAGGAGCACAAGAACATGAAGGAAGTATAATTTTATACTCAATCTATCTATTTCATGAATATCTAAAGTGTTTTTCTATGCTTGGAATACTTTTTCTATTTTTAGAAAAATACTTTCGATCTTTGGAAAGTCCGTGAGAAAATTTCGAAAAAATATTTTCAGATCCTCTCGATCATATTGATTCGGAAAAATTCTTATGTTGTTACCGAAAGTGTATATTTTCACAAATAATATACCTTGATTAGGTATCTCAATCTTGGAAACCAAGTTTGTTTTGTTATATAAACCATCTATAGGACCGATACTTCCCTCTGTGTTTTGTCTGCGGTCAAAGATGGGTGAAATACTATTGACGTTGAATATCAACTACGAAAACTTGAAACCTTTCAAGTTGAGCTCAAATGCTATTTCTAAAAAGAACATAAAAGGAATCATATTTCTTTTGAACTTATGCTTGTGTTAATGGGAGATTTTGAAGTTGCTCGTGAACTCATGGAAACTGCAGTTCTGAATGAAAAGCTGCTTGAGTCAAATCTCTTAAAGTTGATCGTGGAAGTTAATCTCTTGAAAAGGAGACTCAATCATCTGAAAGAAAAGAGAAGACTCAAAAATCAGAACACTGAGGAATCTTCGGTGAATAATGAGAGCACTTCTAAAGATTAAGTTGTTTATTGTAATACTTAATCAAGGAAAATAGATATCAGTTTTTGATTTCTTTCAATAATTGTATAAGGTCTATTATGAATAAAACTATCTATTATTTACGAATAAAACTATCTATTATTTATGAATAAAATTATTTTATAATATTTCTTGTGATAGTTTTTCGATTACATAGCCTGTGCTTGAATGCTTTATTTTATTGCTATGTATGTTTATGGGATGTTTGATTTCGGTTTTCATAAACTTAATATTCGATCTCATTTTGTGTGAACCCTTATGGTTTGGGTGACTTTTTGGTTTAGCAGGATTAAGTTCTAGCCCATGTTGGTAGGATTTATCAAAGGATCATAAGGGGTTCCGATTGAAACTAATATGTGAAAAAGTCATAATATATTGAATCGTTTTTGGTTTAGCATAAAAGCATATGTGTTTCGGGATTTCAACTTTTGCATTGCATCAGTTAAAACCGGTTTTCAAACTTTCTCCGGTAAAGGTTGGTCCTTGTTGTTGTTCTTTTGTCTTGCGAGAGGATGACAACATAACGGGGGAGAGTTGTATTTTGAACTTGCACTTAATGATATATCTTTCTGGGGTGAAGAGGATGTGGAACTTGAGGTAACGAATTTGTTAGTTAACCGTTTTCCTGTTTAAGAAAAGACTGATTTTATTGTACATATTTATTGCTTTTGAAAACAAAATTTTGGTACAATTGATGTTTATTCCATTATTTATGTATGGATGTGTGTGTGATTCCGTTTAAGAAAAACTATTGTTATCTTGCTTTATTGTTTGGTATCAATTGTTTAGGCTTACGAAATTTCGGTGCAATTGCGGTACTATAACGTCTATGTTTGTTTCAATTGCTTCCGGTTGAGGTAAATAATTATGCAAGTTGATTTATTTGGTTTGTATGAATTGTTTATGGCTTAATAAAAAGGTTTTCAGGATCAATTTTTTAGTCCAATTCGATTCCGGATAAGAGAAACTAAGTTAATTCTGATCTTAGTTAGACTTACCAAAGTGGAGATTTCGGTTATTCAAGTCTAATCGAATGCCTTAACAAGAAATGCTAGTTAACCAACCTAGTACTTGTCTTGTTTAAAAGTGAAAGGTCTAAATTATTTTTTGAATAATTAGAACCTGATGAGAAAAATAGAGTTAATTATGATCTTTATTTTGGTCTTATCGAAAAAGCATTGTATTTGTGCAATCGGTTTAGAAAAACAACTAAGGTGCTTAGTCAATTTTTGGTTTGCTAAACTATTAGGGAAAATTGCTTCAGGAAATTGTTTCCTTGGTAACATATGAAAACAAAATTACTTTGTAGTTTCGGTTTTGATATTGGTTATCTAAAATGGTGCGTGGAGCCCTCGTGCTTAACTCTTATAGGTTGCAAGTCTTTTGAGATTTGTAAGATCCTTACGGTTTGTCCTTTATTTGCTCGTACCTTTGTCATTTTGTGACAGAAAAGGGGGAGAAATATATGGAGTAAATAAGTGATTTGGTATCACTAAGGAAAGGACAATGGTGCTTAAACGTTATATCTAACGAAAGAGTAAAGCATAAACTGAGGGAGGGTAACTTATCATATTGATACTTGTAGTTATATGGACTACAAAGGGAATAACAAAGACGTGCGGATTTAAAATCTACCTATCTTACCTTTAGGGAGAGTATTAGCTTTTTTATTATAATGTCAACAACGGCATTTGTGGATTGAATGTATACAAGTTATTATGCTATTGAAACTTGGAATCAAGCTTATGTGTAATGAATTCTTGTAATTTGTTTATCCATATGATGTAAGAGTTTTGTCACTAAAATTGACAAAGGGAGAGATTGTTAGAGCATAACTCGGTTGAACACACCAAGCGTTGGTATGTCAAGTTTGGTTGTCATATTTTAGTGAATCAAAACTCATTTAAAGAGTCGCTTGATTATTTACTAGAGTCAACTTCGTATAGGTTCAGTTACTAGGATATGAGACTTACAAGTATTACTTGAAGACTTGAATAATGTGAAGAAGTAAAGAGCTACAACGATGACATCATCCTTCCTCTTGGGGTTAGTAATATTTGACTTGAACTGTTTCATTCTTAACGTATCTTTCAAGTCGTGCATATTGAAAACATAACTGCGAAGCTGTGAATGATTAAAAAAAGTTAGACATAGTATTAAGGAATTATAATACCAAGTATAACGTCTATCTTTTGGACTTCGTATACAAGACATCAACATAACCGTATGAATGCTATTTTGATTATGTGTATGGGTATGGGTGAAGATTGCGTCCTAGGAAACAATGTTTTACATTCGTTTAAAGGAAGTACAATTCATAAACTTGTTTTGTTGATCGAAATGGAAATCGCTAGGCTTATTGGTATTGTTATTCATTTAAAATCTTTGGATTACCAATATGCGTGTTTAGTATAACCTCTCATAACTTGTTTATGTATCTTGGTAAAACTATTCACAGTGCCTGACTTTTGTATTGGTATGACTTTTATTAGTGAAACCGATCTTAAGTAATCACCTGAGATGGTATGATCGATATATTGTAATTGGTATGACCAACTCTAGACATTGGGGAACCGATCCTAGTAAGAGGTGCAACCGATCACAAGTATGTGGAATCGATCCTTGTAAGAGGTACAATAAGTCTTATTAATTGGTAACCGATCATGTGACTTGTGCAACCGATTACAAGTTAAATACCATAATTATGTGGTAACCGATCCTAGTACCTAGTCAACCATGTTTTGGAAAGCTAGTGTGACCGATTCTAGTACCCGCATGGAGGTAGAACCGAAGCCTTGTGTTTTGGTAGAACCGTGAAACCCATTAATGGTGATTTGATATGATAATCAATCACATAATTCTTGGAAGTCAGATGAACCAATTTTAAACTCGTTTGGAAGTGTGGCAAATCGGTTCAAAGATTGTAAACATGAAAAAGGATTTACAAAGTAAAGATGTCGACATACTTTGAACATGTGCAGTAACTCTTATCTTTTATTGCTCAAAGATATTCCTTAATAACTAAAGGAAAATCCCGGATCGAAATAAATTGAGAATCTTTTAATTAAGGTTTTTAGTTTTATATGCTTTTAATTTCCAGCAATTAAAATGCATATCTTTAGAAAATAAAAATTGGTAATGTGCATTTACTAATTGGATATTTTCTATTGAGATTTTGATTAATATTTTCACAGAGCATTTCAAGGAATTATGAAAAACGAATTTGGAAATGTATTGCATATCTTGAGAATATTTTCGGTTTTGGAAATTCCTTGGTGTCCAAACTTCCTTGGTCTATAAATATTGAAGTTTGCATTTCGAGCAACTAATCCTCAGAGCCAGCAAAACTACCTCGTTGTGTTGTTACCGGTGGAGTCGTATATTCGGAGAGGAAAGTACCCTAATTAGGCGAAATCTCTTACGACCGCTCATTTTAAAGACTTCTTTAGGATTGGGAAGCTCTACGAGTACCGTTGGTGGGAAGTTAGATAATTGCAATTTATTATTAGTTTGCGATTGATTTGATTGACTAACGGTTGTTGAACTTTGATTGCACCTAGTTTTTTTATGCTTGCGAATCTTCTCTTCTGATATAAGATTCACTCAAACTAGATCGAAGTTTCGACGGGGATCTTTAGACTGTTTGTAGATCTAAAGACGTCTTGTGATAATCCATTGTTAACAGACTCCGTTCTATGTGTGATTGATTATAAGAGATTCAAGTTGATTGTGTGCAGGTGTTTATTGAATATCTAAGAAGATTTGAAGACAAAGAAGATTTCTTATTTGAGTTCATAATCTTTGGTGTGCACAAAACTTGATCGGCTGGGGATCCAACTATAATCGGTTTATCTTTTTGATAACCTTGATTGATTAGTTGAGTAGATCAGCATCAACATGTTTCTTTGTGATTAAGAGTATTGATTGCATAGTCTAAACAATTACTTTGGTAGTTGTTAAGAGATTGATCTAAGAATCTGACAAAGGAGTTTATTGGGATAAACGGAAGAGCCTTTTGTCAAACTCATATCACTTGTTTGAAAAGAGTTGTTACCGAACAGATTTGTTGTCGCTTTACTGTTTGGAATACGAACTAAAGGAATTGTTCCAAGTGCGCGACTTTTTGCAAGTTGGAGGCGCAGGGATATAGATGGAACTAGGTGAACTATAGGTTTAGTTGCTTGGTCTTACCTATTCGAATTTGGTTTAGATTTTGTATAGCGGCTTAATCATGAGTGTATTCAATTCTGGACAAGGTCCCAGGGTTTTTCTACATTTGCAGTTTCCTCGTTAACAAAATCCTGCTGTGTCTTTTACTTTTCTATTTACGTAATTATAATTGTTTTTATTATAATCAGAAGTAAAATACATAAACGTTAATTCCTATTATCAAGTAATCATACTTTGTTGTTGTGTTGTCTCGATCTTGTATCCATAGTTAATCACACAAGTTATCTTGTTATCATATTGTATCGATCTCGTATTCATATACGATCACACGAAGTGTGAACAATTAGTTGTATTGTCTCGACTCAGTCCATATACAATCACTTTCGGAGAAAGAACTTATAGGTGGAATTTTTTTAGATTGAGGTATATTTGGGTACCCTCGTCTTTTCAAAATGTGTATAATATAAAAGTATATATAGCTATATGACTTAATCTCATTAGGAGATATAATAGAATAGACTTCTGAGTGATAAACAAGTTTTAGTCTCCACATACCTTTTGTTGATAATGTTCCTACATGATATCCTCAGTAGATATTTCTCTTCAATCTATGAACGACGTGAAGTCTAAATCTCAACTACACATTCTATCCTAATCTGAGACATATATATAAGTAGACTAGAAATCAAGACTTATAGTTTTGATCAACTAAATTCGACAAATAATCTTGAGATAGCAACGCTTGTGAGTTCGACCGAGCAATGCTATTATATGTCATTGTGCAAATAGTGATGAAAAATAGAATGAATCCTTGTGTATTCCGCAGTATTGGTCGATCTCTGATCCACATTTTTGTGCACATACTGTGTTGCTCCGTAAGTTCTCTTATGTCGAGCATGACCAATTGAATTGATCATTTTTGTGGTTGATTCAATTGAGATTTTTGGATTCAAATTCATGTTTTCATGTGATTTGGTTATATCCAAAGAAATCCTTCTTTTCTTGAAAAAGTAAGGTCGCCTTTGTTGTTCTTTCGGGAATGACATTTTATGGGGGAGAGTTCTTAATTGAACTTGTGCTTAATTGCCAAATATTTGTGGGGAGAGCGGATGTGGAATATTATAGGGGTTATCTTGTATCTTTATAAACTCCTTGATGAATGCATTTAGCTTTGGATTATTGATTGCATCTAAACAAGTTGGTATGTTATTCTCTTTTGGTCATGAAGTATCTCTATGAAAATTTCATGAGGATCCCACTAGTTTTCGTACCTTTGCCAATTTTATATTGACAAAAAGGGGAAGAATAAATGTGTAATTTCATACTACAAATACATATGGTTTACAGATCATTATGTAAGGGGGAGTGGTTTTCATGTTGATATGAAGTATTGACTAAGAGGGAGTGATACATATCACCATAGTATTGTTGTCAAAGTTGTGATACAATTGAACTTTCATCTTGTGTAATAATACTATGACACTGTATAACAATGATTGAGAGAATTTGTTTTCTCATTGTTATTGCTACAGATTTTCAACAACTATGATGCTGAGTTGAACACGTTTAGAATCATGTTGTACTTGGAAGTGACGAAGATTTCGAGTCGTGTTGAAGATGCCAAGGAGATCAAGCATTTGGATGAGAAGCTACAAATTTTTATTTATTTTGTAATTCATATGTATTGATAGTTTTTGTCACTAAAATTGACAAAGGGGGAGATTGTTAGAACACTGCTCGGTCGAACTCGCATGCGTTGCTATCTCAGGAATGTTTGTCAATGTTAGTGATCAAAACTATAAGTCTTGATTTCTAGCCTATTTATAGATGTCTCGGACTAGGACATAGATTGTGTAGTTGAGATTAGTTTTCACGACGTTCATCATTTGAAGATGAAGAACTACTAAGGGGAGCTTGTGTAACTTCATCGATAAAAGATATGTGGAGACCGAGACTCGTATATCACTTGGAAAGTCTATTTCTACTCTATCTCCTATATTGAGACATAAGTCGTATTACGGTATAGTTTTCTATATACACATTTGAGATTTCGAGCTGAGTTTATCTCGCTTACATATTTCTCGAAATATGTGTTGGCAAGTTTTCGCTTCGACCAAGTTCATCTTATATCATGTGAAAATTGCCGAGTAATATCTGATGTGATTTGTAGATAATGGTAAAAAGTGATTCGATTCTCGAACTTGTGAAGGATACCTTTAGACTTAAATTCAAAACTAAATAGAAAACTCTCTAATAATTGTAACAAACACCGATAAAGTTGGTATCAATATTAAAAGAACACTGAGACTAAGATTCCACTATTTTCCAAGTTCAAAGTGATTTGGTCCAAATATTTATATTCATGCAATTTTCTCGTTTAATTTGATTCTAAAATATTGCAACTAATAGATTTTCAAAAGTAATAATTGTAAATACCAAGTATGAAGCATCAAGAGTCTATAAACTAAGCATACTCCATCAAAATAGATCACAATAACTCAAATAAAAATCATATTCAATAATAGTTCAAGGCAAATAATCATAATAATAATTGCAATAAGTTAAATAAAATAGATTGTACCGCTTTTTGTTGTAAAAATAGCTTCCTCTATCGCCTCAGCAATGGGGTTTAGCTCCTCATATTAATCATGATCTCAAAATAATTGTTTATGGCTCAAAAGATGATTAAAAAGATGAAAAGTGATAATACAGACGATTCCCAACAGTTTGTTGGTGTTGCAGAATCACTGTTACAGGGAGAAATAGTAGCTAAAGACCTAATGCAACATCTGTGATGAATGACACATAGGTACTGCTGTGAAACAACGATAGTTTGCTGCGACAGTTGCTTGTGCGTCAATGTTCTTCGTGTTCTTCCTCTTCAGCAGCAGCAGCAGAATAAGGTATTTTCCTGCAACTCGATCTCTGGAGCTCTCTAGTGTTCTAAACTTCTCTGAAAGGATTCGTACCCCTTATATGACTTATCCCCTCTCCTTTTATAGGCCACATCTCGATTAAATCTCCATAAATACTCGAGATTTCTTCTCTTTTTCTTTTACTCCAAGTCACGGCAATATCTCCCTTTCTTTTCTCATACGCGTTTCCAGATTCATTCAAACTCTTCTATTATGCCTCCACAAGAAAAATCCTCGGTTGATAATGCATATAACTTCCATATTAAGTCGAACATGACCAAGATTACTCCCATGTTTCCGTAAATAAGATATTCTTCCCTATTTGAATCAGACTGATGAAAACTCCTCTTTTTCCTCCTACGCGGCTACTTTGATTTTTCCTGGACTCTTCCCAAATATAGAATCAAATCAACAACACATATTCTTCACACGCAACTTAATCAGACCGAGATATTCTTCCTTCAAACAAATCCCGTAACTCTCCTTGTATAGAAACTACGTGACTTTTCTTTTGACTTTAAACCCGAGTGCCAAGCATGTTTTATCATGACATACTATTACTAACCAAAGCCCATGGATCTCTGCTAAAATATACCCAAAAATCGGTCGGGAAATTGTTGCATACGAGAATCAACTTTCCCGCCATTTTTGGTATCAAACGATAGAAGATGCTGCCCCTTATCCACTCCTAGGGTACCAATAGTCGTGGGTGCAAATAGTAGTTATGGGGTGCAGATAGCGATGAATGCCCCTTATAAATTGGAGTGTCCCTTATCCAAATTGGGGGTCCGAATAGTAAGTATCCTCCGGGTGCTTTCCGACAACTTTTCGAGCCAATTTTTTCCAAAAATGTTTATTGGCCAAAAATACCTACAAATAAATAAAACACCATAATAAATACAAAAATGAGCCCTAACAATATATAGAATCGAGACAAATCGGACACAAAAATGTGTCTATCAATATCTTACATGGTTTGTGTGATACAATCATTTGGTGTTGTCTTGGAATGTTTCGTTATGATATTTCAATAACTTGAAAATTGCTTTGATTCTAATAGTATGTGAAAAACGACTATTGTCATCCCCTAAGAAAGTTTCAATGATTGAAATAAGAGTTTAGAACACTTAGCCATTATCGGATATGTCATGTTACGCACATATGTAATCCATGTCCGGGAACCATAGTATGCGTACCTGTTGGTTTGAGAAATCCGGGAACCTAAGTATACATAGCCGTTTGCGTACTGGCGTAAAGGTTCATGTCCGAGAATTTATGCTGGGATTGAAAGTTCGCGTACCCGTTTGCGTACTGGCGAAACCCAATCTTAGTCTCGGTATTACAAGTATGCGTACCCATTTTCATACTTGAAGGTCAAAGTTCTAAAATCGGTTATGAACATGAATATAAACATTTAAATAATAAGGAATGCAATCTTTGCAAATCGTGGCTATAATGTTCATGATTGATTCGAGTGAATTAAACCGATTTTGCTTTAATTTTGTTCTTGTATAATTCTATGAGAATATAGAAATTGAACAACTCTTTAACTAGTTTAATTTGAGTCATTTGAACCAGTTATGGTTAAGATGAATAAGGTTGATATGAGAGTAATCACATAGCTAACCTCGATTAACTATTTGTGAACCAACATGGTGTACACGTTTGGGTACGGTTACATAAACCTAAATGAGGGTACATTTCATTTGTGTGTAACAAGATAAGTTCGATCTAACAGTTGAAAGATATTAGCTTGGTTGAAGCAGGTTTTTCATCTAACGGTGAATATTGAATACTTTGTTACCAAGGTAACTTGGATTGCAAACCCCGATTCGAAAACTATATAAAGGATAACTCTAGCAACTGGGAAGACTAATCCCCACACCTCCTGTGTGTTACTAGTTGCATAAACTAGAGTCGATTTTCCTTTAACCTTAGGTTTCTATCGAGACCCTATAGGTTAACGACTTCAAAGACTCCATTGGGATTGTGTAGCTAGACCCAACTATTTTCTTTGTAGTTGCATGTTCTGATCTTGCCTGATTTTATCGTATTGAGTACAATTGAAATAATTGACTCGAGATTAATTTCTATGATAGGCAAGATAAAAGTAATCACAAAAATCTTTGTCTCATTGTTTGTGATTCCACAATATCTTGTTTTGCTAGTCGATTAAGATTATTGTGAGGTGATTGATAATACTAGGTTGTTCTTCGGGAATATAAGTCCGGTTTATCAATTGATTCATGTTCACCTTTATTTATCAAAAGAAGGAACAAAAACTCTTGGGTATTTCTGTGGGAGACAGATTTATTCATTCTATGTACTTTTCTGTGTTAGATAGATTTGTTTATCAAGTCTTCGACTTTGGGTCGTAGAAACTCTTGGTTGTGTGTGAGATCAACTAAGGGAATCAAGTGCGTAATATCCTGCTGGGATCAGAGAAGTAAGGAGCACAACTGTACCTTGAATCAGTGTGAGATTGATCAGGGTTCAACTACAGTCAAGTCCGTAGTTAATTGGTAGTAGGCTAGTGTCTGTAGCGGCTTAATACAGTGTGGTGTTCAATCTGGACTAGGTCCCAGGGTTTTTCTGCATTTGCGGTTTCCTCGTTAACAAAATTCTGGTGTCTGTGTTATTTATTTTCCGCATTGTATTTTTTTTATATAACTGAAATATCACAGGTAGGGCTGAACATGGTTTCGGTTTTCCGCTGGAACCGGACCAAACCAGACCAATTAGGAAGAAACCAAACCGAACCATTTACTAATGGATTGGTTACGGTGTAGAAAGTGGAAAACCGATAGTGTTAGTTTTGGCTTGGTTTGACCTCTAAAACCGAACCAAAAACCATTGGAAAACCGATTAATTTTTAAACTTAGTTTCTACCGTCGATTTAGAAGTATTAGATTCTACCCATTGATTTAGAGGATAAATAGAAACCCTAAATCTAATATTTCATTATGATACTCTCCCTTTTTCTCCTTCTCCTTCTCTCAGCCGCCTCCCTTCTCCACCCCCAACTACGGTCTTCCTTTTTTTTTATTTATCAATAACTAAATTAAGATATATTATATATCTTCTTTTGATCTCTAGAATTAGAGTAAGCTTTAACTATTCTTGATTTTTTTATTTTATTTTTTTTTGTCTGTATATTTGTGTAAACCAATACTATCGGCAACTACGATTTTTTTATCTGTAAATTTGTGTATTTTTTTTTTGGTTTGACATAATTATTGGTTAACCAAAAATCACTGGGACAAACCGAAACCAACTGGAACCATTTGGAAACCGAACCAATGGTTAATGGATTGGTTTGGTTTAGATTTTTAGAAACCAATAGTATTGGTTTCGGTTTTGATTTGGCTAGAAACCGAACCAAAACCGACCATGAACAGCCCTAATCACAGGTTATGCGTTAAGATCAATAAATTAGAATATCCAGCCTTGGGTTGTTGATTTACATTGATTGATACTTGAACATTGGTATTTGGTACCGTTCAAGTTACTCCTCTTATATTCAATCAGGCTCGCAGATTTCTATTTGCTGATTGCGGATTGAATTAAGAGTTAAACTCTTTGATATAGTTTTCTCTAAATTGAGTCTAACTGTCTAGTTGATTCTCTAGAAAGCATATTGGAGTAAGTACTCTCAGATTTCCAAACGAATTGTTGGGTGTGGTTGTTAGACCCCCGCATTTTCAATTGGTATCAGAGAAGGCAAACACATTAAAGACCTTATAAGTTTATGTTTGTAGCGATCTGATATGGACATAAGTGCTATCTCTACAAACGTACCACCAGTCTTCGATAGCTCAAATTACTTGTGGTGGAAAATTGTTATGTGTGCCTTTCTTCAAGCGCGTGATTTTAAATCATGGGTTTATGTAGTTAATGGCTATGATACTCCCTTTGTGGCAATAGGAAATGTGACCGTTCCAAAGGATATTGGTGCATATGACGCTGCCGAGATACTTGTTGCAAAGCAAAACTTCGAAGGTTTGAATGCCATCATACATGCCATTACCACATATCTTCAGTATCATGTGAATACGTGCACTCGGTCTAAAGATGCTTGGGATATCTTAGAAACCGTATTTGAAGGGAATACCAGTGAAAAGGAAGCTAGGATTCAAAACCTAAATTCCGATTAGGAAAACCTTCGTATGGTAGATGAAGATTCATTTGATGAGTTTAATCACGAAGTGTCTGAAATTGTTAATGCATCCTTTGCATTGGGTAAGACTATTCCTGAAAAGGACATTGTGATGAAAATTCTCAGATCGCTGCCATCTAGATAATATTCTAATAAGTATGTCATCGTTGAAGGAAATAACCTGGATACTCTTTCCAGAAGTACTCTTGTGAGAAAGATTAAATCTCTTGATCTTGATCAGAATACAGTCAGAACTTCTACGTTCAACGCTGTGACCATTACAAGTGAAGCTTCTAACTTGTCATGGGCTGATGAATGATGCTCTAATCACGTCGATCCTAATATATCTCTGATTACACAAAAGATCAATGATATGGTAAAGAAAAACAAAATATCTGAGAGATCATCTTCTCTCCCTATTGCTTCTGATGATTCAAATCAAGATAAAATGTCTCAGTGTATCAACATCTTACATATTGCAGAAGTATGTACGGAAGTTTCAACCTTCTTGGCAGAAGTTCCATGTAACTCAAATTCTAGTTCTAAATGCGAGTCTGAGACTGAGATCCTAGAATTTTTAGACAAGTATGAATAAATTCACCAGGAAAATATTCAACTAAAAGAATTGTTGAATAAACTTGAATCGTCACTACAAGTGAAAACTCTTGAGATTGACTGTCTTAATGATGAATTCACCATAACCCTATGTCTAAAAGAAAAAGAAATCAATTCCCTCAAGTGTGACCTGCAAAGGTTGTTAGGAAGCTCAGACAAAATTTCAGCAATGTTATTTGGTCAAAAGGATTTTGGAAACACAGAAGGTTTAGGGTTCAAAACTAAGACGGGGAGCACAACGAAATCTTTTTTCCAGCCGGTTTTAGAGCAATCAATCCTGTGTGTTGTGATAAATAGGAGTCATCTCTACAAAGAAAATCTTCTTTGCTTTTCTCCTTTTGTGGAAGTACAATTCATGTCCAAAGTAAGTGTTGGAGGTTCAAGAGGAACAACAAAAGAATTAACAAACTTTAAAATGACATGCAACAGATGAATCTAATCCAGGAGAAGCAATCAGTGACGCCTGGGTACAAGAAGAAGTCCAAAAGATTCAAAGCCAGACGAGGTAAGTATGTTTGTTCAACAAACCTTGAAATGTCACCTTGTGACACAAGAAGTGAACATTTGTTCACTCCATTACTATTTAAATCATAGTAATGAACTGTATCCCTATTTTAGACTTGAAAAATAAGGATTACATCAAGGTTGGTCAAGTCTTGTGAATCTCTTGTTGATTTTCTGTTCTATTTTGAGCATGTAAATATTTTATTGTTAAAATAGATAACGAATCATAAACTATAGAGACTTGTTCAAAGTCCTTTAGGGTTTCACTATCCTAGAATTCTATTTATGTTTATTCTTGTCCTTTACCTTCTCTTTATTTTCAAAAGATACAATCTCATGGCTCCTATAACAAGAGGTGCCACAAAAAGAGATGCTGTTAGAGCACTGCTCGGTCGAACTCGCATGCGTTTCTATATCAAGCATGTTTGTCAATGTTAGTGATCAAAACTATAAGTCTTGATTTCTAGCCTATTTATAGATGTCTCGGACTAGGACATAGATAGTGTAGTTGAGATTATATTTCACAGGGTTTATCGTTTGAAGATGAAGAACTACTAAGGGGAGCTTGTGGAACTTCTTCGATAAAAGGTATGTGGAGACTTGAACTCATCTATCACTTGGAAAGTCTATTTTTACTATCTCCTATATTAAGACATAAGTCGTGTTAAGATATAGTTTTCTCTATACACATTTGAGATTTTGAGATGAGTATATCTCGCTTACATATTTCTCGAAATATGTGTTGGTAAGCTTTTGCTTCGACCAAGTTCATCTTATATCATGAGAAAATTCCCGAGTAACATCTTACATGGTTTCTATGATACAATCATTTGATGTAGGATTGGAATGTTTCGATAATGATTATTTCAATATCTTGAAAATTGCTTTGATGCTAATAGTATGTGAAAACGGCTATTGTCATTATAGAAGAATGTTTCAATGATTGAAATAAAGAGTTGAAAATGTAACCATGTTTGGATATAAGAGTATATAGTGTGTTCGCACATTAGTGTATAAATCCATAAACCGGGAGCCAAGTGTATGCATATGTGTGCATACAAAATTGATGAAGGAGACAGGTTAAGTATTTGTACCCGTACGCATACTGGCGGAAGTTTTCGAACCGAAAATTTCTGCTGAGTTTGGTTTTGACAAACTCTTAACTAGTCACCTTAAGTATGCGTACCCGTAGGCATACTGGCGGAAGTTTTCGAACCGAAAATTTCTGCTGAGTTTAGAAACTAAACAAACTCAAATCCGGTTGCTTAAGTAAGCATACCCATATGCATACTTAAGCTGGTTACTTTGTCAAATCGGTCAGTTCATGGACTTAAATATTTAAATCATAAGGAATGCAATCTTTGTAAACCGTGGCTATAATTTTCATGATTGATTCAAGTGAATCAAACCGATTTGGTTTCAATTGTGTTTTTTATAGCAATTGAATAACTCTTTAACTAGTTTCATTTGAGTCATTTGAACTGGTTATGGTTGAGATGAACAAGGTTGATATGAGAGTAATCATATGGCTAACCTCGGTTAACTATTTGTGAACCAACATGGTGTACACATTTAGGTACGGTTACATAAACCTAAATGATGGTACATCTCATTTGTGTGTAACAAACTAAGTTTGATCTAACGGTTGAAATATATTAGCTTGCTTGAATCAGGTTTTTCATCAAATGGTGAATATTGAATGCTTTGTTACCAAGGTAACTTGGATTGCAAACCCTGATTTGAAAACTATATAAAGGAGAACTCTAGCAACTGGGAAACCTAATCCCCACACCTCATGTGTGTTACTAGTTGCCTAAATAAAGTCGATTCTCCTTTAACCTTAGGTTTCTTCTCGATACCCTACAGGTTAACGACTTGAAGACTTCATTGGGATTGTGAAGCCAAACCCAACTATTATCTTTGCAGTTGCGTGATCTGATCTTGATTTTTCTATCGTGTTGAGTACAATTGAAATAATTGAATCGAGATTTTATATCTCCGATAGGCAAGATAGAAAAGTAATCACAAACACTTCGTCTCATCGTTTGTGATTCCACAATAACTTGTTTCTCTATTCGATTAAGTTTGTGAGGTGATTGATAATTCTAGGCTGTTCTTCGGGAATATAAGTCTGGGTTATCAATTGGTTCATGTTCACCTTGATTTATCAAAAGACAGAGCAAAAAATCTTGGGTATTTCTGTGAGAGACAGATTTATTCAATCCTATAGACTTTTCTGTATGAGACAGATTTGTCTATCAAGTCTTCGAATTTGGGTCGTAGCAACTCTTGGTTGTGTGTGAGATCAACTAAGGGAATCAAGTGTGTAATATCCTGTTGGGATCAGAGACGTAAGGAGCACAACTGTACCTTGAATCAGTGTGAGATTGATTAGGGTTCAATTACAGTCCAGTCCGAAGTTAATTGGTAGTAGGCTAGTGTCTGTAGCGGCTTAATACAGTGTGGTGTTCAATCTGGACTAGGTCCAAGGGTTTTTCTGCATTTGCAGTTTCCTCGTTAACAAAATTCTGGTATCTGTGTTATTTATTTTCCGTATTATATTTTTTTATATAACTGAAATATCACAGGTTATGCGTTAAGATCAATCAATTAGAATATCCAACCTTGGGTTGTTGATTTACATTGATTGATACTTGAACATTGGTATTTAGTACCGTTAAAGTTACTCCTCTTATATTCAATCGGGCTCGCAGATTTCTATTTTGCTGATTGCGGATTGAATTAAGAGTTAGAGATATTAAACTCTTTGATATACTTTTCTCTAAATTGAGTGTGACTGTCTAGTTGATTATCTAGAAAGTATATTGGAGTAAGTCCTCTCAAATTGCCAAACGAATTGTTGGGCGTGGTTGTTAGACCCCTGCATTTTCAATTGTTATCAGAGCATGCAAACACGTTAAAGACCTTACAAGTGTTTGTTTGTAGCGATCTAATATGGACATAGGTGCTATCTCTATAAACATACCACCATACTTCGATGGCTCAAATTACTTATGGTGGCGTGCCTTTCTTCAAGCGTGTGGTTTTCAATCATGGGTTTATGTAGTTAATGGCTATGATGCTCCCGTTGTGGCAGTAGGGAATGCGACCATTGCAATGAACATTGGTGCATAAGATGCTGCCGAGTGTTGTGAATAAACAACAGATACCCCAGCAAATCAAATGAATAAATGGATAAATGGTGAAATCACCTTCTGAATCGGAGATTCAGACCTGAATCTGTACAAATATCCGCAGCCAAAAATGGTTTAGTTTCATTAAATTTCAGATAAAAACGAGATTGGGTTTTCTTACAACTTAAATACCCAATCATAATCCCTACCAGACCCTCAATGGATGAGCAATACGTGTCCAAGATCTAAAGGACACAATTACACCAATAGCTAATGATAGAGAAGGGCTAAAGGAAACTAACTAGATTACTAAGAGCAGCCAGAGTGCCATGAATTACATGTCACACTGTGACATTGCCTCCCCAGAACATGATCTTTGTCCTCAAGGATAAATTTTGGATAATGAGCCTTTATGTTAGACAGATCCTCCCAAGTAGTATTCTCAGGTGAGTAATTAGTCCACTACAAGAGTATTTGTCTCACCAATCTGCGACCCTGAAGGATTGTTCTGGTTCTAAGTATCTTCTCAGGCAGCATCAGAATTTGACCCTCATGATCAACCACTGGTAAGTGTGGAGATAGAGTGTGTTTGAGGCCAATGTGTTTCTTCAGATGAGAAACATGAAAAACTGGGTGGATACGCGCATGAGAAGGCAGCTGCAACTTGTAATCTACATTTTCAACTTTCTGAATGACTGGGAATGGACCACAGAATTTAGAAGATAGCTTAAAGTTCTTCCTGAGAGACACATATGCCTGTCTATATGGATGTATTTTAAGATATACCAAATCTCCAATTTCAAAGCTTCTATCTTTGCGTGACTTGTCAGCATAGAGCTTCATTCTCTCTTGATCTAAGTGAAGTGACTCTTTGAGAAGATCAAGTAGAGAGTCTTTTTCCTTCAAATAGGTTTCAACAGCATCAAATGAAGTTGTTGCAGTGGTAGGTAAAGCTAAGTGGGGAGGGACATACCCATAAAGTGCCTGAAATGGAGACATCTTCAGACTAGTGTGAAAGCTTGAATCGTACCACCATTCTGCCAAATTTAGCCATTGGCTCCATTTGCCAGCTTGATGTCCAGTTAAGCATTTCAAATAAGTTTCCAGGAAGCCATTCACCCTCTCAGTTTGGCCATATGTTTGAGGGTGATATGCAGTGCTTAAATTAAGACTTGTACCCAAAGCTCTAAACAGATCCTGCCAAAAATTGCTGGTGAAGACCTTGTCCCTATCTGACACAATGGATGATGGTAATCCATGCAATTTGAACACTTGAGAGAGAAATTCATGTGCCACTGAGGCTGCTGTGTATGGATGTTGAAGAGCCAAGAAATGGGCATACTTGGTTAGCCTGTCAACAATGACAAGGATAACACTTTTCTTGTTGCTGACAGGAAGGCTTTCAATGAAATCCATTGTGATATGTTTCCATGGTTGATCAGGAACAGGAAGGGGTTGGAGGAGTCCTGAGAATCACTTGCATCACTTTCAACCACAAATAGTTTAGTGAAATCAGGAAGTGCTAATATAGGGGTGTTGCTCATAGCAGTCTTGAGTTTCTCAAAGGCAGTTGTGGCAGCAGGGTTCCAATGGAATGCATCTTTCTTAAGCAAATTTGTGAGAGGCTTGCTGATGGAGCTATACCTTTGGACAAATTTCCTGTAATAACCTGTGAGGCCAAGGAACCCTCTAAGATCTTTAATAGACTTTGGAAGTGGCTAGTTCTTCATGCACTCAATCTTGGGAGGATCGACACTTAATCCTTCAGCTGTTATAATGTGACCCACATAGTCAAGGGAAGACTGCCCAAAGCTGCATTTAGACATCTTAGCAAATAATTGGTGTTTCCTGAGTAAGGAGAAGACAATCCTGAGATGTTCCAACTATTCCTCCATGTTATGGATGTATATAAGGATATCATCAAAGAAAACCAAGACAAATTTTCTCAAGAATGGCTTGAAAATATCATTCATCAAAGCCTGGAATGTTGCAGGTGCATTTGTAAGGTCAAATGGAATTACCTTAAACTCATAGTGACCTTGATGAGTTCTAAATGTTGTTTTGAATATGTCTAAGTCATGGATTCTGATTTGGTGATAACCAGCCCTGAGATCAATCTTGGAAAAAACTACATAGCCACATATCTCATCTAACAATTCATCCACAATTGGAATGGGAAATTTATTTTTAATGGTGATGCTGTTGAGTTTCCTATAATCAACACAAAATCTCCATGTGTTATCTTTCTTCTTAACAAGAATGATGGGAGATGCAAAAGGGCGGTGACTTGGATGAATAGTGCCAGAATGGAGCATTTCTTTCACAATTTGTTCAACTGCATCCTTTTGTATATAAGGGCATTTGTAGGCTCTGAGGTTAACAGGTGCAGAATTAGGTTGGAGAGTGATTTTATGATCCAAGATTCTCTTTGGTGGTAGTTGTGCAGGTTCTTGAAATATATCTTGAAATTCAGTTAGCAATGGTTGTATTATTGGGGAAGTGGTGGGTGTAGGGGTAGGAGAAATAGAAAAGAATTGGCCCACCAGGCCATGAGGAGAAGTAGAAAAATATTTTTTAGCTGCTGAAGCACTCATCTAAAGTAATGTAGACTGAGGAGAAGTACCTTGTAATGTAATCTGCTTCTTGTGATGTGTGAAAGAAATACCGAGTTTAGTAAAATTGAAAAGAACATCACCTAAAGTCTTGAGCCAATCTGCACCAAGGACAATGTCACACCTTCCTAGAGGTAAAATCCTTAAGTTGTCCACAAAGTGGTGACCCTGCATACTCCATTGCAAGTTTAAGAAAATGCCAGTGCTGACTGTTTTCTCTCCATTGGCTACAATGACCATCATTAGTTTAGTTGGTTCAATGCATCATTGCAAGGAATTTTCCAAGGCACTATCAATAAAACTTGTTGTGCTTCCAGAGTCAATGAGGATAGAAACTTTCTGGTTGTGAATTATACCAGGAATTCTAATAGTCTCACCAGGGGCATTGCCTGTGAGTGCATGAAGTAAAATTTCAACCTCTGAGTGCACTGGGGATTCTTGAGCCTCTTCAAATATATCTTCCTCATCCTCAGTGTCCTTAGTCTTAGTAGTATCCATATGAAGCATATAAAATGTTTGTCTCCCTTTGCAGAAATGCCCTGATTTGTAAACAACATCACAATTATAGCACAACCCTTGAGCTCTTCTTTTGTCCATATCCTCATGTGACAGTCTTTTAATAATTGGGTTAGGAGGTTGGTCTTTAGTGGAGGAGAGAAGAAGGATTTTGGGGGTAGGTAGAGACTTTGGTGAAGTAAGAATTGGTTTAGGTGACAATGGTGCAGGGGAGTATTGTCTGTTGGGTGTAAAATTAGCTGAGAAGGATTTATTGTCTGGTTTAGAAGCTATAGGAACTAAGTTGAGTTTTTGTTCTTGTAATCTGGCTAAATTGAAAGCATCATCCAAAGTTTGGAGATGAAACATGGAGACAGACTTTCCTATTTCATCTTTAAGGCCACTAAGAAAACTCATAACAAAATAATTTTCAGTAAGAGATGGGTTCATATCAAGCATTAATGCCTTGAGAAATTCAAATTCCTCATAATAATCATCCATTGTGGTGGTTTGGATCAGTTTATTAAAGCTACCCACCAAATTTTCATCCACATGGTTTTCAAATCGAGCACATATACTCTTAGCTAAATCATTCCAAATAATTCTATGCCTATTAACTTGAAAATTTAAAAACCATTTCTCAGCCTTACCCTCAAGGTAGATTGCAGCTATATCTACCTTTTTGTGTTCTTCAATTTCATGTAATTGAAAGTATCGATCAGCCTTTTGGATCCAACCACGAGGATTTGCACCATCAAATTGAGGAAAATCGAGCTTAGGAATACGATTAGGAGGAGGGTAGTGACGATGATGAGTGAAATTCGGTTCCTCCAGATCATGACTATTAGATCCAGAACATCATCAGGCTGTTATGGATATTGAGTATTATGAGGTCGATTAAATAATATCACCAAACTTCGAGTGGTCTCTTGTAAAGTGTTGTTAAGGTTGGTTGCTAGAGAACCAAACTTAGTAGTGAAATCTGATGATAGGGTATTGAAATCTGATTGAAGTTGGGATTGAGAAGCTTTTAATTAGTTTACTTCTTCTTCAACAACCTTAAGAGTCATTGTGAAAAAAAAATTTGGTGGATTTGAACTGCTCTGATACCAATTGTTGTGAATAAACAACATATACCCCAGCAAATCAAATGAATAAATGGATAAATGGTGAAATCACCTTCTAAATCAGAGATTCAGACATGAATCTGTGCAAATATGCACAGCCAAAAATGGTTTAGTTTCATTATATTTCAGAAAAAAATGATTGGGTTTTCTTACAACATAAATGCCCAATCATAATCCCTACCAGACCCTCAATGGATGAGCAATACGTGTCCAAGATCTAAAGGACACAATTACACCAATAGCTAATGATAGAGAAGTGCTAAAGGAAACTAACTAGATTACTAAGAGCATCCAGAGTGCCCTGAATTACATGTCACACTGTGACACCGAGATACTTGCTGCAAAGAAAAACTCCGACGGTTTGAATGCCTTCATACATGCCATTACCCCAGATCTTCAGCACCATGTGACTACGTACACTTGGTCTAAAGATGCTTGAGATATTTTAGAAACGGTATTCGAAGGAAATACCTGTGAAAACGAAGCTAGGCTTCAAAACCTTAATTCCGATTAGGAAAACCTTCGTATGGCATATGAAGATTCATTTGATGAGTTTAATCACAAAAGTGTGTGAAATTGTTAATGCATCTTTTGCATTGGGTAAGACTATTCCTGAAAAGGACATTGTGATGGAAAATTCTCAGATCGCTGCCATCTAGATACGATTCTAAGAAGCATGCCATCATTGAAGGAAATAACCTTGATGCACTTTCCAGAAACACGTTGGTTGGAAAGCTAAAGATCTTTGATCATGAGAATACATCCAAAATCGAAAAGGATGTTGCCTTCAAAGCACAAAATAACACAAAATTACTTAACAAAAGTAAAAGTGTTTATGTCTCTGAGGATAATCTTTCTGAGGCTGATTCATCAGATGAAGATCTTGACAAATCATTATATTTGATCACAAGACAGTTAATGGATCTTCTATTGAAGAAAAATAAACGGTTTTCTAGAGACAAACCCAGGTCATCAGTTAAACCTCACAACCGCATTCCTCCTAAAAACAGGGATGCTGACGAGGCTGATGACGAGGATATGCCACATTTCTTTAAGTGTAAAGGTTTTGGTCATTTTGCAAATGAGTGTCTGAATCGTAGAAAATACACTGGAAACAAAGTTCTTGCTGCAACTCTTGATGAAATGTCTGATCACTATGATTCCAACGAAGACGAAAAATCGAGTGTTGCACTTGTTTGTGAAGATATTGATTTTGATAATTGTAGAAATACATATATCAATCTTGATATTCTTCCAGAAGAAGACTCAACCAATCTGGAAGAAGAAATTAACCTTTCTGTTGGAAACTTTATGTCTAATTTTTCAGCTTCCACTCTGTGCCTAGCAGCTGGCACATCTCGTGCGTATGAATCATCTTATCCAGTGACATGCTCTTATTGTTCACTCAAGGGTCATGAAATTTCAAAGTGTTTCAAGTATAAACACAAGATGAGACATGTCAAAAGACTTCAACTAATAGTAAATCGCCTAGCAAACAAGCTCAAACTTGTTCAAAAAACCGCTGAGGTATGTAAGATTTTATCCACTTCAAAGAAGTTGATTTCCAAAGATAGGTCAAGACCACTAGAGAAAATAGTATGGTCTAAACAATTTGATAGACAGGGTTCTATGAATTTCTTTCAAAAAGGTTATGGTGGACAAATTGTTGTTCACCGCAGCACAACTTGATTGTGTTGTTTTGGTGCATCTTGTCTCATGTGCCTGGTCAAAAGAGACAAGATTGTGCACACCTCAGGCTTTAAGAAAAAAAAAAATTCTCTTCTTAGTTTTTGCTTTGGTTTGCAAATTTGAAATTCTTTCATTTCTAATTGATATTGGAAGGGACTTCTCTGTCTTATCAATGAAAGAGGGTTATTCTCGACAATTCTACTCTCTCTAGGGTTGTGAATTGTGCGTGTGTGAACCTGTGCTGTTTAAGGTTCCGTAACCCTACATTCTATTTTCTATCTCTGAAACTCTTTTCATCTTAAGACTGCTTGTTGAGTTTAAATTGTGATTTTCTCTTACAAACCCATACACGTATGGAGACTCCAAGCATCATGTGTTCTGATGGAAAAGATGTTAATATGATTGTTAAGCCATCAATCGTAAAGGAAAAATAAAAATCTTCATTGCCTCCAACTTTGAAAAGAAAAAGAAGGAATGTAAGGAAGCCAAGAGTTGTTCCTTCACTACACCAAAAATGGACTTTAGCAACTAGCTCCCGCTGTTGCAAATCGGGGTCGCATCTGCACTCAGCTGTTGCGAAAGGGGGCGACTCGAATTTTCTCAACGGAAATGTAGTTTTTGCGAATTTTGAGTCGCAATTGTTGCGACGCAAAAATTTAGCACCCGTTATTTAGCAGTTGTGAATTTTTTACTATTAGTTGCGAATGCTTGACTAAGTCAATGAAGACCGACCACAAAAAGTTGCGGTAAAATTTAGCGACAACACTCAGCTGTTGCTAAATTTTTGTAACAGAAAGAAAGATTCAATCTTCATTGACCTATTCAAAATCAATCCCCCCTTTTTTCCTGCAATACAGCTAGTTCCTTAGTGGTAATTGAATATATATCCCTACTTTTGATGGGTTTTACAAATATCCTTATCACACAATAAATATACCCCTATCCTTGTACAAGCCCATCAGGGGCCTAATAAAAAATTAGGGACTTCCAAATATACCCCTAGGATATATTCCGGTATCAAAAATAAAATTTCAGTTAAACGGGAAATAAAAACTGAAAGAGAGAGAGAGAGATCCAGTTGCAGAGAGCTCAGATCGTAAAAAAAGAAATTCGTTCAATCTACGATTTCCTGATCTTGAAATTCTTCTTCTCATCCTTCTTCTTCTTCATCTGTGCAGCAAGATTCATCAACTAATCAACTGAATCGGAGATTCTAGCTCCGTTTAACTGAAATTCTTTTTAATCAACAGAAACCATTACATATGTTTTTCTGAAACAAATTGGTAATGTTGATGTTTATTTGAAGATTCATAAAGTCTTTTTGATGATTGCATGTTCGTTTCATAGATTTTATGTTTAATTTTTGTTTTCAGTGTTTTGTTTTTTGTTGTTGTTGCAGAGATCGTGATTTATGTGGGAAGATTGATTTCGTGATTATTCTGTTATATTGATTGGTTGATATTGATGTAATTTGATCTCGAGATCCTTATTCATCTCTTAAATAGGTACGTTTTAATTTTTTGATTTGTTATTTATATTTTTTTTTCTTAGATCTGCTCATCAACTTTGGTTTTATGTTTATGCTGAAATGTTGAAGAATCATGTTTGTGATGAAATTTAGACATTACTGGTTATGTTTTTGATGAAATGTAGATATTATTTTGGATCAACCTTGATCGTTGATACAAAAACTGGGATGATTTTTAGTTTATTTGTGTCAAATGTTGTTGTTGATCCAAATTTCTGAAACAAAATGTCTTTATTTTGTGTTTTATTTCTTTGATAGATTGCAGGTAATCATTATGAATTCATTTTGTTGATAATGTTGTTAGAGCATTGATCGGTCGAACTCGCGTGTGTTGCTATCTCAAGCATGTTTGTCAACGTTAGTGATCAAAACTATAAGTCTTGATTTCTAGTCTATTATAGCTAAGTCTCGGACTAGGATAAAAAGTGTAGTTGAGCTCATGGACTTCATGGCGATTCATCATACAAGTAGAAGAACTACTCAAGGAACTGGTGGAACTTCTCGACAAAAAGGTATGTGAAGACTTGAACTTATCTATCACTTAAAAGTCTATCTACTCTATCTTCTACTCTTTGAGACAAGAATTCGTATGCTATGTATATAGACTTGGATTATACACATTTGGTATTTCGAGCCGAGTATACCTCGCCTATCTATATCTCGAAATATGTGTTGGTAAGCTTTTCGCTTCGATCAAATTTATATTTACCATGTGACGAAAGTCATGATATATTTTAATCATCTTGAAAATTGCTTTGACGAGAAATGGTGTAACAACTAGATAACGTCCTCTAAGAATGTTTCAATGATTAAAATGAGAGTTTAGATTACATAACCAATGGTGGACATAATCATTATTGTGGAAACACATTTATGTATAAGTCCTATTCCTTGAACCAAAGTTTGCAAACTTTTTTGATCAAGAGAACCGGAAAAATAGCGTGAGCCAAGTCCGCGAACTCAGTCCGCGAACTGCCGAAGTTCTCAAACCCGAGAATTTCTGCTGGAGTTGACAAACTACTTGCGTGAAAATAAGTCCGCGAACCCAGTCCACGAACCGGAGAAGTTCTCATACCTGAGAATTTCTGCTGGATTTTGTAAACTCTGCCCGGTAACTTAAGTCAGCGAACCTAGTCTGCGAACTTGAGAAGGTTATATATCTGAAGATGATTTCTGAACTTAAACTTAAAAAAACTAAGGAATGCAGTTTGCAAACCGTGGCTATCTTGTGTAGTACATAAGATTTCCTTGCAATTGAACAACTCTCTAACTAGTTCATTTGAAATCATTTGAACTAGTTATGGTGAAGAAGAACATGGTTGATATGAAATGCTCATATGGCTAACCTTTTGGTTAACTATTGTTGAACCAACAAGTGCATACGTATGGGTACGGTTAACAAACCTAGAAGCGTGCATTGTCAAGTGTGTGTAACAAGCTAAGTTTTCGATCTAACGATTGAGAAATATTAGCTTGAATCTAAATAACGTTTTCATCTAACGATGAATATTGAATGCTTTGTTACTAAGCTAACATTGATTGCAAACCCTGATTTGAAAGACTATATAAAGGAGACATCTAGTATTATGCAAAACTAATCTCCACACCTTGCTTGTGATACTAGTTTGCGTGCTAGAGTCGATTCTCCTTTAACCTTTGGTTTTCTTCTTCTAAAACCAGGTTAACGACTTAAAGACTTCATTGGGATTGTGAAGCCAGACCGATACTACTTTTATCGTAGTTGTGTGATCTGATCTTTCATCTTCTATTGTACGAGTACAATCAGATTGATTGGCTTGAGATTGATATCTCCGTTAGGCAAGATATAAAAAGTAATCACAAACATCTTCGTCTCATTGTTTGTGATTCCGCAACATCTTGTTTTGCTACCATACGATTAAGATTGATGTGAGTTGATTGATAACTCTAGGTTGTTCTTCTGGAATATAAGACCGGATTATCAATTGGTTCCTGTTCACCTTGATTATTATCAAAATACGGAACAAAAACTTTAGGGTTTATCTGTGGGAGACAGATTGATCCTTTGATAGACTTGTCTGTGTGAGACAGATTTGTTTACTGTCAAAGCCTGCGATTTTGGGTCGTAGCAACTCTTAGTTGTGGGTGAGATCAACTAAGGGAATCAAGTGCGCAGTATCCTGCTGGGATCATAGGCGTAGGAGTATAACTGTACCCTGGATCAGCGGGAGATTGATTGGGGTTCAGCTACAGTCCAGTCTGAAGTTATCTTGGAGTAGGCTAGTGTCTGTAACGGCTTAATACAGTGTGTGTGTTCAATCTGGACTAGGTACCGGGATTTTTCTGCATTTGCAGTTTCCTTGTTAACAAAACTTCTGGTGTCTGTGTTATTTCAACTTCCGCATTATATTGTTTTATCTTTATAATTGAAATAATACAGGTTGTACGTTAGATCATTAATTAGAGTAATCCAACCTTTGGTTGTTAATTGTCATTGATTGATCCTTGGATATTGGTCTTTGGTACCATCCAAGTTATTCCTTGCATTTGATTAGAACTCGCAGTTCCTGCTTGAGTAAATCAAATCAAGAGAGAGATATAAACTCGTTGATATACTTTTAATTGATTGAGTCTTGTTGATTCTTTTAAAAGTATATTCGAGTTTGTCCATACAGATTGCTAAGAGAAATATTGGGTGATGTTGTTAGACCCCCGCTTTTTCAATTGGTATCAGAGAAGGCAAACACGTTCAAGACCTCAAAAATATGTGTTTGTAGCGATCTGACTATATGGACCATAAAGTCTCAATTGACGCTTCACCAGGTTTAAAAACCAACCGTAGAAAAAAATCTAATAAACTGGCTACTCTTTAAAAAGGGTTGGATGAACAAATCCGGATCAACTGTGGTCTTGTTGCAGAAATTGAAATTCTTAAGGATTTGATATCTGGTAATAGTCCGTTGGTGAATCTGAGAAACTCCAGTTGTTCTTCTTTAAAGAATAGTCGTAAATCATATAGTAATCAACGACCTGTTGTTGTGAAAACTGATATGACTAGGAACCACTCAGACAAAGTTCAAGGTTTTAGCCCGTATTGTTGTTGTGATTCTTCCAATCACCTTCATCAAGTCTGTATGTCATTCCAAAAGAGTCTGAATGTTGCAAGTAATCTTTGTAAGAAAACTAAACAACGTTTTGATACTCTGAAAGGACATACAAAACTATCAGGAAACTTTAAACAGAGAAGTACTAATAGTATGGGTGCCTTTGGTTTAAGATCTACGTCTCCTTTTCAATGGTTTCTTGATAGTGGATGTAGTAGACATATGACAGGTGATATCACATGGTTTGTTTCGTCTATTGACTATGAAGGAGGTCTTGTAACGTTTGTACATGGGAGTTGTTGCTATATCAGCAAGAAGGGAACGATCAAACTGCCCAGTGTTCCAGAAATCCATGATGTAGTATACGTAAAAGGTATGACTGCTAATATTCTTTCTATTAGTCAAATTTGTGACAAAGGCCATCGAGTTGTCTACAATGCAAATGGATGTGACATTGTAGACAAAACTGGTAAAGTAATTTTTCAAGGAACTCGTGGTAAAAACAACTGTTATCTACTTGATACTCAGTTTAGCAACTGTTGTAATTTGACTAAGGTGGAATATACACATCTTTGGCACGAGAGTTTTGGTCACATCAATTATCGTCTTCTAACTAAGATCATTAACAAAGAACTTTTTAGAGGCATTCCCAAAATCAATGCAAAGATTGAAGGTGTATGTGGTGCCTGTCAAAAGGGTAAGCAAACGAAAGTTCACCACAAATCATCTCGAGATATTCTCACTAAATCTCCACTTGATTTAATTCATATGGATCTCTTAGGAACAATTCAACAACCCATTGTTGATGGTAAGAAGTATGCTTTAGTTATGGTAGATGATTACACCAGATTCACTTGGGTTGCATTTCTATCTCATAAGAATGAAACTCTTTGTGAATTCAAGATTATTGTTAAAAGGATCCAGAACGAACAAGGTCGCAAACTAAAGAAAATTAGAAGCGATCGTGGAACTGAATTCAAGGACACCAAAGTATTTGAATTCTGTAACGAACTAAGGATCATTCAACAATACTCACCACCCATCACTCCTCAAGCTAATGGAGTTGCTGAAAGAAAGAATAGGAATATTCAGGAAATAGCCAGGGTAATGCTCCATAACAAAAACTTACCATTAAGATTTTGGGGAGAAGCTGTTTTTACAGCATGTTACTTGATCAACCATGTGTATTTACGGTCTAAAACCCTTAACATTCCTTATGAGTTGTAGTACGGAAAGAAACCCAATCAACACTATCTCAGGGTGTTTGGAAGTAAGTGTTATATTCTGAAAGATCGAGAACAGAAAGGGAAATTTGACACCAAAAGTGATGAAGGTATCTTTCTTGGCTATGCTTCTGATAGTCGTGGTTTTTGAGTGTTTAATCTCAGAACACAAGTCATGATGGAATCTTCTAATATTATCTTCGATGACATTAGTAACTTTCATCATGATAATCCTCCTGCTGAATTACCTCCAACCGAGACAATTGAGAAAGTCAACGAAATTCCAGAATCAGTTGAAGTTAACCCAATGGTTACTGATCCTGACATTTCTAGTGACGAGGAGAAGAGCACTGATCAAGCCATTCCTGACGAACAAGAACGTGTCCCTCCACGACATCTCTGGGTTCAAAGGAATCATGATCCCAACAGTATTATTGGAGGAAGATATTCTACAGCCAAAACAAGAGGACAACTTCAAAATATGTGCAATTTTGGTTGTTATCTTTCACTAGTAGAACCAAGGAATATTGATGAAGCTCTGAACGATCCCTTTTGGGTGAATGCAATGCATGAAGAGTTAAATCAATTTCAAGTACAAGATGTGTGGGAACTTGTACCTTGTCCCTCCAATATCAATATTGTTTGTACCAAATGGATATTCAAGAATAAGTCTGATAAATTTGGCACGATTGTCAAAAATAAAGCTAGACTTGTCGCTCAAGGATATTCACAGATTGAAGGGATTGACTTTGAAGAGACCTTTGCTCCTGTGGAACGCCTTGAGTCCATTCGTCTTTTGTTAGCTCATGTTTGTTTTCTTAAGGTTAAGCTGTTTCAAATAGATATAAAATCCGCATTCCTAAACGGAATTTTAAAGGAGGAAGTCTATGTCGCTCAACCTAAGGGGTTTGAAAACCCTGATTTCCCAGATCATGTGCTAAAACCCAAAAAGGCATTGTATGGGTTGAAACAAGCACCTAGATCCTGGTTTGAAAAACTTACCACTTCTCTCATTAGAAAAGGTTTTTCAAGAGGCGGAGCTGATAAAACTTTGTTTACCAAATAGAGTGGGAAATATGTGGTTATTGCTCAAATATATGTAGATGATATCATCTATGGATCAACTTCTGAAAAATTTGCAAAGGACTTCCAAGTCTCTCTTGATAAGGAATTTAAAATGAGCAATGTTGGTGAATTAAAATTCTTCTTAGGATTAAAAAGTCAACAACATAAGGATGAAATTTACTTATCCCAAGAGAAGTATGCTCGAGACCTTGTGACAAGATTCGGTCTGGATAAGTCTTCCCCAAAATTGACACCTATGCCCACTACTGGTAAACTATATAGAGATGAGAAAGGAGCAAAAGTGGATCAAAATTTGTATCGATCTATTATTGGTAGCCTTTTGTATCTTACAGCCACTAGACCTGATATTTCTTTCAGTGTTGGTTGTTGTGCCAGGTTTCAGGCAAATCCAAAGGAATCTCATCTTGCAGCTGCAAAAAGGATCATTCGATATATTAATCACACTACCGGGTATGGTTTATCTTACACTTTTGATACTAACACTGATCTATCTGCTTATTCAGATGCTGATTGGGAAGGATATGTAGAAGACAAAAAAAGTACATCAGGGGGTTTCTACTATGTAGGACTAAATCTTGTAGCTTGGCATAGCAAGAAGCAAAATTCTCAATCCCTGTCTACATGTCAGGCAGAATATATTGTTGTTGGATCATGCTGTACTCAACTCCTATGGATGAAACAAATGCTAGCTGATTATGGAGTTGATACTGGAATAATGAAGATCTTTTGTGATAACTCTAGTGCGATTGGAGTCACTGAGAATCACGTTGAGCATTCAAGAACAAAGCACATTGACATAAGGTACTATTTTATATGATCTCTATGAAAATGGTATCATAAGTATGGAATTTGTGCCTTCCGAACAACAATTAGCTGATATTCTTACCAAACCATTAGACACTGCTACGTATCAACACTTGCGGCAGTCTATTGGTGTTGTTTTGGTTCATTAAAACGTTTCTATAACTCTTGCCCCTATGCTTATTTCTATCTTTTTGGCAATTGAGTTTGAAACTCCAGTAGGTTTACTCCAGTTCAGTTTCTGTAGAGTTGTTTTTGTCTTGTTAGTGTTATTTTTGTTTCAAAATCCTTATTTTCTTTTGAAATTAAGGTCTCTCTTGTTATTCTTTCGGGAATGACATCAAATGAGGGGGAGTTCTTTTAAACTTGTGCTTAATGGTCATATCTTGAGGGGTGTGCGGCTTTGGAATTTTAGAGTGGTTGTCTTGTATCTTTAAACTCCTTGATGATTGCATTTAGCTTAGGATTTATGATTGTATCTGAATTAGTTGGTATGTATTTTTTTTTTCCTTTTGTCATGATATTTCTCTCTCGGAAATTTCATTATGATCCCGTTCTTGTACCTTTGCCAATTTTATTGACAAAAATGGGGAGAATTAATAGTTAGTTCATACTACAAATACATATGGTTTTCGTATCATTATGTAAGGGTGAGTGGTTTCCATGTGAGATGGAGTATTGACTGAGTGGGAGTGATACATATCACCATAGTATTATTATTGAAGTTATGATACAATTGAACTTTGATGTTGTGTAATAATACTATGATACTGTATAACAGGGATCGAGAACTATGTTTTCTCATTGTTATAGCTACGGATCTTCAACAACGGTGATGCTAAACTTACAACCTTTGGGATCATGGAGTACTTGGAAGTGACGAAGATTTCGAGGAATGTTGAAGATTAGACATGTGGAATAGGAGCTACTAAAGTTTATTTATATTTTTTGTATTCCATATGTATTGATAGTTTTGTCAGTAAAATTGATAAAGGGGGATATTATTAGAACATTGCTCGGTCGAACTCGCATGTGTTTCTATCTCAAGCATGTTTATCAATGTTAGTGTTCAAAACTATAAGTCTTGATTTCTATTCTATTATAGCTAAGTCTCGGACTAGGATAGAAAGTGTAGTTGAGCTCAAGGACTTCATGGCGATTCATCATACAAATAGAAGAAGTACTCAAGGAACTGGTGGAACTTCTCAACAAAAAGGTATGTGAAGACTTGAACTTATCTATCACTCAAAAGTCTATCTACTTTATCTCCTACTCTTTGAGACAAGAAGTCGTATGCTATATATATATAGACTTGGATTATACACATTTGGTATTTCGAGCCGAGTATACCTCGCCTATCTATATCTTGAAATATGTGTTGGTAAGATTTTCTCTTCGATCAAATTTATCTTTACCATGTGACGAAAGTCATGATATGTTTCAATCATCTTGAAAATTGCTTTGACGAGAAATGGTGTAAAAACTGTATAACGTCCTCTAAGAATGTTTCAATGATTGAAATGAGAGTTTAGATTACATAACCAATGGTGGACATAAGAATTCTTGTGGAAACACATTTATGTATAAGTTCTATTCCTTGACCCAAAGTTTGCGAACTTTGTTGATCAAGAGAACCGGAAGAATGGCGTGAGCCAAGTCCGCGAACTGCCGAAGTTATCAAACCCGAGAATTTCTTCTGGAGTTGACAATCTACTTGCATGAAACTAAGTCCGCGAACCCAGTCCGCGAACCGGCGAAGTTCTCATACCCGAGAATTTCTGCTGGAGTTTGTAACTCTGCCCGGTAACTTAAGTCCGTGAACCTAGTCTGCGAACTTGAGAAGGTTATATATCTGAAGATGATTTCTGAACTTAAACTCAAAAAGACTAAGGAATGCAGTTTGCAAACCGTGGCTATAAAAGACTAAGGAAATCTTGTGTAGTACATAATATTTCCTTGCAATTGAACAACTCTCTAACTAGTTAATTTGATGTCATTTGAACTAGTTATGGTGAAGAAGAACATGGTTGATATGAAATGCTCATATGTCTAACCTTTTGGTTAACTATTGTTGAACCAACGAGTGCATACGTTTGGGTACGGTTAACAAACCTAGAAGCGTGCATTGTCAAGTGTGTGTAACAAGCTAAGTTTTCGATCTAACGGTTGAGAAATATTAGCTTGAATATAAATCAGGTTTTCATCTAACGGTGAATATTGAATGCTTTGTTACTAAGCTAACACTGATTGCAAACCCTGATTTGAAAGACTATATAAAGGAGACATCTAGTATTGTGCAAAACAAATCCTCATACCTTACGTGTGATACTAGTTTGTCTGATGGAGTCGATTCTTTTTTAACCTTTGGTTTTCTTCTTCTAAAACCAGGTTAACGACTTAAAGAGTTCATTGGGATTGTGAAGCCAGACCGATACTACTTTTATCGTAGTTGTGTGATCTGATCTTGCATCTTCTATCGTACGAGTACAATCAGATTGATTGGCTTGAGATTGATATCTCCGATAGGTAAGATATAAAAAGTAATCACAAACATCTTCGTCCCATTGTTTGTGACTCCGCAACATCTTGTTTCGCTACCATACAGTTAAGATTATTGTGAGGTGATTGATAACTCTAGGCTGTTCTCCGAAAATATAAGACTGGATTATCAATTGGTTCCTATTCACCTTGATTATTATCAAAAGACGTAACAAAACCTTTTAGGGTTTATCTGTGGGAGACAGATTTATCCTTTGATAGACTTGTCTGTGTGAGACAGATTTATTTATTGTCAAAGCCTGCGATTTTGGGTCGTAGCAACTCTTAGTTGTGGGTGAGATCAGCTAAGGGAATCAAGTGCGCAGTATCCTGCTGGGATTATAGGCATAGGAGCATAATTGTACCTTGGATCAGTGGGAGATTGATTGAGGTTCAACTGCAATCCAGTCCGAAGTTAACTTGGAGTAGGCTAGTGTCTGTTGCGGCTTAATACAGTGTATGTTCAATATGGACTAGGTCCTGGGGTTTTTCTGAATTTGCGGTTTCCTCGTTAACAAAATTTCTGGTGTCTGTGTTATTTCAATTTCCGCATTATATTATTTTATCTTTATAATTGAAATAATACAGGTTGTGTGTTAGATCATCAATTAGAGTAATCCAACCTTTGGTTGTTGATTGTCATTGATTGATCCTTGGATATTGGTCTTTGGTACCATCCAAGTTATTCCTCGCATTTGATTAGAACTCGCAGTTCCTGCTTGAGTAAATCAAATCAAGAGAGAGATATAAACTCGTTGATATACTTTTAATTGATTGAGTCTTGTTGATTCTCTTAAAAGTATATTCGAGTTTGTCCATAAGATTGCTAAGCGAAATATTGGGTGTTGTTGTTAGACCCCCGGTTTTTCAAATGTAGCTTTTATTTTAGGTTTCTCACATTCTACATTGAATTTAACTTTCACGGGGGGGCGTAGCCCCCGAGTGAGGTGCGACGTAATACTATATTTAGCTTAGGGTAGTTAGACTGATTTCTTTTTGGTTTGCATTGAAATTCATGCTTTAACTACCTCTTATTGGATCAAATGTGCTATTTTACACAGATTTATTGGATCAACTGTGGTTTTTTACACATATTTATTGGATCAACTGTGGTTGTTTACACATATTTATTGGATCAACTGTGATTGTTGATCCAAAACTATGATTGCTTACACAGATTTATTGGATCAACTGTGGTTGTTTACACATATTTATTGGATCAACTGTGATTGTTGATCCAAAACTATGATTGCTTACACAGATTTATTGGATCAACTGTGATTGTTTACACATATTTATTTGATCAACTGTGATTTTTTACACATATTTATTGGATCAACTGTGATTGTTGATCCAAATTTCTGAACACCACTATATGTTATGGTTGTCGCAGGCCAAACATGGTTGTTGCAGATTTCAAATTTTGCAATCAGACCGTCTCGCATCCTGTTTCAGGATCAACTACTGTCAAGGAGATGATAAGTGTGGTGAAACAAAAGTGGCCTTATGTTCCTGAAGACCGCATACTTTTTGGTTACACTGTGGATGGGATATCAAATGTCATCAATCATGATTTGGATTTGAGGTTTTTCATTCACTACTGCAGCTCACAAGGGATTGACTTGTTGAAGTTTGAAATACAATTAGGGACTTGTTTGATTCTATTTCTTCATCATTTTCTTCTGCTCCTGCTTCTTCGTCACCATCAAGTTGTATTTCAAGCGATGAGGTAGTTGTTGTGGAAGACGTCACTGATGATGCGTGTTTGATCAAAAAGGTCCCGAAGAAGTCTGATGCTTGGGTCAACATCTTAACTGGAGTAGCGCAGTTGTTTGAAGGTGGTATTGCTGAAGTTAAGGACTCTGTTACAAAGTATGAAATATGTAGTGGTCGCAAATATAAATTAGTTAAGAGTGACCTTGAACGATACACTGTGGTGTGCAATTTCAAGGACGATGAAAATTGTCGCTGGAGGTTTCACGCCTCTCTCCTTGCCAATTCAAATGGTGTATTCCAATGCAAGAGATATATTGCAGAACATTCAAGTTTAGCTTCTTCAAATCCATCAAAAGTTAGGATGATAAAATCGTTTATGAAGAATATATTGTCAGATGATTTACGAGCATCGAAGAAGAAGAAGACTGCTTCTGACGTTATAGATTTACTCCGAATGGAATATGGATTTGACCTCACGTATAGTCAGGCATACCACGGTTTACAACTCACCAAGCAATTTCTTTGGGGTGATGACATCAAGTCCTATTCAGACTTTGTTTGGTATAAAGATGCCATTGAACAGCACAATCTGGAAGTGTTGTCAATTTTGAGTATGATAGTGTGACGCGTCGGTTCAAAAGTTTTTTCGTTGCTTTTGAAGCTTCTATAACTGGTTTCAACAATTATTGTCGTCCGATGCTATTTATCGATTATACCTTTCTCACTGGGAAGTTCAAAGGTGGTCTTATGGTTGCTTGGGTCAAAACTGGTAACCAAGGTATAACTTTTAACCTTTTACGTACTCTTTTTTCATTTTGTATCCATGTATGTTTAAACTTTTTACTGTTGATACACCATTATGCATTCATTTTGTTGATAAATGTAGCTTTTATTTTAGGTTTCTCACATTCTACATTGAATTTAACTTTCACGAGGGGGCGTAGCCCCCCGAGTGAGGTGCGACGTAATACTATATGTAGCTTACGGTAGTTTAGACTGTTTTTGTTTTGTTTGCATTGAAATTCATGCTTTAACTACCTCTTATCGGTGATATTTTACACAGATTTATTGGATCAACTGTGATTGTTTACGCATATTTATTGGATCAACTGTGGCTGTTGATCCAAAACTATGATTGCTTACACAGATTTATTGCATCAACTGTGATTGTTGACCCAAAAACTATATTTTGTTTTGAATCAACTTGTATTGTTGATCCATCAGCATGGATCAACTTCCATTGTTGATCCAACTAAAATGGATCAACTTCCGTTGTTGATCCAACTGAAATGGATCAACTTTGTTTGTTGACACTAGTTACTGGTCACTTATTGTTTTTTGGTTTTTGTAGAGATCTATCCAGTTGCATTTGGAATTGTTCCTTGTGAAAATTGTGAGAGTTGGAAATGGTTCTTAACCAATTTTAAGGGTATTATTCGTGAAGATCATCCGCTGACCATTATATCAGATCGTGGAATCGGCCTTTTGAGCCCGAAGTCTTCCCAAATGCTTTCCATTCTTACTATTTGTACCATATGAAAGGAAATATTCCTGTTCCAAAGTGCAGGAGTAGACATAAAAAACAAGTTATTCGAAAAGTGCTACACTGCATTAACAAAGGAAATTTTTTATGCTGCTGCGAATACTATGAGCAATCTAAGGTTGGATACAGTGATTGCTTGGATGATGAGGATTGCATTCGAGAATTGGGCTGCTCATGCATTTCTAGGAGAAATGTGGGGTTAGAACACATCTAATATTGCTGAGGGTTTTAACAATGTTATTAAGCATGATAAGCCGCTTCCTGCACTTGAGCTTGTCGATGTTATTCGTGCTAAGATAATGGAGCAGAATTACAAGAGGTTATTGGAGTCTAACAAGTGGACTACAAGGATTACTCCTCGTATGCAAGCAAGGTTTAACAAGAGGAAAATCGACTGCCGTTCATACAAGTTTCGGAGATCAAGTGAGAAAGTATTTGAGATCATTTCTCCAACATGAAAGCATACTGTCGACTTGGATTCTAGAACTTGCAGCTGAAAATGGTGGCAAAAACATAGCTTTCCTTGCACTCATGCAATGAAATCAATGTTGCAGATTGGAAATGATGAACCGTACAACTACATTAACCCTTACTATGCTTCTTAATACTATAGAAGGTTGTACTCTCGACCCATATATCATATTCCGGACTCTGAGAAGCCACCTGGAATTAATGAAAAGGAGTATGTTTTGCCTCCCAATGGTGGTCGAGAACAAGGTGGAAGGCCTAAAGGTGTTAAGTATAGGGGTTCTCGTGAAAAGGTGCACAAGAAGAGGAAGTGTGGCCAATATGGGATGCCGACCTTTCACAACCATCGAACATGTCGCAGAGTTCCTTTGGCTCCTCGTGCACCAACGTTTCGCAAGGAGTCTCATTCCAGGATGGTCAAATTCTTGAAGAGGATGTTATTCTGAAGTTTTTGTGGTGTTTTCATATTCTAAACAACTTTTTTTTGAGTTTCTTACTAGTTGGGTGTTTCTTTTTCTTTTTTATGCTTTTTTGGTTTTCACTTGTTTTTTTTTTATGACATACAATCTTATTTGGTGTTATGAATTTTATTCTTTTCTTTCTTAAGTATATGTCAGTTGGCAGGTTCCAGGTTTATTGATTTTACAGGAAACATACTTATATAAATGGCATCAACTGCATTTGTTGATCCTTTTTTTGTGGATCAACTTCCATTGTTGATCCAACTTAAATGGATCAACTTTGGTTGTTGATCCAACTTAGTTGGATCAACAATGGTTGTTGACACACAAAACAAACGAAAAAATTGCATGGTTCTATCTGTATTTGCTAGTAAACTCCTCAAGTTGTACATACCTGTAACATTCATTCTTAAACAGACCACAAATACACCCATAGTAATTCATTCATAATCATACCTACAATAAGATTTACTTACTAAGATAGATATTTTTAAAACTACAGTTAGATTTTCTTTACGGACCATGAACAGAGTATGACATCAAGCTCACCCTAATGGTTCAACTATTGGCTCAACTACTGGTTAAACTGAGTATTGCAATTCGATTATATCTTCAATAGAGTCAGCAGCTGAATGAAGAAGTTGTTCCGGTTTCTTCCATGAACCCAATTATGCCAAGATTCTTGCTGCAATATTCACTCTCTTCTTGTTCAACTTCTCATCTAAGTTAGTGATTTCAGATAGGTGTTCAGAGTTTCCACGCTTTACCAAATTCTTCATGTACATGCAAGTGTCCAATTCACAATCACATCCGTCTTGTGCTGGTACAGTGTAGTGTGAAAAGCTTATCTCGATATCACCACCTGTCTGGATCTTTGTGGCCCATTTCATTCAGCAATTTAGTCAGTGGTACTATCATCACAAGATACTGTCAATTGTAAGTCGGATTGCGCCTTACAGAGTTGTACACTATCCATTTTCCTTTTACCAATGCCAGCACCACCCAATGGTATTCAATACCGTCCTTATCAGTCAAGCACATTGGTACAATGATGTATGTGTCTTCAACATTCCATGTGTAACTCTTCCTTAGCTTTTACGGAATCCCACACCTCTCTACCTTTGCCATATGTTTCGAGGCTATTGCGATTCCCAGTAACGGCTGTATCAATATTTTTTCAAATATATTAGTTTGTCATATTATGGATCATCTTAACTAGAGAACAACATATTGTAACCAGTAAATTTCATTTGCCTATTATTCTCTAGACCTACATAAATTTCAACTACCATTGTATACAGATAAAATCACCAAGATTATTATGACAATTCAATAGACAATCAATTGGACGATGCATTTCAACAAAACAATATTTTATGTTACTTACATAATCACTTGTTGAGAGAATAATGTGGTTATTTTATTCTGGTTTATGCGGCGATTTCATCTTTGATTTCAGCATGTTGATGTAGTAATCAATAATCTCACCGTGAATATTTTGATTATCCATTGGACACTGTATATGCTTTCCATTGATGATTACTTCCAAATCAAGATTGCAGAAATAAAAACTATAAGCTTTGTCGTTGCATTTTAAACAACAAGAAAAAAAAACAAGTGAATATGTTACTAAAGAGAACTAGCATAACCCAAAAAAAAAAACTATGTGATCTGAGGTGAATAATATACCATTCAGTTGCATTCTCAAAGAATGGCTGGATGAGTTTTTCTTCGTTCTCACTGCATGATTTCCACAATTTTAGTTTTTGTGGTTTTTTCAGTTTTTTGGGTTCGGGTGGTGTGACGTCAATGTGATTGTCGAGGTCAATTATTTCCCGTTGCTCCTCCTGCTTCTTCTCTTTTCCTTTTCCACCTTTCCTTTGCGCCCTTTTACGCTTAGGAGGTGTTTGACTTTGAAGTTTATACGTCTTTCTCTTTGGCCTTTCTCCCTTCTTCACCCGTTTGACAAGAGAACTGGCCTGTTGTTGTTGTCTTTCTGATGCTTTTGTATCATTGGATTGTTCCTCCGATTCGGTTTCCTCTTCAGTTTGCTCTTCAACTGCATCCAAATTATACAATTGCTTCAACCCTTCGCATATTGCATCTCCTGATGTAGTGTCAACCTCTTCAGTTTGCTCTTCAACCTCTTCCGTTTGTTGTGTTTCTTTATGATCTACCTCATCCATTATTGCACAGAAACTCGACGTGGTACTTGTATTCACATACCCAGATTCATCAGGTTTTATTGTTGTAATTGGAGGAGTGTCAAACATAACCACTTCCATTTGTATGTCATCATTGTTCTTCTCATCATTTTTTTCAACAGACGGACTCTTCTCTTCCATTTGTAAGTCATCTTTCTCTTCTACTATTCCAGCAGAAGGACTCTTCTGTTCCATTTATATGTCATCTTTCTCTTCTACTATTCCAGCAGATATTGCAATGTTTTCTACCACAGAATCGAGATCTGCAATGTTTTCGACCACAGTATTGAGTTCTAAATCATCAACTTCCCTTATTTTTCTTCCTGCATGAAAGCCGTCCCTCCAATTCTCCAAAGATTTGCCACTTTTCGGTTCTTCCGGCAACTTCATTCCAGTTTCAAAACCCTTCCGCCAACTCTTTTCTTGAGTTCCCAAAGTATCTTGAGTTCCCAAAGTACTTGGAGTTCCATCTTGAGTTCCCAATGACTCGTTCATTTCTTGAGTGTCTTCATTGTTCACAGCCACTGAATCTTCGACTTCCATGTTTACTCTCGTTTCATTCCCATCTGTTGGTTGATCATTCTCCGCAGAGTTCATTTCATGTTGATTTACTTTTCCAGAAGATTCTCCTTCTTGTGTTTGTCTGAACACATTATCCAAATCTTCAAATTCCTTCCCTGTATACTCTGGTTTATTTGTTTTCATTGATTCATGAAAAATACTTTCCTCTTCCTGACATTCCTTTATGTTCTTGTCAATCTCAGCAAGTCGCTCCGGTTCTCCAGCTTGCAACTGTAGTTTGTCTTTGTTCCTCTCATACATCTCTCTCAAGAATATCGTGATGTGGACAAACAGTTTAATTTGAGCCTTTCCCATGTAATGAATTTCGTGCTTGTCACATTCAAGAAGCAGGTTTTCTTCCTCTAGTTCCTTTATCTTATGCCTCTCTTCTTCCAGTTCTCTTGCAGGTGTCGATAGGTCAATTAAATAGTTCTCCTTAGCAAACACTGGATCAACAAAGTCTTGATGAATCTGCGAAGCATGATCAACATAAATCAAAATAGTGTAGACACTAAAACTGGATCAACATTTGTTGTTGACCCCATTCACATGGATCAACATCCATTCTTGATCCGCAAAAAAACTGACACCAAAACTGGATCAATATTGGTTGTTGACCCCATTCACATGGATCAACTTCCATTGTTGATCCACAAAAAACTGACGCTAAAACTGGATCAACATTGGTTGTTGACCCCATTCACTTGTATCAACTTCCATTGTTGATCACAAAAAAATGGTACATTTGTAATAGTAAAGATAAATGTAGTAAAAAAAATTACCTGACGGTCGAACCAAGTCATATCGATTTCCTTCTTTTTGATCTTGTTGCCAAAATCAGTTACAAGCTTCTTGCACAATGTGTGCTGGTTCCATCGCAGGAATCTCGGAGTTGCATTTTCAAAATTCTCCCTTTTGCCGATGTACTTATCGGTATGTTCACAGAACCAACACTGCATAATATAAACAACAAGGTTAGTTTTATCCAATAGTATGCATTTCACTCTCTACAACAATACACATTTTTTCTTACCACTAGGAGAGTTGTGCATCTAGCGATAGTTAATTGTTCCGCTTTCTTTTTTTCCAAGTTTGAAATCAAATATTCCACAACGTGATCTGGCCATGACACTTTGTCCATCAGTAAGATATGAGGCAACAATTTCTTTGGAAAGCTTGTCATTCCAGCATTTGGGAATAAGAAAACAGTACATAACCACATAGCGAAAAGTCTCACAAAATGCACCGGATCAGACTCATCTTCTGTTGCCCTTTTCAGTTTGCTTACAACTTCATTCTTCAATATTGCGGCTGAACAATCTGCTGGCCTTTCTGGTCTGAACTTTTTATTTAAGAATTCGTTGTAGTCAAGTCCTTTCTTCGGTTTCAGTTGCTGCTTCAAATCTTCACTCTCTATCAGTCTTCTCATTTGAATATCAAAGCGAAATCTCTTACTTCTAGAGAGCACTCTTCGGATTTTCCAAATTTGAACTTTTTGGTTTCTTTATTAATTGCATTCATCAGCAGCTGCATTGCAAGATTAATCTTCTTCAACCATTTATCATTCATAAGTCCACTTATTTCTGTTACGTACAATGGGTTGATTAAGTCCCAGAATGGAGATTCCTTCAGTGCTTGAGCAAGTAGCGGTTTCTTCTTGTTATTTGCATCTTCTACTTCAAACAGTTTGCATAAAAAATTCCCCATTTCAACCAATGGTTGGAGACCTGCTTTGAATTTCTTTTCTTTTGCTCTTGACTTGCCTGCATACATGAAACTCAAATCGTTTTTCATTTTCGATTTTTAAACAACATATTTCATATACCAGCACAAGTATTCAAGTCAATGTTTTTACTTTTGAGCTCTCTCTCTGGTTTGCCCTCTTCTGCTACTTCCTCTTCTTCTGATCCTTGATTCTCTTCATCTGATTGTTCTTGCTCTTCTTCATCGATTCTGATTCCGATTCTTCTGATTCTTCCTCAACTACCTTCTTGTTTTTCACCTTTCGTTGTGGTTCTGCTTTGAATTTGTTTTCTTTCGCCCTTGACACGCCTGCATACATGAAACTCAATCATTTTCATTTTGTTTTCAATTTTTTTAAACAACATAGTTACATATACCAGCACAAATATTACAATCTATGTTTTTACCTTTGACGACTTTCTTCGGTTTGCCCTTTTCTGCTTCTTTTTCAGATTTATCTTCCTCTTCTTCCGACTCTTGATCATCTGATTCTTCTTTCCCTTCTTCGGATTCTGATTCTGATTGTTCTGGTTCTTCCTCAACTTTCTTTTTGTGTTTCACCTTTCGTTGTTGTTCTCCATTTGTATTCATGTTCTTCCTCTTTCTTGTTGCCTCTTCTTCAATTATCTTCTTGTTCTTCGCATTTCGTTTTGGTTCTTTAGCTTGCTTAATCTCTCGCGTTTCCTTTTCATCTTGATTCTGATTTTTTATCCTTGTTGATCTCCTAAACATTATGTTTTCTCAACCTGAGTTCAACAATTATCATAGTTAGCATTCATATTTTCATATTAGAAAACAATATAACTAGCAAACATTTCATTTTTATGGATCAACTACTGTTGTTTATCCCTAAATTGGATCAACTTCTATTGTTGATTCTTTTTTTATTTTGATCAACTACTGTTGTTGATACAAAAATATCTAAAAATCCTTCAGAAACATATTACCAGTAGAACAAATTTGAATACAATAATGTTTATCTTATTTTTATTTGGATCAACTGCTGTTGTTTATCCCCTAAATTGGATCAACTTCTATTATTGATCCTTTTTATTTGGATCAACTACTGTTGTTAATACAAAAATATCTAAAAATCCTTCAGAAACACATTAAGTGTAGAACAAATTTGCATACAATGGATCAACTTCTATTTTTTATCCTATTTTTATTTGGATCAACCGCTGTTGTTTATTCCTAAATTGGATAACTTCTACTGTTGATCCAATTTTTATTTGGATCAACTACTGTTGTTGATCCCCTAAATTGAACAAAAATATCTAAACCAACCAAACCTCCAGAATCATATTTTTCAGTTGAAGAAATTTACCAGTTAAACAAATTTGCATATAAGATCACTAGCATATTCAACCTAGAAAAATACCATTTTTCAAACTCTCACATTTTTCAGCATCTGAGCAAAACATAACTAGCATATTCAACCTAGAATAATCCAAAACAATTTGAAGCAAAGATTATAAGCAAAACATTCAAAATCACCAAATCATGCTTGTTTTAGTCACACACATAATATCAGATTTGATGAAATCTAACAAAATCTCAAGAACTCTAACCAAAAATCAAAACAAGACCAAAATCAAAAGCGTTTTTACCTGTTCAAATTGAAATCTTCAGTGAAACGAAATGAAACTTGATTAGCTTTTTCTTCGCTTCTTTTTGTTGATGATGAAAGATATACAGTTTGGTGATTTTTCAGTTTCTTCTACCGTTTTTCAGTTTCTGTTCTTCATCAGAGAGAGTAGATATAAGTTTTTAGTGACGGCTAGTGTATTAATGTTTGATTATGAGCAACGGTAAGTGGATTTATTCCATCAATTTCAGTTTTTTTTTCTGGTTTTCAGTTTCAGATCTTGATAGTGGGAGCGATGGAAACGAGGGAGAGAGAAGAGTGAGTAGGTGAGACAAACCGAGTAACTGAAATGGAAGTAAATGTGTCTTATCTTGTTTAATGTGAAATATATATAGAGGGCATTTTAGTAATCTAATAATTTCGGATTTTAATTCCTAAAATTATTAGGGATATATTTATTTTGGGAAAGGATATATTTGTTGGTTTATAAAAGTAAGGACATATAAATAATGTACCCTAGTTCTTACCTGCAACTACCCTGATTCAACAATTCTTGTGATTCAATCTAATAACTTCTATTCAACATACAATCAGGATAAAATTTAACTACAACATCTCATTATTAACATACAAACCAAGAAAAATATCTAGAGCAGCTTTGCTTTGCAATCTATCAAGGCATCCGACAACAAAAGCATTTCCATTAAACACAAATACAAACAAGTGTTATGCCATAATTCTAAATTTCTGTGGTATGAAATGATAACATGATAGTGGAGTTCAATTACGATTTCTATGTTATAAAATATGCACATATTGAGGTCAATAACTTACTAATTTTGCTCCATCACTTGGTTAAATTCCACGCCTTTCAATCTCCTTCACATCACATACTTTTATATTTGACATAGTTAAATTCCAATAAACCATTGTAGCATATACATTATCTCTCAGATGAGGAGATACCTCCTGAAAGATTATGCGTCTGCTCCAACGATTTGCTGGAACGGGGAGAAATCAGACGAATACTGTACATGACAAGGTAGGTCCTATGTTATCACACCTTAAAAAATGGAAGTTGTCTCTCTGCAATCAACCAATTTCAATTATCACAAGTAAAATGACAATGTAATAAAAATTAAGTCGAAAAGAAGAAGAAAACTAAGCTTAGTACTATGGGACTTATAAATGTAGTTAAATTGCAGTTCTCCTTGGATTCTTCATGTTACATAGTGAACTGGTTGAACGGTTGAAGTTCAATAGCTAACTAATATAGCTGTCCTGCACAGTTCTGAACCAGCAAAAATTATTATAGATGACCATGAAAGATTGATTGCTCGAGAAACAAACCTCTACATGGATGAAGAGCTTTCCATGGGTTCACTGTACTGTAGTAGGGACATGCCTGTCATTTGTAAGTCTCCAGTTGACAGTCCACCGTATCTCTGTGCAAAAAGTAACATCAGAGGACAAGATACATGATATTCGGATAATAACCACATGAGATGAAAAGACATCATTCTAATACAAACTCAGAAGAAGTCTGAGATAAGGATCACACTCGGAAAAAAGAAAGATAATCAACTATATGTATCACGCACCAATAGTGAGACTTCATATGCAAATACTATTCGCTCTACATATTTACTGTATGTTTTACATTTTACTGAAGTTAGAGAGACTCTGTAGCAACTTTATGATTATACAGTTGTTACAACTTCTTTTCAAATATATCCAGAAGATATAAGGAACACAGCCTTCGAGCATTGCGGTCATCTTATTTCACTATGTTAACAAAATTGCATCTTGGCAGCCTGGGCGAGACAGTGAAAATAACAATGAATATGGACCACCAAGTATATGCTAACCAAATTCAGATTCATCCAATTTAATATACACCATGCTACAATTACATACGTTAAGAGATGTGGTTAGACATATATGTATATGTAGTTAGGCATTACCTTGTATTTCAAGTCGCCCTGCACCAGATTCACATAAGACTTTAAACATCTACGTCAGTAGCATTTTCAAGCCTATAAAAACTATAAAAAGTTAGAGAATAGAATTAAACACCTAACCATTATCTAAAACTCACAGAAACATATATTCACCAATAGACATGCTACTGCTGATCCTGAAAAAACTATTGTCAGAAGTATCATAAAAGATAAAACCCTGTCTGTGTATATGTATGTAAGCCTACAGTAAGTTATAGAACCTCCTTTATGCCAATCTTAGTTCAATTAGGAACTCAAAAACATCACAAAATTAAGCCCAGTCTATAGAAATCTATATGGATTTCTTGATTTGTTTTGAATATTGAATCTTTGTAGCTTTTTCAGGTGATTAAGTAATTCATAAATGACGACCTTAATTGAATAGGATTCATTCTATAGGCTTGTGCTTTTTTTCTTGCTCGAGATGTATATTATTCTAAACATGAGTCATACAGCAAATTAAAGAGAACTCAACTGTGCATCTCCTAAGTGAGAACAGCGATGGTTACCACCAATCCACACCCAGGGATATACAAATGCCTTTCCATACTTCATACTACAGGAAAGCATTTCTTGAAAACGAATAAAAGAATGGAGACCGAAAACTAAAAAATAAAACTCCAGCGTTGCATTTTTCAAGTTCAATTTTATGGGCAGAGGATACTGAATCCTATGATGCAAGAACTAAATTAGATAAAAATAAGAAAGAAAGAACTTACCTTCCGAAACACAAACACTCTCAAACATAAAATAGCAGCCAGAATGTTTTCAGCAGATTCAGCACCACGTCGTTGGCTCTTGACGACTTCTAGTTCAGCAAGTTGGATTCAACTAATACCATGAACAACATTCAGAGTAACGGCCCGTCTACGACAATAGGTTAGAAGATTTTTGACTGAAGGGAGGGAGTGATTACCTCTATAGTTTCAAATCAACAGCTTCAAATGTTCTTTCAACTCACCCGCAATGTTTTTTATATGAGTTTCTATATGTTCATTAACCCTGAAATACAATTAATAATTGTAAGATTATTTGATTTTTGAGAAAAAAGACTCAGCATCTCCCATTACCCGTAAATCACTGTAGAGGGAAAACTTGCAATGGCAAGAATTGCATATAATAGCCGAAAATGTTGTACAAAATCTTCAGATTTTCCAACAACAAAGGACTGATCACGATTAAAATTGAGTTAGATTCTAATGGTACCAGTAAAAAATAGGTTACCCTACTGAACTAATAAGCATCTCAGATTATATACGAAATGATTCAGTTCTAACCAAACTCAGAATATACGTACCAAGGTCAAAACATAAAAACAAAGCAGAATGAACTATGTCAGTGTTTGCAAGCCGTACCTTGGATCTAACTTTAAGTAAATACCAAAATCAATCTGGCCATGGAAAGCAAGAAGAAGCTGAAGACGCATCTTAAATTCCCAACGCTGTAAGTCTTAAATAAGTTCTTCTAAGCTGTAGATTTCATTTAATTCAAGCACATATCAAACTTTCATACTTATAACTGGTGTTGATGGTGGTTTTTAGCTTAGGATTAAAATTGTAAAACCTTGCATTTGATGTGACATCACTCTGTAAGGAAACGGAACCATGAATATCAACCTCTTCACTGGCACATTCATTGAGCAACTCAATATTTTTTTATGAAATTTACCTAGAATGGTGCATGTAGCAACAATCCCAGGTATTCTGTAAATTTCGGCACCTTGCCTACATTCAATTAATATAAGTTTTTTTGAATGCTTTCTATGCTATGTTCCCCGGATGAACCCTTAATGTTGATATGGCATGACAATTTGTGTTCACTCGCAACAGAGTAGCACGAATTTCCAAGTATCAAGGATAAGGTCTTTGCATAAGGTATTCAATCAGAAAGCATGATGCTCTCTGGCAATGAACTTAAAAGAACTATGTTTCAACACATAGAATTCAATCAATTACTCCGACTAGCTTGCAAAAGTTAGGGTTTCGCGCCTTGCGCAGTATATTAGACCTTCCTTGTCGAAATTAAGCCTAGGAAAACTAGATAATTAATCCGCCATGGATTAGCAAGTGCAAAAACTTGCCCGGAATCAAAAAACAAGGAGCCGCAGGATAGGAGCGGCAGCAAAGGGAGGTGTGGCCATGCCTTAGGCCAGTCGGCGCCATTTTCCATTGGCCACACCCATCCTAAAACCGGCCATATTTCCCTCGACCAATCAGGTCGACTTAAACTCGCCACGCGCACATAAGTCGTGGCTGGGCCCATACTAGCCGGCCCCATTTCCCATCGACCCATTAGGTTTCTCTAAAGCCGGCACACTCACACCAGAAGTGAAGCCACGCCATGCTTGGCCGCCCTCTTTTCTTGGACAATCAAATCGCTTTAAACTCGTCACAGTACATTAAAGGCCAAACGCACCCTGCCGCGCCTCCATGTTAGTCGGTAGGCCAAACGCACCCTGCCACACCACCATATTAACTGGCAAGCCAAACGCGCCTTGCCACAACAACATATTAATCGGCGTGCCAACATGCCACTCTGCCGCAGTAACATGCCAACATGCCACTCTGCCGCAGTAACATGCCAACATGCCACAAACGACGCCACTACGTGCTAATCCACTTTCTGTTCGTGGCCAATGCCATAACAGACTCCAATTAGGGTTTCATGATCGAAACAAGACTTTTTGCTTCAGTAGTATTAGCCGAAACCCTAATTTTGGCCATAGTCCACAAACATGCCATAAGCCACTTTAGCCTTGGCCACGACGCCAAATCCTACCCTTGGCCACGACGCCAAATCCTACCCTTGGCCATGCCGCCAAGCCCTAACTTTGGCCACGACGCCAAATCCTAGCCTTGGCCATGCCGGCAAGCCCTAACTTTGGCCACGACGCCAAATCCTAGCCTTGGCCATGCCACCAAAACAATAACTTTGGCTAGGGAGCCAAATCCTAGCTTTGGCCATGCCACAACGCCACAACGGCGGCTATTCCATTATGCCATTAACGGGTGCCAACAGGATATAGTCATAATCAATGGCTACCCTTCCTCATGAGATGCAATATCAGCCATCCAAGTTCGCCACCGAACTGACAGACTCGTGGCAAGTTTTAGGCGACCATCTTCCTAAATCTAGTGGCCATGGCTACGCCATGCCCCACTTACACCACCGTGCCACTGGGATGCACGAGCTATACCAGTCATGCCGCAGTACCACTGACATACACCAAAAACGCCATCATGTCATTACTAGACGCCAACAGAAGGTAGCCATAATCAACAGCTACCCTTCCTCATGAGATCAATCTCAGCCATCCAAGTTCGCCACCGAACTAACAGATTTGTGGCAAGTTTTAGGCGCCCAGCCGAGATAAACCTAATAGCACCACATTCTGTTTTTCCTGCGACAAGTCTCTTGACCTTGACTTACCACCCGTAGCAAACTACTACATGTTTTCTACGAAAACACTCGAGACATCAAACATGTCACAAAACTAGGGGATACTCATCAAGGTATTGGTCTGGCGGTTTACAGCGTGCGGCGTACAATACACCCGTTACAAAAAAGTGTCATGAAGCGGGATGGTTAATGGTGGCAAGAAGTAACAGGTGTAAACGGCTCCACTTCCTTCATAATGGAAACGCGGTTTCTGACGGTTACACACTCTTTCATCACTCAATCGTTACCACTTCCTATGAGACCAGAGTACGTTTTATTATGACTTATAAATAGGTTTCACCTAAGTTCCACCAAACAACAATTTTTGGTCAGGAGAGCAATACAGTATCCAGAAATCACCTGATAGCTTTCATTCAGCTAGCCAGTTCTACTTTCTGATACAAGTCGTAAACAACCACACCTTCAGAATCAACTATTCTGGTCTCAACACTTTCTTCGCTTCCCTCCCTAAGACCAACCCTTCTCCTTCACTTTGTGACCGAAGCAAGCCTGGAACGACCATTTCTTGGTTTAGGCCAGGGTTGTACAGATTGATCTCTCGAATAAAAAGTACTCCCGTGCAGTACATTGTTTAGGGTCTAGACTCGTTTCTCATCCACACACACGAATTTAACAAAAACAACAGAAATCGTTTTCACCCTCAAACAATTGGCGACCATAATGGGAGATTAATCTCTCGGTTGCAATATCAATTTTCAATTTGCAATTTCATTTTTTCAATTCCAATTTTAAAAAGATGGTCGGTCTTAGAATAGATTCCACAAATCCAAGTTCCATTCAGAACCTGGCGAATGGCGACATCCCTCTTCCCAACGCTATACCTAATGGTGCAGCCAATGAAGAAATCCCAAGATTGGTCGAGTTGGCACGAGTCCATGAGATCCACACAAGGAACATGGACCTGGTGAAGGAAGCAATAAACAACATACTCAGTTTTATTATCAGATTAACGTCAGATTGGAGCGGCTCACCTGTTCCAGATTTTCTAGCGCTGGGGATTGACGCCCCGGATGATCGTCCTCAGATCAACAAGTTTCACCATCAACCAGAGGCCAGTGTACCAGGAAGCAGCCTCTTTGGTAGAAAGTTTATGTGAACTTCTACACCTTTCAAAGGATCACCGAGCAGAGACGTTTGTTGCAATTAAATAGCCCTAGACACACGTTTGGCTCCTTCACAACCAGAGACTTCAAGAATCTCAGGGATGGCACAAAATGTTGAATCCTTGTCTGAAGTTTGTGCCCCGCCAACGACGATGCATACATAGTATGTGGACGTATCCAACGAGAGCAAAAGGGAATGACCAACACCAAGCATGATCAACACCCGCGGCACCACAAACTCTACCACCAACACTGGCGGCGTAGGAAACATTCCCTCAGGCGTTGCATCTCCAATCACCAGAGCCGCTGCCGCCACCCCCCATTGTTTCTTCAAGTGTGACGCTCCCGGTCATCACCAGAGACGTTGTCACTCCATCATCAGGACGAGAGACCGGGGGAGCCAGAGGAAGCCAACCCTTATTACCATTGCTGATTTGATGGAAATACAAGAAGTTTTTGCTAAGGCTCAGACGGACATGGCCACAAATCAAAAGGAGCGAAACAATGAACGTCTGAATGATTAGTCAAGGGATTCAGAATTCGGGCGTTAGATTGTCATAAACCAAATGTGACAGAACATCAATTGGTGGAGTTGTGCATTAATGCTTTCTGGGGACTCTGTTCACAAAACCATGTAATCTAAGATGGAGCATGTGTGTGAGATTTTTTATTTCTCCAAGGTGCAGCGCCGAGATATATTTTCAAGCTCTCAGCCATGTTGCGTTGGCGCTCCGAACTTTGCTCTAAGAGTCGCTTCAACATTTCGCTCCAGAAGTCGCTCCGCTTCAACGTTTCGCTCCAGGAGCCGCTTCAACGTTCTCTCCAGAAGCCGTTCCGCTTCAACGTCTCACCTACAGAAGCCGCTCCGCTTCAACGTTCTCTCCAGAAGCCGCCACTCGTTCCTACGAAGGTTCGTTCCCATAGCTGATACCCCCCTGTCAAGGATCGTGATCGCAGCCAGCCAAGGTTCATAGTTTTGGCCACCTTTTGTCTCATCCCGCCAAAAGCTCGTGGTCGTTGGCAGTTTCACTCGCTTACACATCCAGCCAATTCCTTTGCTTCCATGGACGCCCATGCAATTCCAGCCGACCTATTTTGCTCCCATGACAACGTAGTCTCTTCTAATCACAGTTGCTGCCAAGAACCATTGCTGCTCATTCGTTGATACCAGCCAGAGCTTCACCATAGCAACAACCGCTACAAAAGTAATCTGTACTTCTCCATATTTTAGTTTCACATGGAAGAAGTAATAGAGTCACCAGTACGGATGCAAGATGATGATATCTTTATCATGGTCAACTCACCAACCATACAAGATAGAAACATGTAAACCACACTTGGGGACTGAGGCTTTACACGGAATCCCTTCACTGTCAAAGCTCAGAAGACATGATCAACCAAAAATTCATAGCCACGACAAGGTCATCTACTTTTCAAAGGTGTAATGTAAGGATATCATCACCTCTTTTTCTGGAAGGCGCCTGCAACACTTTACGAGGCCGCGACAGATCTCAAGCCTACTTAAAGAAAACAACTTCAGTAACTAAAGATAAAAATAGGGGGAGCCACGATTAACAATATAACTCTGTCACTTCTGCCTCCTTGTTATCCATAATATTTCGTCTATGTGATGTTCCAAGCATCCCAGCATCGCATCAAGGAGAGTATAATAAGATTGTATCAGATCTCATAAGCGTGGATTCAAGACGATGCAATTAAAGTAGACTACAGTTGGGGACTGAAACCTCCTTCGGATTTAGAAGTTTGAACGCAGTCACCACCTTACCAGTGAATGCAGTAGAAGCACATCTTCCGCGAGAAAATAGGCTCAGGATAACTACACATGGGAACTACCAGCATGGGATGCCTTCACTTGCCTTAACCGGATTATTTCTGATGGGAACATCGTCACTGTCGAAGCTTGACGAGCCGCGGGAATTTCTCAACATGAAGCCATATACGTGCATCAAAGACTCCAAAAGCAAGCCGCAGAGATATTCACATATCCGGCCACGCCATCGGATATATGACCAGACAGAAGTGTAACTGGGGACTCAAAGGATGTCGCTTGGAATAAAGTTCTTGAAGACTTGATAGCAGCACGTCGGCAGCGAAACGCGTCTCGGCTCGTCTACTTCACCCAACGGCTCCGTAAGGTTTCGACCATACAAGCTACCACAACATGTCATCACCGTAATCAGAAAGGCAAAGAATAAGCCTTCCAGACACCGGCTCAGCAGTCCAGACACCAAATAACTTAAAGACAAGGAAGGATCAACAACGCAGCTACACTCTCCAAGATCAGCCCTGAAATGATCATTGCCGAGCATATATTATATCCATCCATCCCAAGAGTGCAATGGAGTTTGGTAAATTTTGAAATCTACTGGAGAGGTCAGATTCTCATTTTTAGGCGACCAGCTGCCTAAATCTAGTGGCCATGCCTACGCCAAGCGCCACTTACACCACCGTGTCACTGGCATGCACGAGCTATACCAGTCATGTCGTAGTACCACTGGCATACACCAAAAACGCCATCGTGTCATTACTAGGCGCCAACAGAAGGTAGCCATAATCAACGGCTACCCTTCCTCATGAGATGCAATCTCAGTCATCCAAGTTCGCCACTGAACTAAGGGACTTGTAGCAAGTTTTAGGCGACCAGCCGAGATAAACCTAATAACACCACATTATGTTTTTCCTGCAGCAAGTCTCTTGACTTTGACTTACCACCCGTAGCAAACTGCTACATGTTTTCCACGAAAACACTCGAGACATCAAACATGTCACAAAACTGGGAATACTCATCAAGGTATTGGTCTGGCGGTTTACAGCGTGCGGCGTACAATACGCCCATTACAAGAAAGTGTCATGAAGCGGGATGATTAATGGTGGCAAGAAGTAACAGGTGTAAACGGCTCCACTTCCTTTATAATGGAAACGCGGTTTCTGACGGTTACACACTCTTCCATCACTCAATCGTTACCACTTCCTATGAGACCAGGATACGTTTTATTATGACTTGTATAAATAGGTTTCACCTATTTTCCACCACACAACAATTTTTGGTCAGGAGAGCAACACAATATCCAGAAATCACCTGATAGCTTTCATTCAGCTAGTCAGTTCTACTTTCTGACACAAGTCGTAAACAACCACACCTTCAGAATCAACTATTCTGGTCTCAACACTTTCTTCGCTTCCCTTCTTAAGACCAACCCTTCTCCTTCACTTTATGACCGAAGCAAGCCTGGAACGACCATTTCTTGGTTTAGGACAGAGTTGTACAGATTGATCTCTCGAATAAAAAGTACTTCCGTGCAGTACATTGTTTAGGGTCTAGACTCGTTTCTCATCCACACACACGAATTTACCACAAACAGCAGAAATCGTTTTCACCCTCAGACAACTGGTTATGGAATTGTATTTTGGAAGAATAAACCATAATAAATGGTAGCACACGTACCTATGAATTGTAGATAGACTATCTACAGAAGCATCAGATATTTGGACACGATGAAGAACACAATATAATGGAATCCATAACTATAAGAATGAAAATAGAATAAGTCTTTTATTGTTTTTCTTAGGGAATGGAAATGCCAGAATCTACCTTTCCAGCATTCTTCTCATATTGTTTCTGAACTGCATCGAGCAAAGCTGGCCACGATTCAAGCTCCGTTTTCTGCCATCAGGATGCCACTATGCGAATTTGCTGAAGTTGGACTAGAAAAGGAAATCAAAATCTTACTTCTTCTTTTTAGAAAGAAAGAACATGAAATAACTTGACAAAAATATATTCTTTTCACTATTGAGACAGTTGCTTACTGGAAAGCGAGAATTTTGGAGCGTTCTCCTCCAACATGTAGCCATTACTGAGCAAAACCTGTAATGTTGCCAAGGGGATATAAAAGAAACAACAGTAATACACACGTATTACGGTTCTTTTATTATCATTGAATTATATGTGAAAATGTGAATAATGAAATAAAATTTCCATTAACCATACAGCGGAAATAGCCAAGGAGCATCTGGCATATGAGTCGAGTAAAATATACCTTAGCCAGAGGAGTGCCCAATGGTATAGCAATCAAAAACCTTAGAACATTCGTTACCGACTAACATAGCCTCCAGTTTTGTGTTAACCAGTCCTTCTCCGGTATTCCTCCTTGCAAACACATTAAGGAAGTTTTAAATTAATGAGCTTTCGATCCGAAGGCAACGATACCATAAAGTTTACTCTAGATAATAATCCATAGCAAAGAGTTTTACGTATTTAAGAAAGCTACCTGAATAACACCCAATTTCTGCAGCATGGCATCATAACGTTTATCAAGCCTTACCGAGTTTCATGCTAAAAGGAAATATAAGATGGAGACTATATACACACCTCATGGCTCCATGAATCATCGGGATTCTTAGAAAACCTCATTATGGTGCTAGACAGTGCGCAGCCAACATACCCTATATCTCTTGAAGGTTCATGAAGGAACCTAATCTGTCATGCGCACACGTTTATTTCAGGCACCTTTATGGCAAGATAATACCAAATATAAAGCAAAAACAAAAGGAAAGAAGTTTTAGCAAGTGGGAAAATGAAACCAAAAAAATTGGTGGGAGAAATCAAATGATCGACAATAGTCAACCTTAACATTAAAATGTATATGATGGTTGGATGGTGCGGTTTTGTTTAAGGGAACCATCCATGTATTACCGATATCAAGTGTTTGTTTAAGTTCCCCTCCAGGCCAGCTGTAGACATATATTTGTCTTCCATACAGACCATCAGATACATGCTAAGGTTTGAAGCGCTTTATGAATGCCCATGGAACCACCAGAGATGTACTGATCATGGTGGTATGTCGTGGTTGATACCAGTAGTCATAATCAAAAAGTGGACTGTGTCCTGGTTTTTCCAACCTGGGAAGAATCGGAAAAATAGAAGTGAAGTTCAATGTGGAAGTCCAGTAGTCGAAAATAAAAAGATGCAGATATATGATTGAAATGAAAAGCTACAACTAATACTTACAGGGTTAAGATGCAGATACAAATACTTACAGAATCCTACATGACTAACTGATAAATACAGATTGTAGATGAAACATGATGCAGGATATATAACAAATGGATTAACTAAACTAGATACATTACCATGAGATTAAAACAGCTTAACCATTCCTAAACCTATAGATAGTAACTACTACTTAAGCATGAAATCCACTACTGAGTCTACAAAGTAAGGTATTCTAAAATGCAAAAGAAAAAGAAAGAGAAGCACGCCTACCTGAAATCTAATCAAAATGTAAAATCAAAGACTACCACCTATAGCATGAAGACTATTTGAATTATGGTGGCAAGAACTGATACAAATTAATATTTACAGATTCAAATTCAAATTGTTGAACTCAATCAACATAAATACTAAAGGAAGCTTAAAACTACCACTAACTAATGAAAAATCTAAAAGCTATCAACACTAAATGTAACAACAAAATATGAAATGCTAATTTTTTTTTTTGAAGGAACAATCGGTAACAGTAACAATAAAAAGAATGACTCTACAGATTACTAATTTTGACTTTATGAAATGAAAACCAACAGGACAAAGATAAGTAAACCGATATACACAGTAAAATTCCTAAATGAAATGCAAAGTTCTAAAGCTACAGGAGAAAAACCTAAATGAAGTATAAAATTCAAAAGATATAGGATATAAATAACCAAATACTAATTCAGAATCAGGGTTCTGTTCCAAGCGCTCTGTTCTACACTAACTGGGAGGAATATCATAAAGAAAAAACATCAACAAACATAAAATCGAAACCCTAACTATCAATCTACCAAAATACACAAACAAATTAAACACATCATTCACCAATTTAAACAAAATACAGAAAACCCTAAGTACCAATCTACCAAAAATAAACAAACAAAACACATCATTAATTTATTTAAACAAAATACGTACAACCCTAAGTATCAATCTACAAAAAAAAAAACAAAAAAAATACATCACTAATCGATTTAAACAGAAAGACACAAAACCCTAACTATCAATCTATCAAACCCTAACAGGAAAAGCATTATCAATCGATTTAAACCCTAAATACCAAACCCTGATCATCATGCATACCTAGCTTCCTCTGGTTTCAATGGAGCGAGAGATTCAATGGCAGGAGAGATTCGACTGTCTGATAGAGTGAGAGTGTGAGAGAGAGAGAGTACGAGTTATATGAACGAAGAGGATATTTTCTTAGGATAAGAGGAGTACGCACATGCGAAATTCGCATGCTTGGAAGAAAAGTGTTTGCAGGTGTTTTTGGTCACACAGGTAACTGGCATGCGTGAAGAAAAATCAGTAGCGAATCGCAACTGAGATACAGCAGTTGCGAAATTAGCAACTATAGCTGACTGTTGCGAATTTTTAGCACCAGAAATTCGCAACAACTACATTTTTGATGCGAATCTGAGTTGCTATATCCTGAATTTAGTGTAGTGCTTCAAATTCTCAGAAGTTTTCTGATATTCTTGAAGAGTTGAAGGAAACAAGGAAGGAGATTCAGCAAATAAAGGCTTTTGTTATGAGAACTCTCGAAATTCAGAAGGCCCTGGTTCAACATCATCAGTCCAGAAGGTTTATTGGAATTGACTCCTCTCTTCATGAACCTTATGTTCTTATGGCTGTTGACGACAAGGAGTTCGGGGACGATAAGAATTCTTCAGAGGACTCAATATCTAGTAAATCTTCTGTTTGAGAATTTATTTCTTGTGTTTTAGAAGAATAACTAGGGTTTGGAATAGCAATTATTGTGAGTGCACATAGCTATGTCCAACGATTTTCATCTTCAGTGTTTTTAGATTTATTTATCTAAATTCTAAGTTATTTGGAAGATGATTTTTGCAATTTTAATCTTTATATATTGGAAATTGTTACGAGATATGTTGTTTACGTCCGTGAACCTGTGACTGTCCCATACTCGTTCAAAAGTTATCCATATGTATTGATAGTTTTGTCACTAAAATTGACAAAGGGGGAGATTGTTAGAGCACTGCTCGTTCGAACTCGCATGCGTTGCTATCTCAAGCATGTTTGTAAATGTTAGTGATCAAAACTATAAGTCTTGATTTCTAGCCTATTTATAGATATCTCGGACTAGAACATAGATTGTGTAGTTGAGCTTAGTTTTCACGGAGTTCATCATTTGAAGACAAAGAACTACTAAGGGGAGCTTATGGAACTTCTTCGACAAAAGGTATGTGGATACTTGAACTCATCTATCACTTGTAAAGTCTATTTCTACTATCTCATATTTTGAGACATAAGTCGTGTTACGATATAGTTTTTTCTATATACATTTGAGATTTCGAGCTGAGTATATCTCGCTTACATATTTCTTGAAATATGTGTTGGTAAGCTTTCGCTTCGACCACGTTCATATTATATCATGAGAAAATTGCCGAGTAACATCTTGCATGGTTTGTCTGATACAATCATTTGATGTAGGCTTGGAATGTTTTGATAATGATTATTTCAATATCTTGAAAATTGCTTTGATGCTAATAGTGTGTGAAAACGGTTATTGTCATCCTATAAGAATGTTTCAATGACTGAAATAAAGAGTTTAGAATCTTGTAACCATCTTTGTATATAAGCATAGTGTTTTCGCACATTAGTGTATAAGTCCAAAACCGGGAACCTAAAGTATGCATACTTGTGTGTATACAAAATGGTTGTAGGAGACTGGGTAAGTATGCATACCCGTACGCATACTGGCGGAAGTTCACGTCTGTGAATTTCTGCTGATTTTGAAATAAAAAACAAAACTCATTCGGTTACCTAAAGTACACGTACTCGTACGCATACTGGCGGAAAGTTCACGTTCGTGAATTTCTGCTGAGTTTGAAAACTAAAACAAACTCAAATACGGTTACTTAAGTACGCATACCCGTACGCATACTTAAGTGTATTACTTTCTAAAATCGGTTGTACCTGAACCTAAACATTTATCAATAAGGAATGAAATCTTTGCAAACCGTGGATATAATGTTCATGTATTGATTCGAGTGAATCAGACCGATTTTGCTTCAATTGTACAACTCTTGGCTTCCTCACATTCCTTCTTTTTCTTTTCAAAGTTGGAGGCAACGAAGATTTTTCTTTTTCTTTTATGATTGATGGCTTAACAATCATATTAACCTCTTTTGCATCAGAATACAATACGAAGTATAACGCTTATCTTTTGAACTTTGTATATAAGACATCGACATAATCGTTTGAATGCTATTGTGATTATGTATGGGTATGAGGTGAATATTTCATCCCACGAAGCAATGTTTTACATTTGTTTAAAGGAAATAAATTCATGAACTTGTTTTTTGAATTGAAAAGGAAATCTCTAGGCTTATTGGTATTGTTATTCATTGCATATCTTTTGAACTACCAATATGTGTGATTAGTATAACCGCTCATGACTTGCTTATGTTCTTGGTAAAACTATTCACAAGGCCTGACTTCTGTATTGGTATGACTTTTATTAGTGAAACCGATCTTAAGTAATCACCTGAGATGGTATGATCGATTCAGTGTTATTGGTATGACCAACTCTAGGAAAAGGGGAACCGATCCTAGTAAGAGGTGCAACTGATCACAAGAGGGGAATCGATCCTTGTATGAGGTGCAACAAGTTTATAGATATTGGGAACCGATCCTATGAACATGTGCAAAACGTTTTTAGATATTGGGAATCGATCCTATGGACATGTGCAACAAATACAAGTTAGATACCATATATATGTTGGAACCAATCCTAGTACCTAGTCAACCGAATTTTAGAAAGCTAGTGTGACTAATTCCAGAACCCACATGGAGGTAGAACCGAAAGTTGTTTTGGTAGAACCGTGAAACCCATGTTTGGTGATTTGATAGGATAATCAATCACATAGTTCTTGGAAGACAGATGAACCAATTCTAAACTTGTTTGGAAGTGTGGAAAATCGATTCCAAGAGTGTAAGTATTGAAGAGGACTTACAAAGTAAATATGTCGACATAATTTGAACATGTGCAGTAACGCTTATCTTTTATTGTTCAAAAGTATTCCTTAATAGCTAAAGGAGAACCCCGGATCGAAAATAAATTGAGAATCTGTTAATTAAGGTTTTTAATTTTATATTTGGAAAATAAAAATTAGTAATGTGCATTTACTAGTTAGAAATTTTCTAAGAGATTTCAGTCATTATTTGGACAAAGCATTTCCAGGAATTATGGAAACCGAATTTGGAAATATATTGCATATCTTGAGAATATTTTCGGTTTTGGAAATTCCTTGGTGTCCAAACTTCCATGGTCTATAAATATCAAAGTTTGCATTTTGAGCAAACTAATCCTCAGAGCCAGCAAAATTACCTAGTTGTGTTGTTACTGGTGGAGACGCCTATTCGAAGAGGAAAGTAACCTAATTAGGCGAAATCTCTTACGACCGCTCGGTTTAAAGACTTCTTTGGGATTGAGAAGCTCCATTAGTACCGTTGGTGGGAAACTAGATAATTGTGGTTTATTATTAGTTTTCGATTGATTTGATTGACTAACGGTTGTTGAACTTTGATTGCACCTAGTTTGTTTATGCTTGAATCTTCTCTTCTGATATAAGATTCACTCAAACTAGATAGAAGTTTCAACGGGGATCTTTAGACTGTTTGTATATCTAAAGACGTCTTGTGATAATCCATTGTTAACAGACTCCGTTCTGTGTGTGATTAATGACAAGAGATTCAAGTTGATTGTGTGCAGGTGTTTATTGAAGATCTAAGAAGACTTTGAAGATTTCTGATTCGGGTTCATAATCTTTGGTGTGCACAATACTTATTTCGGGTAAAGAGGATCCAACTATAATCGGTTTATCCTTGTTGTAGATTGTATTGATTAGTTGAATAGATCGACATCAATACAATTCTTTGTGATTAAAAGTATTGATTGAAAAATCTTGACAATTACTTTAGTAGTTGTTATTAGATAGATCTAAGAACCTGAAAAATGAGTTTATTGGGATAAACGGAAGAGCCTTTTGTCGAACTCATATCACTTGGTTGTTCCTTTACTGTTTGGAATACGAACCAAAGGAATTGTTCCAAGTACGTGACTTATTAACAAGTTAGATGCGTGGGAATACAGACGGAACTAGGTGAACTATAGGTTTAGTTTCTTGGTTTCAACTATACGAAGTTGGTTTGATTTTGTATAGCGGCTTAATCCTGAGAGTATTCAATTCTGGACAAGGTCCCGGGATTTTTCTGAATTTGCGGTTTCCTCGTTAACAAAATCTTGTTGTGTCTTTTACTTTTCTATTTCCGAAATTATAATTGTTTTTATTATAATTAGAAGTAAAATACACAAACGTTAATTCATATTTACTTGATAGTAATCCTATTGTGTTTGGTTAAGTCTGAACCATTTATCAAGTAAACATACTTCGTTGTTGTATTGTCTCGATCTTGTATCCATAGTCAATCACGCAAGTTATCTTGTTGTCGTATTGTCTCGATATCGTATCCATAGACAATCACACGAAGTGTGTACCGATTTGTTGTACTGTCTCGACTCGGTCTATAGACAATCACTTTCGGAGAAAGGACTTATACGTGGAAAAGTTTTAGATTGAGGTATATTTGGGTACCCTCGTCTTTTCAATTGGTATCAGAGAAGGCAAACACGAAGAGATCTAACAATCTGTGTTTGGTGCGATCCAACCTATAAGAATTGAATCTATATCTGATTCAGTTAATGTAACGGTAGAATTTGACTAATTCAAAAGATCATGGTGGAAGACATGATTGAAGTATGTAATACTCTTATTCCTAAATGTTCTAGGAATTTGGAATTATGTCTACGTATGTGTTGAGTGACTTATATAATCCTTTGGATCCGATTGAGTTGTATATCATTGTGTTTGATACTAATGATACAATTCTATATGAGACAGGATGTATCTTGAAAATGTATAAGATTCCTCTCAAAAAATTTCATTACTATATGAACCATTGCTTTTGTGTTCTTGAAAAATCTGGAATCTTACATATATTTTGGATGAACTACCAAAGTATATATATGTACATTTTCAGATCAAAGACTGTCAATGTATCGCTATCTAGGATGCGACTGTGGAAAATGTGTATTCCTACAAGGAATGAGTTTTCAGTTAATAATTCTATGAACAATGGATTGCTTCATACACGTCACAACTGTTCTAATGAAGCAAGCTTTTGAAATTTTACAGGGTTTATGATTCCAATGGTAATTTTAACAAATATCATATTTTGTTCAAATTTATTTCTGCATACTCTGGTAGAAAAATTCTTGAGTGAAGTGATGTTATCAATTTCTGATAATAGAAGAGTAAAAAGATTTTTGAAAGAAAACATGGAATCACTCCAAGATAAAGATCCAGACCATGAAAAACCGATTTTCCAAGATAAAGATACAAAATCATAATTGTTTCCCCACAAGCCTTGGTTTTCGATTTTGGCAGATTTTCCTAAAGCTAGTTATTTCTGGTTTTCGATATCTATTCTTCCTATAAAAGATAATCTCTTGATATGTTTTCAAAGATATTGGGGAAGGTTGATCGAAACCGTAACTAGGGTTTTTCATATTTTCGCAAATATGAGGAAAAGGAAATCCAATGGCACATCCTCTAATGACCGAGCAGATGGGATGACCTTGATAAGATCATATTTCCTAACAGTATTGATGACAAACATGAATTTAACCGTTTTGTTGACAGCTCATGTTTGAGGAAATACGAAATTCTCAAGGAAATGGAATTAACCACAGAAAAGAAATTTGATCCAGATGTCCAAGATAAAGATTTTATGAAGTTCGTTCAAGATCGGAACTGGGGAAAGCTTTTTAATTTTGAAAAAATTTCACCTGATATGGTAAGAGTTTTTTATGTGAATATTCATAATGTTGATCATAAAAACCTTACCTTTGTTACTCTTTTTGGTCGAGGACTCTACTATGTTGATCGTAAAACAATATCTAATGCTATTAATTGCAATATGGAATGTAATCACCTGATTACTGGAGTTAAAATTGAACGCGGTACCATTTCAACACATCTCATTGGAAGATCAACAGAATGAGAAAATGGTATACTACCAACAAAAGATATACCCATCCACCTAAGAGTATTCGGTAAACTTGCTTTAGCTACCCTATTTGCAAGTACAAGCGTATGGGATGTCGTAGGCTCAACAAATTAATAAAGATATTTCCCGCTAATTAACTGGTAATATAGCGGTAGTAAGAGATCGTTCCACATAGAGCTGTATAATTGATAGGTTATTTGATCAGCAAGATAAACTAAATCACAAATGGGGATTTTTTTTAAGATTAATAAAAAGATAATAATAAAAGAAAGATGATCAAGGAATCATTCGCCGTCACCAAGCGATAACTGGATTAAAATACTTATCTATCTTCCGTTAGAACCATTCATCACCAACCGTAGAATAGCAGGTACGCGTTGCTATCCCCAAAACTCCTTGTATCACCAGATAACAGGTATGCTTAGTCACCGGATTCTATCCAACTGAGCCGCCTTGAGGTACGCTTACAAGGTGTAACACAATCGAACGCTTTAGGGTTTGTGAATTGAGGTTTGATTCCAGCAGTTAAACTCAGTACGCTCGGTTCACTTACTGGTGTTGTTTCCACGCACAATAGATTTACAGAATCCCTCTGCAAGGTCTCATGTTTTTTACTTGTGTAGGAGATGCACGACAATTACGGATCGCTCAACTCAAAGCTAGCAATAGAATGATTAATAGACTAATCTGGTTGCGCACCCAAACCAATCTAAGAATCAATCATAAACGCTAGATATAATGAAAATAAACGATGATGATTAAAACCTCAAATATACTTGTATTATAAATAAAGCTTCACGCTTAGAACATTGAATTCATCCTTAATCAACAAAGGATTTAGCTACTCATATTACAAAGAAGATGAATAATGGTGGTTTCCCCCTAAAGGGGTAAACCCTAGGTTTTTGATGTAGAACTTGTGATATGAGATCCGATGATATCATTTTACATAACCTATTAACTTTTTATAGGTTTACATTACTTGGTCTCCAAGTATTTAGTTCGGTTCAAGAACCCGATCCGAAAATACGACATAAAGACTCCCAAACGTGACCTTAGGTCTTCCAAGGTATTAATACACGTTTTCCACTTGTTAAGTTCGCGAACTCAGTCCGCGAACTTCAAATTCCAGCAGATATTTTCGGAATTAAAGTATGAAACCCGTCCGCGAACTATATTGTCTTCAGTATTCAATAAAAGCTTGTTTTGGCCACAACTTCTTCATCCGAACTCGGAATGACCTCATTATTTTTGCATTCTTTTTATATTTCAATTATCTTCAAGATGATGATGATAAATCCTTAATTTGAATGAGTTAAGATTGGTATTTGGCCCTTCTCTTGATTATGTGTGTTTTGCTCCTTTTCGTCGCACTTCTTCCACTTCTCTTGGACTTGGGCACTTGGATACTCGGAATACTTCTCTTCCTAGATCTTTTCAGCACTTTGTAGCTCCTTTTTGGATGATTCACCTATTAGAGACAAATGGGAGAAAACAAGAGTAACAATACGAATAGATGCAAGAATAATATCTAAAACAAGTATGGAATGGACACTAAAATCATATGAATTATACACTTATCAAGTTCCCCCACACTTAGCTTTTGCTAGTCCTCGAGCAAACTAAATAAAACTAATCCTAAATACAACAACTCCATGTCGTGAGGATACGGTTACTCTTAGCATGAATAACAGGCTTTTAAACCACTAGGTGTCACTAGTGGACGAGTTATAATCTCGTGAGGGCTTACAAGAGGTATACCCGCAAAACCTACTCCAATTTCTCGCCTTGTAATAACCACTAAGGATAGACACAAATCAAAAAGCCAAATAATTAGATTCCATATGTTCTTTATCTACAAACATCCCACATACATTCCATTCATCACACACAAGCAATTACTTACGTGTGACATTCAACCTGTTTGCAAAACTCTACTAAAATGGTCATCATACTTGTTGCAACATTTGTCACAACACTCGCATACTGAAATCACATGGATAGATAAGAAAATGGAAATAGAAAAGTGAAGTATGCAAATGTTGACTTAAGTGAAAGATGTTACCAATAATACTTGTATGAATGTCGTCAAAGAATCTTTATTTATAGAACAATAGTTGAGAGAAGCACCCATTTAACTCGACCACATGATTAGATACTCTAAGCGCATGTTCCTTTTCAGCAAGTACATGATAGTTTCCTTGGATCCTGCGTTCTACGCTTGCTTAGGCGACGGAGACAGGGACAACGTTTCACACATACTTCTATCAAAGTGTCAAGAACCTCATCAATAGTCATTTTGACTTGCTATATAATGATGATATGGTTTTTGTTTTCATCGACTATGATTAGTCCGAAATTACGGACCTATCATTTATTAATGTCGATAAAAGAAGAGGATCCTTATTTTTATATTTTTTTTTCTTTTTTTTTTATTTTTGGCTCACACTTTATGAGTGTAAGACAATTGTCTTATGGGGCTTTTACATACTCAACCAATGATTACTTTGCTATAACATCCACGACAGTATTAGGATCTCACCAAATCACTTTAGAGAAACATATAACTGCAAAAATAAAAATAAAGTGATTCAGTAATGATTAATTGCGAGGATTAATCTTTCAAACGACTACCATAGCTTAGTTTCGCATTCAATTATGAACGTATATATTTAAGGATTGAAATAAATGGAACTTAATTTATAGCTTGAAAAATTGTTTCAACCTTAAGAGGTGTAGAGTGTCATCCTAAAATAGCTCATAGTTAACTCCAAAATATGAAGTCTCAAGAATGCAAGAAATCAAAGAGTATAACTTTTTTTTAATATATATATGCAAACCAAACATGCTTAACTACTCCCCCACACTTAAACTCAATATTGTCCTCAATGTTCAAAACCGAAAATTCTGATTTCTGACATAACATCAAATTAAACTCAAAAACTGTACAAATTGGTAGGGAACTAGGAAAAATATCCTAAACAAAAGTTGTTCGCCTACGTCTTTTCTATAAGTTGTAAAAAGGGAACAGTGTTTAAATAAACGGTTTTACTTTTATGGTCCCCGTACTGACTGACATGCAATCTGAAAAGTTCTGGAAAAATTCCAAAAATCAAATGTCCAGGCCTATCGCTCCAACTTAACAGACTTCAAATTTAGGTTTTCTTTTTGGAAAAGAAAGATGAGACTGTTCTCTTTAAAAGTTGGTGTCAACCACTCAAATCGGACTCTGTATGAAGTCTCGAGAGCTATTTTCGTAACAAGTGCGCAGTCAGAATTTTTTGACGAGAATAGTTTCGTCAAAATTTTCATTATAGATACTGGACTTTGTAAAATCTAAGATGGGAATGTAAGATATGATAGGCAAAACTAAGAAAACTAAAAACAAAAGGGATATAGATACAAAACCGATGGGTTGCCTCCCATTAAGCGCTTGGTTTAACGTCGTCAGCCCGACGTTATTGTTATCGTCTGTACACCAACAATCTGAAAATTTGGTAATCCTTACAAATAACAATCTACAATTGAAATAACAGCTTCACAGAAACATTAGCACAAAATATAACTATAGAATCTATCACTTTATTGAAGTTTCCCCCACACTTAGTCCTTTCTACACTCGGAAGTGGATAGAGAACATAAAATTCGGGAACTTCAAAAGGTTCCTCAGCTTGGTGAACCTGCACAATACTTGAATCAAACACATCAAGTGGTGGATACTTAGAAGCAAAATAATTCGTTAAAACTTTGGAAGCACACAACTCCAATCCTAAGTGAGGGTATTTTCTTAAAAGTTGGGTTAACAACTCTTTGAGAAACTACTTCAATTGAATGGGAAGGATCAATAGATATAGAAGGCAAACCTCGTTTCGGATCCTCATTCGTAATTAACAGTGAATTATTTACCTTAAGTATATTGTGGTCCTCTATTGAACTATTATTATCTAGTTCAATTGGGTCTTCCACGACTTTAATCAATTTGGTTTCATTCTCAATCTCAATCTCTTCAACAACCTCGTCATCGAAATTAGAATCCCCTCCTAAAAAGTCTAGTTCATTGATGCAACTCATAATTTCTTCGTTTGAGTACGTTACACCATTTATAACAATAGATATGTCATACCCAATCTCCTCCTTTTGAATAGGTGAAGGATCTTTATTATGATCCGGAGTTGGAACAATCGTATCATTGTTGCAAGGACTTTCAGGAGGTTTTTCATCTTCATCAGAATCACTGTCAACCTCAAAATCATTAACAACCCAACGACGTTCGAATTCCATGTATACGGCCTTTTTAATTTCGCCAAGAGTCTCTTGTGATGCACCTGCTTCTTACAATTGGTTGTATCGCGCATATAGTTTTCTGACGTTAACACGCTTCCCACCATTATGCACAATCTCCTCTTTTGGAAAGAGTGAAGGAAAAACACGATGAAGAGGAATAGGTTTTGATTCAGTATCATAACTTTTTAGTTCCAAATTCTCTGTCATCTTCACATTATTAGAAAACAATTGATCAGAAGCATAACTATCCTTCCATCCTCGTGGTTGTTCACTTACAAGCCCGTCATAAAATTGTTGACATGTATGTGAATATTCATAAGGTTCCGTGGGATATTGATCATAGCCAAAAGATTGGTTTGGATTATACCCATAGGGTGGTTGGTAGTTGTCATATGAATGAGATTGAAAACCGTATTGATTACCACTATTATATGATTGAACTTATGCTCCGTACATGTTATTTCCGTAAGGAAACATGACGACTCACAAGGACAAGAAAATCTAAACAAAAAAATCTAAAAAAAAAAAAAAAACAAGCTAAACAAATAACAAATCAATTAGCGACTGCTCCCCTGCAACGACGCCAAAATTTGTATGGGCTTTCGTAGGCTCAACAAATTGATAAAGATATTTCCCACTAATTAACTGGTAATATAGCGGTAGTAAGAGATCGTTCCCACAGAGAGCTGCGTAATTGATAGGTTATTTGATCAGCAAAAAAAGTAAATCACAAATTGGGATTTTTTTAAGATTAATAAAAAGATAATAATAAAAGAAAGATGATCAAGGAATCCTTCGCCGTCACCAAGCGATAACTGGATTAAAATACTTATCTATCTTCCATTAGAACCATTCATCACCAACCGTAGAATAGCAAGTACGCTTTGCTATCCCCCAAACTCCTTGTATCACCAGATAACAGGTATGCTTAGTCATCGGATTCTATCCAACTGAGACGCCTTGAGGTACGCTTACAAGGTGTAACTCAATCGAACGCTTTAGGGTTTGTGAATTTAGGTTTGATTCCAGCAGTTAAACTCAGTACGCTCGGTTCACTTACTGGTGTTGTTTCCACACACGATAGCTTTACAGAATCCCTCTGCAAGGTCTCATGTTTTCTACTTGTGTAGGAGATGCACGAAAATTACGGATCGCTCAACTCGCTACTAGCAATAGAATGATTAATAGACTAATCTGGTTGCGCACCCAAACCAATCTAAGAATCAATCATAAACCCTAGATATAATGAAAACAAACTATGATGATTAAAACCTCAAATAGACTTGTATTATTAATAAAGCTTCACGCTTAGAACATTGAATTCATCCTTAATCAACAAAGGATTTAGCTACTCATATTACAAAGAAGATGAATAATGGTGGTTTCCCCCTAAAGGGGTAAACCCTAGGTTTTTGATGTAGAACTTGTGATATGAGATCCGATGATATCATTTTACATAACCTAATACCTTTTTATAGGTTTACATTACTTGGTCTCCAAGTATTTAGTTCGGTTCAAGAACCTGACCCGAAAATACGACATAAAGACTCCCAAACGTGACCTTAGGCCTTCCAAGGAATTGATACACGTTTTCCACTTGCTAAGTTCGTGAACCCAGTCCGCGAACTTCAAATTCCAGCAGATATTTTAGGAATTAAAGTATGAAACCCGTCCGCGAACTTTATTGTCTTCGGTATTCAATAAAAGCTTGCTGTGGCCACAACTTCTTCATCCGAACTCGGAATGACCTCATTCTTTTTGCATTCTTTTTATCTTTAAATTCTCTTAAAGATGAAACCCCAATTTATTGCCTCCTCTCCACCAACAACGCCTACCCCCTCAACGCGTTCTAAAAAAATAGGATTTCGCGTAATAAGCTTTTGTTGTGAACTTGATCGGGTAGCCTGAGGTAAAATAGAGTAAAGGTGTTCTATATCAACGGCGCATACATAACAATAAGCTTTGCCCTCCAACTAGCCTTTTATCCTATCTGAAAAAAACCGCAGGCCTTTTTTTCTGGACAAAAAATATTTCTTTCTTCTTTTGCCCTTTCTTTGCATATGATAAAGTAGGTTGCAACGAAAGCTATGAACCTCCAAAAAAGAAAAAGACTGAAAGGTGGACTAAGAATTCAGCCAGGTCGTTTGACATCAGGAAATCCTTTGACACTATTGACTGGGATTTTTTATTATCAACTCTTACTGCCTTTGGTTTCTGTCAGCAGTTTGTGGAGTCTTTTTAAGCAACTAGGAATATCGACGGAATAGGCAGACACAAAAGAGCCCATCTAATTTTTAAATTCAACTATTGAGCTATTTCCTAGTCTGCCAAGTAGATCCAATTTCTGCGTTGGTGTCGAATATTCATTCTTCACTCACTGAGAATGGCAACTGGCCTACTCGGATGGAGAAATAGAATCAAAGTACTTCGTCGAAATAACGTTTGTGGAAATGGAAAGAAAAGCTTCTTCTTTTTTGGGTTGTTAGTGGAAAGACCAGATTCATACTTGACTTTCTTCAATAGGGAGATTTTTGAGAAATCATTAATTTGAATGATTTAAGATCGGTCTTTGGACCTTCTCTTGATTATGTGTGTTTTGCTCCTTTTCGTCGCACTTTTTCCACTTCTCTTGGACTTGGGAACTTGGAATACTTCTCTTCCTAGATCTTTTCAGAACTTTGTAGCTCCTTTTTAGAAGATTCAGCTATTAGATCCGAATGAGAGAAAACAAGAGTAATAATACCAATAGATGCAAGAATAATAAATAAAACAAGTATGGAATGGACACTAAAATCATATGCATTATGCACTTATCAACAAGAGATAAGACAGTTTGGGATAAGGATTTTGCAGAATTCGTCTACTTCCTGTTGAAAGGATATTCTCAAATTGATTTCTGCGGAATTATTGTTAGCCAAATGATCAAAATCTTAGATTCAATTTCCTCCCAAGGAATAAAGAGGCATCTCGGTTTCCATGTATAATCACAGAGATCTGTGAATTCATTGCGGGAGATGATTTTGATGACATGAGAAGCATTACGACTGTCTCTAATAAGACTATATCTCAAATGATTGGAAGTTAATCCAGTAATAAATCGGTTGAAAGGATTTCACCAAATTCTAACAACAAGTCTCTTCTAGTTCATCTTGAAACTCTTGGTAAACAACTTGACTATTTTCAGAAACAGCTGGGCTTTGCTGCTCGAAAAGATCCAGAAACTCTTAAAGGAATTCTAAAGATTGAATCAGAGTTTTGGAACCAAGAATCGGAAATAGAAGAAGAGCATTAAAAATTACTTGATCTCAAGGATTTTTTCTCCCAGTAATTACTTCAAGGAAGAAAATAGACATTAGTTTTTGATTATTTCTATAAAGTCTATTATGAATAAAACTATCCTATTTATGAATAAAATTATTGGTTTATAATTTTCTTGTGATAGTTTTCGGTTTACGTAGCTTGTGCTTGAATGCTTTATCTTATTGCCATGTATGTGTATGCGATGTTTGATTGTGGTTTTCATAACCTTGGTATTTGATCTCATATGATGTGAACCTTTATGGTTTGGGTGACTTTTTGGTTTAGCAGGATTAAGTTCTAGCCCATGTTGGTAAGCTTTATCAAAGGATCATGAGGGGTCCTGATTGAAACAATATGTAAAAAAGTCACAATATGTTGAATCATTTGGTTTAGCATAAAACCATATGTGTTTCGGGGTATTCAACTTTTGCTTGCAATAGTTAAAATCGGTTTTCAACCTTTCTCTGGTAAAGGTTGGTTGTTGTTATTCTTTTGTCTTGCATGAGGATGACCATATAATGATATTTAGGTATCAATCCTCCTTGGAGAGAAGATGCAAACATATTGGAGAAGAGGATGCGAAATTTGAGGTAACGACTTTGTTAGTTAATCGTTTTCCTGTTTAAGAAAAGCCTGAATTTATTGCGTATATTTATTGATTTTGCTTAACAAAATTTTGGTACAATTGATGTTTATTCCATTGTTTGTGTATGGATGTGTGTTATGTGATTCAATTGTTTCCGGTTAAGAAAAACTATTGTTATCTTGCTTTATTGTGTGGTATCAATTGTTTAGGCTTACAAAATTTCGGTGTAATTGCGGTGCTTTAATGTCTATGTTGTTTCAATTGCCTCCGGTCGAGGTAAATAATTATGCAAGTTGATTTATTTGGTTAGTATGAATTGTTTATGGCTTAAAAAAAAGAAAAGGTTTTCGGGATGAATTGTTTAGTTCAATTCCATTCCGGATAAGAGAAACTAAGTTAATTCTGATCTTAGTTAGACTTATCAAAGTGGAGGTTTCGGTTATTCAACTCTAATCGAATTCCTTAACAAGAAATGCTAGTTAACTAACCTAGTACTTGTCTTGTTTAAAAGAGAAAGGTCTAAGTTATATGGATAATTAGAACCTGATGAGAAAAATAGAGTTATTTTTATTTTGGTCTTATCGAATAAGCGATTGTATTTGTGCAATTGGTTTAGTAAAGGAACTAAGGTACTTAGTCGATTTTTGGTTTGCTAAACTACTAGGGAAAATTGCTTCGGGAAATTATTTCCTTGGTAACATATCAAAAAAAAATTACTTTGTAGTTTCGGTTTTGATATTGGTTATCAAAAATGGTGTGTGGAACCCTCGTGCTTAACTCTTATAGGTTGCAAGTCTTGTGAGATTTGTAATATCCTTTCGGTTTGTCCTTTATTTGCTCGTATCTTTGTCATTTTGTGACAAAAGGGGGGAGAAATATATGGAGTAAACAAGTGATGTTGGTATTGATTTATATTGATTGGTATCACTAAGGGAAAGGACAATGGTGCTTAAACGTTATATCTAACGAAAGAGTAAAGCATAGACTAAGAGGGAGTAGCATATCATATGATAATGGAAATAACAAAGACGTGCGCATTGAAAATCTACCTATCTTACCTTTAGGGGGAGTGTTAGCTTTGTTATTATAATGTCAACAACGACATTTTTGGATTTAATGTATACGGGTTATTGTGCTGTTGAATTTGGGAATCAAGCGTATATGTAATGAATTCTTGTAGTTTGTTTATCCATATGATGTAAGAGTTTTGTCACTAAAATTACCAAAGGGGGAGATTGTTAGATCATTGCTAGGTTGAACCCACCAAGCGTTGGTACGTCAAGTTTGGTTGTCATATTTTAGTAAACCAAAACTCATTTAAAGAGTCACTTGATTATGTACTAGAGTCAACTTCGTATAGGTTAGCTTGAAAGTATTAGGATATGAGACATTACAAGTATTACTTGAAGACTTGAAGAATGTGAAGAAATACGAATCTACAACGAAGACATCATCCTTCCACTTGAGGTTAGTAATATTTGACTTGAACAGTTTCATTCCCTAACGTATCTTTCAAGTCGTGCATATTGAAAACTAAACTGCGAAGCTATAAATGATTATACTCTAATTAGACGTAGTATTAAGGAATACAATACGAAGTATGACACTTATCTTTTTAACTTCGTATATAAGACATCGACATAATCATTTGAATGCTATTGTGATTATGTATGGGTATGAGGTCAAGATTTCATCCCAGGAAGCAATGTTTTACATTTGTTTAAAGGAAATAAATTCATGAACTTGTTTTTTGAATTGAAAAGGAAATCGCTAGGCTTATTGGTATTGTTATTCATTGCATATCTTTTGAACTACCAATATGTGTGATTAGTATAACCGCTCATGACTTGCTTATGTTCTTGGTAAAACTATTCACAAGGCCTGACTTTCGTATTGGTATGACTTTTATTAGTGAAACCGATCTTAAGTAATCACCTGAGATGGTATAATCGATTCAGTGTTATTGGTATGACCAACTCTAGGAAAAGGGGAACCGATCCTAGTAAGAGGTGCAACTGATCACAAGAGGGGAATCGATCCTTGTATGAGGTACAACAAGTTTCTAGATATTGGGAACCGATCCTATGAACATGTACAACACGTTTTTAGATATTGGGAATTGATCATATGGACATGTGCAACAAATACAAGTTAGATACCATATATATGTGGGAACCGATCCTAATACCTAGTCAACCGAATTTTGGAAAGCTAGTGTGACTAATTCCAGTACCCACATGGAGGTAGAACCGAAACTTGTTTTGGTAGAACCGTGAAACCCATGTTTGGTGATTTGATAGGAAAATCAATCACATAGTTCTTGGAAGACAGATTAACCAATTCTAAACTTGTTTGGAAGTGTGGAAAATCGATTCCAAGAGTGTAAGTATGAAAGAGGACTTACAAAGTAAAAATGTCTACATACTTTGAACATGTGCAGTAAAGCTTATCTTTTATTGTTCAAACATATTCCTTAATAGCTAAAGGAGAATCCCGAATCGAAAATAAATTGAGAATCTTTTAATTAAGGTTTTTAATTTTATATTTGGAAAATAAAAATTAGTAATGTGCATTTACTAGTTGGAGATTTTCTAAGAGATTTCGGTTATTATGTGGACAAAGCATTTCAGGAATTACGGAAACCGAATTTGGAAATATATTGCATATCTTGAGAATATTTTCGGTTTGGAAATTCCTTGGTGTCCGAACTTTCTTGGTCTTGTTGATGGTGGATTTTCAACAAAGGTCGAAATCGTAAAATCATGATATTGCATGTTTCTGACACGGCTTCAGGAATGCATGTGACGATTCATATTTTACGAGCCATGATGCATATGTCACTCGAAAGACCTCCCTGGAGCGTTTGATGTTGCTCATTGAATCATGACCTCTATGTAGAATAACATAATTGGGCGGTTCTCCGTATGATTGAGAGCTCAACGCCTTCAGGACATCAGTGATACTCGTTGTTCCCTGACTACATAGAGAGACCCACCTCTACATAGAAGAACGATTGGACGGTCCTCCTACATAATTGTTTGCTGAGAGGGTAAAACGCCTTCAGGACGTCGGTGGCACTCATTGTTCCCTGACTATGTAGTGAGACCGTGTATAGATTCAGGCGGTTCTCCATACATAATTTTTGAGAGAGAAAAACACCTTCAGGATGTCGGAAACACTCGTTGTTCCCTGACTATGCACCTTTCAGAACGGGTATGACGCTTTAACTGGCTAATATCCTTTCTACAATAGATTAATTCTACCGTGACATTCATCACCGAATTCCTAGAAGTTAATCTATTTTATCCCATTACTCCGATTCCATGGTCGAATCCATGCCGATCCCATGGAATGGTAATAGATAATTATATAATCTTATTACTCCGATTCTATGGTCGAATCCACGGCTGATCTCATGGAATGATAATATATAATCTTATTACTCCGATTCTATGGTCGAATCCACGATCCCATATAATGGTAATACTCATTTTATTATTCCGAATCCATGGTCGAATCCATGGCTGATCCTATGGATTGATAATGAAGAACTACTCACCTTTATTACTCAGTTTCATGAATCATTCTCCACTGAATTTCATAAAATTAGTAATAAATACTCAACAACCGAGCATCTGGACCATCACTGAGTAAGCCCCAAGAAAATGGTGCAAGTGTATTCGACAATGATGCACGACCGAGCACCCGAATGCACGAACGAGCATTCGAAAATATGGACAAACGAGGAATCCTACACAAAATAGGAGAGAGAAAATAATATTAAAATAACAAAAATGGCGCCTATGGGACCGGGCCCGCCCACCGGTCATGCCGCCGTGGCTAGTCCCCCACACCTTTTTCCTTTATTTTAAATTATTTTCATGAACTCATGAAAACTCCTTCATTCTAGCAATTTTCCTTGTTTGAGCAAAACTCATGGTTTCTCCATATTTTCACGGTTTCATGAAAAATAATAAAAAATAAGGAAAGGTGTTGCGGGACCGGGATATCTGGACGGACGGCCATGCCCTATTCGTGGCCGGTCCCACACCTTACAATCCCTATTCTTTCATAATTATTTATTCCCTCGTCTCATGAAACTCCTCAGTTTGAGCAAAAATCATGGTTTCTTCATATTTTCTCAAATATTACTCAAAGCATGAAAATTCCAAAAAGTCAAACGGTCACATGACCGACTAGGATATTCACGGAAAATATTAAAATATCACTGTATTAGTATTCTCAAAAATTGATGAAATGAGCAAAGTTCTAATTGCTCATTCGAGCAAAATCAAGAATTTCAGTCAAAGGTCAAATTCTTTTGAAAATGTAAAATATTGCTCAATCGCACACCAGAAAATACCGAAACTCTCAGGACTGAGGCACGGGAATTGTGGTGACACGATAATGCTACCTTGACCGACCAATGGCGTCCCTAAGGCTTGCAAAGAGCCGGTCCCACACTTTTCACGATTTTGACCTAGTTTGCTCAATTGCTCATATTGGGTCCAAACTCTTTTCAACCAACTTCGAGTTTGCTCAAACGTCCATCAGCTGGTCCCACGACCACCAAGAGTCGGTCTCATGCCCTCTTGGTCGGTCCCTCACTTTTCCATAATTAGGTTTTATCACCTAATGCGCAATCAAGCAATATTTCAATAAATGATTAAACCGGCATTTAATCATCATTCTTTCACCAACTGGACAACTAAGGACCCTGGTGCATGCTCACTCGAGCACTTGGGCGCCACATGGACGTCCATCATCCCATGTGGTCGATCCCTCCATCACTCATGACCTATTTTCAGCAATTCATCAATTGACGAACAATCGATCAAATATTAGGGTTTTGAATAAACGCTTCACAAATCATCATTCTGAGCAAGATTCAAACACTAATAAATTTATGTTGATTCAGAAATCAACATCTGGATCAATCATATAATATTTGGTAGTCTACTAATATTTTAATCAATATTTTATTGGATCACGTTACCAATAAATAATCCGTCGAATTGAGCAATACTTGCTCAGTTACTCGACTATTTATCCAACTATAAATATTCAGTAATTTATCAATATTTAGTGACTCATCAAATTGAGCAATACTTGTTCAGTTGCTCGAATATTGATCCAACTATCAATATACAGTAATTCGTCGAATCGAGCAATACTTGCTCAGTTGCTCGAATTTAACAGTATTTGCTCAGACGAGCAATATCAACATAAGAACACGTATGTTCAATCCATGAATCACTGAGCATTCGTCACTCATGCTCAATTCAACAAAACCTAGGCTCAGTGTCTAATCAGTCAACAACTGACTAATTAATACACGTCTACCTTGCAGACTTCACAAATCATAAGACATCAATCACGTCACATGGGGGATATCAATTAGGATTTTGGTCTGGCGGCCTACGGCACGTGAATTCATCCATGATGAGAAATGTGATTAAGTCGTGCAAACGGTTGAAGGAGTTAGCAAAGTAGTGGGTGGAAGGTTAACCAAGTCTCCGCATGACCTGGAACTGGTTTCACCACGATTTCCCACTTTCCCAGTCTTTCACTCAAGTAACCGTCACACTTACAGGGATCAAGGTGTTTACTATTATGACAATATAAATGAGTCTATGAATCCATGATTGAAACAGACAACATTCGTCTACACAGAATTTCTCGAGCAATTACTCTCAATAATTCATCAATCTACCAGAACTTATTCAAACTCGCCAGTTCACATAAACTTGCATAAACCTTCAACACATCAACAATCCTTGATCATCATTGATCCCACACAATTCTCAGCTTCCATCCTACAGATCAACCCATCTCCCTCTTTGCGACCGAACTGACTCTGGAACGACCATTGACTTGGTTTAGGCCGGAGTCCTACAGATTGATCTCTCGAATCTAAGCACTCCCTTTGAAGTGCATCTGTGTGAGGTTGAAAAGTTTGCTTGGGTGAGGAGTCTCGACAACACGCTCTTCTCTTCAATTTCCTGAAAAACCAGCAAATCTTTTTCCCCATCTACGGGTCTATAAATATCAAAGTTTGCATTTCGAGCAAACTAATCCTCAGAGCCAGCAAAACTACCTAGTTGCGTTGTTACTGGTGGAGCCGCCTATTCAGAGAGGAAAATAACCTAATTATGCGAAATCTCTTACGGCCACTTGGTTTAAAGACTTCTTTGGGATTGAGAATATCTATTAGTACCTGTAGATGAGGGGAAACGAGTCGCTGGTTTTTTAGGAAAGTGAAGAGACGAACGTGTTGTCGAGATTCCTCAACCGAGCAAACTGTTCAACCTCACACAGATGAACTGCAAAGGGAGTGCTTAGATTCGGGAGATCAATCTGTAGGTCTCCGACCTAAACCAAGTCAATGGACGTTCCAGAGTCAATTTGGTCCCAAAGAGGGAGATGGGTTGATCCGTAGGAGGGAAGCTGAGAATTGTGTGGGATCAGTGATGATCAAGGATTGTGGATGTGTTGAAGGTTTCTGCAATTTTGGTGAACTGATGAGTTCGAAATAAGTTCTGATGGATTGATGAATTATTGAGAGTATTTACTCGAGAGAATTCTGTGTACACAATTGATGATAGCTGGTGATCATACGCTGTCTGTTCTTTTTCAGTCATGGATTCAGAAACTTATTTATATTGTCAGAGTTGTGAACACCTTGATCCATGTAAGTGTGACGGTTTCTTGAGTGAAAGAGTGGGAAAGTGGGAGATCGTGGTGAAACCGGTTCCAGATTGTGCGGATACTTTGCTAACTCCTTCAACCGTTGACACGACTTACTCACATTTCTCGTTGTGGATGAATCCACGTGCTGTAGTCCGCCAGACCAAAACCCTAATTGATATCCCCTAATTTGACGTGATTGATGTCTCACGAATCGTGGAGTCTGCATGATAGACGTGCGTTAATGAGTCAGTTGTTGACTGATTATACAGTGGGTCTAAGTTTTGTTGAATCGAGCATAAGTGATGAATGCTCAGCGGTTCATGGATCGAACATGTAGTTCTCTGAAATGATGTTAATATTGTTGATTCAGTGATGAATTACTGACCAGTATTTGAGCGAGAGCAAGTATTGCTCAATTCGACAAATTACTGAATATTGAGAATTTGATGTGAAACTAGGCAAGTATTGCTCAATTCGACAAATTAATGATTATTGATAATTTGACGTGCAACTGAGCAAGTATTGCTCAATTCGACGTATTAGTGATTATTGATAATTTGACGTGCAACTGAGTAAGTATTGCTTAATTCGACAAATTAATGATTATTGATAATTTAACGTGCAACTGAGCAAGTATTGCTCAATTCGACAAATTACCGATAAATTACTAAATATGGATAGATGGATCAATATTTGAGCAACTAAGCAAGTATTGCTCAATTCGACGAATTATTTATTGGTGACGTGACCCAATAAAATATTAAAATATTGGTGGATTACCAAATATCATATGATTAATTCAGATGTTGGTTGCTGAATTAACATAAATTCATTAGTGATTGAATCTTTCTCAGAATGATGATTCGTAGAGCATTTATTTGAAACCCTAACTTCAGATCATAATTGATGAATCGCTGAAAATAGGTCATGAGTGATAGAGGGACTGACCACATGGGATGATAGGCGTCCATGTGGTGCCCAGTGCTAGAGTGAGCATGCACCAGGGTTCTCAGTTGAAGGGTTGATGAAATAATGATGATTAAATGTCGGTTTCATCATTTATTGAAATATTGCTGGGTTCAGCATTAGGTGATAAAACCTAAGTATGAAACATGGGTGACCGACCAAGAGAGCATGGGACCGGTTCTTGGTGGTCACGGGACCAGGTGTTGGTCGTTTTAGCAATCCCTAGGTTGATTGGAGAAAATTTGGGCCCAATACGAGCAATTGAGCAAATTAGGTAAGAATTATGAAAACGTGTGGGACCGGCTTTGTGAAAGCCCTAGGAATGACTCTGGTCGGTCAAGGAGGCATCCATGTGTTTCCATGGTGTCCGTGTCTCCGTACTGAGAGTTTCAATATTTTCTGATGTGCGTTCGATCAACATTGTGAATTTTCAGAAGAGTTTCATCTTGACTGAAATTCTTGATTTTTGTTGGAATGAGCATGTATGCTCAATTGATCAACATTTGGTAAATATTAAAATAAGAGTATTTTAACATCTAAAATTTTCGTGAGAGGCTAGCCAGTCGTGTGACCATGTTGGCTTTTGGTTTTTCATGATTCGAGCAAAATTTTAGAAGTCATGACAAAATCATGATTTTTGCTCAAACCAAGGATTTTCATGAATTGAGGAAAATAATAATCATAAAAGACTACGGATTGCAAGGTGTGGGACCAGCCACGGCTAGGGCATGGCCGGCCGGCTATGTTTCCTGGTCCGCACACCTTTCCCTATTTTATAATATTATTTTTTATGAATCCATGAAGTTATGGAGAATCCATGAGTTTTTGTTGAAACGGAGGAGTTTCATGAGATTAGGGAATAATAATTATAAAAATCTATGGATTGTGAGGTGTGGGACTGGCCACGGCTCGGGCATTTCCGGCCGGCTAGGTTGCCCGGTCCCGCACACCTTTCCCCATTTTATAACAATATTTTCATGAATCCATGAAGTTATGGGGAATTCATGAGTTTTGCACAAACAAGGGAAGTTTCTAAATTGAAGGAGTTTTTCATGAGTTCATGAAAATAACAAAATAGAGCAAAATAATGTGAGAGGTATGGGCCATCCACGGCTAGGGCATGACCGGCCGGTGGGCCCGCGCCCCTGGGCGCCTCTTATTATTTTATTATTATTTGTAGTTTTCTCCTGTTTTGCGTAGGATTCCTCATCTGTCCATATTTTTGGATGCTCGTTTGTGCATCCGGGTGCTCAGTCGTGCATCCTTGTCGAGTACATTTGCACCATTTTTGTGGGGCTTACTCAGTGATGGTCCATATGCCCGGTTGTTGAGTATATATTGCTAATTCATGAAATTCAGTGGAAAATAATTCATGAAACGGAGCAATAAAAATTAGTAGTTATTTATTATCAATTCATAAGATCAGCTGTGGATTTGAACACGAATTCAGAATAATAAAACAAGCATTACCATCCCATGGGATCATGGACTCGACCATAGAATCGGAGTAATGAAATTATCAATTACCATTCCATGAGATTAGCTGTGAATGCGATCATGAAATTGAAATAATGAGATAATATAGTAGTTTATTTCCATTCTATGAGATCAAGTCGTGGATTCGATCATGGAATCGGAGCAACTGTTTATTGCCACCCCATGGGATCAGGCTGTGGATTCGACAATGGAATATGAGCAATTGTTATTGCCATTCCATGGGATCATGCCGTGGATTCGATCATGGAATAAGAGCAATTGTTATTGCCATTCCATGGGATCAGGCTGTGGATTCGACCATGGAATAGGATCAATAATAGATCATTCTGGGAATTCAGTGGTGAATGTCACGGCAGAATTAATCTATTGCAGAAGAGATATAAGCCAGTTAAAGCGTCACATCCATTCTGAATGGTGCATAGTCATCAGGGAGTCACGGGTTTTGTTTACAACCTGAAGGTGTTATTGCTCTCAATCTACGGAGAACCGCCTGAATCTATACACGGTCTCTCCACATAGTTAGGGAACAGTGAGTATCATCGACGTCCTGAAGGAGTTCATGCTCTCAATCTACGGAGAACCGCCTAATCGTTCTTCTATGTGGAGGTGGGTCTCTTTCCTGCAGTCATGGAACTGTTAATCTGCATAGAGGTCATGATGAATTTCCAGGGATCGAATCGCTCAGCTAGTGGGGCTCTTCGACAACATATTCATCATGGCTTCGTAAAATATGAATCGTTACGTGCCTGAAAGCCGTGTCAAAAACATGCCTCATGATTTTACGGTTTTTTGCCTTTGTTGAAAATCCACCATCAACATTAAGTCCCCTGCTTAGTGGGGAAAAATCATGTTCCGCAGTAATGCATTAAATGGTGATTTTCAGTTGATGAGATCGGTGATTGAACTCAGTCTACAAAGGTATATTCAGAATCCTCGATTTGCTGCAATGGTGTCACGTACGGGCAAATATTTGAGTGAGGATCCTAATAGCGTGGTAAAGCGTTATTTTTTTAGCACGGAGATATGAGATGTTGCTGATTTGGTCAGTTAAAAGCCCAGTTTTGGTCGGTTTAGCATTCGTGGGCCCAAACCCAAAAGAGGAAACCCATGTGTTTTAGGTTTTGGAAATAAAAATAATATAAAAGTGGAGAAGCCCTAAAAAAACTTTTGTTTTGACCGACTGAGCATCTTCATCACTCCATCACCATCACGTGTGCAGCAGGGAAGGAAAAAAATTTTACCGGAAAAAACAGCGCTGATCGCCGCCGCCGATCAACGTCCGACCAAGTTCCGGCCGACGACATTTAAGTGCAATTTTTTTTTTTTTACGTTTCATGATTCATGAGTTGTTCAAAAAACAAAAAATCCCATAGTTGCAAGCATGCGTAGGATTTATGAAGAATTTGTTTTTTAGAAAAAGTATGTATGCCCGTTTTTTTTTCGTTAGTTTAGGAAACGAGCAAAAATCCCAAATATGGAAGAGATACATAAAATTTTGCATAGACATGGTCTAGTTGCAGTAGAAATGTTTTTGTTTATTAGGTTTCATGAAAACCCAAATTTACTTTCAAAGCATGAACTTTGCAAATACTTTTAGAAACGTAGGATTGTTCGTAAAAGTAATAAATAATGATCCTTAGGGTTAAAGGAAATTTTGAAAAGACCTGTAGTTCATGATAAACTTTTGTTTTGAACTTTCAAAATTTTATTTGAAATACGTGGATCCCTGTAAAAATAGAAAAGACCCTCGTTTCATAGACGAACGCTCGATTGAGCAAAAAATTAACCCACATAAAGTTTTTTTTTTACATGCGCACGTGAGTTTTTTTTTTTTTTTTGATAAAATAAAATCAAATAGTAAATTTGAAGTAATTGTTAGATATAAACAATTGTGTTTCATGATTTTATGATGCGTGTTTTGTGGTATAAATCATGAGATGTTCACATGAAGAGTTTATGTGAATTGTTCATAGTTTCATGAAAAGTCAGTGTTGACTCTTGAATGATAAGTCTTTTGCTCACTTTCGTAGATTTGAAAAAGTAAGCAGGTTTTCGGAGTTTTACGCTGTTATCACTAAGTTCGTGAAATCGTAAATAGGTAAGAGTTTAGAATTACCATTTTTGCAGACGCCAATATTAACATATTTGTATTTCCGTGCTTCTGGTTCTAGAAAACGGTGACTTCCAGCAGAAGTGATTATGATTATCATTACTCCTCCAGCTCTTCTGATGAAGATTCCAAAGTTTTTGTAGCCAAATGGCGAGCTAAGATGAACCATTCTAAGAGAGCGAAGCCTAGCACACCCCTTAATGACCAGAGAGTCACTTATGATGAGCTTATGAAGAGAAAAGCCGAGTATGATAGATTAGATGATCGTCAATGTTGAAGGGACCAAATTCGGTGCAGAGTGCTAGCGACTGAGGAGAAGCTTCGCTCTCGAGCTGATGGTGTACCTTCCGACTCTGATGCTTCAGAAGATGAACCCGTATGGGTGCCAAAGGATCGCAAGATTAAGTCAGACCGGCATACCAGAGAGATCAGAGAGATTGTGAAACAAGTCGAAGCTGACCTTGCAGCTGAGCGTAAAGCAGAAGATGACTGGGACTCAAGTGATCCTGATATTCACCCAGACTTCATCAATGGCCCCGACAATAATTCCGACGAAGAAGAGGATTCCGAGAAAGACGATGATGATGACTCTGACAGATCTGATGATTCCGATGAACCCGACGATTAGTTTTGATCATGAATCTTTCATAATTATCTATTTTTTGTTGAAGTAGACGCTTTCTAGTTGATTTCGCAGTTTGGCTGTAGAGACTCTTTAGAGATTATTTTTGAACCATAATCCCTTGGCATATTCTTGTTCCAAATCTTCTTCATACCTCCAGTTGGCGGACCAATGTCCATGTAGTCAGTAATTATCCATGAGTTACAAATGCATAAACTATCTATGAAACACGTGGTCTATCAGATGTTGACCACGCCCAAACTTTTAGTCCCCAGTATTGTTACGTTTCTCCCATTCGTCATGCCTCTGATTCGAGACTCAGGGTTTCAGTAAAAACAGCAACGAACTTGTCTACCCGTTATGAGATAAGTATCCACGTTTCGACTTGCAATGCTTAGGGTTTCTTATATAAACAACTCATCATCTCTTGCCTCTGCGCACTATCAGAAGAAATATTGATCACGACCATACTTCTCATCACCATGTCTGGAAGCAGTGTTTCTTTGAAAAGCGTGTCTCGCACCGAGCATGCTGTGGAAGTATTCGATTCAGTGAGTTACATATTTCTCTTATCTCCATTCAATCAGTGTGATTGATTAAAAGAAAACATTTTGTTGCAGAATAACCAAAAGAATCAGCATCCTCCTTATAGCTTGAGATCCAAACGGACCATTAAAGCTCCTGCTCGATACAGATCAGCTCATGCTGAAGCTGGAGCATCTGTAAGTGATTCCATAGCTTCTCAACTGGAGTTTTACCATGCTTGACGCTCCAATAAAACTAAATACTCATTTACTTCATCGCAGGTTGATGTTCGTGTTGTTGTTGATGCTAGAAAGAGGAAGAATGGGAAATCCGTGGTCGCGGTTGACGATAGCAGTAACCGTGTCTGCGAAGACTCTGCTGAATCCGTGGAGGTTGAGGATAGAGTTCACGCTCTTGAATACCCAATAGCCTGGCTTTTGTTTGAGGCTCCCCTGATTAACACTTTCCCGGACAATGAGGTGGTTAGTGGATTCGTCATTCCCAAGTGTCATGCGCCTCTGTACACCAAAATCTGGAGAAAGTACTGGCACATTGCTACGACCTAAATATGGAAAGGCTTCCTACCAACCCTCCTGACTATAGTTGCAGGGCTATTACCGATCATTGAGGAGATGAACCAGACGCGTCTGCGAGATGTCAAGAATCATGAACTGCACAAGTGGGACGAGATAATTTCGAATTGTGAAACTTTGCATTTTAATGTAGGCTGGCTTCGTCATCGACTTGATATGATCAAAATTCATAAGGCGGCGGAGGCTGCTGATGCAATTTCTGCTACCACTGCTCTACTAGAAGAGGATAAGGCACTTGCTTTGGAGTCATCAAGAGTCGAGAAGGAGGTCAAGGATTTGAAGACGAGAACCAAAAATTTCCAGAAGAAGCTTGATAGGGTTTTCTCTAGAGAGTATCCTTTGTTGGACGGTTTTCTCTAAGCGATAGTCTAGGAGTTTTCTTTTGTAGGTTTTGAGATTGAACAAGGTAGAATGATGATCTTGTGTGACTCATGAAATACTCTTTGAATTTTGTATGATTGAGCGTATTGCATAATCTTTGGAGGAATGGAAATTACATTTCTGAAAATAATTTTTTTTCTACCGATCGGTTAAGCATAATATGGTTTTAGCCATTTTCCATTGATGATGTTTCCGTCCACCCCTCCATCAACAGCTAAAATCTTGTAGTACCCGCTGGATACTGCTTTGATAATCACATAAGGACCTTCCCATTTTGGAGAGAATTTGGGAGCAGACATGTTTTGTTGAATATGCTTTGCTGTTTTCAAAACCAAATCTCCTACTTGGAATGTTCGAGGTCTTACCATTTTGTTGTATGCCATGGAAACTCTTTGTTTTTAAGCTTCCACATATTTTTATACTTTGTCCCTTATTGATTCGAGCATGTTTAATTCCGCAATTCTTGAATTGGACACTTCGGCTTCATCACATTGTACTCCACTGGCCGCTGCAACTCTTGCGAAGGGAATCTTGATCTCAGCTGGGAGGATAACATCAACACTATATACAAGAGAATACGGGGAGGTCCCAATTGAACTTCTCGGTGGGGTACGGTAGGCCCATAAAGCCATGGGTAATTCTTCATGCCATGTCCGTGGATTTTCATGAACTGTTCGACTAAGAATCTGAATCAAGGTTTTGTTGGTGCTTTCTGCTTGTCCATTCCCTTGGGGATAGTATGGCGTGGAGAAAATCTGTTTGATTCCATATTCCTCGAGCAATTCTGCAACATGTTTGTTGGTGAAAGGAGTTCCATTATCTGTGATGATATGTTTAGGAACACCGAATCTGCATATGATATATTCTTTGATGAAGGTTGTAATTGTGACTCCTGTGGTGACTCGGAGAGGAATTGCCTCGACCCATTTGATACTGAATAGCTGTGATGATGTATTCATGCTGCTTTGAAGACGCTCGATTGATTTTCCCAATAATATCTAGTCCCTAGCTACAGAAAGGCCATGGACTTCTCACAGAATGTAATGGAAGACAAGGAGTGTGAATGAGGTTACCATGAATTTGGCATTGATGACATCTCCGAACATAGGAGGATGCATCATCTTCCATGGTTGGTCAATAATATTTCTCATGGATTTGGAGAAACAATTTCTTCTTTCCTTGGTGTTCACCTTCATGCATCTCTTTCAGGATTGTAGGAATTTCATGCTCGGCTAAGCATCTCAAGAGGTTCCCGCCAAAACTTTTGCGATATAAAATCCCTTCCAAGTAAACGAAACGTTTGGCTTTCTGGATAAGTTTGATTGCTCCTTTCTTTTCTGACGGCATATTGTTGTCACGAAGATATTTTATGTAAGGTTCTCTCCAGTCCCCAGTGTGATGACTTGTTAGAACCTCCAAATGATGAGGTGGTGTCTAACAATTGGGACACGACCCTTGCAATTTTCTCGATTGAGCTTCCATGGATGGCCAATAGTACCCGAGTCTTTGAAGCCTTCGGTAAAGTGTGACTACCAGGGTCTGTCCGCATACTTCTTCATGTGACAAGGATCCATCAGTATTTGAAGTCTCCAAGGCATCGTGATAAGGATCCATCAGGATTGCGATAATATAATGCTCCGTATAGCAGAAAAAAGTTCTTAAACTCTTTGAGACTGGTTTTTCCTTCTGTAAGAGAACTGCTCAATTCATGAATGATGGGTATCCGCCAGTCGTTTGATTGAATGTCTTCGACTTGACTAAGCCAGGTGGATGGTACAGAACGTCGTTGCAAAGTGATGGTCTTCTCGGACCCTTCAAATTGCAGTTTGGATGCAAGAGTCACCAAGCAATCGGCGTGTCTATTGTTGGTGCGGCCAGTATGCACAACTATTGCATCAGAGAAATGAGTTAGCAACCTTTGTGTTTCAGCCCTGAATGGAGCGAGTGTTACTTCATTGAGAGAGTATTCGCCATTCATCTGATTGACCAACAACTTTGAGTCTCCTCTAATCTACAGATGCTTCGCTTCTACTTGCTTGGCTAAGGATAATCCTAGGAGGAAAGCTTCGTATTCTACTGAATTATTAGTGCAGTGACAATCCAGCTTGAAAGAATGTGAGAAGACTTCACCGGATGGAGATACTAGCACAACTTCTGCTCCTCTAGTATCGTTACTCGGGGTGGCGGACCCATCGAAATATAATAGCCATATTTCTTCCTGGATGACTGAGATTTCTGGAAACTCACCAGGAACTTCTTCATGCAGCAATGTAGTGTCTTCTCCGGGGAAAGCAGCAAGTAAGTCTGCAACTGCTTGTCCTTTGATTGCTTTAGGTGGGACACATGCTATGTATAACTATGACATCTTAAGTAGCCACTTTTCCGGCCTTCCAATTAATGCAGGTTTGGACAGTAGGAATTTTATGGGATCAACTTTGGCCACCAACACAACTCTGTTTGACAAAAGATGATGTCTGAATCTCTGAATTGCATGAACCAATGCTAGACACGCTCTTTAAGCCTTTGGGTATCGGAGTTGAGCATCCCTCATCGTGCGGCTGAAATAATAGATTGGGAATTCAATTCCTTCCTCATCTTCCTGAGCGAGAAGTGCTCCAATTGCGACATCACTAGAGGCTGTGTAAAGTATCAGTGGTCGTCCTTGCACTGGAGATTTCATGACGGCAGGTGATAGTAGTATTTGTTGTATTCTCTGAAACGCTTCTTGTTGAATAGTGGTCCATGTAAAACTTGCTTCTTTCTTCAACAGGGGAGTGAATGAAGCAATGAGTTGAGCCAGTCCAGGAATGAAGCGTCGAATGTAGTTTACCTTGCCCATGAAACTATGGAGTTCTTTCACAATTCGTGGAGGGGGCATGGTAGTAATGGCTTTTGTTTTATCTGGATCGACTTTGATTCCTTCTACAGTAACAAGGAATCCAAGGAATTTTCCAGAAGAGTCGCCAAAATCACACTTCAGAGGATTGATCTTTAGTTTGTATTCTCTGCATCTTTCGAAGACCTGCCTCACGATACCTAGTTGGGATGCTCGAGTCTTCAATTTCACCACCACATCATCGATTGCTTCTGCATCATGTCGTGGGATATCGCAGTCATGGCTCGCTGATAAGTAGCTCCTGTATTCTTCAGGCCAAAAGGAATCACAGTGCTGTAAAAGTTTCCAATAGGAGTTCGGAACGCGGTCTTGTTAGCATCATGCTCGTACATTTTGATCTGGTTATATCCGCTGTAACCATCCATGAATGAGAACATTTCATGACCACTGGTTGCATCGAAAATCATATCAATGTTTGGCAATGGAAAATCAGCCTTCGGGCAACACTTGTTCAGGTTCCTGAAATCCACACAACATCGGATATGGCCGTTTTTCTTCTTGACTGGGACAATGTTCGCCAACCACGTTGGATGTTGAATGGGTTTGATGAAACCTGCTGTTAATAATTTCTGGACTTCCACTTTGATTTGTTCCTCGATCTCGTGTCTGAACTGCCTGGGCGGTTGTTGACAAGTTTGGATCCGGGAGTGATGTGGAGGTGATGAGTGACCAATTTATCATCCAGGCCGGGCATTTCCTCGTATGTCCAGGCGAAGATATCTTGATACTATTTTAACAGACATATCAATCCTTCTCGTTCCTCAGGTGAAAGAGCAGAACTGATTAAATCGGCCTCGGGTTTTCGTCTGTTCCAATGTTGATAGTGTCAAGACATCAGTTGTGGAATCCATGCCATCTTGCAGTTGTCGTGGTGCACTTAGAATTTCTTCATCGGGAGATTGCTCACTCTGGCATGTTTCTTTAGGGTGGGGAGACTTTTCACCGATATCCCCTGTTAATTGCTAATCTTTTCGACGGAGATAGATAACCTTATCTTCTGCATCATAATCAGTAATGAAACTGGATTTCTTAGGAGTTGTACCTTGATCTTGACGACGCTTGAGCGGTGTGGTAGAAGGTTTGACGGATTTAGCATCTGTGGATGACGATCCAGTTTTCTCAATAGATTTCCAACTTGGGAGTGGAATGCCATGAATTTTTTTTGGAGGCCCGGGAATGCCTTTTGGAGGTGACAAGAACTCAACATCATAAATCGGAGCATAAGGAGACACTGAAGCTTCAATGCGGATAATTTATTTTTGTTGAAAAAAGATTTCATACATTGGTGATACGTCGAGGGAACGACCTTGTTGTCATGGAGACATGGTATTCCGAGTATCATGTGATAGTCCGGGTCTTTCTCAATCACATGGAATTTGACAGTAGATTGAATCGGTCCTACTTTCAGATCCACATAGACATACCCGTATGTGTGACTCTGGTTTCCTTCAAAACCCGTCATCAGTATGGGATGATGGACAATCTTGCTTGGTGAAACTTTGGCCTCCTTGAGAGTCTTCATAGTTATGAAATTTGTAGAAGAACCTGTATCGATGAGAGCTCTCATGAATTCAGAATCCTTGATAAAAGAAGTCACGAACATGGCTCGGTTATGCCCTTCTTCTGCCATGCGGTCCTCCTCAGTGAAAGTGATGTTGTTGATTGAATGTTAAGAGACCAAGAACACTTGCTCGACTTCCAGCAGTGACGGAGCTATCTGCACGTCAGATGATATTTGGTTGAGTGCATCAAACGTGTTGGTTCGTTGATCTCTGGAGAAATGCAGGAGTTCACACAGATTTTCAATTAGGTGCGCAACTTCCTGATCCACCGTCTTTTCGTAAGTGGTGAAACTGTTGGCTTGAGGAGGATCGTCAGTTGAGGGATTCGTACGTTCCACCATTTCTTCTCCCAAAATCCTTGTCACGTGCACCGGGCAAGTGAACAGGTTATCAATTGCTCTTTTCAGCCGATCCACGTTTCTTGACAAGTTTTCTTGTCTCCGTGCTAGTTCAGCCAAGCTTGGGATTTCTCCGTCAATTGATTCAACGGAAATAAATGGAGAGGTAAAATAGGAAAGTTCATTGTATCCAGAATTATTTGAAGGAACATGAGGAATGTTACCATTTGGGATATCCTGGCTAGGATTTGGAGTGGTTGAGTTAGCCCTAAAACCAACCATCTTTGCGAAAGGTGAGATTCCAACCGAGAGATTAACCTCCCACTGTGGTCGCCAATCTGTAGGTAGGGAAAAACGAGTTGCTGGTTTTTTAGGGAAGTAAAGAGACGAGCGTGTTGTCGAGACTCCTCAACCGAGCAAACTGTTCAACCTCACACAGATGCACTGCAAAGGGAGTGCTTATTTTTCGAGAGATCAATCTGTAGGACTCCGGCCTAAACCAAGTAAATGGCCGTTCCAGAGTCAATTCAGTCGCAAAGAGGGAGATGGGTTGATCTGTAGAAGGGAAGTTGAGAATTGTATGCGATCAATGATGATCAAGGATTGTGGATGTGTTGAAGGTTTCTGCAATTTTGGTGAACTGATGAGTTCGAAATAAGTTCTGATGGATTGATGAATTCTTGAGAGTAGTTACTCGAGAGAATTCTGTGTAGACAATTGCTGATAGCTGGTGATCATACGCTGTCTATTCTTTTCCAATCATGGATTTAGAGACTTATTTATATTGTCAGAGTTGTGAACACCTTGATCCCTGTAAGTGTGACGGTTTCTTGAGTGAAAGAGTGTGAAAGTGGGAGATCGTGGTGAAACCGGTTCCAGATTACGCGGAGACTTGGTTGATCATTCACCCACTACTTTGCTAACTCCTTCAACCGTTGACATGACTTACTCACATTTCTCGTTGTGGATGAATCCACGTGCTGTAGGCCTCCAGACAAAAACCCTAATTGATATCCCCCAATTTGACGTTATTGATGTCTCACGAATCGTGGAGTCTGCATGACAGACGTGTATTAATGAGTCAGTTGTTGACTGATTAGACAATGGGTCTAGGTTTTGTTGAATCGAGCATGAGTTATGAATGCTCAGCGATTCATGGATCGAATATGTAGTTCTCTTAAATGATGTCAATATTGTTGATTCAGTGATGAATTACTGACCAGTATTTGAGCAAGAGCAAGTATTGCTCAATTCGGCGAATTACTGAATATTGAGAATTTGACGTGCAACTGAGAAAGTATTGCTCAGTTCGACAAATTAATGATTATTGATAATTTGACGTGCAACTGATCAAGTATTGCTCAATTCGATAAATTAATGATTATTGATAATCTGACGTGCAACTGAGCAAGTATTGCTCAATTCGATAAATTAATGATTATTGATAATTTGACGTGCAACTGAGAAAGTATTGCTCAATTCGAAAAATTACTGATAAATTACTAAATATGGATAGCTGGATCAATATTTGAGCAACTGAGCAAGTATTGCTCAATTCGACGAATTATTTATTGGTGACGTGATCCGATAAAATATTAAAATATTGGTGGATTACCAAATATCATATGATTAATTCAGATGTTGGTTGCTTAATCAACATAAATTCATTAGTGATTGAATCTTGCTCAGAATGATGATTCGTAGAGCATTTATTCGAAACCCTAATTTCAGATCATAATTGATGAATCGCTGAAAAAAGGTCATGACTGATAGAGGGACCAACCACATGGGATGATGGGCTTCCATGTGGTGCCTAGTACTCGAGTGAGCATGTACCAGGGTTCTCAGTTGGAGGGTTGGTGAAAGAATGATGATTAAATACCGGTTTCATCATTTATTGAAATATTGCTGGGTTCAACATTAGGTGATAAAACCTAAGTATGAAAGATGGGGGACTGACCAAGATAGCATGGGACCGGTTCTTGGTGGTCACAGGACCAGCTGTTGGTCGTTTTAGCAATCCCCAGGTTGGTTGGAGAAAATTTGGGCCCAATATGAGCAATTGAGCAAATTAGGTCAGAATTATGAAAACGTGTGGGACCGGCTTTGTGCAAGTCATAGGAATGACTCTGGTCGGTCAAGGAGGCATGCACGTGGTATCATGGTGGTCGTGTATCCGTACTGAGAGTTTCTGTATTTTCTGATGTGCGTTCGAGCAACATTGTGAATTTTCAGAAGAGTTTCATCTTGATTGAAATTCTTGATTTTTGTTGGAATGAGCATGTATGCTCAATTGATCAACATTTGGTAAATATTAAAATAAGAGTATTTTAACATTTAAAATTGTCGTGAGAGGCTAGCCGGTCGTGTGACCATGTTGGATTTTGGTTTTTCATGATTCGTGCAAAATTTTTGAAGTTATGACGAAATCATGATTTTTGCTCAAAGCAAGGAGTTTCATGAATTGAGGAAAATAATAATTATAAAAGACTAGGGATTTCAAGGTGCTAGCCGTGGCCGGCCGGCTATGTTGCCTGGTCCTGCACACCTTTCCCTATTTTATAATATTATTTTTCATGAATCCGTGAAGTTATGGAGAATCCATGAGTTTTTGTTGAAACGGAGGAGTTTCATGAGATTAAGGAATAATAATTATAAAAATCTAGGGATTGTGAGGTGTGGGACCGGACACGGCTCAGGCATGGTCGGCCGGCTAGGTTTCCCGATCCAGCACACCTTTCCCTATTTTATAACAATATTTTCATGAATCCATGAAGTTATGGGGAATTCATGAGTTTTGCACAAACAAGGAAAGTTGCTAAATTGAAGGAGTTTTTCATGAGTTCATGAAAATAACAAAATAGAGCAAAATAATGGGAGAGGCATGGGACCGGCCACGGATAGGGCATGGCCGGACGGCCGGCGGGCCCGGCCCCCTGGGCACCTCTTATTATTTTATTATTATTTATAGTTTTCTCCTGTTTTGCGTAGGATTCCTCATCTGTCCATATTTTTGGATGCTCGTATGTGCATCCGGGTGCTCAGTCGTGTATCCTTGTCGAGTACATTTGCACCATTTTTGTGGGCCTTACTCAGTGATGGTCCCGATGCCCGGTTGTTGAGTATTTATTGCTAATTCATGAAACTCAGTGGAAAATAATTCATGAAACGGAGCAATAAAAATGAGTAGTTATTTATTATCAATTCATAGGATCAGTTGTGGATTCGACCACGAATTCGGAATAATAAAACAAGCATTACCATCCCATGGGATCATGGACTCGACCATAGAATCGGAGTAGTAAAGTTATCTATTACCATTCCATGAGATTAACTGTGAATTCGATCATGAAATCGGAATAATGAGATAATATAGTAGTTTATTTCCATTCTATGAGATCAAGTCGTGGATTCGATCATGGAATCAGAGCAATTGTTTATTGCCTGCCATTCCATGGGATCAGACCGTGGATTCGACCATGGAATAGGAGAAATTGTTATTGCCATTCCATGGGATCAGGCCGTGGATTCGATAATGGAATATGAGCAATTTTTATTGCCATTCCATGGGATCAGGCCGTGGATTCGATAATGGAATATGAGCAATTGTTATTGCCATTCCATGGGATCAGGCCGTGGATTCGACCATGGAATAAGAGCAATAATAGATCATTCTGGGAATTCAGTGGTGAATGTCACGGCAGAATTAATCTAAAGCGTCACATCCATTCTGAATGGTGCATAGTCAGGGAGTCACGGGTGTTGTTTACAACCTGAAGGCGTTATTGCTCTCAATCTATGGAGAACCGCCTGAATCTATACACGTTCTCTCCACATAGTTAGGGAACAGTGAGTGTCACCGACGTCCTGAAGCCGTTCATGCTCTCAATCTACGGAAAACCGCCTAATTTTTCTTCTATGTGGAGGTGGGTCTCTCTCCTGCAGTCATGGAATTGTTAATCTGCATAGAGGTCATGATGAATTGCCAAGGATCGAATCGCTCAGCTAGTGGGGCTCTTCGACAACATATTCATCATGGATTCGTGAAATATAAATCGTTGCATGCCTGAAAGCCGTGTCAAAACATGCCTCATGATTTTACGGTTTTTCCCTTTGTTGAAAATCCACCATCAACAGTACCGTTGGTGGGAAACTAGATAATTGTGGTTTATTATTAGTTTTCGATTGATTTTATTGACTAACGGTTGTTGAACTTTGATTGCACCTAGTTTGTTTATGCTTGAGAATCTTCTCTTCTGATATAAGATTCATTCAAACTAGATCGAAGTTTCGAAGGGGATCTTTAGACTGTTTGTAGATCTAAAAACATCTTGTGATAATCCATTGTTAACAGACTCCGTTCTGTGTGTGATTGATCACAAGAGATTCAAGTTGATTGTGTGCAGGTGTTTATTGAAGATCTAAGAAGATTTGAAGACAAAGAAAACTTTGAAAATTTCTGATTTGGGTTCATAATCTTTGGTGTGCACAATACTTGTTTCGGGTAAAGAGGATCCAACTATAATCGGTTTATCCTTGTGGTAGATTGGATTGATTAGTTGAGTGGATCGGCATCGTTACAATTCTTTGTGATTAAAAGTATTGATTGCAAATCTTGACAATTACTTTAGTAGTTGTTATTATATAGATCTAAGGACCTGAGAAAGGAGTTTATTGGTATAAACGGAAGAGCCTTTTGTCGAACTCAAATCACTTGGTTGAAAAGAGTTTTTAGCGAACAGATTTGTTGTTCCTTACTATTTGGAATACGAACCAAAGGAATTGTTCCAAGTACGTGACTTATTAACAAGTTGGAGGCGTGGGAATACAGACGGAACTAGGTGAACTATAGGTTTAGTTGCTTGGTTTCAACTATACGAAGTTGTTTTGATTTTCTATAGCGGCTTAATCTTGAGAGTATTCAATTCTGGACAAGGTCCCGGGATTTTTCTGAATTTGCGGTTTCCTCGTTAACAAAATCTTGCTGTGTCTTTTACTTTTCTATTTCCGCAATTATAATTGTTTTTATTATAATTAGAAGTAAAATACACAAACGTTAATTCATATTTACTTGATAGTAATCCTATTGTGTTTGGTTAAGTCTGAACCATTTATCAAGTAAACATACTTCATTGTTGTATTGTCTCGATCTTGTATCCATAGTTAATCACGCAATTTATCTTGTTGTCGTATTGTCTCGATCTCGTATTCATAGACGATCACACGAAGTGTGAACCGATTTGTTGTATTGTCTCGACTCGGTCTATAGACAATCACTTTCGGATAAAGGATTTATAGGTGGAGAAGTTTTAGATTGGGGTATATTTGGGTACCCTCGTCTTTTCAATTGGTATCAGAGCAGGCAAACACGAAAAGATCTAACAATCTGTTTTTGGTGCGATCCAACCTATAAGAATTGAATCTATGTTTGATTCAGTTAACGTAACTGTAGGATTTGACTACTTCAAAATATCTGGTGGAAGACACGAATGAAGTATGTAATACTTTTATTCCTAAATGTTCTAGGAATTGGAATTATGTCTATGTATGTCTTGAGTGACTTACATAATCCTTTGGATCCGATAGAGTTGCATATCATTGTGTTTGTTACTAATGACACAATTCTATATGAGACATGATGTATCTTCAAAATGCATAAGATTCCTCTAAAAAAGTTTCATTACTATATGAACCATTGCTTTTGTGTTCTTGAAAAATCTGGAATCTTAAATATATTTTGGATGAACTACCAAAGTATATATATGTACATTTTCGGATCAAAGACTGTCAATGTATCGCTATCTAGGATGCGACTGTGGAAAATGTGTATTCCTACAAGGAATGAGTTTTCAGTTAATAGTTCTATTAACAATGGATTGCTTCATACACGTCACAACTGTTCTAATGAAGCAAGTGATCTTTTGAAATTTTACAGGGTTTATGATTCCAATGGTAATTTTAACAAATATCATATTTTACTCAAATTTATTTCTGCACACTCTTATAGAAAATTCTTGAGTGAATTTCAAGTGATGTTATCAATTTCTGATAATAAAAGAGTAAACAGATTTTTGGACAAAAACATGGAATCAATCCAAGATAAAGATCCAGACCATGAAAAACCGATTTTCCAAATGAAAGACCTAGATACAAAATCAGAATTGTTTCCCCACAAGCCTTGGTTTCCGATTTTGGCAGATTTTCCTAAAGCTAGTTATTTCCGGTTTTCGATATCTATTCTTCCTATAAAAGATAATCTCTTTCTATGTTTTCAAACATATTGGGGAAGGTTGATCGAAACCGTAACTAGGGTTTTCATATTTTCGAAAATATGAGGAAAAGGAAATCCAGTGGCACATCCTCTAATGATCGAGTCAGATGGGATGGCCTTGATGGGATCAGATTTCCTAACAGTATTAATGACAAAGATGAATTTACCCGTTTTGTTGACAGTTCATGTTTGAGGAAATACGAAATTCTCAAGGAAATGGAATTAACCACAGAAAAGAAATTTGATCTAGATGTCCAAGATAAAGATTTTGTGAAGTTCGTTCAAGATCGGAACTGGGGAAAGCTTTTTGATTTTGAAATTTTTTCACCTGATATGGTAAGAGTTTTTTATGCGAATATTCATAATGTTGATCATAAAAACCTTACATTTGTTACTCTTGTTGGTCGAGGACTCTACTATGTCGATCGTAAAACCATATCTAATGCTATTAATTGCAATATGGAATGTAATCACCTGATTACTGGAGCTGAAATTGAACACAATACCGTTTCAACACATATCATTGGAAGATCAACAGAATGGGAAAATGGTAGACTACCAACAAAAGATATATCCTTCCACCTAAGGGTATTCGGTAAACTTTCTTTGCTACCCTATTTGCAAGTACAAGAGATAAGTCAGTTTGGGATAAGGATTTTGCAGAATTCGTCTACTTCCTGTTAAAAGAAGATTCTCAAATTGATCTATGCGGAATTATTGTTATCCAAATGATCAAAATCTCAGATTTTATTTCCTCCCAAGGAATTAAGAGGCATCTCGGTTTTCCATGTATAATCACAGAGATCTGTGAATTCATTACAGGAGATGATTTTGATGACATGAGAAGCATTACGACTGTCTCTAATAAGACTATATCTCAAATGATTGGAGGTCAATCCAATAATAAATCGGTTGAAAGGATTTCACCAAATTCTAACAACAAGTCTCTTCTAGTTCATCTTGAAACTCTTGGTAAATAACTTGACTGTTTTCAGAAACAGCTGGGCTTTGCTGCTCGAAAAGATCCAAAAACTCTTAAAGGAATTCTAAAGATTGAATCAGAGTTTTGGAACCAAGAATCGGAAATAGAAGAAAAGCATCAAAAATTACTTGATCTCAAGGATTTTTCCTCCCAGTAATTACTTCAAGGAAGAAAATCGACATTAGTTTTTGATTATTTCAATAAAGTCTATTATGAATAAAACTATCCTATTTATGAATAAAATTATTGGTTTATAATTTTTCTTGTGATAGTTTTCGGTTTACACAGCCTGTGCTTGAATGCTTTATCTTATTTCCATGTATGTGTATGAGATGTTTGATTGCGGTTTTCATAACCTTGGCATTTGATCTCATATGATGTGAACCCTTATGGTTTGGGTGACTTTTTGGTTTAGCAGGATTAAGTTTTAGCCCATGTTGGTAGGCTTTATCAAAGGATCATGAGGGGTTCTGATTGAAACAATATGTGAAAAAGTCACAATATGTTGAATCGTTTGGTTTAGCATAAAAACATATGTGTTTCGGGGTTTTCAACTTTTGCTTGCAATAGTTAAAACCGGTTTTCAACTTTTCTCTGGTAAAGGTTGGTTGTTGTTATTCTTTTGTCTTGCATGAGGATGACCACATAATGATATTTCGGTATCAATTCTCCCTGGAAAGAAGATGCAAACATATTGGAGAAGAGGATGCGAAATTTGAGGTAACGACTTTGTTAGTTAATCGTTTTCCTGTTTAAGAAAAGCCTGAGTTTATTGTGTATATTTATTGCTTTTGCTTATCAAAATTTTGGTACAATTGATGTTTATTCCATTATTTGTGTATGGATGTGTGTGTGATTCAATTGTTTCCGGTTAAGAAAAACTATTGTTATTTTGCTTTTTTGTTTGGTATCAATCGTTTAGGCTTACAAAATTTCGGTGCAATTGCGGTGCTTTAATGTCTATGTTGTTTCAATTGCTTCTGGTTGAGGTAAATAATTATGCAAGTTGATTTATTTGGTTAGTATGATGGCTTAACAAAAGAAAAGGTTTTCGGGATGAATTGTTTAGTCCAATTCGATTCCGGATAAGAGAAACTAGGTTAATTCTGATCTTAGTTAGACTTATCAAAGTGGAGGTTTCTGTTATTAAAGTATAATCGAATGTCTTAACAATAAATACTAGTTAACTAACCTAGTACTTGTCTTGTTTAAAAGTGAAAGGTCTAAGTTATGTGGATAATTAGAACCTGATGAGAAAAATAGAGTTATTTTTATTTTGGTCTTATCGAATAAGCGATTATATTTGTGCAATCGGTTTAGCAAAGGAACTAAGGTACTTAGTCGATTTTTGGTTTGCTAAACTATTAGGGAAAATTGCTTCCGGCAATTGTTTCCTTGGTAACATATCAAAACAAAATTACTTTGTAGTTTCGGTTTTGATATTGGTTATCAGAAATGGTGTGTGGAACCCTCGTGCTTAACTCTTGTAGGTTGCAAGTATTTTGAGACTTGTAAGATCCTTTCGGTTTGTCCTTTATTTGATCGTATCTTTGTCATTTTATGACAAAACGGGGGAGAAATATATGGAGTAAACAAGTGATATTGGTATTGATTTATATTGATTGGTATCACTAAGGGAAAGGACAATGGTGCTTAAACGTTATATCTAACGAAAGAGTAAAGCATAGACTAAGGGGGAGTAGCATATCATATGATAATGGAAATAACAAAGACGTGCGGACTGAAAATCTACCTATCTTACCTTTATGGGGAGTATTATCTTTGTTATTATAATGTCAACAGCGGCATTTATGGATTGAATGTATACAGGTTATTGTGTTGTTGAAATTTGGAAATCAAGTGTATGTGTAATGAATTCTTGTAATTTGTTTATCCATATGATGTAAGAGTTTTGTCACTAAAATTGACAAAAGGGGAGATTGTTAGAGCATTGCTCGGTTGAACCCACCAAGCGTTGGTACGTCAAGTTTGGTTGTCATATTTTAGTGAACCAAAACTCATTTAAAGAGTCGATTGATTATGTACTAGAGTCAACTTCGTATAGGTTAGCTTGAAAGTATTAGGATATGAGACATTACAAGTATTACTTGAAGACTTGAAGAATGTGAAGAAGTACGGAGCTACACCGACGACATCATCCTTCCACTTGAGGTTAGTAATATTTGACTTGAACTATTTCATTCCCTAACGTATCTTTCAAGTCGTGCATATTGAAAACAAAACTGCGAAGCTATGAATGGTTATACTCTAGTTTGACGTAGTATTAAGGAATACAATATGAAATATAACGCTTATCTTTTGAACTTCGTATATAAGACATCGACATAATCATTTGAATGCTATTGTGATTATGTATGGGTATGAGGTGAAGATTTCATCCTAGGAAACAATGTTTTACATTCGTTTAAAGGAAGTAAATTCATGAACTTGTTTTGTGAATCGAAAGGGAAATCGCTAGGCCTATTGGTATTTTTATTCATTGCATATCTTTTGAACTACCAATATGTATGATTAGAATAACCGCTCATGACTTGCTTATGTTCTTGGTAAAACTATTCACAAGGCCTGAATTTTGTATTGGTATGACTTTTATTAGTGGAACCAATCTTAAGTAATCACCTGAGATGGTATGATCGATTTAGTGTTATTGGTATGACCAACTCTAGGCAAAGGGGAACGGATCCTAGTAAGAGGTGTAACCGATCACCAGAGGGGAATCGATCCTTGTATGAGGTGCAACAAGTTTTTAGATATTGGGAACCGATCCTATGAACATGTGCAACACGTTTTTAGATATTGGGAATCGATCCTATGGACATGTGTAACAAATACAAGTTAAATACCATATATATGTGGGAACCGATCCTAGTACCTAGTCAACCGAATTTTGGAAAGCTAGTGTGACTAATTCCAGTACCCACATGGAGGTAGAACCGAAACTTGTTTTGGTTGAACCGTGAAACCCATGTTTGATGATTTGATACGATAATCAATCACATATCTCTTGGAAGACAGATGAACCAATTCTAAACTTTTTTGGAAGTGTGGAAAAACGATTCCAAGAGTGTAAGTATGAAAGAATACTTACAAAGTAAAGATGTCGACATACTTTGAAGATATGCAGTAACACTTATCTTTTATTGTTCAAAGATATTCCTTAATATCTAAAGGAGAATCCCGGATCGAAAATAAATTGAGAATCTTTTAATTAAGGTTTTTAATTTTATATTTGGAAAATAAAAATTAGTAATGTGCATTTACTAGTTGGAGATTTTCTAAGAGATTTCGGTCATTATTTGGACAAAGCATTTCCAGGAATTATGGAAACCTAATTTGGAAGTATATTGCATATCTTGAGAATATTTTCGGTTTTGGAAATTCCTTGGTGTCCAAACATCCTTGGTCTATAAATATCAAAGTTTGCATTTCGAGCAAACTAATCTTCAAAGCCAGCAAAACTTACATATTCGTAAAACCATAATCTTACATATTCCTGATCCAGCAATCAGATGAGTATTGAGGCTCATGTCTCTTATCGAAGCATGAAAGCTCATGCCACAAGATTCTCTGACTGAGTATACTTCTCTCAGAGCATACATGAATATGCAGTCTCTCAACTGAGGCAACGACATATTTTATGAATACTGAGCAATTTCAGTAATCACTTTTATATAGAATCGAACGATTGGACGGTTCCTAGACAGCTTGCCTGCTAGTATAGAGCGATAACTTCTTCAGGATGTAACAATGTTTTCCCTGACTATATAAAAGACATGTGTATAGAATCTTAATGATTGGACGACTTCTAGACATCCTGTCTGCTAGTATAGAGCGATAACGTCTTCAGGATGCAACAACGTTTTCCCCGACTATACGTAATAAATATGATGCTTCAACTAGCTCATATTGTTCAATTCTCAGATAATTAATGCTCCTAGACATCATGCCTGCTAGTATAGAGCCATCAATTAATTATCTCTAATCCTTAAATTCATTAACTGAATATTCAGGAATATTCTACGTTCTTCATAATATTTCGTTACTTCAATTCGTGGTTCTTCCTAACAGAATTCCATGGTTTAGTGATAAATATTCAACGTACGGGCATCTGAGCCATGATGATATTTTCAATGATGTTGTAGTAAAAGGTTCATTGAGACTTGTGAAGGTTCGATTTTTAAACTTAATAAAACTAAAAATATAGCAAACTCAAATATATTAAAAAAATGTTTGTGGAAATTATGGAGAGGCTAAGCCTAGGATTCCACCATTGGTCGATATTAGTGATTTAATAAAACAATAATTATGCAACTCAACATTCAAATTGATTCTAATAGTATTGCCTAGACATGTAGATTTTCAAAAGAATAGATGTTAATCCAAGCATAAAATATCAAAACCCTAAAGCAAGCATATTCTATCAAGACAAAATACACCTAACTAATCAAAATCATATAATCAATGTTTAGTTCAATGCAAAAATCATAATAGAGTTGTTATAATTAATTAAAAATAGAAATGTATCACTTTTACTGAAACAACGGCTTGATGGAAACACGCTCAAAAGTTGATTTCATTACTCAAAGTGTTTACAAATGATGAAAAATGGGAGAAAATAATTAAAACCGGCGAACAGTTACAGAGAACGATAAATAGGAACTGTCATTGACACTGTAGCATAAACGACTGTCGCCAGTGCGTCTTATGTTCTTGGTGTTCTTCACAGCAGCGGAAATGGAAGTTCTCTGCAACTTGATTTTTTCGCTCTGTTGATGCTCTGTAATCTCCCAAACTCTCCGTAACCCCTCTATACTTCCCAGAAACCTATATAAACTCGACAGCACCCTCAAATCTTCAATATCTTGCGTAATGAATTCATTATTCTTTCACCAGAGATAATTCCTTTTTCTTATCTGCTGCAAGCTTCTACCGGTGTCAAACCTTCCTTTCTATGTTTTACACGTTCCAAACACGAAACACACTGGGATAACACTGAGAAAATTTCTCCTAAACACACGCCATCCTTTGAATCACACAAACTAAACTCGGGAAAGAATAACAGAATATATTTCACCCCTGTTTCTTTTGACGCGTCATTATTATTGTATTTGGACTCTTTGATGGAATAAGTAAGAATCCCAGAGGATATATCTTCCGATAAATACATGGTGCTTCCCAAATACATGGTGCTTCCCAAAATAACTCCAACAACATCCCATGAATATCTCCGTCTCTGTTTTACAACTTGACACGAAATCTTCCCCTTTATCTCGAAAATATTTGACTTACCAATCCTGTCTTGAAGTAACAGGTTGGTATACATTCAAATCCCCGAAGAAATCTCAATAGAGCTTGACCAAATTCTATGCAGAAACCTTCGCAACTGAAAATACAATTTCCCGCCAAAAAAATCCTTTAAACGTGAAGAAGAAGGTTGTCTTGCTAACCAGACTAGGGGTCCCTTTAGCAACTGGGGTGTCTTGGGTGCAAATAGCCGCTAGTGTGCCCCTTAGTAATTGGATGTCCCTTAGCCAAAACTGCGAGTCCGAATAGTATGTTTCTTCCGAGGTGCCTTTAACACTTTTTCGAGCCAATTTTTTCGAAAATGTTTATTTCCTAAAAATATCTACAAACACGTAAAACACCATAATAAGTACAAAATCGAGTACCAACAAAACATAAAATTGAGGACAAATTAGACACAAAAATTTGTCTATCAAATACCCCCAAACTTATTATTTGCTAGTCCTCGAGCAAATTTATTCTAAAAAATAAAATGACTACACTTAGCACGTGCAGCAAGCCGTTAAACCGCTAGGTGGCCCTAACAGCCGAGTGTTGTCTCGGGAGGGTTTACCAGAGGTGTACGCACAAAACCTTTACTCCAGATCCTAACTATCTACGCAGAACCTTGGAAGGCACTAAAGAATATCCTTGGTTGGCATACTCTCATTGACCATAGGAGGAAGTACCCTGATGCGAAATTCCAATTACTGTACACGAGTTTGCACTCAAGCATACTAAAATTCATATATAAGTGACAGAGCTCTACTCAGATAGTTTCTGGACATCATAACCGGAGTCAACCAATCACATGGAAAGATTAAGAAGATGGATATAGAGAAAAACGTAGATGGTTTTCAGGTGAACGGTGTTTCCCATATCTGTCTGAAGGCCTATGCCAAGATGAACCTATCCTAATGGACTGAGATACCGGTCTGACTAATATCAACACAACTGGCATATACAAGAGGACCAACGGTCGATAACTGTAGGTCAACACAACTGGCATATACAAGGGAACCAGCAGTCGACTTTATTGAATTTATTGGTCTGATGGTCTCTTCTTTTTTTCTTTTTTTGGTATCTCAATCACTCTATTTCACCATAGCAATGGTAACAACTTGAATCGTGTGCCCCACCAAATCACTTAAAAGAAAATAAAAATAAAAACAGAAGGTGAAAAGGATTCAACGAGATATGGCGAAACTACCATGTTTTTTTCCCTAACATCTGAGCTCTGTGCTTTTACGAATAGACTCTATTAGATGTTTCCATCCAACTCAGATTGGTTCCTGAACTCCTACAACCAAGATGCGTCCATCCACTTAGATTGGTTAGTGTCATCCTTAATAAATTTCTAGGCTCTGGAGTTTATTTATTGCAACTAAAAAGTTTCTCCCATACCCCAAAAATTAAATCTAACATTGTCTTCAATGTTCTAAAGATGAAATTAAAAACATTAACAAGGAGAAACCGTTACCACTAGAAGGAAATGAGGAAAAATATTACCGTGTTGCATGAGCAAGGGATACCTCCCAAGGAGTGCTAAGTTTAAAGTCTTCAGCCAGACATCAAATACCTCAAAAAGGATTGTCACCTTCCAAAGTCATATACCAATAGTCGAAACAATTGTGGGTCCATAATACCAAATAGAGCTAACACAAATATGAGACAACTGCACTGGTTCAGAAAAATGAAAAGAAGGAGCACGTCCTCAACTAAGGTTTCTGTCAAGACAACTGGATTTATCTGGGGTGCGTAATTGAACTTTATATGTGGGTTTCGATAAATAGATTCATCCGAAAAACGGGTCTCTAAAACCTGGGTTACCTCCTGGACAGTATTAGGAGGATCGAGTTCCGGAGTCTGAATAGACTCAAGTAATATCTCAGACGCACAAGGCTCGAGTCCCAAGTTAGGGACTCTAATTAGGGATACGTGACAATCACAAGAACCATCACTACCCCCAAATTTAGGGTTTTCATATACCAATAGTCGAAACAATTGTGGGTCCATAAGACCAAATAGAGCTAACATAAATATGAAACAACTACACTGGTTCAGAAAAATGAAAAGAAGAAGCACGTCCTCATCTAAGGTTTTTGTCAAGAAAACTGGATTTATCTGGGGCACGTAATTGAACTTCATATGTGTGTCTCGATAAATATATTCATCCGAAAAACGGGTCTCTAAAACCTGGGTTACCTCCTAGACAGTATTAGGAGGATCGAGTTGCGGAGTCTGAATAGACTCAAGTAATATCTCAGACGCACAAGGATCGAGTCCCAAGTTAGGGACTCTAATTAGGGATACGTGACAATCACAAGAACCATCACTACCACCCAAAATTAGGGTTTTCATTACTCACAGATAAACCTCTAACTATTGCTTGAATTTCCGGATCTTCAGAGTCCTTAAAATACTCAAGAGATTCTTCTAGTTCTCTACCCCCAAACTTAGGGTCATCATTACTCTTAGAAAGACCTAAAACTATTTCCTGAATTTCTGGGTCCATAGAATCTTTAAAATACTCAAGAGCTTCTTCTAAAGATTGATCACACATCTGATCTAAGAGAATGATTTCCTCAAAATCATCTAGAGAATCTACCAGTAAAGTGTCAAGCCAATTATCCTGAACTAAAGTGTTAATCATATTCACTTCTTCTAAATCATCGTTCTCAGAAGGTTGTCTAGTAACATTAAAGACATTTAGTTCAGTGGTCATATTACCAAAGGATGTGTTCATAAGCCCAGTCCTACAATTGATGACAGGGTTAGTTGTGGCTAAAAATGGGCGACCTAAAATCACTTGGATTTGAACACTTGGGTTCTGAATAGGCTGGGTGTATAGAAAAACGAAATCCACTGGATAAATAAACTTATCAACCTCAATCATAATATCCTCTATGACACCACGAGGGACTTTGACAGACCTATTAGCTAACTGAAGTGTCATTTTGGTCGATTTCAACTTACCAAGTCCTAGCTGGGTATACACATGGTATGGGAGTAAGTTAACACTGGCTCCAAAGTCAAGTAAAGCTTTATCGACCATGTGATTCCCAATCGCACAAGATATGGTAGGGCATCCAGGGTCCTTATACTTAGGGGGTGTTTGGTTCAGAAGAACGGAATTTACTTGACCAGCTAAAAGGCTTTCTTTTGGACATTAAGTTTACGCTTTCATGTACAAAGATCTTTAAGGAACTTGGCATAAGCAGGAATCTGCCTAATTGCTTTTAATAATGAAATGTTGATGTTCACCTGCTTAAATGTTTCCATTATCTCGTTGAAAGTAGACTCCTTCTTTGTTGGGGCTAACAAATGTGGATACGGGTCTCTAGGCACATAAATAGTCCTATCAGGATTTTCTTGGGACTCCTTAGAAATTTTTTCAGTTTCCTCAGCTATGGGAAACTCTTGGGAAGTAGAAGGTGGAACTACAGTATGTCCACTAAGCATGGCTACCTTATTGTCTACCGTTTTACCTCTCCTAAGAGTTGTTACATGGTTTGATGATTTCTCACCAGCTAAAGATATTTGATGGACTCCTCTAGGATTGGGCTGTGGTTGACTAGGGAACTTGCCATTCTCTCTTTCTCTTAAAGACTCAACAATTAGACCAACCCGGCTTTTTAACTCGGAAATAGCCTGAGAGTTAGCTTGGACCATCTTTTTATTTTCATCTAGACCTTGAGCAACCAATTGCTGAAATTCTATAGTGTTCCGAGTTAATAAGGCGAGAGACTCTTCTAAACTCGTGATTTTTTTTATCTGAAGGAATCTGAAACTGTGTTGGTCCTGAAAGATTCTTAACATAGCTAAAACCTGGGGGAATAACCTGAGAGTTACTAGACTGACCTTGACTCTGGCCCTTAGACCAAGAAAGGTTTTGATGGTTTCTCCAACCAGGGCTATAAGTTTCTGAATATGGGTCAAACTTATGATGGTTCTCAAATCTAGTGTTATTATAAATAGCATGGGCTTGTTCTTCAGTATCCTGTGTCCTTCCAAAAAAGGATCTACTCTACCACTAGTTCGACTCAATTCTAAAACTTCTAACCTTTTAGCTATGGATGCTATTTTGGCATCTGATTCAAAAGATCCTTCAACCCTATTAACATTTCCTCTACTTAGAAGAATGGTTTTCTTGGGCTCCCTACTATTTTCCCATTGGTAGGTCTTTTCGGCGATTTCATTCAAAAATGTCATCGCCTGATCAACATCTTTATTTCTCAAACCCACATGTGCATAAAGACTCAACCATGGTTGTTGTCGAATAATCTAAACCCTAACCTTCTCTAAACCATGGTGAGGACATTGAGATAACAAGTCATTGAACCTTTCCAAATACCTATATAGAGATTCTACCTCTTCTTGAGCAAAAGTACAAATTTGCGTCCTAATAGACGATGTTTTGTTCCTAGGGAAAAACTTCTGTAAAAAGGCAGATGTAAGTTGGTTATAGGTTTCAATTGACTCAGAAGGCAAACTATACAACCAAGATTTTTGGCTTTATCTTTCAGGGAAAAGGGGAATAACCTAAGTTTCAAAGAATCATAATCTAGGTTTTTAATTTTCAGAGTACTACAAATTTCCTCGAAATCCCTAACATGAAAATAAGGGTTTTCACTCTCTTTCCCTAAAAAGACTGGGAGCATCTGCAAGGTCTCAGGGTTCAGTTCATAATTTGCCTCAGTTGCACCTAACTTGATACATGACGGATGAGAGGTCCTAGTTGGGTTTAACAAAGCTTTCAAAGTTGCCATTTCTGGCACTACCAAAGGACTAAGAGTACTTTCTTCACCAAGTGTCAAGTTTTCAAAGCTGAAATTTCCAAAGACAAGGCTCTCAAAAGAAGAGTCTTCGAGCTCCCCACCTTCACAAGAAGAACTACTAGGTTTTTCACTAATCAAACGACCTAGAGTGTCTCTTTTCCAAGCCCGTTCTCTGATGACCTCGGGCATACACTAGAAAAAACAGAAAGAAAAAAAATTCTAACAGGAAGGGAAGTTCTATGCAAATACAAACAAGGCTGACTCCACCACAGCAAACCTACTGATTTCTAGCAAACAAAAAGCATGATGGCTCCACTTAGATTGTTTCCAGACCAGCTTCTAATCCTTCGAAAGGGAATTCGTTACAATTTAAGCAAACCCCTATGGAATCAATCTAAGTTAAATTAAGTTGAATAGAGACGAGGGAAGCTCATTGGAGCTTTGATACCCAAGGCCTCACCGACATTACAAGGCGGCGCATTCAACTTACAGAAACCATCATGAACTTCGAAGTATGCTTAAAAGAGTAACCAATATTTTTCGAACGACTTTCCTATTAAGCTCGTTACCCTATCGGTATCGTTCTAGTCAGTATTTTAATCTTGGGTTCGCGTTTGGTATCGTTTTCCTAAGGAGGGAATGAAGAGAACGTTGATGAAATCCGAACCCTTATCTTGTATGGCCAGGCCTTGCCCTTTACTAGGAAATTAAAGCAGCCGTGTTCAGTTCCTCAACATATAAGCACACGAAGGAAGACATTAAATCCGCTGACAGGAGATTCGCGGGTGTTTCGACAAACTTACCTCTAGTACCAGACGGGCGAAGAACCGTTGTAGTCGACTCGGGCCACCGACTCCAATGTCAGTGTTGGAACCCGAGGGGCCGAGGCAATATCGTATTTGCCGTCCTTCTCTGCAAACGGGTTAATATTTAAAATACTACCCTTGGGTTTAAAAATAAACGAATGTCCAAGTCCAAGTCTAAAGTCCAAAATGGAAAGTACAAAAATAAAATTACAATAGAGAATATCCTAATACAGTCTCTAAAAACTAAAAAAAATCTAAAAAATTAAAAACAAAATCTAATAAATTTTCTCTCTTTTTTTTTTTAATGTTTTCTTCGTTTTTTTCGCTTTGTCCTTTGACTCCAAATCTTTAAATAATCACCAACAGCTTTGGCAACTTCTTTTTCTTTGGCTCCGAATTCCAAAAATCTGTAATGAAAAGACAAATACCCAAGAACGTAAAATAGAACAAATAAAAAGAAAAAAAACCTAAAAAAATAAATCTAAAAACTCTAAACCTAAAGGCAAGTCCGCGTTGGCGGCGCCAAAAATTGATGATATTTTCAATGATATTGTAGTAAAAGGTTCGTTGAGACTTGTGAATGTTCGATTTTTAAACTTAATAAAACTAAAAATATAGCAAACTCAAATATATAAAAAAATGTTTGTGGAAATTATGGAGAGGCTAAGGCTAGGATTCCACCATTGGTCGATATTAGTGATTTAATAAAACAATAATTATGCAACTCAACATTCAAATTGATTCTAATAGTATTGCCTAGACATGTATATTTTCAAAAGAATAGATGTTAATCCAAGCATAGAATATCAAAACCCTAAAGCAAGCATATTCTATCAAGAGAAAATACACCTAACTAATCAAAATCATATAATCAATTTTTAGTTCAATGCAAAAATCATAATAGAGTCGTTATAATTAATTAAAAATAGAAATGTATCACTTTTACCGAAACAACGGCTTCCTCCATCCCAAGGATTGGGTTTAGCTCATCTTGATGGAAACACGCTCAAAAGTTGATTTCATTGCTCAAAGTTTTTACAAATGATGAAAAATGGGAGAAAATAATTAAAACCGGGTTTGTAACAATAGTATTTGTTACAAACCGAGCCGTTACAGGGAACGATAAATAGGAACTGTCGTTGACACAGTAGCATAAACGACTATCGCCAGTGCGTCTTATGTTCTTGGTGTTCTTCATAGTAGCAGAAATGGAAGTTCTCTGCAACTTGATTTCTCGCTCTGTTGATGCTCTGTAATCTCCCAAACTCTCCGTAAACCCTCTATACTTCCCAGCAACCTATATATACTCGACAACACCCTCAAATCTTCAATGGCTTGCGTAATAAATTCATTATTCTTTCACCGAAGATAATTTCTTATCTGCTGCAAGCTTCTACCGGTGTCAAACCTTCCTTTTTATCTTTTACACGTTCCAAACACGAAACAAACTGAGAGAACACTGAGACAACTTCTCCCTAAACACACGCCATCCTTTCAGTCACACAAACCAAACTCGGGAAAGAATAACAGAATATACTTCACCCCTATTTCTTTTGACGCGCCATTAGAGCATCTCCAATAGAGAGTCAAGTTTTTTATTTTTCATGACACGTAGGATTTTAGACCCCCAAATAACATAAAACCATCTCCAATGGTTGGATCCTACAACCTAGGAGGGATGGGAAAATAAATATGAAGGTGTTATAGAAAGTCTTATTTACACCTTCACTTGCACCTCCACGTCATATTTTCAATTATTTTGGTTTTTAAAAATTAGTTAAAATAAAGATAAACGGTTAAGATTTTATCATATAAAATATTCCAAAAAATGAACCTTACACTCTTGGAGATGGTATTTTAACCATTGGGTCCTATATTTACTTATGTTTAAAATCTCCTAAATAAAAATCTTAATTATACTTCCACGTAGGATTTTTTACACCCACTGTTGGAGATGCTCTTATTGTTGTATTTGGACCCTTTGATGGGATAAGTAAGAATACTAGAGGATATATCTTCCGACAAATACATGGTGCTTCCCAAAATAACTCCAACAAATACCCATGAATATCTCCGTCTCTGTTTTACAACTTGACACGAAATCTTCCCCTTTATCTCGAAAATATTTGACTTACCAATCCTGTCTTGAAGTAACAGGTTGGTATACATTCAAATCCCCGAAGAAATCTCAACAGAGCTTGACCAAATTCAATGCAGAAACCTTCGCATCTGAAAATACAATTTCCCGCCAAAAAAATTCTTTAAACGTGAAGAAGAAGGGTGTCCGCTAACCAGACTGGGGGTCCCTTTAGCAACTGGGGTGTATTGGGTGCAAATAGACGCTAGTGTGCCCCTTAGTAATTGGATGTCCCTTAGCCAAAAATGCGAGTCCGAATAGTATATGTCTTCCAGGGTGCTTTAACACTTTTTCGAATCAATTTTTCCGAAAATGTTTATTTCCTAAAAATACCTACAAACACATAAAACACCATAATAAGTACAAAATCGAGTACCAACAAAACAGAAAATTGAGGACAACTTAGACACAAAAATGTGTCTATCAAGCCACCATCGAGTAAGCCCCGAGAAAATAGTGCAAATGTATTCAGCAATAAATGCATTAACGAGCACTTGAATGCACGAACGAGCACTTGAATGCACGAACGAGCATTCCAAAACACGAAGGAACGATGAAACCATGGAGAAAATAATAATAATAAAATATTTAAGGAGGCGTCTAAGGGGACCAAGCCCACCGGCCGGCCGATCATGCCGCCGTGGCCGGTCCCACGTCTCTTCTTTTATTTTATTATTTTCCTTGATCCCATGAAAATCCTTTCGTTTGAGCAAATCCCTTCAATTCGTGGTATTTCCTTCACCTCAAGGAAATTATACTAAAATTACATAAAATTAGGAAAGGTATCACGGGACCGTGGTCACTAGCCGGCTTGCCATGCCCTAGCCGTGACCGGTCCCACACCTTGTAATTCCTTATTTTATTAATTGTTATTTCCATCGTCTCATGAAAATTCCTTAATCTTATGAAACTCCTCAGTTTCATGGTATTTCCTTCACATCAAGGAAATTATACAAAATTACATAAAATTAGGAAAGGTGTCACGGGACCGTGGTCACTAGCAGGCCGGCCATGCCCTAGCCTCGACCGGTCCCACACCTTGTAATTCCTTATTTTATTAATTGATATTTCCATCGTCTCATGAAAATTCCTTAATCTTATGAAACTCCTCAGTTTCATGATATTTCCTTCACATCAAGGAAATTATACAAAAATTACATAAAATTAGGAAAGGTGTCACGGGACCGTGGTCACTAGCCGGCCGGCCATGCCCTAGCCGTCACCGTCCCGCACCTTGTAATTCCTTATTTTATTAATTATTTCCATCATCTCATGAAAATCCCTTAATTTCATGATATTTCCTTCAAATCATGAAAATAATATAAAATTAGGGGAGACTCACGGGCTCGGGCCCCAGACGACCGACCATGCCCCAGCCGGTCCCACATGCCCTTATTTTTTTTATTATCATTATTTGTTTCCCTCATCTCATGGAAACTCCTTCACTTCAAGGAAACTCCTTGATTTCAACAAACTCCTTGATTTCATGATATTTCCCTAAAGTCATGAAAATAATATAAAATTAGGAAAAGTGCCATGGGACCGGGCTCATTGGCCGTCCGGCCATGCCTTGGACATATCCTGTCCCACAATTCATGATTCCTTCATTTTATTATTATTTCTTTCATCTTATGAAGTTTCCTCAGTTTCAGCAAAATCCTTGATTTCTTCATATTTTCTCAAAATGTTGCTCAAACGCACATCAGAAAATATCAAAATTCTCAGGGTTAAGATACGGAAACTTTGGTGATGTGAGCATATTACCTTGACCGACCAAGGTTGGCTCTTTGGCTTGCAAGGAGCCGGTCCCATGCATTTTCATAATTTGACCTAATTTGCGCAACTGCACGTATTAGGTCCAAAACTCTTCCAGACAATTTTGGAATTTCATGAAACGATCGTCAGTCGATCCCATGACCGACCAGGGCCGGTTTTCATGATCCCTTGGTCGATCCCTCATCTCTTCATAATTTATTAGGTTTTATCACCTAAGGTTCATACGAACATTATTTGAATGAATGATTAAACCAGCATTTAATCATCCTTTCACCAACTGGTCTTCAAGAGACTTTGGTATTTTTGCTAACTCGAGCATATGGGCGTTACATGGTCGGCTCATCATCCCATGAAGCCGTTCCCTCCTTCACTCCGTGGTTGATTTTTAATAAACCATCAATAATTCAGCAATTGATCAAAATAAGGGTTTCGAATCCAAAGCTCCACAAAACATAATTCTGAGAAGATTCAAACACTAATAATTTTACATTGATCCCATGATCAACATTTTTATTAATTATACTCGGTTCAATTGCCAGTATTCTAAATTAATATTTTATTTGGTTCTGTTACCAACAATTCATCAAACGAGCAATATTTTCTCAAATTAAGGAATATTGGTTCAACTATCAATATTCAATAATCCATCGAATGAGCAATATTTGCTCACCTTAACTATCAACATTTACTCGAGAATTATACCTCTGTCTCGACAGACATGTTCAATTCATGAGTCTTAGAACATTTGCAAATCACGTTCGACTCAACAATACAAGGACTCATCGTCCCATAAAGTTAAGAACTGACTAACTAAATACACGTCTGCCTTGCAGATTCCACAATCACGAGACATCAATCGTGTCACACGGGGGATATTAACTAGGGTTTTGGTCTGACGGCCTACGACACGTGTGTTCACCCACGATGAGAATGTGATCAAGTCGTACAATGAATTGAAGGAGTTAGCAAAGTAGTGGGTAGAAAATCAACCAAGTCTCCGCACGATGAGCAACTGGTTTTAACATGATTTCCACTTCCCCACTCTTTGACTTCAGCAACGGTCACACTTCATGGGATCAAAGAGTTTACAATTTTAGCAATATAAATAAGTCTCTGAATCATGATTGAAACAACAGAGAATTTTCGATAGACAGTCTTTCGTCTACACAAACTCATCGTCTTAGCAATTACTCTCAACTGAGTAAACTCAATCATTCAGAAACTATTTTCACGCAAAATACACAACACACCTACAATCTTCCATCACCATTGATCTCACACATTTCTCAGCTTTCCTCCTACAGTTCGACCCATCCTCTCTTGTGACCGAATTGACTCTGGAACGGACATCGTCTTGGTCTAGGCCGGAGTCCTACAGATTGATCTCTCGAACTTAAAGCACTCCCTTCTTGCAGTGCATCTGTGTGAGGTTAAACATTTTGCTCGGTTCAAGGAGTCTCCTCCGCACGGTCGTCTCCTCAATTCCGTAAAAACCATCAAATCGTTTTCCCCCATCTACAACTACCTAGTTGTGTTGTTACTAGTGGAGCCTCCTATTCGGAGAGGAAAGTAACCTAATTAGGCGAAATCTCTTACGACCACTCGGTTTAAAGACTTCTTTGGGATTGAGAAGCTCTATTAGTACCGTTGGTGGGAAACTAGATAATTGCGGTTTATTATTAGTTTTCGATTGATTTGATTGACTAACGGTTGTTGAACTTTCATTGCACCTAGTTTGTTTATGCTTGAGAATCTTCTCTTATGATATAAGATTCATTCAAACTAGATCGAAGTTTCAACGGGGATCTGTAGACTGTTTGTAGATCTAAAGACGTCTTGTGATAATCCATTATTAACAGACTCTGTTCTGTATGTGATTGATCATAAGAGATTCAAGTTGATTGTGTGCAGGTGTTTATTGAAGATCTAAGAAGATTTGAAGACAAAGAAGACTTTGAAGATTTCTGATCTGGGTTCATAATCTTTGGTGTGCAAAATACTTGTTTCGGGGAAAGAGGATCCAACTATAATCGGTTTATCCTTGTGGTAGATTGGATTGATTAGTTGAGTAGATCGACATCAATACAATTCTTTGTAATTAAAAGTATTGATTGCAAAATCTTGACAATTACTTTATTAGTTGTTATTAGATAGATCTAAGGACCTGACAAAGGAGTTTATTGGGATAAACGGAAGAGCCTTTTGTCGAACTCATATTACTTGGTTGAAAAGAGTTGTTACCGAACAGATTTATTGTTCCTTTACTGTTTGGAATATGATGCAAAGAAATTGTTCCAAGTACGTGATTTATTAACAAGTTGGAGGCGTGGGAATACAGACGGAACTAGGTGAACTATAGGTTTAGTTGCTTGGTCTCAACTATACGAAGTTGGTTTGATTTTGTATAGCGGCTTAATCCGGAGAGTATTCAATTCTGGACAAGGTCCCGGGGTTTTTCTGTATTTTCGGTTTCCTCGTTAACAAAATCTTGCTGTGTCTTTTACTTTTCTACTTCCACAATTATAATTGTTTTTATTATAATTAGAAGTAAAATACACAAACATTAATTCCTATTTACTTGATAGTAATCCTATTGTGTTTGGTTAAGTCCGAACCATTTATCAAGTAAACAAACTTCGTTGTTGTATTGTCTTGATCTTGTATCCATAGTCAATCATGCAAGTTATCTTGTTGTCGTATTGTCTCAATGTCGTATCCATAGATGATCACATGAAGTGTGAACCGATTTGTTGTATTGTCTCGACTTGGTCTATATACAATCACTTTCGGATAAAGGACTTATAGGTGGAAAAGTTTTAGATTGAGGTATATTTAGGTACCCTCGTCTTTTCAGGTACGCATACTGTCCGTACCCGGAAGTCAGTATTTCTGTAAAACTCTCGATAATTAATTTGAAACATCCTTGGAAGACGACAATGGTAATCTTACACATACCACTTGTTCCAAGTAATTCTCAAATGATTACTTAATTAATACGAAAAAACCCAAGTTAACGTTAGATGATTGCCTCACACAGATCATATAAAATGTTCAAGGTTATTTTCACATGATTGAAATGAATCATATCGAAACATTCCTGAGTAATGATAATATCACACATATAATTGTTCAAGGATATTTTCAATTGATTATCATGAACAATAAATTATTAGAATGAAATATAGATTAACTCATATTTCGAAAAATATATTTGGAATAAACACACCTCGAAATTTTTATCGCGCAACTATTTAAAGTTTACATAGTCGCACAACTTAGTCTCATTTTAGATAGAATAGAATATATCTGAGTGAATAGATGGTTCAGTCTTCATATACCTTTTGTCGAAGAAGTTCTCCAGAGTTCTTCAGTTGATCTCCAATCCAAAGTCTTCAGTTGATCTTCTTCTTCAAATGGTGAACATGGTGAAGTCCGATGCTTAACTACACACTTCTATCCTAAACTGAGACATGACTAGTAGTAGATTATAAATCAAGATATATTTTTGATCAACTAAATTTAACAACAAGATTGAGATAACAACACTTACGAGTTCGACTGAGCAATGCTCTGACAAGAAGTTTCTTAGATAACTGAACAAAAGGAAAAACAAAGTAACACGAACTTCATAATTTTACACTTCATCTATTTCTTCATACCTTTCTGCAACCCCATCGAAGAAGGAGTCACCAACATCTTTAACTCGTTGAATGGTTGATATGTTGTGTTCATGAGTTAGTACGCCAACCTTCCGATTTACAATACGAACATGCTGTCTAACTTTTGTACTTTCTGAGATTAGCTTTTTCTTGTTTCTGATCATGACCTTTTGCTTATTGATCATCTTGTTCTGCTCATCGATAAGTTGATTCAATTGTAACTGTAGGTTAGCAATTTCAACCTTAGAGTCATTCTGAGCATGAGTCAGATCCTTAAGAGAATCAATAATCCAGGAGTTGTGTTCTTTTCTTAAAGCAATTATTTTCAGCATTGTTTCATAAAAAGAGCTTCCTTCCTTTGTATCTTCTTCATCAAGAACGATGGTTTCATGAGATCTCTTTGAGTTTTCCATTCTATTGCAGAGATGAAAACCAAAAATCAACAATTTATTCTTTCAACCAATGGTTTATGAATAATAGGAATCCTCTATTTCCTTTTGTAAGGAAACCCAAAGATTTATCTCCTCTAAATTAGGATACGTGAACCAGTTTGGTAACGACCTAGAACAGGAGGAGGTTACAGGGTTGACAGCTAAAACAAAGACAAGTTTACTCTTCCCATAAAAAATAATTATGAGCTCAATAAAATAAATGTTTCACAGAGGCACCAAAAATTAGAGCACATGAAGGATACTGTTGTGGAAAGAATTATTAATACAAAAATAGACAATATTTGCATATTGTAATACTTAATCCTTTTCCGAAGAGATGCAACTAAATATAGTCAACAAGAATCAGGCTTGAGCAATATATCAGAAACAACCTATGATATGTGTATAGTCCTTGTAACTCTCAAGTTAGTTCTAAGGACACATCTATCGTGGTTAAGCAACAAAATGATACAAAGTCTCACCACTAGTATCAAATGGAGATACATCGAGATCGATTTTCTTGCGACATTGTCTATGTTTTCTCTCCTTTCTTCTATTACGTTTTTTTATGAGGTTTTGATCTAATTTCCTTTGTTAAAAATAATTACTTGAACGTCTTTCCGAAAAAGGATTTGAAAAAGCGGGGGTCTAACAACCGCACTCAATATTTCGCTTAGCAATCTGTATGGACAAACTCCAATATACTTTCGAGAGAATCAACTAGACAGTCAGACTCAATCTCAAGAAAAGTATATCCAAGAGTTGTATCTCTGTTTCACAATGAAATCAGCAAATCAAACATATAGAAATCCGTGAGCCTGATTATTATATGAAACAACTTGAACGATACCAAAGACTAATGTTCAAGTGTCAATCAATATAATCAACAACCAAAGGTTGGATTATCTAATTGATTGAACTACGCACAACCTGTGATATTTCTATTATATAACAAAATATAATGCAGAAATGAAATAACACAGACGCCAGAAATTTTGTTAACGAGAAAACCGCAAATACAGAAAAACCCCGGGACCTAGTCCAGATTTGAACACCACACTGTATTAAGCCGCTACAGACACTAGCCTACTACCAAGCTAACTTCATTCTGGAATGTGGTTGATCTCTAATCAATCTCACACCGATCAAGGTACAGTTGCGTTCCTTACGCCTCTTGAACTACGCCGGATTCTGCGCACTTGTGATGGATCACAATACTAAACTGATTTTAACATAACTTTTGCATATAATGTCCGAATTTAGTGATTTTTGGCTCGTTTTAACCGTAAAAACAAGATCTATACATATATGATCAGTAGATATAAATATCATAAATTCAAAATTACCGTTTCTATAAAAATCTCAAATATATATAGATAAGGTATGTGTATAGAGAAAATCAATCTCCCTAAAGATGTTAATTAGTCATATAATAACCGAGAGATCATGTGCTCAATTTTACATGATTCCTCATCCTTCATAAGATTGAGCACAAAGGTGAGCATGCACAATTCAACACAACTAGGTTGTGTTGAATTGATCCTTGTCTTGTTCGTCACGAGTGACTAAGACAAAATCATCTTTCTTGACATCTTGCTTGGTTTGTTTTTTCTTGTTCCATCTCTTGTTTTTCTTCTTTGACTTATGATGAAGAGTGTCATTATCACAACGTTCACTAGTAAAAGAGATTTCATACATGATGTCTTTCTTTAGTTTTTCAAGAAAACTCTTGTAATTATTGTCACCAGCAATTAAAAGCTGAGAGTCATTCTCGTGACTAACTTTTGGTCCCGTCTTGGATATGGAGGACTTTGGGACCCATTTAAAGTTGGGTTTCGCAGGAGCAGCTTTCTCCTTCATACCATTAGGATCATTGTCCTTTTGGATATTTTACGAAACAACCTTTCTCCAATTTGGAACATCAGATCTTGTCTTCGTATTTGAAAGTCATCTCTCTTCCTATAGTAGGGTCTTTTATAAGATGACCTTGTCGAGTGATAGGCAAAATTTGAACTATCATTATAATAATTCTTTTGCCTAAACTTAGGACAATATCGATCTGAGTTTTTGGGGAGCAATCTTAGCCAATTCGTTTGATACAAAAGAAAGTGTATCTTTTATTTACGAATGTTTCATCCCCATTCCACATGCCATTTATTACCACAATAACAACAATGCTTAGTAACATACGAAGTCTGAGTTTTAATGTTACCTTTTTGTGGATCCTCTTGCATTGGAGCTTGACGCTTCTTCTTCTTCTTCTTCTTATCTTTGTTCAACTTTGTTGCTTTCTTGACATTAGCAGAAGTGCTCTCTTTGATTGTCGTACTTGAAGAGTATGGTTGAACATGATTCTTAGGCTTGACTGGTTTTCCTTCTTTACGAGCATCTTCAGTGGAAGCCTCTGGTTTAGAAGAATTTGTAGCTTTAACTAAATTTAACTCTTTCCTAATACTTCAAGTATCTATTCCCTTATTGCCCAATCCTCGCGTATCACGATGATCTACTTGCTTCTAACATTGAGGTTAAGTTGTTTGAACTATCATTGAACTTTTTCAGGTTCAAATTTTCTTCTTCCAACATCTTGATTTTACAAGAGCCACGGCAAGCTCCGCCTCAAGGAATTTTTCTCGTGAGAGATATGTACCTTGTTTCTCTTCAAAACTCTTTTGTTGAGAGTTAATCCTTGCTTCAGATTCAACAAGTTTCTCTTCCAAGGATTGAATCTCCAAGGAAGATATATTCTTGAGAGAATCTAATTCCTCTGTCAAGGAGGATAGACCATGATCAAGTTGTTTATTTTTATCTTGCAAACAACCTCACTTTTTTAAAAGTTTTTATTCTATTTTTAGTCCAAGAGTGAGTTCAGACGCAAAAGAATCAAAACTCTCTTTTAACTCTTGTAGCTCAGAAGTTTTTATACATACATGATCAACAACCTTTTCATCTCCTACAGAAGGTTTTTCAGAATCGAGGTCCTTGATCATCAGTACAAGACTTAACTTAATCTCATATTGAGAAAATTCATAAGTATTTTCAACGGAGCCCGTAGAACTTGATGAGGATGTCCCTTCTAAGCATTTTTTAAAATCAAAACTTCCAAAGTCTTGTGATACGTTAACTGAGTCCTTCTTTAGTTTTCTCTCTCTCTTAACTCTACTTTGACTCATGTCTTACAGGTCGGATCGCACCAAACACAGATTGTTAGATCTTTCGTATTTCCTGCCCTGATACCAATTGAAAAGATGAGGGTACCCAAATATACCTCAATCTAAAACTTTTCCACCTATAATTCCTTTCTCCGAAAGTGATTGTGTATGGACTGAGTCGAGACAATACAACTAATCGGTTCACACTTCGTGTGATCGTCTATGGATACGAGATCGAGACAATACAACAACAAGATAACTTGTGTGATTGACTGTGGATACAAGATCGAGACAATACAACAATGAAGTATGATTACTTGATAATAGGTTCGTACTTAACCAAACACAATAGGATTGCTATCAAGTAATTAGGAATTAACGTTTGTGTATTTTACTTCTAATTATAATTGCGGAAATAGAAAAGTAAAAGACACAACAAGATTTTGTTAATGAGGAAACCGCAAATGCAGAAAAACCCCGGGACCTTGTCCAGAATTTGATACTCTTAGGATTAAGCCGCTATACAAAATCTAAACCAACGTCGTATAGTTGAGACTAAGCAACTAAACATATAGTTCACCTAGTTCCGTCTATATCCCTGCGCCTCCAACTTGCAATAAGTCACGCACTTGGAACAATTCCTTTGGTTCGTATTATTAACAGTAAAGGAACAAAAAATCTGTTCGGTGACAACTCTTTTCAAACAAGTGATATGAATTTGACAAAAGGCTCTTCCGTTTATCCCAATAAACTCATTTGTCAGGTTCTTAGATCAATCAATCAACAACTACCAAAGTAATTGTTTAGACTATGCAATCAATACTCTTAATCACAAAGAAACGCATTAATGTCGATATACTCAACTAATCAATCAAGGTTATCACAAAGATAAACCGATTATAGTTGGATCCCCGGCCGATCAAGTTTTGTGCACACCAAAGATTATGAACTCAAATAAGAAATCTTCTTTTTCTTCAAATCTTCTTAGATCTTCAATAAACACCTACACACAATCAACTTGAATCTCTTGTGATCAATCACACACAGAACGAAGTCTGTTAACAATGGATTATCACAAGACGTCTTTAGATCTGCAAACAGTCTAAAGATCCACGTCGACACTTCGATCTAGTTTGAGTGAATCTTATATCAGAAGAGAAGATTCTCAAGCATAAACAAAATAGGTGCAATCAAAGTTCAACAACCGTTAGTCAATAAAATCAATCAGAAACTAAAAATAAACTGCAATTATCTAGTTTCCCACCAACGGTACTCGTAGAGCTTCCCTAGCCCAAAGAAGTCCTTGAAACGAGCGGTCGTAAGAGATTTATCCTAATTAGGATACTTTCCTCTCCGAATAGACGACTCCACCAGTAACAACACGACTAGGTAGTTTTGCTGGCTCTGAGGATTAGTTTGCTTGAAATGCAAGTTCATTTTTATAGACCAACGAATTTTAGACACCAAGGAATTTCCATAATCGAAAATATTCTCAAGATATGCAATATATTTCCAAATTCGGTTTTCATAATTCCTGGAAATGCTCTGTCCAAATATTGACCGAAATCTCAGTAGAAAATCTCCAATTAGTAAATGCACATTACCAATTTTTATTTTCTAAGGATATGCATTTTAATTGCTGGAAATTAAAAGCATATAAAACTAAAAACCTTAATTAAAATATTCTCAATTTATTTCAATCCGGGATTCTCCTTTAGTTATTAAGGAATATCTTTGAACAATAAAAGATAAGAATTATTGCACATGTTCAAAGTATGTCGACATCTTTACTTTGTAAATCCTTTTTCATATTTACAATCTTGGAACTGATTTTCCACACTTCCAAACGAGTTTAGAATTGGTTCATCTGACTTTCATGAACTATGTGATTGATTATCCTATCAAATCACCATTAATGGGTTTCACGGTTCTACCAAAACAATTTTCGGTTCTACCTCCATGTGGGTACTAGGATCGGTGACACTAGCTTTCCAAAATTTGGTTAACTAGGTACTAGGATCGGTTACCACATAATTACGGTATTTAACTTGTAATCGGTTGTACAAGTCATAGGATCGGTTACCAATTACTAAGACTTGTTGTACCTCTTACAAGGATCGATTCCAAACATTTGTGATCGGTTGCACCGCGTACTAGGATCGATTCCCCAATATCTAAAGTTGGTCATACCAATTACAAAATATCGATCATACCATCTCAGGTGATTACTTAAGATCAGTTTCACTAATAAAAGTCATACCAATACAAAAGTCAGGCATTGTGAATAGTTTTACCAAGATATATAAACAAGTTATGAGCGGTTTTACTAATCACACATATTGGTAATCCAAAGATTTGCAATGAATAACAATACCAATAAGCCTAGAGATTTCTCTTTCGATTCACAAAACAAGTTTATGAATTGTACTTCCTTTAAACGAATGTAAAACATTGTTTCCTAAGAAGAAATCTTCACCCATACCCATACATAATCACAATAGCATTCATATGATTAAGCCGATGTCTTATATACGAAGTTCAAAAGATAGACGTTATAATTCGCATTGTAATTCCTTAATACTATGTCTAACTAGAGTATAATCATTCACAGATTCACAATTATGTTTTCAATATGCACGACTTGAAAGATACGTTAGGAATGAAACAGTTCAAGGTAAATATTACTAACCTCAAGAGGAAGGATGATGTCGTCGTTTTGGATCTTTACTTCTTCACATTCTTTAAGTCTTCACGTAATACTTGTAAGTCTCATGTCCTGGTAACTTTCTGGCTAACCTATACGAAGTTGACTCTAGTAAATAATCAAGCGACTCTTTAACTGATTTTTGATTCACTAAATTATGACAACCAAACTTGACATACCAACGCTTGGTGGATTCAACCGAGCTATGCTCTAACATAATTGCAAAGGTAAGCACTTTTTGAACATCAGAATTCTCTTTCTTTATAGCATAACAATTGTTAGCAATATGATTCTTCTTTCCGCAGTGTGAAAAAATTTGTGGAACATAAATCTTTGGTGGTACGTTGTCTCTATTAATATCTTTCTTAGACGCTGGTAGTTTATGTAAACGCTTCTTACCGGACATCTTCTTGGAAGTAACTTTACCAATGCTAGGTAATGCCAAAGGGGCAGTAACTTCAGGCAATGAGGGAACTTTAATTTTTAACACATAGTTTTCTTCTTTCAAAGAGATACATTTTTCTTGATATATTAAAAGATTCGTATCCAGTTTCTCTATTTCAACACGAAGGAAGTCCAATTCTGATGAGTGAGTCTTGAGTAAAAGTTCTACTCTTATTGTACTTTCTCTAATAGTATCTTCAAGAAAAAATCATAGAGTTCACTTTCTCTATTCAGGGACTTATCAATCTCATCAAAATACCGAGCACACTTTTCTCAAGATCTCTAATTTTAGAGGCTTGAAAATCAATGATCTCAACAGATTTTTTAAAACTTCTGGTAAATTACAACTCAGATTCTAATATTGAACCATCAGTAATTTTGGGAGGCATATTATCAGAAATTGACAACATGAGTTATTTTCCTATGGATTCAGAAGGATCAAATAAGGAGTTATCCTTTGAGGTAAATCCCAAACACTTGGTGTAATCAAAATCTTTAGTGGACATAATAGACATCTTGTGATATCCATTGTTAACAGGCTCCATTCTGTGTATAATTGATTACAAGAGGATTCAAGTTGTTTTGTGCAGGTTATTGAAGGAAGTCGAAGATTTGAAGACGAAGAATATTTTTTTATTAGTTTTCGTATCTTATGAATATAGTGCATAAAACTTGATCGTCTGGGATCCAAATAGAATCGCGTTTATCTTTGATAGACTTGATTGTCTAGTTGTGTAAGATCGGCATCACTTTATAGTTACTCTTTGAGTTCTATATTGATTGATTGCGAATTTAGAAATTGGTTATTTCGGTAATCAAGTTTTAGATTGATCTAACCAGAAAAAGGAGTTTATTAGTTTAAACGGAAGAGCCTTTGTCAACAACTCACACATCTTTTATCAAAGATTGATTGGAATGGTTACCAAACAAATTAATTCCTCTCCTGTTTGGAATACGATCCAAAGGGGTAGCAATTCACGTGCGTGACTCTAAAAGTCGAAGGCGCAGGGATACTGAGGAAACTAAGTAGCTAGGGGTAGTCCACTTGGTCTCAACTATACGAAGTTGGTATTAGATTTTGTATAGCGGCTTAATTATGAGTGTATTCAACACTGGACTAGGTCCCGGGGTTTTTCTACATTTGCGGTTTCCTCGTTAACAAAATATTTCTATGTCGTTTACTTTACTTCCGCATTATAATTTATTTATTATAATAAAGTAAATTACACTTGTACGTTAATCTGAATTACTTGACATTGATCCTAATAGTCAATCGGTTTTATTACCGTAACTATTGTCAAGTAAATATCTTGTTGTCGTATTATCTCGACCTCTTCCATAGACAATGACACAAAGTATAGGACTTAAGTTGTATTGTCTCGACTCTGTCCGTTGACGATCACTTAAGATATCAGACTTATAGGTTGATATTTAAAAGATTGTGGTGTATTTGGGTACCCTAGTCTTTTCAAGTTTGTAATAACCTCCTAATATATCTTCAATGATCATATACGGATCATCTTCAGACGAATCAGTAACCTTCTTGACCATATCTTCGACTTGGAAGGAGTTTGGCTTTGGTACCTGAGGCTTATCGCATATCTCTAGGGTAGTTGGGTTACTAGCTTTCTTATTTTCGGCAGGGACGATTTTTACACACTTAATAAAATGCTGAAAAATATAAGCTTCCCCATTCACATCGCTGAGTCACCCTGGGGTTGATATCCGGGTCAAGTCCCCAAGTTTTGATGGGACGTGAGGAAGCTGGTTATGAGGAAATTGGATGAGCATGACCTACTAACAAAGAAGATTCACTTGCCTCCGTTTTGTTGTTACGAATCCATGGGATCCCTAGTACCATCATAACTTGGATCTTCTTTGAAAATATGAAACTTAACACGTGTCTGAACATCATTCATTTTTACCTCAAGAGTGATGTAGCTGTAGGCGATTTTGGATCTTCCTTCAGAATGCTTGATTATGGACGGTGAATACGTAGATTCATGTCTGGAGATTCCTACCGTCCGCAGAGTCTTGATAGTGATGATGTTGACATCGGTCCCCGCATCGATTAGTACCTTCTCAAACTCAACATCTTTGCGACAAGCAGTAGTGAGAAGTTTCAAGCCAGGCTTCTCATTGTGTTTAATGGCTACATCTTCTAAAGTGGGCTCAAGACATACACTAGCTTTTTCTACAAAGAGTAAAATCTTACCATACATGACACAATCAAGGGCGCAGAAAATATCTTTGCGTTGTGTCCTTGAGAGGTGGAGAATATCACACATACGTTCCATCATAGATTGGACAATTTTGTTGACCGAGTCTCCAGAAAGAGTAAAACTCCTGACAAGGAGGGGGTCTTTGTGAACACCTTCAGTTCCCAGTTGCAGTTCTCCTGAATCGATGTTTTCCTTAAAGATATGTTTTAAGCCATTGCACTCACTAGTGGGGTGATTGACAAATCTGTGAAAACGACAATATTTTGGTCTGACATCTCTTCAGCAGTTTGTGGGCATCGCATAAGTGGTAACTTGATAGCTCCGTCTTGTATCCATACCTGCAACAGTTCGAGAACTTCTTCCATGAGAAAGGGAAAATCTAGATATACCAGATTTGCTTTTGGATGTTGTTGTTTTTGTTGTTGGCGTGGTGCTTTGGTCGAGTTTCGTCCTTGGGTTGGTGTTGGCACCGTTGCTGGGGCCGGAGTTGATGCAGAGAACTTAATCTATAATAATGGTTGATGTGTAACCTTCCTCTTAGTCCCTTCGTAGGTGACAATGCCTATGTACGGTTGAGCAGAGTATTGTTTGTTTACTAGGCGCCTATTTCCAACTTGGCTGGATCCGTCGTTGCCGACCGCTTAGCAGCTTCATGTAACTCAGAGAAGGTTTGGAATCGTAAATTTTCTTAAAGAAACGATAGACATGAATCATAATATTTATACAGAGCTCCACTTATTGTAGTTCAGTCATGTTCTAATCGTGGCAGTCGAGAGCTTGAGTCATGAAACTTTTCACATAATCATTTGGGTGCTCTTTATTTCTCTAAAAAATTGATTTTCTCCGCGACAAAGAAATATTTTTTATAAAAAATGTTAACCATCTGAGACTAACTAGAGATGCTTTTGGAAGCGATATTGTTGTACCAGGTGTAAGCTATCCCCGGAGAGACTTGGAGAATTCTTTGAGTCGCAACACCTGATTATATTCATATTCACCTAACGATTCTAGGAACCGAGAGACATGTTCTTTGGCGTTTCTGGTACCATCATATAATGAGAAAGGAAGAGATTATTACCCTCTTGGCAGCGATATCCTTTGGATCTCTATTGGGTGGGAGGCTGGTGCTGACGGAATGAAGCATAACCTTCTTTTCCATGGCTATGTAAGAGCCTTTCGAGATCTTCCCAAGTGATGAAGTTTTTCTGCGGTTGATTCCTTTCTGTCTTGCGGTCAGTGAAAACACGTACCTCATCATTTTCCTGAGTGTTAACTCTGGAAGTGTTGGCACCGCCGATAGATGCATTCGTAGCTTACTCCGTTTGGCGATGACGTTGCTTGGGTGTTAACTTCTCCGTTAAAGTCTTCCGATAGGTAATAATATCCTTCTGAGCGGTGGCCATGGCTACTTGAGTTTCGACCAAGGTCTCTTGCCTTTCCATCAAATTATATATGGTTGGCGGTGCCTACTCCTTGTTCCTGGGATATCCAACGGTCCGAACATGAGTGTTGATGTTTCTAGTGAAGATGTTTTGAGGAGTGATCTCTGGAGTTCCGCCACTGGTGCTGTTGGGATTATGGGTAGATATTGAGCCCGATCCGCCACTAGTGATGTTGGGATTATGGGTGGCTATTGAGATTGAGTTGGGATTGGTTACTGATCTAGATCTTAGATCCACCATTTCGTTTTTCTTTCATACGATTGAAGAATTAAATTTGTAGCCGAGAGGTTGATCTCCGGCTGTCGTCGCCAAGTGTTAATACCCAAAAAATTACTCAATGTACTGTCAAAGTACTTTCATTAGGTTCAAAAATCAAAATTGAATAAAACGAGCCTAAGCCAAGAATTGGTCATTCACATTTTGCTTCGGTTACAAAGAGAGAAGATGGGTTGATCTTAGGGGAGGAAAAGCAAAGAAAGTTTTGGAAATCAATGGTGATTGAATTGTTGAGTGTGATCGATATTATCGAACTATGAAGGAAGCAGATCCTGAAAATGATAAGCTTGTTCTGTCACCTGGATAAACAAAGTAGTCTATTTATAGTTGTAAGGAACACTCACTATTTCTTCGTAAGTAGTAGAGATCGTGGAGAGATGGAAATAGTGGAGATAATTGTATGATTACGCCTATTATACTAGGGAAGTTTCTAGAAACTCATAAGCCATCACTCCATTACTTAACCACTTCCTCTAACCGCTCTTAACTGTTACCATTATTTGTTAATTCCTTATCATGGGGTGTTTCAAAGCCGCATGTTGCTGTAAACCACCAGCCAATACCCATAAATAAATCCCCCATGTAACATGTTTTTGATTTCTTGTAGGAATTAATAAAGTCATGGATTGTCTATTGTCTTGTCCAGGTTGCCACAATGTACTTGACTGAATAGTATCCTAAGCTAGCCAGACTTTGTCGAAGTGGCATAGCTTGAAGAGACAACTCAGCTCCAAGGTTATGTGTGACTAGTAGGCATTGTTTGCAAGCTTATGAAAATGGTGTATTTGTGGCATGTTAGTGGCATATTTGATTATACGCGTTGTATCAATAACCATGGTGTTGGAGCATAGCTCGGTTGAACCCACCAAGCGTTGGTATGTCAAGTTTGGTTGTCATATTTTAGTGAATCAAAACTCATTTTAAGAGTCGCTTGATTATGTACTAGAGTCAACTTCGTATAGGTTAGCTTGAAAGTATTAGGATATGAGACATTACAAGTATTGCGAAGACTTGACGATGTGAAGAAGCAAGGAGCTACAACGACAACATCATCCTTCCACTTGAGGTTAGTGATATTTGACTTGAAGTTTTTCATTACCTAACGTATGTTCCAAGTCATACATATTGAAAACAAAACTTCGAAGTGGTAGGACTAGAAACCTACAAAACTGCAAGCGCACAGTGTCTATAACATAGATATGGCAAATACAGGTCGATCCCACAGGGAGTTGTAACGATGCGAAGCGAAACTTCTAAGTTCTGCTATTACTACTTAAAGACGAAAGAGTTAACAAAGGGGGTTTTGTTTGCCGATACGGATGGCATATGATTGATTATTCTAAAGAAACAAGACAAAAGCAAAGATAAAGATAACTACAGTTTCGAATCCACCACCTAAATGCTTAGAACTCCCTAATTTGATATATTAGTTCTCTTTTAATCAAGGAGTTATAGAGGTTTTAGCCTCAAACTACCTTGAAGATGTGATAGATCACTTGCACAAATTGATGATTTAACCTCAAGCCAAAAATCTGTCAAACCCAAGCATTGGTTGTCTTGTTACGGCACAACCAATCAAAGACTGAACTATAAGTGTCAATTTCTAGCATTACCTATATGTTTAAGGCATAGGTAATCACAAATTAAACTAAATCAGTTTACAAAGCTTGAATTCATAGCAAAGAATTGATCAAACTACCGAGGATGCATGACATACAGGGTGAAAGTAAATTGTTATGAATTCAGAGATTAAATCATGCTTTTCAATATAAATTCATGGAGAACAAGTAGAACAAAATCAAGCAATTATAATTATTTAGGGGTTTCATCTCAACCCTAGTTAGAGAACTAAAACATGAAGAAACTGAACATATAAAATCTAAATTACTTCTACAACTTGGTGCACCGGCTACTCCGGGCTTGATTATCCTATACAACCCTCCTCTCTACTTATACATAAAATCCCCCTCAAATATCAACAGTAGACAACCATAAAATTAGGTATAAGAAATCTGTCACTTACTAGTTGTCTAATCAAAATTGAACCACTTCATCTTGACCACTCACTGTCTTCAGTATGTCACAGGTGAATACATTGATTTCCTCAACACTCAAGCTCCATTAATACCCATTCCTCTTTCATTGAATGCATACGGCTAACCCTAGAATCATATAGGTTAGCAAAAAAAATTTGAGAAATTGATTTGCTGTAAGAATGAATGGATGAATGAGTGTTTTACAAGGGAAATCAATTGGATAGAGGTTTGGGAGAGGTGGATTGGACGGATATGGGTGAGGTCGTGGTGGTTGGAGTACACAGTAGAGAAGATGGAGTGAATTGGGAGAAAACTGAAGCTCCTAGTCGTGAACATATTTTGGGAGAAAAAGGGGGAGGAGATTTGATGTTGAGCGAGACCATCAAATTCGATGAAATGGGTATAGAAACGGGTCAGGCCCTGGGTTTGTTTGACACTTCATCTATCAAGCCCACTTCTTCTTTTAAGCATTATGCAAAAGGATTGCAAGAGGAATTGCAAGCGGATTGCACCTGGTGCAATCGGAATGCAACCGTCTTTTGCGCGACATTTCTTCTACACTTCTCACACCCATTCCGCGAAGCTCTTGCTTTCTGCCTCTGACCACCAATTCTCTGCTCCTTTTGCTTCTCTAAGCATCCAAGCTTTATTTACTACCTAAAAACATAAAATAAATTAGTAAACGTAATTATTCTCAAAAAACAACGAAAACACAGAATTTGGGATAAATGCCAATAAAAAGATATAGAATTATGCAATATTTGGCACTCATCACGAAGCATGATTGAACTCTAGATAGATATAGTATTAAGGAATACAATACGGGGTTTATTGCTTAACCATTAAACTTTGTAGATAAGACATCGACATAATCGTTTAAATGCTATTGTGATTATGTATGGGTATGAGGTGAGGATTTCATTCTAGGAAACAATGTTTTTACATTGTTTTAAGGAAGTAAATTCATGAACTTGTTTTGTGAATCGAAAAGGAAATTGCCAGGCGTTATTGGTATTGTTATTCATTGCATATATTTTGAACAACCAATATGTGTGATTTAGTATAACCGCTCATTACTTGTTTATGTTCTTGGTAAAACTATTCACAAAGGCCCGACTTATGTATTAGTATGACTTTTATTAGTGAAACCGATCTTAAGTAATCACCTGAGATGGTATGATCGAGTTTCTGATTTGTGTAAGATCAACTCTGGGTAAAGGGGAACCGATCCTAGTAAGAGGTGCAACACATCACAAAGAGGAATCGATCCTTGTATTAGGTGCAACAAGTTTATAACAGAAAGGGGAACCGATCCTATGGACATGTGCAACACGTTTTTAAGCAAAGGGGAAGCGATCCTATGGACATGTGCAACATATTCAAGTTAGATACCATATATATATGGGGAATCGATCCTAGTACCTAGTCAACCGAATTTTGGAAAGCTAGTGTGACTATGCACAGTACTCACATGGAGGTAGAACCGAAACTTGTTTTGGTAGAACCGTTAAACCCATGATTTGTGATTGAGTGTTCTTGATCAATCACATAGTTCTTGAAAGTCAGATGAACCAATTCTAAACTTGTTTAGAAGTGTGGAAAATCAAGGAAGAAAATCCTAGGATCGAAACATATATAAGTTAAGAATATTTTAATTAAGGTTGTTAATTTTATTTTATGAAAATGAGAATTAGTAATGTGCATTTACTAGTTAGAGATTTTCTAAAGAGATTTTTGGTAATTATTTTAGACAGAGCATTTCCAGGGATTATGAAAACCGAATCTGGACTTTATTGCATATCTTGAGAATATTTTCGGTTTTGGAAATTCCTTGGTGTCCAAACTTCCTTGTCTATAAATACTTGAAGTTTGCATTTCTAGCAAACTCATCCTTCGTGACAACAAACTTCCTCGGTTATGTTGTTACTGGTGTAGCCGCCTATTCAGAGAGGAGAGTAATCTAATTAGGCAAAATCTCTTACGACCGCTCAGTTTAAAGTCTTCTTTGGGATTGAGAAGATCTATTAGTACCGTTGGTGGGAAACTAGATAATTTCGGTTTATCTTTTATTTTCGATTGGTTTGATTGACTAACGGTGGTTGAACATTGATTGCACCTGGTTTGTTTATGCTTGAGAATCTTCAATTCTGATATAAGATTCACTCAAACTAGATCGAATTGTCGACATGAATCTTTATATTGTTTGTAGTTCTAAAGACGATCTTATGATAATCCATTGTTAACATACTCCGTTATGTGCGTGATTGATCTAAAGAGATTCAAGTTGTTGTGTGCAGGTGTTTATTGAAGATCTAAGAAGATTTGAAGACAAAGAAGATATTAAAGATTTCTGATTTAGGGTTCATAATATTTGGTGTGCATAATACTTGTTTCGGTATAGAGCATCCAACTATAATCGGTTTATTCTTGTGATAGATTGGATTGATTAGTTGTGAAGATCGACATCAATACAATTCTTTGTGATTAAAAGTATTGATTTCAAAATCTTAACAATTACTTCGGTAGTTGAGAATAAGATAGATCTAAGAACCTGACGAGGGAGTTTATATGAGATAAACAAAAGAGCATTGGTCGAAGTCACATCACTTGGTTGAAGAGAGTTTCTACCAAACAGATTTTTTGTTCCTTTATTGTTTGGAACACGAACCAAAGGAATTGTTCCAAGTACGTGACTTATTCATAAGTTGGAGGCGTGGGAATACAGATGGAACTAGGTGAACTATAGGTTTAGTTGCTTGGTCTCAACTATACTAAGTTGGTTTATTTTGTATAGCGGCTTAATCCTGAGAGTATTCAATTCTGGACAAGGTCCCGGGGTTTTTCTGCATTTGCGGTTTCCTCGTTAACAAAATCTTGCTGCGTCATTTACTTTTATTTTCCGCAATTATAATTGTCTTTATTATAAATTAAAGTAAATCCCACAAAATTTAATTCCTATTTACTTTATAGCAATCCTATTGTGTTTGGTTAAGTCCGAACCTTTTATCACGTAAACATACTTCGTTGTTGTATTGTCTCAATCTCGTATCCATAGACGATCACACGAAGTGTGAACCGATTTGTTGCATTGTCTCCACTCAGTCCATAGACAATCACTTTCAGAGAAAGCTATTATAGGTAGGAAAAGTTTTATCTTGAGGTATATTTGGGTACCCTCGCCTTTTCAATTTGTATCAGAGCATGCAAACACGAATATATCTAACAATCTTTGTTTGGTGCGATCCAACCTATAAGAATGAACTCGAGTTCTCATGAGTCGACTTCATTTAACGTACCGCAAAGATTTGACGGAACAAACTATCTATGGTGGAAATCTGATATGAAATCTTTCATTCAATCACGAGGCTTTAATACATGGTTATTAGTCGTCGATGGTTATATTCGTCCAAAGATAGAAAATTCAGAAACTGAGTTTAAACGCTTAGTAGATTTTTCGAACGAAGAAAAGGCACTTGCAAAGCAGAATTTTGATGGTTCGAATGCTATTATACATATTTGTTTATGGGTAAAAACTGATTCTGCTGTTTTTGGTAATTTGGGGTGTGTTGATGAGAAACGAGTTCAAACCCTAAAAAAATGCACTGCACGGGAATGCTTTTAGGTTCGAGAGATCAATCTGTAAGACTCTGGCCTAAACCAAGAAACGGCCACTCCAGATTCAATTCGGTCACAAAGTGAAGGAGAAGGGTTGATCTTAGGGAGGGAAGCGAAGAAGGTGTTGAGATTGTGAAGGTGTTGGCTGTTTATGACTTGTATCAGAATGTTGAACTGGCTTGCACAACGTAAGCTATCAGTTTTGGGTGTTTTTTGGATACTGTGACAACAATTGATTTCTTTCTGTGTCGTTTGAAAATAGGTCGGAGAACCTATTTATACAAGTCATTGAGCGCAACCCTCATCTCGTAGGAAGTGAAGTGATGGAGTAGTGGGGTCGTGTAGGTGATTATCTCACGATCACGTATTTGCCCACTTCCCTCATCATCGTTAACCGTCCATGCCTCCTGACACGTTCTCGTAATGGGCGCGTTGCACGCCGCACGCTGTAAACCGCCAGAAAAAGCATGGTGCTATTAGGTGAAATAAATAAGTTGTTTATGAGGCCAACATAAAATATTGCATGTATTCGATGCATGTGAAGCATCGCATTTAAGAAGATCAAACTAATCGATGTGTATGAAGCATCATTGTTTTAGAGCCTGATTGCATAAGTCGCGGAGTGGCGTCTTAAAGGAGGCAGCATGATCGACCACCTTTGAGTGATTGTTTGAGGACCCTACGGTTAAGTCATCACTTGGTCGATCGCCTCATGTGGAAGAAGGATGGTGATGAGTGCCTAATAATGTATATATTTATCCCTTTTTATTGGCATTTAACTCATCTTTTGTGCATTAATTCTACATTTTATCCCATATTCTGTATTTTCATTGTTTTCAAGAATAAATATTTTTCTTACTTAATTTTGCATTTTTAGGTAATAAATAAAGTTTGGATGAATAGCAGAGCGGAAAAGAGCAGAAAATTAGTGAAAAGCCGGAAGAAATTACGCAAGGAAGCCGCAAAGAATGGAGCGCACGTCCAAAAAGCTAGGAATGGGCTCAAGAAGGAAGAATTGTTCTTAAAGAAGATATGGGCTTGGCATACCCAAGGCCCAAAACCCTTACCCAAACCCATTTTCTATAACCAAAACCGCCTCCATCTTCAGCCGTCGGATTGGATCCATCTCATCATCCGATGGTCGCTCCTTCATCGCGCATCAAAATATGAAGCTCCTGCAAAACACCATAGTGCCTAAATTCCAAGCCTTCAGATTAGATTGTAGTTGAATCCAACGATCGCTTCTTTTCATGCGCATCAAATCTCGATACTTCCGCTTAACACTACAACACATAACTCCATCTGATGCCGTGAATTTCGTTGTACTTAAGCATCCGACGGTCGCTCCTCGCATCCGTCCATTTAGCCGCTCGATTCTTTCCAAACTCCACAATCCAACAGATCTCCTCGCTGTTCATCAACACCCGATGACCCGGCCACACACTGGAGCACCAAACCCTACACTACCCTAAATCGACCAAAAGAGAACCTAAATCTAATTTCCATCTCCTCATTTCTCTGCAACTGCTCCACCCCCATACCTTCTCCATGTCCGCCACCACCTCTCCCTGCCACCATCTCTACCACCTCACCTCTGCAGCGCCATCACTTCTTCACCATCATCACCCGACACCACACCATCCCCCTAGCCGAGTTGCTTTAACTCCTCTCACCAACTGACCTAGGTGAGGGTTGATAAAACACCTCGAATTAGGGAGCAATTGACGCAATTGGAGGCAGAGAAGGACCGAGAGAGAAGAAAAGAGACATGGGTCGACGTCAATTCAAAGTTTAGGTGAAAAATTTTGGGAATTGAAAAACCCTAATTTCTAATTTTAGGGTTTGAAAAAATTGGGTATTTGTATGCTATAAATAGAGAGTGTGTAGAGCAAGTTCAGGGTGTGCTTGGGTTAGCCGAGATACCCCCTAATATGGGATACCTTAGTTTTAATTTCAGTTCTTAAATTTCAATTAAATTTCAATTTAGGGTTTCAATTTTAATTTCAAGTTCTGTTAAATTCTGTCACTTTTTATTGCAATTTGTGTTTTAATTTTAAGTTCCTGTTAATGTGCTTGTTCTAATTTCATGTTTTAATTTCCTGTTTTCATATCCTGTTTGTCTCCTGTTAAATGTGCTCCTGTTAAAATTGTTGCTCCTGTTTAATCATGTGTTCTGTTAATGTGTGTTGTTACTGTTAGATGTTGTTTACATGTGTCCTGTTTAATGTTAATGCATGTTTAGTTCCATGTAATGTAATGTTAATACCTGTTTTGTGATACATGTGAAGTGATAGAATGCTAGGCTAGAAACCTTTGAAGTACTGAATTGATTGAGTAATGGAAGAAATCAGTGCTCATAGCAAGCTGATTATCTTGCCATTCCATTTTTGTATGCTTAGGATGCACTGATTTGATTGAGCATTGGGAGAAACTAGTGCTCACTAGTGACATGAGCAAGCTAGTTCTCTTCCCACTCTAGATGAATGCCTTAGCCTTGCTTGTTAGCTTCACCATCTCCCTTGCCCTTGCCTTAGGCCTTGGTTCATTTATCTTGTTCACACTGTTTTCTTCATTGTCATCTTTCTTTTGCTGTTTAGTTTTTAGTCTGTTTAATCTTTGCTGTTTTTGCCATTCTTTTGTTCTCTGGTTTGCTTCCAATTTGGCCTAGAGCCACTGTTTACACTCCTCTTTTGCTACTAAGCCAGAAGCCCTTGTGCTGTTGCTTTTGCCCTGTTGTTGCTTCCCTACCCTGCTACTCAGTGCTTGTGCAGCTGCTTTCTTTGCACTGCTGTTGCTGCAGCTGCCTTTTCTTCCCCTTGGCTTGTTCTGCTGTTGTTGCCTCACTGCTGTGCAGTATTGCTGCTGCTGCTGCTTTCTTTGCTCTGCTGCTGCTGCTTTCTTTGCTCTGCTGCTGCTGCTTTCTTTGCCCTGCTGCTGCTGCAACTGAGCTTGGCTCACAGCAATCCCAAAATCCCAAGCTCAGTTCTAAGCCCAATGTCCATTGTTTGTACAAACTAAAGCCCATTTCATTAAGGCCCAGCCACAGTTTAGGTTAAGGATCAAAGCCCAATTCAGTCAACTGTGGGCTTAATCAAAAGCCTAATTCAGAGACCAAAAGCCTGAACTCAATCAAAGGCCCAAAGCCTAGTGCACTTCAAGACCAACTGAGCCCAAGCTCAGTTCATTTCATTGTTAAAAACAAACCCATTAGACCCAATTTACTCAAAGGAGAATCAAAGCCCAACAATAGCAATTTAGGAACCCAATTAGCTAGAAACAACAAAACACTCCCGATCTCTGTGGATCGACCCGTACTTGCACGAGCTACAACCGACGACCGTGCACTTGCGGTATTACTGTAGGCCCGCGTTTCATTGCGCTTAATTTTTATACACGTTCCCGGGCCCACCAAGTTTTTGGCGCCGTTGCCGGGGATTTAACTCATCTTTTGTGCATTAATTCTACATTTATCCCTTTTTATTGGCATTTAACTCATCTTTTGTGTATTAATTCTACATTTTATCCCATATTCTGTATTTTCATTGTTTTCAAGAATAAATATTTTTATTAATTAATTTTGCATTTTTAGGTAATAAATAAAGTTCGGATGACTTGCGGAGCAAAAAGAGCAGAAAAGTAGTGAAAAGCCGGGAGAGAATCACGCAAGGAAGCCGCGAAGAATGGTGCGCACAACCTCATTTCTACACCAAAACGCCTCCATTCTCAGCCATCAGATCAGTTCTCAGAAGCATCCGATGGTCGCTCCTTCATAAAGCATCAAAAATCTAGTCTCTGCCAAGCACCACAGCGTGAAATTCCAAGCCTTCAGATTAGATGGTAGTTGAATCCAACGGATGCTCCCTTGCTGTTCATCAAAGTTTGATATCTCCGCCTTACACTACAGCACCTAACCTAATCTAGCACCGTTCGTTTCGTTGTATCCCTTCATCCGACGGTCGCTCCTCGCTTGCCTCCGCATCACCGTCCGATCTACCTACCAGCTCCACATCTCACGGCTTAGTCTCGCTGAACATCAAAAATCGATGAACTCGCCTCACACCCAAGTGTCGAACACCCTAGACCTCAAACAAACAGCCCCTACCCTAACCCATATCGACCTCTCCTCCCTCACCTCCCTCTGCAGAACCACCTTCTTCACCTGCCGCACCACCATCATCACCAGCACCTTCTTCACCTGCTACAACCATCATGCAACCACCATACCATCATCACAACCACCATATTACCTAAACCACCTAATACCCCTCTCTCTAGCCCTCTATTTCACTGATTTCTCACCATTCTTTTCTCTGAAACCCTAGGTGAGAAATCAGTCAAATAGGTGAGTCTCGAGTAGTAATTGAAGCATGGGAATGGAACAGAGGACCAAGGAGAAGAATGGGTCGAAGAAAAACTCGTCAAATCACATCAATTTGGGTAAGAATTTACCAAACCCTAGTTCTGTCAATTTGGGGGTTTTTACATAAATCCTAATTAGGTTGAGATAGAGCATGGAGAAGATAAAGTGGGTGATATAGGGTAGGTAATTGAATTTAACTGTGATTTTCTGTCACATTAGGTAGAACCCTAATGTCTACTGTTTTGGGGATTTTTGGGTGAAAAGGGTGTGAACCCTAATTATGTAATTGGGTATAAAAAGGGGACTGTGGTGTGTGCAATGAATTATCTCTGGACTAGCCAGTGTATCCCCATGAGGGCTGGACTAGCCAGTTCCTCTTGGGTAGATTTTTCTTCCCTGTTCTGTATTTGTAGACTTAATTTTAATTTGCAATTTTAATTCCAAATTCAGTTTTAGTTCATCATGTTTTCAATTCATGTGTTTGCTATCCATGTTTTTCCATGTTCTGTGTATTGTTCAATTTCTCCATTAGTTGTAATGTTAATGTTCCTGTTAATGTGCTTGTTTTCATATTCTGTTGATGTTCCTGTTAAATGTGCATGTTCCTGTTGATGTTTGTGTAATGTTAATGTTTAGTTCACTACTGTTAGTTTAATGGAATGCTAGGCTAGAAACCTTTGAAGCACTGAATTGATTGAGTAATGGAAGAAATCAGTGCTCATAGCAAGCTGATTATCTTGCCATTCCATTTTTGTATGCTTAGGTGCATTGTGTTGATTGAGTAGTGGGGAGAAACTAGTGCTCACGAGTGACAATGAGCAAGCTAGTTCTCTTCCCACTCTAGATGAATGCCTTAGCTTTGCTTTGTTACTTCTTCTCCACACCCCTGCCCTTGGCCTTAGGCCTTGGTTCATTTATCTTGTTCACACTGTTTTCTTCATTGTCATCTTTCTTTTGCTGTTTAGTTTTTAGTCTGTTTAATCTTTGCTGTTTTTGCCATTCTTTTGTTCTCTGGTTTGCTTCCATCTTTGGCCTAGAGCCACTGTTTACACTCCCCTTCTGCTGCTGCTGAAGCCACTGCTGCTGCTGCACTGAGCTTGCCTCAGCTAAGACCACAGTTCAGGTTAAGGCCTAAGGCCCAGTTCACTGTTACCAAGCCCAGTACACATCAAAAGAACCCAAGCCCAAATTCAAAACCAAAGCCTAGTTCACTACCAAGCCCAGTTCACAAGTGAACTGTTAAGCCCAGTCCACAGTTCTCTCCAAAAGCCTAGTGTACTGATAGGCTAAAGCTAAAGCCCAGTTCATTCCCAAAGAACTCAAAGGCCCAAAGAACATTTTGCATTTAAATTTAATATCTTTGAGGCCTGCCAAGTTTTTGGCGCCGTTGCCGGGGATTGGTGCTGTGTTTTTCTTGTAGTTTTATTAGCTATTTTTGCATTTCACTGCATAGCATTTGCATCTGCATCTGCTTCACTTCATTTGCTGTTGGACCTGCTGTTCTGAACCTGTTTTTCCTCTGCTGGGACGCCACCAAGGAAAAGAACCAAAACCCAACTGGGTTTTTGCAACAATATCAGAGCAGCTGGGCTGTGCTTAAAAGGTAACCCATTTAAGAGAACCCGAATTGTGGGCTTCCAATTTTTTTAATTGTGGGCTTGTAATATTAAAGCCAATTTTTGGGCTTCTCTTATTTTCTGTTGGGTTTGTAATAATTTATTTGTGGGCTTGTTGTTTAATTTGTGGGCTTGTTTAAATTCTTTCATTGGACTTGTATTTTGGACTCTGGGTTTAAACCCAGCTGAGCTTGTAACCGATTGTGGGCTTGTTTCCACTCAAGAGTGGACCTCGAAACCAAAGTTTTAAAACAAACGTCGGGCCTTAACCAACTGGGCCAAATTAAACTTTCAAAATTAAAACTTAGTGTTTCGTGGGCCGCAGCCTTCCATTCCATTAGAGGACAAACAGTGGGCTTGCTCCCATTCAAAAACCAAATTTTATTTTCTTTTTCTAAAAAAAAAAAAAAAAAAAAAAAAAAACAAAATTTTCTTTTGCTCCCATTCAAAAACCAAATTTTATTTTCTTTGTTAAAAAAAAAAAAAAAAAGTTTTTTTTTCTCCCATTTAAGTCCAATTTTAGTGTTTTGAAACTTTCCATGTCTCTACACTTTTTCTTTTGGGTTGATCCTCAACTCTTTAGACTTTTGGTGTATGGGTGATTTTTTTGTATATAATCCAGTAGATAAAATTTCTTAAAAACCCTTTTGTTCCTTTTGTATATATTTTGCTAATCCAATATGATCTCGGCTGAAATATGTTGGATTTTTGCCTTGAATAACGGAGTTTTAATTCTGCTTTCGCCGAAATCGGGTATTCTCTCTCCTTTTACTCTACTCAGCATGTCCCTTTCCATATGTTGCATTTTAATTCTTTCCATATTTTGAAACATTGAGGACAATGTTTAGTTTAGGTTTGGGGGTATAGAGTAGATACCATGATAATTTGCCATAATTGAAAACGAACTCCTTCTTCTTTTTTGAAAAAATTGAAAAATTCCAAAAAAATTGAAAAATCAAATTCAAAAAATTAAAAAATTAGAAAAATCATAAAAATGGAGCTCATTTACCTTGAAATGTTGACTCTTGTGCAAATATGTAATTATTAGGAGTCTTAGTCTAGATATTTAGGCACCCTGATTCTAGCACAATTCACATAGTGATAAGAAATTTGCACGCGCACGATCTACCAATACATGTATGGCCTCGATCTTCAAGGTGTTTGATAGGAAGTTACGATTGCCAATCACTTTAGAATACTGAATGAGACTTGACTAGCTTGTTCTTTGGTTGGCTGGGATAGAAGTTGGAGGATACGTTAAGAAAAGCAACCATAGAATTTGACCGGATGCATTCGATAAGGGCCACCTCTTGCTAAGAGTCATGTAATTATGTTTTTCTTTTTGTTCATGTATCAAAAGTGTCACTATGTTGTAAAGTTCAAAGTTATTTCTTACCAAAAAAAATAAAAAAATAAAAAATAAAATAAAAAAAAAAAAAGTAAAAGAAAAAAAGAAAAAATAATATCAAAAAAAAAAAAAGTATTTATTTATTCCATGTTTTGTCATGTTAAAGACAATAGTTCTCTCTTGTTCCAAAAATAAAAGAGAGTAATCAATGTAAATAAGAGTCATGTAAAGAGTCATCTTTTTGTTGTAAATAGTCTTGTAATAAGCAAGGAGGGTGCAGCCATCGATGTATAACGCGGGTAAACTGAAATATCACCAACTCATTGGGTGAACATTCACAATTCTCGTAAAGCCGGACAGCTAGCTTGGCTTAGAATTCGGTTCTTAGCCTAAAAACTATCTCTTGGTGATTAGTAGTCATAACTTCAAATCTTTCTTTACACATGTGTAGATACACTTTACACTCTTATCACATGTCTTTTTTTGTTATCAGTGCTAGGATTGTGCCTTTGATAGCTAGATTGACATCTCCATTTTGCTGTGAGCTTAAACTGTTTTGCACATGTCACATTTGATGGAATCTGAGCTTATATTTTGACCTAGAACTTTGTAGGTACGTTCTAAGCAAACCTTCACGAGACTTCAACTCGTCCACTAGGGACACTTAGTGGTTTAAAAGGCTTAGTGCATACGCTAAATGCATTCGAGAGACCAGCGACAGTGGTATAGTTAGGATTTCCTTAGTTTTGTTTTACTTGAGGACAAGTAAAATTCAGGTTTGGGGGTATTTGATGAGTGCCAAATAATGTATATATTTATCCCTTTTTATTGGCATTTAACTCATCTTTTGTGCATTAATTCTACATTTTATCCCATATTCTGTATTTTCATTGTTTTCAAGAATAAATATTTTTATTAATTAATTTTGCATTTTTAGGTAATAAATAAAGTTCGGATGACTTGCGGAGCAAAAGAGCAGAAAGTAGTGAAAAGCCGGGAGAAATCACGCAAGGAAGCCGCGAAGAATGGTGCGCACAACCTCATTTTCTACACAAAAACGCCTCCATTCTCAGCCATCAGATCAGTTCTCAGAAGCATCCGATGGTCGCTCCTTCATAAAGCATCAAAATCTGAAGTCTCTGCCAAGCACCACAGCGCTGAAATTCCAAGCCTTCAGATTAGATGGTAGTTGAATCCAACGGATGCTCCTTGCTGTTCATCAAAGTTTGATATCTCCGCCTTACACTACAGCACCTAACCTAATCTAGCACCGTTCGTTCGTTGTATCCCTTCATCCGACGGTCGCTCCTCGCTTGCCTCCGCATCACGTCCGATCTACCTACCAGCTCCACATCTCACGGCTTCGTCTCGCTGAACATCAAAATCGATGAACTCGCCTCACACCCAAGTGTCGAACACCCTAGACCTCAAACAAACAGCCCCTACCCTAACCCATATCGACCTCTCCTCCTCACCTCCCTCTGCAGAACCACCTTCTTCACCTGCCGCACCACCATCATCACCAGCACCTTCTTCACCTGCTACAACCATCATGCAACCACCATACCATCATCACAACCACCCATATTACCTAAACCACCTAATACCCCTCTCTCTAGCCCTCTATTTCACTGATTTCTCACCATTCTTTTCTCTGAAACCCTAGGTGAGAAATCAGTCAAATAGGTGAGTCTCGAGTAGTAATTGAAGCATGGGAATGGAACAGAGGACCAAGGAGAAGAATGGGTCGAAGAAAAACTCGTCAAATCACATCAATTTGGGTAAGAATTTACCAAACCCTAGTTCTGACAATTTGGGGGTTTTTACATAAATCCTAATTAGGTTGAGATAGAGCATGGAGAAGATAAAGTGGGTGATATAGGGTAGGTAATTGAATTTAACTGTGATTTTCTGTCACATTAGGTAGAACCCTAATGTCTACTGTTTTGGGGATTTTTGGGTGAAAAGGGTGTGAACCCTAATTATGTAATTGGGTATAAAAAGGGGACTGTGGTGTGTGCAATGAATTATCTCTGGACTAGCCAGTGTATCCCCATGAGGGCTGGACTAGCCAGTTCCTCTTGGGTAGATTTTTCTTCCCTGTTCTGTATTTGTAGACTTAATTTTAATTTGCAATTTTAATTCCAAATTCAGTTTTAGTTCATCATGTTTTCAATTCATGTGTTTGCTATCCATGTTTTTCCATGTTCTGTGTATTGTTCAATTTCTCCATTAGTTGTAATGTTAATGTTCCTGTTAATGTGCTTGTTTTCATATTCTGTTGATGTTCCTGTTAAATGTGCATGTTCCTGTTGATGTTTGTGTAATGTTAATGTTTAGTTCACTACTGTTAGTTTAATGGAATGCTAGGCTAGAAACCTTTGAAGCACTGAATTGATTGAGTAATGGAAGAAATCAGTGCTCATAGCAAGCTGATTATCTTGCCATTCCATTTTTGTATGCTTAGGTGCATTGTGTTGATTGAGTAGTGGGGAGAAACTAGTGCTCACGAGTGACAATGAGCAAGATAGTTCTCTTCCCACTCTAGATGAATGCCTTAGCTTTGCTTTGTTACTTCTTCTCCACACCCCTGCCCTTGGCCTTAGGCCTTGGTTCATTTATCTTGTTCACACTGTTTTCTTCATTGTCATCTTTCTTTTGCTGTTTAGTTTTTAGTCTGTTTAATCTTTGCTGTTTTTGCCATTCTTTTGTTCTCTGGTTTGCTTCCATCTTTGGCCTAGAGCCACTGTTTACACTCCCCTTCTGCTGCTGCTGAAGCCACTGCTGCTGCTGCACTGAGCTTGCCTCAGCTAAGACCACAGTTCAGGTTAAGGCCTAAGGCCCAGTTCACTGTTACCAAGCCCAGTACACATCAAAAGAACCCAAGCCCAAATTCAAAACCAAAGCCTAGTTCACTACCAAGCCCAGTTCACAAGTGAACTGTTAAGCCCAGTCCACAGTTCTCTCCAAAAGCCTAGTGTACTGATAGGCTAAAGCTAAAGCCCAGTTCATTCCCAAAGAACTCAAAGGCCCAAAGCACAATCATAACCCATTGGTTACCAAAATCCATTGGTACCCAAAGCCCAACAATAGCAATTTAGAACCCAAGATAGCTAGAAACTCCAAAACACACCCAGTCTCTGTGGATCGACCCGTACTTGCACGAGCTACAACTGACAACCGTGCACTTGCGGTATTACTATAGGCCCGCGTTTTATTACGTTTTAATTTTATACACGTTCCCGGGCCCACCAGATGGCCGGTCTTCGCAATGTTGCTTTACTTGTTTTCTAAAAATAAATCTATACCATCCAACTAGGATGGAGAAGTTGGATTGTCGTGATCGTTTGCGGAAGTTTCAAACTTCCATTGACGCGACTTTAGGGTTTAGGGGGTCGCACGACCAACCCTCTTTGGGCGAGCGATTCGAGGCTTCGATCGCATACTCGAGCAGGTAGGTCAGTCATACGTGAAGGTGGGCCGACAGTGATCACGTTGATGTCTTCGAGGCCGTTTGAAGTTAAATCTAAGCCACTCAAATCTGCTGGCGAAGATGAGTGGTTGAGATCAATTTGTGGCAGTGAAATGCGGTTGTAAAAGCCAATTAAGGTTTCAAAGTTGTGCATTCATCCGACTTTGAGTGAAAGATTATATGCGTTCCAAGCTTGCTATGGGCAAGCCGATCGACCAACGATGGGGTTGGGTCGACGGTGAACACGTTAGCATCTCGTTAGTCCCCTGAAATTGGATCTAGGCCTTCCAACTAGGACGACAAAAATGGACAGCCGTGATTGATTTGCGGCAGTAGTGTGTTGCCGCAAACGTAATTTTAGTTTTTTTTAACACAGCGCGTTCACGTTACTTTGGGTGAACGATTATATACATTCTCGACTTGCCGTGAGCAAGTCGATCAACCATGGGTATAGTTGGGTCGCCGGTGGACACGCCATCGCTTCTTTGATCGCTCAAGATGTGATCTAAGCTGTCCAACTAGGCTGGATAAGTTGGAAAGTCGTGATGCGTTTTGAGACCGTCTTTGCCGGTCTTAATTCGTTTGAGCAGAGTGAACACCCATGTTTGGGTAAGCGATTGAGCACTCTATAGGTTTTGCATGCAAGTCGGTCAACCAGGGCACTAGTGGTCCAGCTGATGATCATGCTTGCGCTTCCTTAACTGTTTTTAGGGGGATCCAAGCCGTCCAACTAGGCTGGCAAAGTTAGACGGTTGCAACATTTTTGAAACTGTTTTAGTTTAGCTCATTCGAGCTTCCTTCAATAACACGATCACCCTGTTTAGGGTTAGCGTTCGACAATGCTGGGACGCGTTGAATCAAAGTCCGGTTGGTTGGGACGTTGGTCGGTCCACAAGCGGCCAATGCAGTAATTACTTAGTTATGCTAAGAGTAGTCTAAGTTTGTTAAATCGCGCGGCCAAATCGTGTGGCCATGATTATTTTTTGAGACTGAAGTGAACAGTTCAGATTTTCCTTAAGGAATTTAAACGCGTTCGATCGTGCCAACTTTTAATTAAAAGGTGTGCAGACGCGATGATGTCTTTGTCAGAGGGTGGTGTAGCCTATGTAAGTGTTTTCATGCAGGTCTCAATACTGACACTTCGGGAGATTCATGCTACTCTGTTGCGAGCGAACATCTAATCGTCATGTCATGCCAATATTGAGAGTTCGTTTGGGAAAATAGCAGAGGAAAACACTAGGCAGGCCATGCATTGGTACAAGATAAAATTTATAGAATATTTGAGATTGTTGCTATATGCACCATTCTGAGTAAATTTTATACACATAAATATATTGAATTTCTCAATACATATATGAGCGAAGAGGCTTAGGCACTCAACACTTTTAAATGGATCCATTTCATTAGTAAATAATGCAACTAGGAGCTTAAATACTCGTTAGGCTCTATACTAGTGAACAATTCATCTAGGAGCTTGAGTTTCAATATAATATGAAGAGCCGCATAGGCACTTATCAGATTTTGATATATTATTCAAATTCCTTGCGGAATATAGACATATCAAGGTCTATTACTTCCGATGTCGGGTCAGGTAGATAGACTTTTACAATTTTCGCCCTAAACTAAAAACCACCATCAACATTAAGTCCCCTGCTTAGCACGTAACAATGATATTGTTGCGGGGTAAGTACTAGATGGTGACAGACAAAAAACAAAACCAATAAGATGAAGTACATAGATGTTACCAGAGGTATATCGCTTGGTTTGAACTTCCCTTGCAGTCGTACTGGTGAAGCAGCTTCTAATCAGGGGCTACCAACAAACTACCGCTCTTTCTCATCAATGGTAGGAAAAAGAAGCGGCATGTCCAGTCAAGTCTTTGGAGCTCAACTAGATTCTTCGGATCCCGTTCGTATGAGCGAGAGGAAGAAACCCTTTATGGCTTTAAAATTTCGCCGGGTGTAAAGGGAGCTTATGATCTTTCCTGTTTTGCACAAGCATCAATACCCACCCATCTTCATGTACACCAAACAAAAGCAAGGTAAGTCCATCTCGTCTTCGTATTCTTAATGTGAGTGAAATATCCACGTTTAATTCGATGTGATTGACTTTCTTTGTTAGCAACGGTAGAGAGAGTATCAACAGCAACAAAGCAATCTCCAGTGGTTATGACCATCAGCAACGTGAGCAAGGAGAACTCAAGGAACGTGTTCTTTTCTCTTTTGCACATGTAGCCACCCAACAGTAACTAGGAGTGTAATTTTTTTTCTAGTTGGATAGAATGTCACTTGGGAATATTTCTTCTACTAAGCCAAGGGGAATTAATGATTCCAAAGACACGCCCAATATGGATGATGACTTCTTCGAAGTGTCTTATACGATTGTTAGGACTCATCTTAATCACGTGACGATTCTTCTTCCTGGACCCGAGGGTGTAGAAGTTGTACCATCGATATTCACTGGAATGTGTAATTTATGTCTCCAACCTCTCCAATAAATTTCAAAATTTTCCGAACTCCGTTGTGCTCGATTGCGAGAGACCTTGACTTTAAGTTGTTCGGTGGTCGTATGAGTGGTATCCTCTAGGCAAGGTGGAGGCAGTCCCCAGGGGAAATAGGTTCTGTCAGAGAGGATTGCAGGTGGCGCTCGAGCAGCTACAATGATCTCTAATTCTTCGGATGTACGTGTATGTACATGTTTTATTCTGTTTGACTGGATGAATTATCTGGATATCTTTGAACTAATCTTGCTCAACTTCTTTAGTAGTTTTAATGCTTTGAGAAGATGAACGTCCTTGTTGGATTTGCGCGAGTTGCATGTATCCGGGATGACGTTGCAAGAAGAACCGAGAGGTAATGGAGGCGACCGACGATGTTGAGGATGTGACTGCGTCGTCGACCCTCAATTTGATGCTCCTCACGTGTTAATTAAGGGTTTCGATGTGTCAAGAAGTATGCTGAATTGTACACCCGAATATTGAAGAAGTATGGACACATTTCCATGACCAAATGTGTAGTATGATCAGGCATGCTTCTTCTGAATGAGTGATCGAATATCGGAAGTATCGTCAAGACATGTGTGTAGAATTCAGATTTAATGTTTCCTGGTTATGTGAAGGGATTTCCAAAATCCGAAATTTGCGAACTGAAATGGATAGGATTCCCTCCATGAATCTCATTAATCATAAATCGTAAATTGAGAAACTGTCTCAGGAGTTGAAGTTGAAGCAGGTTACTCTTCGGAGTATAAAAAGTGTTTTTCTCTAAAAAAGATGAAACGTTGCTGAATGATTTCCCTTGAATGCCATTATATCCTTCCCAGGACTTTTCCCTTTAGGTGTTTTGGAAAGACGATACGTTCCTTTGTGGTTTGATTTGGTTTTGAATAGGTAGGCGGCTGCTCTTGAAGAATAGGGGTTTTTGTTTTGTGAAAGAAATGGTGTTTCTCTGAAATCTTAACTATAATTGCAAATTGGTGCAGACATTTTGGATGAATTTTAAGTATTGTATGAAAACAAGGGAAATGGCAATCTAATGTTTCAGGAACTGACGGGAGCTATCTAGTGTGTATTGCTACTCCTCCCAGTTGTCAGTAGCAAGGAGTTTGCAATAGTCACCTTGTTTAATTTCAGAAACTAGGTAAGGCTCCTGCTACTTGACCTCTGGACCTCTTATCCTCGATCGAGACTTCTTCTAAACATTTGATAAATTGACAGGGACCATCTTCCTCTTCACATCTCCTAGTCGCAGTTGGGTTGATGATCGGATCAAGTCCCCAGTTCTTGAAGAGATGAGGATTAACAGACTGTAAAAGAGGTTGCTCGAGAAGACTTACTCGTGCGTTTGAGCCTCTGGATATACCATATGGCGCTTCTGGACTTCCCTTTGTAGTCTCTGTGTTAATCAACGCTTTTACCAACTCGACATCTCTGAGATAAGCAGTGGTTAAGAGTCCCCAGCTGCTTATGCCAATCATGTCTTCCAGAAGAGATTTAGGCCTGGGGGAGGCTTCATCGATCGAAGGTAGTCTCTTTCCCGATACAACACAATTTAGAGCGGCAAAGATATCTTGACGTTGTGCCCTGGAGAAACAGAGAATTTCACACACATGTTCCATGGTTGACTGCACAGTTTTGTAGACGGAGTCCCCATAAAGCATGAAACAACTTCTAATAGGAGGATGGTATTTGTATACTCCTTCAGTGCCTAGTTGAAGTTCCTCTGAGTCGATCTTCTCCTGGAAGATGTGCTTCAATTTGTTGCAGTCACTTGTAGGATGGTTGACAAACCTATGGAAGCGGCAGTACTTGGGATCTTCCATTTCTTGTTTAGTTGAAGGACGTTTGACACGAGGTAGCTTTATGACGTCATCTTATATCCATACCTCCAAGAGTTCAATCACCTCTTCCATTGGAAAGGGAAAATCTGGGAATGGTGGAGTCTCATTTGACCTATGTGAAATGGGAGTCGGACGCTTAGATTGTTGATAGTTGCTCCCCGGATACTTTCGCTTTCCACCCTCACTAGTGATTAATTGGAGTTTGGGTCTTTTATTGGAAGGACACCTGCTTTCCTGAACATATTTACGAGTTTTTTCATTCTGGGAAGGTTCTTATCGACTGAGTAAAGCAGCAACGAATCTCTTAGCAGATTCTGATGCAATATGGGAATTGATACCTTCCAGGAAGGACACACATAATGAAATCACCTTTTTATTGCGAGGATTCTGATGAGAACGTATTAAATCCCACAAGTCTTCTTTCTGAGTTTGAGGAAGCATTTCTCGATCTTCATGAGCAGGCAAGTTAGGTTGGTGGCTACTTTTCCGTTCAACATGATCATAGGCTTCATCTTCCTCACCAGGAATAGAAATATGAATCTTCGAAGAAGAACTACTACCATCAGTATTGATCCAAAATGGATTGTTGGTGGCGTTTCCTTCAGAATGAATGCGTGTTGGTTCCTTTGATAGTTGATCCGTGATGACTTTCAAGAGCGAAAATACTCCATCCTGGGTCTTGACAATAATAGCTTGATTCCTTACAATATCATACAGGATTTTCATCAAATCATGAATAGTTGTTAAATATCGAGACTCCATAGCCTCGACAAGGGTTTTGAATGAAAGAACAGATTCATGAATAACATGTGAAGTGTTGTCAGTGCTGGGAGAAGTAAAATTGGGATTGAGGGTTTCTGAACCATTCCTAAGATAAACCATATTGAGAAATTTAGGAAATTGAAAACGGGATAGGGAAAATGATTTTTTTGCAACCGAGAGATCAATCTCCCACTGTGTCGCCAATTGTTTATGGGTAAAAACTGATTCTGCCGTTTTTGGTAATTTGGAGTGTGTTGATGAGGAACGAGTTCAAACCCTAAAAAATGCACTGCACGGGAATGCTTTTAGGTTCGAGAGATCAATCTGTAAGACTCTGGCCTAAACCAAGAAATGGTCGTTCGAGATTCAATTCGGTCACAAAGTGAAGGAGAAGGGTTGATCTTATGGAGGGAAGCGAAGAATGTGTTGATATTGTGAAGGTGTTGGATGTTTATGACTTGTATCAGAATGTTGAACTGGCTTGCACAATGTAAGCTATCAGTTCTGGGTGTTTTTTGGATCCTGTGAAAACACTTGGTTTCTTTCTGTGTCGTTTGAAAATAGGTCGGAGAACCTATTTATACAAGTCATTGAGCGCAACCCTTATCTCGTAGGAAGTGGAGGAAGTGAAGTGATGGATTAGTGGGGTCGTGTAGGTGATTGTCTCACGATCACGTATTTGCCCACTTCCCTCATCATCGTTAACCGTCCATGCCTCCTGACATGTTCTCGTAATGGAAGCGTTGCACGCCGCACGCTGTAAACCGCCAGACCAATACCCCAGTAAGTATCCCCCAGTTTGTGACATGTTTGATGTCTCGAATGAGCGGGTCAAGTCGTGGGACTCTCCGCAAGAAATAACATGGTGCTATTAGGTGAAATAACTAAGTTGTTTATGAGGCCAATATAAAATATTGTATGTATTCGATGCATGTGAAGCATCGCATTTAAGCAGCTCAAACTAATCAATGTGTGTGAAGCATCATTGTTTTAGAGCCTGATTGCATAAGCCGCGGATTGGCGTCTTAAAGGAGGCAGCATGATCAACCACCTTCTGGTGATCGTTTGAGGACCTTACGGTTAAGTCATCACTTGGTCGATCTCTTCATGTGGAAGAAGGATGGCCGGTCTTCTCAATGTTGCTTTGCTTGTTTTCTAAAAATAAATCTATACCATCCAACTAGGCTGGCGAAGTTGGATGGCCGTGATCGTTTGCGGCAGTTTCAAACTGCCATTGACGCGACTTTAGGGTTTAGGGGGCCGCACGGCTAACCCTCTTTGGGCGAGCGATTCGAGGCTTCGATCGTCGGCTCGAGCAGGTCGGTCAGTCATACGTGAAGGTGGGCCGACAGTGATCACTATGATGTCTTCGAGGCCGTTTGAAGTTAAATCTAAGCCACTCAAATCAGATGGCTAAGATGAGTGGTTGAGATCGATTTGCGGCAGTGACATGCGGTCGCAAAAGCCAATTAGGGTTTCGAAGTTGCGCGTTCATCCTATTTTGAGTGAACGATTCTATGTGTTCCAAGCTTGCTATGGAAAGTTGATCGACCAACGATGGAGTTGGGTCGACGGTGAACACGTTAGCATCTCGTTGGCCCCCTGAAATTGTATCTAGGCCTTCCAACTAGGCAAGCAAAAATGGACAACCGTGATTGATTTGCGGCAATAGTGTGTTGCCGTAAACGTAATTTTAGGTATTTTTTAAACATCGCGTTCACCCTACTTTTGGTGAACGATTCTATACATTCTCGGCTTGCCGCGAGCAAGTCGATCAACCATGGGTGTAGTTGGGTCGCCGGTGGACACGCCACCAGTTCTTTGATCGCTCAAGATGCGATCCAAGCCGTACAACTAGGCTGGCTAAGTTGGACGGTCGTGATGCGTTTTGAGACCGTCTTTGCCGGTCTCAATTCGTTTTAGCAAAGTGAACACCTATGTTTGGGTAAGCGATTGAGCACTCTATAGGTTTTCCGCATGCAAGTCGGTCGACTAGGGCACTAGTGGGCCCGCTGATGATCATGCTTGCGCTTCCTTAACTGTTTGTAGGAGGATCCAATCCGTCCAACTAGGATGGCAAAGTTGGACGTTTGCGACATTTTTGAGACTGTTTTAGACAGTTTAGCTCATTCGATCTTCATTCAATAACACGATCACCCTGTTTAGGGTTAGCGTTCGACAATGCTGGGACGCGTTGAAGAAAAGTACGGTTTGTTGGGACGTTGGTGGGTCCACAGGCGGCCAATGCAGTAATTACCTAGTTCTGCTAGGAGCAGTCTAAGTTTGCTATTATAATGTCGACAACGGCATTTAAAGGATTGAATGTATACAGTTTATTGTGTTGTTGAATTCGGGATTCAAGCGTATGTGTAATGAATTCTTGTAATTTGTTTATCCATATGATGTAAGAGTTTTGTCACTAAAATTGACAAAGGGGGAGATTGTTAGAGCATAGCTCGGTTGAAACCACCAAGCGTTGGTATGTCAAGTTTGATTGTCATATTTTAGTGAATCAAAACTCGTTTTAAGAGTCGCTTGATTATGTACTAGAGTCAACTTCGTATAGGTTAGCTTGAAAATATTAGGATATGAGACATTACAAGTATTGCGAAGACTTGAAGAAGTGAAGAACTAAGGATCTACAATGACAAAATCATCCTTCCACTTGAGGTTAGTGATATTTGACTTGAACTGTTTCATTACCTAACGTATCTTTCAAGTCGTGCATGTTGAAAACAAAACTGTGAAGCATGACTGAACTCTAGATAGACATAGTATTAAGGAATACAATACGAGGTTTATTGCTTAACCATTAAACTTTTAGATAAGACATCGACATAATCTTTTAAATGATATTGTGATTATGTATGGGTATGAGGTGAGGATTTCATTCTAGGAAACAATGTTTTTACATGTGTTTTAAGGAAGTAAATTCATGAACTTGTTTTGTGAATCGAAAAGGAAATCGCCAGGCGTTATTGGTATTGTTATTCATTGCATATCTTTTGAACAACCAATATGTGTGATTTAGTATAACCGCTCATGACTTGTTTATAGTCTTGGTAAAAATATTCACATAGACCCGACTTATGTATTGGTATGACTTTTATTAGTGAAACCGATCTTAAGTAATCACCTGAGATGGTATGATCGAGTTTGTGATTTGTGTAAGACCAACTATGGGTAAAGGAGAAGCGATCCTAGTAAGAGGTGAAACACATAACAAAGGGGAATTGATCCTTGTATGAGGTGCAACAAGTTTATAGCAGAAAGGGGAACCGATCCTATGAACATGTGTAACACGTTTTTAGGCAAACGGGAATTGATCCTATGGACATGTGCAACACATTAAAGTTAGATACCATATATATGTGGGGAACCGATCCTAGTACCTAGTCAACCAAATTTTAGAAAGCTAGTGTGACTATGCACATTACTCACATGGAGGTGGAACCGAAACTTGTTTTGGTAGAACCGTTAAACCCATGATTTGTGATTGAGTGTTCTTGATCAATCACATAGTTCTTGAAAGTCATATGAACCAATTCTAAACTTGTTTGGAAATGTGGCAAATCAGTTTCAAGATTATAAGTATGAAAAAGGACTTACAAAGTAAGGATGTCGACATACTTTGAACACGTGCAGTAATGTTTATCTTTATTTGTTCAAAGTTATTCCTTAATAGCTAAAGGAAGAAAATCCCAGGATCGAAACATATATAAGTTAAGAATCATTTAATTAAGGTTGTTAAATTTATTTTAGGAAAATGAGAATTAGTAATGTGCATTTACTAGTTAGATATTTTCCAAAGAGATTTTCGGTAATTATTTTGGACAGAGCATTTCCAGGAATTATGAAAACCGAATCTGGACTTTATTGCATATCTTGGGAATATTTTCGGTTTTGGAAATTCCTTGGTGTCCAAAATTCCTTGTCTATAAATACTTGAAGTTTGCATTTCTAGCAAACTAATCCTTCGTGACAACAAACTTCCTCGGTTGTGTTGTTACTAGTGTAGTCGCCTATTCGGAGAGGAGATTAACCTAATTAGGCGAAATCTCTTACGGCCGCTCAGTTTAAAGTCTTCTTTGGGATTAAGAAGCTCTATTAGTACCTGAAAAAGCGGGGGTACACCAACCACACCCAATAATTCGTTTGGCAACCTGTATGGAATAACTCCAATATACTTTCAAGAGAATCAACTAGACAGTCAGACTCAATCTTAAGAAAAGTATATCAAAGAGTGATATCTCAATTTATCAATTGTGAAAAATAATATAACCCCCTACTATATGGGTTGAATATAGAGAAGCCCCACAAAATGGATCCTTATCTATCAACTCCATTCTTTCACATTTTGATATTTCTAGGCCCAAAACTTTAGAATTCAGGGCTTGTTAATAAATAATTTTTCTAATAATACCAAACCTGCCCTTTTGTATTTATACTAATAAAATTAGCTATAGATTCCGTTTTTCAGTTCATTTTTTTTCATTCTCTCTCTCATTTGCTTTTACTCTCTCTCGGCTAGAAAATAGGAAGAGGAGAAACAACTTCTAATCGAGATTTTCAGTAAAATGTTTTTTCAAAATTTAGATCTAAGATTTACAAACAAAGATAGTGATTACACCTAAATTCAACATCAACATCACTTGTTCCTGGGAGATTCAGTGAAAATCAATGGAAAAGAAATGATAATCATCAACAGCAAATGAATCAGAAGATTCACATACAAAATGAAATCGAACATGTAAGTTTCGTTAACATTTCAGTTCTATAGCTAGATTTAATTCTTCGATTTTCAAATTTTTATTTCTGCAAGATCGTTTTATGATTTTGAGAACTTTTAAAAGCTTGATTTCATCATAAATATCTTATTGAACTTATAATTGGAGTCAGATCTGTCATCATCTCACCTTAATCTTACTATTGAGAAGAAAATTTTGAAAATAAAATTCAAAAAAAATTCTAGGGTTCTTGAACAAAATTCGATAGATCTTTTAATTTTTTATCTCGATCAAAAATCGGTTTTAAGATTTGAAATCAGTGAATCATTATCTCTTTTACCCATCTATTTGATACGAATTTTATATACTTTGATTTTCGAACTGAGTTTTGCTCATCTCCAGTGTTACATATTCTTAAAAGATTATTTTTAGTTCAATCTATATGATTTGGTTGTTCAAATTTAAACATCATGATGTAGTACGATTTCAAGATTTAATATATTTGATCGAAATTTTATGTCAATTTTGTATCAGATAATATCTTCTATAGGGCGTCAATTACTAGCAACGATGCTGTCAAATCCAAAAAACCTAAAGCTGAAGAATAAAGAGATGTAAGGAAAAGTTGGATCGGAAGTGATTGTATAGGTAAAATGGATTAGTTTACTAAATTGTGGCTTGTGTAAAGTTCTTATGATTCTAGCATGAAGTGTTTTCTTAATGTCATAACAATTTGTTCTGTGTTGCAGTTTTAGGGTTAATGCAACGGTTTTCTCGTAAACTTTTTCAGGCTTGATTGAATTTTTTTTTTATTGTTTTTATGTGTTTTGAAATCGGTGCTTCAAATATGTTGCAGAGTATGGAAGATGTATGTTGTTCATACAAGATACAGCTGTGCAGCTGAGAAGTCATGAAAATAGGGGTTCTGGTGGAGAAAAAGTCGATGAACATAGTGAAGCAATCACGTTTGTTGACATTGTAGGAGTCGATGAGTCTAAAGAGTAGTTGGAAGATATAACTGTATGCCTAAGAACTTTCTTTTATGGGTTGCGTAGACTGTAAAAGAAGTTGCACTAGCAGATGTTAATTATATACGATGCAAATAGTATATTACACTTTCAGTAGATTAAGAGTCATTTGATCTTATTTTTTGAATATACTTTATTGTTTAAAAATCGCAAGTATCTCTATGTGATGTCCCTGTTTCTAGCACTGCCAACAAAATATAACATATATGCTCTGAGTACACATACGCTCTGTGTACACAAGGCGTATTGATGTGTAACTGGAGATTACACAAGCCATATGGATGTGTAACTTTCTATTACACAAACCATATGGATGTGTAACTGCAGATTACACAAGCCATATGCATGTGTAACTTCCATTTACAAAGAAAATTGTATCAACTTTATAGTTTGAGTTTACTGTTCTTTTGTTCAGAATTAGATTAATATTTCAACGTGATTGAATTTCTCATTTCGATTAGATATTTTTAGTTACTTTTAAATATAGGTTATTATGTATCTATTTTATGTTCATTTTTGGTTTACTCTATTGGATTTTGTGCAGGTCAAAGGAATGCTGATGGAGGTCTTAAAGTTCGTACTTCAGCAGACTTGAGTGTTGAGGTTTCAGCAACAATCTTTCTCAAACATATAAGATTTTTTGTGATTCTTAATTTCTTATTTACTTAAATTTAAAACTAAACTTATATATCTCCTAAGCTGGATACCTGAAAGCACACCAAGAATACGCAGCTGAGAACAACTTTTGATCCATAATATGCACATATATAATTTATCATAATAATATTATCTTATAATGCCTATTTTTGACTGAAACTTTCTGAATTTCAATTGCTAAGACATGATGAAATTATAATTTAAATTTTAGTCTTGAGATTGATTTCGGTGAGCGTTATTGTTTTCATATGATATCATTCAATGAATAAACCTTGCAGTTAAAGTTTTGAGATGTGGTTTTATCTAGGAGTTAATGTTTTGAGATGTGTGAATTTTGAATTTTACATGATCTGTTTTTCGAGTATCCGTGGTTTATTTAGCATCAGTGAAGCAAGATGCTATTCTTTTTGTTAGACTGGATCATGCCATATGTTATTGCTGGTGGTGGTGATGATCCTCAATTATGTCTGTGGATATACAAATTTAATGTGTAATTTCCAGTTACACAGTCGAATTGGATGTGTAACTTTCGAATACACATGCCATATCCATGTGTAACTTCCGGTTACACAAGTCATATGCATGTGTAACTGTTGGTTACACATCTATTTTCGTAATTTTATCTAATTGCTTTAGCAATCTGAATGAGTATCTGCGGCATCTTATTGCCATTACTGATCTAAATCATAGGAAAATAAGTGTGGCATAACTTTGAACATCTCTTATTGCATTGAATAGTTTTATAGTCATTGTATTGATTGCATTAATATGAATAACCCGGAAAAATTATGGCTATAGCTTACCAAAATGAACAAAAGTATATAGGATTCTTCAGTTCGTTAAGCTATGTGTAGATTTTCTTGCTCATGAGGAGGGAGGACTATCTTGTGTATTTTAATGAATTAACTGTTACTATGTGAATATATTAGCCTTTTAATTCTACTTTCTAGTCAAGTTGTGGGTACAAATATTCATGATTTTTCTAGTCAATTTCTTGATTATGAAATTGTTAGTCGTTCTACTTTTGTTCATAGGCGAAATTCCTTACGTGGCCGCTGGAACTGTAAGATAAAAGAAATTCCCATTAGTCTTAGTTTCTTTAGATTACTTGATAACAATAAATAGTTTCTTTATGATCTCTTATTTCAATATTTCTACAATGCTCTCACAATACTACATCTCAGTATTCATCTTGTTATTTGTGTTCTTATATTTATTTCAGTTTGTTATTATGCAGATGTTGGTTTTTTTCATGGTATAGACCATTGTATCCTATCAAAGCGTTCAATAGGTATGCTGAAGGGAAAAAATCAGACCAAGTATTCGACACATCAGTTCATCTAATTGCAAGATTGAAGGTTAGTATGAGAATGAATACAAAGTACCTTGATACGAAATATGTAACTGTTGATTACACATGCATATGGCATGTGTAACTCAAAATTACATATGCATTTTGTATGTGCACCAGCTGATTATACATGCTTTTTTTAGGATTGTTTAGAGTATGGATGTGTAACTGCTAATTACACATGATAATTAGATATGCAACTTCTAGGTACACAATCTAAATTCATGTGTAGATACTAGTTACACATGTATGTAACTTTCAGTTACAGATTCCACATGCATGTGTAATTTCTGATTACACATCCCTCTTCGTAGTTTCTTTTTTATGATTACTTTAAGTTGGTTTAAAAGGTATACTCCTGATTTTTTTTTCTTTCATCCTATATTGTTTACCTTGCTAAAGAATTTATCTGTTTATGATGTCTACCAGCTTCCAACCTCATACTTTTTATGTTTTTGACTCTTCTTTTACTGGCCTACATGCATTACTAGTTGGGTATTTGACTATATTTTTTCCTGGAATTTGCAGATTTCCTTGATTGAACCAAATTGGAAGATTTTTGGTGCTTCACGAGGATTTATATTATAGGATATAGTGGATTACTTTTAGGATTTCGCTTTCCATATCTCGTGTTTTAATTCGTTTATTGTGTTCAAACAACCAATTACTATAATTGTAATAATTGATGAATGGACAAATTATTGTAAATGAAAATTAAAGTAATCCATATATTATATGATGAGTAACTTGTAGATACACGTACATATATCATGTGTAATGAAAAGTTACACATGCATATGCATGTGTAACTTGTAGATACACATGCCATAGAAGTGTAACTTTGCATTACACATGTCATAAGGATGTGTAACTTCTGGATACACATGCCATTTGCATGTGTAACTCCTGTTTACACATTCACACTATGCTTTAATAATTTTGGGCCTAAATTTAAATTTTATTTAATTATGGGCTTGACAATATGCATAAGGGTATCAAGGTCTTTTAATAATTTGGGGCCTAGATTTAAACTTCTTTTAATTAAGGGCCTCATATTATGGGTTATCCATGGGTGGGGCTTGAGCATAATTTTCCCTTCTCAATTCAATCCGCAATCAAACAAATAGGAATCTGCGAGCCCGATTGAATATAAGAAATAACTTGGACGGTAACAAAAACCAATATCCAAGTATCAATCAATTTAATCAACAAACCAAAAGTCGGATTCACAATTAATTGAACTTACGTACAACCTGTGATATTTCAATTATAAATATAAACAATATAATGCGGAAAAGAAATAACACAAACACCAGAAATTTTGTTAACGAGGAAACCGCAAATGCATAAAAACCCCGGGACCTAGTCCAGAATAAACACACAATGATTATAAGTTGTTACACCAATTTCCTACTACCTATTCAGACTAGATATAATACCTGCTTCAGCAAAAACTCCTAGCACAACACCGATTGTCTTTAAGAATTCTTCTCGTAAATCTTCTAGCAGAACCCAAGGCTCTCTTTAGAAGATACACCAACACGATTGATACGATTCGATTTTTGTTTGCACAAAACACTGATTTGATTTCCCTTTAGATGTGAATCAAGGTTTTGGAAATCTTGTGTTTATTTTGATATAAAAAATTACTAGGTAAAAGTAATATCAAAACAAACTTGTAGATTAGGGTTTTAACTTATAATCAGTATACGTACACACAAGGAGTCCGTGAACTGATTTCCGTAAGTGAACTTGGGCGATTCCAAAGATCAATTTCCAAGTTAAGAAAACCCTAATAATCCTACAACAAGAACAACTAGATAAATCTAGAGATATTTTGTTTAAAACTTCTTAAGGATTTTTACGAGATACCTTAATCGAATTTCTCTTTCTATCTTTCGATTCGACTAACAAGTGTTGGTATACGACCGGAAACTGAAATCTATCAAACCTAGGGTTTATGATCAACAACTCTTGAATGGTTTTATATCAGAAGAGAAAACCTTAGAATGGACAAGAGGTGAAAAACCTAGATTACAAGTTGTATGATCAATCACGAAGATTAAATCCAACTCGGCTTTGTGATCCCCAATACAAAGACTTTTATCTCACTCTTGTTCACAAAGAACAGAAGACATGGAAAACAACCTTATGAGCTTACACCAATTTTCCAAAGGGGATGAAAAACGTGTAGCACTAACGAACCTTTTATTTATAGTGAAAGGTAGCTTAAAAACAAAGCAAAACTATTTTCTTTTTTCAAGACTCTCCTAATTTTGGGAGTCTTTCCTAAGTTACAAATTCTTGCCAAAATAATTAAATAGTAAATATTGTATTTATGTGAATAAATCACTTTTTAACTTAGGCATGAATTAAAAGTTATCACAAACACTTTAATATGGTAATCAAATATGTTTGGATTAATATCCATCTTGTCTAGATAAGGAAACATCACCAACTTGACCAAAAATGCCTTTTAGTCACGTAATTGGGCTCAAGTCCGTGAACCGTTACAAACAGTCCATGGATTGTTTCCTACTAACGAACTGTAACAATTACAGCAATACTTATAATTGTTACTTTAATAAATCACTCATAACTTCATCGTTATAACTCGGAATTGAGTGATTTTTGGCTCGTTGAATTCGTAAGCTCATTCGATATAACATGAGAACCTTTCCAAGGATAAAGGTTATTGTCACAAAAGTCGTGGCTCAAATAACCTCAAGTATATATACATAAATGTATATTAACCGTCATAGGAATTGTTCCATAGAGTGAGCATTTGTTTCGATAGATTAGAAAGTTATAATTGAACAAGAATCCAAATGAAATCAATCACCACATACCTTTTTTGATGAAGTCCTTGTTGATGTCTTCTTGTAATCTTCAGTCCTCATTCTTCAAGAATAGCTCTTCTTAGATCTAATCAAGTCCGAAACTATCTATAGTATACTAAATCAAGAATGCATTTTGGAAACTAAAATTGACAACTAACTTGACATACCAATGCTAGTGGGTTCAACCGAGCAATGCTCTAACAATATCCCTCTTTGTCAATTTTAGTGACAAAACCATTTTACATATGGATTCCGACATGCTTGATTTCCTTGGTTCTTCAACTATGCCTGTGCTCATCCTGTACTTGTTGAAGATCCATCATAGTATTATTACACAACATCAAAGTTTCATTGCATTACAACTTTGACAATAATACTACGGTGATATGTATCACTCTCCCTTAGTCAATACTCCATCTCAACATGAAAACCACTCCCCCTTACATAATGATCCGTAAACCATATGTATATGTAGTGTGAACTACAAAATAATTTTCCCTTTTTTTGTCAATATAAATTGGCAAAGGTACGAAAACTGGTGGGATCCTAATGAAATTTTCATAGAGGAACTTCTTGACCAAAGGAAAACATATCAACTTTACTTTAGATGATATCACAGAGTCGAAACTTCATCAAGGAGTTTATTAAGATACAAGGAGTTTATTAATATACAAGTTAACCCCTACATGTTCCACAGTGACTTCGTCAAGGAGTTTATTAAGATACAAGTTAACCCCTACATGTTCCACAACCGCTTCTCCCCTCAAGGATATAGGAATTAAGCACAAGTTCATTTAACAACTTTCCCCCATTAGATGTCATTCATGAAAGAATAACAAGAGTGACCTTACTCCAGAGATAAGGATTTATATATTGGATTTTAGAAACCCCACAAGGAGATACGAACTAAGAACCAATCATTGAAAGTCTCTCATGAGATCGAGTTACTAAACAATAGAACTATCTCATGGTAATAATACACAATATGTAATCATGAAGATCAAGTACTGTGATCATCTTTTCTAAGATACAAAACTTGTATAAACAAGAATTGATATGCTTAGAAGGAAGAATAATCTTTTCCATAAGGATTTACACCAAGAATGGTTACCATAAGAGTATGAAAAAGATTCTTTGACAATAAAAACCAACATCCAATGGTTTTGATTATTGCTTCTAACCTGCTATGCTTAAGAATTTTTAATCACAAATCAAGTTAGGTAATTAAGAATCATACGCGTGGTATTTAACCATATTCATCTTAACTATAACTAGTTCAAATGACTCAAATGAACTAGTTAGAGAGTTGTTCAATTGCAAGGAAATCATATGTAACTACACAAGACACAATCGAAGCAAAAACAATTTTATTCACTCGAATCGGTTCATGAACTTTATAGCCACGGTATGCAAATTGCATTCCTTGGTTAATATAAATATAAGTTCACAAATAATCGTTTTTAGATATAACCTACTCAAGTTCGCGGACTGGGTTCGCGGACTTAAGTTCCCGGATGGAGTTCACAAACTCCAGCAGAAATTCTCGGGTTTGAGAACATCGCCAGTTCGCGGACTTAGATCACGTACTACTCCGGTTCACTTGATCAACAAAGTTCGCAAACTTCGGTTCAAGGAATAAGGACTTATACATATATGTGTTTCCACAACAATGCTTATATCCTCCAATGGTTATATAATCTAAACTCTTATTTCAATCATTGAAAAATTCTCAGAGGACGTTATATAATTGTTATTCACAAACCATTTTCGTCAGAGCAATTTTCAAAGTGATTGAAACACAACATGACTTTCGTCATTAGGTAAAGATGAACTTGGCTAAGGCGCAAGCTTACCAACACGTATTTCGAGAAATATGTAAGCGAGTTAGACTCAGCTTGAAACAAAAATTGTTCCACATATTTAAAAATTACCCAACACCATGTGTGAGCCCCAATTCTTTTGCAATCCTCACCGCATTTACAAGGGCTTCTTGGTGAGGATGCACTTCCAACACAATCAGGTTGTGTTGAGGTGAACAAAATCCTGCTCACCACAGGTATTTGAAACAAAATCATACATGGAATCTAGGAATTTAACAACTTCCTTGAAACTTTAAATAACTATTCCATACCTTTTTAAGATGTTATCCCTTGTCGAACTCTTGTCTGGGAGATTCTTCTTAATAGTACTCGTTGCTTTATTGATCTTCTTTGGTACCCATTTCTGAGTAGCTTTTGGAGAAACGTATTTATTTTTCTCCCCAATATAATTATGAAATTTCTTGGAGGAAATACTAGAAGAACTGATATTATGAGACTCAGTTTTTCTCCATTTTGGAACACCAGATCTTGTAATCTTAACAGAATCAGATCTGGTTTTATCTCGTTTAAGATATCTGCATTTCCTCTGCAAGTGACATGGTTTTCCACAATAAAAACAACGTTTAGTATAATGGAAAAAGTTATGTTTAGTGTTACCTGAATGTGTATGTGCTTTCTTTGGAATTTGACAGAATTTCCTCTTTTCGTCATCGGAAGTTGGTAGAGATACTTCACTTTTGTCAACCGTGGAAGGTTTTGGTTGAGAATAATTTTTAGCTATGACAAATTTTACCTCTTTGCAAATACTAGGAGCGTCTATTCCTTCATAGCCCAATCCTCGTGTATCATGATGAAATCTACATGCTCCCAATATTGAGGTTAATTTATCTGAGCTGCTATTTCTAGACAAACTCTCTTTTAAGATCGAGTTTTCTTCTACCAACCTTTTGACCTTTTCAAGCGCAATAACTAGATCATTCTTAGATGACTCATATTGAGCATTGAGATCTTCTCGATTCGAATCAAATAACAAGTTCATCTCAATGTTCTCCAAGTTATCTAGCCTTGCTTGAAGAGTAATTTCCCGATCTCGACCTTCTGCAATTTCTTCTTTAAGCTTTCGTATTTCGTTGATATAATCTCTTCCACTACTGGAATAAAGTTGGTCTTGCAAGTCTTTATTCCGACTACGAAGTCTGTCATATTTAACTTTCTCACTGAAAATGGTGCTATCAGCTTCCGAAAGTTTTCGATGACATTCTTTAAGAAGATTATTAACAACTGGATCAACATGGAACACTTCTTCGTCAGAATCATAATTAGTATCCGAAAGAATTTTTCCAGAAGCTAATGCAACCTCGCATGCGAGCTCTTGGGGATTATAATATTCAGGTCCATCATCAAGAGTAGACAAAGCTGCTGCATATGCCGATTGTCTACTGCTCCAGCTAGGGCATACTGAAGACAAGTGCCCGAAACCACGACGGTTATAGCATTGCACATCATCATTAGGATATGTTGCACCTTTAGAAAAACTCTTTTTCCTATCTTTCAAGAATTTTATAAATTGTCGTGGAGTAACATCCTTAGTATATGGCGAACCAGATTTATCCTTAGAGGATTCAGAATTGTTTGCAGCTTTAAGAGAAATCACCTCTTTTCTAGATGCGTGTTCATTATCAAAGATTTTTAACTTTCCAACAAGGGTATTTCTGGAGAGTGTAGAAAGATCGTTTGCTTCTTCAATGGCATGTTTCTTAGACTCGTATCTTGATGGTAGAGACCTGAGAGTTTTGCACACAATATCTTTCTCCGGAATAGTTCTTCCTAATGAATACGAGGAGTTAACTATTCGAGAAAGTCTTTGGTTAAACTCATCAAAGGTTTCATCATCATACATGCGAAGGTTTTCCCAGTCAGAAGCTATATTTTGAAGCCTTGCTTCTTTCTGTGCGGCATTCCCTTCTAATACGATTTTCAAATATCCCAAGCATCTTTAGACTTATTACATGTAGTAATATGGTGCTGAAGATCTGGGGTAATGGCATGGATGATAACATTTAATCCTTCAGAATTTTGCTTTGCAGCAAGAATCTCAAGATCATCATAATCACCAATACCCTTTTCAACAGTTACACCGTCTACTGTAACTAATGGAGGATTATAGCCATTAACTATACGAACCCATGATTGAAAATCTCGCGCTGGAATAAAAGAACACATAACAATTTTCCACCATAAATAGTTCGTGCCATCGAAGATTGGTGGTACGTTTATAGAGATGGCACTTCTGTCCATAGAATCAGATTGCTACAAACACAGACTTATGAGGTCTTAGCGTGTTTGCCTTCTCTAATACCAATTGAAAAAGCGGGGGTACAACAACCACACCCAATAATTCGTTTGGCGACCTGTATGGACTAACTCCAATATACTTTCAAGAGAATCAACTAGACAGTCAGACTCAATCTTAAGAAAAGTATATCAAAGAGTTATATCTCAATTTCTCAATTCAATCCGCAATCAAACAAATAGGAATTTGCGAGCCCGAATATAAGAAATAACTTGGACGGTAACAAAAACCAATATCCAAGTATCAATCAATTTAATCAACAACCTAAAGGTCGGATTTACAATTGATTGAACTTACGTATAACCTGAGATATTTCAATTATAAAGATAAACAATATAATGCGGAAAAGAAATAACACAGACACCATAAATTATGTTAACGAGGAAACCATAAATGCATAAAAATCCCGGGACCCAGTCCAGAATAAACACATACTGATTATAAGCTGTTACACCAATTTCCTACTACCTATTCAGACTAAATGTAATACCTGCTTCAGCAAAAACTCCTAGCACAATACCGATTTTCTTTAGAAATTCTTCTCGTAAATATTCTAGTAGAACCCAAGGCTCTTTTTAGAAGATACACCAACACGATTGATACGATTCGATTTTTGTTTGCACAAAACACCGATTGATTTCCCTTTAGATGTGAATCAAGGTTTTTGAAATCTTGTGTTTATTTTGATATAAACAATTACTAGGTAAAAGTAATATCAAAAAAAACTTGTAGATTAGGGTTTTAACTTACAATCAGTATAAGTACACACAAGGAGTCTGTGAACTAATTTCCGTAAGTGAACTTGGGCGATTCCAAAGATCAATTTCCAAGTTAAGAAAACCCTAATAATCCTACAACAAGAACAAGTAAATAAATCTAGAGATATCTTGTTTAAAACTTCTTAAGGATTTTTACGAGATACATTAATCGAAGTTCTCTTTCTGGCTTCCGATTTCGACTACCAAGTGTTGGTATACGATCGGAAACTGAAATCTATCAAACCTAGGGTTTATGATCAACAACTCTTGAATGGTTTTATATCAGAAGAGAAAACCTTAGAATAGACAAGAGGTGAAAAACCTAGATTACAAGTTGTATGATCAATCATGAAGATTAAATCCAACTCGGCTTTGTGATCCCCAATACAAAGACTTTTATCTCACTCTTGTTCACGAAGAACAGAAGACATGGAAAACAACCTTATGTTACACCAATTTTCCAAAGGGGATGAAAAACGTGTAGCACTCACGAACCTTTTATTTATAGTGAAAGGTAGCTTAAAAACAAAACAAAGCTATTTTCCTTTTTCAAGACTCTCCTAATTTTGGGAGTCTTTCCTAAGTTACAAACTCTTGCCAAAATAATTAATTAAATAATTAATTAGCAAATATTGTATTTATGTGAATGAATCACATTTTAACTTAGGAAGGAATTAAAAGTTATCAAAAACACTTTAATATGGTAATCAAATATGTTTGGATTAATATCCATCTTGCCTAGATAAGGAAACATCACCAACTTGACCAAAAATGCCTTTTAGTCACGTAATTGGGCTCAAGTCCGTGAACCGTTACAAACAGTCCATGGATTGTTTCCTACTAACGAACTGTAACAATTACAACAACACTTATAATTGTTACTTTAATAAATCACTCATAACTTCATCGTTATAACTCGGAATTGAGTGATTCTTGGCTCGTTGAATTCGCAAGCTCATTCAATATAACATGAGAAACTTTCCAATGATAAAGGTTATTGTCACAAAAGTCGTGTCTCAAATAACCTCAAGTATATATACATAAATGTATATTAACCGTCATAGGAATTGTTCCATAGAGTGAGCATTTGTTTCGATAAATTAGAAAGGTATAATTGAAAAAGAATCCAAATTAAATCAATCACCACATACCTTTTTTGATGAAGTCCTTGTTGATGTCTTCTTGTAATCTCCAGTCTTCATTCTTCAAGAATAGCTCTTCTTAGACCTAATCTAGTCCGAAACTATCTATAGTATACTAAATCAAGAATGCATTTTGGTAACTAACTTGACATACCAACGCTAGTGGGTTCAACCGAGCGATGCTCTAACAGTACCGTTGGTGGGAAACTAGATAATTGCGGTTTATCTTTTGTTTTCGACTGATTTGATTGACTGACGATGGTTGAACTTTGATTTCACCTAGTTTGTTTATGCTTGAGAATCTTCTCTTCTGATATAAGATTCACTCAAACTAGATCGAAGTGTCAACAAGGATATTTAAGCCGTTTGTAGTTCTAAAGACGATCTTGTGATAATCTATTGTTAATAGACTCCGTTCTGTGCGTGATTGATTACAAGAGATTCAAGTTGTTGTGTGCAGGTGTTTATTGAAGATCTAAGAAGATTTGAAGACAAAGAAGATATTGAAGATTTCTGATTTGGGGTTCATAATCTTTGGTGTGCACAATACTTGTTTCGGTATAGAGGATACAACTATAATCGGTTTATCCTTGTGATAGATTGGATTGATTAGTTGTATAGATCAGCATTAATACAATTCTTTGTGATTAAAAGTATTGATTGCAAAATCTTAACAATTACTTCGGTAGTTGAGAATAAGATAGATTTAAGAACCTGACGAAGGATTTTATATGAGATAAACAGAAGAGCATTTTTCGAACTCACATCACTTGGTTGAAGAGAATTGTTACCAAACATATTTGTTGTTCTTTTACTATTTGGAACACGAACCAAAAGAATTGTTCCAAGTACGTGACTTATTCATAAGTTGGAGGCGTGGGAATACAGACGGAACTAGGTGAACTTTAGGTTTAGGTACTTGGTCTTAACTATACGAAGTTGGTTTATTTTGAATAGCGGCTTAATCCTGAGAGTATTCAATTCTGGACAAGGTCCCGTGGTTTTTCTGCATTTGCGGTTTCCTCGTTAACAAAATCTTGCTGTGTCATTTACTTTTATTTTCCGCAATTATAATTGTCTTTATTATAATTTAAAGTAAATCACACAAACGTTAATTCCTATTTACTTTATAGCAATCCTATTGTGTTTGGTTATGTCCGAACCATTTATCAAGTAAACATACTTCGTTGTTGTATTTTCTTAATCTCGTATCCATAGACGATCACACGAAGTGTGAACCGATTTGTTGCATTGTCTCCACTCAGTCTATAGACAATCACTTTCGGAGAAAGGAATTATAGGTAGGAAAAGTTTTATCTTGAGGTAGATTTGGGTACCCTCGCCTTTTCAATTTGTATCAGAGCAGGCAAACACGAAAAGATCTAACAATCTGTGTTTGGTGCGATCCAACCTATAAGAATGAACTCGAGTTCTCATGAATCGACTTCAATTAACGTACCGCCAAGATTTGACGAACAAACTATCTATGGTGGAAATCTTCTATGAAATCTTTCCTTCAATCACGAGACTTTAATACATGGCTATTAGTCGTTGATGGTTATGTTTGTCCAAAGATAGAAAATTCAGAAACTGAGTTTAAATGCTTAGTAGATTTTTCGAACGAAGAAAAAGCACTTGCAAAGCATAATTTAGATGGTTTGAATGATATTATACATGTTGTAAGCCGTGATCTACAACATCATGTATCAACATGTCAAACTTCGAAAGAAGCTTGGGATAATCTTCAGATCGTATTTGAAGGAAATTCATCAAAGAAAGAATCTAGACTTCAAACTCTCACTTTCGATTGGTAAAACCTTTGAATGGATGACAACAACACTTTTGAAGAGTTTCATATTAAACTATCTGAGATAATTAACGCTTCTTTCTCTTTAAGAAAGACTATTTCTGAAAAGGATATAGTATGTAAAATTCTCAGATCGTTGCCATCTAGATACGATTCTAAGAAGCATACAATCATAGAAGTAAACGATCTTTCAACTCTCTTACGAAGCACACTCGTTGGTAAGTTAAAGATCTTTGATCATGAATCACAGTCTATTCAAAACAAAGGAATTGCTTTAAAAGCTGCAAAAATTCTGAAAACTCCAATGGAGAAGAATAGACAGATGAATGATTCAGATGAACAGATTGCAGAAAATTCTGATGATGAAATTGAACAATCATTATCAATTATTAATAGAAAGTTTCGAGATCTCTTAAAGAAAAGAAATAAGAGATTCATAAAAGATACTCATCAATCTTCTCGTCCACATGATCGAGTTCATGTCAAAGCGGATCATGAAGCGGATCATGAAGGAGATGATGAATATCAGCCGCAATGCTTCAAGTTAAAGGGTTTGGTCATATTGCTAAATACTGTCCCAAACTTAAGAAATACACTGGAAGCAAGGCTTTGGCTGTAACTCTAGATGAGACCTCTGATTCATACGATTCTGAAGAAGAGGAAACAACTAATATTGCATTAGTTGTCAATCTTATTTCTTCCTCCTCCATTAATGATTTACCCATTTTAAAGATGGACATGTCTTCCGATGTTATTAAATCATCTAATGGTAAAGGGAAAAATAAGACAAGATGCAAAAACTGTCTCAAGAACAGAATTGCTAAAAGTTGCATAAGCAACCCAAGTCAATCTCAAGATACTTCGCTAGTTCGAGGTAACAAGAAGAGAATTTCTCATATGATACTAGATCAAGGACACTCTGGTTGTTCGAAATCCCATAATGAGAAAAAATCTCATACTAATACCACTTGATCGGTATTATAATTCTTTCCTCACCTTGTGTGCCAAATTGAGTGAGGAAGAAGGAAAATCAAGGCACTTATGTGTAGATTATGGGAACAAAACCTAGTATTTGAAAATATTTGATATATTCGTATTTATAGGAATATTATATTTTCGGAAGTATGAAAATTATAAAAAGATCTTTCTCATTCTTTGGCCATTCCTTGTCCGAACCATGAGTCTGGATCCAACATCTTCTTTTGGCAAGATGCTAGATCAGAAAGATCAACTTAAGATTAAGTCTGGATCTTCTCTTGATATTAAGAGTAAAATCAGAAAAGAGATTGGCTTATCAAGAAGGAAAGATAGAATACTCTGAAGAAAGATTTGTGTATTGAAGAATTGACACACTTTTGTGTTCAATCAAAGACAGAATTACATGCTCTTGCAGAATCCTTCACGAAAATTTCTCACCTGCGGGAAATTCTGGTCAAGCAACAAGGTTTTCTACTTGAAGAAATTCAAAAGCTGAAGACTGAAAGTAGTAATCCGCCTTCATTTAACACTGATATGAAGGACTGAGTTGCAAAAGGAAAATAGACATCAATTTTTGATTTCTTTTAATGATTGTATAAGTCTATTATGAATAAAACTATCTTTATTATGAATAAAATTATTTGATTTATAATTTTTCTTGTGATAATTTTTGATTTACATAGCTTGTGCTTGAATGCTTTATATTATTGCTATGTATGTTTATGGGATGTTTGATTTCGGTTTTATTACCTTGATATTCGATCTCATAATGTTGTGAACCCTTATGGTTTGGGTGACTTTTTGATTTAGCAGGATTAAGTTATAGCCCATGTTGATAGGCTTTATCAAAGGATCATGAGGGGTTCTGATAGAAACAATATGTAAAAAAGTCACAATATGTTGAATCGGTTTGGTTTAGCATAAAAACATACGTGTTTCGGCGGTTTTCAATTTTTGCTTGCGAATTGTTAATACTGATTTTCAAACTTTCTATGGTAAAGGTTGATTGTTGTTATTCTTTTGTTTTGCATAAGGATGACAACATAATGATATTTCGATATCAATTCTCCCCGGACGAAGATGCAAACATATTGGAGAAGTGGATGCAAAATTTGAGGTAACAATCTTGTTAGTTAATTGTTTTCCTGTTTAAGAAAAGCCTGATTTTATATTTCATATATTTATTGCTTTTTCTTAACAAAATTTTGGTACAATTGATGTTTTATTCCATTATTTGTGTATGGATGTGTGTGTGATTCAATTGTTTCCGTTTAAGAAAAACTACTGTTATCTTGCTTTATTGTGTGGTATCAATTGTTTAGGCTTACAAAATTCTGGTGTAATTGCGTTGCTTTAATGTTTATGTTGTTTCAATTGCTTCCGGTTGAGGTGAATAATTATGCAAGTTTATTTATTTGGTTTGTATGAATTATTTATGGCTTAACGAAAGAAAAAGTTTACAAGTGTTTGAGGGTGAAAACAGTTTCTGCTGGTTTCGGTAATTTCGTGTGTTGTGGAAGGAGTATAAACCCTAAACAATGTACTGCAAGGGAATACTTTAGATTCGAGAGATCAATCTGTACAAATCTGGCCTAAACCAAGAAATGGCCGTTCCAGACTTGCTTCGGTCACAAAGTGAAGGAGAAGAGTTGGTTTTGGGGAGGGAAACGAAGAGAGTGTTGAGACCAAAATAGTTGATTCTGGAAGAGTAGTTGTTTTGACTTGTATCAGAAAGCGTAAGCTAATAGATGGGAAAGATAACAAATGACTTTTGAGTGTTGTATGCTCCTGACAAAAACTTGTTGTTCGGTGGTAATAGGTAAGACATATTTATACAAGTCGAAGTGAAAAGTACTCTGATCTCGTAAAAAATGGAAAGGATGAGTAAATGGGAGGAGGTGGTAACCGGTAACGCCTGGAATTGATGTTCCATAATGAAGGAAAGCGTTGCACCATTACTCCCGGTATTTACTAACCGCCTCATTCTTATGACACTGTCTTGTAACGGGCGTAGTGTACGCAGCACGCTGTAAACCGCCAAACCAATACCCTAATGAGCATCCCCCAGTTTGTGACATGTGTTGATGTCTCGAGTGTTTTCGTGGAAAACATGTAGCAGGTTGCTGCTGCTTGGCAAGTTGAGCTTGGGATACTTGCCGACTCGGTGGTGACTCTCGACGGTCGAGATTTGCATCTTGAGAGGAAGGGTAGCCGTTGATTATTGCAACCCTTCGTTTGGTAGCCAGCATCATGAAAGCATGGAAGGCATGGATTTGACATGGTTAGGCGTGGCCAAGCTTGGATTTTGGCATAGTTTAGGCGCGGCCAAGAACTAGGGTTTTGGCATAGTTTGGGCGCGACCAAAATTAGGGCTTGGCGTTGGGCCAAAGGTTGCCACGCGTTAGATGGTGTCCTTGGACGGCTAAGATCTGCATCTTAAATGGAAGGGTGGCCATTGATTGTCGCAACCCTTTGTTTTGGCAGCCAACGGCATGGAAAAAGGCTGGCATGGATTTGGCACAACGGTGCGGATGGCATGGCTTTGGCACAGCGGTGCGGCTGGCATGGTTGGCACGTCTTGGCGCAGAGATGTGGATGGCATGCCATTGGCACATGTGGAGCGCCGGCATGGTTGGTATGCTTTGGGCGCGGAGACGTGGATGACATGGTTTTCCATTGGCACGGTAGCGCGACTGGTATGGTTGGCATGCCTTGGCGCGGAGACGTGGATGGCATTGTTTGCCATTGGCACAGAGGCGCGGCTGGCATGGTTGGCATGCCTTGGCGCGGAGACGTGGCTGGCATGGTTTTCCATTGGCACGTGTGGTGTGAGAATTAGGGTTTCGTATGAAGATGATGTCGGTCAATACTAAGGGTTCTGTCGTGGAACATGACACATGTATATAAAAAAAGGTACCCTGGTAAATCTTGCGTAGGCATGTTGAATGATTCAATAAATGCGCTAGTGGCCGTAGTGATGTCATGTCAGATGTAAGGTTTTACGATTTTAACCCTAAGCTAAAAACCACCATCAATATTAAGTCCCCTGCTTAGCTCTGAACAAGAGCATTGTTGCGAGGTAAGCATAAGATGGTGACAGGAAAGGACAAAATCGAAATGGCAAGTCATGAAAAGATGGCCAGGAAGACCCCGCTAACCTTTTTCGAGAGGTAAGGAGAATTCGTGATTCTTGTGTTGGCGGCGCTGTGTAAATTCTACTCGTGGTACTGCAGGTTAGGCTGCGGAGTGGTAGAGGCGGTCGCTGGTTGAGATGCAAGTTGTTGGCATCGGTCTGGAATTGTTGTGCGTCCTATGGGTTAGGCTTTGGAAGCGAAGCGGAGCCGCTAGCATGGACTTGGCGTGAAGGGGAACAACTATCATTGGATTGGCTTAGTCTGGAGCCGTTAGCATTGGATCGGATTAGAGTGAGCCATTAGCATCGATTGTCTTGGAGTGGGATCCGCAGTTATCGTGCGGCTTAGAATGGAGCCGTTAGAATAAACTTGGAGCGGCAGGGACTTGGCATGGCGCTGGCTTGGACTTGGCATGACATGGCGCTGGCTTGGACTTGGCATGGCATGGCGCTGGCTTGGAGCGGCAGGGACTTGGCATGGCGCTAGCTTGGACTTGGCACGGCATGGCGTGGATTGTGGTAAGGCGTGGGCGCTGGCATGGCGCGGGTCGTCGGCACTGTGGATTTTTTCCTTTGAGGGCCCGGTTTCTTCTTTCCTTGCGCATCTCGAATAGGGGATCTTTTCCTTATTCAAATTCTGAAAGTGTTATATCTATGAAAGGTGGCGTTACTCCTTCTCCTCATGTTACGTTGTCGGTTTTGCTTTCAAGTCTCGATGCTGGCGGCAGAGAATCAGCAACAACGCAGGCAAGTGTGTCTCAAACACGTATTTCCATGTTTTCTCACCAAACCCTAATCATCTCGCATGGACAGATGTGAGACTTTCCTTATATTTATTGGTAGAATACGGTTTAATTAAAAACCTGACGTCACGCCTTAATTCACGGCTAGTAGAAGGCTTCCCTTTTCGGGACTTCATCGTTGCGCTGAATATAAAAGATGATCTTGAATACTTCACTCGCACAGGTCGTCCTGAAATCGTGCCCATCCTCTTTACAGGTACCGTCTCGTGTTTTCTTCTGATTTCCCATTTTGTCTTCTTCCTTATGTAGGTTGCCGGTGTAGACAGGGTGAAAACTTATCCCCTCTTTGGTTTTGTAGCGCATAATGGGATCTTCCAGCGACATCCGTACCTCTAACTCTTCGGAGAGAAGCTTTGGAATCGGCGAAAACCAGTTTTCTTCTCATGAGAAGGCACTAGATAGGATTGAATCTCTGTTCCGTGAAGCTGGCGAAATTATTTAGGACATACCTTCTACCTCCCTAGGTGAAGTGCGAGTGCGTGGTCAGACCTTCTTGGCTTCGGTGAACATGGAGAAAAAGTGGGAAGGTGACGAAGCATCCCATTGCATTGAGAGGCTTCAATGCAACAAAACTTCTTCACAACCAAGTGCTAGGGCTGAACGGTTCGCCTCTCGGTTGAAACGGAGGAAGACTGAGCTTGTGAAACTTTTTAGGGAAAGCCAACGTAACTTCCCTGTCCAAGACGGTGTCATAATAATTGATTCTGATGCGGATGAATCGAGGAACCCTCCTAGAAAGGTTGATGAGAAGACTTCTGAGGAAGATGATGCTGTGGTTGACGATGAAACTGAAACATCTTACGAAGTGGACGGCGAAACTGTTGTTGGTGACATTGGGGGAGTCATGGTGGAATATGCTGGATCGACTGTTGATGTGGACGTCGGGAAGGAGACAGACGCTGTTGCTGCTGAGACGGTTTCCGGGTGGGATGTTGAGGTTGCTACTGCTGATGCGGCTTTCGGATGGAACCTTTACTGCCCGAGATATTGTTGGGGAAAGTGTTTGAAAGAGCTCTGATAGAGGCGTTGGCAACTCGTGCATCTGCTTTCGATGACCAGTTTCTCCTTTTTGCTGTTTTTCTTTGTTGTGTAGTCGTCTTGATGCTTTGCAGACTTATTTTTATCTTATTTGTATTCATGGAGAAGGGTTTCGCCAATTAGCATCCCTCTTGCGATTTCACATCTTGGAATAAAACTTCTTATTTGAAAGACCCAATCTTCTATTAGAATAGGTTGTTCGACTTTTCATGTCTGTACATCATTCCAGCGCTTTAGGTATTGAAAGGCTTGAGCCATCACGAGTGAACTATCACGCCCTCCAGCTTGTCGGTGTTGATGAGTTTGCAATAACCACCCAAAAGTACGTCTGCCACCAAATACGGCTTGCCTTCTTTTTCTTTTTCTTTGGTTGAATCGGTTCGAACAGCTATCTTCACCGTCATCTTTCCGAATTGAAACGAGGTCGCTTTGACCACCATATCTCCGATTTGAAACGAGTTTGGGTGTTGTGTAACCGCTTGACTCTTGGTCTCTTCAACTTCGACTGCAGATTTTAAATTCTTGGCTAAGCGCTTGAATGGCCCAGTGCCCCACTCACATCTCTTGACAGCGTCCGTGCTGGTAATCGTACTGAGTCCCCATGGCGGGATAAGAGAAGAAATGACTGGTTGCAGAGAAGATCGTTCGACCAGACTTACTTGCGTTTGGAATCGATGAGTCAGCGCTAACGGGCTTTCCCCGAGTGATTTAGTTCCGTTGGTGAGTCGTTGACACGGAAGCAGGTTGGACGGCTTGTTGGAGATTCTTTCAGGTGTCGACACCGGCATAGTAGCTGTTCCCAGTCTTGCTTCGTTTTCAAATATCCACGAGCGCCCCAAGATCATGTCTAACTTAGTTCTTTGATAATGTGGAACTTGCTATGCGTTATAGCGTCTCCCAACTTGATCTCGAGGTTAACGTAGCCTCTTGACCGACACGACACGATTGAGAGCCGTGAAGATATCTTTACGTTGCGCCTTGGAAAAGTAGGGAACCTGGCATACATGCTGCATCATGGATTGTACAGTCTCGTGCACGGAGTCCCCAGAGACCCCGAAATTCCTCACCGGTAGTGGATCTCTATGCACTCCCTCGTTCCCCAGCTGTAGTAGTGGGAGTATTTGGGGTTTGCCATCTCGGCCTCGGTCGGTGGGCGCCTGGGAAATGGTAGTCTAATAACATCATCTTGAATCCATGCCTTTAAGAGTTCGATCACCTCCTCGATGGGAAACGTAAAATCCAAAATATTTCCTTCAGCTTCATGATGACGCATGTGAGCTTTAGAGGCGGCCCTCCGTGGTGGAGCTGCTCGTCGTGCTGGTGCCGCGCGTTTAGGTTGCTGGTCCGCAGCTGGGGCCTTCCTTTTTCCTCCCTCGTCTACTACGCTTACAGAGGAGGAACCGGTGTTGTATTGCTTGTTGACGAGACGTCTACTCCGGAGAGCTTCGTGCACGTCTTCGACTCTGGTTGGTATGGTTCCTTCTAATAATGTTGGTGCTGTCGTGGCTGATCGCTTGGCAGCTTTATGGAGTTCGGAGAATGTTTGGAAACGTAGGTTCTCTATCAAGGCGCGGTAAATGAGAGCCATACCGTTGATGCAGGAATTCACCAACTGCTTCTCGGTCACGTTTGGGTCATGACAGTCTAGTGCTTGAATCCTGAATCTCTTGAAAAAATCATTCGGATGTTCGTTGTCTTGTTGGTACATCCTTCCTAGATCCGAGAAGATAACTTTCTCATACACGAAGAAGTACTTCTTGTAAAATGCGGTAACCATGTCACCCCAGTTGTGGATGCTGTTGTTTGAGGGTGAAAACGGTTTCTGTTGATTTCGGTAATTTCGGGCGTGGGTGAGAAACAAGTCTAAACCCTAAACATTTGAGATATCAATCTGTACAAATCCGGACTAAACCAAGAAATGGCCGTTCCAGACTTGCTTCGGTCACAAAGAGGAGGAGAAGGGTTGGTTTTGGGGAGGGAAGCGAAGAGAGTGTTGAGACCAGAATAGTTGATTCTGGAAGAGTAGTTGTTTTGTGACTTGTATCAGAAATTGGGAAGCTAACATATGGGAAAGCTAGCAAACGTTTTCTGAGTGTTGTATGCTCCTGACCATAACTTGTTGTTCGGTGGAAATAGGTAATGCCTATTTATACAAGTCGAAGTGAAACGTACTCTGGTCTCATTAAGAAATAGAAAACGGGTAAGTAAATGGGAGGAGGTGGTAACCAGTAACGCTTGGAATTGATGTTCCATAAAAGAAAGCGTTTCACCATTACTCCCTGTATTTACTAACCGCCTCATCCTTATGACACTTTCTTATAACGAGTGTAGTGTACGCCGCACGCTGTAAACCGCCAAACCGATACCCAATGAGCATCCCCCAGTTTGTGACATGTGTTGATGCCTTGAGTTTTTCGTGGAAAACATGTAGCATGTTGTTGTTGTCTGGAAAGTTGAGCTTGGGAGACTTGCCGGCTCGGTGGTGACCTTCAACGGTCGAGATTTTGCATCTTAAGAGGAAGGTAGTCGTTGATTATTGCAACCTTTCGTTTGGTAGCCAGTGGCATAAAAGTATGATCAGTATGGTTTTAATGTGGCCCAGTTTAAGCGCGGCCAAGAGTTAGGGTTTTGGCTTTGTTTAGGCACGACCAAACTAGGGCCAAAGGTTGCCATGCATTAGCTGGTAACCTTGGACGGATAATATTTGCATCTTAGATGAAAAAATGTCCGTTGATTGTTATAGGCCTTCGTTTTGGTAGCCGCATAAGGAAGGCCGACATGGTATGGCGCGGAAAGGTGATTGGCATGCCATTGGCACATGTGGTATGGTATGCCATAGCGCGGTTTCGCATGGCCAAAACTAGGGTTTTGGGCCAAAGGTTACCATGCGTTGTTTGGCGACCTTGGACGGCTAGGATTTGCATCTATGATGGAAGGTTGGTCGTTGATCGTCGCACGCCTTCATTTTGGTAGCCGCATGGGGAAGGCCGGCATGGTATGGCGCGGCAAGGTGGTTGGCATGCCATTGGAACATGTGGCATGACATGCCTTGGTTTGGCATGGCCAAAACTAGGGTTTTGGGCCAAAGGTTATCATGCGTTGTTTGGTGACCTTGGACGACTAGGATTTGCATCCAGGACGGAAGGGTGGCCGTTGATCGTCGCACGCCTTCGTTTTGGTAGTCGCATAGGGAAGGCCGACATGGTATGGTGCGGCAAGGTGGTTGGCATGCCATTGGCACATGTGGCATGTCATTCCTTGGCGTGGCCAAAACTAGGGTTTTGGGACAAAGGTTACCATGCGTTGTTTGGCGACCTTGGACGGCTAGGATTTGCATCTAGGATAGAAGGGTGGTCGTTGATCGTCGCACGCCTTCGTTTTGGTAGCCGCATAGGGAGGGCCGGCACGGTGTGGCGCGACAAGGTGGTTGGCATGCCATTGGCACATGTGGAATGGCATGCCTTGGCACGGTTTGGCGTGGCCAAAACTAAGGTTTTGAGCCAAGGTTACCATGCGTTGTTTGGCGACCTTGGACGGCTAGGATTTGCATCCAGAATGGAAGGGTAGTCGTTGATCGTCGGACGCCTTCGTTTTGGTAGCCGCATAGGGAAGGACGGCATGGTGTGGCGCGGAAAGGTGGTTGGCATGCCATTGGCACATGTGGCATGACATGCCTTGGAGCGGTTTGGCGTGTCCAAAACTAGGGTTTTGGGCCAAGGTTACCATGCGTTGTTTGGCGACCTTGTACGGCTAGGATTTGCATCCAGGATGGAAGGGTGGCCGTTGATCGTCGCACGCCTTCGTTTTGGTAGCCGCATGGGGAAGGACGGCATGGTGGGGCCAAGGCCAATGGCGCAGATGGCTTGGCATAGTGGGGCCAAGGGCTTGGTACGCACGGCTTGGCATGGTGGGGCCAAGGAAAGGTGCGGTTGGCTTGGCATGGCGGGGCAAAGGGTTTGGCATTCCATTAGCGCATGGTGCGGCTAGCATGGTTGGGGCCAAGGCAAGGCGCGGTTGGCTTGGCATGGTTTGCCATTGGCACAATGGTGCGGCTGGCATGGTTGGCATGCCTTGGCGTGGAGATGTGGCTGGCATGGTTTTCCATTGGCACAGTGGTGAGGCTGGCATTGTTCGCATGCCTTGGCGTGGAGATGTGGCTGGCATGGTTTGCTATTGGCACAGTGGTGCGGCTGGCATGGTTGGCATGCCTTGGCGCGGAGATATGGCTGGCATGGTTTGCCATTGGCACAGTGGTGCGGCTGGCATGGTTGGCATGCCTTGGCGCGGTATCATGAGAATTAGGGTTTGGCATAGATGATGTCGGTCAATGTTAAGGGTTCTGCCTTGGAACATGACACATAAAAAAAAGGTACCCTGGTAATTCTTACGTAGGAATGCTGATCGATTCAATAAATGTGCTAATGGTCATAGTGACATCATGTCAGTTGTACGGTTTTACGATTTTAACCCTAAGCTAAAAACCACCATCAACAGCTGTTTCGCGTGATGCTGTTGTACCACGTGTATGCTCTTCCGGTAGCAGTGTTGAGTCTTCTTCTGAAAGCGGATCAGTGAGTCCTCCACACCTCTTTCCTTATTCCTTACTCTCTTCTTCTTTTTTTTTTTGGAAAGTGTCTAACTCGTGACATTACAGGAAGAATCCGCTTCTGAAGATGGCCCTGAGGTGGAGACTCGTGGAAATACAGTTTTACCTCTAACCGCAGTAGCCACGCCTGGCGACATGGAAATGGAGGTTAATCGAGCTGAAGGTGTCGTTGCAACTTAAATAACGGACAGTATTCCAGTGACTACTGGCTCAATTGCAGTTAAGGGTCCCTTGTCGGCCGCTGATTCAATTGTCGGTGCCGCTTTTGCTCCTCCATACTTGGATTCTTATCCAGATCATGTGCTGATCAGGGGTTTCAGCGTGCCATCTAAATATGAAACGCTATATGCCAAGATATGGGAAAGGTATGGACACATCTCCACTACCAAAAAGGTCACCAGTCATTTTGCGCTAGCCAAACATGTGGAGGAAGCTTTATATTCGATTGATGATATGCGGAAAGTGACTGGACACACATTTTCCGAGGATGTGATCACAAGTTGGAGGTTTCATCGTGATATGTGCGTAGACCATGAGTTCAAAGTTTCCTGGTTTGTTGAAGGCTTTGCTGAGATTGAAAGGTTAAAAGTCATAGCGGTCGAAGGCCTTTCTTCAGATGAAATCACACGGCAGGAGGAGGAAATCGAAAGGTTGTCCAGGAAGCTGAGTCTGAAAAGGGCGGCTCTCGAAAGAGCGAAGGAGGCTTTCTCCAAGAAGAGAAAGTCGTTGCTGGATAGTTTTCCTTGAATGCATTTCTGTCTTCTGAACTTTTTTATTTAGGGTTTTTTTTTTTTTGAAAGGCATGAAACGCCTATTTTATGGTTTGATTTGAACTGATAGATAACTGTTATCTATGAGGGTTTTGGATTATTCTTCTTGGAATGAATTATTTTTTTAGAACAATGTTGTCTTGGTTATGATTGCAAGTGACGCAAACATATCAGAAACCGTGGAACCGTGAGCGTTGCGTGTTAGTAGAGAGCATGGATGAAACATAACATGGCTATCAGTTTTATCATTCCCGTGAAATCTTGAAGTAGTAAACCATGTATTTTTTCTAAGCAAGACTTACTCGGTTTTTCGGATCTCCTGACGAAAAATGAATCTTCCGGGTGTAAGTCCTAGTTTTGTGGGAAGCACCGCCGTAATTGTGCAAAGTCCCCAGTCGTCCCTGAGTCGTCTGATAACCGAATCGTCAATCCCTGGTCGGCTCGTTTGCTTCTAACCTCTGGGAAGTCCCTAGTCATCCCTTGTCGTGTCATGGATGGTGATTGGGCCGTCCAGTAACCGAGTCGTGAATCCATGATCAAATCGCGTGCTTCCGCCGCCTTGGAAGTCTCCAGTCATCCCTTTCCGTGTCATGACTGGTAACTAGGCCGTCTGGTAACTGAGTCGTCGATCCCTGAGAGGATCGTTTGCTTCTATCGCCTTGATGTCTGGGTTGAAGTATAAGATCGAGGATTGGAAATTGATATTGTAACCGAGAGATTAATCTCCCATTGTGGTCGCCAATTGTTTAAGGGTGAAAACAGTTTCTGCTGGTTTCGGTAATTTCGTGTATTGTGGGTGAGAAACGAGTCTAAACCCTAAACAACATACTGCAAGGGAGTACTTTAGATTCGAGATATTAATCTGTACAAATCCGGCCTAAACCAAGAAATGGCCGTTCCAGACTTGCTTCGGTCACAAAGTGAAAGAGAAGGGTTGGTTTTGGGGATGAAAGCGAAGAGAGTGTTGAGACCAGAATAGTTGATTCTGGAAGAGTAGTTGTTTTGAATTGTATCAGAAAGCGTAAGCTAACAGATGGGAAAGCTAACAGGTGATTTCTGAGTGTTGTATGATCCTGGCCAAAACTTGTTGTTCGGTGGTAATAGATAAGACCTATTTATACAAGTCGAAGTGAAACGTACTCTGATCTCGTAAGAAATGGAAACAGATGAGTAAATGGGAGGAGGTGGTAACCGGTAACGCCTGGAATTGATGTTCCATAATGAAGGAAAGCGTTTCACCATTACCCCCGGTATTTACTAACCGCCTCATTCTAATGACACTGTCTTGTAACGGGCGTAGTGTACGCCGCACGCTGTAAACCGCCAAACCAATACCCTAATGAGCATCCCCTAGTTTGTGACATGTGTTGATGTCTCGAGTGTTTTTGTGGAAAACATGTAGCAGGTTGCTGCTGCTTGGCAAGTTGAGCTTGGGAGACTTGCTGGCTCGGTGGTGACTCTCGACGGTCAAGATTTGCATCTTGAGAGGAAGGGTAGCCGTTGATTATTGCAACCCTTCGTTTGGTAGCCATCGGCATGAAAGCATGGCCGTCATGGCTTTGACATGGTTAGGCGTGGCCAAGCTTGGATTTTGGCATAGTTTAGGCGCGACCAAGAACTAGGGTTTTGGCATAGTTTGGGCGCGGCCAAAATTAGGGCTTGGCGTTGGGCCAAAGGTTTCCACGCGTTAGCTGGTGACCTTGGACGGCTAAGATCTACATCTTAAATGGAAGGTGGTCGTTGATTGTCGCAACCCTTCGTTTTGGAAGCCAATGACATGGATAAAGGCTGGCATGGCTTTGGCACAGCGGTGCAGTGCGACTGGCATGGTTGGCACGCCTTGGCGCGGAGATGTGGATGACATGCCATTGGCACATGTGGAGCGCCGGCATGGTGGGTATGCTTTGGGAGCGGAGATGTGGCGCGACATGGTTGGCATGCCTTGGCGCTGAAAGGTTGCACGACATGCCATTGGCACATGTGGCATGGTTGGCATGCCTTGGCGTAGAGATGCCGCTGACACGGCATGCCATTGACACATGTGACACGGTTGGCATGCCTTGGCGCAGAAAGGTTCGCGGCATGCCATTGGCACATGTGGTGCGGCTGGCATGGTTTAGGTGTGGCCAAGCTAGGATTTTGGCATAGTTTAGGCGCGGCCAAAAACTAGGGTTTTGGCATAGTTTGGGCGCGGCCAAAATTGGGGCTTGGCGTTGGGCCAAAGGTTACCACGCGTTAGCTGGTAACCTTGGACGGCTAAGATTTGCATCTTAAATGGAAGGGTGGCCATTGATTGTTGCAACCCTTCGTTTTGGCAGCCATGAAGGAAAGGTCGGTCATGGAACGATTTAGGAGTGGCCAAGCTAGGATTTTGGCATAGTTTACGTGCGGCCAAAAACTAGGGTTTTGGCATAGTTTGGGCGCGACCAAAATTAGGGCTTGACGTTGGGCCAAAGGTTACCACGCGCTAGCTGGCGACCTTGAACGGCTAAGATTTGCATCTTAGATGGAAGGGTGGTCGTTGATTGTTGCAACCCTTCTTTTTAGCAGCCGTGAAGGAAAGGACGGTCATGGCATGATTTAGGCGTGGCTAAGATAGGATTTTGGAATAGTTTAGGCGCTGCCAAAAACTAGGGTTTTGGCATAGTTTGGGCGCGCCCAAAATTAGGGCTTGACGTTGGGCCAAAGGTTACCGTGCGTTAGATGGCGACCTTGGACGGCTAAGATTTGCATCTTAGATGGAAGGGTGGCCGTTGATTGTTGCAACCCTTCGTTTTGGCCGCCAGGGGCATGTAGTAGGGCCGACATGGCTTTGGCATGGAGACGTAGCTGGCATGGTTGGCATGCCTTGGCGCGGAGACGTGGCTGGCATGGTTTGCCATTGGCACGGTAGCGCGACTGGCATAGTTGGCATGCCTTGGCGCGGAGACGTGGCTGGCATGGTTCGCCATTGGCACGGTAGCACGGCTGGCATGGTTTTCCATTGGCACAGAGGCGCGGCTGGCATGGTTGGCATGCCTTGGCGCGAAGACGTGGCTGGCATAGTTTTCCATTGGCACGGAGGCGCGGCTGGAATGGTTGGCATGCCTTGGCGCAGAGACGTGGCTGGCATGGTTTGCCATTGGCACAAGTGGTGTGAGAATTAGGGTTTGGTATGATTATGATGTCGGTCAATACTAAGGGTTCTGTCGTAGAACATGACACATGTATATAAAAAAAAGGTACCCTGGTAATTCTTACGTAGGCATGTTGAATGATTCAATAAATGCGCTAGTGGCCGTAGTGACGTCATGTCAGATGTAAGGTTTTACAATTTTAACCCTAAGCTAAAAACCACCAACAACAACAGGATGAGTTTCTTAGTCCAATTCGATTACGGATAAGAGAAACTAAGTTAATTCTGATCTTAGTTAGACTTATCAAAGTGCAGGTTTCGGTTATTCAAGTCTAATCGAATGCCTTAAAAAGAAATACTAGTTAACTAACCTAGTACTTGTCTTTTTTAAAAATTGAAAGGTCTAAGTTATATGGATAATTAGAACCCGATGAGAAAAATATAGTTATCTTTATTTTGGTCTCATCGAATTAAGCGATTGTATTTGTACAATCGGTTTAGCAAAGGAACTAAGGTGCTTAGTTGTTTTTTGGTTTGCTAAACTATTAGGGAAAATTGCTTCGGGCAATTGTTTCCTTGGTAACGTATCAAAATAAAACTACTTGTAGTTTCGGTTTTGATATTGGTTATCAGAAATGGTGTGTGGAACCCTCGTGCTTAACTCTATAGGTTGCAAGTCTATTTTGAGAATTGTAAGATTCTTTTCGGTTTGTCCTTTATTTTTTCGTTTCTTTGTTATTTTCTGACAAAAGGGGGAGAAATATATGGAGTAAACTAGTGATACTGGGATTGAGAAGATCTATTAGTACCGTTGGTGGGAAACTAGATAATTACGGTTTATCTTTTGTTTTTGACTGATTTGATTGGCTAAAAGTGGTTGAAATTTGATTACACCTAGTTTGTTTATACTTGAAAATCTTCTATTCTGATATAAGATTCACTCAAACTAGATCGAAGTGTCGACATGAATCTTTAGACTGTTTGTTGTTCTAAAGACGATCTTGTGATAATCCATTGTTAATAGACTCCGTTCTGTGCATGATTGATCACAAGAGATTTAAGTTGTTGTGTGAACGTGTTTATTGAAGATCTAAGAATATTTGAAGACAAAGAAGATATTGAAGATTTCTGATTTGGGGTTCATAATCTTTGGTGTGCACAATACTTGTTTCGGTATCCAACTATAATCGGTTTATCCTTGTGATAGATTGGATTGATAAGTTGTGTAGATCGACATCAATACAATTCTTTGTGATTAAAAGTATTGATTCCAAAATCTTAACAATTACTTCGACAGTTGAGAATAAGATAGATCTAAGAACCCGACGAATGAGTTTTTGTGAGATAAACAGAAGAGCCTTTGTCGAACTCACATCACTTGGTTGAAGAGAGTTTCTACCAAACAGATTTGTTGTTCCTTTACTGTTGGGAACACGAACCAAAGGAATTGTTCCAAGTATGTGACTTATTCATAAGTTGGAGGCGTGGGAATACAGACGGAACTAGGTGAACTATAGGTTTAGTTGCTTGGTCTCAACTATACGAAGTTGGTTTATTTTGTATAGCGACTTAATCCTGAGAGTATTCAATTCTGGACAAGGTCCCGGGGTTTTTCTGCATTTGCGGTTTCTTCGTTAACAAAATCTTGCTGTGTCGTTTACTTTTATTTTCCGCAACTATAATTGTCTTTATTATAATATAGTAAATCACACAAACGTTAACTCCTATTTACTTGATAACAATCCTATTCTGTTTGGTTAAGTCTGAACCTTTTATCAAGTAAACATACTTCGTTGTTGTATTGTCTCAATCTCGTATCCATAGACGATTACACGAAGTGTGAACCGATTTGTTGCATGGTATCCACTAAGTCCATAGACAATCACTTTCGGAGAAAGGACTTATAGGCAGGAAAAGTTTTATCTTGAGGTATATTTGGGTACCCTCGCCTTTTAACATGGCCTGGGAGGCACGACCAATTTTTCCAAGGCTAGAAGTTGGCCAAGGTGGCTTAGGAAGTTTGGTGGCGTGGGGAACCAAATTGATAGCTAGCAAGTCGTGGCGCGGGGAACGGCCGAGTTAATAGCTGGTCAAGTCGTGGCGCGGTGCACCAAGTAGATAGCTAGTCAAGTCGTGGCGCGGGGCACCAAGTCTATAGCTAGCCAAGTCGTGGCGCTGGGCACGACCGAGTTGGCATCGATGGGACACTATCCATGTTGGTTTGTGATGACGACCACGAACTTTGGTGCGACGGGACTGGTGGACATGGCCACAAACTTTGGTTCAACGGAAAAAACAGGTGGCCATGCCCACGAACTTTGGTTTGTGGGCCACATCCACGAATCGAGCTATAGGGTGGAGTCATGTTGACTTGGATATGGGGCGCGACCAGGTTAGCCTGTTGGTCGGTTATCATCCAAGCAAAAATAATTTAAGTTCTTTTACTTCACAATTATAAATAAGAGTATATATATAAAAACATATTCGTTCCACATGGAGATATGGGTTATCAAATTGTTTTGATTACTTGTAGAAACGGGGGGGGGGGGGGGGGTTGTTTGTAATTATAACTAAATAATAATAAAGCAAATATAATAATACGAATATCAGGAAAAAAAAAGTACTGGCTAGAGTTTTCGTCTTCCATCTTCCAACATGTTATCAACTGAATCAATCTCAACATTCACTTTATATCGATTATCAATAACCCTAGAGCGTCCTACTGCAGGCTTACTCCAGCAAAACTCCTATTATCATCAAAGGTGCAAGAGCCACTCTTTGAATCCTTTCCATTAAATAACTTGGCGCTAGATCCACTCAAGTTTAACCCAATGAAAGCACTAATATTTATGAGTTGAGGTTATTCTAAGTAATCCGACGCAAGAGCCACACGGATTTAACCTAGGTTATGCTTCTACATATAATTTCATGATAACATCCCGTCGTTAAAAACTATATTATGCTACTTCTAACAAGGATTATTTGAAAATTCCGGATCTCAAACCCTGGTTTAGCAATAAATATGAATGCATGCTCATTTAATTTGCAACTTAAACAAACTAGCAATCAATCATACATGGAGTTATAAACGGTAGAACATAAGGGATACTAACAAATTATGAATGAGTGAGAATGAATACTTCAATTGAATAACATGTCTTCCAACTTAGGACTACATATCTAACCAATAATAAGGATTGTGTTGGTGCAAAATTAATTACCCCAACAATCTTCGAGATATGTGTAAGATGATTGAATCTTCGCCGTTGCTTTATTTCTCCAAAAATTATAGATGGAAGTTGAGGGGGTACCTACAAAGACACTCCGATGCTTAAGTCATAGAGATCTCTAGACAAGTTTTTTAGTGGAGAAAAGTAATTGTGATTGTGTACCTTTTGAGTTGCATTTCATCCTCTATTTATAGGCAGAAAAAAAATCTTATTGTTATGATTTGTAGTTATCTCAAATAAACACTAAGATTTACCTTTATCTTATGAGATTTGTTATCTTAAATAACCACTTAGATTTTTACTTGTCTCCCCAATATTTGTACATATCCTGGAAGATTCATGTTTATCGTCATCATATTTGTGCACATCTTGAAAGATCCATATCTATCTTGTCAAGATTTGCATTTATCCAAGAAGATCTATGTTTATCTTTATAGATCTGGATATATCTTGAGAGATTCTATGCTATCTTCTCCAGATTCATAGTTATCTCAATATAACCATATTTATCTCGTGAGATTTGTATTTATCTTTAATGGTTTCCATAATAAACCATTAGGCCTCCATAATAAGCCATTTTTGGTTTCCTTAATAAACCACTGGGTTTCCTTAATATACCCAGTCGGGCTTCTTTAATAAGCCATTTTTTGGTTTCCTTAATAAACCACTGGGTTTCCTTGATAAACCCAGTCGGGCTTCTTTAATAAGCCATTTTTTGTTTCCTTAATAAACCACTGAGTTTCCTTAAAAAACCCAGTCGGGCTTCTTTAATAAGCCATTTTTGGTTTCCTTAATAAACCCAGTCGGGCTTCTTTAGTAAGCCAATTTTTGGTTTCCTTACTAAATCATTGGGTTTCCTTGATAAACCCAGTCGGGCTTCTTTAATAAGCCATTTTTGGTTTCCTTAATAAACCACTGGATTTCCTTAATAAACCCAGTCAGGCTTCTTTAATAAGCCATTGTTGGTTTCCTTAATAAACCATTGGATTTCCTTAATAAACCCGGTTGTGCTTCCTCAATAAGCCATGTGGGTTTCCTCAATAAACCCACATTTTACCGATATCAAATAACTTGTGCAGTTTGCACGTACACTATTTTAATAGGGTACAAACATCACCCCTCTTAATTCTCAACTTGTTGAAGAATTAAGAAGAGTATAATCCCGATTGTCCGTCCCAGCGTGCCTACGATGAATCCGTTACTTTTACGATCATCTTGCCGCGAATTTAGCGTTGCTAACTTTTCGGAGTGCGGTCAGGTTTATGTCAACATTTCTATGTATAGCAATTATAATTAAAATTTCCATGCACCCTCATACTGCAGGTACCTAGCACACTGGAAACATGTTCAAAATACCAATAATGTACTAAAAAATTTCTTATATAAATTGACGCACGTACTGACATGTGAGGCTTGACATGTATATGTGCTCTCTGTTAGAACTTCCTTGTTTTGACCTGGAGTTAGTGACCAACCACTTTGTTGTTTCTCTTTCATAGAATAGCATTTTATTTATCTGTTTTCCACTTGTTCGAATGCAGGTACCAGCTACCAGGCACGTATTGCCCAACTACTTCGGTCTTTCTCAGGCACATTTTGCTCCATCTCTTTGGTAAGATATTTCCAGAACTCACCCGAATGCAAGATACTCCCGAAACTTTTTAGGCACAATGATTGCCTGCGTGCTCTCGTACTGGCGTAGAATTTGCTGACTCAAACCTCTTGTGCCTGTGAATAACGAATGTACGACAATATCCGGTGTATAGGTTGAACGGCTATAGCTTTTTGTCATATATTTCCTTTTGCTTCATCTTTTATTTATTGAAACATTTTACTCTTATTCTTGAAGTACTTCTGTCAAAACACTTCGTCTTTGTTTTTCTCGTTTCTAGAAAAACATTGCAACTATTTCCTGGACTTGCAAAAAACTTCGTTTTTGTTTTTTTCTTTAATAGAAAAACAACGCAAGAATTTCTTTAAGAAATACATGCAAAAGTGCCCTAAATTGTGACTATAAAATCGATTTATAATGGAACAATCGGTGAGGACGTACCTCCCCAGGCGTTCGTTCCTTCAACCTTAGCCGCCCCATTACTTTCCATGACACTGAAAAAGATGTCTTCTATTGTTCAACTTCTTTAAACAAGTTACTTTTTATTGCATGCTCGGGGTCATTTTAGCCGCCCCCAATATTTGTAGAGATATTTCCAAATAGAAAAGACGCCCCCATGTAAAGCAGGAACTAGATATATTATATCTGTTCCACACTTGCTAGATGGCTCTGAGCTTATGATCAGGTTTTTTTTTTCCGTTGCCATCTTATTTCTACTTTCATCGTGATTTTTCCTTTTGGAATCACCCTCAAGTGTGAGTAGAGACATTACAAAGACGCCCCCAACTGTAATAACCTGCAATAAAATTTTCTCACGTGTTAGACGAGACTTTTTGCCACGTGGTGGACTTATGATGCTCGAGAGCTAGTCGAGTCTTGAAAGGAATGTAGTGTGTGCTTTCGGCTGGGGAAAGGCTTTTTGCTCGCAACGTAACAAGGCTGAAGTGCTCGCTACTCGGGAAGGCTGGATGTTGCTTGTGTTGGGCACGAGTCTTTGGACCAATATCGGGCACTATGCTCGTGGTTGAGACGAGACTTTATGGTTTCCAAGGTGCAAGTCTTTCATACTCGCGTGCAAGACGAGATTTTATGCTTGCGATAAGATCAAGACTTATGTGCTCACGTGCAAGGTGAGGCTTTAGGTGCTTGCGATGTGATGCAAGGATAAATATTGAAGGATCTAGGCAATCCTCATCTCGCACTCGATCATGTCGTTGATCACGATCCTCGAAATAGATTATGTCGCTATCCACGAACCTCGAACTCGATTATGTCGTTATCCATGAACCTGAAACTCGATCATGTTGTTGCCCCAAGTGCACATAAAAATTTCTCGAACACAGAAATTTTTGCTTCCATGCTGTAGTGAATCGAAAGACGATTCTAACGAGCCAAAAATCACCCAATTCGGATTTAAAACGAAGAAGTTATTGACGAAACAAGATTTTAACGAAGCGCGCATGCTGTTTTATATGTGGCAGTGCTGATTGGATAGAAAACTGACGTCGCACTGCTGACTAGGATGGCAGTGCTGACGTGGGAACACCAGATGCTGACGTGGCATAACCCATCGCAGCCGAGCTTCCGTTAACTGGATACTTGCTGACGTGGCAGATTTTGATGATGTGGCACCACTGTTATGTTGACGTGTGATAAAACTCGCTAACGTGGGCGTGATGACGGTACAGAGCGGCTTATGTGGTTGTTGATTGGACGTTGGATCAGAACGAACCGAACTGGCTGAGCCGGATCTGCTGTTGAACCAGAAGCTGGACCCGTGGCTGGACGGATCTACGGGTCAGATCTGCTGAATCTGACGGATCAGATTGGTTGGATATGAAGCTGTACGCGAGGCTGGACGTCTGTGCGTGTACAGAAAAACACTTTCTGCAACACATATATCTGTTACAGTTTGGTGATATTTTGAATCACTTTCTGCTGCTGCTTGCGTAATAGTTGCTTCATCCTTGTAACGGTTACTTCAACAGTTTGTAACAGTTTCTTCTACATTGTAACGGTTTCTTCAACAGTGCGTAACAGTTTCTTCAACCTTGTAACGGTTTCTTCATCCCCGCAACGGTTTCTTCAACTGTTTCGAAAAAGTTTTCTGAACCCTAACTTTTTTTTTGTTTTTTGCTTTGTTCCGAGACGTTTCTGCAACTTTCTGCATCTCTGGATCACAACGTTTCTGAAAACTTTCTGCAACTCTGAATCACAATGTTTCCGAATCTTTCTATAACTCTGGATCGCAACGTTCTCTGTTAACAGAATCCAACAATCTTTCAGTCTTTCTGAAACTTTTTCTGAGAATGTTGTAACGTTTCAGCAACTTCTAAATCAAAACTTTTCTGCAACTTTTCGGAAAACGTTGTGAACTTTTTTTTTAAACGTTTTTGAAACCCTAGTTTTCAAAAACACTTGTACAGCAAAGAAATTTCTAAAAAAGGGGAGCACGATATTTTGCTCGGGTCCCCTTAGTCGGCGCCAAAAGATGTTGGTGCGAAATTAATTACCCCAACAAACTTCGAGATATGTGTAAGATGATTGAATCTTCGTCGTTACTTTAATTCTCCATAAATTGTAGATGAAAGTTGAGGGGATACCTGCAAAGACACTCCGATGCTTAAGTCAGAGAGAGAGCTCTAGATAGGTTTTTTAGTGGAGAAAAGTAATTGTGATTGTGTACCTTTTGAGTTGGATTTCAGCCTCTATTTATAGGCAGAAAACAAATTTTATTGTTATAATTTGTAGTTATCTCAAATAACCACTAAGATTTACCTTTATCTTATGAGATTTGTAGTTATCTTAAATACCACTTAGATTTGTACTTGTCTCCTCAATATTTGTACATATCCTGGAACATTCATGTTTATCTTCATCATATATGTGCACATCTTGAAAGATCCATATCTATCTTGTCAAGATTTGCATTTATCCAAAAAGATCTATGTTTATCTTTATAGATCTGGATATATCTTGAGAGATTCTATGCTATCTTCTCCAGATTCATAGTTGTCTCAATATAACCATATTTATCTCTTGAGATTTGTATTTATCTTTAATGGTTTCCATAATAAACCATTGGGCCTTTATAATAAGCCGTTTTTGGTTTCCTTAATAAACCACTGGGTTTCCTTAATAAACCCAGTCGGGCTTCTTTAATAAGTCATTTTTTTTAGTTTCCTTAATAAACCACTGGGTTTCCTTGATAAACTCAATCGGGCTTTTTTAATAAGCCATTTTTGGTTTCCTTGATAAACCACTGAGTTTCCATAATAAACTCAGTCGGGCTTCTTTAATAAGCCATTTTTGGTTTCCTTAATAAACCCAGTCGGGCTTCTTTAATAAGCCATTTTTTGGTTTCCTTACAAAACCACTGGGTTCCCTTGATAAATCCAGTCGGGCTTCTTTAATAAGCCATTTTTGGTTTCCTTAATGAACCCAGCCGGGCTTCTTTAATAACCCATTGCTGGTTTTCTTAATAAACCACCGGGTTTCTTTAATAAACCCGGTTGGGCTTCCTCAATAAGCCATGTGGGTTTCCTCAATAAACCCACATTTTACCGATATCAAATAGCTTGTGCGGTTTGCATGTACACTACTTTAATAGGGTACAAACAGATTGGTTACTCATGGATTTCTTAAAACCCATGTAAAATAATAATAAGAAAATAAATCAAGCCCTAGATTGTAGAAAATCTCCAACTCCAAAGCTCTCATTTTTTTTCCAAAGTATATCAAAGATGTTAGAGAAGATCTCCAATTCCGCCTTAATAGCCGTGTGAAATCATTTCCTAGCCAATGGACTGCGTCAATTCATCCAAAAGCCCAGCACGAATCGAACTTGGCATGTCAGTTACAAGGAACTGACAGTGTAAACTCACGGCAAACACAATTTTCTCCCTGACTTCACCTACGGATCGAAAACCCCTCCGTAAGTTCCCCCGATGTTACCTACGGTGAGAAACGATACCGTAACCTGAGTTTTCTTAATTTACTTCTCATCAGACTTGGCCTATCTTCAACCATTTCCAGCAGCGAACCACAACTCTATTACCATCTAATCGAGCTCCTCTCTTTCTTCCAACAGAAAACACGGTTTTATTCCATCGCTGCCAAAACTCCTCCATGAAAGCTCGGACTCCACCAGACTCAGCAATGCAGCAGATTACTTACCCACCAATCACGAATAAATGCTGTCAGTGGCAGCAACTCCTAACTCGAACAACATCAACTACTCTTCCCTTTCTCCCGACAACAACAATTCTTCTGAATCTCAATGATTTCCATGGCCAGCAAAGACTCATCCCATCAATTACCACTGCCGGTAATAACAGCAGCATTATTTTGTCTATCTCGATCATCTCTGCAGCTACATCACGGCATTGCTCGATGGCAAAAAAACCCATCTCCATTCCTGAAATTTACAGCGTAACACCACAGCATACCACCACTGACTCGAGCTCAACTCAATGGAAGCAGCAAACTACTCCGTCCATCGCCACTGCATATACTAGTTAACCTCAGAATCCGTACAGCTTCAGACTGCTGTTTGAGTTCCATCCTCCCTGACTAGCTCGTGATTCCATATGAATCTCTACATCGAACCACAATACTACGACGTCGCAGCGGCATCATCATCATTCCTTTCCATCTCAGGCAACTATCCACCCATTTATCAACTCCATTCTCTGCTGCAACGATCCTTTTTTAACCATCACATATAACATCCAACTTCAACAGCTTAAAACCCATATTCTGTTGAGACCCAATGATTCCAGTTTCAACCCCTTTAGACCATGTTCAATCACTAACAGCATCCAAGATACGCCATCGATGATAGAAACCATTCGTATTCTCTGTTATGGTCGAGCTCCAATGTCACAGACTCCACTGACGTTCAGGCGGAAAAGAAGATGATGGGTGTCCTGAGTAATTCCAACATCCGCCTTTAGTAATTACCATTCAACTGTTAGTCCCGGAAGACTGACAATTCGGTTTATAACAGTTGGCTGCCTCCAGTAAATCCAGGTATTTTCTTTATCAATTCTGTGTGTCCACCTTTTTCGGAAACTTTGGTTTGCTTCAACTGCTTCTAACTTCTCCATACGAGGTCGGAATAACCTCATTCTTTCTCCATTGCCTTCGTCTTTTCATCCTCTTCAAGGTGATACGAAGAAATCCAGGATTTAAATGAGTTGCACTTCATTTCGGTTAAGATAGCCTCAAACACCTAAGAAACTCAAAAACAAACAAATCAAAGCATAATGATACAACAACTACCAATAAAGCAAAACATTTGAGTACCTAACTAGTGCAAATAATGCACCTATCAAATTCCCCCACACTTGCCTTTTGCTAGTCCTCGAGCAAAGTACAAAACCTAAACTAAGGTACAACAACCCATTGTCGTCGAAGTCACGGTTGCACTTAGGATGTGCAACAGGCCTTTAAACCCCTAGGTGTCCCTAGTGGACGAGCTATAGTCTCGTGAGGGCTGACGATAAGTATACCTACAAAACCTACTCCAACTTCAAAGCGTTTCAGCTTCCCAAGCATCCAAAGAGCTATGAGGACATAGAGTTTCTGCATGATAGTAATAAGACGTTAGAAATACCAAAGAACATATTCTCATTCTTAAATGTTGAGTGAGAAATAACCACACCATAATGATAGAATGCGTGTTTGAGAGCGATCAATAAGCATTTCACCTCGACTTCTGCCTCACTTATAAAGATTTTATGATAATAGCACTCAGTAAGATGGCTTTTTTATGGGTCTCACATGTGTGCAGATAGGAATGAAGAGAAAAATCCAACACACGTTGACTGGTGGGAAAGAAACCTTCCGAATTATTTCTGGAGACCCCACAAGATCGTGGGATATAAAAGACTTTTTTTCTTCTGATGATCTCTAAGAAAGGAAATCAACCACTATAACAAGGATGGGAGTACTTACCACCTTCACATGCGATCGGCAGTGATGAAATCACAACTCTCACAACATCCAATATAAACGTAGTCTTCAGCTCATCTTCTTCATCTTCTTGGTCTTCGTCTTCGGTCTTCAACTGTTGATGATAAACTCTTGAACTTCGTAGAACTTCGACAATTTGTAACTCTTTCTCTTCAATTCCTTGTTGCTTGAAACTTCTTCATAGATTTTTCTTCTTCCCCGTGGCTTTATTAAATGAATAAAAAAAGAAATACAAACCAAAATAATACAAAGAATTTCTCTTGTTTTTTTTTTTTTGAATGACAAGAGAAATAACTACAAACTGAATATGAATAAACAATGAAATTGCTATGGCCATGGATAAGTATTTTACCGCTTGATTCTTCACAACTTGTATTGTCTTCGTATCATAAACTTCAATATAATTTTCATCTTTTAATTTTCTTTGCTCTTATAAATAAGTCTTTAAGTTAAATATAGAATTCCGCTCCTTATGTGTAAGTTTTCTACATGTATATAAAAATATGCTCATTGTATGTTGCTTTACTTGTATATGAAATTTGCTCTCCCCTGTACTGTTGCTTGTAAATCTCAAATGTCTTCAACTTTCCTTGTAGATTTTGATGTCGCTCCCTTCTTGATGATGGTTGTGTTTCTATGGACCTGTTGTTGGCGAGAGAGAATGGTGCTACTGCAAATCAAACTACAAGAAAGTGGTTTTCATTTATAGACGTCACCCTCACGATTGACAAAATTAGCACTCAAGAGATCAAAAATAGTGCTGAAAATAGTGTGAAGTTTGGTAGCTCACCATTCTACCCGGAATTAACGTACGGTGACACACACTCAAAACAATGCTCTTTAGTCATCTACAAAAAAGAATTTGGTCTGGTGCTTCTGTTGATTTGAAAATAGGTAGTCTCCACTAATGATTGATCATCAATTCTAATAATTCATTTGCCTCTGCTCCTCATTTGCCACTGGCATGATTAAATTCATTATTTAACACTCTAACAAGTAAGAAATCCGAACGTAATCCCATAATACTTCCAAGTTCAGTTATGTCGGTCAGGAATCTCTATGTAAACATACCTAGAAGTATGCTAGTGACTCTAAAATCTCTGCAAGTTGGAGGTTTTATGCAAATATATAAAAATTTTAAAAAAACTAGGAAAAAAGCTAAAAACTCTATATGCAAAGTAATCCCCCACACTTAAACTTCACATTGTCCTCAATGTGCAAAACTGAAAATTATGAATTCTGACGTAGCAACAGATAAAACACGAAATATGTACAAATTGGTAAGGAATTTGGAAAAACACCATTTCACAAAAGTTGTTCGCCTACGTCTTTTCTACAGAGTTTCAAAAGGGAACCGTGTTTAGATAAACGGTCTGACAGTTGTGGTCTCTGGACTGAACTACGTGCAGTCCGAATTTTTCTGACGAAAAGGGTTTGTCAAAATTTTCTTCAAAATATATCTCGGACTCTACGAAATTAAACATGGGGATGAAAATATGATACGAAAATAATAAAAACTGAAAATAAAAGGTATCAATATACAAAACCTATGGGTTTCCTCCCATTAGCGCTTGGTTTAACGTCGTTAGCCCGACTGTAGACTCTTTGGCTACTCCTTAGCCTGCGCCTAAGACATTAGCATGAATATGCGAATGAACATCGCTAGGATACCGCATTACTCCAAATATATTGAAGAAAATATTTTCATCACCAAATTCCATAGTGAGCGTTTCTTTGTCAATATCAATAACTGTAACACCCCGTATTTTTAGCATGGCGCATGCTAAAAGATGCGCCATGGCCCGAGATGAAGCTACATCCAAAACTTCATTTGCGTAGGAAAAGGAACATTGTCCCTAGGACAATGCGTTGACAATATACAGCCATCATGGTTGGACATCGGGTTGGCAGCGGACAACCATCATGGCTCGAGTTGGAAGTGCACAACCATCATGGCTGAACATCGGGTTGGCAGTGGAAAGACATCATGGCTGAACATCATAGTCGGCATAGGCAGTGAACATCCATCTTGGCCAGTTATTCAGAAATATATTGAAAATGTGGGGTCTAACAACCACACCCAACAATTCGTTTGGCAATCTGAGAGGACTTACTCCAATACACTTTCTAGAGAATCAAGTAGACAGTCAGACTCAATCTAGAATACAATATATCAAAGAGTTTAATATCTCTAACTCTTAATTCAATCCGCAATCAACAAATAGAAATTTGCGAGCCCGATTGAATAAGAGGAGTAACTTGAACGGTACAAAATACCAATGTTCAAGTATCAATTAATGTAAATCAACAACCCAAGGTTGGATATTCTAATTGATTGATCGTAACGCACAACCTGTGATATTTCAATTATATAACAAAATATAATGCGGAAAAGAAATAACACAGACACCAGAATTTTGTTAACGAGGAAATCGAAAATGCAGAAAAACCCTATGAGCTAGTCCAGATTGAACATCACACTGTATTAAGCCTCTACAGACACTAGCCTACTACCAATTAACTTCAGACTGGACTGTGGTTGAACCCTAATCAATCTCACACTGATTTAAGGTACAATTGCTCTCCTTAGCAGGATACTACGCACTTGATTACCTTAGTTGATCTCACCCACAACCAAGAGTTGCTACGACCCAAAGTCGAAGACTTGATAGACAAATCTGTCTCATGCAGAAAAGTCTATAGAATTGAATAAATCAGTCTCGCACAGAAATACCCAAGAGTTTTTGTTCCGTCTTTTGATAAATCACGGTGAACAGGAACCAATTGATAACCCAGACTTATATTCCCGAAAAACATCCTAGAATTATCAAACACCTCACAACAAACTTAATCGACTAGCGAAACAAGTTATTGTAGAATCACAAACGATGAGACGAAGTTTGTTTGTGATTACTTTTCTATCTTGCCTATCGGAGATATAAAATCTCGAGCAAATTATTTCAATTGCACTCAACACGATAGAAACAGCAAGATCAGATCACGCAACTACAAAGATAATAGTTAGGTCTGGCTTCACAATCCCAATGAAGTCTTCAAGTCGTTAACCTACAGGGCCTCGAGAAGAAACCTAAGGTTAAAGGAGAATCGACTCTAGTTATGCAACTAGTAACACACAGGAGGTGTGGGGATTAGGTTTCCAGTTGCCAGAGTTCTTCTTTTTATAGTTTTCAAATCAGGGTTTGCAATCCAAGTTACCTTGGTAACAAAACATTCAATATTCACCGTTAGATGAAAAACCTGATTCAACCAAGCTAATAAATATCTTTCAACCGTTAGATCGAACTTAGCTTGTTACACACAAATGAAATGTACCCTCATTTAGGTTTATGTAACCGTACCTAAACGTGTACACCAGGTTGGTTCACAAATAGTTAACCGAGGTTAGCTATATGATTACTCTCATATCTACCTTATTCATCTTAACCATAACTAGTTCAAATGACTCAAATGAAACTAGTTAAAGAGTTTTTCAATTGTATAGAAAACACAATCGAAACCAAATCGGTTTGATTCACTTGAATAAATCATGAACATTATAGCCACGGTTTCCATAGATTGCATTCCTTATGATTTAAATGTTTAAGTTCATGAACTGGCCGATTTGACAAAGTAAACAGCTTAAGTATGCGTACTTAAGCAAACGGATTTTTAGTTTGTTAAGTTTCCAAACTCACCAGAAGTTTTCGGTTCGAAAACTTCCGCCAGTATGCGTACGTGTACGCATACTTAAGGTGAGTAGTTTAGGAGTTTGTAATTCCCAAACTCAGCAGATATTTTCGGTTCGAAAACTTCCGCCAGTATGCGTACGGGTACGCATACTTATTTTGTCTCCTTCACCAATTTCGTATACACACATATGCATACTCTTGGTTCCCGGTTTATGGATTTATACACTAATGTGCGAACAATATATATATATATGCTTATATCCAAAGATGATTACATCATAAACTCTTTATTTCAATCATTTAAACATTCTTCTATAGTGACAATAACCGTTTTCACACACTATTAGCATCAAAGCAATTTTCAAGATATTGAAATAATCATTATCGAAACATTCCAAGCCTACATCAAATGATTGTATCACACAAACTATGTAAGATGTTACTCGGAAATTTTCCCATGATATAAGATGAACTTGGTCGAAGCAAAAGCTTAACAACACACATTTCGAGAAATATGTAAGCGAGATATACTGAGCTCGAAATCTCAAATGTGTATAGAGAAAACTATATCGTAACACGACTTATGTCTTAATATAGGAGATAGTAGAAATACTTTCCAAGTGATATATGAGTTCAAGTCTCCACAAACCTTTTGTCGAAGAAGTTCCACAAGCTCCCCTTAGTAGTTCTTCCTCTTCAAGAGATGAACGCCGAGAGATCTAAGCTCAACTACATTATCTATATCCTAGTCCGATACATCCATAAATAGGCTAGAAATCAAGACTTAAGTTTTGATCACTAACATTGAAAAACATGCTTGAGATAGAAACGCATGCGAGTTCGACCGAGCAATGCTCTAACAGTCTCCTCCTTTGTCAATTTTAGTGACAAAACTATCAATACATATGGATTACAAAATAGATAAAAATTGTAGCTTCACATCCACATGCTTGATCTCCTTGGCATCTTCAACGCGACTCGAAATCTTCGTCACTTCCAAGTACTCCATGATCCTAAAGGTTGTAAGTTCAGCATCATAGTTTTTGAAGATCTGTAGCTATACAGTGTCATAGTATTATTACACAACATCAAAGTGCAATTGTATCACAACTTTGACAACAATACTATGGTGATATTCATCACTCCCCCTTAGTCAATGCTTTATCTCAACATGAAAACCACTCCCCCTTACATAATGATCCGTAAACCACATGTATTTGTAGTATCACACTATACATTAATTCTCCCCCTTTTTGTCAATATAAATTGGCAAAGGTACGAAAACTAGTGGGATCCTCATGAAATTTCCACGGAGATACTTCATGACTAAAAGAGAATACCATACCAACTTATTTAGATGCAATCATAAAGACAAAGCTAAATGCATTCATCAAGGAGTTAATAAAGATACAAGATAACCCCTAAAATTCCACAGCCACACTACCCACAAAGATTTTGCAATTAAGCACAAGTTCAATATGAACTCTCCCCCATAACATGTCATTCCCGAAGGAACAACAAAGGCGACCTTACTTTCACAAGAAAATAATATTTTTTTTTGGAAAAAATCAAATCACATGAAAACATGATTTTGAATCCAAAGTATTCAATTGAATTATTCATAAAAGAATTCATGATTAATCCAATCGAAATGCACAATTAAATTAATCACAAGAAAACTCATAATTAATTCAATTGGAATACACAACCAAATTAACCACAAAAATGATTAATTCAATTGGTCATGCTCGACATAAGAGAACTTATGGAGCAACACAGTATATGCACAAAAATGTGGATCGGAGATTGATCAAATACTGCGGAATAGACAAGGATTCATCCTATTTTCCATCACTATTTGCACAATGACACACAATAGGCTTAATCCTTGTCCACAAAAGTTTTATCCTTTCTTCCATCAAAACAATGACATAAAAGGCTTTAACTTTTGTAATGTCAAGAGTTCATTCTATCTTCTATCAATACATTCATACCGACATAATAGAGATAACTTTTGAACAAGTATGGGACAGTCACAGGTTCACGGATGTAAACAACATATCCCATAAAAATTTGTAATATATAAAATCATAAATATTAAAATTGCAAAAAAAATCATCTTCCAAAAACTTAGAATTCAAATAAATAAATCTAAAACATTGAAGATGAAAAACCGTTGGACATAGCTATGTGTACTCACAATAATGGCTATTCCAAACCCTAGTTATCCTTCTAAAAGCAAGAAATAAATTCTCTAAAATAAGATTTACTAGACATTGAGACCTCTGAAGAATTCTTAATCATCCCCGAACTCCTAGTCGTCAACAACCATTGGTACATAGGGTTCATGGAGAAAGGAGTCAATTCCAACAAACCTTCTAGGATAATGATGTCGAACCAGGCCCTTCTGAATTTCGAGAGTTCTCATAACAAAAGCCTTTATTTGTTTAATCTCCTTCATTGCTTCCTTCAATTCTTCAAGAACATCGGAAAACTTCTGAGAATTTGAAAGAACGGCTCTTGGCTTCCTCACATTCCTTCTTTTTCTTTTCAAAGTTGGAGGAAATTGAGATTTTTCATTTTCCTTCATGATTGATGGACTAACAATCATATTAACATCTTTTCCATCAGAACACATGATGCTTGGAGTCTCCATATGTGTATGGGTTTGTGAGAGGAAATCACAATATAAGCTCAACAGGCAGTCTTAAGATGAAAAGAGTTTCAGAGAAGGAAAAAATAATGTAGGGTCACGGAACCTTAAACAGTACAGGTTCACGCACGCATAATTTGCAACCCTAAAGAGAGTAGAATTATCGAGAATAACCCTCTTTTGATAAACAGGTAGGTTCCTTCCAATATCAATTAGATATGAAAGAATTCCAAATTATACAGCAAATCTAAGAAAACCAAAACAAAAAGTGTTTTTTTTTTAAGCCTGAGGTGTACACAATCTGGTCTCTTTTTGATCAGGCACATGAGACAAGATGCACTAAGACAACACAATCAAGTTGTGCTGTGGTGAACAACAATTTGTCCAATATTTCCTCTTTGAAAGGAATTCATAGAACCCTGTCTATCAAATTCTTTAGACCATACTCTTTTCTCTAGTGGTATTGACCTATCTTTAGAAACCAACTTCTTTGAAGTGGATAAAATCTTACATACCTCAGCGGTTTTTTGAACAAGTTTGAGCTTGTTTGCTAGGCGATTTGCTCTTCGTTGAAGTCTCTTGACATGTCTCATCTTGTGTTTATACTTGTAATACTTCGAAAGTTCATGACCCTTGGGAGAACAATAAGAACATGTCCCTGGATAAGATGATTCAGACATACGAGATGTGCAAGCTGCTAGGCACAGAGTGGAACCTGAAAAATCAGACATAGAGTTTCCAACATAAAGGTTAATTTCTTCTTCCAGATTGGTTGAATTTATTTCTGGAAGAATATCAAGATTGATGTATGTATTGCTATAGTTATCAAAATCGATATCTTCACAAAGAAGTGCAGCACTTGATTTTTCGTCTTCATTGGAATCATAGTGATCATACATTTCATAAAGAATTGCAGCAAGACCTTTGTTTCCAGTGTATTTTCTACGGTATGGACACTCATTTGCAAAATGACCAAAACCTTTACACTTAAAGCACTGTGGCCTATCCTCATCATCAGGCTCGTCAGCATCCTTGTTTTTAGGAGGAATGTGATTGTAAGGTTTAACTGACGACCTAGGTTTGTCTCTGGAAAACCGTTTACTTCTCTTCAATAGAAGATCCCTAAACTGTCTTGTGATCATAGAGACTGATTTATCAAGATCTTCACTCTGATGAATCAGCCTCATAAAGATCATTCTCAGAGACATAAACACTTTTATTTTTATCAAGTAATTTAGTGTTCTTTTGTGCTTTGAAGGCAACATCCTTTCCAATTTTGGATGTATGCTCATGATCAAAGATCTTTAACTTTCCAACCAACGTGTATCTGGAAAGAGCATCAAGGTTATTTCCTTCAACGATGGCATGCTTCTTAGAATCGTATCTAGATGGCAGCGATCTGAGAATTTTCATCACAATGTCCTTTTCAGGAATAGTTTTACCCAATGTAAAAGATGCATTAACAATTTCAGACACTTTGTGATAAAATCATGAAATGAATCTTCGTCTGCCATACGAAGGTTTTCCCAATCAGAATTAAGGTTTTGAATCCTAGCTTCCTTCTCACTGGTATTTCCTTCGAATACAATTTCTAAGATATCCCACGCATCTTTAGACCGAGTGCACGTAGTCACATGGTGCTGAAGATCTAGGGTAATGGCATGTATGATGGCATTCAAACCGTTGGATTTTTTCTTTGCAGCAAGTATCTCGACAGCATTGTATTCACCAATGTTCTTTGGAACGGTTGCATTCCCTATTTCCATAACGGGAGCATCATAGCCATAAACTACATAAACCCATGATTGAAAATCACGCGCTTGAAGAAAGGCACACATAGCAATTTTCCACCACAACTAATTAGATCCATTGAAGACTGGTGGTACGTTTATAGAGATATCACCTTTTTCCATATCAGATCGTTACAAACACAAACTTATTAGGTCTTTAATATGTTTGCCTGCTCTGATACCAATTGAAAATGCGCGGGTATAAAAACCACACCCAACAATTCGTTTGGAAATCTGAGAGGACTTACTCCAATACACTTTCTAGAGAATCAACTAGACAGACAGACTCAATCTAGAATGAAGTATATCAAAGAGTTTAATATCGCTAACTCTTAATTCAATCCGCAATCAGCAAATAGAAATCTGCGAGCCCGATTGAATAAGAGGAGTAACTTGAACGGTACAAAAGACCGATGTTCAAGTGTCAATCAATGTAAATAAACAACCCAAGGTTGGATATTCTAATTGATTGATTTTAACGCACAACCTATGATATTTCAATTATATAACAAAATATAATGTGGAAAAGAAATAACATAGACACCCGAATTTTGTTAACGAGGAAACCGTAAATGCATAAAAACCCCGGGACCTAGTCCAGATTGAACACCACATTGTATTAAGCCGCTACAGGCACTAGTTTATTATCAATTAACTTCGGACTGTACTGTAGTTGAACTCCAATCAATCTCACAATGATTCAAGGTACAGTTGCACTCCTTACGTCTCTGATCCCAACAGGATACTATGCACTTGATTCTCTCAGTTGATCTCACCCATAACCAAGAGTTGTTATGACCCAAAGTCGAAGACTTGATAGAAAAATCTGTCTCATACAGAAAAGTATATCGGATTGAATAAATCTATCTCCCACAGAAATACCTAAGAGTTTTTTTTTCCGTGTTTTGATAAATCACGGTGAACAGGAACCAATTGATAACCCATACTTATATTCCCGAAAAACATCCTAGAATTATCAATCACCTCACAATAAACTTAATCGACTAGCGAAACAAGTTATTGTGGAATCACAAACGATGAGACGAAGTTTGTTTGTGATTACTTTTCTATCTTGCCTATCGGAGATATAAAATCTCGAGCCAATTATTTCAATTGCACTCAACACGATAGAAACATCAAGATCAGATCACGCAACTACAAAGATAATAGTTGGGTCTGGCTTCACAATCCCAATAAAGTATTCAAGTCGTTAACCTACAGGGTCTCGAGAAGAAACTTAAGGTTAAAGGAGAATCGACTCTAGTTATGCAACTAGTAACACACAGGAGGTGTGGGGATTAGGTTTCCCAGTTGCTAGAGTTCTCCTTTATATATTTTTCAAATCAGGGTTTGCAATCCAAGTTACCTTGGTAACAAAGCATTCAATATTCACCGTTAGATGAAAAACCTGATTCAACCAAGCTAATAAATATCTTTCAATCGTTAGGTTGAACTTAGCTTGTTACACACAAATGAAATGTACCCTCATTTAGGTTTATGTAACCGTACCTAAACGTGTACACCAGGTTGGTTCACAAATAGTAAACCTAGGTCAGCCATAAGATTACTTTCATATCAAACTTATTCATCTTAACCATAACTAGTTCAAATGACTCAAATGAAACTAGTTAAAGAGTTGTTCAATTGTATAGAAAACACAATCGAAACCAAATCGGTTTGATTCACTTGAATCAATCATGAACATTATAGACACGGTTTGCAAAGATTGCATTCCTTATGATTTATATGTTTAATTTCATGAACTGACCGATTTGACAAAGTAACCAGCTTAAGTATGCGTACGGGTATGCGTACTTAAGCAACCGGATTTTGAGTTTGTTAAGTAACCAAACTCAACATAAATTTTCGGTTCAAAAACTTCCGCCAGTATCCGTACGGGTACGCATACTTATCTTGTCTCCTTCACCAATTTCGTATACACACATATGCATACTCTTGGTTCTTGGTTTATGGATTTATACAATAATGTGCGAACACACTATATATGCTTACATCCAAAGATGGTTACATCATAAACTCTTTATTTCAATCATTGAAATATTCTTCTATAATGACAATAGCCGTTTTCACACACTATTAGCATCAAAGCAATTTTCAAGATATTAAAATAATCATTATTGAAACATTCCATGCCTAGACCAAATGATTGTATCACACAAACCATGTAAGATGTTACTCGGCAATTTTATCATGATATAAGATGAATTTGGTCGAAGCGAAAGCTTACCAACACATATTTCGAGAAATATGTAAGCGAGATATACTCACCTCGAAATCTCAAATGTGTATAGAGAAAACTATATCGTAACACGACTTATGTCTCAATATATGAGATAGTAGAAATAGACTTTCCAAGTGATAGATGAGTTCAAGTCTCCACATACCTTTTGTCGAAGAAGTTCCACAAGATCCCCTTAATAGTTCTTCGTCTTCAAGAGATGAACGTCGAGAGATCTAAGATCAACTACACTATCTATATCCTAGTCCGAGACATCTATAAATAGGCTAGAAATAAATACTTATAGTTTTGATCACTAACATTGACAAACATGCTTGAGATAGCAACACATGCAAGTTCGACCGAGCAATGCTCTAACATATATGATAACGGCCATGAATAGTAAAAGTTGGACTTGGTGAATGATTTTTCCTTCCCTAATCAAATTTGTAAAAATGTCAAGTTAACATATATAGAGAGGGGTACTTGGTTGAAGGTGCATATACGGATCATGCACCTAGTAAGATAGCTTTGGAGATGTACATCCATCACGGCTGGACATTGGAGTGGCCTATGGGCCAAAGACGGAAATACAACCATCATGGCCCTTCACGGGACCTAGCTCAGGAAGTGTTCAGCCATTATGGACGGACATTGGAACTGGCCTGTTATCCAGAACTGAATGTACATCCATCACGGCTATACATTGCATTTGTCCAGGGAGTCATGTGCAGCCATCACGGCCTTGGGACTTGGTGAAGTCATTTTGCTTCCCTTTCCAAAGTTGTAGAAATTGCAAGTTAACATATATAGGGAGGGCTAGTTGGTTGAAGGTGCATATGCAAACCATGCACCAAGTAGCTTTATAGCTTAGTCGGAACGGTGTAAATGATGCTTAGGCTTCATTTATAGCTTCGTATACTTTCCAATGGAACATGCATGTTAAGCTTGGGCATTAATATGCCATGCCACAGGCTCGATAATGCATATCCTATATGCATTTTGACGAAACGACCTACACGGACTAGGCTATTACCATTACTGCTTGGCCACGGCCTCGCAAACGAGTTGGTTTAAGTTTTACGTCCCTTCGAGTATGAACTACGGTCTGTTCTTGATCCGTTTAGAGTAGGGAAGGGTACCAGGAAGCCGCAATGAGTTGCAGCATCCCGGTCCAGCACTTTGTCTCTCATGTCATCTAATTGATAGATGATTGCGGCATACTGGCCTCTCATATCATCTGGCTCGGTATCTCGACGCAAGAGATGATTGTGGACAAATTTCATGAGACAAGTTGATGCATATGAGCAAGCTATAGCCTATCTGGAAGCTAAAAATCCGAGTTTCGTAATTTATCTCAAGACGAGTCTAAATTGATTGGAAAGGGCCCAACGTTCAAGACGTAATCTAGGTATCACAGTCTTGCAATTTTAGCCAAATTCCATTAATTAGGGCCGGAAAAGGCCGTTTTTGCCGTTTTAGGAAAGTTTCTGTTTCCTAGCCTTCAAGTTTTTAAACCCTTCGCAGAATAAGGGTAAGTTGGAACATGTGGAAGCTAAGTTAGCTGCATCATACTCCACGAGCATGCTTGCAAGGACAAATGGACATGCATTTGCCTAGCTTTAAGGCCCGGACTGTAGCTTTTCATCATGGCGCACCGGGGGAGTTATGGCATGCGCGCCCAGGCGCGCCAGGAGAAATTTTTCGGTCCTTCACAATAACGGTTTTGGCCGTTTTCATGAAAGGCCTCCCCAATAACAGCGGTATAGATGCATCAGACCCGTTATCCATTTCTAATACACAGAAATCAGCTGGAAATATGAGTTGATTCACCTGCAAAAGCACATCTTCAATAATACCTATAGGGTAAACATTAGTACGATCAGCTAGTTCAAGAACAGTACGGGTTTCTTTCAAAGGACCCAAATTCAAAGACTCATAAATAGATGCAGGCATAACATTAACCGATGCTCCTAAATCAAGCATGGCTTTTCAAATCCTTTTATTACCAATCACAACAGGTATATCAAAACTACCGAGATCCTTGCATTTAGGTGGAAGTTTCTTTTGGAGAATAGCAGAAACATTTTCCCCCACACTCATCAACTCATTACCGGTTAATCTTTTCTTCTTGGTGCATAAGTCTTTCAAAACTCTTGCGTACTTAGGAACCTGCCTAATTGCATTTATCAGCGGGGTATTCACATGAATCGTTTTGAATATATCTAAAATCTTCTTGTCTTTTTCCATCTTTTTAGCATTATCGAACCTGCGAGGAAAAGGTAAAGGAGGAACATAAGTTGAAACAAGAGGTTTAGAGTTTGTTGTAGGTACCTCATCGATTTGGGAAGAGTCAGTAATCTCTTTCTCCAAAACCGGCCCCTTGGGGTCTTTGCTTTTCTCAGCATCTTCTTGTTGCACAGTTCATGTACCACTTCTCAATGTCACAACATTAACAGTTTCTCAAGGATTAATAGGTTGAGAAGGGAGTTTCCCACTATTCTGCGTTTCCAAAAGGTTCAATCTACATGCCATGGTGCTCATTTGTGTCTGTAACTCCTTGATTGCACCATCAGTCGTTTGCTGATTTTTTTGCACCATTGTGGTTAGATTCTTCAACAAAGCAAGCATCTCTGATGATTCCGAGTTCTGCGCTGGTTGTGGTTGTTGTTGGAATCCACTAGGGCGATTAAAAATCAACCCTAGAGATGCTTTTTGCTTATTCGCATCGCTGAAATTGGGGTGACCTCTCTATCCTGGATTGTAAGTGTTGGAAAAGGGATCGTACCTTTATCTCTGATGATTCGGGAATACTGCATGCACTTGTTAAGCTTCTTTTTCATAAGAGGAATGATTATTGCGGCCATTTGTTGCATCATCTTCTCCATATTACCAATCATATGTTCTAAGTGCAGTGAAGAAGTAACCTCATTAACCCTTCGACTCATTGACACACCTCTTGTGTTGAATTGCTGCATGTTTGCAGCCATATTCTCGATCAATTTCGTCGCTTCGTCAATGGTTTTGTTTGTCAAAGCACCACCACTAACTGCATCAGTAAGATTTCTATCGGATTGGAACAAACTATCGTAAAAATACTACGATATGAGTTGCTCAGAGATTTGATGGTGTGGGAAGCTCGCTAACAACTTCTTGTACCGTTCCCAATAGTCATAAAAAGTCTCACCAGTAATTTTTTCAATCTCACTAATTGCTTTTACGAATAGTTGCTGCTTTAGAGGCGTGAAAGTATTTTTTTAAAAATACTCACTGCATCTCGTTCCATGTTGTGATACTTCCAGGTGGAAGACAATAAAACCATTCTTCTGCAGAATCAGTCAAAGAGAATGGAAAGTTGTCAGTAAATCTCTTCTTTGATCAGTTCCAGTTGGCTTCAAACTTGTCAACCTATGTTGAAACAATTGTAAATGATGATTTGAATCGTCTCCTGGAAGCCCTTTGAACTTCGGTACCAATGAATCAACTGAGATTTGAGCTCAATTGAATCTTCTAAGTTGACACACAACTTTTGTTGATCAAATGATGAGGATGTCAGATCTTTGAGTGTCTTCTTGGGAGGTGGAGGTGGTGGAGCGCCGTTATTTCCCTATTTCCCTTGGTTTCCCTGGTTACCAGTGTTTTGGTTGTTCGTTCCGCCAACCATCTATTCTCGTTGTGATTTTCGAGGTTCTTGTAGTACTGTTCCTCTGCGACTTGAAATTCCACACCTTTGGTAATCCCAACATTTGGATGCCAGAGATCAAGTACCTGAAACAAGACTCTCAAAAAAAACTAAAAATAAGAAATAAAAATCAAACTAACAATCCTTTATGCCTCCTCGGTAGCGGCGCCAAAATTTAGTCGGTTGTCAGTCAAGCAAAAATAATTTAAGTTCTTTCACTTCACAATTATAAATAAGAGTATACTTATAAGAACAGATGCTTTCCACAGGGATATATGGGTTGTCAAATTGTTTTGATTACTCATAAAAACTGGGGGTTTTGTTTGTGATTATAACTAAATAAGAATAAAGAAAATAGGATAATACGAATATCAGAAATAAAAAGTACTGGCTAGAGTTTTCATCTTCCATCTTCCAACATGTTATCAACTGAATCAATCTCAACATTAATTTTCTATCGATTATCAATAACCCTAAAGCGTCCTATCACATGCTTACTCCGGAAAAACTCTTATTATCATCAAAGGCGCAAGAGCCACGCTTTGAATCCTTTCCACTAAATAACTTTGTGTAAGAGTTACTCAAGTTTAACCCAATGAAAGCACTAATATTTATGAGTTGAGTTTATTCTAAGCAATCCGACGCAAGAGCCACACGGATTTAACCTAGGTTATGCTTCTACATATAATTGCATGATAACATCCCGTCGTTAACAACTATATTATGCTACTTCTAACAAGGATTATTCGAAAATTATTGATCTCAAACCCTGGTTTAGCAATAAATATGAATGCATGCTCATTTAATTTGCAACTTAAACAAACTAGCAATCAATCATACATGGAGTTATAAACGGTAGAACATAAGCGATACTAACAAATTATGAATGAATGAGAATGAATACTTTAATTGAATAACATGTCTTCCGGCTTAGGACTACATCTCTAACCAATAAGAAAGGATTAGTTACTCATGGAATTCTTAAAACCCATGTAAAATAATAAAGAAGAAAATAAATCAAACCATAGGTTGTAGAAAATCTCCAACTCCAAAGCTCTCCTTTTTTTCCCAAAGTATATCGACGATATTAGAAAAGATCTCCAATTCTTCCTTAATAGCCTTGTGAAATCATCTCCCAGCCAATGGACTGCGTCAATTCATCCAAAATCCCAGCCCAAGAATCGAATTTGGCATGTCAGTTGCAAGGAACTGACAGTTAAACTCATAGAAAACACAATTTTCTCCCTGACTTCACCTACGGATGGAAAACCCGTCCGTAAGTTCCCCTGATGTTACCAACGGTGAGAAACAATACTGTAACCTGAGTTTTCTTAATTTACTTCTCCTCAGACTCGGCCTCTCTTAAACCATTTCCAGCAGCGAACCACAACTTCATTACCATCTAACCGAGCTCCTCTCTTCTTTCCAACAGAAAACACAATTTTACTCCATCGCTGCCAAAACTCCTCCATGAAAGCTCGGACTCCACCAGACTCAAGAATGCAGCAGACTACTTAGCCACCAATCACGAATAAATGTTGTCAACGTAATGTGGAACAAGGTAAAAGAAAGCAATACTAGATTTCTATAAGCAAGAAGAGAAGAGAATTCAAGCAAGAAGAGAAAGATAAGTTTTGTGTTTAATAATTTGATTGAGCAATGGATAGCTCTTACAAGACTTAATCTAGCCTTTATATAGGCTTGAAGAATAACTAAACTAGGAAACAGAAAACTAAAAGGAAATCTAAAAGAATCCTAAAAATAAGAAAGACTGAAACTAGGAAATCATGGAAGCCAAACCTCTAAGCGGAATCTTCTGGAATTGTAGTATGCCCTGCATCAGTCCCCCTTCTAGAGTAAAACTCGTCCTCGAGTTGTCCAAACAAACCAGAAGTTCATTGTCACCATGAAACGTAAAAATCTCTTGAACATTAAATGTGTTGGAGATATTCCAATCATTTGGTAGATCAATAACATAAGCATTATCATTGATCTTCTTTAAAACCTTGAAAGGACCATATTTCTTCATCTTGGTTTTGTTATAAGTACCCACTGGAAATATCTTTTTTCTTAGATGTATCACCATGAGCTCCCCTTCCTTGAAGGTTTTAAACCTCTTGTGTTTATCAGCATCCTCTTTATATTTAGAATTGGACTTATCCAGTTTAGATTTTAATTCATTATGTAATTCAGTTGCTTTGTCTACAAAAGAGTCGGCTGCAGTGTTTGTACTCTGTGTGGTGGGTAAGGCTACAAAATCAAGAGTATGATTAGGTACTTTAGAGTACACAATCTCAAATGGAGTTTTCCCAGTAGAACGATTCACAGAAGTGTTGAAAGCGAATTCCATATGTGGCAATAACACATCCCACTGCTTACTATTATCCAGGCACTTAGCTCTAATCAAATTCCAAGTGATCTATTAACAACCTCAGTCTGTCCATCAGTTTGCGGATGTGAAGTTGTGCTGAATTGTAAAACTGTGCCTATGCGCATCCATAAACTTTTCCAGAAATAACTCAAAAATTTTGTATCTCTGTCAGAAGTGATAGACTTTGGAACCCCATGCAATCTTACTACTTCTTTAAAGAACAAAGAAGCAACATTAGAAGCGTCAGTTGATTTCTTACAAGCTACGAAGTGAGCCATTTTAGAGTAACGATCAACTACGACCATAACAGAATCATTACCTCTAGCAGTACGAGGTAAACCAAGTATAAAATCCATACTTATATCAACCCAAGGTGCATCAGGAACTGGTAAAGGAGTATACAACCCGGTATTTTGAATTGTACCCTTTGCTCTCTGACAGACCATGCATTTTTGTACGAACTTTTGTACATCACGTTTCAAAGATGGCCAGAAATATCTTTCTTCAATCAGGGCAATGGTTTTATCTCTCCCAAAATGACCACCAAGACCACTGCCATGTAATTCTCGCATAAGATGTAAACGTAAAGACCCTTGAGTAATACATAATCGATTCCCTTTAAAAAGAAAACCTTCTTGTATAAGAAAATCATCAACCCCATGAGTTTGAGAACTGCATTGATTCCATAGTTTGCCAAAATCTTTATCTTCTGGATAAATGTCTTTGATATAGTCAAATGCATAACTCTCATTACGAATTGTTGTTAATAGATGACTTCTTCTACTTAAGGCAGCAGCAACTTGATTCAATTTTCCACTTTTATGTCTCACGGAGAAAGTGTATTTGTTGAGTGTGGAAAGCCATCGATCATGCATTCTGTTAACTTTAGCAGAAGTATTCAAAAACTTCAAAGCATGGTTTTCAGTGTTGACAACAAATTCCCTATGTATAAGATAAGTATACCACTGCTTAAGAGATTGAACAAGAGCCAATAACTCTAATTAATATGTAGACCATTTCTTTTGTGCATCTGAATTCTTCTCACTGTAATATGCAATTGGATGACCCTCCTGTGATAATACTGCACCAATACCAACAACAGATGCATCACAATCTATTTCAAAAGGCTTGTTGAAATTCGGAAGTGCAAGAATTGGTGCCGTACAAAGCTTTTCTTTAAGAAGAATAAAGCTTTTATCCATTGCTTCCGTCCACTCAAACTTCTCCTTCTTGAGACAGTCAGTCAAAGGTGCAGAAATAGAGCTAAAGTTCTTCACAAATCTTCGATAGAAAGAAGCCAAACCATGAAAACTACGAACATCACGAATAGAAGTAGGAACTGGCCAATATTCAATTGTTTGAACTTTAGAAGGATCGACATGAATACCATCAGTAGAAATCACATATCCCAAAAATGTTACTGAAGAAGCCATGAAGGTACACTTCTTCAAATTAACATATAAAGAGTTGTCAGCAAGAACTTGAAACACTTGTGAAAGATGTTGGAGGTGTTCTGGCTCACTGCGACTAAAAATTAGTATGTCATCAAAATAGACAATAACAAATTTACTGAGAAAGGGTTGGAGAAACTGATTCATAAGTCGCATAAAAGTACTAGGTGCATTAGATAACCCAAATGGCATGACCAGCCATTCATGTAAACCTTCACGTGTCTTGAATGCTGTTTTCCACTCATCTCCACCTCGAATGCGTATTTGGTGGTAACCACTGCGTAAATCCAACTTAGTAAAAATAATAGAGCCCTACAGTAAATCAATCATATCATCAATACGCGAGATCGGAAATCTATAAGGAATGGTGATGCGATTTAATGCTCTGCAATCGATACACATCCTCCATCCATTGTCTTTTTTACTAACCAAGAAGGCAGGACTGGCACAAGGACTGTTGCTAGGTCGTATCAAACCCTTTGTAAGCAAATCATTTACCTGTCCCTGTAATATCTCATGATCAGCAGGACTCATGCGATAATGTGCTTGGTTTGGTAAAGAGGCTCCAGGAATAAAATCGATGCAGTGTTGAACATTCCGTAAAGGAGGTAATGCAGTTGGTAGTTCATCTGGAAATAAAACATTATATTGAAATAATAAGGGCTTCACCTTTGCAGGCAACTCAATCATAGGCTTAGAATCTTCATGGGAATGTAAAGAATGTTGTGGGTGCAAAGAACGGATAACAGTGGCTACGACAGCATCAGTCTGCGCACAAGAGTTTGAAGTGGAATTGGATGGCCGAAGAACCTTGGTTTTCCTATTATGAACAAAAGTGTAAGTATTCTCGAATCCATTGTGAACCGCGTGAAGATCGTATTGCCAAGGTCTGCCAAGAAGAAGATGGGTTGCCGTCATATTAATGACATCACATAGAACTGTGTCTTCATAACCCTCAAAATATAATGACACATAACACTGAAGAGTAATCTTCTGTGTGCTAGAGGCATTAACCCATCCTACAGTGTAAGGTTCTGGATGAGAAGTTACTGGTAGTTCAAGCTTCTTAACTACGTGATCAACAATATAATTATCCACACTGCCACTATCAATTATAATCTTGCAGATTTTACCCCCAATATAACATCTGGATTTAAAGATACTGTGTCTCTGAGACTTGCATTGTTGAGTAAGAAATAATGGACGAATCATCCCAACAAACTCATCGTCATCACCAGGTGAGTCTTCATCTTCAAACTCATTAAGCGAACCAGTGACTTCATTAATGAACTGAGGTTCACCAATCAAAGCATTGAATTTCCGACAATCACTAGACGTGTGCCCCGATTGCTGGCATTTATTGCACTTATCTCCACGAAATTTTGCATAAGTATTAGTAGTTCTCTGTTGCGGTGGAAATTGTTGTTGCCTGTTATGAAACCGATTCCCTGTAGTAGGAGGAGTTGGTTGCAGAGAGTGAGACTGCTGACCCGGCTGAAGATCAACTGGATTGGCTAAGATAGGTGTAGCCAGAGGTGGAATATAAGGCACAATATGGCTAGGTTGTCGATGTGAAAGGCTAACATCATCATAAGGAGGCATGAGAATAGTCAAAAAAGTATCTGGAGAAAAGTTTTGAGATGAATTGGTACCCCTGGAATTATTTTGATAACGCCCTTGTCTGGATGGATAAGTCCTAGAAGAACGAAGAAGGCGATTTTCTATCTTAATAGCTTGCTGCACCGCTTCGACCATAGTAAAAACTGAATGAGTCATACCATTTTGTATTAATCTATTCAGCCCCTCAATGAATCTTGCAACTAACTGTTCTTCAGATTCTTTAAGTTGATTTCGTGCCACCAAATTATAAAAATCGGACACATATTCTTCAACAGTGCGTGCCCCCTGCTGAATGTTCTGCAATTTGATGAAAAGTTGTTGCATAAAGTCTCTAGGTAAGAACTTATCCCTGATCAAAGTTTTCATACGTGTCCAAGTACGTATTTTCGGTTTGTTAGCGTTTCTACGATCATCACAGATATTATCCCACCAGGCTGCAGCTCCTCCTTTGAGCTTGTAAGTCACAAGTTTGACCTTAGAATCTTCAGGGACTTCCACAAATTCAAAAAAAGCTTCTACCTCAAAGAACCAATCAGTTAGTTCTTCAATACGAAAATTTCCAGAGAAGTTGGGAATATCAGCTTTTAGCTTATATTCGGGTAAAGAACTGTAAGGGTTGTGACCAGTTTTTAAACGTCGTTCTTCAATCCAATTCTTCTCTAGATCGTTCTCACGTTCATCTTCATCATCACTGTCGAGTGTAGGAGAAACTAGCTTCTTCTTTGAATGACCTATGAACCTTTCATACGGTTTCTTAATGTTTAAAGTACGCAATACATCTTTAGGTACTTCATCATTCTGTAAAAACTGAAGTGTATCGTTTTTAGTTTTGTCTTCTAAGTCTACAAGCTCAGGCATATCCAAATCTATATTTATGTGTTTTGCAACCTTGAAAAGCTGATTCTGCATTGCTTCAAGCTTGTTATCTCTTAACCCTAATTTTTCCTCCATGGACTTCTCAAGAGTTTCAGTAATATTTTTTGCCAAAATCTCGGAATGAGATTTGATGAGAGCTTCGATTGCTGCTAGAGTAACTGGTTGAGCAGTCATATTTTTTTTTTTTGTACTTAAAAGGAATGAAAAGGTGTTGCGGAAGCGAAGTAAAGGATCAAGTGATAGGATGAAAACCTAAAACTAAGCGGGTGATACCAACTAATGTGGAACAAGGTAAAAGAAAGCAATACTAGATTGCTATAAGCAAGAAGAGAAGAGAATTCAAGCAAGAAGAGAAAGATAAGTTTTGTGTTTAATAATTTGATTGAGTAATGGATAGCTCTTACAAGACTTAATCTAGCCTTTATATAGGCTTGAAGAATAACTAAACTAGGAAACAGAAAACTAAAAGGAAATCTAAAAGAATCCTAAAAATAAGAAAGACTGAAACTAGGAAATCATGGAAGCCAAACCTCTAAGCGGAATCTTCTGGAATTATAGTATGCCCTGCATCACAACGGCAGCAACTCCTAACTCGAATAGCATCAAATACTCTTCCCTTTCTCCCGAAAGCAACAAGTCTTCTCCATATCAATGATTTCCATGGACACCAAAGACTCATCCCATCAATTACCACTGTCGATAATAACAACAACATTACTTTGTCTATCTCGATCATCTCTGCAGATTCAACACAGCATTGCTCGATGGCAGAAAAACCCATCTCCATTCCTGAAATGTGCAGTGTAACACGAAATTACCACAGCATACCACCACTGACTCGAGCTCAACTCAATGGAAGCATCAAACTACTGCGTCCATCGCCACTGCATATCCATGTTAACCTCAGAATTCGTCCAACTTCAGACTACAGTTTTAGTTCCATCCTCCCTGACTAGTTCGTGATTCCATATGAATCTCTACATCGAACCACAACACCAAAACGTCGCATCATCATCATTCCTTTCCATCTCAGGAAACTATCCACCCATTTATCAACTCCATTCTCTGCTGCAACGATCCTTTTTTAACCATCACATATAACATCCAACTTCAACATCTTAAAACCCATATTCTGTTGAGACCCAATGATTCCAGTTTCAACCCCTGTAGACCATGTTCAATCACTAACAACATCGAAGATACGCCATCGATGATACAAACCATTCTTATTCTCTGTTATTCTCGAGCTCCAATGTCACAGACTCCACTGACGTTCAGGCGGAAAAGAAGATGATGGGTGTCCTGAGTAACTCCAACTTCCACCTTTAGTAATTACCATTCAACTGTTAGTCCCGGAAGACTGACAATTCAGTTTATAACAGTTGGCTGCCTCCAGTAAATCCAGGTATTTTCTTTATCAATTCCGTGTGTCCACCTTTTTCGGCAACTTTGGCTTGCTGCGACTGCTTCTAACTTTTCCATACGAGGTCGGAATAACCTCGTTCTTTATCCATTGCCTTCGCCTTTTCGTCCTCTTCAAGGTGATACGAAGAAATACGAGATTTAAATGAGTTCCATTTCCTTTCGGTTAAGATAGCCTCAAACACCTAAGAAACTCAAAAACAAACAAATCAAAGAATAATGATACAAAAACTACCAATAAAGCAAAGCATTTGAGTACCTAACTAGTGCAAATAATGCACCTATCACCTGGCTATGTGGCGCAGCCATGTTGGCCTGGCTATGGTGCATCGGTCATGTTGGTTTGGCAACTCATCTAGATTATTTTGTCCTGGTAGCTTGGCCATGGTCAAGTGTAGTTGGCGTTAGCACTTTGTTTGTATCATATAAAACATATTCAAGGAATTCAGTTGTGGAAGTTATGCGACTCTAAGTGATGTTCAATGTAATTTGATACTAAATAGTATGCTTTTAATAGTACTTTTATTCAAAATGGCATAGTAGATCATTCTGATCAATACATGACAATTTGTACGACCATTCATAAGATAATGATAGTACAGCCGAGTGAAGTTCTGAAATCTTGCAGGCATATTTAAGACCGGTGTGACCATTAGATGGATACACATTCTCAATTCTGTTGTTGTATATGATGTATAAGTACGAATCTATAATTTTGATGTCGGGTCAAAAATTCACACATATTTATTTCATATTTCTGCAGCTGAGGAGAAGCAATATTACAATTTTCTCCCTTGTCAAAATCCACCATCAACAATTGTATAATACTTTGTGTTACTCTTGTTTTCTCTTTTACGTCCTTTATTAGGTGAATCATTCAAAATAAATGGAAATTGATATAAAAGTGATAAAGAAGTGATAAAGAAGTGAAGTACTATAGATATGAAAGAACCCAAGATCAAGCGGTCGAGCGTACCATAATTATTTACCTCTAATCTTGTAAAGAATGAAAAGAAAATTCCAATGAACCCAAAATCATCCAATATGACACAGAATAAACAAGTTATGAGCAAAACAAAGGAGCCAAATTGGGTTTGGTTTTTGTTGTTGCTTGTTGTGTGACGGACTGGAAAATTACGCCTGGCGTGGCCATAACTTCTCTGATGCGCCACTCTGATGTAATAATTCGGGCCTTAAAACTAGGCAAATGCACGTCCATTTTCCCGTACAAGCATACTCGTGGGGCATGATGCAGCTAACTTAGCTTCCACACTGTTCCAACTTACCCTTGTTCTGCAAAGGGTTTAAAGCCATAGAGGCTATGATCGATGCATCTTGCATGCATCACTGTCCTTTGAGTCCGTTCTAGTATAGAACATGCCTTAAACCAGCGCATGGGACGTAGAGGCCTAGTTCGACCTCTTTATTTAGCTTAGGCACCGCAGAAAGCATGTACTTGTCTTTCTCGTGCCAAGGGTGCATCAATCAGGATCATAACGTACTCCGTACTTTCTTTAGGTTTATGCAAGCTTCGCTAACTTGCATATTAATGTAGCTTACTTTCCTGGACATGCCCAATGCGCCGTTGGTGCATGCCTACGTCGGACGCCTTGATAGGAAGTATGAGCATCTAAGGAATGGAATGCAACTCGCCTCATCAAGTTTGGCCACAATCATATCTTGTATCGCTATACCGATCCAGATGATATGAGGGGCCAGTATGCCGCAATCATCTCTCAATTAGATGATTTCTAGTCTACCAAGTCAAGTCTCAGGCTAGGTTAGAATTTGGTAGTTGAGTATCAGACATCACCCTCGAAGACTGAAGATCGACGAAGATATTTGGAGAACTTTTGTATCAGGTATGTGAAGACTGAACCATTCTATATTATTCACTATCTTACCATTTTATCTGTTGAGACGATGTCGTATGACTTCTAGTAGATTTACAGAAAAGAAGTTTCGAGTCAAGCTCGTCTGGTTAAAAATCTCGAAATATGATTTTAGCAAAGATGTTTAATGGTCCTTAACAATATTAGTTCTAAGAAATTTATTGTTTGTGAATTAATTTGTGGATCAATTGAAAATTGCCCATGCAAATGATTTTAACAATTGAGAATTTTTCAAACATCATAAGAGAGAAATTAAGAACTACTGATATTTCTGCTCAGGGTTGATTGGCGAACCAGTTCGTAAACCATAGATATCTGAGTTTCAGAAATACATGAAGGTTAGCGAACGAGATCACAAACCATGATTTCAGTTCACGAACCATTGTGAACTGAATTCTTGAAGTTAGTATTTTAGGCTAGCAGTTAGCGAACCCGGTTCACGAACCGTAGTCAACTGAGTTCGTTAGTTTTGTAAGGTTGGAGAAACCAGTTCACGAACCGTTGCACCCTGACTCGTGAAAAATCCTTACGATTCACGAACCGTGGTACCAACTGTCCCAGCAAATTTTAGCAGATGCTCAAAGACTTATTTTTTAAATATGTTTAACATTGCTAGAACTCTCTCAAACACTTCTAAGACTTCATTGATCACTCAAACACTTATGTGTGTGCATCATGATTAAACTTTTATGTGTTTAAATGAACATAAAATTGCATTTAGTTATTTGGCATACTTTCCAAACAGAACAGTCATTAATACGGTTCCAGAACCAATCTATAGTGTATATTCTTTTATTGTATTTTCAAGACCTAAAAGTGTTTGCTTGATTCCCAAGTTATCTTAGCTTGATATCTAAGAAATCCTGTTCTTTGAAAACTATAACTAAAAATGTTTTTTCAACTGGAAATTCAATCCCTGACCCTTTGTATCCTAGTTTATTCTAGAGTCGTCCTATACAGACCTAGGTTTCCTTTGAGAAACATAATAAATTAGGTCTACGACTAAAAGACTTTGTTTTGGAAATTCGTGAACCCAGGTTTGACTATCTTTACCTTGATAGTTCGTGTATTTTGATCTTGTTTTTCTAGTTATCGAGGTTTTCGTAATCTCTTTCGGGCAAGATAAATAGTAATCATAAAGTTATATTCGTCTCAAAATTTGTGATTCCTCAAGATAGATATACGAAAACTGATCTTTTCAATATTGTTCTTGAGAGGTGATTAAGAATCTAGGATGCTCTTCGGGAGTCGTAAGTTCTGTATTTGTGAGGTTTGCTAGCTTTGTAAATTGCAAACAGATTTCTTCACACTGATCTTTGATCTAAAAGGAAATCAAGTTGACTTATCTTTTAGAGGCAAATTGGTATCGAAAGTATTCACTTCCGCTGAAGCAACTCTTAGGCTGTTAATGTCATCAGCTAAGGGAATCAATTGCTTAGAGACTTGCGAGGTTCAAGGGACGTAAGGAGCGCGACTGTAACCGAATGTCTTGGAGGGTGGATTTGGTCTCAACTACATACTAGTCTGAAGTCTGGTAGTAGGCTAGTGTTTGTAGCGGCTTAATACAGTTTGGTATTCAAATCTGGAAGAGGTCCCGGGGTTTTATCTGCAGTTGCAATTTCCTCATTAACAAAACTTCTGGTGTCTTGTGTTTTTATTTGTTCGCATTATATTGTTTATCTTTATAATTGGATTTGTGCAAGTTGTACGTATTCAATCTTAGTAGATACGTCCATCTAATTGTGATCGATTACGAGACTCGTTTCTTGTAGAATTCGTATCTTGAAAGATAGATAACAAGTTTAATACTTAGCAGAATTCCGATTGGATTATTTGGATACGACCCGCTTGCATTACTAAAGCAACATACTTAATAATTTCCTTATAGATTACAGTGAAAAGCGATACTCAACACGCTCGCATCTCGATTGTTAAGGTTCAATGTTTGTCCTTGAAATTTCCCAAATATCTTTTCCTAAAATGTTTGGGGTTTGGAATACATCTGCAATGAAGAAAGTCTCAGTGAAAAAAAAACAGAATTCCTATAGATACATTAGGCAGTAGTAAATTTTGGTAATCGCCTTCTTATTCGACTTTGTAAGTTGGCTCGATTAGCAACTCTTTGATATTCGGCAGCACGTTGGTTTCCTATGAACTCAACCATGTTCATATTTTCAGCCACGCTCTTTGAAGAATTGAAAGACTGATGAAAAGTATGGTACATGTGTGAGATTGAGAAATTCTAAAAAGACTTAGAAATTCTGGCGTGATTTGAAATGAATTTGAACTTGAATATTTATAGGAGGGGAAATTCCTGACCGTTGGATGAAAGACAACTCAGCTATCGATGTTCTAAGAAGCGAGCGTTGTAAAGACTAGCGTTGGCGCCCTTTGGACCAGTGAGCGATGGAGTCTCTATCGCTCGTTGGAAACTCCATCTTTTTCCACTTTTACACCCACTACGTTTGCCACTTATGGTGTTTGACATGTGCATAGGAATAGGCCTCATCAAAGTCAAAAGGGTACCCTTTCGAATTTTAATGTGCTTCTCTGTGGGCCTGTTAATTGGGCTTCAGGTTGTTATATTTTCTATTTTTTTTCTTTTTTCTTGTTTTTTTAAAAAAGGCTCCACTCTGCTTTGTCATGTTGAACTATATCTGGTGGGTTAAAACTGATCTTGTTTCTCTTAGTCCAAGTCTTACGGAGAGGAGAAGGAAGATGACGGTATCGCCACAGTTCTCGTTCTCTCTCCCTGGAAATGATGAAGGTTAGAGGGAAGCTAAACTTGGGCGATGATTGAAATTAACCTCGCCCAAATCTTCTTCTTCCCCTCCCACACTATAAGACTTGAGGCATTCCCCCTATTCTACGTGGCAGCAGTGTACAAGTGGTCGTGAGAATGATCCATAAGACTTAACCCCTAAAAGGATAGTTTCTCGAAGTTAATGCTGACCTTCACTTGTGCATGTTAATCTCGATCGATTTACTCTGTCAGTCGGTTAAAATATCAGAATGCCGACGTATTCTGAACACATACATGTCTTCTGACCAATCATAAAGAATTTTTTTAAATATCAGACTTCAGCATTCTAACGGAGAATAAAGATGCCGATCAGCTAAAACACTAAAATTATAATAATTGAGAGTTCAGAATAGAAAAGAGAAAGATGATAAGACATTTGGTGCTCTGTGAGGAACAAACAATATCTGATTTCTGCAACTGCAACTGCAACTGCAAGAATATAAGTTCCTTTTGAAAAATATTTTAAAGGGATTGCAGAAATGTACAGCCATTAACTCTGCCAGAGCCACCGCAACTTATCTTCAAAAAGTCGTACCGGATAAAATATCTCAACCCCAGAAGCTGTACAGCTTTGTCCCTTGGGTAATTAAGGTTTACTACTAAGTACCAACTAGCTTACCATACCACCTAAATGCAACATTTTCAAACCAGGTACTCATATGGTATTGTTTTTAATTAGGTGGGCAAGCAGGTTCTTCACATGGACCCGTTTGCAATTGGTTGGGACCATTTTGAGTGGGGGACTGAGTCGGACTGATGTTATAATGCACGTACACTTTGGCCAGCAATGGGATCATTTTTATGTCATGACTACTTGTTGTTGTGGCATAGATATCAAATATTTCACAAGAAATCACTACCACCATCTCAGACACTCTAGTCAGGATTGGAATAAATAATGTCACTGAAATATCTAGCTACTCGAGCTTTTTGATCAGAAAGAATCAATGAAGATCTAGGGTACATTCATTGCTTTATGCAAAATGTTCGCCATGAGAACAGCATTCTGCCCCCACCGGACGTGGTCTCGCAGCAAAGTGATGAAAAAGGCAGATCAATGATCCATGCAAATCCTCAATGCTTCATTGTTTAACTGAATCGACCGTTATTTCTGTCATCAGATCAATTCTTCAGCTCGTACGAAACAAAAAAAAGAAGACTAATTGTATCTTACGAGACTCTCTATACCATGACTTCATGTCGATGATCATGGCCAAGACTATATAGCTTTTATGACTGTATGTCAATGGGGTAGAAGATTTAGTTGAGTTCATCAAATTTTGCATTGAATACAAGATTCTGCAAGTTTTAGGAAGGTGGGTCAGTATTGGGGAAGTGGGGGAAGTCATAATTAATTGCAATGCAGAGCGGGAAAAATCTACCTGGATTTATAATAAAAAGGTCTGGGCCCGTACGAATGTCGGGTCGCGGGAAAAGAGGGAGGTGGGTTTTTTCAATGGAAAAAACCAACTGACTCCTGGTAGTACCCGGATACAAGGAATCCATGTCCGAGGTAACAGAGTAAAAATTACTAATTTATATGATGACAATACATCTCACCAAACACCTACATCTAATCCTAAACCCTAACCTAGTTTGGACTAACAGTAGTGATTAATAGGTAACAGTAAAACTGTAAAAAAGTTAAATCACGAGCGAGAAAGGAACAGGAGAGGAACCGTGTGGTTTTGGAGTGTAGCTAGTTTGTACGGGTTTGGGTTTGGTGGTGGTACTTCTAATTTTCCCACATGCAGTTCCAATCAAACAACAATGCAAGTTTTTGTCTTTACCACAGAATTTGTTTATTTACAAGGCTACGGGTAAATGATATATTAATATCATCTATAATATATGTGAATATGTGATAAATGTGTAGCATCAGAAATGAGATTTAGATCAGTTAAATACTCTATGTATCCATGGTTCATTTTTGTTAAATACTACTCCCTCCGTTCTTTTTTAATAGGCCAGTTTCTATAAATAAAAGTTTCAAAAAATAGGCCAGTTTTCTAATTGGGAAAGTCAAATGTTATTTTAATTTTTTGGGACCACTTTTCTCTTAACTTCTTTTGATGACAAGTGTCATGTGGACCACTTCACTTTACTTATTTTGCTAACAAGTGTCATGGGGACCATTTCACTTCACTTCTTTTATTGACAAGTGTCATGAGGACCACTTTTAATGATTAGTTCTCTTAATTTCCTTAAATTTCGCTAAAAAAAAAACTGGCCTATTAAAAAAGAATGGAGGGAGTACATTTTAGTCATGTGATTATGGTCAGAACTTGTTGTGTATTGAACTTTTTTTGGGCCAAGTCCAAATTTTTTTATTAATAGCAAAAATTAATTACAAGAGGTGATCAGTGCGATCCCAAAAATTTAGAAGCCACCTGAATCTGAAATAAGAGGAACCTATTGCTTCAACAGCACTCGTACAACCTGGTTTCCTATAAGGCTATAACAGCGTCACCAGCATGAAGTAAACAACCACCTTAAGCCATAACATCAGCTTTGCTGTGTGTCGAACATTAAATTTAAATAAGCGATTGAGGGGTAAAGTAAAACTTACTTCTAGTTTTTATTCATGACTTGAAATCAAAATTAGGAAGGAATTCTTGATCATATCATACCTTACTGATCAAAAGAATATTATTAGCTATAGATTCCCATCAGTTGTGACAAAGAATGAACCATGGTCCCAGGAGTCTAGTTATTATTGTTCTGCTTCTACCTATACAATTTATATACACAAAATTGGTTAAAAGGACCAAAATCAATAATTTTTGGGTGAAAAAGACATCTAGGTTTTGATACTGTTTAAATGGACAAAAATGTTAAAATAGCCAGGATGTAAACAGTTTCATCCTACCCATTTTCAAATATTTTTTCTTATTTTTAATTTACATCAAGATGCATCCAGTTTCATCCTCGCTATTTTTTAAGTTTAAGCCAGGATGAATCCAGTTTCGTCCTTGCTATTTTTTTTTGTCCATTTCACCCGTAGTAATTTTTACTCGCCCATTAAAATCATGTTTTAAAAATATTTGGACAAATGACCCATTTTCCGATTTATATACTATGTAATTAAGGAGATTCTCATAAATTTCTGCTACTCTCACCTCGTTGCTAAAATGCAAACAATTGCAAGAAAGTCATTTTCATGACGTCCCTTGTAACTTGTGGATGATGATGATCTTTATTCCTTACACGTACATGTAATGTGGACACTAGCTAGTTTCTTGCACTTTATTAAGTGTTGCTAGGTTAAGGATAATTTAGCTATAGGGTCATGTTTAGCTAGCAATAAATATATAGTCAAGTAATAGGGTCACTAATTGCACTTGTAATAATCTCTTGTTTTGTCTTAAGATTTTGTTTGTGAGCCTTAGAGCACCTCCAACCGGCTGGTTGTGAGAAGTTCTATATTATATTATGCCACTTATTCACTTTTTAAGCAAAAACTATTCTCCAATGGAAATGGAAACGTAATCGTGGATGTGTGGAGATGAGTTGTCGAGGTGGTTAAGAACACATCCTCTAGTTATAGAAGTTCTTTCTGAGGTCGTGAAGATCCGTCTTAGCTTTTAACCAATCATAACAATTACATCAAAATCTACTTATAGAAGTTCTTTTGGAGCTCGTGAAAGATCCGCCTGACCTTATAACGAATCAAAATACTTGAGAAGAACAATAACTACTGTACATTAAGATTTTCTTAAGATCTCATCGGAATTTTCTTGTTAGTGATTGCTGGCAACTGCTTCTATTCAATATCTTTCCTCACCAACTGCCAAAGTCCAAAACTTAAAACTTTAAAAGCGAACGATTCGAGAAAAATAAAAGTATTCAAACCTAATCAGAATTTAGTTTTTGTTTATTGTTTTCGTTACGAGATTAACTTAATATCTATTTAATTTGATTTGACACCAATAAATGGGCACAGGATGTTTAAAATCATAGAAAAGCACTTAAAGACGCTCTAGATAGCTAGCACAGCACTTGAGTAAACTTGTAAAAGTGGCGAAAGGGAGATGGAAAATAACCTAGTATGGTGAAATTAGAAAAGGATATATTAACCATACAGTAAGTTCATTATTATGAATATGGGAATGCATATATCAAATGATGTGATGATGAGTGTGCGAAGAAACAGTGAATTGAGAACACCAAGATGTATATGAATGAAGGGTGATAGGAAATGACATACAAAGTAGTAAACTTTTACCACTGTATGCATAACTACCTCGGATAATTTGACATGAAATATCATATGGAAAAACTATATGTAGTTTTGAACATGAATTCTTTACAATGATCAAATACACCAAAAACAACACTTCAAAGGTACTAAGTGAATAATGAAATACTGAAATGAAAAGCCATAGAGAATACGTACAAAAGTAAGCATTGATGGGTTATTTCAATGTTACAGGCAGGTAACATAAATAGTAAAATATAGTATTAAGATTGTATATTCTATAAATCTCATCAAATGAACACATAATTAAAATGGTTTACCTTGAACACACCCAAGGAATAGAAAATTATGAATTTGTACGTACGAGGAGACTATGAAGCTGGAATTAACCCATCAAGAAAAGGCATAGTGAAGTTCAAGACATAGTGAAAAGAAAAGGCATAGAATGATGGGTACATTGTAATATCAATAATGGTTGCTTCAAAACATAAACAAAATCTTCATCAATATGTAGCCAAAACTAAGATGGATTTTGTCTGAATAAAACTTAAAATGGCAATGATATTGAATAGAATCAAGATTCGTAACTAGCACAGTATGTATTACGATCATGGCCCCCCGTCAATTCATTTCCTAGTAGTACTGTCAATTATTAACTTATAATCTTGTAGAAGACGCAAAGAAATATAAACCTAAATACAACCATTTAGAGAGTAAGTTTCAAATTTCCTTTCTAAGATTTAAATTATTAATTAGACAACTGTAGCAACTAGTCTAGGTCAGGAATTGATTTAATGGTATAGCAATTTTGGTGCTCTGGATTGTGATGTATAACTGTTGGTACTACTACTACAAACCTAGCTACAGTAATAAACATCTCTCTGTAATTTCTCTCTCTTGTGTCAAATCTCTCTGCAGCCACAACCAATCCCCATCTCATATTCTTTACTTTCTCCTCCTTCTTCCTCCTCCCTCCTCCAGTCCTCCTTGCAAACCCTCTTAAGTCCTGTATATTTGTATATAAATATACCCATCTCCTCTACCTTCAATCCTCACACCACTATCTATGAGTTTGCATTTCCCTTTTCTACTTTCCTTTCTTTTTGTTCTTAATTAATTTCTTCTTGTTTTTTATATGTCAAACCGGTTCTATATTTCTCTCCTCTTCTTCTTGTTTAATTTGAGACCTAATACACTATTGTGCAAAAGGAAAACCCTAAAATCTCTAGAAACCCTATTTCTTTTTATGTCTAAACATAATTCTGTTGCTGATCCAATGGTAGTTATCAAGTTGAAGCAGAACCATGGTCTGCATATGTCTTTCGAATGTAAGATCTCTTGCTTTGATGACTTTGGATTAGGGCGTAGAATTATTCACGTATCATATGTTTTAGTTTTGCCTGTGAACTGTTGAAGAAAGATCGATCTTGGGTTGCAAAGAAGAAGAAATCCAGTCAGTGTTTGCAGATGCAGTATCTTCAAGATTCACAAATGAAGTCAGGGATTTCCATTGGAGATCGCTCTGGTTCAATATTATGAGAATCTTGATGATGCTGCATCAGCGATTAATGACTATTATTATATCTGGACCGAGTTTCCCAGCGGATATATACCTAACTGTAAGGAAGAAACTGATGAAGAAAATTTATTTGAAAGTAATATTATATTTTTCCCTTGTATTTTCAGTTGTCTGTGGTGTCTAATAAGCGTTGTTACATTATTATTTTTTTGCTCCCTTAATAGCGTTGTTATATCAAACATGTGGCATATTGAAGAATGCTTAAGGTTTGAATTTGTCTGGATCATAGAAAGTGGACTCATTTTTTATTTGAAGAGTGTGAGTTGTGACTTTTGGATCTATGGTTGATTCATGTTTGTGTAACATTTTTAGATATTCTGTTTCTTTCACAGACACTACTTACACCTCTATATACGGTTACTGGGTCTTTTACCTTAAACGATGGAGTTAATGGTTCACTCGTGATGTTTATCTTCTCAGTTTTCCTTCATTATGTCGATCTCCAAGTAATCCTTGCAGACCAGCGATTCTAACTTCATTGGTTTTTGTAATTTCTTAGTTTTCTTTTCCCTAATTTGGTGTATCTGTATTAGTTATAATTACTAATCTTACTTTGATTTCCAAATCGGCACAAGTAAAACACGAAAGCTACATCTTCACCAAGTTCCAGAACAAGTTTTACTGTTAACTTAGGTGCTCATAGCTTCATTCTGAATCAAACATGGTTGTCATTACTTGAATTCTTCTGAAACTTATATATGTGTAAGCCGCATAGCTTATTAGCGTAATGTGTCTGTCATATTAGCCAACATACGCAAATGATGCATATAAATCATGTTTTAACCTACTTCATTATATGTTCCAGTCAGTCATCATGTAGGGCTATCGAATTTGTTGGCTCATTACTGAAACTAGGCTAAATTTTTTTAGAGTTCTGATGTCATCTTTCATAACTGTTATGTTTCATGCTTGTGCAAAACTATCACTACATGCCAAGCTGATGATGTTTCCATTATTTTGTCACATTCATATGATATTTCTCCACATATATTCCCACTATTTCGTCACATGATTATAGATCGATAAGCTTAAACTTAAGTAGTGCATTAAGATCCGATCTTGTTAGATTCTATTTCTTGCTTAGAAGCAGTTGGGTGCATGTGAAATTTTTTTCATAATATCTTTATTTGCTGCCAGTTGAAAAATATTGATTATACCTCTTTTAAGTATTTCTATAACATACACCATACGGAGTCAAAATGAGTCGAGAGCATGCCACATGATCTGCCAGAGGATACATCCGCCGCTGAGGAGTGAGATTTTAAACATGTCATGTGCACAGGGCGAGTAGGTTCAACCCCCGATGGACAATTTCTGTTTCTCACAAGTCAATTGATTTGGAATTCGAAAATAATTACCTTGGTCAGTTGGTCTTGCTATGCATATATATTATACCCATGCTAAGTAAGGTGTTTGAAACTTGAACTTAAACTCTAACTCGGTGACCTTAGCTTAATTTTTTTTTTTGTGGTCACTGGAATCTAGTTTTAATTATTTGCATCTCCCTTGAAAAATTCAAAAGAGAGTAAGAAGAATAATGCAACACACAGATAGAGACAGACAGGGAGAACCTAACCTCGTACGAAAGATAATATTGTAAATTAATTAGCAACAGAGCAACAAATAAACACACGCACCTGGTACGAACAAAGTCAAATAACAAAAACTGAACATCTTCTTCTGCCTCTCCCATTATCTCATTAAATTATTCTCAAGAAAATTTATCTCTTATTGATCGAAGAAAATAATGATATGAAACTCGAATGTTTATTTAGTTACTTGCGAGAACTTTATCAGTTAAAAGCGTAACACTTTACCAGATTATGAGTTATTTTTCTTCCGAGGCACAGTTCTTGAGGTCTAGGTAAAGAAGGCCTGTTCCTCAGGTTTGTTTTCTAACGAGGTGAATGCAGAGACAGAAAATGGAAGTAAGATAAGACTCGGTTTATGCTTCAAACAAACAAAAAGTTATTGTAGTTACTGAAGATAGGTCGAGTCAGTAGGAGAGGGTTTTAAGTAGCGGATATTGCCAACTGGAGTATTTGAGGTTGAGGACATGGGGTAAAAGAAAATATTTGGAGGCCATCACACAGTCAGATCAAGTCAACCATTCTCTATATAAAAATAGAGTTTTTTCGAGCCATGTGGTTAATCGGAGCTTCTGGTTGATTCTGGCCCACCAATTTAAATTTCAGCCAATAAAAATTGAGAAAAAATATTTCGTCCCACGATATATTTTTGACCAATCATAATTGAGAATTTTTTCTACCTAAAACAGCTAAATCTAATAAGATCTTATAAAATTGTCAAAAATATATTAAAAAATACGACAGCTAAATCTTATAAAATAAAATTAAATCTAATATTAAGATTCACCACAATTCATCATGATTTCATCATAATATTAAATCAATCATAAAATTTAACAATGAAAATGTCCAATGTCCAATTATACTTCTTTTGATTAAACTAACCCTAATTACATTTCTAAACTATTAATATTAAACTAGTTACAATTATAATTACAATTAATCAAAATAAAAAATAGTTGAAACTTAAAACATAAAGTTGTGGATACTTACCAAAAGGACCATATTTTTTGTCCCCAAAAAATGTCATCATGTCCAAAATTCAAAATACAAAATCGTTAAAATCATGAGATAATTGAACATAATTATACAAAATCGTTAAAAACATGAGGCAATTGAATATGATTTGAAGTAAAATATAGAGAATGAGAGGACAAAGTAAAAAGGTGCAGAACAAAACAAATTCAATAATTATTTTCTTATTCATTCCATATAAAAAAAATGTCAAAAAAAGGAAAGGTTGTATTTCTAGACGCGAAGGATATGCTCAAAATATTTTAAACAAAAATGTTTCAGCCAATTAATACGAATATCCCATTTTATTTTATTTCGAAGCATATCATCCAAAAATGTAATAGTTATTCCAAAATTAGGGCAAGGTTGTAAATGATAAGATACTAATTGATATTAATTTCTTAAATAATTTTTTTTTCTAATGACATGTTGGGCTTGATTGCTCCTTATATAAAGCACAAGGAATGGCCGAATCTCATTGTTTGCACATTGCTGATTTCTGTTGCTTTTGCGGGGGTTTTTTCCCGATGCAATTTAAGGTTTGGTTATCTGATCTTTGTTTTTGTTGTTTTGTTGCATGCAATCAGTTTACAGTGACGGATGCGGCAATGAGTGAGGTTATATGCAGTGATATCGATTCTTTTGGAGCTCTGTGGCGATGTGATATAATCACAAGGTGAGATTGAATATTTAAATCGTGTTTTTTTTCCTCTTAATTTAGGGTTTTGTTATCTGATCTTTCTTTTTGGTAATGGCTGCGGCAATGAAAAAAGTCATGAGTAGTGATATCACATCTTTTGGAGCTTTGTGGCGATGCAATATAATCACACGGTGAGGTTAAATAGTTTTTTTTAAAGCAGATTGAATAGTTATATCATAGTCATTTTTTAAAATATTTTTTTTGGTATTTTCCTATGATTTAAATAGGTTTATCATGATTTTTTTTAGCAGTTGTTGGTGATACCTCTTCTTTGTAAATGAGTAAATTTCAGAATCAATATAAAAACTAACAAGATATTGTACAAATGAAGCTCGAGCATTCCTAAACAGTAAATACTAGATATTGTACATGTAGATCGAGTTTGTGAACATTGAAGATTTCCTTCGTAGAGTGTGAATGATATGCCAATATGTACGATATGTATTCTTCTTTTGCTGACATGTTTAGATAATAATTTTTGGCCACCAGTCCCTCCTGCAACAATAGGGACAATATATTTCATTGGCAGTTCTTTACCTAAACTACTAAATAAATGCAGATTGACAAGCTTTCTTTCCCATAACGCCTAATCCTTTTTTCTTTTCTTTTTGGTGTTTTTTTTTTCATGGGTTGTTATTGGTTTTTGAAATTAGATTGGTAATACCTCCAGACGGTGAAAAATCAAGGTTAAGATATTTATGTGGAACTGGTATTTCTAACGTTCTTAACGAGTATGCGCCTATATTTCCTGCGTTCCGAGTAACCGGTCCAGACCGTTGAAAAACCTAGTATTTATGAGTTGGAAATTCGTGTGTTGCATTAATGTTATGGACATATCTTCGGGTATGAGATATATACCACAAAGCCTGGTGATGGTATAAAATTTGGTTTCAAATCTCCAATCCCCTCTCTAAAAACCCTTTAGAAATCCTTAGTATGTTGCAGACATGTCATGGCCATATCTACGCTTAGACATATACCAAAGAGGCACAGATCCTTGAATTACTTTGGAGAAAGCAACTTCTCCTGCATCTCTATGAAGGACTGTCTTGGAATGGTTGATTTTTCAGAATTTTTATGTCTTTGTTGCTATCTGTTTTGCAGAACTCAACTTCTTCGTGGTGACTTGATTTCATGGGATCATAAAAGATCTGGTTTCTGCATGCATGTGGGTGAAGGGTGTGGTCTAAAATACTTTATGGACGGATTGTATAAGCTTTATTTACATAAACTTATTTATTTTTTTAATTTTCTTTTTAGATATACATAATTGTGTATTGGAAAATATTGGATGCAGTGTCCTGATTTTTGAGATTCACTCAAGTTTTCTCATTTGTTACCTATTTTTGGATGTACATTTGTATGATTGCCTGGTGACGGCGTCGAATTCGCATTGAAATCTGTAATCCCCTCCTATAAAAAACGGTTAGGATTGGTGTCTAAATCAACATGGTATGTTCATGTGAGAAAACAAGTCTCGGTGGTTAAACTATACTCAAACAACAGTCTGGACCCTGTAAGGAATAAAAAAAAATAGATTGTTTAAAGTGTGGTTCTAAAACAAATATAAGACATTCAGTATCGCAATCCAAGTGTTGAGTGATTTCCCTACTATTTGGAATGTGATGACCAAGTATTTTTCAAGGATACAGATTATATAGCCAAGGTCCAAATACAGTGAGCGTGAGCATGACGAAATTTTTGCATTGGTTCGAGGCAATAGGAATTTATGTAGGCTTCCCGACAAAGTTCGCCTGGGACAATAATCTGAAGGAGTGGAGGAAAAAAAAACAAAAAAATGCGGTAGGCAGGCTGTACAATGCTTACCCTACTTCAGGGGAAAGATATTGTCTTCATATTTTGGTGAATATTATCAAGGGACAACATAGTTATGCAGAATTAAGAACTAAGAATAGTTGATGGAGAACCCTATGAGACTTATAGAGAATCATGTATTGCTTGGACTGCTCCAATATGGCAATGAACGGGACAATTCATTGAAACAAACATCAAAATGGACTACGTGTAACCAATTAACGTACATAAATGCTTTAATTACGTTACTCTTCTACGTCCTCTCTTTAAATGGAGTAATATACAACTTTGTTAATTGTACACTTCGTTGGTTACAGAGTATATCAATTATAACCAAGTCATAGGTCAGTTTAATATGTAAGAAGAAAAGTTTACCTTTTGTCTTTAGATTTTTCATTTGGTTATTGAAGAATAGATTATTTATTTTTACAAGAACTTGGAATTTGTGCAGTATGGTTTTTCTTGAGGTTATAAGTTATACACCCTTCGTTCCTCAAAAGAGGTATTTTCACTTTTTCATTTTAAGCCTAAAAAATATGTAGCATTACCTTCCTTGACACCTGACATATTTCTCTGCTCGATATTTTCTTGATGCCAAGGAACAAGGAGATCCTCATGAGTCATGACTGAGTATAATAAAGGAAACTACTATTACAACGTCAGAGAAATTCCACCGGATACTATCAAGAAACTTCTCATACACACAAACTTGAAGTTGAAATCCCAATGCAAAAAGTGGATGTAGATAAAGGTTATCTTTCAGGAATTGAGTTCGTATTTGAGCTAAACAACCTTTAATTGATTCATGTAGCTCCGCTTTTAAAGCAGTCTACAAAAGCTATATATTATCAAAAAGATAAGAGTGAAAAGGTTTCCAATTGTGTCATCACCATAACTAATTCGCTCAAGCAAGCTGTATCCAGTTGCTTAATAAAAACAAAGTTGCAAAAACTTCAATGGAGAATAAGTAAGTTGAGGATGATTGTCGAGTTCCACATTGAAATCATATGCCGAGTATTGCGGATGTTGTACCCGGTGTGTGAAATTTTTGATGAAGAAGGAAAATTGGCAGATGTCAAGATCTTTCGTAGACTACTGCATCAAGTACTACGGTGTTCCATATGTACCTTAAGAGAGTCGAAGGAGGATACAAACAGTAAAGAAAAGTTTGTCGTGCTTGCAACAAAAGTTGTACATACGTATCCTATACGACTGGCAATCATTTTCTTTTTTTGAAACTTCCTGAGATTTTCAAAGTATATTCCATAATTGCTTTGTTTGTTCTCATGTAAACATGACACGGAGTAAACATGACATGGACAGTATATATATGCACATAATTTAGAAATAATTTTGTGCTTATTATTTAGGTATGGATGTGATACCGAATGAGGAAGATTTGTGGTGGTCAATATCGCTTTTACTCTATTTTATAGGTTCATGGGCTCTACGTATTTTGAATTTTTATCAAATTATGGACGCTTGATTATTCGTTTAAACTATGGAAAGAGGCAGATAAACATAAAACAATTAGATCATTTAACCTAGGGTTTGATTGAGTGTTGAGTTTTTTTTTTTTGTCGTAGCAATGTTTTTATTTTTATGGTTTTAAAGGTTTCTCTCTTTAGTCGTTAGAAGTTGAAAAAATTCTTAATTTCTTTATCGACGTTTTAGTGCTAATGTTGTTTTTTTTTTTGATTATTTGCAGTTGGAATCAAGAAAAAATATGTCCATACAGTGATTGTGGTAGAGGTGAGCATATATATATAGGAGAGAGCTCTTTGATAAACTATCAGCAAAAAAACTGTTAAACTGCCTAAACATGATTGAGTAACATATATCAACTTTAATTTGACCAGTTAGTATATATTGTGAGTGCTCATGTTTTTCGGGTTTTTTGCAAGTAGTTCCTTCCGTGAGATGTTTCTAATGTTGTCGTTCTTCTACGAGGTGACAGAACCAAAGAGATATATTCTGGAGGAAAATGAAATATATACTCGGAAGATATTCCTTATATGCTAAGAAAGAGACACGATATGACTAAGTTGAAATTTAAAGATGGAGAATTGAAAAACTTCCCTTTCTTGACATAGAAAGAATTATGGCAAGAAATAACAGGACCCTCTGGGAATTTCTAATGATTTCTGAGGAACTGGATTATGATACCGACAAACTAAAGTATGGGCACGATGTGTTGAGAGAGGGTTTGAACTTGGTACGGGAAGAGGTATATACGACTGTCATGCAATCGATAGAACAACAAGAAGGTGGCATTTTGTTTGTATATATATGGTAGCGGTGGCACTAAAACACATCTCTCTGGAGTACAATAATATCTGGTCTTCGTGCACGGTCCAAGGTAGTGTTAGCAGTTGCGAGTTATGGCATAGCTTCGCCTCTATTACCTGGTGTAAGGACAACACATTTGCGTTTCAAAACTCTAATTTATTTTGAAAGAGAATTCAACATGTGATATGAGCGAAAACACTCAACTGGAAACGTTGATATGTGCAGCTGATGTAATCATTTGATGTGAAGCACCAATAAAACATAGGTATGCACTTGAGGTTCTAGAGCGTATAGTGAGGAATTTGATGAATTCAAGTAAAAAGAAAAACAAAAAGGTATTTGGAAGCAAAAACTCCTACGTGGAGGTGATTTCGGCAGATATTATCAGTGATACCTCATGGTGGTAGAGAAGCAATTGTTGATGCTTCAATCAGTAGGTCAAATCTCTAGAAACATTTTAAGGTATCCCGGTTAGAACATGAGGCTGATGAACAGAAACAAGCCATATTAACATCCAGTGAATGGGTTTTGCAACTTGGGGATGGAAAATTACTAGGAGTGGCACTTGAAGAACATGAAGAGCCAACATGGATAGTGGCTTCCGATGACTTATTAATTTATTCTAATGGAGATTCTGTTGGCTCGATTAATGAGAACACTTATCCTGATCTGATACATAAATGCGAAGATACGAGAAAAGTGCATCTTAATTAACTTCAGAGAACGATATAGTTGAAGAGATAAATGATCGTATGATATCAATGCTTCCAAGTGAAGAATACACTTTTCTTAGCTCGGATTCAGCGAGTCCATTTTCGCATATTTTTAACACGGCTGAAATAGTATTCACTCAGGAATATCTAAACAGTCAGAAGGTTTTGGGATCTGCTTCCTTTAAAGGTTGGTGTACCAGTAATGGTTTTGATAAATTTAAATCAAGATTTGGGATCTGTAACGGCTCCAAGTTGGTTGTTTCCAAGATACGAATGAAGACAATAGAGGCGCGGAGAACAACAATCTTACTACATCCAACATAGTCAAACCTACCTTTTTTTTTGAGGACCATGCAGTTTTCGATTAAAGTTTTCTTTGCAATGACTATACACAAAAGCCAAGGTCGGAGTATGAATCATGTGGGATCTATCTTCCAAAACCAATTTTCTCTCATGGTCAACTTTACGTTGCAGTATCAAGGACAAAGAGCCGGGAAAGACTGAAAATTCTGATTGATAAGAAAGAAAAGAATGTGCCCTAGGACCATACTCATTTATCTATGGAGAGATATTTAGAAACTTGCATTAGACTAACAATTTTTGTCGTCATGTGGCCAGATTTTTTATAAAGAGTATTGCGTTAGGATTGTGATATCTTCAGTGCTTAATTCTTTCTATAGCGTCTTGCTTCTGTAGATTTCTTATATTAGTTGATAAATTTCCAGCTATTTGTAAATTCTAAGTTTCTTTATACATCAAATGAATGTGTTCACAGCATAAACTCACATATCCCGTGTACCAGGTGAAGAATATGCATATTTAAATAAATGTTGTAGCATGATCAGTGACCAAAGAATTTCTTAACAAGCATGAATAGTTAAACTAAACAATTTTTGTTTCTATCAACAATTCTGCGAAAATAAATATAAAACTATATAAATAACGAAGTTGTTTGATTTTTAGATGAACATCTGTGATATTTTTAACGGTCGTAAGATAATATTATACGCATATTTTCATTTGCGAGATCTGGAAAAAAAAAGAAAAAAAAAGAAGGACAAACACACATAAATTAGATTCACAAACTCCAGGACAATTGAGAAAACATCTCTAGCAAAAATACATAAAAGAATCGGAGACAAGGAGAATTATTCAAGTGCAAATTTAGTTCTAATGCGAAACATAATGGAGATACTGCAAATTATTTTTCACTGCATTGTTTCTCTTGGGGTTTATATTTGTTTTGGCCTTTTTTTGTTCATTTTATTTTCTTACATATCAAATAAGTTATTAGTTTAGCCATCATCTTATTGATTTTTTCATTTGTAAACATAGTACCATACTCACTGATTTTTTACCCCTTTTTGTGATATTATACAGTATAAAAAGCGCATCTGATATTCCAAAATCAATGAACAGACCCGTGCATCGCACGGGTGAAAAACTAGTCCTCATAATAATGAGCATACAAATACCCTTCAAACAACTACAGTATGACGGATGTGAAACAAACTGGTAATGGAAGCAATTGGCTTCTTTTTTCTAAGCCAAACTGTGACATTTTGTAATTTTGGTAAAGCAAGTTTAGGGACTTAACTACCGGACTCCATATGGGAATCTGTCTCTTGGCCAAGCATAAGCCTATGAGAGGGTTAACTAGGGCTCCAGCCCTCCCTTGATTTTTGCAAGAAAAAACTGAACTATAGGCATGTGAAAAATACTAGAACCACCCTACTATATGGGTTCAATATATAGAAGCCCCACTAAATGGATCATCCACTATCAACTCCATACTTTAAGAAAATGATATTACTAGGCCCAAAATATCAAATTTTCTTCAGATCAGACCCATAATTAATTATTAGGGATTTTAATAATGACAACACTACCCTTTTGTATATAAACAAGAGGAATATCAAAAGATTCTTTTCATTTTCAGATTTCGTCTCTCTCTCTTCCAGACGAGTTTATCTTCTGCAGAAATGGTTTCTCTTCATTTCCAGATCTGAAACAATGATTCTCTCTCGAAATCAAGTTGTCACACAGTTAAACATCGCCAACAACTCGTGTTCTTGCGATTTCAGTGATGAGAAGATTTGAAGAAGAATCAACCAAATGATACGAAACTAAATCTGAGCATAAAGAAACTCGATTCAATTCAATCGAAGAGAAACATCTACAAAACTGAACCAAAGTAAGTTTAATCTTTCCATATCCTTTTTAATTTAATTGAGAGATTTAATCTATCAATCTCGAGTTGAAATCAAAACCTCTGAAGTTTGATTTTAAAAGTTTTGAAAAGAATATGAAAACGAATCTCGATTTCGTTGTTTGATCCTTGATCAGAGTTTGGATCTTTAATCTACAACATCTACTCACTCTGTTTGTTTTGATGTAATTTTTTTGAAGAATTTTGAACAAATATTTCAGATCTGTTCTTCATCAAAATCGACGTAAATATTAATTTGTAGTTCCAATCTATAAACTGATTTGAGATCTGATGTCATCAAATCATCGTCTCTATTACCTATAGATTTAATTTTAGTTTCATCCACTCTTAATTTTCAATTTCATTTTGTTCTTGATAGATAATTTTACGAAATTTATTTTCAATTGCTTAAAAAATAACAACAGATGCAGTTTCATGACATAAACTATATATCTAATCGAAATTATGCTTTCAATTTTATTGGCAGTTTAATATTCTACCATAGTTTGATTATGTTGAAAGAAACCTTTACTGGAAATGATACTTGTTGGCTTCTAGCCATGCTGAGTATGAGGAGGTGGTGGTGGTGTAGATTAAAGCTCTCAATTAAATTACTTCTCCACCACTCAATAGGTGCAGGTTTTAGTGGGGGATTTTTGACCTGTTGAGTGGTGGAGAAGTAAGTGGAGGTGTCATATTCAGCAGTGGTGGTGGAACTGCAGAGTGTTTCAACTGTTCTATTAAGTTTGTGATTCTAGGAGGTGGTGGTGGAGGAAGTGCAGGTTATAGATGAGGATTTGGAGCCAATAGTGGTGTTGTTGGCGGTGTTTTCAATGTCAATTTGTATATAATAACTTTTTTGTGTTGCTTGCAATGAATATTTGGTATGTAGAGGATCTGTAGGCTAGGTAAAGTGAAAAAATGGGGATTGAAATCAGGTAAGTTAGTTATTAGGATTGATTTTAACTTTTAGTTTGAGATAATAAGGCTTAGGTTGATGTCTGTTAACAATATATGAACTTAATATATTCATATCTTAGAGTAGCCTCTCGATTTGTTCATGTTTTGTAAGATATTACTATTAATTATAGTCTGACAGATCTTTTTGGTTTAGGAAACTGATATGTGTAACTGAAAGAGTGCGCATTGGATAGTAAGTAAATGTTTACCTCCTCTCAGTCAGACAGTCACTTTAGGAAAAATTTAGAATGGCTATTAGACATGTAGTGAATCAGATTTAAAAAAAAAGGTATGTTGTTCTCTTTGGAACTGAAAATATGGTCCATCTTAATGATTTCATTGTTTCAGTTTATTAAATGAAGAAGGTATTTTAGTTTTTTATTGAGGTGTTTTCTTGTTTGAGTACAAAATGCATGTGTAATCAGTAGTTACATGCATATGGCATATGTAAACATTAGTTACACATGCATATTAGCATGTTAAGTAGCCGTTACACATCTAATATGCATGTGTAACTCGTAGTGACAGTACAATACTTCATCTCTATCTTCCTCTACGCAACTTCTTATATAGAGTTTGAGGTTAAACTTAAAATGCTAAGTTGTTTTGATTTGTCTGTGGTCTTGCTGAGCTTGGGTTGTGTGTGATTTACACGTTAAATCCTGTGTTCCTTCTTGTATCAGAAGGAATAATTGTTGTTCTTGGGAGAGCATACCTTACTTGTTCTTAATACTGATTAGCTCATTTGGCAGGATTCTTTGTTTGTTTTCATTTATGGATTTGAGTCAGCTGGCTCAGAAGAAAATTTTCATACTTTGATTGTTCATATACATAAGCATGAAACATGAATTATAGCTCATTTGGAAGGATTTTTGGTGTTTGGTCTGATTGGAACAAGTCAAGTTAGTGAGGAAGGTGATATTGAGTTCAAGGTTGTTCTTTTTGTTCCTCCAAAGGCTCCTCATGATCTGTATGGGAGTTACTACAATGCTAACAAGTCCAACTTGAAGTTATACGTCAGACGTGTCTTCATCTCAGATGGATTCGATGATCTTCTGCCCAAGTACCTGAACTTTTTGATGGTAACCAATTTTTTCCCCAAGATTATTTATATAGGTTCATTATTATAAACGAGGCATAGCCGCATAGAATGAATTGCAAGATTTGCTACATGGATAATAGCTGAACATTACTTTTTTGGTATATTATGCAGGGTCTTATGGACTCAGATACTTTACCACTTAATTATCACATGAATTTGTTGTTTTTATGTTGACATATATAAGTATGATCCATGTGTAACTCCTAGTTACAAAATTCAGATGCATGTGTATCTGCAAGTTACACATGCTAACTGAATGTGTAGCTTATAGTTACACATGCTAACCGAATGTGTAACTGCTAGTTGCACATGCTATGTGGATCTACTGGTTTGTATCTACGTTATGCTTATTTTTGGTCGAATTTACTGGTTTTGTGTTGTCTTGTGCAGGGAAACACATTAGAAAATTAGTAAAAAATGGATTCATCAGCTGCAAACCAAACCACATTCACTCTCGATCTCATGCATGGAGAATGACAAAATCCAGATTGAGGGGCTTTCACTCTGGATATGGTACGTTATACGTAATAATTCACAGTTTTTTTGCTTTTCAGTATTCATAGTGTGTATTTGGCTTCCAGCCTGCACTGAACCCTTAGCTAGACCTGTACTTATGGATTAACTCTGTCATCATTTCTCAGTAGTATGCGTTATGTCAATAAATCAAATTAAAATACAGATGACAGTGTTCTTTAGATTACTTGATTGCAGTACTAAAAGTATTATGGCGTGCAATTCGGTAGTTTAATTAGTTAAGATTGCTTAATCTAACAATCACTAATTTACTACCTTGTGAAACTCATTTGTAACATAATACATCTATTAAATTTGTATTGGGAATTTTAGCTGATTGAGTTTGATTTTCCTTTTGTATTTATTGGTATGCAAAAATATGTGAAACTTATAGATACACATGCTAATTAGATGTGTAACTTCTAGTTACAAAAGATAATTTGATGTGTAATTTATAGTTACACAAGCTAATTAGATTGGTAATTTCTAGTTACACATGTCGATTGAACGTGTAACTTCAGGTTACATAGATTTTACTTACATATAGTATTTACACAAGAAGTTACCAAATTAGTAGGCCTTTCACAAGTAGTAGTATTGTGTATGATTAAACCTAAGTAGTTACTTGTGTTTTGAATGATTCAGGTTCAGTTAGTGATTGAGAATTTAGAGCAATTATTCCTAAAACAACAGAAATGATCAGCTTGTTGTCAATGATGATCGAGGTGATAAGTTAATGCTACTGCGAGCAAATCCAGATGCCCCTATATATCTCTGCCTATAGGTAAATAATGGAAATGGTTTGTTTAAGTAAATGTAGGACTAACTATTGGAACTATGTTAACCAGTTTAAGTCCATAGAAAGTCCATAGTGAAAGTAGTGTATGGACAACATAATGGTTTGTTTATGCATTGACCCTATTATGTCATTATCTGCGTATATTATAGCTTGTTACTCATACCTGGATGCAGAATGAGGGCTCTGACTCAAGATACATTCACTTTCTTTCAAGTTTCTTTATTGTGTTGTGAAGAAACCGATCTCATGACGGATGTGTAACTTCTGCATACACAACGATATGGATGTGTAACTGATGAAATGTGAGGTTATCATGTGTATTTTCTGTGATCTTTGTTCTACAATTTTGCCTTATAATTTGTTCTATAATATTTATTTATTTATTTTGCTTTTTGTTCATCCAACCTAATCCATGATGTTTATTTCATTGCAGATATGCAAGCATTTTGGAGGGAGGAAGACAAGAAGGAAAGGCAAAGATTTAAACTTCATAAAAGCACAAATCAGACGCATGTGTAACTCTCAGTTACACTAACATATATATGCATATGTAACTCTCAATTACACTAGACAGATGCGTGTGTAACTTCTAGTTACACATGCTAAGAAATTATTGTAATAAATGAATATTAAAGTAATACATGTATTTTTTTGTATGCGCTCTTTTTGATGTCTATTTTCTGGATGTGTAACTTTGCATTACATATGGCATAAGGATGTGTAACTTCTGGATACACATGCCATATGCATGTGTAACTTCTGTTTACACATTCACACTGTATTTTAATAATTTTGGGCCTAAATTTAAATTTTATTTAATTATGGGATTGACAATATATAAAAGGGTATGGATGTCCTTTAATAACTCAGGGTCTAGATTTAAATTTCTTTTAATTAAGGGCCTCATATTATGGGTTATCCATGGGTTGGGGCTTAGCCTAATTTTCCCTTTTCCGTTTAAAAAAAAAAAAAAAAAGGGAAGTTAGAATATCAGTTTCTACTTGCTAAAGGGCTTGGTCACTTGCTAGGATAAAACAATTTTTATATGGGCTACCGTGGGCTATTACCCGTTTACCTAGTAGGCTAACTCCAAAAGTCAAGCAAATGCCTATGGGAAAATTAGGCTAAGGCCCAACCCATGGATAACCCATAATACATTAAAACTTACCCAACCCAAGTACCATAGTGCCCCAAGAGTACTTGTTGACCTCATCGATATCCTCCAAAAGATGAAGAAAATGGGTGTTGATACATGAAAAATAATACCCCTCAACGGGTTTGGGGTGCCCCCGGAGGGGTGGTTACGTCAAGAAGGAAATGTAGGGACTTGGGGACTAAGTCCAAGTCCAACAAGAAAGTACGCATTTAAAGGAAGGATAAGAAAGGAATTAGTAAATAAGAAAGAGGTTATATTGAAGAAGGAGTGGCATTAGAAGTAATTGAAGAAGTTTATGACACATGGCATGATATCATAAAAGGAAGGGGCTTTTGGAAAGTCTATATAAAGAAGGACAAGGTACAATGGAAAGACAACTCTCTCTCTTACTATTCTTGGTAAAGTGAAGTCATTTGGTCAGCTAGGATGGGTAGAACCTCAAACCTAAACTCACCCCTCAATATTTGACGACCACACCCGGAGGCTCGTGCCTAGCTAACCATGACACACTTAGGAGACACTAACCCTGGTACAATATAGAATCAAGTAACCGACCGAACCATCAATTGGGAGGAAGTAACAATAGAGGAGGACAATGAGGAAGAAACACCGATCCAAGGCGTTATCAAACGACCGCCAGGATACGAGTCCCAAAAAAGAGAGGCGACAACAACACAAGGAAAGAACACGCGAGTAACCCAACCGCCAAAACCCATGTCACCAACTCTGTAAAACATGCAAAAGGAACTAGAAGAGAGCTCACGAAGAAGGCAAGAGCTTGTAGACTGGATCGCACAAGCAATAATAGCAGGATAAGATACTCCCGGAGGAAAGACGAAGGGCAAGGAGTACAAGGACGAAGAGACAATGGCGATGTCACAAGAAGAAATGTGGAAGTACTTGGAGCAAAATTATCATGTGGTGAAACAAGACAATCATTGTCGCGTAAGTAGCCCCTACCCGATGAATATCCGAAAATACCAATACCCCGAAGACTACACATCTACAAAATTCAAGACATATGACGGACAAGGAAACCCCCGAGAGCATATTAGCCGATTCCTATTAGCAATGAATGATAGAGCCTCCGATGGAAAGTTGTGCCTAAAGAATTCCCCAAATCGCTCATAGGCACGACATTCACCTGGTATGACAACCTAAAGGCGGAAAGTGTGGATTCCTGGTCAACTATGTCCACACTCTTCCTTCGGAAATGCTATTCATCTAAGAGGAAAATCACGGCGATAGATTTAAGCAAGAATGGACAGCGAATGGGAGAAGAAATAGGAAAGTATATATTACGGTTCTGGCGCCTGGCGCTAGACTGTCATGAAGAAATCATTGAGGAGATACTCTTCGAAATTTGTGTACGATGAATGATTCCAGCTTTCAAAGGGAATTTGATGAATTTCAGATTCCAAACCTTTGTCGAGCTAGAGGAAGCAGCTAAAAGGATCGCCGACTGCGTAGAAGAGATGTACATAGACTATACTTGGCGCCACACAGTCAGTACTGTATCTGAGGGTTCATGCAACGTAAGACCCAACACTAACAGAGAAATGAGAGATTAATTCCGAACTGGCGGAAGGGGCCAGGTACTGCCACTATCATCTAAGATTAGGACACCCAACAGAAGAATGCCTCACTATAAGAAGTATATTTGAACGCAAGCGCACCTATGATGTGAAAGAGAGGAGAAGAGGGATAATGTGATTGATAATACCAAAATTGTAAACAACCTCTTTTTATGGTAAGAACAATTTTCCCTGTCACAATGAGTGGGCAATATAAAAGGTCTCAGGTCAGCCAAGAGCGCCTGATTGACTAACAAATTTAAAAAGGGTCGCAGGTCACCCAAGGGCGCCTGATTGACTAACAAATCTACAAAAGGTCTCAGGTCAGCCAAGGGCGCCTGATTGACTGACAAATATAAAAAAGGTCTCAGGTCATCCAAGGGAGCCTGATTGACTGACAAATCTAAAAAAGGTCTCAGGTTAGCCAAGGGCGCCTGATCGACTGACAAATCTACAAAATGTCCCAGGTCATCCAAAGGCGCCTGATCGAATGATAAATCTACAAAATGTCCCAGGTCATCCAAAGGCGCCTGATCGACTGAAAAATCTACAAAAAGGTCCCAGGTCAACCAAAGGCGCCTGATTGACTGAAAAATCTACAAAAGGTCTCAGGTCAGCTAAGGGCACCTGATTGACTGACAAATCTAAAAAAGGTCTCAGGACATCCAAGGGCGCCTGATTGGTTGAAAAATCTACAAAAGGTCTCAGGACAGACAAATGCGCCTGATTGACTGACAAATCTACAAAAGGTCTCAGGACAGCCAAAGGCGCCTGATTGACTGACAAATCTACAAAAGGTCTCAGGACAGTCAAAGACGCCTGATTGACTCACAAATCTACAAAAGGTCTCAGGACAGCCAAAGGCACCTGATTGACTGACAAATCTATAAAAGGTCTTAGGTTAGCCAAAAGCGCCTGATCGACTGACAAATCTACAGACGCGTTTCACTAACACCCACCTCACGCAACACCCTTTCAATAAAAATAGGGGGGAGTAGACGTGTTTCACTAACGCCCACCCCACCCAACATTCTCTCGATAAAAAGAGGGGGGAGCAGGCGCGTTCCACTAGCGCCCACCCTACCCAATACCCTTTCAATAAAAAGAGGGGGGAATAGACGTGTTTCACTAACGCCCACCCCACCCAACACCTTTTCAATAAAAAGAGAGGGGAGCAGGGGAATTTCACTAACGCCCACCCTACCCAACACCCTCTCAATAAAAATAAGGGGGAGTAGGCGCGTTTCACTAACGCCCACTCCACCCAACACTCTCTTGATAAAAAGAGGCGGGAGTAGACGCGTTTCACTAACGCCCTCCCCACTCAACACTCTGTCGATAAAAAGAGGGGGGGGTAGGCGCGTTTCAATAACGCCCACTCGACCCAACACTCTCTCGATAAAAAGAAGGGGAGCAGGCGCGTTTCACTAGCGCCCACCCCACCCAACACCCTTTCAATAAAAAGAGGGGTGAGTAGACGCGTTTCACTAACGCCCACCCCACCCAACACCCTTTCAATAAAAAGAGGGGTAGCAGGCACGTTTTACTAACGCCCACCCCACCCAAGACTCTCTCGATATAAAGAGAAGGGAGTATGCGTGTTTTACTTACGCCCACCCCACCCAACACTCTCTCGATAAAAAAAGGGGGGAGTAGGCGCGTTTCACTAACGCCAACCCCACCCAACACCCTTTCAATAAAAAAAAAGGGAGAGTAGGCGCATCTTACTAGGACGTTAACCCTCTTTTATTAGTGGTAACCTCCTCATAAAAGAGGGAGGGAGTACGCATACCCTTCTCAAAAAAAAAAAGAGAAGTGAGAGGAAGGGAGTAGGCGTATTCAATCAAAAAAAAAAGAGAAAGGAGAGAAGGGGAAAAGAACAACACATCAACCTAAAAGCAAAAACTATTCACACTGATTCATAACAAACACATAAAAGGAAACAGAAGTACCAAACGACAAGACAAAAAGACAACCCTGCAGAGGGATGCGCAACCTAATCAGCCATTAACGCCGGACAACGAGCAATATCTGAATCCAAAGATTCTACCATCAAACGTCCGTCATCACACTGGGCAGTAACCAAACGAAGATCCTGATCAGCTTCATCCACTAAATGATAGATGTCTTGAATAACTTCACTCTCAGCTCCGGCTCCACGAGCAAGCGAGAGAGTATCCTCATGTTCATCGTACTCTTTACGTGCTTTATCCTGACGAATTAACCGAAGTGTCCATAACAAACCCGCTTCTTCCTTTAGAACCAATAAACACGCCAATTCGTCCTCAAGGTAGGGTTAAGGTACGAGCGTAGATGCAGCCGCCAAGGTCAGACTATGCCCAATAAGGGTGAAGCTATCTGATCGGAAATCTAGAGATGGAAATCGAAAATGGCGCGATCTATAGTTGCCGTCATCATCAAAGAATCTACGAATAATTGATTGACCGCATCACGAGCGGTAGCAGCCTCGTCCAACGCGTGACAGACCTCTAATGGCACACGACCTGATGATTCAGCTCGTTGAGCAGTCTGGGATGCCTCGTGCTTTAACCTAAAATTCCCGCGCTTGGCATCTCTATTCACCTTCCTCTGCTCTCGAAGTTCCTCAATTTCAGCCTTCACAAGCAGAAGTCGCTTCAGTTCACAGTGTTTGAATCTCGCCGAGACCAACATAGGAATGGGCGCCAGGGATAACACATATCCGTGAAGAGAGTTGGCCATGCAGGCGATATGTTGACCGAGAGAAGGATAAAAGGAAGTCAAAAAGAAACTAGTAAGCATACTAGGGAGAAGAACTGTATATAAAGATAAAGGGCATAATTCAAGATGCAACCACCATTCAAACCTTCTTTACATGGTGTGACACGCGTCAATTCACGATTAACAATGAAGTACGGGATGATGCTCCCCAGGAAGCTCTGAGGCACCTCTCAGAGGGAAGACAAACTTGAGATGAGTCCCGGGGACTCAGAAACCAAAGATCAGCAGGGAAATATCCACGAGACAAAAAGGGGTAAGGAAAGTAGCAACAGGGGATAAAAGTATAACAACAAGCAATAAATAATACTAACATCAAAAGAAATTCCACAAGAGGCAGTCCCAAAACATGTGCGCAAAAGAGAAAAACCAGCAAGCATAACAACATTGATAAACTACGAGTAACCAACGAGATAATCCTCCCCAAAACGACACGCAACATTAGCCGACTATCAGCTCGCGACAACGGGAAATGTCCATATCCACGGCTTCCGCCATCAGACGCCCTTCATCATACTGAATGACGGCTTGAGACAATTCCCAGTTAGCCTCGCTTATCAACCTACGGATATCTCGCATGACTTTATCCTTACCTCTTGCACTACGAGCAAGCGCAAGAGCGCCTTCTTGTTCATCACGCTCCCTACGTGCTTTGTCTAAGCGAGTCCTCCTGAGAGTCCATATAACCTCCACCTTTCTTAACGGTAGAAAACGCGCATGTTCATCTCTGGGATAAAGAAATTTTAGGAGCGCCGAGACAGCCGCTAGGGACAGAGTGTACCCAGGAAGCCGCGGAGTCACTTGATTAGGAGCATACGAACGGCAATCAGCGATGGCATGATCCACAGTTGTTGTTATTAATGAGGACTCCATGAGAAGCGAATTAGCAGCATACCGAGCTGTGACAACGTCATCTAAAGTGTGGTGAATGGAAAATGTTATGTGTCCGGCCCTTTGAGCCTCTTGATGCACTTCATAACGTTCCGCGAACTGGGCACGCATGAAGTCCCTGTTTGCTAGATTATGCTCACGAAGCGTCTCAACTTCGGCCTTCACTAACAACAGGCGCTCCAGTTCCGTCTCCTTGAACATTGAGACCAGTGCAGGGACCGGTTCTAAGGTCAAAATATACCCGTGAAGGGAATGAGCCATCTAAGTAAAATATTCGACGGAAAGAGGAAAAAATGGAAACAAGGTGCTTGCAACGGATGATCGGATAGAAGGAATGATACCTTTATATATAGGAAGTGTCACCATAAATTATATGGTAACTGCCCCGCCTCTTGCGATGCGTAGTGATCGAGAATGCAGGATGATTTGACTATCGGGTCATTTAACAATCGATCCAATAGTCAGGGGACTAATGTTGATACATGAAAAACAATACCCCTCAACAGGTTTGGGGTGCCCCTGAAAGGGTGGTTACGTCAGGAAGGAAATGTATGGACTTGGGGACTATGCCCAAGTCCCACAAGAAAGTACCCATTTAAAGGAAGGATAAGAAAGGAATTAGTAAATAAGAAAGAGGTTATATTGAAGAATGAGTGGCATTAGAAGTAATTAAAGAAGTTTATGACACATGGCATGATGTCATAAAAGGAAGGGGCTTTTGAAAAGTCTATATAAAGAAGGACAAGGTACAATGGAAAGACAACTCTGTCTCTTACTATTCTTGGTAAAGTGAAGTCATTTGGTCAGGTAGGAAGGGTAGAACCTCAAACCTAAAATCACCCCTCAACAATGGGCATCTATCTTGTTTCTAGAAATGTAGGGGAAGACCAAGTAAGCAGTCACATGGTGCTTAATATTATCCTCGTCCATCACAAACATTTCAGAAACTACTTTCGCTCTTAACCCTCCAAATTCTTGCTTCAAAATTAAGAACTTGAATTTTTTTTCACCCTCTTATTAATCTTTTATGTTTTCATCACACTCCATATGTTCCGTGCCAGGTTTAGGATCTTCAGCAGAGCGTTTAAACTCAATATGTGTATTATTTGTATTCCATCATAGACACTTTTGAGCCAATGCTTCAAGAGCTTCATAACTCATCGCGTGGTTATAGCATTCTTGAACACATTTTCCTCCACTAGTAGGCTTATGAATCTCTTTCCATCATCAAGAGTGATTATCATCTCACCAAATGGGAAATACATTGTGTCTGTGTCTGGTTAATATCTCTCGGAGGATGCAGAAATAACTATAGTATCATAACTCGAGAGTGCGTAATGGATAGCATACCATAACACAGTTGCTTTAACTTTTTCCACCACCTCAACACACTCCTCTATCAAGTTCCAGTTAACAACCTTATCTCACTCTCAGGAGTCGAACCGCGTCGTTATGATCCTACAAAAAAAATCACAAATTGGAAATTAATACTTAAACATAGGTAAGTTGGACAAAAAAAGATATAGTTACGATTCAATACCTTTGTTCTGAAGATTTTGCAATCCCATGAGTATTTATAGCCAAACAACATTTTCGCTCCATCCCTTGGAGTGCCATAAGGTGGATCACTTGAAGGTAAGCACATGCTTGGAGGAGGAATGTGTGAATATATAACACAAGTATTCTTAAGCTTCTTGTTCTCTTCCTCTTCTTCTTCTTCTTCTTCTTCTTCATCCTCTCTTTGTATTGTAATTTCGGTATTGTTTTCTTCTTAACCCCCTCTTTTTCTACCTCAGCTTCTTATTCTTCCTCAACTTCTTTTTTCGTACTCATACTCAACTTCCTCTTGTTCTTCCTCAACTACCTCCATTATATCTTGGTTTACATCACGGACTACTATCCGTGGTAACAATTCCCCTTTCTTAGTACTTTTGGTATTACATTTATTTACACATAAGTGTATCCCATGGTGAGGGCTAGGAGTTCTATAGATTCATCTGCTAGATGATGTAATTTTAAAGTGGTAAGTAAGGTTGTCGTTCACTCGGACTTGTGTAGACTCGATTTTAGACTCAAAAGTAGAAAACACTAAAAATAAAGAAAATATATTCACAAAAGTTTATCACAGTATCGAGAGGTACTGAGACTCAGGATTCCACCAAATTCCATTCATGCGACTCAAATAATAATTTCAATCAATTATAGTTCAAATAATAAAAATATGGACTCTTGTTCTTTGCCAAAAATAGATTTTTGAAAAGCAATGACTGTAAATCAAAAGCATGATGTATCAAAAATACATAGACCAAGCATACACCATCAAACGAAATCACACCCATTCAATAAAAATCATAAATCAATTAAATATCAATGCAAATAGTCATAAAAGAATTATTAGAATTACCACATGCGTGAAATAGGGCATCCTCCATCATCCCAGTATTAGGGTTTAGCTTCTCATATCAAAAACAGGCTCAAAAGAATAAATCATGGCTCAAAAGTTGTTTTTATTGAAGAGATGATATGATTCAGTGAATATGCAACGACATAATGGCGTTACAGAGTTCACTGTTACAGGAAGTGTGGCTAACTGAAGATAAATGTGGCTGTTCAGCTGTTACAAAGAGAATACTGTAGTAGTGTTGCGAATTTCAGACATTGTTCTTAGTTGCAACGCTTGTTCTTCAGCAGCAGCAGCAGCAGCAGAGAGAGGCTTCCTGTAATCTCTGATTCTCGCCTCCTGATCTCTCCTATCGACCCCAAACTCTCCGTTATTTTTTCTTAGGACTCTCAGCAACCTATTTATACACCACAGGACGATTAAATCTCTCCCAAATCGCTTCGAAATCTCTTCTTTCCTTCCTTGGCAGTCACGACAATAATTCCTTCCATAAATTGTTTCACGCGTTTCTGAGCTTTCCCACTTATCTCAAACTCTTCCTTAGATATATATGTATCTTTGGAAATAGTTTACTTGCCTTTAATCTCCTTGAATAACAGATTTTGAACCCATGAAGCCGTGTTTCCTTATTTGACTTTGATTCCAATTCCCGGCTATTCTAGACCAAGTTGATCGGTCCAATTGCTTCTAATGAACTTGTTAAGTCATATCAAGTCCAGCCCAATCAATTTCCGGTGTTGAATCTCTTTAAAACTTCCCAAAGCTTCACATCCAAAATCTGCAGACGTGAGGTATCTTTTCCCGCCAAATCTTTTTGATTCAAATCGTGAAGAAGGTGGGTTTCCCCCTATCCTGTGTTGTTCTCCCTTTAGCAACTGCCTGGAAATAGGTTACCACTTATCCAAATCGAGGGTCCGTATAGTAATTTTCTCCCACGAACGCAAAAACCACTTTTTTAGCCAATTTCCCCGCAAAAGCTTATTTCTCCAAAAATACCTACAGGGACATAAAAAGCCATAATAAATATAAAATCGAGCACTAATAATATATGCAATTGAGATTATATAAGACACAAAAATGTGCCTATCAAATACCCCCAAACTTATTATTTGCTAGTCCTCGAGCAAATCAAATAGAAAATAAAATCCTAACTCACTGTCGCAGGCATCGTCGATTGCATTTAGCGTATGCAATAAGCCTTTAAACCCCTAGGTGTCCCTCGTGGCCGAGTTATAGTCTCGAGAGGGCTTACAAGAGATATACCCACAAAAACATTACTCCAGACCTTAGCTATCTACGCAGAACCTTGGAAGGCACTAAAGAATCTCCTTGGTTGGCATACTTATTGACTACAGGAGGAAGTACCCTGATGCGAAATTCCAATTGCTGTACACGAGTTTGCACTCAAGCATACTAAAATTCATATAAAGTGGCAGAGCTTTACTCAGATAGTCGCACTATGGACATCAATATCCGGAGTCAAAACTAATCACATGGATAGATCAAGAAGATGGATATAGAAAAACATATATGGTTTTGATGTTTACTAAGTGAACGGCGTTTCCCATATCTGTCTGAAGGCCTCCGCCAAAATGAACCTATCCTAATGGATTGAGATACTAGTCTGACTAATATCAACACACTGGCATATACAAGGGAACCAGTGATAACCTAACTCTAGTCAACACAACTGGCATATACAAGGGTACCAGTGGTCGACTTTATTGAATTTTTTCCTTTTGGTCAAATGGTCTGGTCTTTTTTTTTTTTTTTCAATTTTTGGTCTATCTTTTTTTTTTTTTTTTTTTCTCAATCACTCTAATTCACCCTAGCATTGGTAACAACTTGAATCGTGGGCCCCACCTATCACTTAGAGAAACATGTTTAAAAACAAAATAAAATAAAAATAGAAGTGAAAAGGACTCAACGAGATATGGTGAAACTATCATGTTATTTCTAACACCTGAGCTCTGTGCTTTTATGAATAGACTCTTAGATGTTTCCATCTAATCAGATTGGTTCCTCAACTCCTACGATCAAAATGCTTCCATCCACTTAGATTAGTTAGTGCAATCCTCAATAGGCATAAATTTCTAAGCTCTGGAGTTTATTTATTCATACTGCAACTAAAAAGTTTCTCCCATACCCCCAAACTTAAATCTAACATTGTCCTCAATGTTCTAAAGATGAAATTAAAAGCATGAACAAGGAGAAACTGTTACCATTTGAAGCAAAAGAGATAAGGAAAGATATTACCATGTTGCATGAGATTGGGTTACCTCCCAAAAAGTGCTAAATTTAAAGTCTTCAGCCAGACGTCAAATACCACAAAATGGCTAATTACCTTTCAAATCATATATCAATAGTCGAAACAACTGTGGGTCAACAAAAGCAAATAAAATTGCCACAATTATCAGACAACTGCACCAAATCAGAAAAATGAACAGACATAGCACATCCTCATCCAAGGTTTCCTGCAAGACAACTGGGTTTTTCTGTTGTGCCCATTTGGGCTTCATATGAGTGTCTTGACAAATTGACTCATTCGAACAACAAGTCTTTAGAATTTCCTCCTGGACAATATCAGGAGGATCCGGTTGCGGAGTCGGAAGTGACTCAAGTAATACCTCAGGTACACTAGGCTCGAATCCCAAGTTAGGGACTTCTAATGGAGATAATTGACCACTACCCCCAAACTTAGGGTAGTCAGTATTCTCGGACAAACCTCTAACTATTGCTTGAATTTCTGGATCCTCAGAGTCTTTAAAATACTCAAGAGCTTCTTCTAGTTCATTACCCCCAAACTTAGGGTCAACACTACTCTCCGTAAGGCCTAGCACTATGGCTTGAATCTCAGGGTCCGTAGAGTCTTTAAAGTACTCAAGCTTCTTCTAGTTCAAAAGTTTGGTCACCTAACTGACTTAAGAGAATTTCCTCATCAAGTTCATCTAAGGAATCACCAAATAAAGTGTCGTCCCAATTATCCTGAGTTAGATCCTGAACTAAAGTGCTAATCATATTCACTTCTTCTAAATCATCGGAAGGTTGTCTATTAACATTAAAGACATTTAGTTCAGTGGTCATATTACCAAAGGATATGTTCATAAGTCCGGTCCTACAGTTGATGACAGCGTTAGCTGTGGCTAAAAATGGGCGACCTAAAATCACCGGTATTTGAGCACTAGGATCCTGAACAGGCTGAGTATCTAGAACAACGAAATCCACTGGATAAATAAATTTATCAACCTCAATCAGAACATCCTCTATGACACCACGAGGTATTTTGACAGACCTATCAGCTAATTGCAATGTCATTTTAGTCGGTTTCAACTTACCAAGACCTAGCTGGTTGTATACATGATAAGGGAGTAAGTTCACACTAGCTCCTAAGTCAAGCAATGCCTTATCTACTGAATAATTACCGATCACACAAGATATGGTGGGGCATCCAGGGTCTTTATACTTAGGGGGTTTGGTTCAGAAGGATTGAACTTACCTGACCAGCTAAAAAGGCTTTCTTATGGACATTAAGCTTACGCTTTCGTGTACAAAGGTCCTTAAGGAACTTGGCATAAGCAGGCATTTGCCTAATTGCTTCTAATAAAGGGATGTTAATGTTTACCTGCTTAAATATCTCTAGTATTTCGTTGAAAGTCGACTCTCTCTTTGTTGGAGCTAACAACTGTGGATATGGGGCTTTGGGTACAAAATGAGACCTGTCGGGAACCACATTGGCATCACTAGAAATTTTATCGGTTTCTTCAGTTAGTGGCTCCTTCTGGGGCTCATCTTGGGAACTAGAAGGTGGATCTACAGTATGTCCACTATTAGGCATGGCTACCTTATTGTCTACCGTTTTACCACTCCTAAGGGTTGTGACAGAATTCACTTGATTAAATGGTTTTGCACCTACTTCATTAACTCCTCTAGGGTTGGGTATCGGTTGACTAGGGAACTTACCTTTTTCTCTTAGAGACTCATTGATCAGACTAACCTGGTCTTTCAATTCAGAAATGGCCTGACTATGTTCTTGTCCTATCCTATTACTAGCTTCTATGCTTTGTGAAAGCAATTGACGCATATTTTCAGTATTTTGAATAAACGAGGTGAGAGTTTCCTCTAGACTTAAGATTTTCTTATCAGACTGATTCTGAAACTGAGTTGATCCTGAAGTATTCTTAGTATAGCCAAAACCTGGGGGAACATTAGAATTACTAAACTGACCTTGGTCCTTAGACCATGAAAGGTTCGGATGGTTTCTCCAACCAGGATTATAGGTTTCTGAATATGGGTCAAACTTTGACGGTTATCAAACTAGTATTATTATAGAGAGCATTGGCTTGCTCTTATTATTCTGGCATTCCCAAAAAGGCTCTACTCTACCACTAGTGTGACCCAATTCTAAAGCTTCTAACCTTTTTGCTATAGCAGCAATTTTGGCATCTGATTCATAGCCTCCTTCTACCCTATTAACGTTTCCTCTACCTAGAAGAATTGTTCTCTTGGGTTCCCTACAATATTCCCATTGCTGGGTCTTTTCGGCGATTTCATTCAAAAATTCCATCGCCGCATCAACAGTTTGGTTTTCAAAACCACCAGTGCATAGAGACTCAACCATGGTTGTTGTCGAATAATCTAAACCCTCATAAAGGATTTGAACTAGCCTAACCTTTTCTAAACCATGATGAGGACATTGGGCTAATAAGTCATTGAACCTTTCCAAATACCTATATAACGATTCTCCCTCCTGTTGAGAAAATGTGCAGATTTGCGTCCTAATAGACGATGTTTTGTGCCTAGGGAAAAACTTGTTCAAAAAGGCAGATGTAAGTTGTTCATATGTTTCTATTGAACCGGAAGCCAAACTATATAGCCACGATTTGGCTTTATCTTTCAGGGAAAAAGGAAATAACCTAAGTTTCAAAGCATCATCATCAAGGTCTCTAATCTTTAGGGTACTACAAATTTCCTCAAAATCCCTAACATGGAAGTATGGGTTTTCATTTTCTTTCCCTAAAAAGATTGGGAGCATCTGTAGGGTCCCAGGCCTAAGTTCATAATTTGCTTCAGTTTCGGCTAACCTGATACAAGAAGGACGAGTAGTCCTAGTTGGGTTCAACAAAGCTTTCAAAGTTGCCATTGCTGGCACTATCGGGATATTTGGGATTCTATGCAATCACAAAACAAGGCTGACTCAACCAAATCAAACCTAATTTTCTAGCAAACAAAAAGCATGATGGTTCCACTTAGATTGTTTCTAGACCAGCTTCTATTCTTTCGAAAAGGAACTCGTTACAATCTGAGCAAACCCCTCTGGAATCAATCCGAGTCAAAGTAAGTTGAATCGAGGCGAGGGAAGCTCAGTGGAGCTTTGATACCCAAGGCCTCACCGGTTACAAGGCGGCGCAGTCACGCATTCAACTCACAGAAACCATCATGAACTTCGAAGTATGCTCAAAAGAGTAACCAATATTTTTCGAACGACTTTCCTATTAAGCTCGTTACCCTATAGGTCTCGTTCTAGTCAAAATTTTAGGCTTAGGTTCGCGTTTGGTTTTGTTTTCCTAAGGCGGGCAAGAAGAGAACGGTGATGAAATCCGAACCCTTATCTTGTATGGCCAATCCTTTCCCTTTACTAGGAAATTAAAGCAGCCGTTTTCAAGTCCTCAGCATATATGCAAACGAAGGAATACAGTAAACCCTCTGACAGGGGATTCGCGGGTGTTTCGAAAAACTTACCTCCCGTACCAGACAGGCGAAGAACCGCTGAAGTCGACTCGGGCCACGACTCCTATGTCATGTACGAACCCGAGGGGCCGAGGCGATATCGTAATCACCGTCCTTCTCTGCACACAGTTTTTATTTAAACCAACCCTTTTGTAGGGTTTAAAAATAATAATGTCCCAGTCCAAAAATAAAGTCCAAAAAGTGTCCAAAAATAAAAAGAAAAATTACAAAAAATAAGACCCTATTTACAGTTTCTAAAAATAAACCAAAATAACTATATACAAAATCTTCTTCTTCACTCCTTTCGGATTCCTCTTTTCTTTCCTTCTTTGGCGATGCTTTCCTTTTATAGCACTTTTTCTTTCCTTGTAGCTTCGCTCGAAATCTGAAAAGAATCAAAAAATACCAAAGGCGTAAAAGAGAACAAAAATTCTAAAAGAAATAAAATAAATCTAAAACCTAAAACCTAATACAAATCCGCGTCGGCGGCGCCAAAAATTGATGTAATTTTAAAGTGGTAAGTAAGGTTGTCGTTCACTCGGACTTGTGTAGACTCGATTTTAGACTCAAAAGTAGAAAACACTAAAAATAAAGAAAATATATTCACAAAAGTTTATCACAGTATCGAGAGGTACTGAGACTCAGGATTCCACCAAATTCCATTCATGCGACTCAAATAATAATTTCAATCAATTATAGTTCAAATAATAAAAATATGGACTCTTGTTCTTTGCCAAAAATAGATTTTTGAAAAGCAATGACTGTAAATCAAAAGCATGATGTATCAAAAATACATAGACCAAGCATACACCATCAAACGAAATCACACCCATTCAATAAAAATCATAAATCAATTAAATATCAATGCAAATAGTCATAAAAGAATTATTAGAATTACCACATGCGTGAAATAGGGCTTCCCCCATCATCCCAGTATTAGGGTTTAGCTTCTCATATCAAAAACAGGCTCAAAAGAATAAATCATGGCTCAAAAGTTGTTTTTATTGAAGAGATGATATGATTCAGTGAATATGCAACGACGTAATGGCGTTACAGAGTTCACTGTTACAGGAGGTGTGGCTAACTGAATATAAATGTGGTTGTTCAGCTGTTACAAAGAGAATACTGTAGCAGTGTTGCGAATTTGAGACGATGTTCTTAGTTGCAACGCTTGTTCTTCAGCAACAGCAGCAGCAGAGACAGGCTTCCTGTAATCTCTGATTCTCGCCTTCTGAGCTCTCCTATCTACCCCAAACTCTCCGTTATTTTTTCTTAGGACTCTCAGCAACCTATTTATACACCACAGGACGATTAAATCTCTCCCAAATCGCTTCGAAATCTCTTCTTTCCTTCCTTGGCAGTCACGAAAATAATTCCTTCCATAAATTGTTTCACGCGTTTCTGAGATTTCCCACTTATCTCAAACTCTTCCTTAGATATATATGTATCCTTGGAAAGATTTTACTTGCCTTTAATCTCCTTGAATAACAGATTTTGAACCCATGAAGCCGTGTTTCCTTATTTGACTTTGATTCAAATTCCCGGCTATTCTAGCCCAAGTTGATCGGTCCAATTGCTTCTAATGAACTTGTTAAGTCATATCAAGTCCAGCCCAATCAATTTCCGGTATTGAATCTCTTTAAAACTGCCCAAAGCTTCACGTCCAAAATCTGCAGACGTGAGGTATCTTTTCCCGCCAAATCTCTTTGATTCAAATCGTGAAGAAGGTGGGTGTCCCCCTATCCTGTGCTGTTCTCCCTTTAGCAGCTGCCTGGAAATAGGTTACCCCTTATCCAAAATCGAGGTTCCGTATAGTAATTTTCTCCCACGAGCGCAAAAACCACTTTTTTAGCCAATTTCGCCGCAAAAGCTTATTTCTCCAAAAATACCTACAGGGACATAAAAGGCCATAATAAATATAAAATCGAGCACTAATAATATATACAATTGAGATTATATAAGGCACAAAAATGAACCTAACACTAGAGCGGTTGCGTTACTTTTTTTTTTGTTCCTAAGAAAAAAAATACTTAACCAAAACATCAAAAGGTTCGGTTACAAATCATGAAAGTTAGGGAAAAAAATGTTCGTTAAGGATTACAAAAGTCTAGATAACCGAACAGTACTACGTGTTATTACATCATAAAATTTCGGTTATAATGTTCAAAAGTTTGGTTGAAAACTGAAAACATTAAGGTACCAAGTATACCACCAACTTTTTTGTTCGTCAACATGTATGGACAAAACCTAATACAATTGCAAGTAGACCAATTTAATGGTCCTTTAAAAATTACTAATGAAACCACCTCTTTGTCGCCTTTATCCAATCGAAAATTTCTATGAAGCATGAGTTCTATAACAAGGTATCGATCTACGCCTCCTTTTTTCTAGTAGAGAGTCCTTAGATAAAGAAAAAATATCGAAATAAGAATAAGAGTTTATGTATATATAATTTATATATCTACCTTTAGACAAACGGAAAGTCAAGACTGTTAGAGCACTGCTCGGTCGAACCCGCAAGCGTTGCTATCTCAAGCTTTTTTGTCAAGTTTAGTTACCAAAACGAAGAACTACTTATAGCTAAGTCTCGGACTAGGATAGTAAGTGTAATTGAGCTTTATACTCCATGGCGTTCATCATGCAAAGACGAAGAACTACTAAAGGAACCGGTGGAACTTCATAGACAAAAAGGTATGTGGAGACTTGAACTTATCTATCACTCAACACTCTATCTATTATATCTCCTATCTTGAGAGAAAAGGCGTATTGCTATATAGACTTCGATTACACACATTTGCTATTTCGAGCCGAGTTTATCTCACTTATCTATTTCTCGAAATATGCGTTGGTAAGCTTTCGCTTTGGCCAAGTTCATCTTTACTCGTGACAAAAGTCATGTTGATTATTTTAATAACTTGAAAATCGCTTTGATGAAAAATAGTTTGTGAATAACAACTATATAACATCCTCTAAGAAAGTTCCAATGATTGAAATGAGAGTTTGGATATAAGCATAGTGTGTTTTCACATTTTTGTAAAAGTCCAAAACCGGGAACCCAAAGTATGCGTACCCGTACGCGTACTTGCGGTTGTTAGAAATCCGGGGCAGTATGTATACCCGTACGCGTACTGCCGGAAAGTTCATGTCCGTGAATTTCTGCTGGAGTTCGGAAGTGAAAACAAACTCAATCCGGTTACTTAAGTACGCGTACCCGTTTGCATACTTAAGTAACTTACTTTCTAAAATCGTTTTGTTCATGAACTAAAACATTTATATATTAAAGAATGCAATCTTTGCAAACCGTGGCTATAAAGTTCATGAATCGATTCGAGTGAATCAAAACCGATTTTGCTTCGATTGTGTCTTGTATACTTCTTTGAGATCTAAGCAATTGAACAACTCTCTAACTAGTTTATTTGAGTCATTTGAACTAGTTATGGTGAATAAGGTTGATATCAAAGTGCTCATATGGATAACCATTGGCTAACTATTGTTGAACCAACTAGGTGTACACGTTTAGGTACGGTTACTCAAAACTAAATGAAGTTACATTTTATTTGTGTATAACAAGCTAAGTTCGATCTAACGGTTGAAAGATATTAGCTTGAATCTAATCAGGTTTTCATCTAACGATGAATATTGAATGCTTTGTTACCAAGGTAACTTGTGGTGAAAACCCTGATTTGGAGACTATATAAAAGAGAATCTAGCAACTGGGAAACCTAATCCCCACACCTTCTGTGTGATACTAGTTGTGTAAACTAGAGTCGATTCTCCTTTAACCTTAGGTTTCTCTCGAGACCCTGTAGGTTAACGACTTGAAGACTTCTTTGGGATTGTGAAGCCAGACCCAATTATTTTATTTGTAGTTGCGTGATCTGATCTTGTTGTTTCTATCGTGATTGAGTACAATCGTAAGATTGGCTTGATATTTATATCTCTGATAGGTAAGACAAAAAGTAGTTACAACACCTTCATCTCGTTGTTTAGATTATTGTGAGGTGATTGATATTTCTAGGTTGTTCTTCGGGAATATAAGTCTGGTATATCAATTGGTTCATGTCACCTTGATTTATCAAAACACGGAACAAAAATCGTAGCTATTTCTCTGGGAGACAAATTTATCTATTCCTCTAGACTTTACTGTGTGAGACAGATTTGTTTATTAAATTCTTCGACTTTGGGTCGTAGCAACTCTTAGTTGTGGGTGAGATCAACTAAGGGAATCAAGTGCATAGTATCCTGCTGGGATCAGAGACATAAGGAGCACAATTGTACCTTGGATCAGTGTGAGATTGATTGGAGTTCAACTATAGTCCAAAACGAAGTTAGTTTGTAGTAGGCTAGTGTCTATAGCGGCTTAATACAGTGTGTGTTCAATCTGGACTAGGTCCTAGGATTTTTCTGCATTTGCGGTTTCCTCGTTAACAAAACTTCTAGTGTCTGTATTATTTCTTTTCTGCATTATGTTTTTGTTATATAATTGAAATATCACAGGTTGTGCGTTGAATCGATCAATTGGTAAATCCAACCTTTGGTTGTTGATTGAAATTGATTGATCCTTGAACATTGGTCTTTGGTACCGTTCAAGTGATTTATCTTGTATTCAATCAGGCTCGCAAATTCCTATTTGTTTCAGTGAGGATTGAATCGAGAAATTGAGATATAACTCTTTGATATACTTTTCTTAAGATTGAGTCTAACTGTCTAGTTGATTCTCTTGAAATTATATTGGAATTAGTCCATACAGATTGCTAAGCGAAATATTGGGTGTGGTTGTAAGACCCCCGCTTTTTCAAAGAAAACAAAGTAAGTGAACCTGATTGTATGTATGAGTACTTAGATGATCTCAAAAATCAATATCCAAGATCAATCTAGTCGTATCCAAATAATTAAATCCGAGTTCTGCCAAGTATGAAACTTGTTATATATCTTTCAAGATACGAATTCTATAAGAACGAGTCACGTAATCGATCACAATTAAAATGGAATTATCTAGTATAATTTAATTACGTACTACTTGTGATATTCCTATTATAAAGATAAAACAATATAATGCGGAAAGGAAAAAACATAAGATGCCAGAATTTGTGTTAACGAGGAAAACTACAACTGCAGAAAAACCCTGGGAGTCTGGGACCTTGTCCATATTTGAACACTAAACAATCTTAAGAGGCTAGATACATCAGCCTACTATCATACTTCAGACTGGTTGAGACCAAATTAACCCCTCCAAGAAATTTAACTGCAATCGTGCTCCTTACTACTCTTGAACCTCACAAGGCCCTACGCAATTGATTCCTTTAGCTGACGTCCTGTACATCTTAAGAGTTTCTTCAGCCTAAGTAACCAATCTTCCTCTAATATATAAGCCTATTTGATTTCCCTTTAGATCAATATATCAAGGCTTGGAAATCTGTTTGCAATAGACAAATCCAGCAAACCTCACAAATCAGAAACACTGATACTCAATTAGCTGAGAAGCCTGGATTATTAACCACCTCTCAAGAAAAATCTTAATCTGATCAACCAGGAAGATTTTTAGATATCTATATTGAGGAATTACAAAGTCTGAGACAAAGAGAACTTTGCGATTTATACCTATCTCGTTCGCAAGAGAGATTACTAAAACCTCGATAATGCTAAGAACCTAGACAACCAATCATATTTGGTATAAACATTTAAGTAAGAGTAATATATGCATAAGTTTCTTTCCGACTTGTAACGCTTCGAGTTCGGATCTCCATACGGGGTTGACCCTGGTCCGGAACTCGGGTTATTACAAAAATCCTACGGGGTGCACTATGGATAACATAAATTACCTAGACAACCAGTAACATGAAAAGGAAGAGATAAACACCTTAGATGTTTAATAGGCACACCCAACGGAAGCGACCCTTGGTATACTCTTCCACAACAAGCATCCTCAACATTCTCAAGTCTCGGCTTGCCTTTTCCTAAGAAGCTTTATACAAATCATCAATTTTTGCGCGCAATCTCGAAACACTTAAAAGACCACATCAGTACAGTGGGATTCTGCACGATCTTTCCACGCACTAGTAGCATGGGGCTCCTCCTCCAACAAGTCGAGTTCTTTGCAATCTTCAAATACATATTACGAGCATAAAACAATGTGAACATATACAAAGAAGTAAAACTTTTAGAAAAATTGGACCTTAAAGTAAACGGGAAAACGGTAATAAGATTTCTAATATGCTAAGAGACCATTGCATATTACGAGAACAGATGTGAATATAAGTAAATTTGAGGAGGGGAAAACAATAGAAATTTCATCCCATGAAGAAGATGACAGTAACTACGTTCCTAACCCTTCACGATCGGCTAGAAAAAAGGGAAAGAGTACACCACATCACCAAGCGATGAACAACCATTTCAAGAAGATCAGAAAACAAAGCCTACCAGTGGTAGTGACTAGAGAAGTAGCTTTGTTTTTTTTTAATATTGAATTGAAAAAATTACACATCATTATCCCTATGAATACATTGTGTTATCCAAATCGGAATATTGTTTGACCATTCTTCAGCTAAAACACTAGCTATACCATGTTTAGCCAGTAAGTGAGCAATGTTATTTGCATCTCTATGTACATGTGTGCATTTCCAAGTTACAAAGGAATTCAAAATAGTACTACAATCGATAATTAAATTTCTTGTTGTCCACTTGATTTTTATCTAATCCACCATTCAAAGCAGTGATAACATTTTGACAGTCACTCTCCAAGTGGAATGCTCGTACTCCGTTACTTCTTTCCCAAAGTACCGCTTTCAATAATGCTTTAGCTTCAGCTTGTTCAGGATCTATTGCTTCGTTCCTATAATATCTAGCTCCATCTGTATTACCTGTAAAATCTCTTAGAATTAGACCGACGCCAACATCATTTGTTCATCTTAATTATATGCTGCATCAAAATTCAGTTAATCTAAGGATTTTCAGGCCTTTAACAATCTCTATTATTTTGGATTCTAGTTTGAACACTAGGTATGGAATTTCTAGTATTCATGCTAATCTAATCTAAATAGTCAAACTGGATATGATGGACCAATTGGTTTATGCTAGGTTGTAAATTATCAAAAAAATTCCGACATCTATATCATTAAGCGCAAGTTCAAATAAGAACTCTCCCCCAGTGTGTTGTGATCCTCTCGCAAGAACAACAACAAAATATAACCTTCACCAGAGAAAGGTTGAAACGGTTTTAACTAATGCGTGCCAATAACAAAAGTTGAAAACCCGAAACACATATGTTATGCTAAACATAACTCATGTAAACATAAATTTATTCAACATATTGTGACTTTTCACATATGAGTTTCAATCAGAACACCTTATGATCCTTTGATAAAGCCTACCAACATGGGTATAACTTAACCCCGCTAAATCAAAAAGCCACACAAACCATAAGGGTCACAACATATGAGATAGAATATTAAGTTTATTGAAAACCGAAATCAGACATCCCATAAATCGAATACACATAGAAAAATATAAACATTCATTCACAAGCTATGTAATCGGTAAATATCACAAGAAAAATTATAAAATAACAATTTTATTCATAAATAATGATAGTTTTATTCAACATAGACCTTATACAATAATTGAAGTAAATCAAAACAATGATGTCTATTTTCTGGATTAAGTATTACAGATATAACAAAATCCCTAGATGTTCTCTGATTGTTCCCTGAGGTTTCTTCAGTGTTCAAACTCTTGAATCATGTCTCGAGAGACTTGTCAGCAACCACCTCTTGTTTTTCAAGCTTTTCAACTTGTTTTTTCATATCTGCAAGATCATTTTTTTTTCATCAATCCTATCCTTTGGCCAATCTTGATTTCGATCCGTTGTTATGAGATTGGTTCTTAGTTCTTCAAAACCATGGATAAAATTAATCATACTATCAGAAGGTATCCACTTGGTTTTTGTTGGATCTTGAAGGTTGTAAGCCAAAAAACATGACTCATCTTGAGATCCGGTAGAACTGTCAGATTCATAATCAGACATGATTTTTTATATGATCTTCTTCTTCCTTTATGTATGGATTCCTTGACAATGCTTAACTCTTTGAGCTTCCTTCTTATTTACCTTTGTAATACTGTGATTTATTGGAGGAATGCTCGAGGATTTAAATAAGAATTTATTAGGATCTTACAGTACAAGCAAGAGAAAGTTTCTCTTAAGAAGAGACAACTTTCAGATCGAAAATACATAGGATTTTCCGAAAATATATTAAGAATATATTTTCTTTCCTGTGTCCGAAATTCTCAAGCTGGAAGGTTTATTAAAATTCAAAAATTTCAAATAAAACCTAATTATGGAAGATCATTATAACATGAACAAATTTTATTTAGACATAATGGATTCGCAGCTTATCCAAAAATTGTCACAGATTTTTCTGATACAGACACAAAACATATACTCTCGTTTTATGTACTTCCTCATCCCAATAGCTAATAGCACAAAATTTGGATGAGGGTGCACATGCTCCATATAACTAGGTTGTGTCAGAGTAAGCCTTATCATGCTTACAACGAGTATCAGAAACTGAAAAGGCGAGGGTACCCAAATATACCTCAATCTAAACCTTTTCCTACCTATAAGTCCTTTCTCCGAAAGTGATTGTCTATGGACTGAGTCGAGACAATACAACTAATTGGTTCACACTTCGTGTGATCGTCTATGAATACGAGATCGAGACAATACAACAACGAAGTATGTTTACTTGATAAAAGGTTCGGAATTAAACAAACACAATAGGATGACTTATCAAGTAAATAGGAATTAACGTTTGTGTAGTTTACTTTAAATTATAATAACAACAATTATAATTGCGGAAAATAAAAGAAAATGACACAGCAAGATTTTGCTAATGAGGAAACCGCAAATGCAGAAAGACAGCGGGACCTTGTCAAGAATTGAATACTCCCAGGATTAATCCGATATACAAAATAAACCAACTTAGTATAGTTGAAAGCAAACAATTAAACCTATAGTTCACCTAGTTCCGTCTGTATTCCCACGCCTCCAACTTATAAATAAGTCACGTACTTGGATCAATTCCTTTGGTTCGTATTCCAAACAGTAAAGGAACAACAAATATTTTTGGTATCAACTCTCTTCAACCAAGTGATATGAGTCGGACAAAGGCTCTTCTATTTATCTTAACATAAACTCCTTCGTCAGGTCCTTAGATCTATCTTACGTTCAATTACCAAAGTAATCATTAAGATTTTGCGATCAACACTCTTAATCCAAAGAATTGTGTTGATGCCGATCTACTTAATTAATCAATCCAATTCTATCACAAAGATAAAACCGATTATTAATTGGATCCTATTTTTACCGAAACAAGTATCGTGCACACCAAAGATTATGAACTCACAAATCGGAAATCTTCAATATCTTCTTCGTCTTAAAATCTTCTTAGATCTTCAATAAACACCTGCACAGAATGGAGCCTGTTAACAGTGGATTATCACACGATCGTCTTTAGAACTAACAACAGTCTAAAGATCCCTGTTGAAACTCTGAACTAGTTTGAGTGTATCTTATATTAGAAGAGAAGATTCCCAAGCATAAACAAACTAGGTGCAATCAAAGTTCAACCACCGTTAGTCAATCAAATCAATGAAAACAAAAGATAAACCGCAATTATCTAGTTTCCCACCAACGATACTGACTAGAGATTCTCAATCCCAAAGAAGAATTTAAACTGAGCGGCGTAAGAGATTTCGCCTAATTAGGTTATTCTCCTCTCCGAATAGGCGGCTTCACCAGTAGCAGCACAACAAGAGGTAGTTTGCTATTACGAAGGATTAGTTTGCTAGAAATGCAAACTTCAATATTTATAGACTAGGAAGTTTGGACACCAAGGAATTTCCAAAACCGAAAATATTCTCAAGATATTCTTTAAAGCACAAATTCGGTTTCCATAATTCCTGAAAATGCTCTGTCCAAAAATAAAGATCGAAATCTCTCGGAAAATCTCTAATTAGTAAATGCACATTACTAATTATTATTTCCCTATGAAATTAATAACCTTAATTAAAAGATTCTTAACTTATTTATGTTTCGATCCTGGGATTCTCTTCCCTTAGCTATTAAGGAATAACTTTGACATTCACACCACGTGTTCAAAGTATATCGACATCCTAACTTTGTAAGTTCTCTTTCATACTTACAACCTTGAAACCGGTTTGCCACACTTCCAAACAAGTTTAGGATTGGTTCATCTAACTTTCAAGAGCTATGTGATTGATCAAATAACATTCAATCACAATCATTGGTTTAACGGTTCTACCAAAACAAGTTTCGGTTCTACCTCCATGTGAGTATTGTGCATAGTCACACTAGCTTTCCAAAATTAGGTTGACTAGGTACTAGGATCGGTTCCCCAAATATATATGGTATCTAACTTGAATGTGTTTCACATGTCCATAGGATCGGTTCCCCTTTCTGCTATAAACCTTGTTGCACCTCATACAAGGATCGGTTCCCCTTTGTGATGTACTGCACCTCTTACTAGGATCGGGTCCCCTTTTCCCAGTTTTGGTCAAACATAAAATCACAAACTCGATCGTACCATCTCAGGTGATTACTTAAGATCGGTTTCACTAATAAAAGTCATACCAATACAAAAGTCAGGCCTTTGTGAATAGTTCTAACAAGAACACAAACAAGTTGTGAGCGGTTATACTCAATCACACATATTGGTTGTTCAAAAGATAATCAATGAATAACAAAACCAATAACACCTGACAATTTCCTTTTCGGTTCACAAACAAGTTTATGAACTTACTTCCTCAGAACACATGTAAACATTATTCCTTAGGATGAAATCCTCACCTCATACCCATACATAATCACAATAGCATTCAAATGATTATGGCGATGTCTTATCTACAAAGTTTAATGTTTAATCAATAAACCTCGTATTGTATTCCTTAATACTATGTCTATCTAGAGTTCAAATATGCTTCGCAGTTTTGTTTTCAATATGCACGACTTGAAAGATATGTTAGATAATGAAACAGTTCAAGTCAAATATCACTAACCTCAGGTGGAAGGATGATTTTTGTCGTTGTAGCTCCTTGATTCTTCACATCTTTAAGTCTTCGCAATACTTGTAATGTCTCATATCTTAATACTTTCAAGCTAACCTATACGAAGTTGACCCTAGTACATAATCAAGCGACTCTTAACATGAGTTTTGATTCATTAAAATATGACAACCAAACTTGACATACCAACGCTTGGTGGGTTCAACCGAGCTATGATCTAACAATATCCCCCTTTGTCAATTTTAGTGACAAAACTCTGACATCATATGGATAAACAAATTACAAGAATTCATTACACATACACTTGATTCCCGAATTCAACATCACAGTAAACTGCATACATTCAATCCTCAAAAATGTCGTTGTTGACATTATAATAACAAAGCTAATACTCCCCGTAAGGAAGATAGGTAGATATTCAATCCGCACGTCTTTTTTATACCACTTAATATGATATGTTACTCCTCCTTAGTCTGTGCTTTCACTCTTTCGTTTTGATAAACGTTCAAGCACCAATGTTCTTTTTCTTAGCTATACCAATCAATATAATATCAATGCCAGTATCACTTGTTTAATCCGTATATTTCTCCCCCTTTTTGTCACAAAATGACAAAGAAATGAAAAAATAAAGGACAACACGAAAAGAATCTTACAAATCTCAAAATAGACTTGCAACCTGTAGAGTTAAGCACGAGGGTTCCACACACTATGTTCTGATAACCAATATCAAACCCTAAACTACAAGTAGTTTTATTTTGATATATTATCAAGGAAAAAATTTTCCGATTTTTTTTTCAATTTTATTTTAGCAAACCAAAAATTAACTAAGCACCTTAGTTCCTTTGCTAAACTGATTGTACAAAAACAATCGCTTATTCGATAAGACCAAAATAAAGATAAATTTATTTTTCTCATCAGGTTCTAATTATCCATAAACTTAGACCTTTCAATTTTAAACAAGACAAGTACTAGGTTAGTTAACTAGCATTTCTTGTTAAGGCATTCGATTAGACTTGAATAACCGAAACCTCACTTCGATAAGTCTAACTAAGATCAGAATTAACTTAGTTTCTCTCATCCGGAATCGAATTGGAATAAACAACTCATCCCGTAAAAATTTTATTTCGTTAAGCCATAAATAATTCATATAAACCAAATAAATTAACTCGCATCATTATTCACCTCAACCGGAAGCAATTGAAACAACATAGACATTAAAGCACCGCAATTGCACCGAAACTTTGTAAGCCTAAATAATTGATATCACACAATAAAGCAAGATAAAAACAGTTTTTCTTAACCGGAACCAATTGAATCACACATACATCCATACACACATAATGGAATAAACATCAATTGTACCGAAATTTTGTTAAGCAAAAGCAATAAATATATATGAAATAAATTCAGGCTTTTCTTAAACAGGAAAACAATTAACTAACAACATTGTTACCTCAAAATTCGCATCCACTTCTCCAATTTGTTTGCGTCTTCGTCCAGGGAGAATTAATATCGAAATATCATCATCATGTTGTCATCTTTATGCAAAAACAAAAGAATAACAACAACCAACCTTTACCAGAGAAAGGTTGAAAATCGGTTTTAACAATTGGAAGCAAAAGTTGAAAACCGTCGAAATATATGCTTTTATGCTAAACCAAAATTGATTCAACATATTGTGACTTTTTCACATATTGTTTCTACCAGAACCCCTCGTGATCCTCTGATAAAGCCTACCAACATGGGCTAGAACTTAATCCTGCTAAATCAAAAAGTCACCTAAACCACAAGGGTTCATAACATATGAGATCGAACATTAAGGTAGTAAAACCGAAATCAAACATCCCATAAACATACATAGCAATAATATAAAAGAACTCAAGCACATGCTATGTAAACCGAAAACTATCACAAGAAAATTATAAATCAAATAATTTTATTCATAATAGACTAATACAATCATTGAAATAAATCAAAAATTAATGTCTATTTTTCTAGATTAAATATTACAGCATATAACTTAATCTCTAGTGGTGCTCTTGTTGTTCACTGAGGTCTCTTCAGTGTTCAAACTCTTAAAGCATGTCTCAAGAGACTTGTCCGCAACCACTTCTTTTTTCTCAAGTTTTTCAACTTGAATCTTCATATCAGCAATATCAGCTTTTGTTTCCTCAATTTTATCTTTGATCCAATCTTGATTTCGAACCGTTATAATAAGGTTGGTTCTTAGTTCCTCAAAACCTTGGATATAGTCAATCATACTGTCAGAACGAATCCACTTGGTTTTGGTTGGATCTTGTAGGTTGTAGGCCAACAAACATGACTCATCTTGTGATCCAACTGAACTATCAGAATCATAATCAGATATTAGATATGTTTTTCTTCTTCCTCTCTGTATTGATACCTTGACAATCCTTAACCTTTTGAGCTTCCTCCTTATTAGCCTTTGAGAAACTGCGAGTTATTGGAGGCATGCTCGGTTATGAATAAATAGATATAAAAGGATTGATCAGGGTTTCAGGATACAGGCAAGAGATAGTTTCTCCTTTTAAAAGAGACAACTTTCGGACCAAAAGACATCAGGAGAATCCGAAAATATTAAAGAATATATTTTGTTTCCTTATTCCGAACTTCTCAAGCTGGAAGGTTTATTAAAATTCTAAAATTCTAAATAAAACCTCTTTTTGGAAGATCATGTTAAACAGGAACATTTTTCTGACATCCATGGATTCGCAGCTATCCATAAAGTGTCGCAGAATTTTTCTGATAAACATCTACACAAAACAAATGTGCTCCTGTTTTATTGTGTCTTTCCCATCCAAGTTTATGAGCATGAAAAGGGATGAGAATGCACAATTTTGATACAACTAAGTTGCATTGGAGTAAGCTTTTTCCAGCTTACAATGAATATCAGAAACATAGTTCATGTTTCTCTTTGGGAATTTCTGTCTAAATAATTCCCCAAGACGATGATCTTTTCTAACTCTAGAGATATGATCATGTGGAGATGTTGTACTAATATGAGAATTTTCAGAGATAAATAAATATCTCTTAATTATTTCAATGAGATTTTCAGAAGATTTTCTCATTCTAAGAACTTCCTTATTTTCCACATTACTGTGATTGTCTGAAACAACTATCGGAAATTCCTGATTGTTTCTTTTGGCAGAGATTCTTTCTTTCCCTTTCTTCTTGAGTCGTTCTTCATCAAAACTAGAACTGTTTCGATATGGGTGAGGAGGAACCTTTTTCCAGAAACGATTATCAACTCTTTCCTCTGACTCATTTGAGTTGATCTTATCAGGATGTGGTATAATCTGTCTTTCTACTGAGGAATGATCTTTCAGGTTTTTAAAGACAAGAAACTTCCTTAAAAAAATTTACCACCGTATGTTGAATAAATATAAGTTTCATGTCAAGTGACTGAAAATTGTATTTCTTAAGGTCACCATCACGGAATCGGTTCAAAGTTTCCTTTGGACAAGATTTCGTTTGATCATCAGTAGATCTAGAAGCTTGTTTCTCATGCTCTTCTAACTTGATGTAGTTAGGCAAACTACCATCATCTTGATCTGTTTCAGATGTGATTGAACCGGTTTTGTCACAGTCTGAAGAAGTTGAGCAAGGATTTTTAGTTTCCTCATCAGAAGAAATCACAACAGCATCATTAGTTAGAATCATATGACGTGTCTCTTTATATGTAAGATATTTACCAAGAGCCTCTAGTTTGACAGCGAGATCCATTTTTTCTTTGGCTAGACAATTCAGTTGAATGTCTTTTTCTCTGATCTCCTGTTTAAGAAGATTTGACTCTGTCTTTAATATTAGAACTTTAGAAGATAGAGATTTTATAGGCTTTAGGAGTTTTATCAACTCTTTATCAGCATCTTCTCTTTCATCAGAGATAGACATAGATGTTTTCACAACTCCTGTATCATGAGTCAACGAAGTAGTAACATCTTCAACCTTTGAGCAGTCATACTCTTGCATAACGTTAACTGAATCGGACATAGATTCAATTTCTTATAGGTTGGATCACACCAAATACAGATTGTTAGATCTTTTCGTGTTTGCCTGCTCTGATACCAATTGAAAAGACAAGGGTACCCAAATATACCTCAATCTAAAACTTTTCCTACCTATAAGTACTTTCTCCGAAAGTGATTGTCTATTGAATAAGTCGAGACAATACAACTAACTGGTTCACACTTCGTGTGATCGTCTATGGATACGAGATCGAGACAATACAACAACGAAGTATGTTTACTTGATAAAAAGGTTCGGACTTAACCAAACACAATAGGATTCACTTGTCAAGTAAAAGGAATTAACATTTGTGTGATTTACTTTAATTATAATTGCGGAAAATAAAAGTAAATGACACAGCAAGATTTTGTTAACGAGGAAAACCGCAAATGCAGAAAAACCCCGGGACCTTGTCCAGAATTGAATACTCTCAGGATTAAGCTGCTACACAAAATTACACCAACTTCGTATAGTTGAGACCAAGAACCTAAACCTATAGTTCACATAGTTCCGTATGTATTCCCACGCCTCCAACTTATAAATAAGTCACGTACTTGGATCAATTGCTTTGGTTCATATTCCAAACAGTAAAGGAAAAAAAATCTATTTGGTATGAACTCTCATCAACCAAGTGATATGATTCGGACAAAGGATCTTCTATTTATCTTAACATGAACTCCTTCGTCAGGTCCTTAGATCTATCTTATGTTCAATTACCAAAGAAATCGTTAATATTTTGCGATCAACACTCTTAATCCAAAGATTTGTGTTGATACCGATCTACTCAATTAATCAATCCGATTCTATCATAAGGATAAAACCGATTATTAATTGGATCTTCTTTTTACCGAAACAAGTATTGTGCACACCAAAGATTATGAACTCACGAATCTAAAATCTTCAATATTTTCTTCGTCTTCAAATCTTCTTAGATCTTCAATAAACATCTGCACACAATCACTTGAATCTCTTGTGATCAATCACGTACAGAATGGAGTCTGTTAACAATGAATTATCACAAGATCGTCTTTAGAACTAACAATAATCTAAAGATCCTTGTTGAAACTCTGAACTAGTTTGAGTGAATCTTATATCAGAAGAGAAGATTCTCAAGCATAAACAAACTAGGTGCAATCAAATTTCAACGACCGTTAGTCAATCAAATCAATGAAAACAAAAGATAAACCGCAATTATCTAGTTTCCCACCAACGGTACTGACTAGAGCTTCTCAATCCCAAAGAAGACTTTAAACTGAGCGGCCGTAAGAGATTTCTCCTAATTAGGTAACTCTCCTTTTCGAATAGGCGGCTTCACCAGTAGCAGCACAACAAGAGGTAGTTTGCTGTTACGAAGGATTAGTTTGCTAGAAATGCAAACTTCATTATTTATAGACTAGAAAGTTTGGACACCAAGGAATTTCCAAAACCGAAAATATTCCCAAGATATTATTTAAAGCACAAATTCGGTTTCCATAATTCCTGGAAATGCTCTGTCCAAAAATAATGATCGAAATCTCTCGAAAAATCTCTAATTAGTAAATGCACATTACTAATTCTTATTTCCCTAAAAAATGAAATTAATAACCTTAATTAAAATATTCTTAATTTATTTATGTTTCGATCCTAGGATTCTCTTCCCTTAGCTATTAAGGAATAACTTTGAACAATTAAATAATAAACATTCACAGCATGTGTTCAAAGTATGTCGACATCCTAACTTCGTAACTTCTCTTTCATACTTACAACCTTGAAATCGATTTGCCACACTTTCAAACAAGTTTAGAATTGGTTCATCTGACTTTCAAAAGCTATGTTATTGATCAAATAACATTCAATCACAATCATGGGTTTAACGGTTCTACCAAAACAAGTTTCGGTTGTACCTCCATGTGAGTATTGTGCCTAGTCACACTATCTTTCCAAAGTTCGGTTGACTAGGTACTAGGATCGGTTCCCCACATATATATGGTATCTAACTTGAATGTGTTGCACATGACCATAGGATCGTTTCCCCTTTGCCTAAAAATTTGTTGCACATGTCCATAGGATCGGTTCCCCTTTCTGAAATAAACCTTGATGCACCTCATACAAGGATCGGTTTTCCTTTGGGATGTACTGCACCTCTTACTAGGATCGGTTCCCTTTTTCCAGTTTTGGTCAGACATTAAATCACAAACCCGATCATACCATCTCAGGTGATTACTTAAGATCAGTTTCGCTAATAAAAGTCATACCAATACAAAAGTCAGGCCTTTATGAATAGTTCTACCAAGAACACAAACAAGTTGTGAGAGGTTATACTCAATCACACGTATTGATTGTTCATAAGATAATCAACGAATAACAAAACCAATAATACCTGCAATTTCTTTTTCGATTCACAAACAAGTTTATGAACTTACTTCCTTAGAACACATGTAAACATTGTTCCCTAGGATGAAATCCTCACCTCATACCCATACATAATTATAATTGCATTCAAATGATTATGGCGATGTCTTATCTACAAAGTTTAATGGTTAAGCAATAAACCTCGTATTGTATTCCTTAATACTATGTCTATCTGGAGTTCAAATATGCTTCGCAGTTTTGTTTTCAATATACACGACTTGAAAGATATGTTAGGGAATGAAACAGTTCAAGTCAAATATCACTAACCTCAAGTGGAAGGACGATTGTTTTCGTTGTAGCTCCTTGCTTCTTCACATCTTTAAGTCTTTGCAATACTTGTAATGTCTCTGTTAGAGCATTTCTCGGTCGAACTCGCATGCGTTGCTATCTCAAGCATGTTTGTCAATGTTAGTGATCAAAACTATAAGTCTTGATTTCTAGTCTATTATAGATAATTCTCGGACTAGGATATAAATTGTAGTTGAGCTCAAGGACTTCATGGAGATTCATCATACAAGTAGAAGAACTACTCAAGGAACCGGTGGAACTTTTCGACAAAAAGGTATGTGAAGACTTTAACCTACCTATCACTCAAAAGTCTATCTACTCTATCTCCTGCTCTTTGATACAAGAAGTCGTATGCTACATATATAGACTTTGATTATACACATTTGGTATTTCGAGCCAAGTATACCTCGCCTATCTGTATCTCGAAATATGTGTTGGTAAGCTTTTCACTTCGATCAAGTTTATCTTTACCTAGTGATGAAAGTCATGATATGTTTCAATCATCTTGAAAATTGCTTTGACGAGAAATGGTGTAACAACTATATAACATCCTCTAAGAATGTTTCAATGGTTGAAATGAGAGTTTAGATTAAATAACCAATGGTGGACATAAGCATTGTTGTGGAAACATATTTATGTATAAGTCCTATTCCTTGAACCAAAGTTTGCGAACTTTGTTGATCAAGAGAACCGGAAGAATGGCGTGAGCCAAGTCCGCGAACTGCCGAAGTTCTCAAATCCGAGAATTTCTGCTGGAGTTGACAAACTACTTGCTTGAAACTAAGTCCGCGAACTCAGCCTGCAACCCTGCGAAGTTCTCATACCCGAGAATTTCTGCTGGAGTTTGTAAACTCTGCCCGGTAACTTAAGTCCGTGAACCTAGTCTGCGAACTTGAGAAGGTTATATATCTGAAGATGATTTCTGAACTTAAACTTAAAAATACTAAGGGATGCAGTTTGCAAACCGTGGCTATAAAAGTTCATGAACCGGTTCAAGTGAATCAAATCATCTTTGCTTCAATTGTGTCTTGTGTAGTACATTAGATTTTCTTGCAATTGAATAACTCTCTAACTAGTTCATTTGAAGACATTTGAACTAGTTATGGTAAAGAAGAACATGGTTGATATGAAATGCTCATATGGCTAACCTTTGGTTAACCATTGTTGAACCAACAAGTGCATAAGTTTGGGTACGGTTAACAAACCTAGAAACGTGCATTGTCAAGTGTATGTAACAAGCTAAGTTTTCGATCTAACGGTTGAGAAATATTAACTTGAATCTAAATCAGGTTTTCATCTAACGGTGGATATTGATTGCTTTGTTACCAACGCAACTTAATTGCAAACCGTGATTTGAAAGACTATAAAAAGAAGACATCTAGTATTGTGCAAAACTAATCCCCACACCTCACGTGTGATACTAGTTTGCATACTAGAGTCAGTTCTCCTTTAACCTTTGGTTTTCTTCTTCTAAAATCAGGTTAACGACGTAAAGACTTCATTGGGATTGTGAAACCAGACCGATACTACTTTTATCGTAGTTGTGTGATCCGATTTTGCATCTTCTATCATACGAGTACAATAAGATTTATTGGCTTGAGATTGATATCTCTGATAGGCAAGATATAAAAAGTAATCACAAACATCTTCGTCTCATTGTTTGTGACTCCGCACTATCTTGTTTCGCTACCATACGATTAAGATTGTTGTGAGGTGATTGATAACTCTAGGCTGTTCTTCGGGAATATATGACCTGATTATCAATTGGTTCATGTTCACCTTGATTATTATCAAAACACGGAACAAAACTTTTAGGTTTTATCTGTGGGAGACAGATTGATCCTTTCACAGACTTATCTGTGTGAGACAGATTTGTTTATTGTCAAATCCTGCGATTTTGGGTCGTAGCAACTCTTAGTTGTGGGTGAGATCAGCTAAGGGAATCAAGTGCGCAGTATCCTGCTGGGATCAGAGGCGTAGGGAGTAAATGTGTACCTTGGATCGGTGGGACACTGGTTGGGGTTCAACTACAGTCCAGGGTGAAGTTAGCATGGAGTAGGCTAGTGTCTGTAGCGGCTTAATACAGTGTGTGTTCAATCTGGACTAGGTCCCGGGGTTTTTCTGCATTTGCGGTTTCCTCGTTAACAAAATTTCTGGTGTCTGTGTTATTTCAATTTCCGCATTATATTGTTTTATCTTTATAATTGAAATAATACAGGTTGTGTGTTTAGATCATCAATTAGAGTAATCCAACCTTTGGTTGTTGATTTTCATTGATTGATCCTTGGATATTGGTCTTTGGCACCATGCAAGTTATTCCTTGCATTTGATTAGAACTCGCAGTTCCTGCTTGAGTAAATCAAATCAAGAGAAAGATATAAACTCGTTGATATACCTTTAATTGATTGAGTCTTGTTGATTCTCTTAAAAGTATATTCGAGTTTGTCCATACAGATTGCTAAGAGAAATTTTGGGTGTTGTTATTAGACCCCCACTTTTTTAATTGGTATCAGAACAGGCAAAGACGTTCAAGACCTTACAAGTCTGTTCTTGTAGCGATCTGATTCCATGGACAAAGGTGCTATCTCTATTAACGTACCACAAGTCTTCGATGGCTCTAATTACTTATGGTGGAAAATTGCTATGCGAGCTTTTCTTCAAGCGCGTGATTTTCAATCATGGGTATATGTTGTTAATGGCTATGATGCTCCCGTTGTGGCAGTTGAAGATATAAACGTTCCCAAGAATATTGGTGAATAATATAATCCTGCCGAGATACTTGCTACAAAGAAAAATTCCGACGGTTTTGAATTCCATCATACATGCCATTACCCCAAATCTTCAGCACCATGTGTCAAATTGCACTAGGTCTAAAGATGCTTGGGATATCTTAGAAACCGTATTTGAAGGTAACTCCAGTGAAAAGGAAGCTAGGATTCAAAACCTTAATTCCGATTAGGAGAACCTTCGTATGGCAGATGAAGCTACATTTGATGAGTTTAATCACAGAGTGTTTGAGATTGTTAATGCATATTTTGCATTGTAAGACTATTCCTGAAAAGGACATTGTGATGAAAATTCTCAGATCGCTGCCATCTAGATACGAGTCTAAGAAGCATGCCATCGTTGAGGGAAATAACCTTGATAATATTTCCACAAATACATTGGTTGGAAATCTAAAGATCTTTGATCATGAGAAAACATCCAAAATCAGAAAGGATGTTGCCTTTAAAGCATAGAAGAACACTAAATTACTTGATAAAGGTAAAAGTGTTTTTCTATGAGGATGATCGGTCTGAGGATGATTTTTCGGATGAAGATCTTGACAAATCAGTCTCCTTGATCACAAGACAGTTTAGGCATCTTCTATTGAAGAGAAGTAAACGTTTTCAAGAGACAAACCTAGGTCATCAGATAAACCTCACAATCACGTTCCTCCTAAAAACAGGGTTGCTGACGAGGATGATGACGAGGATATACCACAGTGCTTTAAGTGTAAAGGTTTTGGTCATTTTGCAAACGAGTGCCCAAATCGTAGAAAATACACTGGGAACAAAGGTCTTGTTATAACACTTGATGAGATGTCTGAGATCTATGATTCTGATGAAGAAAGGAAATCAAGTGTGGTCTTCTATGTGAAAACATTGATTTTGATAATTGTAGCAATACATATATCAACCTTGATGGATTCGGTGAAGAGGAGAATCCAATCAAGCTGGAAGAATCAATTGACCCGTCCTTTGGAAACTCTGGTTGTAATGTTTCAGGATCTACTATGTGTCTAGCTGCGTTCACACCACAAATGCCTGAATACTATCCAAGTTTGACGTGCTCGTTTTGTTCTCAGAAGGGTCATGAACTATCAAGATGTTACAAGTACAAACATCAAGTGAGGCACGCCAAAAACTTCAACGAAGAGCAAATCGATTGGCAAGGAAGCTTAAACTTGCTCAGAAGACTGCTGAGGTATGTAGGATTTTATCTTCGTCTAAGAAGTTGGTTTCCAAAGACAAAATAAGACCATTAGAGAAGAAGGTATGGTCAAATTGCTTTGATAGACAGAAGTCTGAGGATTCCTCTCTAGAGAAAAATGGTGGACAAATTGTTGTTCACCACAACACAAATTGATTGTGTTGTTTGGTAAATCTTGTCTCATGTGCCTTATCAAAAGAGATAAGATTGTTTACCGCTCAGGCTTTAGGAATTTTTTTTCTTAGGTTTGTTTTTCCTGTCTATAAAATAAAGTAAAGGGTTATTATCGACAATTCTACTCTTTATAGGGTTTAGAATTGGGCGTCCACGAACCTGTTTAAAGGTTGCGAGCCCTACATTCCTTTTCCTCTCTGATATCCTTTATATCTTACGACTTCTTGATGAGATTGTAAATTCCACTCACAAAAATTAGTTGTTTATAGCTGTTCTCTGAGCATCATGTCTTTGGATGGAAAATATGTCAATATGATTGTTAATCTATCAATCAAGGAAAAAGAGAAATCTCCAGTAACTCCTTCCTTGAAAAGAAAGAGGAGGAATACAAGAAAGCCAAGGGCTGTCCCTTCTAACTCTCAGAAGTTTTATGATGTTCTTGATGAGTTGAAGGAAGTAAGAAAGGAGATTAGTGAAATAAAGGCTTGCGTTTTAAGATCTTTGGAAATTCAGAAAGCCCTGGTTCGACATCATCAGCCAAGACGGTTTGTTGGTATTGACTCCTTCCTCCACGAACCTTATATTCCAATGGATGTTGACGACATGGAGTTCGGGAATGATAAGGAATTTCTCAAAGATATTGTTGCCTAGTATGTCTTCTTTTTGGATTAGTTGGAAGAATAACTAGTGCTTCGTATAGCAATGATTGTGACTACACATAGCTATTATTTTTCATCTTCTTGTTCTTTTTAGGTTTATTGATATTAAATTCTAAAAATATTTGGAGGATGATGTTTTTGCAGTATTAATCTTTATGATTTGTTATATTGCAATTTGTTATGGGATATTGGTGTTTACGTCTGTGAACTATGTTTGTCCCATACTTTGTCAAAAGTAAAGTCGTTCGTGTTCGGTATTCACGTACTGGTAAGAGAATGAATGGACTTTTGACAAATACAAAAGTTAAGCCTATATTGTCAATTATTTGATGGAATATAGGTTAAAATCTTTTGTTTTCAAGGATTATGTCTATTAATTATCATTATGCAAATAGTGATTGAAGATAGAATGAATCCTTGTGTATTCCGCAGTATTAATCATCCCTGATCCATATTTTATGTATTACTGTGAGGCTCCGTAATGTATCTTATGTTGAGCACTATACAACCAAGTTGATTTTGTAGCTTAGTTGGTGTTCCGTGAGGTATGTTATGTCGAGCATATCAAACTAAACTAATCATCTTGTTTGGTTATTTAGTTATTGCTCCGTAAGTTTTATTATGTCGAGAAAACAATTGACAATTAAATTGATTACTTTTGTAATTAGTTTGGTTGTGTATTCCAATAAGATTAAATATGGGTTCTCTTGTAATTAATCTAGTTGAGTATTTTCGTGTCTCCATAAGTTCTTTTATGTTGAGCATAATCAATAGAATTGATCACTTTTTGTGTTTAATTTGGTTGCACATTCCGATTAAATTAATCATAGGTTTACTTGTGATTAATTTGATTGAGTTTTTGGATATAGAAAATCATTCTCATGGTTTTTGGTGTCCAATAAAAATCCTTCTTTTCTTTTGAAATTAAGGTCGCTCTTGTTGTTCTTTCGGGAATGACATCAAATGGGGGAGAGTTCTTTTAAACTTGTGCTTAATGGTCATATCTTGAGGGGTGTGCGGCTGTGGAATTTTAAAGGGGTTATCTTGTATCTTTAAACTCCTTTATGAATGTATTTAGCTTCAGCTTTATGATTGCATCTAAATTAGTTGGTATGTATTTTTCCTTTTGTCATGAAATGTCTCTCTCAGAAATTTCATTATGATCCCGTTCTTGTACCTTTGACAATTTTATTGACAAAAAGGGGGAGAATTAATATGTAGTTCACACTACAAATACATATGGTTTTCGGATCATTGTGTAAGGGGAAGTGGTTTCCATGTGAGATGGAGTATTGACTAAGGGGGAGTGATACATATCACCATAGTATTATTTTTGAAGTTGTGATACAATTGAACTTTGACGTTGTGTAATAATACTATGACATTGTATAATAATGATCGAGAACTATGTTTTCTGATTGTTACAACTACGTATTTTCAACAACGGTGATGCTAAACTAATAATACTATGACATTATATAACAACGATCGAGAACTATGTTTTCTGATTGTTACAACTACGGATTTTCAACAACGGTGATGCTAAACTAATAATACTATGACATTGTATAACAATGATCGAGAACTATGTTTTCTGATTGTTACAACTACGGATTTTCAACAACGGTGATGCTAAACTTACAACCTTTGGGATCATTGGAGTACTTGGAAGTGACGAAGATTTCGAGGAATGTTGAAGATTAGACATGTGGAATAGGAGCTACTAAAGTTTCTTTATCTTTTTTGTATTCCATATGTATTGATAGTTTTGTCACTAAAATTGACAAAGGGGGAGATTGTTAGAGCATTTCTCGGTCGAACTCGCATGCATTGCTATCACAAGCATGTTTGTCAATGTTAGTGATCAAAACTATAAGTCTTGATTTCTAGTCTATTATAGCTAAGTCTCGGACTAGGATAAAAAGTGTAGTTGAGCTCAAGAACTTCATGGCGATTCATCATACAAGTAGAAGAACTACTCAAGGAACCGGTGGAAGTTCTCGACAAAAAGGTATGTGAAGACTTTAACTTATCTATCACTCAAAAGTCTATTAACTTTATCTCCTACTCTTTGAGACAAGAAGTCGTATGCTATATATATAGACTTTGATTATACATATTTGGTATTTCGAGCCGAGTATACCTCGTCTATCTATATCTCGAAATATGTGTTGGTAAGCTTTCGCTTCGATCAAGTTTATCTTTACCTAGTGACGAAAGTCATGATATGTTTCAATCATCTTGAAAATTGCTTTGAAGAGAAATGGTGTAACAACTACATAACGTCCTCAAAGAATGTTTCAATGGTTGAAATGAGTTACATAATCAATGGTGGAAATAAACATTGTTGTGGAAACACATTTATGTATAAGTCATATTCCTTGAACCAAAGTTTGCGAACTTTGTTGATCAAGAGAACCGGAAGAATGGCGTGAGCCAAGTCCGCGAACTCCCGAAGTTCTCAAACCCGAGAATTTCTGCTGGAGTTGACAAACTACTTGCGTGAAACTAAGTCCGCAAACCCAGTTCGAGAACCGGCGAAGTTCTCATACCCGAGAATTTCTGCTGGGGTTTGTAAACTCTGCCCGGTAACTTAAGCCCGCGAACCTAGTCTGCGAACTTGAGAAGGTTATATATCTGAAGATGATTTCTGAACTTAAGCTTAAAAATACTAAGGAATGCAGTTTGCAAACCATGGCTATAAAAGTTCGTGAACCGATTCAAGTGAATCAAATCATCTTTGCTTCAATTGTTTCTTGTGTAGTACATGAGATTTCCTTGCAATTGAACAACTCTCTAACTAGTTCATTTGAAGTAATTTGAACTAGTTATGGTGAAGAAGAACATGGTTGATATGAAATGCTCATATGGCTAAGCTTTGGTTAACTATTGTTGAACTAACAAGTGCATACGTTCGGGTACGGTTAACAAACCTAGAAACGTGCATTTTCAATTGTGTGTAACAAGATAAGTTTTCGATCTAACGGTTCAGAAATATTAGCTTGAATCTAAATCAGGTTTTCATCTAACGGTGGATATTGATTGCTTTGTTACCAAGGTAACTTAATTGCAAACCCTGATTTGAAAGACTATATAAAGGAGACATATAGTATTGTGCAAAACTAATCCCCACACCTCACGTGTGATACTAGTTTGCATACTAGAGTCGGTTCTCCTTTGACCTTTGGTTTTCTTCTTCTAGAACCAGGTTAACGACTTAAAGGCTTCATTGGGATTGTGAAGCCAGATCGATACTACTTTTATCATAGTTGTGTGATCTGATCTTCCATCTTCTATCGTACGAGTACAATCAGATTGATTGGCTTGAGATTGATATCTCCGATATGCAAGATATAAAAAATAATCACAAACATCTTCGTCTCATTGTTTGTGATTCCGTAACATCTTGTTTCGCTACCATACGATTAAGATTGTTGTGAGGTGATTGATAACTCTAGGCTGTTCTTCGGGAATATAAGATTGTATTATCAATTGGTTTCTGTTCACCTTGATTATTATCAAAAGACGGAACAAAATCTTTAGGTTTTATCTGTGGGAGACATATTGATCCTTTGATAGACTTGTCTGTGTGAGACAGATTTTTTTATTGTCAAAGCCTGCGATTTTGGGTCGTAACAACTCTTAGCTGTGGGTGAGATCAGCTAAGGGAATCAAGTGCACAGTATCCTGCTGGGATCAGAGGCGTAGGGAGTACAACTGTACCATGGATCGGCGGGAGACTGATTGGGGTTCAAATATTGTCCAGTCCGAAGTTAGCTTGGAGTAGGCTAGTGTCTGTAGAGGCTTAATACAGTGTGTGTTCAATCTAGACTAGGTCCCTGGGTTTTTCTGCATTTGCGGTTTCCTCGTTAACAAATTTCTGGTGTCTGTGTTATTTCAATTTCCGCATTATATTGTTTTATCTTTATAATTGAAATAATACATTTTATGCGTTTAGATCATCAATTAGAGTAATCCAACCTTTGGTTGTTGATTTTCATTGATTGATCCTTGGATATTGGTCTTTGGTACCATCCAAGTTATTCCTTGCATTTGATTAGAACTCGAAGTTCCTGCTTGAGTAAATCAAATCAAGATAAAGATATAAACTCGTTGATATACCTTTAATTGATTGAGTCTTGTTGATTCTCTTAAAAGTATATTCGAGTTTTTCCATCCAGATTGCTAAGCGAAATATTGGGTGGTGTTGTTAGACCCCCACTTTTTTAATTGGTATCAGAGCAGGCAAAGACGTTCAAGACCTTACAAGTCTGTGCTTGTAGCGATCCGAATCCATGGACAAAGGTGCTATCTCTATTAACGTACCACCAGTCTTCGATGGATCTAATTACTTATGGTGGAAAATTGCTATGCGAGCTTTTTTTTAAGCGCGTGATTTTCAATCATGGGTATATGTTGTTAATGGCTATGATGCTCCCGTTGTGGCAGTTGGAGATGTAAACGTTCCAAAGAATATTGGTGAATAATATAATCCTGCCGAGATACTTGCTGCAAAGAAAAATTCCGACGGTTTTGAATGCCATCATACATGCCATTACCCCAAATCTTCAGCACCATGTGTCAAATTGCACTAGGTCTAAAGATGCTTGGGATATCTTAGAAACCGTATTTGAAGGTAACTCCAGTGAAAAGGAAGCTAGGCTTCAAAACCTTAATTCCGATTAGGAGAACCTTCGTATGGCAGATGAAGCTACATTTGATGAGTTTAATCACAGAGTGTCTGATATTGTTAATGCATCTTTTACATTGTAAGACTATTCCTGAAAAGGACATTGTGATGAAAATTCTCAGATCGCTGCCATCTAGATACGAGTCTAAGAAGCATGCCATCGTTGAGGGAAATAACCTTGATAATATTTCCACAAATACATTGGTTGGAAAGCTAAAGATCTTTGATCATGAGAAAACATCCAAAATCAGAAAGGATGTTGCCTTTAAAGCATAGAAGAACACTAAATTACTTGATAAAGGTAAAAGTGTTTGTCTATGAGGATGATCGGTCTGAGGATGATTTTTCGGATGAAGATCTTGACAAATCAGTCTCCTTGATCACAAGACAGTTTAAGCATCTTCTATTGAAGAGAAGTAAACTTTTTCAAGAGACAAACCTAGGTCATCAGATAAACCTCACAATCGCGTTCCTCCTAAAAACAGGGATGCTGACGAGGATGATGACGAGGATATACCACAGTGCTTTAAGTGTAAAGGTTTTGGTCATTTTGCAAACGAGTGCCCAAATCGTAGAAAATACACTGGGAACAAAGGTCTTGTTATAACACTTGATGAGATGTCTGAGATCTATGATTCTGATGAAGAAAGGAAATCAAGTGTGGTCTTCTATGTGAAAACATTAATTTTGATAATTGTAGCAATACATATATCAACCTTGATGGTTTCGGTGAAGAGGAGAATCCAATCAAGATGGAAGAATCAATTGACCCATCCTTTGGAAACTCTGGGTGTAATGTTTCAGGATCTACTATGTGTCTAGCTGCGTTCACACCACAAATGCCTGAATACTATCCAAGTTTGACGTGCTCGTTTTGTTCTTAGAAGGGTCATGAACTATCAAGATGTTACAAGTACAAACATCAAGTGAGGCACGCCAAAAACTTCAACGAAGAGCAAATCGATTGGCAAGGAAGCTTAAACTTGCTCAGAAGACTGCTGAGGTATGTAGTATTTTATCTTCGTCTAAGAAGTTGGTTTCCAAAGACAAAATAAGACCATTAGAGAAGAAGGTATGGTCAAATCGCTTTGATAGACAGAAGTCTGAGGATTCCTCTCTAGAGGAAAATGGTGTACAAATTGTTGTTCACCACAACACAAATTGATTGTGTTGTTTGGTAAATCTTGTCTCATGTGCCTTATCAAAAGAGATAAGTTGTTTACCGCTCAGGCTTTAGGAACTTTTTTTTTCTTAGGTTTGTTTTTCCTGTCTATAAAATAAAGTAAAGGGTTATTATCGACAATTCTACTCTTTATATGGATTAGAATTGGGCGTCCACGAACCTTTTTAAAGGTTGCGAACCCTACATTCCTTTGCCTCTCTGATATCCTTTATATCTTACGACTTCTTGATGAGATTGTAAATTCCACTCACAAAAACCAGTTGTTTATAACTGTTCTCTAAGCATCATGTCTTTGGATGGAAAAGATGTCAATATGATTGTTAAGCCATCAATCAAGGAAAAAGAGAAATCTCCAGTAACTCCTTCCTTGAAAAGAAAGAGGAGGAATACAAGAAAGCCAAGGGATGTCCCTTCTAACTCTCAGAAGTTTTCTGATGTTCTTGATGAGTTGAAGGAAGTAAGAAAGGAGATTAGTGAAATAAAGGCTTGCGTTTTAAGATCTTTGGAAATCCAGAAAGCCCTGGTTCGACATCATTAGCCAAGACGGTTTGTTCGTATTGACTCCTTCCTCCAAAAACCTTATATTCCAATGGTTGTTGACGACATGGAGTTCGGGAATGATAAGGAATTTCTCAAAGATATTTTTGCCTAGTATGTCTTCTTTTTGGATTAGTTGGAAGGATAACTAGTGCTTCGTATAGCAATGATTGTGACTACACATAGCTATTATTTTTCATCTTCTTGTTCTTTTTAGTTTTATTGATATTAAATTCTAAAAATATTTGGAGGATGATGTTTTTGCAGTATTAATATTTATGATTTGTTATATTGCAATTTGTTATGGGATATTGGTGTTTACGTCTGTGAACTATGTTTGTCCCATACTTTGTCAAAAGTAAAGTCGTTCGTGTTCGGTATTCACGTACTGGTAAGAGAATGAATGGACTTTTGACAAATACAAAAGTTAAGCCTATATTGTCAATTATTTGATGGAATATAGGTTAAAATCTTTTGTTTTCAAGGATTATGTCTATTAATTATCATTATGAAAATAGTGATTGAAGATAGAATGGATCCTTGTGTATTCCGCAGTATTAATCATCCCTGATCCTTATTTTATGTATTACTGTGAGGCTCCGTAATGTATCTTATGTTGATCACTATACAACCAAGTCGATTTTTTAGCTTAGTTGGTGTTCTGTGAGGTATGTTATGTCGAGCATATCAAACTAAACTAATCATCTTGTTTGGTTATTTAGTTATTGCTCCGTAAGTTTTCTTATGTCGAGAAAACAATTGACAATTAAATTGATTAACTTTGTAATTTGTTTGGTTGTGTATTCCAATTAGATTAAATATGGGTTCTCTTGTAATTAATCTAGTTGAGTATTTTCATGTCTCCATAAGTTCTCTTATGTTGAGCATAATCAATTGAATTGATCACTTTTTGTGTTTAATTTGGTTGCACATTCCGATTAAATTAATCATAGATTTACTTGTGATTAATTTGATTGAGTTTTTGGATATAGAAAATCATTCTCATGGTTTTTGGTGTCCAATAAAAATCCTTCTTTTCTTTTGAAATTAAGGTCGCTCTTGTTGTTCTTTCGGGAATGACATCAAATGGGGGAGAGTTCTTTTGAACTTGTGCTTAATGGTCATACTTTGAGGGGTGTGCGGCTATGGAATTTTAAAGGGGTTATCTTGTATCTTTAAACTCCTTGATGAATGCATTTAGCTTCGGCTTTATGATTGCATCTAAATTAGTTGGTATGTATTTTTCCTTTTGTCATGAAATGTCTCTCTCGGAAATTTCATTATCATCCCGTTCTTGTACCTTTGCCAATTTTATTGACAAAAAGGGGGAGAATTAATATGTAGTTCACACTACAAATACATATGGTTTTCGGATCATTGTGTAAGGAGGAGTGGTTTCCATGTGAGATGGAGTATTGACTAAGGGGGAGTGATACATATCACCATAGTATTACTGTTGAAGTTGTGATACAATTGAACTTTGACGTTGTGTAATAATACTATGACATTGTATAATAATGATCGAGAACTATGTTTTCTGATTGTTACAACTACGGATTTTCATCAACGGTGATGCTAAACTAATAATACTATGACATTGTATAACAATGATCGAGAACTATGTTTTCTGATTGTTACAACTACGGATTTTCAACAACGGTGATGCTAAACTTACAACCTTTGGGATCATTGGAGTACTTGGAAGTGACGGAGATTTCGAGGAATGTTGAAGATTAGACATGTGGAATAGGAGCTACTAAAGTTTCTCTATCTTTTTTTATCTTTATAATTGAAATAATACAGGTTATGCGTTTAGATCATCAGTTAGAGTAATCCAACCTTTGGTTGTTGATTGTCATTAATTGATCCTTGGATATTGGTCTTTGGTACCATCCAAGTTATTCCTTGCATTTGATTAGAACTCGCAGTTCCTGCTTTAGTAAATCAAATCAAGAGAGAGATATCAACCCGTTGATATACTTTTAATTGATTGAGTCTTGTTGATTCTCTTAAAAGTATATTCGAGTTTGTCCATATAGATATCTAAGCGAAATATTGGGTGGTGTTGTTAGACCCCCGCTTTTTCAGTCTCATATCCTAATACTTTCAAGCTAACCTATACGAAGTTGACTCTAGTACATAATCAAGCGACTCTTAACATGAGTTTTGATTCACTAAAATATGACAACCAAACTTGACATACCAACGCTTTGTGGGTTCAACCGATCTATACTCTAACAACTTCATCTCACAATAAAACCACTCCCCCTTACATAATGATCCGTAAACCATATGTATTTGTAGTGTGAACTACACATTAATTCTCCCCATTTTTGTCAATATAAATTGGCAAAGGTACGAAAACTAGTGGATCCTAATGAAATTTCCATAAAGATACTTCATGACCAAAAGAGAACAACATATCAGCTTGTTTAGATGCAATCATACAGCCGAAACTAAATGCATTCATCAAGGAGTTTATAAAGATACAAGATAAGCCCTACAGTATTCCACAGCCGCACTCCCCACAAAGATTTGTCAATTAAGCACAAGTTCAAATAAGAACTCTCCCCCATAAAATGGCATTCCCGAAAGAACAACAGGAGCGACCTTACTTTTACAAGAAAAGAAAGATTTCTTCGGATATTAACAAATCACATGAAACATGAATTTGTACCCAAAAATCTCAATTGAATTAACCACAAGTAAAATGATCAATTCAATTGGTCGTACTCAACATAAGAAACTTACGGAGCGACACAGTACATACACAAAGATGTGGATCATGGAAAGATCAATACTGCGGAATAATCAAAGATTCATTCTAGTTTTTCATCACTATTTGCACAATGACATATAATAGCTTAATCTTTGTAAACAAAAGTTCATCCTTTCTTCCATAAATATTTGCATAATGACATAAAAGGCTTAACTTTTGTAGTCAAAATTTCATTCTATCTTTTATCAATACTTTCATACCGACACATGATAGAGTTAACTTTTGAACAAATATGGGACAGTCAAGGTTCACGGACGTAAACAACATATCCCATAACAATTTGCAATATGTAAAACCATAAAGATTAATACTTCAAAAATCATCTTCCAAATAAACTTTAGAATTTAAACAAATAAATCTAAAAACATTGCAAGATGAAAACGTTGGCAATATCTATGTGTACTCACAATAATGGCTATTCCAAACCCTAGTTATCCTTTTTAAAACACAAGAATAAATTCTCATAAGAAGTTTCCTAGATTTTGAGACCTCTGAAAAATTCTTTATCGTCCCCGAACTCCTTGTCGCCAACATCCATGGGAACATAAGGTTCATGAAGGAAGGAGTCAATTCCAACAAACCTTTTGAACTGATGCCGAACCAGGGCCTTCTGAATTTCAAGAGTTCTCAAGGCAATATCCTTTATTTCCTGAATATCCTTCCTTGTTTCCTTCAACTCTTCAAGAACACCAGAAAACTTCTGTGAATTTGAAGGAACAACTCTTGGCTTCCTCAAATTCCTTCCTTTTTCTTTTTAAAGTTGGAGATAACGGAGATTTATCTTTTTCCTTCATGATTGATGGTTTAACAATCATATTAACATCTTTTCCACCAGAAGACATAATGCTTGGAGTATCCATACGAACGGAGTTGTGAGAGGAAATCACAAGATGATCTCAACAAGCAGTCTTTTGATAAAAAGAGTTTCAAGTGAAGGAAAAAGGAATTCAGGGTTACGGAACTTTTAAACACACAAGTTCACGCACGCACAACTCTCAACCATAAAAAGGGTAGAATTGTCAAAAATAACCTTCTTTTATTTATTAAACAAGGAAATCCTTTTCAGTATCAATTAGATATGAAAGGAAGCACGAATTCCAGACTTGCAAAGCTCAACAGAGCAAAAAGGAAAAACAGAAAAACAATTTAAAACAATTTTCTTATCCTAAAGCCTGACGTGTGCATAATCTTGTCTCTTTTGATCAGGCACATGAGACAAGATGCACTAACCAACACAATTACGTTGTGTTGGGGTGAACAATGATCTGTCCACTATAACCTTTTCGATAGGAATTCATAGAGACATGTTTCTCAGAGTGTTTAGACCATACATTTCTTTCTAATGATCTAGTCTTCTCTTTGGAAACTAACTTCTTTGAAGAAGAGACGCGTTTACATACCTCTGATGATTTTTGAACAAGTTTGAGCTTGTTTGCTAAAAGATTCACTCTTCATTGAACTTTGTTGACATATCTCATTTTGTGTTTGTACTTGAAACACTTTGAAAGTTCATTACCTTTGAGAAACAATAAGAGCATGTTAACACAGAAGATGATTCAGACGCCCGAGATGTGTAGGCAGCTAGACACATAGTGGAACCTGAAAAATCAGAAAAAGAGTTTCCATTAGAAACAAGTAGATTCATTTTTTTATTCCAGACCGGTTGAGATTTCTTCTGAAAGAATATCAAGATTGATGTATGTATTGCTACAATTATCAAAATCAATATCTTCACAAAGAAGTGCAACACTTGACTTTTCGTCTTCATTAGAATCATAGTTTTCAGACATTTCATTAAGACTTGCAGCTAGACCTGTGTTCCCAGTGTATTTTTTATGATTTGGACACTCATTTGCAAAATGACCAAAACCTTTACACTTAAAGCACTGTGGCATATCCTCATCATCAGTTTCATCTATATCCCTGTTTTTAGGAGGAACACGATTATGAGGTTTAACTGATGACCTAGGTTTATCTCTGGAGAACTGTTTACTTATATTCAAAAGAAGATCTCTAAATTGTCTTGTGATCAAGGAGACTGACTTGTCAAGATCTTCGTCTGATGAATCAGCCTCAGTAAGATCATCTTCAGAGATGCAAACACTTTTCTGCTTTGAAGGCAACATCTTTTCCGGATTTGGATGTATGCTCATGATCAAATATCTCTAACTTCCCAACCAGAGTGTTTCTGGAAAGATTTGCAAGGTTATTACCTTCAACGATGGCATGATTCTTAGAATCGTATCTAGATGGCAGCGATCTGAGAATTTTCATTACAATGTCCTTTTCAGGAATAGTATTACCCAATGCAAAAGATGCATTAACAATTTCAGACACTTTGTGATTAAACTCATCAAATGAATCTTCATCTTCCATACGAAGGTTTTCTCAATCAGAATTTAGGTTTTGCAGCCTAGCTTCCTTTTCACAGGTATTCCTTTCAAATACGGTTTCCAAGATATTCCAAGAATCTTTAGACTTTGTGCAAGTAATCACATGATGATGGAGCTCTGGAGTAATGGCATGAATAATAACGTTTAACCCATCAGAATTTTTCTTTGCAGCAAGAATCTCGGCAGCATCATATCTACCAATATCCTTTGGAACTGTTACATCGCCTTCTGTAACTACCGGGAGATTATAGCGATCAACCACATAAACCCATGATTGAAAATCACGCGCTTGAAGAAAGTCATGCATAGCAATTTTCCACCATAAGTAATTTCATCCATCGAAGACTGGTGGTACGTTTATAGAGATATCACTTCTGTCCATATTCAGATCGCTACAAACACAGGCTTATAAGGTCTTTAACGTGTTTGCATACTATGATACCAATTGAAAAAGCGGGGGTCTAACAACCACACCCAATTATTTCGTTTGGCTATCTGAATACACAAACTCCAATATACTTTCAAGAGAGTCAACTATACAGTCAAACTCAATCTAGAGAAAAGTATATCAAAGAGTTTTATATCTCTATCTCTTAATTCAATCTGCAATCAGAAAATAGGAATTTGCGAGCCCGATTGAATATAAGAGGAATAACTTGAACAGCACCAAAGACCAATGTTCAAGGATTAATCAATTTCAATCAACAACCAAAGGTTAGATTTCCCAATTGATCGATTCAACGCACAACCTGTGATATTTTAATTATATAAAAAAAATATAATGCGGAAAAGAAATAACACAGACACCAGAATTTTGTTAACGAGAAAAACCGCAAATGCATAAAAACCCCGGGACCTAGTCCAGATTTGAACACCACACTGTATTAAGCCGCTACAGACACTAGCCTACTACCAATGAACTTCAGACTGGACTGTAGTTGAACCGTAATCAATCTCACACTGATTCAAGGTACAGTTGCGCTCCTTATGTCTCTGATCCTAGCGGGATACTAAGCACTTTATTCCTTTAGATGATCTCACCTACAACTAAGAGTTGCTACGACCTAAAGTCGAAGACTTGATAAAAAATCTGTCTCACATAGAAAAGTCTATTGGAATAGATAAATCTGTCTCCCATAAAAATACATATGAGTTTTGTTCCGTCTTTTGATTAATTAAGGTGCACGGGAACCAATTGATAAACCAGACTTATATTTCCGAAGAACAACCTAGTATTATCAATCACCTCACAATAATCTTAATTGTATGGTAGCGAAACAAGATATTATGGAATCAGAAACGATGAGACGAAGATGTTTGTGACTACTTTTTATCTTGCCTATCGGAGATTAGATCTCTAGCAAATCTTAGAGAAGATAGTACTCAATACAATAGAAACAGCAAGATCAGAACACGCAACTACAAAGAAAATAGTTGGGTCTGGCTTCACAATCCCAATGAAGTCTTTAAGTTGTTAACCTACATGGTTTCGTGAAAAACCTAAAGTTAAAGGAGAATTGACTCTAGATTATACAACTAGTATCACACAGGAGGTGTGGGGATTAAGTTTCCCAGTTGCTAGAGTTCTCCTTTATATAGTTTTCAAATCAGGGTTTGCAATCTAAGTCACCTTGGTAATAAAGCATTCAATATTCACCGTTAGATGAAAACCTGATTAGATTCAAGCTAATATCTTTCAACCGTTAGATCGAACTTAGCTTGTTATACACAAATGAAATGTACTCTCATTTAGGTTTATGTAACCGTACCTAAACGTGTACACCATGTTGGCTCAACCGAGGTTAGCTATATGAACACTCTCATATCAACCATATTCATCTTAACCATAACTAGTTCAAATGTCTCAAATGAAACTAGTTAAAGAGTTGTTCAATTGCTATATTCTCATAGAAGTATACAAGAACACCATCGAAGCAAAGTCGGTTTGATTCACTCGAATTAACTCATGAACGTTATAGCCACGGTTTGCAAAGAATGCATTCCTTAATATATAAATGTATTATTTCATGAACAAACCGAATCTATAACTTTAAGCACTCAAGTATGCAAATGGGTACGCATACTTAAGTAGCCGGTCTGAGATTGGGTTTGCCAGTATGCGAACGGGTACGCATACTTAGTACACTTCCAAAACCCAGCAGAATTTCCCGGACCTATACCTTACGCAAGTATGCATACCGGTATGTATACTTGGTACACTTAATTTCACAAGTACAAGTACGCATACGGGTATGCATACTTTAGTTCCGGTCATGGATCACATACATGAAACAATGCACACTATGTTTATAATCCAATAGTTCTAAACTCTATTTCAATCATTGAAACTTTCTTAGAGGATGGCAATAGCCGTTTTCACACACTATTAGCATCAAACCAATTTTCAAGTTATTGAAATAATCATAACGAAACATTCTAAGTTTACACCAAATTATTGTATCACACAAACCATGTAAGATGTTACTCGGCGATTTTCACATGCTCATATTTTAACTTTCTTCAAGAATATAAGAAGAACTTGGTTGAAGCAAAATCTTACCAGCACATATTCCGAGAAATATGTAAGCGAGTTAATCTCAACTCGAAATCTCAGATGTGTATAATCGACAACTATATAATACGACTTTTGTCTCAATATAGGAGATAGAGTAGATTTTCCAAGTGATAGATGAGTTTTAGTCTCCACATACCTTTTGTTGATGAAGTTCCACAAGCTCTCCTTAGTAGTTCTTCGTCTTCAGTTGATTAACGTCTTGAAGTCTAATGCTCAACTACACAATCTATCCTAGTCCGAGACATCACTATAAGTAGACTGGAAACCTAGACTTATAGTTTTTATCACTAACATTGAAAAACAATCTTGAGATAGCAACGCTTGAGAGTTCGACCGAGCAGTGCTCTAACACAACATATTGTGACTTTTCACACATGAGTTTTAATCGTATCACCTTATGATCCTTTAATAAAGCCTACCTAAAAAGGCTAGAACTTAATCCTACTAAATAAAAAATCCACACAAATCATAAGGGAAACCATCATATGAGATCGAATAATTAGGTTAATAAAACCGAAACTAACATCTCATAAACCGAAAGTAATAGCATAAAATAATAATCATTCACACAGGTTATGCTATCGGTTCAAATAATGAAACACAAAATTTATAAAATAAATTTTATTCATTCATAGTAATTGATAGTTTTATTTGAATAGACCTTGTACAAATATTGAAGTAAATCAACAATTTGATTAGTTTATTCCTAGATAGAACGGATTTGAGGATCAAATGTCTTCATGATGTTGTGATCTTTTTCGTTTAATAGGAATAATTCTTCGAATTCCTTGAAGAGATCCTTGATCAAAGAATAATTCCTCGACCTTGAGTAAATTAGGTTCTCCCTGTTTTATTCTTCTTAGAAGAATTTATTGTTGTTTGATAAGATGAGCTTGAACAACTAGAGATTTCTCAAGAGAACGCTTCAACATCATGACCTCTAATTTTGTTTATGCACATGTACGTGCCATTTTTTGAAACTCTTTTTCATAATCGATCATGGAATATGATGGATCGATAATATTGCAAAAGGTGATGTTGTTTCCATCTAAACCATTTGAGTTGAAGTATACATAAGGATCAAAGGCCTTTTTTTCAACATACCTTTATGAAACCCTTGCAGAGAGTTTTGCATGGTAATCTGTATTTTACATAATACTTGCTCTAAGATGAATAGACAAGATTTATCCTTAAGAGATGTAATAGATTACTGGATCTTTAAATATCAATAGTTTCCAAAAACTTGGTCATTGATTATGGATGTCAACAATATTCTCTTTTAATATAAGAAACCGATTTTTTTTATTTATATGTAGAGTTTTAAGAGAGTGCCTTCTTGTGAATATTTCCCATATATCTAGCAAGATTTTGACTATTATGTTATATACACTAAACTCCTCAAAAAAAGGTTTGAGCACTTCATGAGTTAGTGTATATAATCAAGATACTAAGTATCTAGTTGAGAAAGAGTATTCTCTTTAATAGTTGTAGAGACTCTTCATTTATCTGTTCTCTTAGAGATCTTACTTCTCTTGTAGGATGAACCAAACTTATCAACGAAAAGAATATCTTCAAGATATGTAGGTATTACCTTATGTAGTGATTGACTGAGAATTTGCCATATTCCTTTCTGTTCGAATCCATTGTCTTCTTTGGTACCCATTTCCATGAGTTGCTAGTCTTGAGAATCTCTTTCCTTTTGTGATGCACTACTCTTTGAGATCCCTTCTGAGGATTTTTATGAGAACTCTTTGTTTCTGGGAACAGAGTTATGTATGAGTTTTTCCGAAAAAGATCTCTTGTTACAACTTTGATTAGAAGTTGTTATTTTAGATCTTGAACAAATTGATTGTTGACAATCTCTTAAAACATGACCTTTAATTCCACAATAAAAATATTAGTTTTAATGATGTTTATGATGTTGTAGAATACTCTGATATGAGTAGTTCATCTTAGAATCACCAGAGATTACAAAACCTTCTTTAGAAGATGAAAATTTCTTCCGAGAGCCTTCAATGTCGACCTTTTTCCTTTTTGAGGAATAAGTTAAATCAGACTTTTTGGAATTATCCGGATAGGATATTACCGGTTGATTTTTGACATTAAAGATTGATTTTCATCTTTTATCCTTTTGAAAAGTTCGGAAACTGTCTTAATCTCGTAATCATTTGATATTTTTAAGGCATTTTATTTCTCTGAAGCTGATATTCTTAAGAGCTCAGTCATTTTTTCTTGATCAATGCTTTTACTAAGTTTCTCCTCTAAGGATTGAATCTTCAAGAAAGATGTATTCTTGAGAGAGACTAGTTCTGCTTTCAAGGTGATAAGATCAATAACAGGTTACTCATTTCCATCTTGCGAACAACACATGTCTTCTATAAGCTTTCCTTCTCTTTCTAGCCTCCTCTTTCTAGTGCAAGAGTAAGTTCAGTTGCACATGAGATAAATTGTTCACTAGGTTCTTTTAGCTGTGATGTTTCTATATTCATGTAATCAATGTATTCTCTATCATCATGAAGAGACTTCTCAGAGTTCGAATCATTGATTGTGAATACAGGGCTTAACTTAACCTCTTCTTGAGAATGTTCAGACATATTTTCAGAAGAGCGGGTAGAACTTGGAAGAAGCCTCTTTTAAGCATTTACTAAAATTAAATCCAAAGAGTGATTTGCCAAACTCTTATGATACGTTAACTGAGTCCGTTTTAGGCTTTACTTTACCTCTCTGTAGACTCATATCTTATAGGTTGGATCACACCAAACATAGATTGTTATATATTTTTGTGTTTGTTAGAGCATAGCTCGGTTGAACCCACAAAGTGTTGGTGTGTCAAGTTTGGTTGTCATATTTTAGTATCAAAACTCATCTAGAGTCGGTTGATTAAATACTAGAATCAACGTCGCCCAGGTTAGACTAGAAAGTCTAGGAATGTTGAGACATACAAGTATTACTCCGAAGACCTAAATAATGAGAAGAAGTAATGACTACAATGACGACATCATCCTTCCACTTGAGGTTAGTAATATTGACTTGATCTTGTTTCCGTTCCTAACGTATCTTTCAAGTCGTGTTATATTGAAAACACAACATGCGAAGCCGTATATATTGTATATAATATTCTAGTGGTGAGACTTAGTCATAATAGTATGATCAAAGTGTCAAGGAAATAAATATTACGAAGTATAAACGCTTATCTTTTGGAACTTCGTAAATACGACATCGACATAATATATTGTATATATTTATTTGATTATGTGTGCATTGTACAGGTATGATTTCATCCTAGAAAACTATGTATATTTACATGATTTTAAGGAAGTAGATGTATGAACTTGTTTTCATAATCGAAAGGGAAATCATGATTGGTCTTGTTATTATTTGAATATCTTTTGGACGACCAACGGAATATGACTTTGGGAGAACCTATCTTAACTTTGTTGAGACTTGAGGTACAACTGGTCATAGCCTATATAATATATCTAGTTGTAATCGTTCATGAACTACATTGGAAATCAATGTATAACCGATCACAAGCTATATTGGAATGCAAGTTGTAACCAATCAGAAGTTACTTTGGGAACCAAGGTATAACCGGTCAAAAGATGAATTGGGAAGTTAGTTGTAATCGATCACAAGCTTCATTTGGGAAGCAAGGTGTAATCTATCACAAGTTAACTCGAGAAGCAAGGTATAACCAGTCACAAGCTACTTTGTGAGCAAGGTGTAACCGATTACGTCCTGTATTGGGAATCATGTTATAACCGGTCACAACATATTTTGGAGTGACAGTTTAATCGGTTTCAGGTACAAAACCAATAACTATGGTTCACATATTTCTTCATGGTGTGTGTGAATTAGGGTTTTGGGTTTGTCGATTTGAGAAGCTTCCAGATATCGACATATTTGAACATGTACATAACTCTTATCATTTATTGTTCAAAGATATTCCTTGATACTCAAGGTGATCCCTGGCCCGAAAAATTGAAAAACATTTAATTATGATTTTCACCATATCTGTTTTAATTACCAATAATTAAAGCATATCCTCTGGAAAATATTATTAGTTAATGTGTTATACTAATAGTAGAAGTTTTTCTATGAGAGTTTTCGTAAACGTTGGTTAACATTAATTGGAAATAGCAAAATCGAATTTAGGTACTTTAATGCATATGTTGAGAATATTTTCGATTTTGGAATTTCCTTGTTGTCCAAAAAACCTTGGTCTATAAATACTTGAGTTTGCATTTCTTGCAAACCATCGTAAGAGCCAGAAAAACTTCATTTTTTGTAATTTCTGGTGGAGCTGTCTATTCGGAGTCTCTTATGACCGCTCGTTTAAATACTTCTATGGGATCAAGAAGCTCCACGAGTACCGTTGGTGGGAAACTAGATAATTGCATCGTTATTAGTTTTCGATTATTGATTTGATTGACTAACGGTTGTTGTAAATTTGTTTATTCTTGAGAACCTTATGTTATGATATAAGGCTCACTCAAACTAGATCAAAGTATCGACAGGATCTTTAGAACCATCTTAGGATCTAAAGAAATCTTATGATAATCCACTGTTAATAGTCTCCGTTCTGTGCGTGATTGATCACAAGAGGATTCAAGTGTTCTTGTGCAGGTATTTGAAGGCAATAGTGAAGACATCGAGGGTACCAAAATACACCACCAACTTTTTCTTAGGCAATCTGTAGGGACAAACTCAACACAACTCTGAGAGTAAAAACTCAATCAAGGAAAGTGCCTAGATTTCTCTCTCTCCCCCTCTCTTTCTCTCTCGTTGTTAGAACGTTTATAGAATTGAATTTGTGTATCTAACCACAAAGAGAGTTCTTGGACGGTACCAAAGATTAAGTATTTTCCAACTAATAAGGTTGGACCTAGCTATTGTGTTAGATCAACGTCTAACCTGTGATATTTCAATTATAAAGATAAACAATATAATGCGGAAAAAGAAGAAGTTTTCTTAACGAAGAAACCGCAAATGCAGAAAAACCCCGGGACCTATTCCAGATTGAACACCAAATTTTATTAAGCCGCTACAGATAGTAGCTTATTACCAATTAACTTCGGTCTGGAATGTAGTTGAGCCCGAACTCAATATCCCACTGATTCAGGTACAGTCGCGCTCCTTACACCTCTTGAATCCCAGCATAACTCTGCGCAATTTATTCTCTTAGACGGTCTCACACCAACAAAGAGTTACTTCAACTCAATTGAAGACTTTAAACCAAATCTGCCTCCCACATATTAAGATTATTTATTGATTTCCTGATTTACGATCTAAACGATAGATCCAGGTGATGGAAATCGACAGAAACTTAGAAAAAAGTCTGGCTATCCTCAAAATCCGGACTTATGCAACCCGAAGTGCAACCTAGATTATTATTCACCTCACAAGTATCTGCGGAATCAACAAAGTATGAGACGAAGAGACTTTGTTGATTACTATCTATCTTATTTGATGGAGAAGGGCTCTACAAACAATCAAGATCAGGATACTCAAGTTATCAAGATAAAAGATAACTGGACCTGGCTTCACGAATCCCAATGAAGTCTTTGTAGTCGCTAAACCCTAAAAGGGTTTCTGGAGAGGACGACTCTAGATACAACTAGGACACACCAAAAAGTAGTGTCAGGATTCAAATATCCCAGTTGCCAAGAGTTCCCCTTATATATACTTCAAAGCCTAGGTTGCTTTAGGTTTAAGCTAAGATAGCTTTGGAACCAAGAAATCAATATTCACCATTATATGAAAGCTTTAAATCTTATTCACATATACAAGATATACACTATGGTTAGGTAAACCGTGACCGAACCTAGCTTGTTTGAACTTAAAAGCTTAACACTCATTTTCATATTCACAAGACATTAACATTGAGTCACAATTATGTGATCAAATGAGTCTAGTGTTAATTAGATATTTGATCAAATGCAAATTACTTCAAGGAAATAATTTAATCGCAATTGAATCACAATCGACATAGTTTGTAAATGTACAAAGTACAAGTACTTGAACTATTCATGAATCAGCTGAATCATAGTACGTGGACCGGTTTGCAAACTTACTTGCAATGACCGAGTTCCGGAGTCAACAAAACTTCTCAGTTCATAAACCGGTTTGCACACTTATGCAATTTGAAAAGGCGAGGGTACCCAAATATACCTCAAGCTAAAACTTTTCCTACCTATAAGTCCTTTCTCCGAAAGTGATTCTCTATGGACTGAGTCGAAACAATGCAACTAATCGGTTCACACTTCGTGTGATCGTCTATGGATACAAGATCGAGACAATACAACAACGAAGTAGGTTACTTGATAAAAAGGTTCGGACTTAACCAAACACAATAGGATTCACTTATCAAGTAAATAGGAATTAACGTTTGTGTAATTTACTTTAATTATAATAAAACAATTATAATGTGGAAATATAAAGTAAATGACACAACAAGATTTTGTTAACGAGGAAACCGCAAATGCAGAAAAACCCCGGGACCTTGTCCAGAATTGAATACTCTCAGGATTAAGCCGCTACACAAAATTACACCTAACTTCGTATAGTTGAGACCAAGCAACTAAACTTATAGCTCACCTAGTTCCGTTTGTATTCCCACGCCTCCAACTTATAAATAAGTCACGTACTTGGAAAAATTCCTTTGGTTCGTATTCCAAACAGTAAAGGAACAACAAATCTGTTTGGTATCAACTCTCTTCAACGAAGTGATATGAGTCGGACAAAGGCTCATCCATTTATCTTAACATAAACTCCTTCGTCAGGTCCTTAGATCTATCTTATGTTCAATTACCGAAGTAATCGTTTAAGATTAAGCAAACAACACTCTTGATCTAAATAACTGTGTTGATGCCGATCTACTCAATTAATCAATCCAATCTATCACAAGGATAAACCGATTATTAATTGGATCATTTTTTACCGAAACAAGTATTGTGCACACCAAAGATTATGAACCCACAAATCATAAATCTTCAATATCTTCTTCGTCTTCAAATCTTCTTAGATCTTCAATATAAACCTGCATACAATCACTTGAATCTCTTGTGATCAATCACGCACAGAACATAGTCTGTTAACAATAGATTATCACAAGATCGTCTTTAGCACTAAGAACAGTCTAAAGATCCATGTCGAAACTCTGAACTAGTTTGAGTGAATATTATATCAGAAGGGAAGATTCTCAAGCATAAAAAAACTAGGTGCAATAAGATTTCAACCACCGTTAGTCAATCAAATCAATCGAAAACAAAAGATAAACCATAATTATCTAGTTTCCCACCAACGGTACACGTTAGAGATTCTCAATCCCAAAGAAGACTTTAAACTAAGCGGTCGTGAGAGATTTCCCCTAATTAGGTTACTCTCCTCTCTGAATAGGCAGCTACACCAGTAACAACACAACAAAGAGGAAGCTTGTTGTTACGAAGGATTAGTTTGCTAGAAAGGAAAACTTCAAGTATTTATAGACAAGGAAGTTTGGACACCAAGGAATTTCCAAAACCGAAAATATTCTCAAGATATTCATTAAAGCACAAATTCGGTTTTCATAATTCCTGGAAATGCTCTGTCCAGAAATAATGATCGAAATCTCTCGGAAAATCTAAGTAGTAAATACACATTACTAATTCTTATATTTCCCTAAAAAATGAAATTAATAACCTTAATTAAAATATTCTTAACTTACTTATGTTTCGATCATGGGATTCTCTTCCCTTAGCTATTAGGGAATAACTTTGAACAATTAAAGAAATAAACATTCACAACACATGTTCAAAGTATGTCGACATCCTTACTTTGTAAGTTCTCTTTCACACTTACAACCTTGAAACCGATTTGACACACTTCCAAACAAGTTTAGAATTGGTTCATCTGACTTTCAAGAACTATGCGATTGATCAAATAATATTCAATCACAATTATGGGTTTAACGGTTCTACCAAAACAAGTTTCGGTTCTACCTTCCATGTGAGTATTGTGCATAGTCACACTAGCTTTCCAAATTTCGGTTGACTAGGTACTAGGATCGGTTCCCCACATATATATGGTATCTAACTTATATGTGTTGCACATGTCCATAGGTTCGGTCCCCCCTTGCTTAAAAACGTGTTGCACATGTTCATAGGATCGGTTCCCCTTTCTGCTATAAACTTTGTTGCACCTCATACAAGGATCGGTTCCGCTTTGTGATATACTGCACCTGTTACTAGGATCTGTTCGCCTTTCCCAAATGTGGTCAGACAAAACACAAACCCGATCATACTATCTCAGGTGATTACTTAAGATCGGTTTCACTAATAAAAGTCATACCAATACATAAGTCATGCCTTTGTGAATAGTTCTACCAAGAACACAAACAAGTTGTGAGCGGTTATACTCAATCACACATATTGGTTTTTCATAAGATAAGCAATGAATAAAAAAACCAATAACACCTGGAAATTTCCTTTTCGGTTCACAAACAAGTTTATGAACTTACTTCCTCAGAACACATGTAAAACATTATTCCCTAGGATGAAATCCTCACCTCATACCCATACATAATCACAATAACATCCAAATGATTATGGCGATGTCTTATCTACAAAGTTTAATGGTTAAGCAATAAACCTCGTATTGTATTCCTTAATACTATGTCTATCTAGAGTTCAAATATGCTTCGCGGTTATGTTTTCAATATGCACGACTTGAAAGGTACGTTAGGGAATGAAACAATTCAAGTCAAATATCACTAACCTCAAGTGGAAGGGTAATTGTTGTCGTTGTAGCTCCTTGCTTCTTCACATCTTCAAGTCTTCGCAATACTTGTAATGTCTCATTATCCTAATAATTTCAAGCTAAACTATACGAAGTTGACTCTAGTACATAATCAAGTGACTCTTAACAGGAGTTTTGATTCACTAAAATATGAGAACCAAACTTGGCATACCAACGCTTGGTGGGTTTAACCGAGCAATGATCTAACAGTCTCCCCCTTTGTCAATTTTAGTGACAAAACTCTTACATCATATGTATAAACAAATTACAATAATTCATTACACATACGCTTGATTCCCGAATTCAACAGCACAGTAAACTGCTTACATTCAATCCTTGAAAATGTCGCTATTGACATTGTGATAACAAAGCTAATACTCCCCCTAAGGAAGATAGGTAGATATTCAATCCGCACGTCTTTTTTATACCAATTCATATGACATGTTACTCCCCCTTAGTCTGTGCTTTCACTCTTTCGTTTAGATAAAACGTTTAAGCACCAATGTCCTTTTCCTTAGTGATACCAATCAATATCAAATCAATGCCATTATCACTTGTTACTCCATATATTTCTCCCCCTTTTTGTCACAAAATGACAAAGAAACGAAAAAATAAAGGACAGCACGTAAAGAATCGTACAAATCTCTAAATAGACTTGCAACCTGTAGAGTTTGGCACGAGGGTTCTACACATCATGTTCTGATAACCAAAATCAAAACCGAAACTACAAGTAGTTTTATTTTGATATTTTACCAAGGAAACAATTGTCCGAAATAATTTTTCCAATTTAGTTTAGCAAAACAAAAATCAACTAAGCACCTTAGTCCCATTGCTAAACCGATTGTTCAAAAACAACCGCTTAATTTGATAAGACCAAAATAAAGATAACTCTATTTTTCTCATAAGGTTCTAATTATCCATAAACTTAGACCTTTCAATTTTAAACAAGACAAGTACTAGGTTAGTTAACTAGCATTTCTTGTTAAGGCATTCAATTAGACTTGAATAACCGAAACCTCACTTCGATAAGTCTAACTAAGATCAGAATTAACTTAGTTTCTCTTATCCCTAATCGAATTGGACTAAACAACTCATCTCGTAAACCTTTTATTTTGTTAAGACATAAATAATTCATACAAACCAACATAAATCAACTGGCATAATTATTCACCTCAACCGGAAGCAATTAAAACAACATAGACATTAAAAGCACCGCAATTGCACCAAAGTTTTGTAAGCCTAAACAATTGATACCACACAATAAAGCAAGATAACAATAGTTTTTCTTAACCGGAACCAATTGAATCATACACATCCACACACACATCATGGAATAAACATCAATTGAACCGAAATTTTATTAAGCAAAAGCAGTAAATATATATGATATAAACTCAGGCTTTTCTTAAACAGGAAAAAAAATTAACTAACAAGATTGTTACCTCAAATTTCACATCCACTTCTCCAATATGATTGCATCTTCGTCCAGGGAGAATTGATATCGAAATATCATCATGTTGTCATCCTTATGCAAAAACAAAAGAATAACAACAACCAACCTTTACCATAGAAAGGTTGAAAATCGGTTTTAACAATTGCAAGCAAAAGTTGAAAACCGTCGAAACACATATGCTTTTATGCTAAACCAAAACCGATTCAACCTATTGTGACTTTTTCACATATTGTTTCTACCAGAACCCCTCATGATTCTTTGATAAAGCCTACCAAATGGGCTAGAACTTAATCCCGCTAAATCAAAAAGTCACCCAAACCACAAGGGTTCACAATATATGAGATCGAATATTAAGGTAATAAAACCGAAATCAAACATCCCATAAACATACATAGCAATAATATAAAAGCATTCAAGCAATGGCTATGTAAACCGAAAACTATCACAAGAAAAATTACCGATCAAATAATTTTATTCATAATAGTTTTATTCATAATAGACCGATACAATCAATGAAAAAAATCAAAAATTGATGTCTATTTTTCTCATTTTTAAAACTCTAAAATTGACTTTTTAGAGTTTTCTTCCAAAACAGAAAACGGATCAGAAGATATTATCGGATTCCAATCATCTTCTATAATCACAAGTCTTGATTCAAGACTAACAACATTGTCATTGACTTCTTTAACTTCCTTCCTCACATCTTTTCCATGTTCCTTACTTCACATAAAATTAGATCTAACTTTAATGGGAGATTTTTGAGATGATTATCACTGAGAGAAGAGATCTCTTCATTGGGAACATCATGTTGAAACTCCGGAGATGAATCAGAATCTCCATCAGAGGACTCGAGATGAATTTTCTTGTTAGGAAACAATATAGTTCATACCTTTTCGGTTTTGCGAGAATTGCAACTAGAGGTAGACATTCTGTCAGAACTCTATAAAAATGGAGTAAGATATCTTACCTCTTATAAGCTCTAGAACTTTTTCTCAAGGATCTTTGAGAATATTATTTTAATTAAATTCATAACGGAAAAATTAATTTTTTGTAAATATTTTTATCCAAATATTTACATCTATATCCTTAATGTATACAATCAAGGGTAACAAGTAAGGATTCATGATAACCGGTTAGGCTGTCACAATTTGGTTGTTGAATTTTCTTCCCTTGAAGATTTCAACAATATGTTTGAGCATTTATATTTACCTCTTAATCTCGTTGTAAGATCATGATGCTCGAAGAGCTTGTTCTCTTGTTTTGAAGAGACTTTTGATCTAAGCTTAGATCTTGATTTTCGGGTTTTATACAGTCTCTCTCTATGTTTAGTATTCGTACATTCCCTTTGAAAGTGACCACCTTGTTTGCACAAGAAGCAAACACCAAAATTATTACGTTTTCTGGATTTAGATCCTTTATATTTGTCTAGCCTTACCTTCTTGTCTCTTGAATCATTCATATACGGTGATGATTTTTCAAGGTAATTGAGTTTGTCTCTCAGTTCCTGATTCTCTGCTTTTAACTTCCAGATCTCATCTTGACAATATTGAATATCGGAAATGAGTTTAGACACTTGAGCTTCTTCGGAGCGTTGAGTAACTTAGATTTTCTTTAGTCGCTTGTTAAATTTTTCTTTATCATTCAGAAAACTCTGTTTGAGTTGATTGAGCGATACTTTCATTTCAACAATGTTAGATTTAAGAAGGTGAGTTCTTTTATCTTTACTTGGAAAAATCTCCTTGAAAATCGAAGGGTTAAACTCTTCTTAAGTGTCTATTGTTGGAAGAATTCCATAATCATAGACTTCTGCAATGGTTGCAACATGATCTATCTCATCAACTTGATTATTCTCATTAGGATAATAATCAAGTGTGGCAGTGCAAGCATTTATTTTCCACTGTGTGTCCTTGGTTGGACAATCCGGAGAAATATGGCCAAAGCCTCTACACTTGTAGCATTGAGGAATAACATTATCATCATCCCAGGTGTCTTCTCGTTTATGTGGAGGAACATTTTTTCTTTTTGACATATGTGATTCTATTTTTTCGATGTCTCAACAGTTTCTTGAATCGTTGAGTAATAAGAGACAAATGATGATTTAGTCCAGCTTCATCTTCAGTAGTATGCTCTTCCTGATCATCGGATTCTTCCGAGTATTGAGTCGAAACCCCTTTTATGGCTTTATAGCCCAGATTGTCTTTTTTGTTTAGACAAATTTTCTTGATCAAATATCTTCATTTTTCCAACTAAGGAACTTATAGATAGAGACGAAAGATTATTAGCTTCAATGATTGCATGTTTTTTAGAATCGTATCTAGATGGCAACGATATGAGAATTTTGCATACTATGTCTTTTTCAGAAATAGTCTTTCCTAACGAGAAAGAATCATTGATTATCTCAGAGAGTTTAATATGAAACTCTTCAAAAGTGTCGTTGTCATCCATTCAAAGATTTTCCCTATCAGACATAATAGTTTGAAGTCTAACTTCCTTTTCTGATGTGTTTCCTTCGAATACGATATGAAGATTATCCCAAGCTTCTTTCGAAGTTTGACATGTTGAAACATGATGTTATAAATTACGACTTACAGCATGAATAATCGCATTCAAACTATCTGAATTCTTCTTAGCAAAATCCTTTTCTTCGTTTGAAAAATCCACTAAGCGTTTTCAGAATTTTCTACCATTGGGTAATTTTTACCATCGACATCCAATAACCAAGTATTAAAGTCTCGTGATTGAAGAAAATATTTCATAGCAGATTTCCACCATAGATAGTTTGTTCCGTCAAATCTTGGCGGTACGTTAATTGAAGTCGATTCATGAGAACTCGAGTTCATTCTTATAGGTTGGATCGCACCAAACACAGATTGTTAGATATTTTCGTGTTTTCCTACTCTGATACCAATTGAAAAGGCGAGGGTACACAAATATACCTCAAGCTAAAACTTTTCCTACCTATAAGTCCTTTCTCCGAAAGTGATTGTCTATGGACTGAGTCGAGACAATATAACTAATCGGTTCACACTTAGAGTAATCGTCTATGGATAAGAGATCGAGACAATACAACAACGAAATATGTTACTTGATAAAAAGGTTCGGACTTAACCAAACACAATAGGATTCACTTATCAAGTAAATAGGAATTAACGTTTGTGTAATTTACTTTAACTATAATAAAACAATTACAATCGGGAAATATAAAGTAAATGACACAGCAAGATTTTGTAAACGAGGAAACCACAAATGCAGAAAACCCCGTGACCTTGTCCAGAATTGAATACTCTCAGGATTAAGCTACTACACAAAATTACACCTAACTTCGTATAGTTGAAACCAAGCAACTAAACCTATAGTTCACCTAGTTCCGTCTGTATTCCCACGCCTCCAACTTATAAATAAGTCACATACTTGGAACAATTCCTTTGGTTCGTATTCCAAACAATAAAGGAACAAAAAATATGTTTGATATCAACTCTCTTCAACCAAGTGATATGAGTCGGACAAAGGCTCTTCCGTTTATCTTAACATAAAATCCTTCGTCAGGTCCTTAGATCTATCTTATGTTCAATTACCTAAGTAATCATTTAAGATTAAGCCAACAACACTCTTAATCCAAAGAATTGTGTTGATGCCGATCTACTCAATTAATCAATCCAATCTATTACAAGGATAAACTGATTATTAATTGGATCCTCTTTTACCGAAACAAGTATTGTGCACACCAAAGATTATGAACCTTCAAATCAAAAAAATTCAATATCTTATTCGTCTTCAAATCTTCTTAAATCTTTAATATAAACCTGCATACAATCACTTGAATCTCTAGTGATCAATCACGCACAGAACGGAGTCTGTTAAGGATGGATTATCACAAGGTCGTCTTTAGCACTAACAACAGTCTAAAGATCCCTGTCGAAACTCTGAACTAGTTTAAGTGAATCTTATATCAGAAGGGAAGATTCTCAAGCATAAACAAACTAGGTACAATCAGATTTCAACCACCGTTATTCAATCAAATCAATCGAAAACAAAAGATAAACCACAATTATCTAGTTTCCCACCAACGGTACATGCTAGAGATTCTCAATCCCAAAGAAGACTTTAAACTGAGCGGTCGTAATAGATTTCGCCTAATTAAGTTATTCTTCTCTCCGAATAGGAGGCTACACCAGTAACTACACAACAAAGAGGAAGCTTGTTGTTACGAAGGATTAGTTTGCTAGAAAGGCAAACTTCAAGTATTTATAGACAAGGAAGTTTGGACACCAAGGAATTTCCAAAACCGAAAATATTCTCAAGATATTCATTAAAGCACAAATTCGGTTTTCATAATTCCTAGAAATGCTCTGTCCAAAAATAATGATCGAAATGTCTCGGAAAATCTAATTAGTATATGCACATTTCTAATTCTTATATTTCCCTAAAAAATAAAATTAATAACCTTAATTAAAAGATTCTTAACTTACTTATGTTTCGATCCTGAGATTCTCTTCCCTTAGCTATTAAGGAATAACTTTGAACAATTTAAGAAATAAACATTCACATCACGTGTTCAAAGTATGTCGACATCCTTACTTTGTAAGTTCTTTTTCGCACTTATAACCTTGAAACTGATTTTCCACACTTCCAAACAAGTTTATAATTGGTTCATTTGACTTTCAAGAATTATGTGATTGATCAAACAAACATTCAATCACAATCATGGGTTTAACGGTTCTACCAAAATAAGTTTCGGTTCTACCTCCATGTGAGTATTGTGCATAGTCACACTAGCTTTCCGAAATTCAGTTGACTAGGTACTAGGATCGGTTCCCCACATATATATGGTATCTAACTTATATGTGTTTTACATGTCCATAGGATCGGTTCCCCTTTGCCTAAAAACATGTTGCACATGTCCATAGGATCGGTTCCCCTTTCTGCTATAAACCTTGTTGCACCTCATACAAGGATCGGTTCCCCTTTGTGATGTACTGCACCTCTTACTAGGATCGGTTCCCCTTTCCTAAATTTGGTCAGACATAAGACAAACCCGATCATACCATCTCAGGTGATTACTTAAGATCGGTTTCACTAATAAAAGTCATACCAATACATACGTCAGGCCTTTGTGAATAGTTCTACCAAGAACACAAACAAGTTGTGAGCGGTTGTACTCAATCACACATATTGGTTGTTCATAAGATATGCAATGAATAACAAAACCAATAACACCTGGAAATTTCCTTTTCGGTTCACAAACAAGTTTATGGACTTACTTCCTTAGAACACATGTAATACATTGTTCCCTAGGATGAAATCCTCACCTCATACCCATACATAATCACAATAGCATTCAAATGATTATGGCGATGTCTTATCTACAAAGTTTAATGGTTAAGCAGTAAACCTCGTATTGTATTCCTTAATACTATGTCTATCTAGAGTTCAAATATGCTTCGCAGTTAAGTTTTCAATATGCACGACTTGAAAGATACGTTAGGGAATGAAACAGTTCAAGTCAAATATCACTAACCTCAAGTGGAAGGATGATTGTTGTCGTTGTAGCTCCTTGCTTCTCCAGATCTTCAAGTCTTCGTAATACTTGTAATGTCTCATTATCCTAATAATTTCAAGCTAACCTATACGAAGTTGACTCTAGTACATAATCAAGCGACTCTTAACATGAGTTTTGATTCACTAAAATACGACATCCAAACTTGACATACCAACGCTTGGTGGGTTCAACCGAGCAATGCTCTAACACAATTACCGAGTTCCGGAGTCAACAAAACTTCTCAGTTCATAAACTGGTTTGCACAATTATGCCATTACCGAGTTCCGGACTCTTACAAAACTTTTCAGTTCACGTATCAGTATGCAAAGTTTGAACTAATTCAAAGTTACAGAGTCTACAAAAATTTTTGGTTCACGTACCGGTTTGCAAACTTTGGACCTTTTCCGATTCCGGAGTTCAATGAACTTTAAGTTTACGTACCGATTTGGGTACTAAATTGGTTCTATAACATATAACTGTTTTGGCTCGCATATCGGTTTAATTGTTTTAATCTGGTTCCCTTACCACATTTGCACAATGGTTTGTATACGAATATATATACCTATCCGGATCACGAAACAAACAGATTTTCCCATGATGTACATATGAGTATGCATATCACACAAACCTGAAAGTCGATATATAGCTACTCAATACGTGTACGAATACTTGTAATACGGTTTTAGACAAATTCTGAATATAGTAGTTCTATATTTCTCTAAATCGATTAGAAATATTCCTGAATAACATCAATGACACATATCATTGTTCCAGGCTATTTTCGGATGATAAACTTGAATCATATTTGGTTCTGAACAATAAATTGTTCTCCACCGAATTTGATCAAGTATGAACAAATGTTCATTAAGCTTAGTCATTATATTTCGATAAATTCATAAACTAAATAATTAGTTCTCTACTCGAAATTCTTGTCTATGCAAGCTAGTCTAATTAGTTATGCGACAATCGTCTCAAGATCGAAAAGTGAATATAACTTGAGAAATAGGTGGTTCAGTCTTCACTTACCTTTTGTTGATGAAGTTCTCCAAAAGCTTCGGTTGATCATCGCCTTCAAACGGTAGAACGCAAATGATGACTAGTTCGTTTTTCAAATTCATTATCCTAGACCGAGACTTAACTAATTGTAGAATAAAAATCAAGATATAGTTTTGGAAACTAAATTTGACAACAAGCTTGATATAGCAACACTCGTGAGTTCGATCGAGCAATGCTCTAACAATCTCCCCTTTTGTCAATTTTAGTGAAAAAACTAATTAATATATATGGATAACAAAAATAAAGTTTTGAAAAAAACTTCTCGATGCACCATGTCTTCTTGATTACCTTGGTTTGTCCAACTGTCCTTGAACTCTTCGTTATTTCAAGTTACAATGATATGAGTGTGTTCAACTTAGCATCGTTGTTGTTGAAGAACCGATTCCATAGCGATAAAAACTTTTTGAAAACAAATATTCTCAGTCGTTGTTATACCAAAACATAGTATTATTATGTTTTCTCCAAATTTCAATTGTATCCCAACTCTCAAGCAATACTGTGGTGATATTGAAAAAGCGGGGGTCTAACAACCACACCCAATATTTCGTTCAGCAATCTGTATGGACAACTCCAATACAATTCCAAGAGAATCGACTAGACAGTCAGACTCAATCACGGAAAAGTATCCAAGAGTTATATCTCAATTTCTCAAATCAATATGCAATCGAACAGATAGGAATCTGTGAGCCGGATCAATATGAGAAATAACTTAAAACGGTACCAAATACCAATGTTCAAGTGTCAATAAATTTCAATCAACAACCAAAGGTTGGATTTACCAATTGATTGAACTACACACAATCTGTGATATTTCAATTATATAAACAAATATAATGCGAAAAAGAAATAACACAGACACAACAAATTTTTTTAACGAGGAAACCGCAAATGCAGAAAAACACCGGGAACTAGTCCAGATTGAACACTGAAAAAGCGGGGGTCTAATAACTACACCCAATATTTCGTTCGGCAATCTGTATAGACAAACTACAATATACTTTCAAGAGAATCAACTAGACAGTCGAACTCAATCTAGAGAAAAGTATATCAAAGAGTTTATATCTCTATTTCTCAATTCAATCCGCAATCAGCAAATAGGAATTTGCGAGCCTGGTTGAATAAGAGAAATAACTTGAACATTACCAAAGACCAATGTTCAAGGATCAATCAATTTCAATCAACAACCAAATATTGAATTTACCAATTGATCGATTTAACGCACAACCTGTGATATTTCAATTATATAACAAAATATAATGCGGAAAAGAAATAACACAGACACCAAAAGTTTTGTTAACGAGGAAACCGAAAATGCATAAAAACCCCGATACCTAGTCCAGCTTTGAACACCACACTGTATTAAGCCGCTACAGACACTAGCCTACTACTAATGAACTTCAGACTGGAATGTAGTTGGAACCTAATCAATCTCACACTGAGTCAAGGTACAGTTGTGCTCCTTACGTCTCTGATCCCAGAAGGATACTACGCACTTGATTCCCTTAGCTAATCTCAACCACAAGCAAGAGTTGCTACGATCCAAAGTCGAAGACTTAATAAATAAATCTGTCTCACACAGAAAAGTATTTTGGAATGATAAATCTGTCTCCCACAGAAATACCTACGAGTTTTGTTCCGTATTTTTATAAATCAAGGTGCACAGGTACCAATTGATAAACCAGACTTATATTCCCCAAGAACAACCTAGTATTATCAATCACCTCACAATAATCTTAATCGTATGGTAGAGAAACAAGATATTGTGGAATCACAAACGATGAGACGAAGATGTTTGTGACTACTTTTTATCTTCCCTATCGGAGAATCAATATCGAGCAAATATTAGAGAAGATAGTACTCAATATGATAGAACAGGAAAAGATCAGAACACACAACTACAGAAAAAATAGTTGGGTCTGGATTCACAATCCAAATGAAGTCTTTAAGTCGTTAACCTACAGGGTTTCGTGAAAAACCTAAGGTTAAAGGAGAATCTACTCTAGCTTATACAACTAGTATCACACATGAGGTGTGGGGATTATGTTACCCAGTTGCTAGAATTCTCCTTTATATAGTTTTCAAATCAGGGTTTGGAATCTAAGGTACCTTAGTAACAAAGCATTCAATATTCACCGTTAGATGAAAACCTGATTAGATTCAAGCTAATATCTTTCAACTGTTAGATCGAACTTATCTTGTTATATACAAATGAAATGTACCTTCATTTAGGTTTAAGTAACCGTACCTAAACGTGTACACCATGTTGGCTCAACAGTAGTTAACCTAGCTTATCTATATGAACACTCTCATATCAACCTTATTCATCTTAACCACAACTAGTTCAAATGACTCAAATGAAACTAGTTAAATAGATGTTCAATTGTTATATTCTCATACAAGTATACAAGAACACAATTGAAGCAAAATAGGTTTGATTCTCTCGAATCAATTCATGAAAATTATAGCCACGGTTTGCAAAGAATGCGTTCCTTAGTATATAAATGTATTAGTTCATGAGCCAACCGATTTTATAACTTTAACCACTCAAGTATGCATATGGGTACGCATACCTAAGTAGCTGGTCTGGGTTCGCCAGTATGCGAACGGGTACGCATACCTTAGTACACTTCCAAAACCCAGCAGGAAATTCCCGGACCTATACCTTACGCAAGTATGCGTACCGGTACGTGTACTTGGTATCCAGAATTCCACAACTACAAGTACGCATACGGGTATGCATACTCTAGTTCCGGTCATGGATTACATACATGCAAGAATGCATACTATGTTCATAATCCAATAGTTCTAAACTCTATTTCAATTATTGAAACTTTCTTAGAGGATGGCAATAGCCATTTTCACACACTATTAGCATCAAAGCGATTTTCAAGTTATTGAAATAATCATAACGAAACATTCAAAGTCTACACCAAATGATTGTATCACACAAACCATGTTAGATGTTACTCGGAGATTTTCACATGATCAAGATGAACTTGATTGAAGCGAAAGCTTACCAACACATATTCCGAGAAATATGTAAGCGAGTTAAACTCAGCTCGAAATTCTGATAGGAAGTTTCAAGATAAAATAAGAAGATCAGACTTCTTTGATAATATCATACCTCTCCATGAGTCCATCATAAAAGGTATTATCGATATTCTTGATCCTTTTGACCGTAGAAACTGCATGTTCATGAGTTAGAACTTTCACCTTTCGATCAAAAATGCGAGCAAGTTTCCTGGCTTTGATGTAATCAGAGATGAGTTTTTTCTGGTTCCGTATCAAGACCTTTTGATTTTCAAGGATTTTGGTATGACCATCAATGAGCTGATTTATTTGCAGTTGAAGGTTTGCAAATTCGACCTTTCAGTCATTCTGAAAAAGAATTAAATCCTTGACAGATTCACTAATCTAGGAGTTATACTCCTTCCTTGCAATCATCTTTTTCAAGACAAGTTCTTGAACTGAACTGCATTCTTTAATGTCTTCTTCCATATATCAAGATTCACGATTTCCTGAGGTCTTGAAGAGTTCTCCATATATATTTTTATTATTATACGAAAAGGAATGAATAATATATACTCCTTCCGTCCTAGTTTATTTTCCAAAATTGAGTTTTTTTTTTAACAAAAGTGTTCCAAAAAATTACTGTATTTTCCACTAAAATTATCTAATTATCAAGAAAGAAATAAAAACTAGGATACAAAAACTTGTATATTAAACAAGTGATTTGAAAGATTGATGGTGTATGTGGAAGTAATTTGAGTTTGTTTCAAGTTTTTGCAAAATCCTATTTTGGCAAGTAAACTAGGACGGAGGGAGTATATGTGTGTGTGTGTGTATGTGTATGCGTGTGTGTGTGAGAGACAGAGAACAAAAAAAAGTAACCTTGTTACGTGAAACCCTAAAAGCTCTCAAGAAGAAGACACGGACGTTCGTGGACCAATTACAGAAATTTAGTGGATCAGACCAAAGCCAAAATAAGGAAACACACTTTGTTTTCAGATGATAATACACAACGAACTTGAGCATCCCACAAATATGATCCTTGCAACTATCAAGTTAGATACAAGGATGAGAATACCTACCTACTTAGTAGAGTGAGAGGTAATCCCACCATGAATATTGAGGGAAGAGTTGTAAATACCTTCTGAGCGCTTGAGTGGTGTATTCCTTACCTTCCTTCGGTTATATCTTATTCCAAGAGAATTAGACACAAACCTTTTTGAATATCCATCACAAGGATTTTTCTGAGGGTTAAGTCTAGAACCTCTAGAGATTGGTTCCAGAGGATCAAAATTGAGAGAGTTCCATCTCCTAGGCTTAGGTCTACCAGACTTATTCTCATAAACATTAGGAATGTGTATATTTATGGCGTAAGTGTTTGCACCATAAGGAGAGACACGATTTCTGTACGGATTTCTAGATGAGTGACTTTCGAAACCTCTTTTATGAGAATATTAGTTTTATGCAGGAATGAAATCCGTTGTTGATGACTTCAGAAGATTTACTCTGTCAACAGTAAAAAGAAGCAGTTTTTGAAGATCAAAAACCTATTTCTTTCTAGCAAAACAATGTAGAACATTGTGATTCCTTTTCCACAGAATGAACAAGTTCGTGGATAAGAGACGTCAGAAGTATCTCGTTTTAGACTCATAGCTTTTTTGGAATTTTTTAAGTCACGTGACAATCTCTTAGCAGGAAATATCTTAGAAGAAAATTTATCCATGCTTGGTAATACCACATGAGTATTAGAGATAGGTACAGAAGAAGACTTACTTATTAAAACAGAGTTTTCCCTTTTAAAGGAGTTGTACTGTTCCTGGGCTAGACGAAGAGATTCAACAAGTTTTTCTTTTTCAACACGAAAGTTGTTTAGATATGATGAATGAGTCTCGATTAAACATTTTTCTCTGATCGAATCTTCTTTAACAACATCTTCAAGCAAACTAATTTTTTCACGTTGTTGAGTAATTTCTTGAATAAGATTTTCGATATTGTTAGAAAAGGACTCAAGAATACTATAGAGTTCCCGTTCTCTATCAAGAGACTTCTCAAGTTCATCAGTGAGCTGAGCATATTTTTCTTCAAGGGAACTAATTTTAGAAACTTGAACATTAATAATCTCAGCATATTTTTTTAAAATTCTGGTGAGCTCCATTTCAGATTTTAAGATAATGTCAACTGTGACATTAGAGGGAATTTATTATAATCTGATAGAACAAGTTTTCTACCTCGGAATTTGGAAGAATAATCTAAGGAGTTATCCTTTGAGGTAATCCCAAGACATTTGGCATAGTCAAAAACTTTTGAGGACATCTCTATGTACGTGGATGCGAGATAAACTTCAGTCCACAATAATCAGATTGCTACAAACACGGACTTATGAGGTCGTTAATGTATTTGCCTGCTCTGGTACCAATTGAAAAAGAGGGGGTCTAACAACCATACTAAATATTTCGTTCGGAAATCTGTATGGACAACTCCAATACAATTCCAAGAGAATCAACTAGACAGTCAGACTCAATCACGGAAAAGTATCCAATAGTTATATCTCAATTTCTCAAATCAATCTGCAATCGAAGAAATATGAATCTGTGAGCCGGATCAATATGAGAAATAACTTGAATGGTAACAAAGAACAATGTTCAAGTGTCAATCAATTTCAATCAACAACCAAAGGTTGAATTTACCAATTGATTGAATTACGCACAACCTGTGATATTTCAATTATATAAACAAACATAATACAGAAAATAAATAACACAGACACCACAAATTTTGTTAACGAGGAAACCGCAAATGCAGAAAAATCCCGGGACCTAGTCCATATTGAACACCACACTATATTAAGCCACTACAGACACCATCGTACTACAAGATTAACTTCGGACTGGAATGTAGTTGAGCCATAACCAATCTTACACTAATCAAGGTACAGTCGCGTTCCTTATGCCTCTGAATCCTAGTAGGACTCTACGCACTTGATTCCCTTAGCTGATCTCACCCACAACTAAGAGTTGCTACGACCCAAAGTCGAAGACTTATAAACAAATCTTTCTCCCACAGAAATGTCTATTCTGATAGATAAATCTGTCTCCCATAGAATACCTATGAAGTTTTGTTCCGTCTTATGATAAATCAAGGTGCACATGAATCAATTGATAATCCGTATTATATTACCGAAGAACATCCTAGAAATATCAATCACCTCACAATAACTTAACTATATGGCAGTAGAACAAGTTATTACGGAATCACAAAAAAAGTGAGGCAAAGAGCTTTGTGATTACTTTTTATATCTTACCTACCAGAGATAAATCTTGAGCCAATATTAAAGAAGATAGTACTCAATATGATAAAACAAGTAAGATCATAATATGCAACTACAGAGAAAATAGTTGGATCTGGCTTCAGAATCCGAATGAAGTCTCTAAGTCGTTAACCTAAATAGTTTTAGGAAAAACCTAGGTTAATGGAGAACCGACTCTAGTACGCAACTAGTATCAAACATGAGGTGTGGGGATTAGGTTTCCCAGTTGCTAGAGTTCTCCCTTATATATCTATATCTTTCAAATCAGGGTTTGCTTAGTTAGCTTAGAAACAAAGCATTCATTATTCACTGTTAGATGAAATCCTGATTTAAGATGCAAACTAAGTTTTGCTTGAAACCAAAGAAATATCTCTTCATCGTTAGATGGAATTAGCTTGTCACACACAAATGAAATATATTTCATTTAGATATGGGTAACCGTACCTAAACGTGTACATAAGGTTGGTTTAATATTAGTTAACCAAAGTTAGCCATATGAACACCTTTGTCTGATCCACATTCATCTAACACATCTAGATCATCATCAATTATGATGATTAAGGATAATCAAAGGATCTAATTGTGTTCTTCATAGAGTTTTTTAATTGTTCATTATCTTATAGTAAAATATATGAACGAAAGGAAGCAAAATCAAATTGATTCAGAAGAACCAATTCATGAACATTTAAGCCACGATTTGAAAAGATTGCATTCCTTATTATATAAATGTATTTGTTCATTAGTATGAAATCACACTTTACCGATTTAAGAACTTGAACCACTTAAGTTTTTGAACAAGTATACAAACTTAAGTTCCGGACATTGGTCACAAGCTAACAGTTCGCAAACGGGTGCACAATCTTTAGTTCCGGACCGAACTCAGTTGAAAACGTTTGCGAACGGGTACGCAAACTTAGTTCTCGGACTTCAATAGTTAAATCAGTTTGTGAACGGGTATGAAAACTTAAGTACCCTGACTTAAATAGTTGAATAAGTTTGTGAACGGGTATGCAAACTTCCGGTCCTGAATTCTGTCAAAACAGTCAAGAATAATGATGAATGTAACTAAGACAGAAAGCTACCAACACGTATTTCGAGAAATAGATAAACGAGTTATACTCGGCTCGAATATCAAATGTGTATGATACGAAAGACAATATCGTATACGACTTTTGTCTCAATAGGAGATAAGAAAGAATAAAATAGACTTATGAGGATAGATAACTTTTAGTCTCCACATACCTTTTGTTGATGGAGTTCCTCCGAGTTCTTCAGTAGATCTTCGTCTTCAGTTGTAAGCGTCATGAAGTCTAAAGCTCAACTATACAGTCTTTCCTAGTCCGAAACTACTATTGATAGACTAGAAATAAAGATTATAGTTTTGATCAACTAAACTTGACAAACAAGCTTGAGATAGCAATGCTTGTGAGTTCGACCGAGCAATGCTTTAACAAATATGTTTCTCCCCCTTTATCAATACTTACATATTTTGTTTAATAGGTAAACCTATTTGAAAAGATTGCATTCCTTATTATATAAATGTATTTGTTCATGAGTATGAAATCACACTTTACCGATTTAAGAACTTGAACCACTTAAGTTTTTGAACAAGTATACAAACTTAAGTTCCGAACATTGGTCACAAGCTAACAGTTCGCAAACAGGTGCACAATCTTTAGTTCCGGACCGAACTCAGTTAAAACCGTTTGCGAACGGGTACGCAAACTTGGTTCCCGGACTTCAATAGTTAAATCAGTTTGTGAACGGGTATGAAAACTTAAGTACCCTGACTTAAACAGTTGAATAAGTTTGTGAACGGGTATGCAAACTTCCGGTCCTGAATTCTGTCAAAACAGTCAAGAATAATGATGAATGTAACTAAGACAGAAAGCCACCAATACGTATTTCGAGAAATAGATAAACGAGTTATATTCGGCTCGAATATCAAATGTGTATGATACGAAAGACAATATCGTATACGACTTTTGTCTCAATAGGAGATAAGAAAGAATAAAATAGACTTATGAGGATAGATAACTTTTAGTCTCCACATACCTTTTGTTAATGGAGTTCCTCCGAGTTCTTCAGTAGATCTTCGTCTTCAGTTGTAAGCGTCATGAAGTCTAAAGCTCAACTATACAGTCTTTCCTAGTCTGAAACTACTATAGATAGACTAGAAATAAAGATTATAGTTTTGATCAACTAAACTTGACAAACAAGCTTGAGATAGCAATGCTTGTGAGTTCGACCGAGCAATGCTTTAACAAATATGTTTTTCCCCCTTAATCAATACTTACATATTTTGTTTAATAGGTAAACCTATTTGAAAAGATTGCATTCCTTATTATATAAATGTATTTGTTCATGAGTATGAAATCACACTTTACCGATTTAAGAACTTGAACCACTTAAGTTTTTGAACAAGTATACAAACTTAAGTTCCGAACATTGGTCACAAGCTAACAGTTCGCAAACGGGTGCACAATCTTTAGTTCCGGACCGAACTCAGTTAAAACCGTTTGCAAACGGGTACGCAAACTTGGTTCCCGGACTTCAATAGTTAAATCAGTTTGTGAACGGGTATGAAAACTTAAGTACCCTGACTTAAACAGTTGAATAAGTTTGTGAACGGGTATGCAAACTTCCGGTCCTGAATTCTGTCAAAACAGTCAAGAATAATGATGAATGTAACTAAGACAGAAAGCCACCAATACGTATTTCGAGAAATAGATAAACGAGTTATATTCGGCTCGAATATCAAATGTGTATGATACGAAAGACAATATCGTATACGACTTTTGTCTCAATAGGAGATAAGAAAGAACAAAATAGACTTATGAGGATAGATAAGTTTTAGTCTCCACATACCTTTTTTTGATGAAGTTCCTCCGAGTTCTTCAGTAGATCTTCATCTTCAGTTGTAAGCGTCATGAAATATAAAGCTCAACTATACAATCTTTCCTAGTCCGAAACTACTATAGATAGACTAGAAACAGGACTATAGTTTTGATCAACTAAACTTGACAAACAAGCTTGAGATAGCAATGCTTGTGAGTTCGACCGAGCAATGCTTTAACAGATATGTTTCTTCCCCTTAATCGATACTTACATCTTTTGTTTAATAGGTAAACCTATTTTCCCCCCTCCCCCCCCCCACACACACACACATAATGATTTGTAAACCATTCTCCACCTTTTTTTCAATAAAATTAACAAAGGTACGAAAATCGCGGGGTCACAATGAATACAACCAAAAGATATCTCAAGTTTTAAGGAAGATGGAGATACTACGTAATGAGATAGTTAAAATGTAACTCCTCATACAAACTTGTTTAGATGATATCACATAGTAATAAATACTTAGCGCTCATCCAAGGAGATTAAAAAGATACAAGCATCCTCTTTATAATTTCACATCCACGCTCCCCACAAAGATATAACAATTAAGCACAAGTTCATTTAAGAACTCTCCCCCATAAAATGTCATTCCCGAGAGAACAACATGAGTGACCTTACTTTCGTGAAAAAGAAGGATTTTGGACATTAACAAATCACAAAGATTTGTATCCATAGTATTGACACAAATTGATCTCAAGGCCAGTTATGAACAACGAGACAATTTTACTCAATTTTACTCAACATAAGAGAATCTTATGAAGTGTGTCAAGAAGCAAAACACAAAAGTGTGATCACAATAAGATCAATACTGCGAGAAAAATCTCAAATAGTTTGTTCAATCTTTCGTTTATAAAAACGTAAAGGATTTAACTTCTGAGAATATATGAAATATTAGCTCGATTCACGAGAACATAAAGGCACAAATATTTCATAAATTTTTTTGCAATAATTAAACTAATGGATTATATGCAGAAATAGGTCTGTTTTGGACCATCACTTGCGTTTCTAGGCCTGTTTTTTTTATTTATTGCAAAACTAGGCAAGTTAAACGAATTCCATCCACTTTTGTTATCTCGGTCAATTTATCGCGTTGACTCGTCAATTTATCGTCAATTGCTCATGAAGCGATATCTCATGGATGTGATAAGATTACTGAAATGTCCTTCACACGTGTGTGTCAGTCACATTAGATAAGATGTCCACGTGTCTCGATAAGATGTCCACGCGCCTCTTTCTGGAAGCCTAATCTAACTAACACGACATCTCGAGGATTATTAAACGGCCATGATAGTACTTCATTGTTATTATCGACAGCGCGGGAAGGTGTAAGGAATAAGAGAAGACAGAGAGAGAGATCGATTCATTAGTTGCTTCTTCTCTCTTGTTCTTCAGAGAGGATTTTTAGTAGAGAGATAAATCAGTGAAACAGTGTTTTGTTAGTTGAGATTCGAAGAACAAATTGAAGATTTCCTGCTGGTGAAGATTCCGAGACGGAAGAAGCATTCTACAAAGAGGTAAGAAAAAACCCTAATCTGTTGATTAATGTTCGAATTTGTTCTGCCGATAATTTTCTAGGGTTTCTTAATTTCAAAAATGGGTTTTGCTGATAATGATTAGTTGAAATTGATTTCTAAGGTTTTTATGGTTCTAGAATTTGTCTGAGACGGGTTTTCCATAGTTTGTCTGATATATATTTTGTTGTTTTAATTGTAGAAAGCAAGTGGTTCAAGAGGTTACAAATGAGGTTAAACATGACATATTTCCAACTAGAGATATTAAGGTGAAGGATCTAATCAACACTGCTATGTGTTTTGAGTTTAAGGGTTTGTCCAGAGAATATATGGGTATAAATCAGTTAAAGTCTAGGATTAGTCCTATGTTGAGACTAACCAGTAGGGAGACATTGGACCTTTTATGGTATGTTGATCCATGCCTACCATCAAACATCATTAATGATGTAGAGTTTTGGTTTTTCTGGAAAAATGCAATTGAAGATGAACATGGTTGGATTACATTGTATTTGCAAGTGATGCCACTGGATGAGAATGGTGAGATAGATGTATCTCAGGTTACTCCAAAGAAGTCAGTCTCTGAGACTCCACCTAAACCAGTTGGTTCTAGTGGTTCATCACCCAAGACAGTAACAAAGAGATTTAGGGATGGCAAGACAGTAAGAAGAAGTCAAAGAATACCTAGGATCAAGAAGAAGAATCCTACTAAAGTATACATTGATTTAGCTGATGATGAAGATGTTTCTTATGAAGATGTTTATATTCCACAGTTTACTCAATAAACACAAGCTAGTGTAGCTGAACCTGAAGAAGTGACTCAACACAGTAATGCTGGTGGAGCTGAACAAGTTAATGAGATACCTGGATTTGAGGAATATTTCAATCAATACTTTTGGGTTCAAGCTACAACACAGGCAGAATTGGTGGAAAATTTGTTTGCAATTTCCCAAGAGTACAAGAAAAGTGATGAGTATGTCCTGCACTTGAAGAATGTAGAAGAAGATGAATGTAATCCTGATGATGAGTATGTCTTGAACAATATATCAGATAAAGAAAATGAAGAGAAAGATATCAAGAGTTACAATAAGTTTCTACAAAAATTTGAGAATGGGTATCTTTCAGATGGTACTGCAAGTGAGAGAAGTGATGATGGTGCAAGTGATGATAAGGATGATGCAAGTGATGGTGATGATGCTGAAAGTGATGGTGGTGATCCAAACTTTGGGGAGGTGGAGGTTGAGAATGACAAGGAAGGTAATTCATTGCTTCTGTCTTTTTTTAAACTTTATTGGGTTTGATTTTAGATTTGTTTAGTACTAATGCCCTTGTCTCTGTGGTTTTGTAGAGGACCATTATGTGGACTTGGTCTCTGACAGAGAAGAAGAAGGTAAATTGTCATTTGTTTTGTTGTCTTTTTTTTTCTTATTTTTTGTTTGTTTGTTAATGTTTATTTGAACTCTAACTGAAATCATTTGTTTTTGGGAATTTGTATCAGAAATCAACTAGACTGATGGGCTTGAACTAATAGTATCAGAAAGCAACAAGACTGATGGGCCTAAATTTTCAAAGCCTAAATGTTCAAAGCCTCATGATAACACATAGTTTGAGGAAGACCATGCACAACATTTTAAGGAGGAGGAAGCTGAAGAGATGTTCCCTGAGGGAGTTACTTTTGAACAAGTGGATCCTTATAGCCTAGTGAAGGGAAGCAAGTTTGTCAGCAAGAAAGCATTCAAGAAGCATTTGAGAGCCTACTGTGTAAAGCATAAACATCAGGTTAAGTTTAGTGATTCAAACAACTATAAGATTAGGGTGAAGTGCATTCATAATCATAAGACCAAGTGTCCTATGTTAATTTATGGAAGAGTTATGAAGGGTGAAGGAACTACATTTACTCTGAGAAGTTGGAATCTGAAGCACACATGCAATGGAAATGTTAAAGGGGACAATAGATGTGCAAATCCAACATTTGTAGCTGATTGGTACATGGAAAGGTTGGAGATTGTTTGCAACAAAAATAACATCCCTGATCCCGAGTCATTGGAAAATGATTTTAACAAAACAATGAAGGTGAACATTAAGTACCATACATCCTGGAGAGCAAGAAATATTGTGTTGCAGAATCTTTATGGCAGCTATGAGGAGCAGTACAAGAAAATTCCTGCATTCTGTGAAATGGTGAAGGTAACATTACTTTGTTGTAATGGTTAATGTTTGTCTTTAGTTAGAGCAACATGACTTAATATTACAAATTATATGGCATTAACATTACTTTGTTGTAATTGCAGGAAAAAATGCATGGCAGTGTAGCTAGTTTCTCATATGGAAGCACAGACAACACATTCTTGTCAATGACACTCTACTTCAAGCCTATTATAGAAGGATTCTTGGCTGGATGTAGGAAAATCATTGGATTGGATGCTTTCCATTTGTATGGGAAGTATGGTGGTGTGTTAATGGTTGCAACAGGTCTAGATGGTCAGAATGGTTTAGTTCCTCTTGGTATAATAGTGTGGGAATGAAACCATTAAGAATTGGAAGATATTTCTCAAAGACTTGAAAGATATACTGGGTGAAGACTTGCATTTCACCATTATATCATACAAGAAGAAGGGGATTAGTGAAGCTTGTGACAAATACTTCTGCTTGGATGAGCACAGATTATGTTTCAGGTAATGTTATACTATTGTTAATCTATTTCCTTTTTTAATATTCCTAATAATATCAGTTCAATGACTAACTATTACTTGGATACTTGGCATACATTTGATGAAGAATTTCAAGAAGTATTTTAAGTCATACAGCTTACACACTCATTTCTGGAATGCTGCCAAATGTTACAAGAAGAGACACTATCAGGTATTCTCATTTCTCAGAACAATATAATGTAATTGCAAGTATTACAAACATGAGTTTGATACTATTTATGTTTGTTTTTAGCAACACATGGATAAATTCTTTGTTGAGGATGATAAAGATGCACTGTATCTCCTAGATAAAAAACCTGAATGCTGGTCTAGGTCTCATTTCTCAAATGATAGCAAGTGTGAGCACATTAACAATAATTTCTAAGAATCTTTCAACAACATGGCCAAGCCCTTCAGGGATAAGCCTATCATTACACTCGGACAAATGTATGCTAGCCTGGTGATGGGTCTTTTCTTCAAGAGGAGGAATGAATGTGAAAAGTGGTAGGATGGTCAGATAGTGCCAAAGGCAATGAAGTTGATTACAAAGATGCATGACTTAACTCATCTGTTTGAGTTAACTGGAGCTGTAAGGGGAAAGGTGTATGAGGTCAAGAGTGTTCATGATGCTGTGTTTGTTATGGATCTTCCCAAAAATACATGTAGTTGTTTGCAGTGGCAGCTGATGGGATTTCCCTGTCAATATGTTGTATGTGCTTTAACACCTTTGAGACCAAACTTGGCTGAGTAAGTCACACTCTCTTTTCATTCCAGAGTTTCATTCCTATGTTTTGATTTGTTATGTTCCTTTTATTTTTCCTTGCTCAATCTTGTAAACTGATAATTTGTGGATCTGCTTGTATGATTTCATGTTGTAACTACTGTGACCCTGTGTACAGTGTGGAATATTACAAAAAGACATATGCTCCGGAGTTTGAACCACTATCAGTTGAAATTTACTGGGTAAGAGCATTAGTTTTATTAAAAATAAAGATATTGATTATTGTGCAATAAATATTTAATAATAACAAAGATTCTTTTAGGGTTTCATACATGCTTTATATAGTACACAACCTTTAAGGGTTTCATATCTTAACCAATATCTTCTCTTTCTTTCTTTCTTTGTGTAGAATATACTGGTAGAGATCATTAATCCTCCTGTTATCATAAGGAAAACTGGAAGGCCAAGGAAGAAGAGGATTCTTTCTGATGAAGCTGGAAGTGTGAAGAAAATGAGAAAGTGTAATAAGTGTGGAGTTTATGGTCACTATGCAGTAACTTGTGGTGGTGGAGAGGTTGGAAAGAATCCAAAGGGAAACAAGCCTAGAACCTGTGTTGATGGCTCAACATCATCTACTTATGTCCCTGAACCATCAAAAAGGAAGTACAACAGAAAGAAACCAGTTGTTAGTGCTTCTGTAGGTGCATCTACTACTGCTAAGGATGGAATGAAGAACAACAACAGTTCCAAAACATGTGTTGGTGAATCTTCTAAACAAGGTGATGCAAAATCAGTCCAAGGGAGCAAGAGAAAGGCTTCTTCTCAACCTGCTTTCAATCAGAATAACAAACATGTTGGATCTGTCAACAACAAAGTCACCTTCACAGTTGCAGATCCAAAGGGAAAGAAGAACAAACCAAAGAAGTACATGAAAATCCGATTCTATGTTTGTGTTGGTCTCTTTTGTTTTTGTTTTGTGACTGGATATGAATAATATGGTCGATTTTATGTTTCAATTTAGTTATCTTTTGTGAATGGATGAATGGATGCTTTTGTAAGACAATGCAAATTCTGAAATTAAAATAAATTTATTATAAAATTGTTGCAGGCTACATTTTCAGATTTTTCTTAAATTCCTTGCATATTTCATACACTTTACCCTTCATTGTATCTTTTATTTCAATGACAAGAGCATCTGAAGCCCATCTGAATGCATCACATGATTTCTTCTTGCACACAAGGTATGCTATGTTGAAATTATGTTGATTTTTGCATATCTTCAGTTCTAATTGAGAGTTGCAGTGGTCTTTAAAGCATTTTTGAAGCTTCAGTGGATAGTTTGTAACACTGTGCTTGTCTTCTCCACAGGCAATACAACCATGGGCTGATGGAAGCTTGATTGGAAGTGCTGAAGAATGGGAAGAAGCTTGAGAAAACCACTCAAAGTAGTTGCAGGTAGGATTCAAGCATTTCAAGAACAACTTTCCATTACTTACATCTGTTTTAGACCTCAACAAAGCTCTTACTCCATTACAAGGTACATGTTTGCACCTTGAGTAAACCCATGGACATGCCTTTGTTTCATGATCTTCTTCCATTTCACACATTAAACACACTATCATACTACTTGAAGTACTTGCTTTGTCATTCATACCACCACCCATTTTTCAGATCTGAAAATGAAGAGAAGCAGATTTATGTGGTTGTGGAGATGTTCATTTATGGACAAGATTTATGGAGAAGAAGATAAGACTTCCACGTAAGCGGTGCCGTGTACGCAGTGCCACGCACGCACTATGTGGTGACATATACAGAGTCAACACACATCTGGTTGGGTCACAATAACCGATTCAAAGGACTTTTAGGTCTTTTTAGTTACAGCTAACGGTGCTAACTTTCCATCCATCACTTTTGGTCAAAACTTTCCTAGTTTTGCAATAAATAAAAAGCCCTAAACTAATAATGATTACATACTGCAAGTTCATCTTCCAACAACTCTAGAATTTAAATAAATAAATCTAAAAACATGCAAGATGAAAAACGTTGGAAACAACTCTGTGTAATCACAATCTTTGCTATATCAAACCCTAGTTATCCTTCTCAAGAAAAAAAATTCTCAAAAGAAGTTTACTAGATATAAAATCATATGTAGTCTGCAACTTGCGTTTTACGGGAGTTGAGATCTTTAGAGGCTTTTCCCAGTTCCGAATTGAGATGTACGAGATCCTTTTTGGCAGAAGACAGTTGTTCAAACACTACTTTCAAGTCACTCATAATGTTTCCAACCAAATATCGAGACATCTGAACCGGTCTTGACCTTGATTGTTCTTGAGCAAAGTAACACATTATGTTGACAGGATTATCACAGAACTCAACAATACATAAGCAACCATTATTCTCCTTTCTCTTGTTATCTTCCTTTATGCTATTAGAAACCTTCGAAATATCCATGGTTCATGAACGTTCGTGAGTTATTCAAGCACCTTTGAGTATAATACAAGAAGAGCAACTTCTTATACATATATATCAAAGTTTTTAGGTTTACAACCCTAGAGGAAGAGAGATTCGTTTTTAGAATTTTCTTGAAGAGGCTTTGACTCAAGAACCGGGTCGGTTTCGGAACTTAACGCACATGGGTCCGCGAGTACAAGTTTTGTGTCCGGACTCACTTAAACAGAAAATTTCAATCAACCTTGTTCTTAGATACACAAAAAAGAATCCAGAGCACAAGAGATAGTTGATTTGGAAAAAATAAAGATGAAAAACAACTAGAAAAATTTTAAAACAGGGTATACAGTACATAGTACCAAACCATCATGTGTCAAGAAGACTCCTCTTAAAAAAATGGTGCTCCTTCCTTTTCATGATTCAGGAAGAGGCACGTTTTACCATAATCAAGATATGTTATAGTAGGCATTAGTAAAATGCCTATCATGATTAGCATGATTCCTTGGGAAATTCCCATGGTTTGTATTTGTTTTAGTAAATTAATGATTTTCATCTTTAAGGGAAGATGATGTAGTATTACCTGTATTCAGCTTCCTCCTAGTCTTTCTGAAGTTCTTGATTTTGCTAATATGTTTATGGAGCTCAGAAATTGTATGTTCAACCTTAGTGCGAAGGTTCAAAATAGGTTTACCATGAGCTTCTAGGACGGATTCCTTCAGTATTCTCTTCTTACCATTGATTTTTTCAATACTTCTTTGAGAAGTATTCACGTTAGACTTTATCCAACAGGGAACATCGGATATTGTCTTCGTCTCTACAGGTTAACCTTTTTAAAATCATTAGAATTGTGTAAATGATATGTAGCACATTTATAGGAAAAAATCGATATGGTCATAGAGGAGTCAGACACGGTGTCTATCTTTTTCCTTTTACGAGATGGTCAAACAACTTAATGTTTTATGAGACTTCCTTATCAACATCTCCATCAATACCGAAATTACTTTCGTGAGAAAGCTCATCCAGCTGTTTTTCTAGGCGGGTTCCCAGTTATCCGCAGTTTTAGATGATGTACAAGATGTGACAATTTTCTCATGTGAACCAATATCTGGAAACGTGTCTGAATGATTCCGAATTGGTGTTGCGTTTTAAGAGATTTCGTCTCTGTCCATATAATAAGACTGCTTCAAATACAAACTTGTTAGGTCTTAACGTGTTTGCCTGCTCTGATACCAACTAAAAACGCTGGGGGTACTAAAATACACCACCAACTTTTTCTTAGGCAATATGTATGGACAAACTCAAAACAACTCCGAGAGTAAAAACTCAATCAAGGAAAGTGACTAAAGTTATATCTCTATCTCTCTCGTTCTTAGAACGTTTACAGAATTGAATCTGTGATCCTAAGTACAAAGAGAGTTTTTGGACGGTATGAAAGACCAATGTCCAAGGATCAATCAAGTCTTTTTCAACTAACAAGGTTGAACCTAGCTGCTCTGATTGATCAGCGCCTGTGATATTTCAATTATAAAGATAAACAATATAATGCGAAAAAAGAAATAGCACAGACACCGGAAGTTTTGTTAACGAGGAAACCGTAAATGCAGAAAAACCTAGGGACCTAGTCCAGATTGAACACCAAACTGTATTAAGCCGTTACAGACACTAGCCTACTACCAATTAACTTCGGTATGGAATGTAGTTGAGCCCGAACTTAGTATCCCACTGATTCAGATACAGTCGCGCTCCTTACGCCTCTTGAATCCTAGCAGTACCCAGCGCAATTGATTCTCTTATACGGTCTCACACCAACTAAGAGTTGCTTCAACTCAATTGAATACTTTAAACCAAATCTGCCTCCCACATATTAAGCGTATTTATTGATTTCCTGATTTACGATCTAAACAGATGATCATATCAAACGATAGATCCAGGTGATGGGAATTATAGCGCCCCACAATCTAGCAGCTTACTAATCCAAGAGATCAACTATAAAGTGAGGCACTATGAATCTAAATCATTTACTTAAACATTCACTTAAGAAATCTGCTATAAAACTTAACCAAAAAACTAACCCCTCTCTGATATTACATATACAATAATGAGATGGTCTACAAACAAAACATAAACATAAAATAAACATAGCATAAGCTAACCAACTAACGGACTCAACTCCTCGAAGCTTCCAAAACTTGAACGACCATCGCCACGTGCACATCTTAATCTGTCTCTGAAACTGAAAGTGGGAGTTGAGTGAGCACATCATCCCTGAAAGGGGTTCCCAGTAGAAATAACAATTAACTTTCAAGTAATCACTAATATGATTTGAAGACAATGCAGGTTTTGCTAAAACCGATAAAACACGGAAGAATAGGTTTTGTAAAGTGATTCAAAAGTGTTGTAGCATCTCCTTCCCCAAGTTCTAATTTTTTTTCTCTAGAAACCATATTCCTCAGTGCTTTTTTTTATCATATGGGAAGATTTCATATCCATCACCTTCAACCGCTAATGCACCATAGATGTTACGCATCCTGATCCCTGCTTTGTCGTTCACCAAATCTTTCTTATTTGTAGCCGTGTCGATCCTTTTGTGGCCTCTTAAATATTTAAATTTTGATGGACAATTTAAATGGTTATGTTCAAGAACAACAACGCTTATCATCTATTTTTCATCTTCACATGATCTCGCTGAAGTTTTTGCTTTGTAATTAGTTATATCTGTTGTAGGAAGATTTAACGGAGAGTCCGACACTAAATGATTCTTCCCCTCTTTCGTACAAGAATAAGTTACAAATTTTAGTACTCCATGATGATCCCTCTTGCATGATTGTTTCTTACAAGAAAATCCTATTTTAAATGCATAACTACTGTAAAACTCAAATATGTCATCAGCATTGTTAAATTTCATACCAAGTTTTGGCACGACAATCTGATCATCTTGGTCATTGTCATCATCCAATGCACTATTGCGTTGTTCAAGTTCCTCGCTAGACGATTGAGAATCACCCATGGCTACATATAAAAGAACACATGCATACAATTGGGTTAGAGTTATGAACAAAACGATGCTCGGTTATTCTAAAGCAAAAGAGTAAAACGTAACCTAATCAAATCAGGTATACTAAGATGCGTGATTAGCAAGTGAAGTATAATTTCATTAGGTTTAAATTAAATAAGGAGTTTATCACCTTTTCTTAATCAAATAAGAAATTTATAAACCCTAATAAAAAAGTAATTTTAAGATGCGTGATTAGCAAAACGTATTTGATCTGTACTAAGGGTTTGCATATAGATTACCTAGTGGTATTAATGTTCTTCTTCTATGGTAGTTCGTATTTTTCTTCCATTGTTTTCTAGTTCTTCTTCATATTTTCTTCTTTGGCGGCAGTAATGGTAGTAAAGAATTTTTAAGATCTGATTTTTGTGTTTTACCAAATTTAAAAACCAAAACGAAATATATGAACACGTTAGCAAGAAAGAGAAAATAGTGAAAAGTGAAAAACTCTTGCCACGTATGCAATGGTTTTGAAGGTGGGTTAGATTGGTGGGTTCAATAAAATTATTGCTTTTATAATTTAAAAGAATCTAGTTAAGTTTATCTTTTCCATATCTTATTGCATGAGTTAGGTGGTGCTGTTAGTTTCTTATGAAAACAGAGAGGTTAGGAGAGAGCAATATACTAGAGTAATAGATAGAGATTATGAGGAATGCAAACAAAGACCTAAGCAATATATGAAAATATAGAGAAGATCGAGTGAGAGTGAGATCGTAGTGGTGAGTAGCATGGTTGGGAGAAGAATAAGTGAAGGTAGTAGATTTTGATTATGAGCAATATGTCGATATATTTGATACTTATGATAGGTTCTTCTGATGGTAATTTGTCAGAATGGAAACATCATGATTCTTTGATAGTTGAGGTTGGAAAATAAGGGAAATAGTTATATTCTTATATTTCTAAAACTACCTTTTTATTGATTTGTTACTATAAGAAATATGTATAATTTGATAGCCATATTTATATTCGTCGATTAGGTGTTTTAAAATGCTTTTCAACGGTATAAAAAACCGTGGTATAGTTTAAGAGATAAATCATTTCTAAGTTTTGTTAGTTATTATCCATAAGAGTATAATTGTAAAAAATACTTAAATATACTCACCTTTTCTACTTGCCTTAAAAATTGTGCAAACTACAACTACTCATCTAATTTGGGATGGAGGGAGTAGAATCAATCAAGGGACTATTATTGCTTTATATTTAGGGACTATTATTGTTACTGTTTGTACCGTGTATAAAATACACGGAAGCCCGTTAATCAAGCCGTCTACCCATGAAGATCCAGAAGTTTCTAGAAGAATTGTTGCCCAAGTTGCTTGCATATTAAGTTTACACCATAATTAGGGTTACAAAAACACTATAAATACATGTATCCTAAACCCTAAGAGGATATGGAATTTTAGGTTAGCTAACCACATATTGTAATCATCGAATCAATACAATATCTCCCACTATGGGATTCCTCCGTGGATGTAGGCACAACTTGCCGAATCACGTAAATTCTTGTCTTCTCTTTATTTTCAATCATGTTTTAGCCATAATTCATCTATTATCATCATCAAATCATCGTGGTTGTGCCTAGAATTTACATTGGGTACAAACATTGACGCCGACTAAGGGGATTCGTGAAAACAATCGTGTTTTACCATTGAGAGAAGTTGTGGAAGGAATCATGCACGGATTCCAGCAAAAATCAGCAGGAAAAAAAAATAGGTCAAAGAAGAAAAACCGCGAAACCGTTGCAAACAGAAGAACTGTTGCGAAACGATAGCAGAAGGCGTTGCGAAAGATTGTAGCAGAGGCGTTATGGAAACAAAAAAAAATATAACTGTTACAGAGGGCGTTGCCAAAGCATCTACTTCATCACTGCCCTAGATCCGTCAAATCCAAGGAATCTGATCCATAGGATCTGTCCAGCTTTCGTACAACGGCGATCCAGTGCTTATCAGGCGCTGACTAATCACTGTACACTCAGCGCCACGTGGGTCCACCTCAGCAACCACTGTCCAGTCACCTTGTGCTACGTCACCGACACATCAACAACAAAGGTCCAGTCAACATAGTCACCACGTCAGCGTCCAGTCAGCAGATGGTGTTTGTGGAGTTGCCACGTCAGCAACGCTGACCCAATAAGAAGATGCCATGTCATCATGTTTATCCAGTCAGCAGTGACATGTCTGCGACAGCACTCGCACTTCGTGAAAATCTTGTTTCGTCAATAATTTCTTCTTTTTAAGTCCGAATTGAGTGATTTTTGGCTCGTTGGAATCATCTTTCAATTTCCTATAACATAGAATTAAAAATTCCAGTGTTAAATAAAGTTTTATACGCACTTGGGGCAGCAACATGATCGAGTTAGAGGTTCGTGGATAGCAACATGATCGAGTTCGATGATCGTGGATAGCGATATGATCGAGTTCGAGATGAGGATTACTTAGACCCTTCAATATTTAGCCTTGCATCACATCGCAAGCACCTAAAGCCTCACCTTGCATGTGAGCACATAAGTCTTGCATTTATCGCAATCATAAAATCTCGCCTTGCACGCGAGTACAAAGACTTGCACCTTGGCAAGCATAAAGTCTCGTATTAACCACGAGCCCAACGCCTGATGTTGGTTCAAAGTCTCGTCGAACCATGAGCCCAATGCCCGATATTGGTCCAAGGACTCGTACTCAACACAAGCAATATATCCAGCCTGCCCGAGCAGCGAGCGCTACAGCCTTGTTACGTTGCGAGCAAAAAGCCTTGCCCCAGCCACAAGCACACTACATCCCATTCAAGACTCGGCTAAATCTCGAGCATCACAATTCCACCACGTGGCAAAAAGTCTCACCTAGCACATGAGCAAATTTTATTGTAGGTGTTTGTGGGTGAAAAGCATTTCTGCTGATTTTGATAATTTCGTGTGAGTGGGTAAGAAACTTAGTCTAAAACCTAAACAATGTACTGCACGGGAGTACTTTTGATTTGAGAGATCAATCTGTACAATCCTGGCCTAAACCAAGAAATGGCCGTTCCAGGATTGCTTCGGTCACAAAGTGAAAGAGAATGGTTAGTCTTAGGGAGGGAAGCAAAGAAAGTGTTGAGACCAGAATAGTTGATTCTGGAGATGTGGGTGTTTTGCGACTTGTATCAGAAAGTTGAACTGGCCAGCTGAATGAAAAGCTATCAGATGACTTCTGGATGTGGTATTTTTCTCCTGACTAAAACTTGTTGTTTGGTGGAAATAGGTGAGACCTATTTATACAAGTCGCAACAAAACGTACCCTGGTCTCGTAGGAAGTGGAAACGGTTGAGTAGTGGAAGAAAGGAGTAACGCATAACGCCTGGAATTGATGTTTCCATAATGAAAGATACGTTTCACCATTACTTCTTGCCATTACTAACTGCCCCGCTATATGACACTTTCTTGTAGCGGGCGTATTGCACGCCGCACGCTGTAAACCGCCAGACTAATACCCTGATGAGTGTCCCCCAGTTTGTGACATGTTTTGATGTCTCGAGTGTTTTCCTGGAAAACATGTAGCACTTTTCTACGTGGGGCAAGTTGAAATTGAGAGACTTGCCGCAAGTAAATAGCATGTGATGCTATTAAGCTCGTCTTGGTTGGTCGTCTAAAACTTGCCACAAGCTCGCCGGCTTGGTGGCGAACTTCGATGGCTGAGATCGCATCTTATGAAATAAGGGTAGCCGTTGATTATGGCTACCTTGTGTTGGCGCCTGAAGATGGCGCAGTGGTGTTTTTGGTGCACGTCAGTAGCAATGCGGCATAGATGTAACGACTCGTGCATGCCAGTGGGACGGTGGTGCAAGTGGCCCTTGGCGTACCCGTGGCAATTAATTTTATGCGGCTGGTCGCCTGAAAGTTGCCACAAGTCTGTCAGCCCGGTGGAGAACTTGGATGGCTGAGATTGCATCTCATGAGGAAGGATGCCGTTGATTATGGCTACCTTATGTCGGCGCCTGGAAACTTTTTCTAAATTCGGGTTTAGCATGTCGAAACCCTAATTAGCTTATACGGCATGCCGTTTGGCATGTGCGCCTGGCATGCGCGTTTTTGGCAAGTTAGGCATGTCGTTTGGCATGTGCGCCTGACATGCGAGTTTGGAAAGTTAGGCATGTCGATTGGCATGCGCGTTTGGCGAGTTTGGCATGCCGATTGGCATGTACGTCTAGCACGCGTGTTTGGCATGATGCTCGGCATGTTTGGCATGTGCGTCTGGCAGGCGCGTTTGCCGGGTTTGGCATGCTGCTCGACATGTTTGGCATGCCGATTGGCATGTGCGCCTGGCATGCGCGTTCGGCGAGTTTGGCATGCTGCTTGGCATGTGCGTCTGGCATGCGCGTTTGGCGGGTTTGGCATGCTGCTTGGTATGTTCGGCATGCCGATTGGCATGTGCATCTGGCATGCGCGTTTAGCGGGTTTGGCATGCTGCTTGGTATGTTCGACATGCCGATTGGCATGTTGGCGCGGGTTTTGGGAAGCCAACTTAGTATTGAAACCTCTTTTAAGGCTGCGGCGGGTCTGGAGCAACCTCATTGGTCAATGAAAGTAGGGGGCGGCCAAGCATGGGCATGGCTACCCGTTTAGCGCGCGTGGCGGCTTTAGAGAGACCTGATTAGTCGATGGGAAGTGGGTCCGGCAAGCTAGGGTGTGGCCACACTTCCAGTGCGTTGTGGTGGATTTAATTTCCTAGTTTGGCTAAGCATAGTTTTTCGACCAATGGGGTCTAGTGTATTGCGCGGGGCGCGAAACCCTAATTTTGCAAATTAGTCGGGTTTATGAGCTTTTTGTCAGTTATCACAATAATTGGGTGGGTTTTATATGCTGCCACAAAAATCCTTATCTACATAATGCAGTGTGGTTTCCGTCTGAGCATTTCGTGCAATGGGCTTAACTTTGGTACTTGGAGGTTCATGGTACTCCGCTGCGAGTGAACATAAATCCGTTATGCCATAACGATATTAAGGGTTTTGCCGGGGAACATAGCACATGAAAGTAATCAGTGGGTCTTGTATTGGCGAGGTGCCGAAATTTACAGAACGTTTGGGATGGTTGTTACATTCGCCATTCTGGATAAGTTTCATGTAAATATATTGAATGGATCAATAAATATGCCGGTAGAGAGGTTAGCGCTGACGACACCGTTTTCTTGTTGAGTGACGTCACATCATATGCAAGGTTTTACGATTTTAACCCTAAGATAAAAACCACCATCCACATTAAGTCCCCTGCTTAGCACGTGACAGTGGCATTGTTGGGGGGTAAGCATGAGACGGTGACTGACAAGAGTAAAATCGAAATAGCAAGACATGAAAAGGTTGCCAAGGAGATTCAACTAACTTTTGGTGGAAGGCATGGGAAATCCGTGTTGGCGGCTTTACGTAATTCCGATTTGACCATAGGGTGTTGGCATCAGCGCTGAAATTTTGGCTACTGATTGGCAGAGATGGCATTGCAATTTGGTCCGCGAATCGGTGAATGGCGCCAGCTGGATAGGTCACATAACGTATGGAGATGGCGCTGCTTTGAACGGCCAGGATGGTGTTTGCTTGGCTGGTGGAGATGGCACTGCTTTGAATGGATAGGATGGCGCTGCTAGATGGAGTAGCGGATGGGTGCGTATAGATTAGCATGGAGGATGGCGCGATTGGTGCATCGACTATCAAGCAGAGAAGCTAGCGTTGGAAGGACACGAGCTGTTGGTGCTGTCTAGGGACGCAGGCTGTTGGCGTCGGCTTGGACATGGAGCCGTTGGCGCTGTTGGCTAGGCTTGACGTGGATCCATTGGCTCGGCTCGGGACACACGCTTGGAGTGGAAGGATGGCGCTGGCTAAGTCATAGAATGGTGGGGACAGCTGCTGACTTGGATGCCAAACCCTAATTATCCCGTATAAACAAATATCTAATCTAGCTGGTATCACGCGTTTGAAGCCTTAATTCACGACTGGTAAAAGGGTTTTCCTTCTCAGGCTTCATCAATCCGCTGAATATAATCGGTGATCCTGTATCCTTCGTTCATACAGATCATCATAAAATCGCGTCCACCCTCTTCACAAGTACTGTCTTGATTTTCTTCTCCTGGTCCCCATTTTGTTTTTTGTTTTTTTCATCATGTAGATTGTCGGTGCATACATGGTTTTGTGTAGCATATAATGGGATCTTACAGTGACGATCGTACCTCTAACTCTTCAGAGAGAAATTTTGAAGTCGACAAAACCCAGTTTTCTTCTCATGAGGAGGCATTAGACAGAATTGATTCTCTGTTCTATGAGGCTGACGAGATTATACGAGGCATGTCTCTCGCCCATCTATGCAGAGTGCGTATGTGTGTTCAGACTCTCAGGATTCGATGGACATGGAGGAAAAGTGGAGACATGATGAAGCATCTAAGCGCGTCGGGGGATCTCAGAATAACGAAGCTTCTCTACAACCCAGTGCTAGGTCTGAACGATTCGCTTCTCGGTTGAAACGGCGGAAGACTAAGTTCATGAAACTTTTAGGTGAGAGCCAGTTTAATTACCATGTCCATGATGGTACTGTAATCCTTGACTTTGACGCGGACGAATCGGGACATCCTCAAGAAGCCGCTGGAAAAGCTCCTAAGGAAGATGTCGACATGGTTTACGAAACTGAAGCAGCTTCTGGAGTGGACGTCGAAACTTCTATCAGGGACGTTGAAGCGACTGCTAAGGATGCCGTCAAGGCGGACGAGGAGGCGGATTCAGCATATGTTGGAGCCATTGGAGAAGCCATGGAAACATACGTTGGGACTGCTGTCGAAGCAAATGCCGGACAGGATGCGGAAGCTGCTACTGAGGCGGCTTCTGGATGGGATGCTAAGGTCGCTGTTGTCGAGGCGCCGTCTGGCTGGAATGTTTGCTGCCAGAGAGGGTGCTGGGGAAAGTGCTTGAAAAAGCTCTGATGGAGGCGTTATTGATCCAGGCGTCTGCCATTGACGACCATTTTGTTTTTACTTTTGCTATTTCTCATCGGTGTGTAACCTCTTTTGATATTTCAAGGATTTATTTTCACTTTCTTGTTTCCATGGCGGAATTAAGGTTTCGCCAAGTAACATTCCGTTATTAAGCTTTTATGGTTTCATATCTCTGAATGAATTAATAAAACCTTCATACTGAAAATATCCAAAAACCCTTTATGCAAAAATAAGTTGCTCGCCCCTCATGGTCATCCAGTAGATGGACAGTCGCCGTACATAAATAGTGTGGATGGAATTTGCCACAGGTACTAGCCAGCCTGCTGTTTTCGCAGCCAATGCTTCCGAACGCCGACATCACCCATAGTAACTCAAAACAGGGGAAATAACAACAATGATTAAAGGTTCGACCGACCTGTTTCTTGGCTCTCCCTTGTAGCAGCATCGTTGTCACACATCCAGAAAAACAGAGGAGCGTCAGGTGAGATTTAAAGTCGGATATTTCTGGGGAAGATATCTGTTATGCCGCCTGATGATCATCTTCCTTGCATATTCCCTTCTTCAGTATTTTTGAATAGATATTTTTTGTGGTGGTTTGGTTTCTCTGGTTTTCAATTAACGGTAAGGACTCTGTGAGAGTTTGGGTTTACTTGGTATTTTTCCTTTAAGATGGTTTGGGAAATTTTTTTAACGAAAGATGTTCTTTAATTGAAATTGAGAACTCTACTCATAAATGCAAGCAGTGCAATAATTTTAGAGAAGTTACAAACATTGCATGAAAAGGTAAAATGCTGAAGGAAATGCTGAAAGGAGAGAACGCTGGAGGTGAAGGTAGCACATCGTTTTAGGTATTGAAGTCCCCGTGCCTGGACGATAGGAGAGGTGACTGGGTGCAGAAAGGGTTGTTTAACCAGACTTACTTGTGTTCGGAATCTGTGGATGAACGTTGACGGGCTTTATCAAGGAAATTGAATTACATTGGTAAGTTCTTGATATGGCAACATGTAATCTTCAAAGTCGGACGTCTTGTTGGAAATTCTTCCGGGTATCGACATCGGCAGAGGAGATACTCTTAACTTCGCTTTGTTGCCGTGTACCCATGCGCGCCCCAGAATCATGTCATAATCTGAGAGTTCTTTGACAATGTGGAATTTTCCATGTGTTAGAGCGTCTCCACCTTAATTTCAAGGTTGATTAGGCATATGCTTCCATCGCCTCTCCTTTCAAGTTTTTGACCACGGTTGGGGAACGGGTAGCCTTCTGCTTCGAAACTCCCGCAACTCTCGGAGTTTTGATGGTAACGATGTTGAAGTCAGAGGCCGCATCGGTTAATGTGTTGTCGAGCTTGGCGTCCTTCAGATAAACCGTGGCCAGCAGTCCCCAGTTGTATTTTCCAGCACCGCTTCCCGAGAGAGTTTGGGGTTCTAGCGTGGTTTCTTCAGTAAGAAAGAGTCGCTTACCCGATACAACACGATTAAAGGCTGTGAAAATATCTTGACGCTGTGTCTCGGAGAGATAAAGAATTCCGCACACATGCTGCATCATGGATTGCACAGTTTTGTGTACAGAGTCCCCAGAGACCATGCAACTCCTGACTAGAAGTGGATCTCTGTGAACTCTTTCATTGTCCAGTCGAATCTCCCATGCTTCTATATTTTCTTTGAAGATATGCTTTAGCTTATTGCAGTTACTGGTCGGGTTGTGGACAAATCTGTGGTAGCGGCAATATTTGGGGTGTACCATTTCCGCTTCGGTTGGTGGGCGTCTGGTAGGAGGTAGCCTGATGGCGTCGTCTTGGATCTGCGCTTCCAAGAGTTAAATCACTTCCTCGATTTGGAACGGGAAATCCAAGACATTTTCTCCAGATTCTTGATGTCGCATGGGAGCTTTAGCGGTGGTCTCCCGTGGAGGAACTGCATGTCCTGCTGGCGCTGCGCGCTTGGATTGATGTTCTGCCGCTAGAGCCTTCCTTTTTCCCCCTTCGTCTACCACGCTCACAGAGGAGGGACCAGTGTTGTATTTCTTATTGATAAGGAATCTATTTCCTCGAGTTTCGCGTGTGTCCTCGCCTCTGGTTGGCCTGGTTCTTTCCAACAACGATGGTGCTGTTGTGACCGACCGTTTCGCGGCTTCATGAAGTTCAGAGAATGTGTGGAATCGCAGATTCTCTAGTAAGGAACGGTAGATGGGAATCATGCCATTGATGCAAGAATCCACTAATTGATGTTCGATCACGTTTGGGTCATGACAATCCAGTGCTTGAATTCTGAATCTTTTGACAAATCATTCGTATGTTCGTTGTTTTGTTGGAACATCCTTCCTAGATATGAGAAGGTAATTTGCTCAGACACAAGGAAGTTATTCTTGTAGAAAGCCGTAACCATATCAGACCAGTTGGAGATGCTGCCTGGTGTATGATGTTTTACCATGTGTATACTCTTCCAGTAAGTGATTTCAAAAATTCCCTCAAACGGAGAACGTGATTGTATTCGTGCTCTCCCAGGGACTCCAAGAATCGAGAAACATGTTCATGCGCATTACCGGTGCCGTCATACAGAGAGAATTGAGTAGAGGAGTACCCCCTTTAAAGAGGGATTCTTTGTACTTCCGAAGGATACGGGGGTTGATGCTGATGCATGTCCATGGAATCGCTTTTGTCCCGGTTTCAGAGAAGTCGTTCCAGATCTTCTCGCGTGACAAAATTGGACGGTTGATTTCTCCCCGCTGGAGTTCCTGGACGAGTCTCTTCGTCTACAAAGGCGTGCCATGTTGAGGTGTTGGCGCCAGGGGTATTGGAGGTGTTCCTCATTGGCTCTGGCTAGCGTGATTCTTGCGGTAGCTGTTCTATTAGTGTCTTGAGAAAAACAAGTACCTCCTTATAAGTTGGGGCCACGTCCGTTTGGGCTCTAGCGAGAACCTCCTGTCTTTCCATCAAATCAGCAATAGTAATATAGGATCGGCTTCCTCTGGATCCTCCAGTTTCTCTTCCTGACGGCGGAGTGGTTGTGGCTCTGGTGACGGTTGGAGGTGTCATACTTGATGAAACATTGGAAGCGGCGGCAGTGGCTATGGCTCTGGTGATTGGAGGTGTAATACCTGAAGGAGCATTTTCTGCAATAGAGGCTCTGGCTCTGGTAATCGAGGGCGTAACGCCTGAAGGAACATTCTCCATGTTACTGGTGTTGACAAATGGCGTATTAGCACCACTGGAAGGAACATTTACGCCAGGGATAATTTCAGCTCTAGTGTTCTCAGGGTTTGTTGCTTATCCGGACTGAGTTCTACCATATTGAGATCAGGATTGAAAAATAGAATCAGGAATTGATAAATCGATATTGTAACCGAGAGATTAATCTCCCACTGTGGTCACCAATTGTTTGTGGGTGAAAACCGTTTCTGCTGATTTTGGTAATTTCGTGTGAGTGGGTGAGAAACTTAGTCTAAACCCTAAACAATGTACTGCACGGGAGTATTTTTGATTCGATAGACCAATCTGTACAATCCTGGCCTAAACCAAGAAATGGCCGTTCCAGCCTTGCTTCGGTCACAATGTAAAGGAGAAGGGTTGGTCTTAGGGAGGGAAGCGAAGAAAGTGTTGAGACCAGAATAGTTGATAATGGAGATGTGGGTGTTTTGTGACTTGTATCAGAAAGTTGAACTGGCTAGATGAATGAAAATCTATCAGATGACTTCTGGATGTGGTATTGTTTTCCTGATCAAAACTTTTTGTTTGGTGGAAATAGGTGAGACCTATTTATACAAGTCGCAACAAAACGTACCCTGGTCTCGTAGGAAGTGGAAATGGTTGAGTAGTGGAAGAAGGAAGTAACAGATAATGCCTGGAATTGATGTTTCCATAATGAAAGATACGTTTCACCATTACTTCTTGGCATTACTAACCGCCCCGCTTTATGACACTTTCTTGTAACGGGCTTATTGCACGTCGCACACTGTAAACTGCCAGACCAATACCCTGATGAGTATCCCCCAGTTTGTGACATGTTTTGATGCCTCGAGTGTTTTCGTGGAAAACATGTATCGCTTTGCTACGTGTGGCAAGTTTAAATTGAGAGGCTTGCCGCAGGTAAATAGCATGTGATGCTATTAGGACCGTCTTGGCTGGTCTCCTAAAACTTGCCACAAGCTCGCCGGCTTGGTGGAGAACTTCGATGGATGAGATCTCATCTTATGAAATAAGGGTAGCCGTTGATTGTGTCTACCTTGTGTTGGTGCCTGAAGATGGCGCAGTGGCATTTTTGGTGCACGCGAAGTAGCAGTGCGGCACGGCTGGCATGGCTCGTGCATTCCGATGACACGGTGGTGCAAGTGGCGCTTGGCGTAGCCATGACCATTAATTTTAGGCGGTTGGTCGCCTGAAAGTTTCCACAAGTCTGTCAGCTCGGTGGCGAACTTGGATGGCTGAGATTTCATCTCATGAGGAAGGATAGTCGTTGATTATGGCTACCTTCTGTCGGAGCCTGACAACTTTGTCTAAATTAGGGTTTAGCATGCCGAAACCCTAATTAGCGTATATGACATGTCGTTTGGCATGTGCGCCTGGCATGCGCGTTTTTGGCAAGTTAGGCATGTCGTTTGCCATGTGCTCCTGGCATGTGCGTTTGGCAAGTTAGGCATGCCGATTGGCATGTGCGCCTGGCATGCGCGCTTGGCGAGTTTGGCATGCTGATTGGCATGCCGATTGGCATGTGCGTCTGGCACGCGGGTTTGGAGGGTTTGGCGGGTTTGGCATGCTGCTCGGAATGTTGATTGGCATGTGCGTCTGGCACGCGCGTTTGGCATGCTGCTCGGCATGTGCGCCTGGCATGCGCGTTTGGCGAGTTTGACATGCTGCTTGGCATGTTTGGCATGCCGATTGGCATGTGCGTCTAGCATGCGTTGCTTGGTATGTTCGGCATGCCGATTGGCATGTGCATCTGGCATGCGCGTTTGGCGGGTTTGGCATGCTGCTTGGTATGTTCGGCATGCCCATTGGCATGTTGGCGCGGGTTTTGGGAATCCAACTTAGTATGGCAACCTCTTTTAAGGCTGCGGCGGGTTTGGAGCAACCTAATTGGTCAATGAAAGTAGGGGGAGGCCAAGCATGGGCGTGGCTACCCTTTTAGCGCGCGTGGCGGCTCTAGAGAGACCTGATTGGTCGATGGGAAGTGGGGACGGAAAGCTAGGGTATGGCCACACTTCCAGTGCGCTGTGGCGGATTTAATTGCCTAGTTTGGCTAAGCATAGTTTTTCGACTAACGAGGTCTAGTGTATTGCGGGGCGCGAAACCCTGATTTTTCAAATTAGTCGGGTTTATGTGTTTTTTTTTTTAGTTATCACAATAATTGGCTGGGTTTTGTATGCTGCCACAAAAATCCTTATCTACAGAATGCAATGTGCTTTCCGTCTGAGCATTTAGTGCGATGGCCTTAACTTTGGTACTTGTAGGTTCATGCTACTCCGCCGCAAGTGAACATAAATCCGTCATGACATACCGATATTAAGGGTTCTTCCGGGGAACATAGCACATGAAAGTCCTCAGTGAGTCTTGTATTGGTGAGGTGCCGAAATTTACAGAGCGTTTGGGATGGTTGCTACATTCGCCAGTATGGATAAATTTCATGTAAATATATTGAATGGCTCAATAAATATGCCGGTGGAGAGGTTAGCACTCACGGTACCGTTTTCTTCCAGAGTGACGTCACATCTGATGCAAGGTTTTACGATTTTAACCTTAAGCTAAAAACAACCATCAACAACAGGTTATCACAGTTGGGGGCGTCTTTGTAATGTCTCTACTCACGCTTGGGGCGTCTGGCGAGTTGCATCATCGATGATCGACGCGAAGGAAAAACAAACTTCTTAACCCCCAACAAGTTGGAGGTTAAGAGGGGGCGATGTTTGTACCGTGTATAAAATACACGGAAGCCCATTAATCAAGCCGTCTACCCGTGAAGATCCAGAAGTTTCTAGAAGACTTGTTGCCAAAGTTGCTTGCATATTAAGTTTACACCATAATTAGGGTTACAAAAACACTATAAATACATGTATCCTAAACCCTAAGAGGATATGAAATTTTAGGTTAGCTAACCACATATTTTAATCATCGAATCAATACAATATCTCCCACTATGGGATTCCTCCGTGGATGTAGGCACAACTTGCTGAACCATGTAAATTCTTGTCTTCTCTTTATTTTCAATCATGTTTTATCCCTAATTCATCTATTATCGACATCATCAAATCATCGTGGTTGTGCCTAGAATTTATTTTGGGTACAAACAGTTACCTTAGATTGTGTATTTTTCCCTGAGTAGAACATGGGAGTTTTTATATAATTTTAGTTTGCTTGATTTGGATAAATAACGAATTAGTTATGAATTTTCAAAGATTGCCCATTGTGACTGAAACTCTGAAATCTGCGGTGAGTATGCGACTAAATGGACACTTTTAGATATGTTCGAGTCAGAATTGGATCCCGGTCAAAACTAGAAAGTTATAGAGGAGACTAATACCTTTACAAAGAGATATTAGGTGATCATTTTGGATAAATGATGACTGATTTATAATTCGTGAAAATTGACTCCTTGTGCTGTTGAAAATAGGGGTAACTGTCTAGCAAGTGTTTGTATAATTGTCTGACTCAATTGGGTTAGTCAGTGAGTCAGTGAGCTGACTCGAGAGTTACATCGAGTCAGATGGTTGAGTGATGGACCGAGTTAATTTTCCGGGTCGTGGGACGACCCTATGGGTCAAACATGGATAGCGGTCCGGATTGTTGGGTCGTGTTGGATCAGGCACATTAGGCTAAGTTTAGGGCGAGAAATAGTAAATTGAGTTTTTGGACCACTTATGGTACGAATTGGCTTTTGGTTCCTTCTGCAAAGTTGTAGGGTTTTTCGAGGAATTTCCGAGGATATCCAATTTGACCCCGTTGAATAACTAGATATTGATTTATGCCTTGTATACTTCTATAAGATCTAAACCATTGAACAACTCTCTAACTAGTTCATTTGAGTCATTTGAACTAGTTATGATGAAGATGAATAAGGTTGATATGAAAGTGCTCATATGGATAACCATTTATTAACTATTTTTGGACCAACTAAGTGCGCACGTTTAGGTACGGTTACTCAAACCTGAAGTTACATTTCATTTGTGTATAACAAGCTAAGTTCGATTTAACGGTTGAAAGATATTAGCTTGAATCTAATCAGGTTTTCATCTAACGGTGAATATTGAATGCTTTGTTACCAAGGTAACTTAGATTGCAAACCCTGATTTGAAGACTTTATAAAGAAGAACTCTAGCAAGTGGGAAACCTAATCCCCACACCTCATGTGTGATACTAGTTGTATAGCTAGAGTCGATTCTCCATTAACCTTAGGTTTTTCACGAAACCTTGTAGGTTAACGACTTAAAGACTTCATTGGGATTGTGAAGCCATGCCCAACTATTTTTTCTGTAGTTGCGTGATCTGATCTTGATGTTTCTATCGTGATTGAGTACAATCGTAAGATTGGCTTGAGATTTATATCTCCAATAGGCAAGATAGAAAAGTTGTCACAAACACCTTCGTCTCATCGTTTGCGATTCCACAATATCTTGTTTCATTAATCGATTAAGATTATTGTGAGATGATTGATAATTCTAGGCTGTTCTTCGGGAATATAAGTCCAGGTTATCGATTGGTTCCTGTTCACCTTGATTTATCAAATGACAGAACAAAAACTTGTAGGTATATCTGTGGGAGACAAATTTATCTATTCAATAGACTTTTTTGTGTGATACAAATTTGTTTATCAATTCTTCGACTTTGGGTCGTAGCAACTCTTAGTTGTGGGTGAGATCAGCTAAGGGAATCAAGTGTGTCGTATCTTGCTGGGATCAGATACGTAAGGATCATGAATGTACCTTGAATCAGTGTGAGATTGATTAGGGTTCAACTACATTCCAGACCGAAGTTAGCTTTGTAGTAGGCTAGTTAGTGTCTGTAGCGGCTTAATACAGTGTGGTGTTCAAATATGAACTAGGTTCCAGGGTTTTTCTGCGTTTGCGGTTTCATCATTAATAAAACTTCTGGTGTCTGTGTTATTTCTTTTCCGCATTATATTTTGTTATATAATTGAAATATCACAGGTTGTGCATTGAATCGATCAATTGGCAAATCCAACTTTTGGTTGTTGATTGAGATTGATTGATCCTTGAACATTGGTCTTTGGTACCGTTCAAGTTATCTCTCTTATATTCAATTGGGCTCGCAAATTATTGTTTGTTTGATTGCGGATTGAATTGATAGATTGGGATATAACTCTTTGATATACTTTTCTTATGATTGAGTCTAACTGTCTAGTTGATTCTCTTGTAATTATATTGGAGTTAGTCCATACAGATTGTTAAGCGAAATATTGGGTGAAGTTGTTAGACCCCCACTTTTTTACTAACCTCAAGTGGAAGGATGATGTCTTCTTTGCAGTCGTTACTTCTTCTCAATTTTTAGGTCTTCGGAGTAATACTTGTATGTATCAACATACCTAAACTTTTTAGTCTAACGTAAATGAAGTTGACTCTAGTATTTAATCAAGCGACTCTAGATGAGTTATGATACTAAAATATTACAACCAAACTTGACATACCAACGCTTGGTGGGTTCATCTGAGCTATTTCTTGTTTAATAATGAAGTTAAAATCACCAATTACCATTCAAGGCATATCCAATTGGATAGCCAAATTTTGTATTAAATCCCTTTGCATTTTCCTGCGATTATCATCAACAGCACCATACAAAAAACTCACTAGAGAGTAGTCAGTTCTCGAATCCAATTTAATAATATAATTCAAATAGTTAAATTTAGATTCAATATTTTTCAAATTGATACCATCTTTCCACATCAAGTAGAGACCTCCAGACTGGCCAATAGGATCAATGAAGCTGAAATTTGGCAAACTAAAAGATGTAATATATTGAGTAAATTTGTTACCAAATCCAAAGACATTCCATGAGAGAACTCTCATTTAATGCAAACTATTTATATATGTAGTGAAACTATTTAAATTAGAAATGAAGTAATGAGTACAAAAGCTAAAACGGTACTTGTAAAGGACCGTGTTTTTAGAAGAAACCCGATTCTCCGCATTATTGATTATAGACTTCTTAACCCCAGCACAAACATGCAAATATTTCAAATCAGTTGGATTAGTTGTTGTTAAAGTCGTTGCTGAAACCTTGTCAGAAACGAAGGTAACCGGAAAAGACTGATTGTTATCCGTTAATAAGACCTTGAAGTTCCACATAATAATACCAATTCTATCATAACATTTGACGGAGTTGTTTCTTACATACCTTTCTTCTTCTCCACATTTCCAAAGAGTGACGCCATCTCTTATTGTTTTATGATAGCTTGGTTTATTATCTTTTACATCCTCCAAAATCTTCCTTATAGAATCCGTACATAAATATTTCATCTCTTCTGACGGTATAAGCTTCAATTCTGTCCAACAATATTTTTATTTTTACCATTTATAATAATCTCCATGTATAATTGGTGAGGCATAACCATTGAGCACTAGTAAATTACCAGAAATACACCAACGATAGTCTTCTTGACATTCATTTTCGTGGAAATTCGTATTCTTCTTCCATAGTGGGAGCTTTTTTATATTGCTAATATACTCCACAATCACCACAGTGGGTTTCTGTTAGAGCACTGCTCGGTCGAACTCGCAAGCGTTGTTATCTCAAGCTTGTTTGTCAAGTTTAGTTGTCAAAACTATAAGTCTTGAATTCTAGTCTACTTATAGCTAAGTCTCAGATTAGGATAGAAAGTGTAGTTGAGCATTAGACTTCACGGCGTTCATCGAATGAAGACGAAGAACTACTAAGGAGAGATTATGGAACTTCATCAACAAAAGGTATGTGGAGACTTGAACTCATCTATCACTCAAAAGTTTATCTACTCTATCTCCTATTTGAGACAAAAGTCGTATAGCTATATAAACTTCAATTATACACATTTGATATTTCGAGCTGAGTTTAACTCGCTTACATATTTCTCGAAATATGTGTTTGTAAGATTTCGCTTTAACCAAGATCATCTTATATGCTTGACGAAATTCAAAAGATGATCATGTGAAAATCGCCTGGTAACATCTTACATGATTTGTGTGAGACACTCATTTGATGTAGACTCGGAATGTTTCGTATTGATCATTCGATCACTTGAAAATTGCTTTGAAGCTAATAGTTTGTGTGAGATAGCTATTGTCGTGTTCCGAGAATGTTTCAATGGTTTAAATGAGAGTTTAGAACAATTGGATATAAGCATAGTATGTGTACTTGCATATATGTAATCCAAGTCCGAGAACCATGGTATGCATACCTGTATGCGTACTTCTTGGTTTAGTCAGGTCCGGGAACCTTGTACGCGTACTGGCGTGAGGTTCAGGTCCGGGAATTTCTGCTGAGTTTGGAAGGTATGCGTACCAGTTCGCGCACTGGCGAACCCAAACTTAGTCCGTCCATTTAGGTATGCGTACCCGTTTGCATACTTGCGTGGATGATGTTCTAAAATCGGTTTGTTTATGAACTAATACATTTATATAATAAGGAATGCAATCTTTTGCAAACCGTGACTATAATGTTCATGACTTGATTCGAGTGAATCAAAATCTATTTTGCTTCAATTGTGCTTGTATACTTCTATGAGAAGATAAACAATTGAACAACTCTAGAACTAGTTTCATTTGAGTCATTTGAACTAGTTATGGTTAAGATGAATAAGGTTGATATGAAAGTGTTCATATGGATAACTTCGGTTAACTATTGTTGATCCAACGAAGTTGCACACGTTTAGGTACGGTTACTCATATCTATATGAAGTCACTTTTCATTTGTGTGTAACAAGCTAAGTTCGATCTAACGGTTGAAAGATATTAGCTTGAGTCTAATCAGGTTTTCATATAACTTACAAGTGTTTAATTTACATGTTTTGAGTGTCAATTTGATACTTGTTTTAGCTATATTTATTGCATATTATCTTGTATTTATTATCTTTTGTTAGGTGAATAATCCTAAAGAAGTGAATTGGCACTTAATTGTGCAATAAAAGAAGTTAGATACAAATGGGGAAGGACACAAAGACGGAGAAGGTTTGAACCGTGAAGTCTTGAGGTGGTTTTGTGCCAAGAGTTTATCACGGAAGTGACGAAGGATGATCGGTGCTATGGACTGAACTTTGTAAGAGCATGGAGTTGTTGCCATTATCGGAGTTCGATGATGGAGCTGGATAAGGAAGAACCAGATGATGATAGTGCTGCTGTGACTATTGGAAGATGGGTTAAACGGATAGACTGAGTTTTGCTGCAGTCGGTTAATGGCAGTGACCGTGATAAGGAGGAGAGTTCGTTGATGGTGGTTGATAAGATTGAGAAGAAGCTGTGGTTGATGCCATCGGTGATGGGAATGCTGGCAGAAATGATTATCATTGCTGATACAGTGATGATGACTGAAAAGACGAGGGTACCCAAATATACCTCAATCTAAAAATTTTCCTACCTATAAGTCCTTTCTCCGAAAGTGATTGTCTATGGACTGGGTCGAGACAATGCAACTAATCGGTTCACACTTCGTGCGATCGTCTATGGATACGATATCAAGACAATACAACAACGAAGTATGTTTACTTGATAAAAAGATTCGTACTTAACCAAACACAATGGGATCACTTATCAAGTAAATAGGAATTAACGTTTTGTATAATTTACTTTAATTATAATATAACAATTATAATTCGGAAAATAAAAGTAAATGACACAACAAGATTTTGTTAACGAGAAAACCGCAAATGCAGAAAAACCCTGGGACCTTGTCTAGAATTGAATAATCTCAGGATTAAGCCGCTACACAAAATTAAACCTAACTTCGTATAGTTGAGACCAAGCAACTAAACCTATAGTTCACCTAGTTCCGTCCGTATTCCCACGCCTCCAACTTATGAATAAGTCACGTACTTGGAACAATTCCTTTAGCTCGTATTCTTAACAGTAAAAGAACACCAAATCTGTTTGGTATCAACTCTCTTCAACCAAGTGATATGAGTTGGACAAAGGCTCTTCTGTTTATCTTAACATAAACTCCTTCATCAGGTCCTTAGATCTATCTTATGTTCAATTACCAAAGTAATCGTTGAGATTTTGCAATTAACACTCTTAATCCGAAGAATTGTGTTGATGTCGATCTACTCAACTAATCAATCTAATTCTATCACAAGGATAAAACCGATTATAGTTGGATCCTCTTTTTACCGAAACAAGTATTGTGCACACCAAAGATTATGAACCTCAAATCAGAAATCTTCGATATATTTTTTGTCTTCAAATCTTCTTAGATCTCCAATAAACACCTCCACACAATCACTTGAATCTCTTGTGATCAATCACGCACAGAACGGAGTTTGTTAACAATGGATTATCACAAGATCGTCTTTAGAACTAACAACAATCTAAAGATCCTTGTCTAAACTCTGAACTAGTTTGAGTAAATCTTATATTAGAAGAGAAGATCCTCAAGCATAAACAAACTAGGTGCAATCAAAGTTCAACCACCGTTAGTCAATCAAATCAATCGAAAACAAAAGATAAACCGCAATTATCTAGTTTCCCACCAACGGTACTAATAGAGCTTCTCAATCCCAAAGAAGAATTTAAAACGAGCGTTCGTAAGAGATTTCGCCTAATTAGGTTACTCTCCTCTCCGAATAGGCGGCTTCACCAGTAGCAACACAACAAGAGGTAGTTTGCTGTTACGATGGATTGGTTTGCTAGATTTGCAAACTTCAGTATTTACAGACAAGGAAGTTTGGACACCAAGGAATTTCCAAAACCGAAAATATTCTCAAGATATTCATTAAGGCACAAATTTGGTTTCCATAATTTCTGGAAATGCTATGTCCAAAAATAATGATCGAAATTTCTTGGAAAATCTCTAATTAGTAAATGCACGTTACTAATTATTATTTTCTAAAAATGAAATTAATAACCTTAATTAAAATATTCTTAACTTATTTATGTTTCGGTCCTGGGATTCTCTTCCCTTATCTATTAAGGAATAACTTTGAACAATTAAAGATTAACATTCACAGCATGTGTTCAAAGTATGTCGACATCATTACTTTGTAAGTCCTCTTTCATACTTACAACCTTGAAACTGATTTTCCACACTTCCAAACAAGTTTAGAATTGGTTCATCTGACTTTCAAGAACTATGCGATTGATTAAGAACAATCAATCACAAAACATGGGTATAACGGTTCTACCAAAACAAGTTTCGGTTCTACCTCCATGTGAGTATTGTGCATAGTCACACTAGCTATCCAAAAATTGGTTGACTAGGTACTAGGATCGGTTCTCCATATATATATGGTATCTAACTTATATGTGTTGCACATGTCCACAGGAGCGGTTCCCCTTTGCCTAAAAATGTGTTGCACATGTCCATAGGATCGGTTCCCCTTTCTGCTATAAACTTGCTGCACCTCATACAAGGATCGATTTCCCTTTGTGATGTACTGCACCTCTTACTAGGATCGGTTCCCCTTTACCCATATTTGGTCATACATAAAGTCACAAACTCGATCGTACCATCTCAGGTGATTACTTAAGATCGGTTTCACTAATAAAAGTCATACCAATACATAAGTCAAGCCTTTGTGAATAGTTGTACCAAGAACACAAACAAGTCATGAACGGTTATACTAATCACAGATATTGGTTGTTCACAAGATATGCAATGAATAACAATACCAATAACACCTGGAAATTTCCTTTTCGATTCACAAACCAAGTTCATGAATTTACTTCCTTAAAACACATGTAAAACATTGTTCCCTAAGATGAAATCCTCACCTCATACCCATACATAATAACAATATCATTTAAACGATTATGTCAATTTCTTATCTACAAAGTTTAATGGTTAAGCAATAAACCTCGTATTGTATTCCTTAATACTATGTCTATCTAGATTTCAATCATGCTTTGCAGTTTTGTTTTCAATATGCACGACTTTAAAGATAGGTTAGGGAATGAAACAGTTCAAGTCAAATATCACTAACCTCAAGTGGAAGGATGATGTTATCGTTATATCTCCTTGGTTCTTCACATCTTCAAGTCTTCGCAATACTTGTAAAGCCTCATATCCTAATACTTTCAAGCTAACCTATACGAAGTTGACTCTAGTACATAATCAAGCGACTCTTAACATGAGTTTTGATTCACTAAAATATGACAACCAAACTTGACATACCAACGCTTGGTAGGTTCAACCGAGCTATGCTCTAACAATGACGATATTGATGCCATTGGCAGTGAACGAAATAGAGTTTGTGAAAAAGCGGGGGTACAACAACCACACCCAATATTTTGCTAAGAAATCTGTATGAAATAACTCCAATATACTTTCAAGAGAAACAACTAGACTCAATCTTAATAAAGTATATCAAAGAGTTATATTATCTCGATCTCTCTATTTAATCCTTACTCAAGCAAATAGAAATCTGCGAGTCTCATTAAATATAAGAGAGATAACTTGGATGGTACCAAAGACCAATATCCAAGTGGCAATCAATGTAAATCAACAAACAAAGGTCGGATATTCTAATTGATTGAACTAACACACAACCTATGATATTTCAATTATATAACAAAATATAATGCAGAAAAGAAATAACACAGACACCAGAAGTTTTGTTAACGAGGAAACCGCAAATAAAGAAAAACCCCGAGACATAAACCGGATTGAACACACACTGTATTAAGCCGCTACAGACACTAGCCTACTACAATCTAACTTCGGTCTGGACTGTAGTTGAACCCCAATCAATGTCACACTGATCCAAGGTACAATTATGCTCCTACGTCTCTGATCCCAGCAGGATACTACGCACTTGATTCCCTTAGATGATCTCACCCACAACTAAGAGTTGCTACGACCCAAAGTCGAAGACTTTAATAAACAAATCTGCATCACACAGAAAAGTCTACGGTAATAGATAAATCTGTCTCCCACAGAAATACCTACAAGTTTTGTTCCGTCTTTTGATAAATAAAGGCGACAGGAACCAATTGATAAACCAGACTTATATTCCCGAAGAACAGCTCAGTATTATCAATCACCTCACAATAATCTTAATCGACGCGGCGAAAGAAGATATTGTGGAATCATAAACGATGAGACGAAGATGTTTGTGATTACTTTTATATCTTGCCTATCGGAGATATCAATCTCAAGCCAATCTTTGCGATTGTACTCGTACGATAGAAACTGCAAGATTCACACAACTATAAGAAAGTAGTTACGGTCTGGCTTCACAATCCCAATGAAGTCTTTAAGTCGTTAACCTGGTTTTCAAGAAGAAACCTAAGGTTAAAGGAGAATCGACTCTAGATTATTCAACTAGTATCACACGTAAGGTGTGGGGATTAGGTTTCCTAGTTGCTAGAGTTCTCCCTCATATATAGTCTTTCAAATCAGGGTTTGCAATCAATGTTAGCTTGGTAACAAAGCATTCAATATTCACCGTCAGATGAAAACCTGATTAGATTCAAGCTAATATCTTTCAACTGTTAGATCGAAAACTTAGCTTGTTATACACAAATGAAATGCACGACTTTAGGTTTGTGTAACCGTACCCAAACATGTACATTCGTTGGCTCAATAATAGTTAACCAAATGGTTAGCCATATGAGCACTTTCATATCAACCATATTCTTCTTCACCATAACTAGTTCAAATGACTCAAATGAACTAGTTAGAGAGTTGTTCAATTGCTTAGATATTATATAAGTATACAAGACATAATCGAAACAAAAACGATTTGATTTACTGGAATCGATTCATGAAATTTATAGCCACGGTTTGCAAACTTGCATTCCTTAGTTTATATAAGTATAATTTCACAAATAATCGTCCTTAGAAATAACCAACTCAAGTACGCGGACTAAAGTTCCCGGAAGAAGTTTACAAACTCCAGCAGATTTTCTCAGGTCGGGAACCTACGAATGTTCGCAGACTGGGTTCGCGAACTCTTGTTCCGGTTTTCCTGATCAACAAAGTACGCATACTTTGGTTCAAGGAATAAGGACTTATACATATATGTGTTGCCACACAATGCTTATATCCAACATTGGTTATATATTTTAAACTCTCTTTTCAATCATTGAAACATTCTTAGAGGATGTTGTATAGTTTTTATTCACAAACCATTTTTTGTCAAAGCCATTTTCAAGTGATTGAAACATATCATGACTTTCGTCACTAGGGAAAGATGAACTTAGCCAAAGCGAAAGCTTACCAACACATATTTCGAGAAATAGATAAGTGACATAAACTCGGATCGAAATAGCAAATGTGTATAATCAAAGTCTATATAGCAAAACGACTTTTGTCTCAAGATAGGAGATAGAGTAGATAGACTTTTGAGTGATAGATAAGTTCAAGTATCCACATACCTTTTAGTCAATGAAGTTCCACCAGTTCCTTGAGTAGTTTTTTTTTCTTGTATGATGATCGCCATGGAGTTATTGAGATCAACTACACTTTCTATCCTAGTCCGAGACTTAGCTATAGTAGACTATAAATCAAGACTTATAGTTTTGATCACTAACATTGATAAACATGCTTGAGATAGCAATGCATGCGAGTTCGACCGAGCAGTGCTCTAACAGTTTGATAATTTCGTATCAGTGGTTGATCACAACTGGTTGAATGGTGGTCCTATGCTATGAGTATTTCTCGACCTTGGGTTGTGCAAAGCTTGGAAGAGGCGATGAAAGTTGTTCCAGTGAATGGCAATGATGAGATGGATATGGTGGCAGCGACGAAGAGTTCTCGTGAGGTAGAGCTAGCCTGGCTACTGTTAGAACTGAGCGAGAACGATAAATATGCGAGCTGAGTGGTTACCGTCGAAGGAAGAAAACAGAGAATTTTACGGCCGAGAGGTTTTAGCCGTAGAAGTAGTAGAGCATGGAGAAAAGATACAAGAGAACTTGCATATGGAAAGTCCTGGCCGTAATTGAAGAGAAGTTTGTTATGAGTTTTACAGGAAAACTGGCGGCCGGAATTACCGTGAATAAAAGAAGCTGTCAGTTCCTCGGAACTGACAAGCCAATGCTAGATGAAATAAGTAAATGGGTCGGTCTTCTTAGCCTTATGTGCGTCCTATCATCTGATTATGGAATTTCTTCCATGCGACCAGACTTGGCCAATGACCTACTTAGGCAAGTTTCATGTGATTTTGGCTAGTTTCTATCAACCATTTAGCATGGGTTCGAGCACAGGCGCTGTTACAACTTGGAGACTATTTAAGAGACTTATTAACCTAAAAATCTCTACATATCATTGTTAGCACTACTATGATTGTGTCTGTATGTAGTCATTATTAGTGTGTGCTTAGTAACTCTGCTAGATGGTATACTAGTTGGACAGGCTGGATTTTCTGTTATTGTAGCTGTCTTTGTCAGACAGCCTGTCAATGTGTGTCTACTTTGTATTTAAAGACTGTCCGGTATTATCTTGTATTCTCAAGAAAACTCAATACAACTGAACTACCATTTCTACATGGTATCAGATACCAAAAGGGGAATAATCAACTTCCACCATTAAAGTTCTGAAATTTTCTTGATCCCGTGTCTTCTTCTTTACAACAAATCTTGATCTACAATGTCAAGAACAACTCGAAATTCTTTGAATTCCGCTGCAAATCTCAACAACAACAACACTACTTCAAGAAATGGTGATAATCTTGCAAACAACACTGCTAATTCTCCACCATTATCATCATCTCCACTTCAACAAAAAAATTCATCAGATCCACAACCTTCTTCACCAAAAAAAATCTGATGTTCAACAATCTTTTCCATCTCCATCATTACCACAATCAAAAATTCATCAATAATTTGTTCAACAACAACCACAAATTCCTCAACAATTTGTTCAACAACAACCACAAATTTCTCAACAATTTGTTCAACCTCAACCTTTTCTTTTTCCACCACCACCACAACACCCTTATCATAACAATTTTGTTTATCGTTTTACTCCTTTACCTTTCTGAAAAAGCGGGGGTACAACAACCGCACCCAATAATTCGTTTGGCAATCTGTATGGACTAACTCCAATATACTTTCAAGAGAATCAACTAGACAGTCAGACTCAATCTTAAGAAAAGTATATCAAAGAGGTATATCTCAATTTCTCAATACAATCCGCAATCAAACAAATAGGAATTCGCGAGCCCGATTGAATAAAAGAAATAACTTGGACAGTATCAAAAACCAATATCCAAGTATCAATCAATTAATTAACAACCCAAAGTTCGGATTCAAAATTGATTGAACTTACGTACAACTTGTGATATTTCAATTATATAAAAAATATAATGCGGAAAAGAAATAACACAGACACCAGAAATTTTGTTAACGAGGAAACCGCAAATGTAGAAAAACCCCGGGACCTAGTCCAGAATAAACACACACTTATTATAAGTTGTTACACCAATTTCCTACTACCTATTCGGACTAGATGTAATACCTGCTTCAGCAAAAACTCCTAGCAAAACACCGATTATCTTTAGGAATTCTTCTTGTAAATCTTCTAGCAGAACCCAAGGCTCTCTTTAGAAGATACAACAACACGATTGATACGATTCGATTTTTGTTTGCACAAAGCACCGATTTGATTTCCCTTTAGATGTAAATCAAGGTTTTGGAAATCTTGTGTTTATTTTGATAAAAACAATGACTAGGTAAAAATAATATCAAAACAAACTTGTAGATTAGGGTTTTAACTTACAATCAGTATACGTACACACAAGGAGTCTGTGAACCTGATTTTCGTAAGTGAACTTGGGCGATTCCAAAGATCAATTTCCAAGTTAAGAAAACCCTAATAATTCTACAACAAGAACAACTAGAATAAATCTAGAGTTGTTTGAAACTTCTTAAGGATTTTTTACGAGATACCTTAATCGAAGTTTTCTTTCTAGCTTCCGATTTCGACTAACAAGTGTTGGTATACGATAGGAAACTGAAATCTATCAAAACCTAGGGTTTATGATCAACAACTCTTGAATGGTTTTATATCTGAAGAGAAAACCTTAGAATAGACAAGAGGTGAAAAATCTAGATTACAAGTTGTATGATCAATCACGAAGATTAAATCCAACTCGGCTTTGTGATCCCCAATACAAAGACTTTTATCTCACTCTTGTTCACGAAGAACACAAGACATGGAAAACAACCTTACGAAGATTACACCAATTTTCCAAAGGGGATAAAAACGTGTACCACTCGTGAACCCTTTATTTATAGTGAACAAGGTAGCTTAAAATCTAAGCTAGGGTTTTGATTATTTTCCTTTTTCAAGACTCTCTTAATTATGGGAGTCTTTCCTAAGTTACACTCTTGCCAAAATAATTAAATAAATAATTAATTAGCAAATATTGTATCTATGTGAATAAATCACATTTTAACTTAGGAAGGAATCACAAACACTTTAATATGGTAATCAAATATGTTTGGATTAATAGCCATCTTGCCTAGATAAGGAAACATCACCAACTTGACCAAAAATGCCTTTTAGTCACGTAATTGGGCCCAAGTCCGTGAACCGTTACAAACAGTCCATGGATTGTTTCCTACTAACGAACTGTAAATCACTCATAACTTTGTCGTTATAACTCGGAATTGAGTGATTCATGGCTCGTTGAATTCGTAAGCTCATTCACTATAACATGAGAACCTTTCTAGGGATAAAGGTTATTATCACAAAAGTCGTGGCTCAAATAACCTCAAGTATATATACATAAGTGTACATTTACCGTCATAGGAATTGTTCCATAGAGTGAGCATTTGTTTCGATAGATTAGAAAGATAGAATTGAACAAGAATCCAAATGAAATCAATTACCACATACCTTTATTGATGAAGTCCTTGATGATGTCTTCTTGTAATCTTCAGTCTTCATTCTTAAGAGTAGTTCTTCTTAGACCTAATCTAGTCTGAAACTATCTATAATATTAAATCAAGAATGCGTTTTGGAAACTAAATTTGAAAAATATATTTACATACCAACGCTAGTGGGTTCAACCAAGCAATTCTCTAACAATCTCCCCCTTTGTCATTTTTAGTGACAAAACCATTTTACATATGGATTTAAACAAATAAAAGCATTAAGCTCCAAAACCCAACATGTTTGATTTCCTTGGTTCTTCAACTATGTGTGTGTTCATCATGTACTTGTTGATGATCCATGATAGTATTATTACACAACATCAAAGTTCAATTGTATCACAACTTTGACAATAATACTACGGTGATATGTATCACTCCCCTTTAGTCAATACTTCATCTCACAATGAAAACCACTCCCCCTTACATAATGATCCGTAAACCATATGTATATGTAGTGCGAACTACAAAATAATTCTCCCCCTTTTTGTCAATATAAACTGGCAAAGGTACGAAAACTGGTGGGATCCTAATGAAATTTTTGTAGAGGAACTTCTTGACCAAAACTGGAGGGATCCTAAGGAAACTTAGTGACTTCATCAAGGAGTTTATTAAGATACAAGTTAACCCCTACATGTTCCACAACCGCTTCTCCCTTCAAAGATATGGAAATTAAGCACAAGTTCATTCAAGAACTCTCCCCCATAAGGTGTCATTCCCGAAAGAAAAACAAGAGTGACCTTACTCCAGAGATAAGGATTTATATATTGGATTTTAGAAACCCCACAATGAGATACGAACTAAGAACCAATCATTAAAAGTCTCTCATGGGATCATGTTACTAAACAATAGAACTATCTCATGGTAATAATACACAATATGTAATCATGAAGATCAAGTATTATGATCATCTTTTCTAAGATACAACCTTGTATAAACGAATTGATATGCTTAGAAGGAAGAATAATCTTTTCCATAAGGATTTACACCAAGAATGGTTACTATAAGAGTATGAAAAAGATTCTTTGACAATAAAAACCAACATCCAATAGTTTTGATTATTGCTTCTAACCTTTTATGCTTAAGAAATTTTTCTTAATCACAAATCAAGTTAGGTAATTAAGAATCATATGCGTGGTATTTAACCATGTTCATCTTAACCATAACTAGTTCAAATGACTTAAATGAACTAATTAGATATTTGTTCAATTGCAAGGAAATCTTATGTAACTACACAAGACACAATTGAAGCAAAAACGATTTGATTCACTCGAATTGGTTGATGAACTTTATAGCCACGGTTTGCAATTCGCATTCCTTATTTTATATAAATATAAGTTCAAAAACAATCGTCTTTAGATATAACCAACTCAAGTTCGCGGACTTAAGTTCCCGGAAGGAGTTCTCAAACTACAGCAGATTTTCTCGGGTCGAGAACTTCATCCAGATCGCGGACTGGGTTCGCGGACTGAGTTCGCGGACTTACTTCACGGCTTTTGTTCCCGTTCTCTTGATCAACAAAGTTCGCAAACTCCGGTTCAAGGAATAAGGACTTATACATATATGTGTTTCCACAACAATGCTTATATCCTCCAATGGTTATATAATCTAAACTATTATTTCAATCATTGAAACATTCTCAGAGGACGTTATATAGTTGTTATTCACAAACCATTTTTCGTCAGAGAAATTTTCAAAGTGATTGAAACATAACATGACTTTCGTCACTAGGTAAATATGAACTTGGCTAAAGCGAAAGCTTACCAACACATATTTCGAGAAATATGTAAGCGAGTTAGAATCAGTTCGAAACAATAAATTGTTTCACATATTCAAAAATTACCCAAAAAAATATGTGCCCCTTAATTCTTTTGCAATACTCACCGCATTTATTAGGGATTCTTGGTGAGGATGCACTTTCAACACAATCAGGTTGTGTTGAGGTGAACAAAATCTTGCTCACGACAGGTATTCGAAACAAAATCATACACTGACTCTAGGAATTTAAAAACTTCCTCGAAACTTTCAATAACTGTTTCATACCTTTTTAAGATGTTATCCCTTGTCGAACTCTTGTATGGGAGATCCTTCTTAATAGTACTCGTTGCTTTATTGATCTTCTTTGGTACCCATTTCTGAGTAGCTTTTGGAGAAACATATTTATTTTTCTCCCTAATATAATTATGAAATTTCTTGGAGGAAATACTAGAAGAACTGATATTATGAGACTCAGTTTTTCTCCAGTTTGGAACATCATATCTTGTCATCTTAACAGAATCAGATCTGGTTTTATCTCGTTTAAGATATTTGCAATTCCTCTGCAAGTGACCTGGTTTTCCACAATAAAAACAATGTTTAGTATAATGGAAAAAGTTATGTTTAGTGTTACCTGAATGTGTATGTGCTTGATTTGGAATTTGACAGAATTTCCTTTTTTCGTCATCGGGAGTTGGTAGAGATACTTCACTTTTGTCAACCGTGGAAGGTTTTGGTTGAGAAGAATTTTTAGCTCTGACAAATTTTACCTCTTTGCAAATACTAGGAGCGTCTATTCCTTCATAGCCCAATCCTCGTGTATCACGATGAATTCTACATGCTCCCAATATTGAGGTTAATTTATCTGAGCTGCTATTTCTAGACAAACTCTCTTTTAAGCTCGAGATTTCTTCTTCCAACCTTTTGACCTTTTCAAGCGCAATAAATAGATCATTCTTGGACGATTCATATTGAGCATTGAGATCTTCTCGTTTCGATTCAAATAACAAGTTCATCTCAATGTTCTCCAAGTTATCTAGCCTTGCTTGAAGAGTAATTTCCCGATCTCGACCTTCGACAATTTCTTCTTTAAGATTTTGTATTTCGTTGAGATAATCTCTTGCACCACTAGAATCAAATTGGTCTTGCAAGTATTTATTCCGATTACGAAGTCTGTCATATTTAACTTTCTCACTGAAAATGGTGCTATCAGCTTCCGAAAGTTTCCGATGACATTCTTTAAGAAGATTATTAGCAACTGGATCAACATGGAACACTTCTTCGTCAGAATCAGAATCAGTATCCGAAAGAATTTTTCCAGAAGCTAATGCAAACTCTCCTGCGAGCTCTTTGGGATTATAATATTCAGGTCCATCATCAAGAGTAGGCAAAGCTGCTGCATATGCCGATTGTCTACGGCTCCATCTAGTACATACTGAAGACAAGTGCCCGAAACCACGACAGTTATAGCATTGTACATCATAATTAGGAGATGTTACACCTTTAGAAAAACTCTTTTTCATGTCTCTCCAGAATTTTATAAATTGTCGTGGAGTAACATCTTAGTATCTGGCGAACAAGATTTATCCTTAGAGGATTCAGAATTGTTTGCATCTTTAAGAGAAATCACCTCTTTTCTAGATGCATGTTCATTATCAAAGATCTTTAACTTTCCAACAAGGGTATTTCTGGAGAGTGTAGAAAGATCGTTTGCTTCTTCAATGGCATGTTTCTTAGACTCGTATCTTGATGGTAGAGACCTGAGAGTTTTTCACACAATATCTTTCTCCGGAATAGTTCTTCCTAATGAATACGAGGAGTTAACTATCCGAGAAAGTCTTTGGTTAAACTCATCAAAAGTTTCATGATCAGACATGCAAAGGTTTTCCCACTCAGAAGCTAGATTTTGAAGCCTTGCTTCTTTTTCCGCGGCATTCCCTTCGAATACGATTTCTAAGATATCCCAAGCATCTTTCGACTTATTACATGTAGTAACATGGTACTGAAGATCTGTGGAAATGGCATGGATGATAGTATTTAATCCTTCAGAATTTTGCTTTGCAGCAAGAATCTCAAGATCATCATAATAACCAATATCCTTTTCAAAAGTTACACCGTCTACTGTAACTAATTGAGGATTATAGCCATTAACTATACGAACCTATGATTGAAAATCTCGCGCTTGAATAAAAGAACGCATAACAATTTTCCACCATAAATAGTTTGTGCCATCGAAGACTGGTGGTACGTTTATAGAGATAACACTTCTGTCCATAGAATCAGATTACTACAAACACAAACTTATGAGGTCTTAGCGTGTTTGCCTGCTCTGATACCAATTGAAAAAGCGGGGTACAACAACCACACCCAATAATTCGTTTGGGAATCTGTATGGACTAACTCCAATATACTTTCAAGAGAATCAGCTAGACAGTCAGACTCAATCTTAAGAGAAGTATATCAAAGAGTTATATCTCTATTTCTCAATTCAATCCGCAATCAAACAAATAGGAATTTGCGAGCCCGATTGAATATAAGAAATAACTTGGACGGTATCAAAAACCAATATCCAAGTATCAACAAATTTAATCAACAACCCAAAGGTCGGATTCACAATTGATTGAACTTACGTAAAACCTGTGATATTTCAATTATATAAAAAATATAATGTGGAAAAGAAATAACACAGACACCAGAAATTTTGTTAACGAGGAAACCGCAAATACAGAAAAACCTCGGGACCTAGTTCAGAATAAACACACACTGATTATAAGTTGTTACACCAATTTCCTACTACCTATTCGGGCTAGATGTAATACCTGCTTCAGCAAAAACTCCTAGCACAACTCCGATTGTCTTTAGGAATTCTTCTCGTAAATCTTCTAGCAGAACCCAAGGCTCTCTTTAGAAGATACAAGAACACAATTGATACGATTCGATTTTTGTTTGCACAAAACACCGATTTGATTTCCCTTTAGATGTAAATCAAGGTTTTGAAAATCTTGTGTTTATTTTGATAAAAAAAATTACTACGTAAAAGTAATATCAAAACAAACTTGTAGATTAGGGTTTTAACTTACAATCAGTATGCGTACACACAAGGAGTCCATGAACCTGATTTTCGTAAGTGAACTTGGGCGATTCCAAAGATAAATTTCCAAGTTAAGAAAACCCTAATAATTCTACAACAAGAACAACTAGAATAAATCTAGAGTTGTTTGAAACTTCTTAAGGATTTTTTACGAGATACCTTAATCGAAGTTTTCTTTCTAGCTTCCGATTTCGACTAACAAGTGTTTGTATACGGTCGGAAACTGAAATCTATCAAAACCTAGGGTTTATGATCAACAACTCTTGAATGGTTTTATATCTGAAGAGAAAACCTTAGAATAGACAAGAGGTGAAAAATCTAGATTACAAGTTGTATGATCAATCACGAAGATTAAATCCAACTCGGCTTTGTGATCCCAATACAAAGACTTTTATCTCACTCTTGTTCACGAAGAACACAAGACATGGAAAACAACCTTACGAAGCTTACACCAATTTTCCAAAGGGGATAAAAACGTGTACCACTCGTGAACCCTTTATTTATAGTGAACAAGGTAGTTTAAAATCTAAGATAGGGTTTTGACTATTTTCCTTTTTCAAGACTCTCTTAATTATGAGAGTCTTTCCTAAGTTACAACTCTTTCCAAAATAATTAAACAAATAATTAATTAGCAAATATTGTATTTATGTGAATAAATCACATTTTAACTTAGGAAGGAATCACAAACACTTTAATATGGTAATCAAATATGTTTGGATTAATAGCCATCTTGCCTAGATAAGGAAACATCACCAACTTGACCAAAAATGCCTTTTAATCACGTAATTGGGCCCAAGTCCGTGAACCGTTACAAACAGTCCATGGATTGTTTCCTACTAACGAACTGTAAATCACTCATAACTTTGTCGTTATAACTCGAAATTGAGTGATTCTTGGCTCGTTGAATTCTCATTCACTATAACATGAGAACCTTTCCAGGGATAAAGGTTATTGTCACAAAAGTCGTGGCTCAAATAACCTCAAGTATATATACATAAGTGTACATTTATCGTCATAGGAATTGTTCCATAGAGTGAGCATTTGTTTCGATAGATTAGAAAGGTAGAATTGAACAAGAATCCAAATGAAATCAATTACCACATACCTTTGTTGATGAAGTCCTTGATGATGTCTTCTTGTAATCTTCAGTCTTCATCCTTAAGAGTAGTTCTTCTTAGACCTAATCTAGTCTGAAACTATCTATAGTATACTAAATCAAGAATGCGTTTTGCAACTAAATTTGACAACTAGATTGACATACCAACGCTAGTGGGTTCAACCAACAATGCTCTAACACTTTCCCAAATGTCTATAATTTTGTATCAACAAAACTCGATGGATCTAATTTTCTAGTATGGAAAGATCAAGTATCTTCTATTTTGATCAGCACTAATCTGTATAGTTTTTTTGATGGACCAATTGAGTCTCAACCTCAATTCTTGATTCATAACAATGTTCATGTGGTCAATCCAATTTATCTTGAATGGCGAACTTTGGATCAATTTGTCGGTTTTTACATCAACGCAACCATTTTACCGTCACTTGCTACAGAACTATTGGGGAAATCTATCACTCGTGATAAATGGCTTCATCTTTCCAAGATTTTCACTCAACAATTTTTTGCTCGTAAATCTCAACTTCGGAGTCAGTTGCATTTAATTAGGAGAGGTAATTCTTCCATTTTTGAGTATCTCCACCAACTTAAATCCATTTCTGATTTATTAGCTGAAATAGGTGAACCTGTTCAAGATGATGATCTTCTTATGTATACTCTATCTGGATTAGGCAGTGAATATGCACATTTTGTAATTACCATTCAAAATCGTGAAGTGCCTCTTTCATTTGCTGAATTACGATGTCGTCTTATCAATCATGAGCAATGGCTCAAAGAGCAAGAGTCTGTAGCCTATTCTCTTCTTGTAGATGATCCTAGTAATTCCGCCTTTTTTGTGCGAAAACAGAATTCTAACTACAAGAAAACCACTTCTTTCCCTCCTCCTTATCCATCAAAACCTCCACCTTCTTATCCATCAAAACCTCCACCTTCACCAAAAACTTCTACTACTCCTGGTTTTGTTTTCAAGAAAGGAGAGTTCAATCCTAATGTGACTAGTGATTATGATGAGATTCCTTGTCAAATTTGCAACAAAAATGGTCATTTTGCAAATAGGTGTAGATTTCGATATGCTCCCTCAAGAAATAGTACTCCTTCAATGCAAAGAGCTTTTGCTGGTTTTGAAATGGCTCCTCCTGGTTTTAATCCATGGTCTTATGCTGAGCCTATGTATTATCCATCTGGACCTGGTGAGTCTTCCACAGTTGCAAGTGGTCACTGGAGTTGTAATGAACAACGCCCAATCTGGATACCTGACTCTGGAGCTACAAGCCATATGACCAACAACACTGCAATTATGAATGAAACTGAGAACTTTGTTGGAGATGAGCAGGTTATGGTTGGTGATGGTAAGCTTCTACCAATTACTTTAACAGGTTCTAGTATTATTACTCCTTCTACTGGTGCTACTTCTTTTGATTTACATAATGTTCTCTATGTTCCTCACATAAAGCACAACTTACTCTCCATTGCAAAGTTTACTCTTGAGAATAATTGTTCTTTAGAATTCTTTCCATGGGGTTATGAAATCAAGTCTATTCCCAATAGAAAAGTGATGGCCAAAGGACCTATGCATCACAATTTATATCATATTCAGTCCTCAAATCCCAGAAGAAATGCTGCTCTTTCTCCTCCAGCAACCTCTCCATCAACTACTGCTGCTTTTGTCTCTTTGATTGCTTCTCCAGCTTTGTGGCATCAAAGACTTGGCCATCCAAGTTCTCAAGTTGTGACTAAACTTCATATTGCAGGTGCTATTTAGATTTCCAATAAGACTTTTGAGTCAGTTTGTACCTCTTGTCAACTTGGCAAAATTCATAGCTTTCCTTTTTACTCATCTCCTACTATATTTAGTCAGCCTTTGGCTCTTGCGCACTGTGACATTTTAGGTCCTTCACCTAGTTTGTCTCATTTAGGATTTAAGTATTTCATTCTCTTTGTTGATGATTTTATCAAGTACAATTGGATTTTTCCAATGAAGTGTAGATCTGAGAGTCTTCAATGGTTCATGTTATTCAAATCTTCAATAGAAAATTTATTGGGCTTCAAAATCAAAGAGTTTCAGTGTGATGGTGCTTGTGAATTAGTTAAAGGTCCATTCAAAAATTTTCTTGACACTCAGGGTATCTCTTTGAGAATATCTTGTCCTAATCTATATCAACAAAATGGAGCTGCTGAGAGGAAAATTAGAAAAATCACAGAAATGGGGAACACACTTAACTTCAATGCTTCTTTACCAAAAAGGTTTTGGTTTGACTCCTTCTTAACTGCTACTTACCTCATCAACATATTACCTACAAAATTGTTGCACTATAAGTGTCCCTTTCAAGTTCTTTTTGGTAAGGATCCAGATTACAACTTTATTAAGGTATTTGGTTGCTTATTCTTTCCACATCTTGTTCATTGCAGACAAGACAAGTTCAGTCCCAAGTCCATATCTTGTGTGTTTATTGGTTACAGTCCTTTTCACAAAGGATATAGATGTTATGATCCCATTAACAAAAAGGTTTTTACTTCTGTTAATGTGGTTTTCAATGAAGAAGTTTTTCTATTCAAATCTTCATATGGTATAGTTGCTTCTCCTACTTCAGATAACTCTTTCTCTACAGCTTCAGCAGCCTCACCCACTGCTACAGATGTAGGTCCTTCTCAAGATCATACTCCACTCACAGCAGTACCTTCTTTTTCTACCACACCAGTTTTTGAGGTACCCATTATTCCTTCTACTATTTGTACTAGATCAAAATCTGGACTACATCAGAAAAAATCTTTAGGCTCTGACTTTATAGCATATTCTCATACCAAATATCCAGTTCCACCGGCTCTTAGTGCTACTCTTAAGAAAACTGAGCTTACTTCTCCAAAGACTTTCAAGGAAGCAGCTAAAAATCCCAACTGGGTTGTATCTATGCAAGAGGAGCATGATACTTTGTTCTCTAATAATACTTTTGAGTATGTTTCTTATGTTCCTGGTATGAATGTTTTAGGTTGTAAGTGGGTGTATATAACTAAACTAAAGTCTGATGGCACTCTTGAGAGATTTAAATCTAGATTGGTAGCAAAGGGGTTTCACCAAGTTGATGGAGTTGATTTTGAAGAGACTTTTAGTCCTGTTGTCAAAGCTACAACTATAAGATGTGTGCTTAGTTTAACTTTAAGTAACAACTGGCCAATTAAGCAACTTGATGTATCAAATGCATTTCTGCATGGTGATCTCAATGAGGATGTTTACATAGAACAACCTCCTGGTTTTGTGTTAGCTGATCATTCATCTTATGTATGTAAACTGAACAAGTCCATATATGGCCTTAAGCAAGCTCCAAGGGCTTGGTATGATAAGTTGAGCAGTTTTTTACTTCATTATGGCTTCTTCAGATCTGAAGTTGATTACTCCACGTTCATTTTTAGACAAGGTGCTACTCAAATGATCCTTCTTGTTTATGTAGATGGCATTATCTTAGTTGGTTCTTCAGCTGCTGTTTTATCTGACTTTGTTTTCTCTATGAAGACCAACTTTTCTATGAATTACTTGGGAGATCTTCATTACTTTCTTGGTATTGAAGCAGCCAAAAATTCAGTCAACAACTCCATGTCTCTTACTCAAACCAAGTACTCTCTAGAGTTACTCAAGAAGTTTGATATGCTTGATTCCAAACCCTGTAAGACTCCAGTTGCATCAGGAAAAAGAGTATCTCTTTATGATGGAACTCTTCTCACAGATCCTGCTTACTATAGGCAACTTGTTGGCAGCTTACAATATCTAACTTTAACAAGACCAGATATCAGTTTTGGGGTTAACTATATTTCTCAATTCATGCATCAGCCAAGTGATATCCATTTGCAGCTAGCCAAAAGGATTCTCAGATATATTAAGGGCTCACTTGGGTCTGGTATTAATCTTCATGGAGGTAATTGTTCTACTATCACTGCCTATTGTGATAGTGACTGGGCTGGTTGCCCTGATTCTAGAAAATCTACAACAGGTTACATTGTTTATCTTGGATCAAACTTGGTAGCTTAGTCTTCTAAAAATAAGCCTACCTTGTCCAATTATTCTACAGAAGCAGAATATAAATCTTTAGTTGTTGCTGCTTCTGAAGTCATATGGGTTTCTTATCTTCTGCATGAGTACAGATTGACTGTCTTTTTCCTTGCACAATTTAATGTGACAATATAGGTGCTGCTCATCTTGTAAATAATCCAATTTTTCATGCAAGAACAAAACATGTTGAAATTGACTATCACACTGTCAGAAGCTTGGTCTCCACTGGATTTCTGCTGGTCAAGTATGTTACTTCTCTCTTACAGGTTGCAGATGTCTTTACCAAAGGACCGTCTAAGAGCTTATTCCATAGTATTCAGTCCAAACTTATGCCATGTTCCAGTTCTTAGTTTGAGGGGGGCTGTTAGCACTACTATAATTGTATCTGTATGTAGTCATTATCAGTGTGTGCTTAGTAACTCTGCTAGATGGTCTACTAGTTGGACATGCTGGCTTTTCTGTTATTGTAACTGTCTTTGTCAGAAAGACTGTCAATGTGTGTCTACTTTGTATTTAAATACTGTCCAATATTGTCTTGTATTCTCAAGAAAACTCAATACAACTGAACTACCATTTCTACACTCATATTATACTTTTGTTCTTTATTCATATTCTAGGGTTTACCCCTTTATGGGGAAACCGGGTAATTGTGTAATCATGAGAAGCTAAACTTTCATTGATTAAGGATGAATTCAATGTTCTAGCGTGAAGCTTTGTTATTATACAAGTTTGTTATGAGTTTTAATCATCTTATCGTTTGTTGTCACTGTATCTAATGTTTATGAGTGATTCTTAGATTGATTTGGGATGCATACTAGATTGATGTACTAATTGTTCTATTGCTAGTATTGAGTTAGGAGATAAGTAATCGTCGAATAATTCATACACAAATAGAAATCGCGAGACCTTGCAGAGGGATTCTGTGGAGCAAATGGGAGTGAAGATAACACCAGCAAGTGGACCTTGAGCTAAGAGTTTAACTACTGGGATCAACCTAATTCATAAAGCCTAAAGCGTTCGATAGGATTACACCTTGAGTAAGCTTCTACTTGGTGGTTTGGTTGGATAAAATCTGATATAGGAAAGCTTATGTATCTGTGGTAAAAGGAGTTTTGGGGATAACACTAAGCTAGCTGCTATTCTACCGTTAGTGATGAATGGTTCTAACGAAGATAGATAAGTATACTAATCCAGTTATCGCTTGGTAACGACGAATGGTTCCTTGATCATCTCTTTATTTTATTTGTTAGTCTTTTTATTTTACTTTAATCAAATAATCCCCCTTGTCTTTTATTATTTTGCTAAACTAAATAACCTATCAAATACACATCTCTCTATGGGAACGATCCTTACTACCGCTATATTACCGGTTAATTAGTGGGAAATATCTTGATTAATTTGTTGTGGTTACGACACCCACCACTAACGATGAATATTGAATGCTTTGTTACCAAGGTAATATTAATTGCAAACCCTGATTTGAAGACTATGTACTCTAGCAACTGGGAAACCTAATCCTCACACCTCTTGTGTGATACTAGTTGCGACTAGAGTCGATTCTCCTTTAACCTTGGGTTTTTCAAGAAACCCTATAGGTTAACGAATTGAAGACTTCATTGGGATTGTGAAGCCAGACCCAATTATTTTCTCTGTAGTTGCGTGTTCTGATCTTGTTGTTTTTTATCGTGATTGAGTATTATCTTCTCTGAGATTTGCTCGAGATTTAATCTCCGATAGGCAAGATACAAAGTAGTCACAAACATCTTCCTCTCATCATTTGTGATTCCACAATATCTTGTTTCACTACCATACGATTAAGATTATTGTGAGGTGATTGATATTTCTAAGTTGTTCTTCAGGAATATAAGTATGATATATCAATTGGTTCATGTTCACCTTGATTTTCAAAAGACGGAACAAAACTCATAGGTTTATCTGTGGGAGACAGATTTATCTATTCAATAGATTTTTCTGTGTGAGACAGATTGGTTTATCAAGTCTTCGACTTTGGGTCGTAGCAACTCTTAGTTGTGGGTGAGATCATCTAAGGCAATCAAGTGCGTAGAGTCATGCTGGGATTCAGAGACGTAAGGAGCGCAACTGTACCTTTGTTAGAACACTGCTCGGTCGAACTCGCAAGCGTTGCTATATCAATCTTGTTTGTCCAGTTTAATTGCCAAAACTATAAGTTTTGATTTCTAGTCTACTTATATCTAAGTCTCGGACTAGGATAGTAAGTGTAGTTGAGCTCTAGACTACACGACGTTCATCATGAAAAGACGAAGAACTACTCAAGGAACTGGTGGAACTTCACCGAAAAAAAGGTATGTGGAGACTTGAACTTATCTATCACTCAAAAGTATATATATTATATCTCTTATCTTGAGACAAAAGTCGTATTTCTATATAGACTTCGATTATACACATTTTCTATTTCGAGCCGAGTTTATCTCGCTTATCTATTTCTCGAAATATGTGTTGGTAAGCTTTCGCTTTGGCCAAGTTCATATTTACTCGTGACGAGAGTCATGTTGATTATTTCAATAACTTGAAAATCGCTTTGATGAAAATAGTTTGTGAATAAGAACTATATAACATCCTCTAAGAAAGTTTCAATGATTGAAATGAGAGTTTAGAACATTTAACCATCTTTGGATATAAGCATGGTGTGTTTTCACATTTGTGTAAAATTCCAAAACCGGGAACCCAAAGTATGTGTACCCGTATGCTTATTAGCGGTTGTTGGAAATCAGGGACGGTATGCGTACCCATACGCCCACTGGCGGAAAGTTCATGTACGTAAATTTCTGCTGGAGTTTGGAAAAACAAACTCAATCCGGTTACTTTAGTACGCGTACCCGTTTGTATACTTAAGTAAGTTACTTTCTAAAATCGGTTTGTTTATGAACTAAAACATTTATATATTAAGGAATGCAATATTTGCAAACCGTGACTATAATGTTCGTGAATCAAGACCGATTTTGCTTCGGTTGTGTCTTGTATACTTCTATGAGATCTAATCAATTGAGCAACTCTCTAACTAGTTCATTTGAGTCATTTGAACTAGTTATGGTGAAGATGAATAAGGTTGATATGAAAGTGCTCATATGGCTAACCATTGATTAAATATTGTTGAACCAACTAGGTGTACACGTTTAAGTACGGTTACTCAAACCTAAATGAAGTTACATTTCATTTGTGTATAACAATCTAAGTTCGATCTAACGGTTGAAAGATATTAGCTTGAATCTAATCAGGTTTTCATCTAACGGTGAATATTGAATGCTTTGTTACCAAGGTAACTTAGATTGCAAACCCTGATTTGGAGATTATATAAAGGGAAACTCTAGCAACTGGGAAACCCAATCCCCACACCTCATGTGTGATACTAGTTGTGTAAACTAGATTCAGTTCTCCTTTAACCTTAGGTTTCTCTCGAGACCCTGTAGGTTAACGACTTGAAGACTTCATTGGGATTGTGAAGCCAGACCCAACTATTTTCTTTGTGGTTGCGTGATCTGATCTTGTTGTTTCTATCGTGATTGAGTACAATCATAAGATTGTCTTGAGATTTATATCTCCGATAGGCAAGATAGAAAAGTAATCACAAACACCTACTTCTCATCGTTTGTGATTCCACAATATCTTGTTTCGCTAGTCGATTAAGATTATTGTGAGGTGATTGATATTTCTAAGCTGTTTTTCGGGAATATAAGTCTGGTATATCAATTGGTTCCTGTTCACCTTGATTTATCAAAAGACAAAACAAAACTCGTAGGTATTTCCGTGGGAGACAGATTTATCTATTCATATAGACTTTTCTGTTTGACAAATATTTGTTTATTAAAGTCTTCGACTCTGGGTCGTAGCAACTCTTAGTTGTGGGTGAGATCAACTAATGGAATCAAGTGCGTAGTATCCTGCTGGGATCAAAAACGTAAGGAGCAAAATTGTACCTTGGATCAGTGTGAGATTGATTGGGATTCAACTACAATCCAGACCGAAGTTAGTTTGTAGTAGGCTAGTGTCTGTAGCGGCTTTATACAGAGTTGTGTTCAATCTGGACTAGGTCCCGGGGTTTTTCAGCGTTTGCGGTTTCCTCGTTAAAAAAACTTCTGGTGTTTGTGTTATTTCTTTTCCGCATTATATTTTTTTATATAATTGAAATATCACAGGTTGTGTGTTAAATCGATCAATTGGTAAATCCAACCTTTGGTTGTTGATCGAAATTGATTTATCCTTGACATTGGTATTTGGTACCGTTCAAGTTATTTTTATTGTATTCAATCAGGCTCGAAAATTCCTATTTGCTTGATTGCGGATTAAATCGGGAAATTGAGATATAACTCTTTAATATGCTTTTTATTAAGATTGAGTCTGACTGTCTAGTTGATTCTCTTAAAAGTATATTGGAGTTAGTCCATACAGATTACTAAGCGAAAGATTGGGTGAGGTTGTTAGACCCCGCTTTTTCAATTGGTATCAGAGCAGGCAAACACTCTACGGCCTCATAAATCTGTGTTTGAAGCAGTCTGATTTTTATGGACGAGTCTAATCTCTAATAACGTACTACTTCATAAATTGCATATGATTTTCAAAGCTTGGATTCACTTGAGAGAAGTGTCACATCTTTGTCAGTATCTAAACATTCTCTTAATGTAGAACCTGTTGGAGTCTGGGAAATACGCCTAGGAGAACAGTTGGATGAACTTTCTGATGAAGGTGATTCAGATATTGATAGAGATGTTGATGAGAAATTCTCAAAGTATGTTAAGGTTTTGGATTCTTTAGAAAAGAAGAAGATGAAAACTTCTCATGTCACACCTTTTCTGACTTCTCTCTGTCGAGAAAACAAGAAATTGAGAAGATGTTACGCAGGTGTTTAAGTTTCGAATCGTTCTAACGAATTGATCTTCAAGGATTATGAGGAAAACCTACGTGTAAATTCATTTGAATGTGATAATCTTTATCAGAAGTATTTTTTGGTGGAAGAGAAACTTGCAGAATCTGAAGCAAGAACTAACTCCCAGCAAACAAGTTTTGATGACAGAGAAAGCGCTTGTCTCGCTCGAGAAAAACGCCTTCAGGCTGATTTAGCTGCTGCTCTTGATAAAATAAAGATGTTGGAAGATGACTTGAAAAAGTCCAATACTAGTTCAATCAAATTAACCATAATGTTAGGAGCAAGTAAAAATCACCGTGATACACGAGGATTGGGATATAAGGGAATAGATGCTCCAAGTATTAGCAAAGAGGTAAAATTTGTCAAGGCTAGTGATTCTTCTCAACAAAAGGTTTCCACTGATGGCAAAAGTGAAATACCTTCACCGACAGTTAAACTTCGAAAGAGCAATGTATATCAACCTCCAAAGTCAGCACATATGGATCGAAGTAAGAACATTCCATATGTTTGCCACTATTGCGGAAATAAAGGTCACCTAGAAAGGAGATGTCGTTTCCGTATAATGAATGAGAAACTTCATGATGTTCTTGTTTGGGCATCACAAGAAGTTGTGAAACCAAGATCATATGTTAAGGCTAATCCCCTTAATGTTATAGGTTGTAATTGTCCAACCTTTAGACAAAAGAATTAGTATTGTGATAAACCTTGATTTGCCTATAATAGTCATAAGAATCCTTTTCATAATCGTAATGATTATCAAAAGGATAACTTTATAAAGACGAAGACAAGATTCGATGCTCCCAATTGGAGAAAGACTAACTTGCAAAAGAATAGTCGATCCAATTCTCTTCCGAGAATTCCAAAAGAGAGTAACGGGAAGAAGGGTCAGGTTGTTTCTAAACATACTCAGAAGTGGATACCAAAGAAATTTTATGATGCCTTGAGTGAGAAAAGGAATGATCTCCCATAAAATACCATGACTATGGAGAAGGTAGTACTCATGATATTGGAACTTAAAAAGTTCTTTGGAAAGATGGATTTGGATGTGAAAGGTTCTAAAAGCGATCTCTTTCATGATAATCCAAAAATAACTTGTGGTGAGAAAGATATTGTTCACCTCAACACAACTTGAGTGTGTTGTAAGTGCATCCTCACCAAGGAATGCCCTGTTATGAATACGGTGAGTGAAGCACGAGAATTGGGGGGCACAAATTATGTTCGGTAAGGTTGTAGAATTCGAATGGATTCTTCTAAAAAGGTATGTCTATAAACTTGAGTAATATTTGTGTTTTTATTTGCTTAGAGTACTTATAATGATCCATGTACCGTGCTTATCATTCATTTCTACCTAACTTGATATGTGTTTAAGGTTCTTGAATGTTTAGGTATGAAAATAGTAGTTCGGGATAATTGGAATTCATGGTACACATACCAGGTATGAATACCATAATTTAAAATCAAAATACAGGGATTTTAGTACACATACCCGTTTGCATACTGTTCCAGGTCATAAAAATTCGTTTGCAAACCGGTATGCATATTTGCGCGTAGACGTCGATATTCGGTAAACTTGTGTTGGCCGTAACTTCTTCGTCCGAACTCGGAATGACCTCATTCTTTTTGCATTCTCTTTGTTTTTTGAATTCTATTCAAAATGGAGATGAGAATTCTTGAATTTGGATGATTTAAGAATGGTCTTTGTCCTGTCTCTTGTTTTTGAGTGTTGTGCTCCGTTTCGTCGCACTTGTTCCACTTTTCTTGGACTTGGGCACTTGGATTCTTGGAGTACTACTCTTCTAAGATCATTTTTAGCTTTTACAAGAATTTTATTGGTGAATCACCAAGAAGGAAGTTCAATAATTGGCAGTAGTACACATTACTATGAGATTCTTGAATGTGCACAATCATCTTAGGTGAACAATGATACATGGTCTTTATTGACTTTTTATGTTCTTCTTTATTAAGAAAATATTTTTATACGCCTTTGGTATCTATTCTTGGTATAAATCCGTGCGAAAAAGATTGATTCTACCTTCTAAGGCCAAAGATTGATTTTGCAGTATTAATCTTTATTGATTTTATATATTGCAACTTGTTATGGGATATGTGTGTTTGCGTCCGTGAACTATGATTGTCCCATAAGAGGTCAAAAGTTAAGTCTTTCATATGTCGACATGCAATTATTGATAAAGTATTGAATGAACTTTTGACAAACAAAAGATAAGCCTATTATGTCATTATGCATATATTGATGGAAGATAGGATGAGCTTTTGTTTACAAAGATTAAGTCTATTATATGTCATTGTGCAAATGGTGATGAGAAATAGAATGAATCTTTGTTTATTCCGCAGTATTGATCTTTCAAGATCCATATTTATTATGAAAATACCGTGCGGATCCGTAAGTTCTCTTATGTGAGCATTTCCGATTAAATTAATCATAGATTCTCTTGTAGTTAATTTAATTGAGATTTTTGGATACAAATTCATGTTTCATGTGATTTGTTAATGTCCAAAGAAATCCTTATTTTCTTGTGAATGTAAGGTCACTCTTGTTGTTCTTTCGGGAATGACATTTTATGGGGGAGAGTTCTTAATTGAACTTGTGCTTAATTGACAAATCTTTGTGGGGAATGCGGCTGTGGAATATTAATGGGTTATCTTGTATCTTTATAAACTCCTTGATGAATGCATTTAGTTTCGGCTATATGATTGCATCTAAAAAAGTTGATATGTACTTTCTTTTGGTCATGAAGTTTCTCTATGGAAATTTCATTAGGATCCCACTAGTTTTGGTATCTTAGACAATTTTATTGACAAAAAGGGGGAGAATTAATGTGTAGTTCACACTACAAATACATATGGTTTTCGGATCATTATGTAAGGGGGAGTGGTTTTCATGTGAGATGAAGTATTGACTAAGGGGGAGTGATACACATCACCATAGTATTATTGTCGAAGTTGTGATACAATTGAACTTTGATGCTGAGTAATAATACTATGACACTGTATAACAATGATTGAGAGCTTTTGTTTTCTCATTGTTATGGCTACGGATCTTCAACAACGATGATACTGAATTGAATATCTTTGGAATCATTGGAGTACTTGGAAGTGACGAACATTTCGAGTAATGTTGAAGAACCAAGGAGATCAAGCATTTGGATGAGAAGCTGTAAAGTTTATTTATTTTGTATTCCATATGTATTGATAGTTTTGTCACTAAAATTGACAAAGGGGGAGATTGTTAGAGCACTGCTCGGTCAAACTTGCAAGCGTTGCTATCTCAAGCTTGTTTGTCAAGTTTAGTTGCCAAAACTATAAGTCTTGATTTCTAGTCTACTTATAGCTAAGTCTTGGACTAGGATAGTAAGTGTAGTTGAGCTCTAGACTCCACGACGTTCATCATGCAAAGACGAAGAACTACTCAAAGAACTGGTGGAGCTTCATCGACAAAAAGTTATGTGGAAACTTGAACTTATATATCACTCAAAAGTCTATCGTTTTTATCTCTTATCTTGAGACAAAAGTCGTATTGCTATATAGACTTCGATTATACACATTTGTTATTTCGAGCCGAGTTTATCTCGCTTATCTATTTCTCTAAATATGTGTTGGTAAGCTTTCTCTTTGGCCAAGTTCATCTTTATTCGTGACGAAAGTCATGTTGATTATTTCAATAACTTGAAAATCGCTTTGATGAAAAATAGTTTGTGAATAACAAATATATAACATCCTCTAAGAAAGTTTCAATGATTGAAATGAGCGTTTAGAACATGTGACCATCTTTGGATATAAGCATAGTGTGTTTTCACATTTATGTAAAATTCCAAAACCGGGAACCCAAAGTATGCATACCCGTACGCGTACTGGCGGAAAGTTCATGTCCCTGAATTTCTGCTGGAGTTTGGAAGTGAAAACAAACCCGGTTACTTAAGTACGCGTACCCGTTTGTATACTTAAGTAGGTTACTTTCTAAAATCGGTTTGTTCATGAACTAAAACATTTATATATTAAGGAATGCAATCTTTGCAAACCGTGGCTATACTGTTCATGAATCGATTCGAGTGAATCAAGACCGATTTTGCTTCGATTGTGTCTTGTATACTTCTATGAAATCTAATCAATTTAACAACTCTCTAACTAGTTCATTTGAGTCATTTGAACTAGTTATGGTGAATACGAATAAGGTTGATATGAAAGCGCTCATATGGCTAACAATTGGTTAACTATTGTTGAACCAACTAGGTGTACACGTTTAGGTACGGTTACTCAAACCTAAATGAAGTTACATTTCATTTGTGTATAACAAGCTAAGTTTGATCTAACGATTGAAAGATATTAGCTTGAATCTAATCAGGTTTTCATCTAACGGTGAATATTGAATGCTTGGTTATCAAGGTAACTTAGATTGCAAGCCCTGATTTGGAGACTATATAAAGGGAAACTCTAGAAACTGGGGAACCCAATCCCCACACCTCCTGTGTGGTACTAGTTGTGTAAACTAGAGTCGGTTCTCCTTTAACCTTAGGTTTCTATCGATACCCTGTAGGTTAACGACTTGAAGGCTTCATTGGGATTGTGAAGCCAGACCCAACTATTTTCTTTGTAGTTGCGTGATCTGATCTTGCTGTTTCTATCATGATTGAGTACAATCGTGAGATTGTATTGATATTTATATCTCCGATATGCATGATAGAAAAGTAGTCACAAACACCTTCGTCTCATCGTTTGTGATTTCACAATATCTTGTTTCGCTAGTGATGGTTGTCGTAAGTGCAATCAAATTACAAATCTTATTTCCACACAATTAACTGGTAATATAATGGAAGTAAGGATCATTCCCATGAAGAGCAGTGAGTTTTAGTTGTCAAAGTGTCACAAAAGGGGGTTTGTTTTAGATTTGAATAAAATAAATAAAAGCAATTGAAAATATTAAATTGTAAGCAATAAAGAGAGAGATGATCGAGGAATCCTTCTTTGTTAATAAACTATCAATGAGTTAATATATTCATCTATTCGTCATTAATCATAGATTATCACCAACCATAGAATAACAAGTACGCTTAGATATTCCAAAAATTCCTTAAATCATTGGATAACAGGTATGCTTAGTTACCAGATTCTATTCGTCTGAACCACCTTGAGGTACACTTACAAGATGTAATTCAATCGAATGCTTTAGGTTTTGTGAATTTAGGTTGATCCTAGTAGTTAGATTCAGTACGCTCGGTCTACTTGCTAAGGCCGTTTTTACACGTGATTGCTTTACAGAATCCCTCTGCAAGGTTTCACGTTTTCTACTTGTGTAAGGAATTATTCAACAATTACGGATATCCTAACCCTTACTAGCAATAGATTAAATCAACAAATATATTCAGTTGGCCACCTAAACAATCTATCAATTAATCATAAGTATTTTTAATAATAAACACAAACGACAATCATATGAAGAAATCAAAATAGATTCATATATTAAACCAAATCAAGTTTACAACTTAGAATCATCCTCAATTAATAGGTGTTTAGCTACTCATGGATGTAAAAGCATCCATGATATACATATGAGAAAAGTTTAGAAATATCGTTACAATTGAAGAACTGCTCTGAAACCCTAGCTTTCGATCCTTGTGTAGTTTCTTCTCCCAAAACCTTACAATTTCGTGGCCTCTTGATGATGTTTCATTCATGACCTAATACCTCATTTTATAGGTTTACATTGCTTGGCCTTCACGTATTTAATTCGGTTCAAGAACCCGACCCCGAAAATACTAAATAACGATCCCAAACGTGACCTTAGGCCTTCACAAGTATGCATACCCGTTTGCATACTTGCTAAGTATGCGTACCGGTATGCATACCTCAAATTCCAGCAGAAATTTTTGGAACTAAGTATGCGTACCTGTTTGCATACTTGCTTGTCTTCGGTATTGGATGAAAAACTTGTTGTGGCAACAACTTCTTCGTCCGAACTCGGAATGACCTCATTCTTTTTGAATTATTTTTATTTTTCAATTATCTTCAAGATGGTGATGAGAAATACTTAATTTGAATGATTTAATCTCGGTATTTGGCCTGTCTCTTGATTTTGAGCGTTTTGTTCTTTTTCGTCGCATTTCTTCCACTTCTCTTGGACTTGGGCGCTTGGATACTTGGAATACTTATATTCTTAGCTCTTTTCAGCACTTTTCAGATCCTTTTTGGATGATTCACCTAATAGAGGCAAATAAAATAAAACAAGAGTAATAATACGAAAATATGCAAGAATAATAGCTAAAACAAGTATGGAATGGACACTAAAATCATATGAATTATGCACTTATCAAATTCCCCCACACTTATATTTTTCTAGTCCTCGAGAAAACTAAATAAAACTAATGCTAAATACAACAACTCCATGTTGTTTAGAAAACGGTTACACTTAGCATGTATAACAATCCTTTAAAACCCTAAATGTCCCTAGTGGACAAGTTTTAGTCTCGTGAGGGTTTAAAAGAGGTATACCCATAAAACCTACTCCAATTTCTCGCCTTGGAAGAACCACTAAGGATAGACACAAAGTAGTAGCTAATAAGATAATCAGACTACATATGTTCTTTAGCTGCAAACATCCCACAAACATTCCAATCGTCACACATAAGCAATTACTTACTGTGATATTCAACCTGATTGCAAAATCCTACTAAGATATTCATCATACTTGTTGAAACGTTTGTCACAACACTCGCATACTGAAATCACATGGATAGATAAGAAAATGGAAATAAAAAAGTGAAGTGTGCAAATGTTGATTAAAGTGAAAGATGTTACCCATAATACTTGTATGAATGTCGTCAAAGGATTCTTATTTATAGCGCAATAGTTGAGAGAAGCACCCATTTAACTCGACCACATGATTAGATACTCTAAGCGCATGTTCCTTTTTCAGCAAGTATGTGATAATTGATTTGGATCCTGCATTCCGTGCTTATTTAGGCGACAGAGACAAGGACAACCTTTCACACATACTGCTATCGAAGTGTCGATAACCTCATCAATAGTCTTTTTGAATTGCTATATAATGATCATAGGTTTTTGTTTTCATCGACTACATGATTAGTCCGCAATTCCTGACCTATCATTTATTAGTATCGATAAATGAAGATGAGCCTTATATATATGTTTTTTTTTCCCGGCTCACTCTTTATGAGTGTAAGACAATTATCTATGGGGATTTTATATAAACTCAACCAATTATTACCTTGCTACAACATCCACGGTAGTATCAGGATTCCACCAAATCACTTTAGAGAAACATATAACAGCAAAAATAAAAAAATAAAAACAAAAATAAAAAGAAAGTGATTCAGTAATGATTAATTGCGAGGATGAGTCTTTCAAACGACTACCATGTTATTTATATCAACTAAGTTTCACAATCAATTATGAACGTATATATAATTAAGGATTTTAGAACGATAAAGTGGAACTCAATCTATAGTCGTAAGAACTGTTTCAACCTAAAAAGGTTTAGAGTGTCATCCTAAATAGCTCATAATTAACTCCAAAATATGAGGTCTCAAGAATGCAAGAAATCAAAGAGTATGATTTTTTTTATGTGTATATGCAAATACTAGATACTAAATGCTCCCCCACACTTAAACTCAACATTGTCCTCAATGTTCAAAACCGAAAATTCTGATTTCTGACATAACAACCCTGAAAAACTCAAAAACTGTACCAATGGGTAGGGAACTAGGAAAAACATCCTAAACGAAAGTTGTTCATATACGTCTTTTCTATAATGTGTCAAAAGGGCACAGTGTTTCGATAAACTATCTGACTTTTATGGCCTCCAGACTGACTGACATGCAATCTGAAAAAGTTCTGGAAAAATACCGAAACTCAAATGTCCAGGCCTATCACTCCAACCTAATAGACTCCGAATTCATATTTTCTTTTTGGAAAAGAAATGTGATATTCCTATTTAAAAGTTGGGGTCAACCACTCAAGTCGGACTCCATATGAAGTCTCGAGAGTTATTTTCGTGACACTGCGCAGTCAGAATTTTCTGACGAGAATTCGTTAAAACTTTCACTATAGATATAGGACTCTGTAAAATCTAAGATGGTAATGCAAGATATGATATGCAAATCTAAGAAAACTAAAAACAAAACGATAGAGATACAAAACCGATGGTTTGCCTCCCATGTAGCGTTTGGTTTAACGTCGTCAGCCCGGCTTGGCATTCCAATGATGCTACTCCTCCAGAGGGAGTGAACCCTGAAGTCTCGTCACTTCTACATTCTCTTTAGAGAAGTTTCCATAATAAGGCTTAAATCTATGGCCGTTGACTTTGAAAGTTATTCCAGTTTTCGTACTAGTAATCTCAACTGCACCATAAGGAAAAACATTAGTAACAACATACAGTCCTATCCATCTAGACCTTAGCTTCCCAGGAAATAATCGCAGACGAGTGTTAAATAAAAGAACTTTTTGACACACAAAAAAACTCTTTCTAGAAATCATCTTGTCATGGAAAAGTTTTGTCTTCTCCTTGTATATACGAGAACTCTCGTAAGCATCATTACGTATCTCCTCTAGCTCGTTAAGTTGTAACTTCCTTTGTTTCCCCGCATTGTCATAATCCATGTTGCACATCTTTATCGCCCAATAAGCGTTGTGTTCAAGTTAAAAAGGAAGATGACAAACTTTTCCATAAACCAACCGATATGGAGACATACCAATCGGTGTTTTATATGTCGTTCTATATGCCCAAAGTGCATCGTTAAGCCTATAACTCCAATCTTTCCGTGTAGTGTTTACGGTTTTCTCAAGAATGGATTTAATCTCACTGTTTGAGATTTCGGCTTGCCCACTAGTTTGTGGGTAATATTGTGTACCAACCTTGTGTGTTATGTTGTACTTCTTGAGAAGAGCATGGAAGGATTTCTGAAAATGTGAGCCTCCGTCACTGATAACCACTCTTGGTGTACCATATCTAGGAAAAATATATTCCTTCACAAACTCACAAACAACTTGAGAATCATTAGTAGGGGTGGCTTTAGCTTCCACTCATTTTGAAACATAATCCACAGCAAGAAGTATATAAAATTTTCCATTAAAATTGACAAAAGGACCCATAAAATCAATTCCCCACACATCAAATACTTCAACAACAAGAATTGGTGTGATAGGCATTTGATTTCGAGCACCTAGATTGCCCGATCTTTGACATCACAAGATTTGCAAAATATATAAGCATCCTCAAATAGGGTAGGCCAATAAAATCCACTTTCAAGTACTTTGAAAGCGGTACATTTAGAACCAAACTGACCACCACATGCATAAGTATGACAAAAAGTAAGAATAGATTGAAACTCAGAATTAGGTATGCACCTGCGGATGATTTGATCAGAACCGTATTTCCACGGGTATGGCTCATCCCACACATACTGCTTGGCTATTTTCTTAAGCTTTTGAAAATTAGACATTGTACTAGGTACTTGCCTTGTCACTAAATAGTTCATTATGTCCGCGTACCAAGGTGTTGAATCTTTAATTGAGAAAAGTTGTTAGTCTGGAAAACGATCTTGTGAAAGAAGTTCTTATTCGGAAACAACAAGTCTACTAAGATGATCCGCAACAGTATTTTTAACACCTCTTTTTAGATTTTTGTTATAGGGAAAGCTAAAGTGTTTATGGGGAAAGCTGACTTCTGGTCAAAAGAGGTTGATTATGGAATATTAGTGCAGAAATAAAACAAAAAAACAACTCAGTTATCTTCCATAAACAGCTTATCGTCCCCAACAGATTTGTTATTTACTTACATCATGTTTGTTTTTTCCTCTATGTAGAGGCTAACCTCTATTAGCCTCTATATAGTGGTGGGTCCCATTTATTTGGTGTTTGTTTTTTCCACTACCTCTACAAAGATAGAGGCAAATCTCTATCTATATAGAGGAAATCAAATAGCACCAATGAGGTGCTATCTTTGAGCCTCTACCTCTATTAAACCTTCAAATGACTAATATATCCTCGAACAAACTTATAATGTCCGAAAATAATTCCTTAATTTAAAATCTAAAATTTTACATGTTTGAAGAAAAGTGATACTTTCGCCCGTTTCAGAAAAAGGGATATTTTCGCGCTGTTTCAGAAAAAAGTGATATTTTGCTCCGTTGCAGAAAAAGTGACACTTTAGCCCCGTTTCAGAAAAAGTGATACTTCCCCCGTTTCAGAAAAAGTGATACTTTCACGCTGTTTCAGAAAAAGTGATATTTTCGCCCCGTTTCAGAAAAAGTGATACTTCGCATGCTTCAGAAAAAGTGATACTTTCGCGCCGTTTCAGAAAAAGTGATATTTTTGCTCCGTTTCAGAAAAAGTGATTTTTCCATGTTTCAGAAAAAGTGATATTTTTGCCCTGTTTCAGAAAAAGTGAAATTTTTGCCCCGTTTCAAAAAAAGTGATATTTTCGTTCTGTTTCAGAAAAAGTTATGTTTTTGCCCCGTTTCAGAAAAAGTGATTTTTGCCCTGTTTCAGAAAAGGTGATTTTTTTTTCCGTTTCAGAAAAAGTGATACTTTCGCCCGTTTCAGATAAAGTGATACTTTCGCCCGTTTCAGATAAAGTGATATTTTTGATCCGTTTCAGAAAAAGTGATATTTTTACCCCGTTTCAGAAAAAAGTTATACTTTCGCTCCGTTTCAGAAAAAGTGAACATCTTTGGTTGTATTTTCTAATACATTTTTTTCCTTTTGGAATTTTTGAACATCTTTGGTTGTAATGGATATTCATGGATTTTTTGAATATTATAAGGGTAAAATGAGAAATATATAAAATTGGGTACACAATATAGAGTTGTTAGATAGTGGTCAAACAAACATGATTTTAAGAGAGATTATATAGTGATATTTATATAGTATAGAGGTAAACCTCTATATAGAACACTCTACCTATATAGAGGAAAAAACAAACGTGTTGTGATTTATTTTAAAGAAGCAAAAACCTTATCGAGATTCAAGTAGAAAGGGTAAGAAATTTTTCATAGTGAAATTTGCCCGATAAAAAAAAAAAAAAAAAAAATCTGGTTGTGATTCATGGAACTAGAGGGGAAACAGGGGCACTATCAGAAAGATTTATCATTGTTTTGGCGTTTCGACAATGACATTATCATAACAATAAAGATTAACTGTGTGATCCGTTGATGAAAATTAATTATTGGGTTATAAATAAAGTTTACGGGGAACAAAACGTGAAAACCATGTGTTTTTTTTTATCAGAATGAAAACCATGTTCTCGCTGGGATTAATGATCGATTTCATAAGATCATAAACTTATCATTCCAGTAATCCGATGGTTCAGTCGTAACTGGACCCAAATGGGTATTTGATAAAATTGTTATTTGTTTCAATAATTTCAAGAAAGATAGGATCACAAGAGAAAAAGTGAACAATCAATTCATGGAGAACAATATATACACGGGATTCCATCACGAGATAAAGATATATGCAAGGCCAAGAAAAAGAGGAGCACTGAAGGGAGTTTGTTTTACAGACGGAAGACTAGTTTTTTTGTGTTTCCACCCAACTCATCGTTAATTAATTTCGTTTGACGGGAAAGTCGGCTTTCCCTATAACAAAAATTCTCTTTTATCCTTAATTTCACAATCAAATTATTGCAATAGTAAAATCCACCGTATAAATCTTGGCTTAGCTTCATTCTTCTTTAATATGTATCTAAGTGTTGGGTGATCGGAAAACACAATGACTTTTGAACCCATCAAATAAGATCTAAATTTTTCTAGTGCAAATACTATAGCCAGAAATTCTTTCTCAGTGGTAGAATAGTTTATTTGTGCATCGTTTAGGGTCCTAAATGCATAATAAATCACATGAGACAGCTTGTCTACTCTTTGACCCAAAACAGCTCCAACTGCATAGTCACTTACATCACACATTAATTCAAATGGTAAACTCCAATCTGGTGACTTAATAATTGGTGCAGTTGTCAACAATTCTTTCAATCTATCAAAGGCATCCTTGCACTCCTTGTTGAAGTCAAAAATAACCTCTTTTTGCAATAATTTGCACATCGTCAATGAGATTTTGGAGAAATCCTTGATAAACCGCCTGTAAAAACCTACATGACCAAGAAACGAGCGAATTTCCCTCACTGGAGTGGGATATTGGAAGTTTCTTATTAATTCTATTTTTGCTTTGTCAACTTCAACCCCTCGAGAGGACACGATGTGACCTAACACTATGCCATGGTTTACCATAAAGTGACATTTCTCCCAATTTAAAACAAGATTAGTGTTTATGCATCTTTTAAGCACAAGTTCAAGATTTTGTAAACAAATATCAAATGAGTCACCATAAACACTAAAAATCATCCATAAATACCTCAATGATGCGTTCCACATAGTCAGAAAATATACTGACCATACATCTCTGAAAAGTAGCAGGCGCTGCAAAGACCAAACGACATCCTTCTATAGGCAAACGTACCAAAAGGACAAGTGAAAGTAGTTTTCTCTTGATCCTCCGGTGCAATAACAATCTGATTGTAGCCCGAATAACCGTCCAAAAAGCAATAATATGAATGTACTGCTAACCTCCCTAATATCTGATCAATAAAAGGTAAAGGAAAGTGATCATTTCGGGTTGCTGTATTAAGCTTTCTGTAGTCTATGCACACTCTCCATCCTGTTTGAACTCTTGTAGGAACAAGTTCATCATCTTGATTTATAACAAAGGTAACACCTAATTTCTTAGGTACCACCTGGACCGGGCTAACCCATTTGCTGTCAGAAATTGGGTAAATCACCCCCACACTTAGCAATTTGACGATCTCTTTCTTCACGACCTCCATCATTGGGGGTTAAGCCTACGCTGAGCATCACGTACTTGCTTGAAATCATCTTCCATTAGGATTCTATGCATGCACATAGGTGGACTAATGCCTTTGATATCAGCAATTGTCCAACCAATAGTCGTTTTGTGCTCTTTCAGAACCCTAAGCATACGTTCTTCTTGTATTTGGGTGAGGTTCTTTGCAATAATCACCGGAAGTTCTTCTTTATCACCCAATTACACGTACTTTAAGTGGTCTGGAAGCAGCTTCAATTCTAGTTTCGGTGCCTGCACAATCGAAGGTAACGGAACCTCATTAGTTACGGGTAAAGAAATATAAGAAATATTACCCGTTTTTGCTTCTTGTAGTGCTGTTAGGGCACCACACATTTCCACCAGTTCTTTGGCTATCTCAACGTCCACGTTCGGCTGTCCATGAACGTCCAAATCAATGTTATTCCGTAATACAACTCCAAGTTCATCTTCACTATTCAAATCAAATATTTTTTGCGCTAACGAACCAACAACATCAATGGAGAAAGCGGAGTGAACATCACTAGGATAGTGCATGGTTTCAAAAATATTGAACCGTATGATCTCCTTATATAATTCCATAGTGAGTGCACCACTATCAACATCAATCTTCGTCTTTGCAGTTTTCATAAACGGTCTCCCAAGAAATAACGAAGTAGATGAACAATTATCTCCATTGTGCATATCCACAATGTAGAAATCAACCGAAAAGATCAACTGATTCACTTGAACTAACACGTCTTCAACGACTCCCTTACGATATATATTGGACTTGTTTTCCAATTAAATAATGATCTTTGCCTCTTTTAAAGGTCCGAGATTCAAAGAATCATAAACATCGGCTGACATAACACTTATGGAATCTCCAAAATCAAGCAAAGCACGCTCAAATTGTCGGTTACCAATGGTAATGGGTACCGTGAAACCACCAGGATCTTCACACTTTGTAGGCATCTTCTTTAGTAACATAGTTGTAGCACTTTCTCCCACTTGAGTGATCTCATTAGCAATCAACTTATCCTTCCTTGTACACAAATCCTTCAAAACCTTAGCATACCTGGGTACGGTTTTGATGGCCTCAATAAATGGAATGTTGATGTGTATCTTGCTGAAAATATCCATGATTTCCTTATCTTGTGCTTGCTTCTTCGATTTGGCAAAACGACTAGGAAAAGGAGGTGGTATGGTAAAAGTGGGAACCGTGTCCTTAGGTTGGTCGTTTGAAGTTGGCTTTTCTTTTGGTACGGTTTCCGATTCCACTTCCTTCTCAAGATCATCACCAGGTACGCGTACTTCCCCTGTATCCAGAGTTGAATCTTCTATTTGCCTTCCGCTCCTTAACGTAAACGCATTAGCGTGCTCTCTTGGGTTCCAAAAAGGTTGTGATGGCAACTTTGTCGATGCTTGTGATTTCAATACATTCACATCTGTAGACAACTTACCCATTTGAGTCTGTAGTTCTCTAATAGCATTATCCGTTTTTAACTGATTTTGTTCGGCTTTCTGTTGACTTTGTTGAAACATAGATGAAAGACCTTGCATCATGGTAATCATCTTCTCAGATGATTACCATGATCAGCAATCAGATGAGTATTGACGCTCATGTCTCTCATCGAAGCATGAAAACTCATGCCACAAGAATCTCTGACTAAGAATACTGTCTCTTAGAGTATATGTAGATGTGTAGTCTCTCAGTTGAGGCAACGACATATGTCATGAGTACTGAGCAATTTCAGTAATTACTTCTATATTGGACGGCTTCTATATAGCTTGCCTGATAGACCCATTTTTGTGTCTGATTTGTCCTCAGTATCTTTATTGCTAGTGCTTGATTTTGTACTTATTATGGTGTGTTTATGTTTGTGTAGGTGTCTTTGGAGAAATACACTTGTGTGGAAAAAGTTTCTCAAAAAGTGCTATTTGGACCCCCGAAGGACATTTGCTATACGGACCCCATATTTGGCTAAGGGGCACCCAGGGTTATGCATATCCCAAATTCATCCTCAGCACCCATATGCTATTCGCACCCTATAACAGGATAGGGGAACTTCATCTTCAACATTTCAAAACTGTATTTTGGCGGGAAAAACTGGCTGCAGATTAGGGTTGGAGTTTAGGCATGCAAGGTAGAGACTCAATCGCTGATTCTTTTGGGGTTGATTTCTTAAGCCAGAACATGACATGTATGGGTGTTATAATCGATCAACTTGGGCTGGATTGTGCTAGATGGTTGATTCAAATCCAAACAGGAAAAGGCGAGATTTTCTAATTTGGTTTCGAAGGTTCCCGGAGAGATTTAATCGCTTCAATGAGTTGTATTCACCCTGTTTTGACTAAACAGGGCTGGTAAGTCAATTGGATTCGATAAACTTGGGTTGTATACGTGGATGCTAGAAAACAGAGGCAGGAAGATAAAGATACTCGGGCCTCTCTGATATGTTGTTTTGGGAAGTTTGCACGAGTCTACAGCATGTTACACTGATTATGGAATGTGTAGGATCCTGTTAAGAGGGTGCTGGAAGAAAATCAACGCATGAGAAGACAAGAATGGAAAGAAGATATTCCCGAGTTTATGGACTGCATGAGAATATTTTGGGGATTTTTCTGTGTTAATAAGAAGGATTCTCGCTGATGTGAAGGTATATATAGTGTGCTGGGGACTCAGAGAGGGGAACGAGGAGAGTTTGGGAAGGATTTGGAACATCACAGAGGCGAAACACGATCACCAGAGAAACCTGCTGTTGCTGCCGCCATTGAAGAACACGAAGATCATAGACCCACAGAAGCAGTCGTTTTTGCTACAGTATTTGCGACTGTTCAACGACAGTCTTAGAGCTACAGTAACAGTGACAAATCCTCTGTATCGTTCTTTGGTTTTCAACAATTATAAGCGTTACAAACCTGGTTTTGAATTATTTCTCCCTTTTCCATCATTTGTAAACACCATTTGGGCAATGAAATCAACTTTTGAGCGTGTTTCCAACATGATAATGAGCTAAATCTCCCACAACCAAGGCAATGAGGAAGCTATTTACGCATGAATAATTGGTAACTATTTTATTTTCTCTAATTTATAATTTATAATTCACTCAATCACTGCTTATGCAGAGTTTCAAATTGTTTGCATAATTTTCTTAATTAGTTGTGATTCAATATGATAGGTTATACTTTGTTTAGTCAATTGATAATCTATGCTTAGGGAATACAATTGATATTTGAGAATTTACCTGATTATTTGTGAATTAATAAATAAGGGACTTAAAAGATAATTAGAGTTTTGGATTATTTTTCATAATTTATTCATGTGTGATAGTGGAATCAGTGTCTTGGTTATTCCTAATAATCTTGAATTAAGTTTTGTTTGTTTTTAAATTTCATTAAATATAAAATATTTTGCTTTCACAAGTCTCAATGAACCTATTACTACTACAACTACTTGAAATCCCGTAGTATAGAGCAATAACGTCTTCAGGATGTAACAATGTTTTCCCTGACTATATAAAAAAAATATGACACTTCAACAAGCCCATATTACTCAGTTCTCAGATAATTAGTGCTCCTAGATAGCATGCCTCCTAGTATAGAGCCATCAATTAATTATCTCTAATCCTTAAATTCATTAACTGAATATTCAGGAATATTCTACGTTCTTCATAATATTTCGTTACTTCAATTCGTGGTTCTTCCCAGCAGAATTCCATGGGTTAGTGATAAATATTCAACGTACGGGCATCTGAGCCACTATCGAGTAAAAGCAAAGTGAAGGGAGCGAAAGAAAAGAAGAACAAAAATTAATTAAAAAATAAAAGAGATAGAGAGACAAAAAAAATTTAGAATTTTTTTTTTAGATTATCTTTTTCTTTTGGACTTTGGACTGTGGACTTTGGGACTTTATTTTTTTTCAAAACCCTACGGAAGGGTGGTTTAAATATAAAATGTTTGCAGAGAAGGACGGCGATATCTCCTCGGCCCCTCGGGTTCGTACATGACATAGGAGTCGTGGCCCGAGTCGACTTTAGCGGTTCATCCCCCGTCTGGTACGGGAGGTAAGTTTGTCGAAACACTCGTGAATCCCCTGTCAGCGAGTTACTTTATTCCTCTGTTTGCATATATGCTGAGGATTTGAAAACGGCTGCTTTAATTTCCTAGTAAAGGGCGAGGACTGGCCATACAAGATAAGGGTTCGGATTTCATCACCGTTCCCTTCTTGCCCGCCTTAGGAAAACGAAACTAAACGCGAACCTAAGCCTAAAATTTGACTAGAACGAGACCTATAGGGTAACGAGCTTAATAGGAAAGTCATTCGAAAAATATTGGTTACTCTTTTAAGCATGCTTCAAAGTTCATGATGGTTTCTGTGAGTTGAATACGCCGCCTTCTAACGCCGGTGAGGCCTTGGGTATCAAAGCTCCAGTGAGCTTCACTCGTCTCGATTCAACTTACTTAAACTCGGATTGATTCCAGAGGGGGTTGCTTAAATTGTAACGAATTCCCTTTCGAAGGATTAGAAGCTGGTCTAGAAACAATCTAAGTGGAGCCATCATGCTTTTTGTTTACTAGAAATCAGTAGGTTTGATGTGGTGGAGTCAGCCTTGTTTGTGTTTGCATAGAACTTCCCTTCCTTTTAGGATTTCTTTCTTTTTCTTTTGTTTTTCTAGTGTATGCCCAAGGTTATTAAAGAGAGGGCTTGGAAAAGGAACACTCTAGGTCGTTTGATTAGTGATAAACCTAGTAGTTCTTCTTATGAAGGCGGGGAGCTCGAAGACTCTTCTCTTGAGAGCCCTGTCTTTGGAAATTTCAGCTTTGAAAACTTGACAATTAGTGAAGAAAGTACTCCTAGTCCTTTGGCAGTGCCAGAAATGGCAACTTTGAAAGCTTTATTAAACCCAATGATGTAGTTTTTTAAGTGGTAAATAAAGTTCGTTCAACTCGGACTTGTGTAGACTCAATTTGAGACTTAATAATAGAAAACAATAAAAATAAAGAAATTATATACACAAGGTTTGTCACAATGTCGAGAGATTACTGAGACTCAGGATTCCACCAAACCTCATACCATGTGGTTCAAAAATCAATTCTTAGACAATTATAGCTCTTGTTTATTGACTCTAATTCTTTGCCAGGGTAGATTTTAAAAAGATTAACTGTAAATCACTAGCATGATGCATCAAAAGCACTTAGACCAAGCATACATCATCATACGACTTCACAACTAATTAAGAAAAATCATAAAACGATTAAATTAATGCAAAAAGTCATAAAAAGAATTAAATATAATTACCACATGTATGAAATATGGCTTCCTCCGTCATCCCAGTGTTGGGGTTTAGCTCCTCATTTCAATCATGATCTCAAAATATGTGTTTGTTGCTCAAAAGATGATTAAAAGAGTGAAAAGTAATAACACAGACTGTTTGCAACAGTGTATTGGTGTTGCAAAACAGCTGTTACAATGGAACTGTTACAGAAAAACTGTTGCTTTGTCGCTGATTTAAGACTGCCCTGAAATAAGACTACCCTGAACAGCTTAATGTTCTTCAGCTGTTAAACAGTGACACTTTTCTGCGACTGTCTAGCGAGGGTCAATGTTCTTCAGCTGTTCTTCTTCTTCAACAGCAGCAGAAATAGAGTTTGGTAAAGCTCTGATTTCTTCTTCTCTGGCTCTCCTTAGGTTCCCAAACTCTCGACACCTCTTCTATATGACCCAAGACATCTATTTATATCAAAAATACCGATTAAATCTCTCCCAAATCTTCCCAAATCTCTTTCCTTCTCTTCACGGCCAAGTTGCGACAATTTCTTGTTTTAGGATTTCTACGCGTTTCTGAGCTTTCCTTTTTATTCTAAACTCTTCCTTAGATAGATACAAATCTTTGGGAAGGTTTACAGCGTTTTAATCACTCTAAAATTCCCTAAAACAGGTCACACACGTGACTTTCCATATTTTCTTGTTGTGAGAAAAATCCGTCGTTTGAGCCCAATCTAATCGATTTAAACACCCATATCATATTCCTAGACCCATAAGGAGTCTATCCTATGAAAATCAGAGGTTTAATTGACCTCAAACTCCTCCAAATCACGATTGCCAAAACTGCTCTTTAACTACACTTTTTTCCCCGCCAAAACCTGATTTTTGAATGTTGAAGATGGTTGCCCCTTATCCAGAGTAGGGGTGTGATTAGCAGATGCCTGGAAATGGGATGTCCCTTAGTAATTAGGTTACCCCTTATCCAAAGTGAGGGTCTGAATAGCAAATTTCCTCCCATGAACGCAAAAAACACTTTTCGAGCCAATTTCGCCACAAAATCTTATTTTTCCAGAAACACCTACAAAGACATAAAAAGCCAAAATAAATACAAAATCGAGCACTAACAATATATACAATTGAGATTATATCAGACACAAAAATGTGTCTATCAAATACCCCCAAACCTATTATTTGCTAGTCCTCGAGCAAAAATAAAATAGAAATAAAATCCTAACTCACTGTCGCAGGCATCGTCGATTGCATTTAGCGTATGCAATAAGCCTTTAAACCCCTAGGTGTCCCTAGTGGAGGAGTTTTGTCTCCGGAGGGCTTACCAGAGGTATACCCACAAAACCTTTTTCCTCCAGACCCTAGCTATCTACACAGAACCTTGGAAGGCACTAAAGAATCTCCTTGGTTGGCATACTTATTGACTACAGGAGGAAGTACCTTGATGCAAAATTCCAATTGTTGTACACGAGTTTGCACTCAAGCATACTAAAATTCATATGAAGTGACAGAGCTCTACTCAGATAGTTTCACTATGGACATCGATATCCGGAGTCAAAACTAATCACATGGATAGATCAAGAAGATGGATATATAAAAACATAGATGGTTTTGATGTTTACTAGGTGAACGGTGTTTCTCATATCTGTCTGAAGGCCTCCGCCAAAATGAACCTATCCTAATGGACTGAGATACTAGTCTGAATAATATCAACACACTGGCATATACAAGGGAACCAGTGATTGATAATCCCAACTCTAGGTCAACACAACTGGCATATACAAGGGTTCCAGTGGTCGACTTTATTGAATTTATTCCAGTTGGTCTGATGGTCTGGTCTCTTTTTCTTCTTCCCTTTTTTTTTTTTGTATCTCAATCACTCTAATTCCCCTAGCATTGGTAACAACTTGAATCGTGAGCCCCACCTAATCACTTAGAGAAACATAGTTTAAAAACAAAAAAAATAAAAACAGAAGTGAAAAGGACTCAACGAGATATGGTGAAACTATCATGTTATTTCTAACACCTGAGCTCTGTGCTTTTATGAATAGACTCTTTAGATGTTGCCATCTAGTCAGATTGGTTCCTCAACTCCTACAACCAAAATGCTTCCATCCACTTAGATTGGTTAGTGCCATCCTTAATAAGCATAAATTTCTAGGCTCGGAGTTTAATTGCGAAAATTAAAAGTTTCTCCTATACCCCCAAACTTAAATCTAACATTGTCCTCAATGTTCTAAAGATCAAATTAAAAGCATGAACAAGGAGAAACTGTTACCATTTGAAGCAAAAGAGATAAGGAAAGATATTACCGTGTTGCATGAGAATGGGTTACCTCCCAAGAAGTGCTAAGTTTAATGTCTTCAGCCAGACTAAGAAAGGATTAGTCACCTTATAAAATCATAAAGTAATAGCCGAAATATTGTGGGTCATCAAAACCAAATAGAGCTATCACAAGTAAAAGGAATCTGCAACATGCCAAGAAAATGAACAAATAAAGCACACCCTTGTCTAGTTTCCTGTTTAAGACAGCTACATCTAGTTGTGGTTCAGGTTCAGGATCTATAACTGGGTCCAAATAAAATATTTTCATGGGTTGCATTTCCTCATAGGTTAGATCCAAATGTTCAGGTTCTAGAGTCTGGAAAAACTCAAATAAAAACTTAGAAGCACATAATAATAACCTGAATAATTGAGGATCCTCTAAGTCAATCAGATTTGACTTACACAGCTGACCACAATGAGAGTGGTGATCTTCCTTAAACAAGTATGTCGACTCTAATCTCCTAAAGTAATTAGGTTTAGTCTCAAAACTTAATATTCGACACATTTGAAAATCAAACATTCCCACATTTGGAAGAAAAATATTTGGTGGGAAAACAAAGTCAATCTGGGTATCATAGCCTGGGTAAACCACATCAACCAGAGGATGGGTTTCTAATAACTGAAATTTCTTGTGGACATCACTAGGTTCAGGAAAACGTGTATGAAGATAATCTTGTAAAATGGTTGAGGCACATATGTCAAGTCCCAAGTGAGGGATCTCTGTAAGAGCTAAAGGTAAGGCACAAGGAGAATGATAATCACCCCCAAACTTAGAGTTTTGGGTGTCTCTAGATAGACTAGCTACAATTTCCCTAATTTCTAGATCATCAGAATCCTGAAAATGGTCAATTTCTTCGTGTAGATTATACTCAGGTGATGCATCCTCACTCATATTTAAAAGAGTACGAGTTCATCTTCTTCTCTAAGACTAATGTTTCTAAGTCGGGACTCTAAAACATATTCTCAGAATAAACTCGTTCCTCTAAACCATTATCGACTTCGTAAACAGGAAATACTACATCGTCTAAAACGGGGGTATCTCTAGTCAAATCCTCGTCCTTTTGAATAGGTGAATAATTATTAAAATTATTTGGATTTGAACTAGAAATAATATTATTATTAAGCTCAGTTGGAGTAGCAAATTCCTGATCACTATGCCTATTTATTTCAAATTCTTCATCAACACTATCCTCATCATAATCATTATAATAACATGAAAATGGTTGAACCTCATCTAAACAAGTAGTGTAACCAATTTTATCCTCGTCATCCTGTTTATGCAAATAACTATCCTCATTTTCAAGGGTATTATTGGAGACACTGTATTGAAAATTAAGATTATTTCGAGCAATTCTTTCGTTCGTCTCAGCTATCAGCTTGAGGGATTCCTCTAAAGAAAGTTTTCTTTCATAAACTAAGTTATTCATCTCAGCTATCCTACGTGTCGACTCTTCTAATTCCTGAGAGACTCTTCTAAAGGAGAAATATAAGAATTTTGCTCATATGACCGGTGCGTATGTGGATAGTAATTGGGCTCACCATGGTATGGACCATAATCTTCAAAAGGCTGATGTTCCCAACCACTATTCACACTATGGTCAAAGTAGTAACGTCCATTTTGAAACTCAGTCGGATATTCGTTGTATTGGCTATTGTAATACCAGTTCGACATTCTACTGCAGGGGTGTGAGTTGTCACACAAAATAAAACCCACTGACAGGGGATTCGTGGGTGGATAGAGTCTTACCTCCCGTACCAGACGGGCGATGAACCGTTGAAGTCGACTCAGGCCACCGACTCCATGTCAGTGTACGAACCCGAGGGGCCGAGACAGTATCGTAACTGTCGTCCTTCCCTGCAAACAGTTTATATTTAATTTTAACCCTTCCTTAGGGTTTCAAAATAATAATGTCCAAGTCCAAAAATAAAAATGTCCAAAAAGGAAAAGAAAAATTACAAAAATAAAACCTATTTACAGTTTCTAAAAATAAACAAAATAACTATATACAAAATCTTCTTCTTCACTCCTTTCAGATTCCTCTTTTCTTTCCTTCTTTGGCGATGCTTTCCTTTTATACTTTTCTTTCCTTGTAGCTTCGCTCCAAATCTGAAAAGAATCGAAAAATACCAAAACGCGTAAAAAAGAACAAAAATAATAAAAAAAAAAAACCTAAAACAAATCTAAATACAAATCCGCCGGCGCGGCGCCAAAAATTGATGTAGTTTTTTAAGTGGTAAATAAAGTTCGTTCAACTCGGACTTGTGTAGACTCAATTTCAGACTTAATAATAGAAAACAATAAAAATAAAGAAAATATATACACAAGGTTTGTCACAATGTCGAGAGATTACTGAGACTCAGGATTCCACCAAACCTCATACCATGTGGTTCAAAAATCAATTCTTAGACAATTATAGCTCTTGTTTATTGACTCTAATTCTTTGCCAGGGTAGATTTTAAAAAGATTAACTGTAAATCACTAGCATGATGCATCAAAAGCACTTAGACCAAGCATACATCATCATACGACTTCACAACTAATTAAGAAAAATCATAAAACGATTAAATTAATGCAAAAAGTCATAAAAAGAATTAAATATAATTACCACACGTATGAAATATGGCTTCCTCCGTCATACCAGTGTTGGGGTTTAGCTCCTCATTTCAATCATGATCTCAAAATATGTGTTTGTTGCTCAAAAGATGATTAAAAGAGTGAAAAGTAATAACACAGACTGTTTGCAACAGTGTATTGGTGTTGCAAAACAGCTGTTACAATGGAACTGTTACAGAAAAACTGTTGCTTTGTCGCTGATTTAAGATTGCCCTGAAATAAGACTGCCCTGAACAGCTTAATGTTCTTCAGCTGTTAAACAGTGACACTTTTCTGCGACTGTCTAGCGAGGGTCAATGTTCTTCAGCTGTTCTTCTTCTTCAACAGCAGCAGAAACAGAGTTTGGTAAAGCTCTGATTTCTTCTTCTCTGGATCTCCTTAGGTTCCCAAACTCTCGACACCTCTTCTATATGACCCAAGACATCCATTTATATCAAAAATACCAATTAAATCTCTCCCAAATCTTTCAAAATCTCTTTCCTTCTCTTCACGGCCAAGTTGCGACAATTTCTTGTTTTAGGATTTCTACGCGTTTCTGAGCTTTCCTTTTTATTCTAAACTCTTCCTTAGATAGATACAAATCTTTGGGAAGGTTTACAGCGTTTTAATCACTCTAAAATTCCCTAAAACAGGTCACACACGTGACTTTCCATATTTTCTTGTTGTGAGAAAAATCCGTCGTTTGAGCCCAATCTAATCGATTTAAACACCCATATCAGATTCCTAGACCCATAAGGAGTCTATCCTATGAAAATCAAAGGTTTAATCGACCTCAAACTCCTCCAAATCACGATTGCCAAAACTGTTCTTTAACTACACTTTTTTCCCGCCAAAACCTGATTTTTGAATGTTGAAGATGGTTGACCCTTATCCAGAGTAGGGGTGCGATTAGCAGATGCCTGGAAATTGGATGCCCCTTAGTATTTAGGTTACCCCTTATCCAAAGTGAGGGTCCGAATAGCAAATGTCCTCCCATGAACGCAAAAAACACTTTTAGAGCCAATTTCGCCACAAAATCTTATTTTTCCAAAAACACCTACAAAGACATAAAAAGCCAAAATAAATACAAAATCGAGCACTAACAATATATACAATTGAGATTATATCAGACACAAAAATGTGTCTATCACCCAACTAGGACCTCTCGTCCGTCTTGTATCAAGTTAGCTGAAACCGAGGCAAATTATGAACTAAAACCTGGGACTTTACAGATGCTCCCAATCTTTTTAGGAAAAGAGAATGAGAACCCCTATTTTCATGTTAGGGAATTTGAGGAAGTTTGTAGTACTCTGAAGATTAAAAGCCTTAATGATGATGCGTCGAAACTTAGGTTATTCCCCTTTTCCTTAAAAGATAAAGCCAAATCTTGGCTGTATAGCTTGGCTTCTGAGTCAATTGAAACCTATGACCAACTTACATCTGCCTTTATACAGAAATTTTTCCCAAGGCACAAAACATCATCTATTAGGACACAAATTTGTATTTTTTCTCAACAAGAGGAAGAATCTTTATATAGGTATTTAGAAAGGTTCAATGACTTAATATCTCAATGTCTTCATCATGGTTTAAAGATGGTTAGGTTAGTTCAGATCCTCTACGAGGGTTTATATTATTCAACAACAACCATGGTTGAGTCCTTATGCACAGATGGGTTTGAGAATAAAACTGTTGATGAGGCAATGACATTTTTGAATGAAATCACCGATAAGACCCAACAATGGGAAAATAGTAGGGAACCCCAGAAAACAATTCTTCTAAGTAAAGGAAATGTCAAAAGGGTAGAAGGATCTTATGAGTCAGATGCTAAAATAGCAACCATAGCCAAAAGGTTAGAAGCCTTAGAATTAGGTCATTCTAGTGGTAATAATGGTAGAATAGAACCTTCTTGAGAAGGCCATATTGTTGAGGAGGAAGCCAATGCTCTTTATAACAACACTAGATTCTATAACCGTCAGAAGTTTGACCCATATTCAGAAACCTATAACCCTGGATGGAGAAACCATCTCAATCTTTCTTGGTCTAAGGGCCAGAATCAAGGTCAGTCTAGTAACTCTCAGGTCCCTCCAGGTTTTGGCTATACTAAGAATCCTTCAGTTGCGGCACAGTTTCAGAACCCTTCGGATAAGAAAATTATGAGTTTAGAAGGGTCTCTTGCTTTGTTAACTTGTAACACTGTGCAGTTTCCGCAATCTGTCGCTCAAGGTTTAGAAAAAAATAAAAGAATAGGTCAGGCTAACTCTCAGGCTATTTCCGAGTTGAAAACCCAGGTTAGTCAGATAAATGAGTCTTTAAGAGAAAGAGGTAAGTTTCCTAGTCAAACTCAACCCAACCCTAGAGGAATTAATGAAATAGGTGAAAGACCATCCGAACATGTAAATGTTATTAAAACCCTTAGGAGTGGTAGAGTGATAGACAACAAGGTTTCCATGCCTGATAGTGAACATGTTGTAGTTCACCCTTCTGAACCAGAAACTGAGGAGACTGATAGAGTCTCTAAAGAGACCAATGAGGGTCATATTGATCCCGGCTTTGTTCCTAGAGCCCCATTCCCACAGATGCTAGTTCCAACTAAGAGGGGGTCCAACTTTAATGATATATTGGAGGTTTTTAAGCAGGTAACTATCAACCTTCCATTATTAGATGCGATTAAGAAGATTCCCGCTTATGCCCAGTTTCTTAAGGATATGTGTACGTGAAAGAGAAAACTTATTGTCCAGAAGAAAGCCTTCCTAGCTAGTCATGTGAGTTCTATTATTCAGAATACCACTACTCCTAAGTATAAAGACCCAGGGTCCCCTACCATTTCTTGCAAAATAGGTAAGTACCGTGTCGAGAAAGCTTTGCTTGACTTAGGAGCCAGTGTGAATTTACTGTCATACCATGTGTACCTTAAGCTAGGACTTGGTGAGAAGAAACCTACCTAGATGACACTTCAGTTGTGATCGAGGATGTTCTTATAGAGGTCGACAAGTTTATATATCCTGTGGATTCTGTTATCCTAGATACCCAACGTGTCCCTGACCCAGAGAACCAGATACCAGTGATTTTAGGTCGCCCGTTTTTAGCTACATCCAATGCAATCATCAACTGTCAAAACGGTATTATAAATTTGTCTTTTGGTAATATGACTATTGAGCTGAACATTTTTAATATTAGTAAGATACCCTCTGAACTAGATGACTCGAACATAGAAGAGGTGAACATGATAGGAACATTAGTCGAGGAGTCATTACCAAACATTTTTTTAGAAGACCCATTAGAGAAATGCCTGGCTCACTTTGGGATTGATTTTGATGATGATAATGTGATTAATGAGGTGAATGCTTTGTTAGACTCAACCCCTTTGTTAGACACTAATAATGGATGGAAACCTAAGTTCGAACCACTACCAGTTTCTAAGTCTACCCTAGTTCCTTCGTCAGAAGAGCCTCCTAAGTTGGACCTAAAACCATTACCATATACCCTGAAATATGTTTTTTAGGCCTGTCTGAGACTTTACCTGTGATTGTAGCATCCGACTTGGATAGTGATCAGGAAAGTAGGCTAGTAACCGTCCTTCAGAACAACAAGGAAGCGTTGGGGTGGACCATAGCAGACATTAAGGGTATAAGTCATACTGATTGTGTGCATCATATCTATTTAGAGAGTGAAAACAAACCTTCTAGGGAGATGCAACATCGACTGAACCCTAATATGAAAGCAGTAGTTCGAACCGAGGTTCTTAAGCTGTTAGATGCAGGCATTATCTACCCCATTTCAGATAGTAAGTGGGTCAGCCCAGTTCAGGTTGTTCCCAAGAAATCCGGTATCACTGTAGTCCAGAATGAGAATAATGAGTTAATCCCAACCCGGGTGACCACGGGTTGGCGTGTATGTATTGACTATAGAAAATTGAACAAGGTCACTAGGAAGGACCACTTTCCCCTTCCCTTCATCAAACAAATGCTAGAGAGATTAGCTGGACGTAGCCATTATTGCTTTTTAGATGGATACTGCGGTTATAATAAGGTTGTTATTGCCCCAGAAGACCAAGAGAAAACCACTTTTACCTGTCCCTTTGGTACCTTTGCGTATAGACGCATGCCTTTCGGGTTTTGTAATGCCCCTGCGACCTTTCAGCATTGTATGTTGAGAATATTTTCTGACATGGTAGAATGGTTCTTAGAGGTCTTTATGGATGATTTTTCAGTGTTTGGTTCGTCTTTATATGAGTGCTTGCATCATTTTTCATTAGTTTCGACTAGGTGTAAGGAAAAGAATTTAGTGCTTAATTGGGAGAAATGTCACTTCATGGTTCGTTCAGGAAATGTTCTAGGGAATATCGTATCTTCGAAGGGTATAGAGGTAGATAGATCCAAAGTTGACCTTATTAAAACTTTACAGGTCCCAAAAACCATAAGAGATATTAGGTCATTCTTAGGGCATGCAGGCTTTTATCGTCGATTCATTAAGGATTTTAGCTTGATTTCTAGACCTCTTTGCAATTTGCTTGCAAAAGACGTTAAGTTTGTCTTTGATGATGCTTGTTTAGAGGCTTTTGAGAAGCTTAAGAATTTACTCACTACCGCCCCCATAGTCCAGGCACCCAACTGGAACTTACCCTTTGAGATCATGTGTGATGCTTCAGATTATGCTATTGGTGTTGTGCTAGGTCAGCGAGAAAACAAATTACTTCATGTGATTTACTATGCTAGCAAAACTCTGAATGATGCCCAGTTGAACTATACCACCACCGAGAAGAAACTGTTATCCATTGTGTTTTCCTTAGAAAAGTTTAGACCTTATTTCTTAGGTTCTAAGATCGTAATATATACTGATCATGTTGCTTTGAAATATTTTTTGTCTAAGAAGGATACGAAACCTATATTGATTAGGTAGATCCTTTTGTTGCAAGAGTTTTCTCCAGACATTAGAGACAAAAAGGGTGCCGAAAATGTAGTAGCAGACCACTTGTCTAGGCTAGTTGTTGATTCCCCTAATGATCCCCTTCCTATAAGGGATATCTTTCCTGATGAACAATTGTTCTTTATTACCCAATTACCTTGGTATGCGAATATAGTGAATTATCTTGTTACTGGTCGAATGCCCCATCATTGGGGTAAACAAGATCGTTCTAGGTTTTTAGCCGAGGTTAAGCACTTCTTTTGGGATGATCCTTATTTATTTAAGTATTGTCCCGACCAGATTATTAGGAGATGTATACCTGAGAGTGACCAGTCCAGTATTATTTCCTTTTGTCATGATCATGCTTGTGGGGGTCACTTTAGTGCTAAGAAGACTGTTGCTAATATATTGCAGTGTGGATTCTATTGGCCTTCGTTGTTTAAAGACTCCCACAGTTACTGTGTTACTTGTGAACGTCGACATAAATTAGGAATCATTTCCCGTAGGAACATGATGCCCTTGAACCCTATTTTAATTGTTGAGGTCTTTGATGTGTGGGGTATTGACTTTATGGGTCCAGTTCCTAATTCTTTTGGTAACTTATACATCCTTGTCGCTGTAGACTATGTCTCTAAGTGGATTGAGGCGGTTGCGTGCAAGACTAATGATCATAGGGTTGTGATTGAGTTCTTGAAAGATAATATACTTACACGTTTTGGTACACCGCGAGCTATAATTAGTGATGGAGGGTCGCATTTTTGTAATGGACCTTTTAGGCTTTTGATGAAGAAATATGGTATTACACATAAGGTAGCTACCCCGTATCATCCACAGACTAGTGGTCAAGTAGAGGTTTCCAATAGGGAGATAAAACGCATATTAGAGAAAACAGTTAATCCTAATCGGAAAGACTGGTCGTCTAGGCTTACTGATGCTTTATGGGCTTACCGTACTGCGTTTAAGACCCCCACTAGAATGTCACCTTATCGACTTGTGTATGGAAAGGCATGTCATTTACCTGTTGAGTTAGAACATAGAGCATATTGGGTTGTTAAGCAGCTAAATTTTTCACTAGACAAGGCAGGAGCCCATAGGAAACTCCAGCTCAATGAGTTGGAAGAAATTCGTAGAGATGCATACGATAGTGCTAAGGAGTATAAGAACAAAATGAAACTTGTGCATGATAAGAATATTTTAATAAAGTCATTTTCTCCAGGTCAAAAAGTTCTTCTGTATGATACCCGCTTGCATCTTTTCCTTGGGAAGTTACTTTCTCGGTGGACGGGTCCTTTTATTGTTCGCACTGTCTTTCCTCATGGAGCTGTTGAGATTGAGACACCGGATGGTAGTAGTTATTCGAAGGTTAACGGTCAGAGACTGAAACCCTTTTTAGAGCCCTTTCCTACAGGTGATGTTGAGGAGGTCCCTCTGGAGGACCCTGTTTACCCTTGATTGACCATCGAGGCGATTGTATGTTGTATATTAGTTTTTGATTTCTCTCTTCACCCAGGTACTATCTTTCCAACTTCTCCTCGTGTTATTTTACTTTTGGTACTGCTCTTTCATTAGAAACATTGAGGACAATGTTAGATTTAAGTTTGGGGGTGGGGAAGAACTTTTTAGTTGCATTTTTGAAACTTTGAGCGTCACATAGTATCCAGTTAGCTAAGTTTACATACGGTTTCTCACCGAAAAGATGGAAATTGGAATTTCTAGGGATAACATTCTTCCGAGACATTACAGAAAAATACATTGAGATATTTGACATTCAGGAGAGAACTTGTTCCTTTTAGAGGGTAACCGTGATGGACCTAACCATCCATGATGGAAAGGCAAGTAGGTCAGAAAGAAATGCCAGAAAGACAAAGCAACCTCACAATGTAGTCTTAGTTACTAGATTACGACTCTCTCTCAGTAGAAACTTATCATCATAAACAAGCGGAGCGACATAAAAATCTATGAAGAAAGTTGAAGACGTTTAAGGTTTAGAAGCAACAATAGAAAAGAATAATTCAAAAAAAAAATCAAAGTTGAAGATTGAGTTACAAGAGCAAAGAAAGTCAAACGATATACGTTGTTGAAGTTCATGATACCAAGACATTACAAGTTGTGAAGATCCAAGTTCTAAAGTCCTTCTCTAATGGCCATGTAAATTGTTGTCTAGTTATTTTTATTTCCAACAAAAAAAAAGTACATTTGAATTTTGTTTAATAAGGCCATAGGGAAGTAGAAATCTATAAGGAAGTTTCAAGCAAGAAATCGAAGAGAAGAATTAATTGTCAAGGTTCTACGAAGTTCGAGAGTTTATCATCAACAGGTGAAGACCGAAGAAGACGTTGTTTCTACTGAGCACCATGAAAGAGTCGAGGAGAGATGCATATTGGTTGCTTTGTTAGTACGGTTTCCATCTGGCATAAGATCTTTCTAGCACCGGTTCAACTCATCACACGTAATTAGTCCAGCTGTGTAGCAGATGTCCCTCTCATTTTTATCTCTCTCCTAATCTTATCCAGCTGTAAAGCGGACGCATCTTACAATGTTTATCTAGTTGTGTAGCGGATATCTCTTTATCTAACAGTGTTGCGGATGTGTCTCCCCTATTCTTTGTTCAGCTTTAGAGCTGGCACCTTTAATTTTTCTGGCATTCTAGTTACTTGGAGAAAGGTTGAGAATCTGTATGTCCTCATAGCTCTTTGGATACTTGTGACCAATTAGAAGTCATGATTTTGTGGGTATACTTCTGGTAAACCCCCCCACCCCCCGAGACTATATCTCGGTCACTAGGCCACCTAGTGAGTTAGGCTTTTATTTTTATTATTTTTGCTCAAGGACTAGCAAATAATAGGTTTGGGGGTATTTGATAGACACATTTTTGTGTCAGAATTGTCCTCAGTGTCTCTATTGCTAGTGCTTGATTTTGTACTTATTATGGTGTTTTTATGTTTGTGTAGGTGTTTTTGGAGAAATACACTTGTGTGGAAAAAGTTGCTCAAAAAGTGCTATTTGGACCCCCGAAGGACATTTGCTACACGGACCCCAGATTTGGCTAAGGGGCACCCAGGGTTATGCATAACCCAAATTCATCCTCAGCACCCATATGCTATTCGAACCCTAGAACAGGATAGGGGCACTTCATCTTCAACATTTCAAAACTGTATTTTGGCAGGAAAAACTGGCTGCAGATTAGGGTTGGAGTTTAGGCATGCAAGGTAGAGACTCAATCGCTGATTCTTTTGGGGTTGATTTCTTAAGCCAGAACATGACATGTATGGGTGTTATAATCAATCAACTTGGGATGGATTGTGCTAGATGGTTGATTCAAAGCCAAACAGGAAAAGGCGAGATTTTCTAATTTGGTTTCGAAGGTTCCCGGAGAGATTTAATCGCTCCAATGAGTTGTATTCACCCTGTTTTGACTAAACAGGGCTGGTAAGTCAATTGGATTCGATAAACTTGGGTTGTATACGTGGATGCTAGAAAACAGAGGCGGGAAGATAAAGATACTCGGGCCTCTCTGATATGTTGTTTTGGGAAGTTTGCACGAGTCTACAGCATGTTACACTGATTATGGAATGTGTAGGATCCTGTTAAGAGGGTGCTGGCAGAAAATCAACGCATGAGAAGACAAGAATGGAAAGAAGATATTCCCGAGTTTATGGCCTGCATGAGAATATTTTGGGGATTTTTCTGTGTTAATAAGAAGGATTCTCGCTGATGTGAAGGTATATATAGTGTGCTGGGGACTCGGAGAGGGGAACGAGGAGAGTTTGGGAAGGATTTGGAACATCACAGAGGGGAAACACGATCACCAGAGAAACATGCTGCTGCAGCTGCCATTGAAGAACACGAAGAACATAGACCCACAGAAGCAGTCGTTTTTGCTACAGTATTTGCGACTGTTCAGCGACAGTCTTAGAGCTACAGTAACAGTGACAAATCCTCTGTATCGTTCTTTGGTTTGCAACAATTATAAGCGTTACAAACCCGGTTTTTTGAATTATTTCTCCCTTTTCATCATTTGTAAACACCATTTGAGCAATGAAATCAACTTTTGAGCGTGTTTCCAACATGATAACGAGCTAAATCTCCCACAACCAAGGCAATGAGGAAGCTATTTACGCATGAATAATTGGTAACTATTTTATTTTCTCTAATTTATAATTTATAATTCACTCAATCACTGCTTTTGCAGAGTTTTAAATTGTTTGCATAATTTTCTTAATTAGTTGTGATTCAATCTGATAGGTTATACTTTGTTTAGTCAATTGATAATCTATGCTTAGGGAATAGAATTGATATTTGAAAATTTTCCTGATTATTTGTGAATTAAGAAATAAGGGACTTAAAAGATAATTAGAGTTTTGGATTATTTGCCGTAATTTATTCATGTGTGATAGTGGAATCAGTGTCTTGGTTATTCCTAATAATCTTGAATTAAGTTTTGTTTGTTTTTAAATTTCATTAAATCTAAAATCTTTTGGTTTCACAAGTATCAACGAACCTATTACTACTACAACAACTTGAAATCCCATAGTATAGAGCAATAACGTCTTCAGGATGTAACAATGTTTTCCCTAACTATATAAAAAAAATATGACGCTTCAACAAGCTCATATTACTCAATTCTCAGATAATTAATGCTCCTAGACAACATGCCTGCTAGTATAGAGCCATCAATTAATTATCTCTAATCCTTAAATTCAGTAACTGAATATTCAGGAATATTCTACGTTCTTCATAATATTTCGTTACTTCAATTCGTGGTTCTTCCCAACAGAATTCCATGGATTAGTGATAAATATTCAACGTACGGGCATCTGAGCCACTATCGAGTAAGTCCCGACCAAAATGGTGCAAGTGTACTCAGCAATAATGCACTAACGAGCACCTAAATGCACGAACGGGCATTCCAAAATACGAAGGAACGATGAACCTATGCAAAATAGGAAGAAAAATAATAATAAAACAATATTATCTAAGACGTTAGGGGACTGTGCCCACCGGACGGCCAGTCACTTCGTGGCCAGTCCCACACCCAGTTCTATATTTTATCATATTTTTACTATTTTCCTTGATCTCATGAAAATCCCTTCATTTGAACAAATATCCTTCATTTTAAGGAAACTCCTCAGTTTCATGGTATTTCCTCAGCATCAAAGAAATAATAAATAATTAGAAAAGGTGTCGCCGGACCAAGACTACTAGCCGGTCGGTCATGCCCTAGTTGTGGTCGGTCCCACACCTTGCATTCCTTATTATTTTATTATTATTTCCTTCATCCGATGAAATTCCTTGATTTCATGATATTTCCTTCACATCAACGAAAAGATATAAAATTAGGGAAGACTCGCGGGACCGGGCCCTAGCCGGCCGACCATGCCCTAGTCGTGGACGGTCGCACACGCCCTTATTTTATTATTATTATTATTATTATTATTATTATTATTCTTTGTTTCCTTCATCTCATGGAAACTCCTTCACTTCAAGGAAACTCCTTGGTTTCAACAAATTCATTGATTTCATGATATTTCCCTAAAATCATGAAAATAATATAAATTTAGGAAAAGTGCCATGGGACCGAGCTTATTGGTCGGCCGGCCATGCCTTGGCCGTAGCCGGTCCCACACTTTATGATTTATTATTTTATTATTATTATTTTCATCATCTCATGCAAATTCCTTAACCTTATGAAACTCCTCAATTTCATGGTATTTCCTTCACATCAAGGAAATTATATAAAATTGGGAAAGGTGTCACGGGACCAGACTCGCTAGCCGGCCGGCCATGCCTTAGCCGTGGCCGGTCCCACACCTTGTAATCCCTTATTTTATTTATTATTTCCATTGTCTCATGGAAATTCCCCAGTTTCAGCAAAACCCTGAATTCTTCATATTTTCTCAAATGTTGCTCAAATGCGCATCAGAAAATGTCAAAACTCTAAGAACTGAGACACGAACATTTTGGTGACATGAGCATATTACCTTGACCGACAAAGGTTGGCTCTTTGGCTTGCAAGAGGCCAGTCCCACACATTTTCATCATTTGACCTAATTTGTTCACATTAGGTTCAAACTCTTCCAAACAACTTGGAATTTCATAAAAGGATCGTCAGTCGATCCCGTGACCAACCAGGGCCGGTTTCATGATCCCTTGGTCGGTCCTTCATCTTTTCATAATTTATTAGGTTTTATCACCTAAGGTTCAGACGAACATGATTTGAATAAATGATTAAACCAGCATTTGATCATGTCTTCACCAACTGGTCTTCAAGAGACTTTGGTATTTTGCTCACTCGAGCATATGGACGTTACATGGTCGACTCATCATCCCATGTAGCCGGTCTCTCCTTCACTCCGTGGTGGTTGATTTTCAATAAATCATCAATTGATCGGAAATTGATCAAAATTAGGGTTTCGAATCCAAAGCTCTGCGAAACATAATTCTGAGCAGATTCAAACACTAATAATTTTACGTTGATCCCGTGATCAACATTTTAATTAATTATACTCGAATCAGTTACCAGTATTTTAAATTAATATTTTATTTTGGTCCTGCTACCAATAATTCATCAAACGAGCAACATTTGCTCAGATGAGCAATATTTGCTCAGACTACGGAATATTGGTTCAACTATCAATATTCAACAATCCATCGAATGAGCAATATTTGTTTACCTTAACTATCAACATTTACTCAAGAATTATACCTCTGTCTCAACAGACACGTTCAATTCATGAGTCTTAGAACATTTACAAATCACGTTCGACTCAGCAATGCAAGGACTCATCGTCCCATAAAGTCAGAAACTGACTAACTAAATACACGTCTGCATTGCAGACTCCACAATCACGAGACATCAATCGTGTCACATGCGGGGATATTACCTAGGGTTTTGGTCTGGCGGTCTACGACACGTGTGTTCATACACATGATGAGAATGTGTGCAAGTCGTGCAATCAGTTGGAGGAGTTATCAAAGTAGTGGATGGAAAATCAACCAAGTCTCCGCATGATGAGAAACTGGTTTTAATACGATTTCCACTTCCCCACTCTTTGACTCCAGCAACTGTCATACTTCATAGGATCAAGGTGTTTACAATTCTAGCAATATAAATAAGTCTCTGAATCATGATTGAAAACCAAGACAATCTCTCGTCAACAGACAACAAGAGTTAAGAATTCAACATCTGAGAAATTACTCTCAACAGAGAAAATTCAATCAATAGGAACTTATCATATTTCTTCACGCAGAATACACAACACACCTACAATCTTCGATCACCATTGATCTCACACATTTCTCAGCTTCCCTCCTACATATCGACCCATTCTCTCTTGTGACCGAATTGACTCTAGAACGGCGATTGTCCTGGTTTAGGACGGAGTCCTACAGATTGATCTCTCGAACTTAAAGCACTCCCTTATTGCAGTGCATCTGTGTGAGGTTAAACATTTCGCTCGGTTCAAGGAGTCTCCTCCGCACGGTCGTCTCCTCAATTCCGTAAAAACCAGCAAAGCTTTTTTCCCCATCTACACCTGGATTATAAGTATTAGAATATGTATCATACCTTGGCCTAGGATTAGGGAATAGAGCATTAACCTCGGCCTCCTCTTCGTATGGTGGAGCAACTACTGAAACTATACGATGAATTGCCTCTTCAATAGTACTCAATCGATGCTCTGTATTTGGATAATCTCCAATCTCGCTTACTTTCCTGACATTTGAATCATTCCTTGTATAAAATTGTTGTGCATTTGAGGCCATACTCTCAATCAAACTAGTTTTTTGCGAGATTGTCATCTCAGTGATTGAACCACCAGCGGCTGCATCAATCAAGTTATGTTGCTCTACAAGTAATCCTTCATAGAAGTATTGAATGATGAGTGTTGGTGATATGTTGTAATGTGGGCAGCTTGCTAATAACTTTTTGTACCTATCCCAATATTCATAGAGAGACTCCCCAGTAATCTGAAGAATACCACTAATCTGTTTACGAACAGAGGCTGCCTTTGAAGCATGAAAATATTTTTCCATAAATAGCCTTTTCATCTCAGTACATGTTGTAATATTTCCTGGAGGAAGGTAATACAACCATTCTTCCGCTAGATCTATTAAAGAGAATGGGAAAGCTTGCAGCAGTGTCGTATCACTGTCTTCGGTACTTTGCCTAAGAATTTGTCATCTTGTGTTGAAATTTTTGAAGATGACGATTCGGATCTTCACCTAGAAGTACTTTGAACTTTGGTAGATGATGGAGTAGATTCGACTTCAGATCCACTGGATTAGTGATTGTAATACACAATGGTTGCGAATCTAATGATGGAGATGTCAACTCTCGTAGTTTCCTCTCCACAGGTGGAGGTGGTGGAGGATTTGTACCGTCTACCTTTTCCTCTGAAGATTCTTGTTGCGCTTACTGACGTGCTTGTAGTACTGTTCCTCTACGAGTTTGGATTTCGTACCTATGGTATTCCCAGTTTTTCGTGCCAGAGATTAAGTATCTGAAACCACAAATCTAGAAAACAAAAATTAAAAACTAAAAGGAAAACCTAAAAACAAGAATAGAACCAATAAAAATAATAACTAAAGCTACCGACTGCTCCCGACAGCGGCGCCAAAATTTAATGGTTGTCGTAAATGCAATCAAATTACAATCTTATTTCCACACAATTAACTGGTAATATAATGGAAGTAAGGATCGTTCCTACGGAGAGCATTGAGTTTTAGTTGTCAAAGTGTCACAAAAGGGGGTTTGTTTTAGATTTGAATAAAATAAATAAAAGCAATTGAAAATATTAAATTGTAAGCAATAAGGAGAGAGATGATAGAGGAATCCTTCTTCGTTAATAAACTATCAATGAGTTAATATATTCATATATTCGTCATTAATCATAGATTATCACCAACCGTAGAATAACAAGTACGCTTAGCTATTCCCAAAATTCCTTAAATCACTGGATAACAAGTACGCTTAGTTACCAGATTCTATTCGTCCGAACCACCTTGAGGTACGCTTACAAGATGTAATTTAATCGAATGCTTTAGGTTTTGTCAATTTAGGTTGATCCTAGTAGTTAGACTCAATACGCTCGGTCTACTTGTTAAGGTTGTGTCTTCACGTGATTGCTTTACAGAATCCCTCTGCAAGGTTTCACGTTTTCTACTTGTGTAAGGAATTATTCAACAATTACGAATATCCTAACCCTTACTAGCAATAGATTAAATCAACAAATATATTCAGTTGTCCACCTAAACAATCTATCAATTAATCATAAGTATTTTTAATTGTAAACACAAACGACAATCATATGAAGAAATATTGATTGAGTCTTGTTGATTCTCTTAAAAGTATATTCGAGTTTGTCCATACAGATTGCTAACCGAAATATTGGGTAGTGTTGTTAGATCCCCGCTTTTTCACTTGACAATAAACAAATCTGTCTCACACAGACAAGTTTATCAAAGGATCAATCTGTCTCCCATAGATAAACCCTAAAAGGTTTTGTTCCGTCTTTTGATAATAATCAAGGTGAACAGGAACCAATTGATAATCCGGTCTTATATTCCCAAAGAACATCCTAGAGTCATCAATCACCTCACAACAATCTTAATCATATGGTAGCGAAACAAGATGTTGCGGAATCACAAACAATGAGACGAAGATGTTTGTAATTACTTTTTATATCTTGCCTGTCGAAGATATCAATCTCAAGCCAATCAATCTGATTATACTCGTACGATAGAAGATGCAAGATCATATCACACAACTATGATAAAAGTAGTATCGGTCTGGCTTCACAATCCCAATGAAGTCTTTAAGTCGTTAACCTGGTTTTAGAAGAAGAAAACTAAAGGTTAAAGGAGAACCGACTCTAGTATGCAAACTAGTATCACACGTGAGGTGTGGGGATTAGTTTTGCACAGATACTAGAGTTTCCTTTATATAGTCTTTCAAATCAGGGTTTGCAATTAAGTTACCTTGGTAACAAATCAATAAATATCCACCATTAGATGAAAACCTGATTTAAATTGAAGCTAATATTTCTCAACCGTTAGATCGAAAACTTAGCTTGTTATACACACTTGAAAATGCATGCTTCTAGGTTTGTTAACTGTACCCAAACGTATGCACTTGTTGGTTCAATAATAGTTAACCAAAAGGTTAGACATATGAGCATTTCATATTTGCCATGTTCTTCTTCACCATAACTAGTTCAAATGATTTCAAATGAACTAGTTAGAGTGTTGTTCAATTGCAAGGAAATCTCATGTACTACACAAGACACAACTGAAGCAAAGATGATTTGATTCACTTGAATCGGTTCATGAACTTTTATAGCCACGGTTTGCAAACTGCATTCCTTAGTATTTTTAAGTTTAAGTTCAGACATCATCTTCAGATATATAACCTTCTCAAGTTCGCGGACTAGGTTCGCGGACTTAAGTTACCGGGCAGAGTTTACAAACTCCAGCAGAAATTCTCGGTTATGAGAACTTTGCCAGTTCGCGGACTTAGTTTCACACAAGTAGTTTGTCAACTCCAGCAGAAATTCTCGGGTTTGAGAACTTCGGCAGTTCGCGGACTTGGCTCACGCCATTCTTCCGGTTCTCTTGATCAACAAAGTTCGCAAACTTTGGTTCAAGGAATAGGACTTATACATAAATGTGTTTCCACAACAATGCTTATGTCCACCATTGGTTATGTAATCTAGACTCTCATTTTAATCATTGAAACATTCTTAGAGGACGTTATACAGTTGTTACACCATTTCTCGTTAAAGCAATTTTCAAGATGATTGAAACATATGATGACTTTCGTCACATGGTAAAGATAAACTTGGTTAAAGAGAAAAGCTTACCAACTCATATTTTGAGATATAGATAGGCGAGGTATACTCGGCTCGAAATACCAAATGTATATAATCAAAGTCTATATATATATAGCATACGACTTCTTGTCTCAAAGAGTAGGAGATACAGTAGATAGACTTATGAGTGATAGATAAGTTCAAGCCTTCACATACCTTTTTGTCGAGAAGTTCCACCGGTTCCTTGAGTAGTTCTTCTACTTGTATGATGAATCGCCATGAAGTCCTTGAGCTCAACTACACTTTTTATCCTAGTCCGAGGCTTAGCTATAATAGACTAGAAATCAAGACTTATAGTTTTGATCACTAACATTGACAAACATGCTTGAGATAGCAACGCATGCGAGTTCGACCTAGCAATGCTCTAACAATCTCCCCCTTTTCCAATTTTAGTGACAAAACTATCAATACATATGGAATAAAAAAAAGATAAAGAAACTTTAGTAGCTCCTATTCCACATGTCTAATCTTCAACATTCCTCGAAATCTTCGTCACTTCCAAGTACTCCAATGATCCCAAAGGATGTAAGTTTAGCATCAGCGTTGTTGAAGATCCGTATCTATAACAATGAGAAAGCATCGGTATCGATCATTGTTATACCGTGTCATAGTATTATTACACAGTGTCAAAGTCCAATTGTATTACAACTTCAACAATAATACCATGGTGATATGTATCACTCCCCCTTAGTCAATACTCCATCTCACATGGAAAACACTCCCCCTTACACAATGATCCGAAAACCATATGTATTTTTAGTGTGAACTACATATTAATTCTCCCCCTTTTTATCAATAAAATTGGCAAAGGTACAAGAACGGGATCATAATGAAATTTCCGAAAGAGACGTTTCATAGACTAAAACAAGAATACATACCAACTAATTTATATGCAATCATAAAGCCGAAGCTAAATGCATTCATCAAGGAGTTTAAAGATACAAGATAACCCCTCTAAAATTCTACAGCAGCACACCCCTCAAGATATGACCATTAAGCACAAGTTCAAAAGAACTCTCCCCCATTTGATGTCATTCCCGAAGGAACAACAAGAGCAACCTTAATTTCGAAAGAAAAGAAGGATTTTTTATTGGACACCAAAAACCATAAGAATGATTTTCTATATCCAAAAACTCAATCAAATTAATCACAAGTAAACCCATGACTAATTTAATCGGAATACACAATCAAATTAATCACAAAAAGTGATCAATTCAATTGATTATGCTCAACATAAGAGACCTTATGGAGACACGAAAATACTCAACTAGATCAATTACAAGTGAACCCATAATTAATATAATTAGAATACACAACCAAACTAATCACAAAAGTAATCAATTTAATTGTCATTTGTTTTGCTCGACATAAGAAAACTTACGGAGCAATAACTAAATAACCAAACAAGATGATTAATTTAGTTCAATATGCTCGACATAACATATCTCACGGAACAACAACTAAGCTAACAATTCAACTTGGTTGTATAGTGCTCAACATAAGATGCATTACGGAGCCTCGCAGTAATACATAAAATATGGATCTGGGATGATCAATACTGCGGAATACACAAGGATTCATTCTATTTTCCACCACTATTTGCATAACGATATTAATATACATAATCCTTGAAAACAAAAGATTTTAACCTATCTTCCATCAAATATTTGGCAATATAGGCTTAACTTTTGTATTTGTCAAAAGTACATTCATTCTTTTATCAATACGTGAATACCGATCACGAACGACTTTTCTTTTGACAAAGTATGGGACAAAAATAGTTCACGGACGTAAACACAAATATCCCATAAAAAATTGTAATATGCAAAATGATAAAGATTAATACTGCAAAAACATCATCTTCCAATAGTTTTTAGAATTTAAACCAATAAACCTAAAAAAATAACAAGAAGATGAAAAATAATAGCTATGTGTAGTCACAATCATTGCTATTCGAAGTACTAGTTATTCTTCCAACTAAACCAAAAAGAAGACATACTAGGCAACATAAATAAAACAAGCTAAAGAGAAACATACTCCAGTGCTATCCCGAAAATAAACTAAGATCATATGGACGGTTCAGAATCCTCACGAGACAAAGGGTCTTTGAGCTTGTGATCAACAAGATTCATTGCAATATCGGAGAGGAGATTCTCTTTGCGAAGATCATTGATGTAAGACTTTATGAGACCAAGGTCAACAATAACCTTTTTCAAATCAGTTTTCAATGAATCAAGATTTTTCAGAGTCACAATGAGCTCTTGTTTTGCTTCCCCAAAGTACTTAAGAAAGTCATGAACAACTTCAACAGAAATCATATCATCCTTTTCAGCATCCTCATGAACATAGGCAAAATAACATGAAGCATTAGGATGATCTTCATCTACAAGGGTTCTTTTCTTCTTGGACTCAACAAAAAAACCTTTGTCAAGGAATCCTCTTGCAAAATCACCATAGAAAGATGAAGAAGAAGACATTCTTGACAACCCAGAAACCAACCTAGAGTATGCGCACGTGATTTTTTGTAACTCAATAGGTAAGTATTTAAGGGTTTACTGAGGGAGGTATTTTAGGGTTTAAACAATTGACTCGTGCCAGAACATGGATACCCGTTCGAGTGCAACATTACCCAGAAAAGTAAGGCCCACAAATAAAACTTTTGCTACAACCGAGATTAAAACTCAGTAAACTCAATTAAGGAAGAAATTCTGAGTAGTTGTAGTAAGGACCATAAAAAAAACTTCCTAACAAAGGGAAACAACATTTTAGAGCAAAACCAATACTTTTAAGTAAAACAAGTCTTCAATCAAAAGTTTAGCTATGGACGATAAGAAAATAGCTCAACTTAACAGACGCACAAAAAACCCAAAAGTATACCTAATTATTAACACATCTTACTCAAGAGGATTTTTATGAGTAAGCTCTTTATACCTTGTGATTAATTAGCACAAGTATGAGATACACGCTCATCAAGAGATTTGTGTTTATGGTCAAGTCTCTTTTTCCTCCTGAATCTAGAGAGGGACTCCTTTTTATGTGATAAATTATCATAAAACTTACTATCATCAAAATACGAGACATAGTTTGAGTTCTTACCAGAAGAATTTTGGTTTGAGGAGGAATACAACATGTTGACGAATTCTTTATACCCTTCAATTATCTTTTTTCAGATTATCTCTCATTTCATCAATTTTTCTTCTTTCTTCTGAACTTCCTTTCTCAACAGGAGCATCGTTATTTCCAGAGACCACGACACAATCTTCTTTTAGATGATGTTTATTAAGACGTCTGTTTTGTTCTCGAGTGTTCGAGGAACTCATTGAACTGAATTTCCTGGTAACATACACAGGGTAGGTACGAAAACCAATTGGTTTAGTCATACGAATGTCAGTTACACCTTTAAGAATTAAATCTAAGGTGTGCTGAAGTTGAAACAGGGAGTTTTTCTTCAACCTAGAGGTTCCCTTTCGTTTAACAGAACTCTTTGTCTCACAGACAAGACATACTTTCTGATCATCAGAATGATTAGATAGTACAGTCTTAATATTATTGTTAGAAGATTTCTTCCCTCCATTTGATGTGCAACATCCTTGAGTGATGGTGACTTCAGGCACATCCGTTTTACTAGAAGGGGCTTCCGTTTTTACTTCTGAGCATGAACCATCTTTAGTTGTGTCGGAAGTAATTGGCATATTAGATTGCTTTGAACATCCTTGAATAGAGATCTTACTCAAGCAATGTTCAATTTCCAAGGCATCTCTTCTAAGGATAGCTTCAAGAGACGTACACGAAGAATGAACTTCAGTATTACCTTTGGGTTTGTAATCTCTTGTTACACCAACTAGAACATTGACATGGTGTTTCAACCGATTGAATCTATCAGCTTGGATTCTAACAAGATTTAGAATCAATTCACTCTCTTCAGCTGAATCCCGTTCATTAATGGAGAGGCTCACATTTCAAGGGTAAACGGAAGTACACATGTCAGTGTTAGTCAGTCTCGTCAGTACAGAAGGTTCATCTATATTCGAGATTGTAGAACCCTTCTCTTTAATAGAGTTAGATGAGATAGAACTTTTATTTTTGGTAAAGCGTTTATCTGAGATAGTACTCTTGTCCATAGAGTCAGATCGCTACAAACACAGACTTGCAAGGTCTTAAACGTGTTTTCCTGCTCTGATACCAATTGAAAAAGCGGGGATCTAACAACACCACCCAATATTTCGCTTAGCAATCTGTATGGACAAACTCGAATATACTTTTACGAGAATCAACAAAACTCAATCATTTAAAAGTATATCAACAAGTTTATATCTCTCTTCTTGATTTGATTTACTCAAGAAAGGACTGCGAGTTCAAATCAAATACAAGGAATAACTTGGATGTTACCAAAGACCAATATCCAAGGATCAATCAATATAAATCAACAACCAAAGGTCGGATTTCCAATTGATTGATTCAAACGTACAACCTGCATTATTTCAATTATATAAACAAATATAATGCGGAAATAAAAATAACACAGACACCAGAAATTTTGTTAACGAGGAAACCGAAAATACAGAAAAACCCCGGAACCTAGTCCAGATTAAACACACACAGTATTAAGTCGCTATAGACACTAGCCTACTCCAAGCTAACTTCGGACTGGACTTTAATTGAACCCCAATCAGTCTCCCACTTATCCAAGGTACAGTTGTACTCCTTACGCCTCTGATCCCAGCAGGATATTGCGCACTTGATTCCCTTAGTTGATCTCACCCACAACCAAGAGTTGATACGACCCAAAGTCGAAGACTTGACAATAAACAAATCTGTCTCACACAGACAAGTCTATCAAAGGATCAATCTGTCTCACACAGATAAACCCTAAAAGGTTTTTCTCCTTCTTTTGATAATAATCAAGGTGAACAAGAACCAATTGATAATCCCGTCTTATATTCCCGAAGAACAACCTAGAGTTATCAATCACCTCACAAAAATCTTAATCGTATGGTAGCGAAACAAGATGTTGTGGAATCACAAAAAATGAAACGAAGATGTTTGTGATTACTTTTTATATCTTGCCTATCGAAGATATAAATCTCAAGCCAATCAATCTGATTGTACTCGTACGATAGAAGATGCAAGATCAGATCACACAACTACGATAAAAGTAGTATCGGTCTGGCTTCATAATCCCAATGAAGTCTTTAAGTCGTTAACCTGGTTTTAGAAGAAGAAAACCAAAGGTTAAAGGAGAACCGACTCTAGTATGAAAACTAGTATCACACGTGAGATGTGGGGATTAGTTTTGCACAGATACTAGAGTTCCCCTTATATAGTCTTTCAAATCAGGGTTTGCAATTAAGTTACTTTGGTAACAAAGCAATCAATATCCACTGTTAGATGAAAACCTGATTTAGATTCAAGCTAATATTTCTCAACCGTTAGATCGAAAACTTAGCTTATTATACACACTTGACAATGCACGCTTCTAGGTTTGTTAACCGTACCCAAACGTATGCACTTGTTGGTTCAACAATAGTTAACCAAAAGGTTATCCATATGAGCATTTCATATTAACCATGTTCTTCTTCACCATAACTAGTTCAAATGATTTCAAATGAACTAGTTAGAGAGCTGTTCAATTACAAGAAAATCTCATATACTACACAAGACACAATTGAAGCAAAGATGATTTGATTCACTTGGATCGGTTCATGAACTTTTATAGCCACGGTTTGCAAACTGCATTCCTTAGTCTTTTTAAGTTTAAGTTCAGACATCATCTTCAGATATATAACCTTCTCAAGTTCGCAGACTAGGTTCGCGGACTTAAGTTGCCGGGCATAGTTAACAAACTCCAGCAGAAATTCTCAGGTATGATAATTTCACTAGTTCGCGGACTTAGTTTCACACAAGTAGTATGTCAACTCCAGCAGAAATTCTAGGGTTTGAGAAATTCGGCAGTTCGCGGATTTGGCTCATGCCATTCTTCCGGTTCTCTAGATCAACAAAGTTCGCAAACTTTGGTTCAAGGAATAGGACTTATACATAAATTTGTTTCCACAACAATGCTTATGTCCACCATTGGTTATGTAATCTAAACTCTCATTTCAATCATTGAAACATTCTTAGAGGACGTTATACAGTTGTTACACCATTTATTGTCAAACAATTGTCAAGATGATTGAAACATATCATGACTTTCGTCACATGGTAAAGATAAACTTGGTTAAAGCGAAAATCTTACCAACTCATATTTCGAGATATAGATAGGTGACGTATACTCGGCTCGAAATACCAAATGTGTATAATCAAAGTCTATATATATAGCATAAGACTCCTTGTCTCAAAGAGTAGGAGATAGAGTAGATAGACTTTTGAGTGATAGATAAATTCAAGTATTCACATACCTTTTTATGGAGAAGTTCCACCGGTTCCTTGAGTAGTTCTTCTACTTGTATGATGAATCGCCATGAAGTCCTTGAGCTCAACTGCACTTTTTATCCTAGTCCGAGACTTAGCTATAATAGACTAGAAATCAAGACTTATAGTTTTGATCACTAATATTGACCAACATGCTTGAGATAACAACGCATGTGAGTTCGACCGAGCAATGCTCTAACAACAACTCTTAGTTGTGGGTGAGATCAACTAAGGGAATCAAGTGTGTAGTATCCTGTTGGGATCCGAGATGTAAGGAGCGCAGCTGTACCTTGGATCAGTGTGAGATTAATTGGGGTTCAACTACAGTCCATACCGAAGTTAGTTTGTAGTAGGCTAGTGTCTGTAGCATCTTAATACAGTGTTGTGTTCAATCTGGACTAAGTCCCGGGGATTTTCTGCATTTGCAGTTTCCTCGTTAACAAAATTTCTGGTGTCTGTGTTATTTCTTTTTCGCATTATATTTTGTTATATAATTGAAATATCACAGGTTGTGTGTTGAATCGATCAATTGGTAAATCTAACATTTGGTTGTTGATTGAAATTGATTGATCTTTGAACATTGTTCTTTGGTACCGTTCAAGTTATTTCTCTTGTATTCAATCAGGCTCGCAAATTCCTGTTTGCTTGATTGCGGATTGAATCGAGAAATTGAGATAGAACTCTTTGATATACTTTTTATTAAGATTGAGTCTGACTGTCTAGTTGATTCTCTTAAAAGTATATTGGAGTTAGTCCATACAGATTGCTAAGCGAAAGATTGGGTGAGGTTGTTAGACCCCCGCTTTTTCAACCTTGATCAGTATGAGATTGGTTAGGGATCAACTACATTCCAGTCCGAAGTTAATTTGGAGTAGGCTAACGTCTGTAGCGGCTTAATACAGTGTGGTGTTCAAATCTGGATTAGGTCCCGGGGTTTTTCTGCATTTGCGGTTTCCTCATTAACAAAATTTCTGGTGTCTGTGTTATTTCTTTTCCGCATTATATTTGTTTATATAATTGAAATATCACAGGTTCCGCGTAAGTTCAATCAATTGTGAATCCAACGTTTGGTTGTTGATTAAATTGATTGACACTTGGATATTGGTTTTTGATATCGTCCTAGTTATTCAATTGGGCTCGTGAATTCCTATTTGTTTGATTGCGGATAGAATTGAGAAATAGAGATATAACTCTTTGATATACTTTTCTTAAGATATAATCTGACTGTCTAGTTGATTCTCTTGAAAGTATATTGGAGTTAGTCCATAGAGATTGCTAAGCGAAATATTGGATTTGGCTGTTAGACCCCCGCTTTTTCAGTTTCATTACCGAATTTGGCTTCAAATCTTCAATCTTAACAGTACCCATTTGTCTATTTTGTTTGTTGTAACAAATTTGCTGAGATGACACGATTTTTCAATGACGTGATTTTTGTTAAAAAATTGATGGTTTGAATCGGTAATTCCGTTTGATTAAGAACAAACTTCCTGACTATAATAACGGAGATGACAAAGCTGAAATATGGAAGATAAATGAGAGAATTGCGAGAGAATTTGACTTTATGACTTATGTGAGGTGGACCGTACCCGCGAGGAACATGATGATGATTAAAACATCCCAAATTGGGGTTGAACCAGAACAATTCCTTAACTTTTCTTCCTGACATTCATGGTTTTGATTGCTTCAAAAAGCATATTGGCAACAACAGCAAACGCTTCAATAACATTTAGAGGTGCGGCAAACGCCATTAGGGGATAAAACAGTCTACAAAACATAACAGTAAGAAGATTAGTGAGACCATGACGGGGAGAAAGGAAGATTAGTGAGACATTAGAGAAGAAAACCCTAGTTTAAACAGATGTACAGATTCAATTAGAACAACCAATAATTTGTAAATCAAAGAAAACCAAGTAGTAACAACCAAAAATTAAAGAAGAAGAACAATCAAACAGGTGAAAATTGATAGATTAGTTTACCAATTTTTTACTGAGTGGACTCATGGAATATAGCCCAATTCGCAGAACGTTTTTCGAAACGTATCTCAAAATATCAAAGGAAAAGAAAAGAATCGATCTTGGGGCCTTAAGGTTACACGGAATGATTAGAGAAGTAGCATTGGTAAGTTTCATGCCATTTTGGAACATCCTGAGAATCAATCACGATTTTCACACCTACGATATCCACATCAAAAGCACCAGTTGTCAACAACCATACTGGTATCCTACGAGTAATCAACAACATCCACATCATCAACCATGTCAGGGACCTTCAAAAAAAGTCATCAATAACATCTACGCCATCAAGCATACTAGTAAACCTTTGATTCATCCGCAACATTCATGTCATCAACTGCATAAATAATCTCTAAGTTACCAACAGTATCTGCATCATCAATCGTACTAGTAGCCCCGGAGTTATCAACAGTATTCGTGTCATCAGCCGTACTAACTGTTAGAATATCGACATCCAATTCAAAATTAATTGGCAATGAGTGGAGAGGTCCTAATGATTATAAACCGCGGGATTTTAAATAACCCAATCAATGTGGGACGAGTTATCAACAATATCCATGTCATCATCCTGACTAACTGTTAGAATATGGGCATCCAACTCAAAACCGATTGGCAATGAGTAGAGAGACCCTGAGAATTATAAACCACAGGATCTTAGATAACCCATAACCCGATCAATGTGGGACTAATATCATAACACGCCCCCTCTCGTGTAGCCTCGTTGGATCTAACACGTGGAACAATAAATCGGGTGAAGGGGAATAAAGGTCCGGTCAAATGACCCGACATAAATAACCTGCTCTGATATCATGTTAGAATATGGGTATCCAACTCAAAACCAATTGGAAATGAGTGAGAGGCCCTAAGGATTATAAACCGCGGGATCTTAGATAATCCAACCAATACGGGACTAAGAGCAAGTCTTATGGTGGAATCCAACCTATTCCAAGTGTGGAAAAACCATGGAATGTCAAGTCTAGTGGCTTCCAAGTTGGGGTCTTCCACAGAAAAACCAAGCAACGTTCCATGGTTTGGTGGAAGGGTCCGTGGAATCCATCTAAACACCAATAAGAATAGCGCTGAACGCTAATAAAAATAGCGCTAAAAAATCTCTATTAAGAGTAGCGTTTTTTTTTTATCCGTAGATTTAAAATGAGTTGTTGAAATATAACGGCTAAGAAAAAAGCGTTATTCTTAATAGCGTTTTTTTAACGCTATTAAGAATAGTGTTTTCACTATTCCACCACTACAATTGCACTTCCATCTACAATTCCAAATGCTGAGGTGGCGTGGAAGATGGAAGATGGAACTCATCCAACCATAAGACTTTCTCTAATAGTCTTAACACTAACGACTTGCTCCAGGCTACAGAAGCTAACAAGACTTTGGTTTCAAGCCAAATCCATCAACAAAAAGAGGGGGTAGCAGAATCTATGACACATCAGCCCGCACATCCACCAATCTTCGGAATGCCGTCAACCAACGGTCAGAATCAAACCATACCAGTGGTTTTAGTACCATGGGTGGAAGCTCAACCGAGGGAACCAAACTTGGAGATACCAACGATTGAAGCTGATCCTCGGCCACCCTTAATACACACAGTAGACGAAGGGGGAACTATGGCCGTAGGGGTACCAGCCAGAACTCCCAATCAGGGATCAAACCAGTCCCACCGACTGATGGTAGAACTCGAAGAATTGAAAGATAGGATTGGCCAAAGCACGAAGACTAGCCAACAATTGGACGAAGCAAATTCTAAAGCACCAGAGCCTAATCGAGACCGAAGAATCATCCTAGCAAATGACGCCAGGGGAAGCAGTGCTTCCGATCCGGAATATTCCACCGAAGAGTTAGACTATTATGACAGCGAAGATCGAAGAAAGAAATGCTCAACTGAGCATGAGAACGTGGGATATTACCGCGCAATGGAGGAGCTGCGTGATGAGATGGTGGCTGAAATCAAACAGTTAAAAGCCAGACAAGGCGGAGGAAGGCTTGAAGAGGTGATGAAAGAAGCTAACTCCACGCCCCTAACTCATCGCCTGGCAAATACCCCCATTCCGTTAAAGTGTCATGTCCCAACTTTTGAATGCTACGACGGATCCAGTGATCCCGCGGCACATATCCGGTATTATAACAGTATCTTAGCCCGATGGAGTCAGAACGACGTCGTCCTCTGTAGATATTTCCCATCAAGTCTGAAGGGATCGGCTTTGTCTTGGTTTGACAACCTGCCACCTGATTCCATCAACTCCTACGATCAACTCGCAGAGAAATTTCTGAGGACATACATGTACAACAAAGCTGTCAACACTGGAATGGATAAACTTTTTTCTCTGGCAATTGGCTACAAGGAGAACACGAGGGAATACACCAACAGATGACACAAGATCTGCCAAGCCATAGGGAGTGTGGACCCCGTAGTAAGTATCAACTGCTACAAGTGGGGATTAGATCGAATTAGTCCACTATTTGTTGAGATTCATGGAAGCGTGCCTAAGACAGCAGGAGATCTTCGAATAATTATTGAAAAGTACGCTCGTCTTGAAGAAATCCAGCGTGAGAACCCGAGGGCACACACGTAAAGGTCCCACCGTACCAATTCCGCAGAACAAACCAGCGGGGCCAAAAGAAATAGCTCAGCGGAACGGCCTCACGAAGATAGGAAGGAACGAAGGGATGAACGACGAAAAGACGATCGAAAATTCGAAGATCAGGTTTACACGAAGCTCAATGCTAGCTACGCTCGGATCTTGCGAGAGATCAAAGGAAGGGAAAATTTGGAGTGGCCATGGTCTAAGGGAAAACATCCCCCAAGAACCGAGAAGTCTAAAGATTACTGTGAGTATGATTGCTTCAATGGACACCAGACCGAGAAATGCAAAAACCTCAAAATAATGATCCAAAAATTGATTGATGATGGCGAACTCAAACATTACATACGAAAGGAGGTCACCGAGGAAAGATCTAAACGGACCAAGCAAGTCCAACTTCCAGAGGAAAACCGCACAATCAACACCATCTCGTGTTCCGAAGCCGCAGGGCCTTCCCTTACAGCGCAGATAGGAAAGAGGCTACGGAAGAAGTTCGAAGACCACTGCGAATTATATAAGATTGATGGCGTAGAGGTGGACGAGCACTAGGAGTGGATGGACGCACCTATTATCTTCGATACTGAAGATATCGAAGAAGATATGGAAGGTCATAACGATCCCTTGGTCCACACACTACCAGTGCCGGAGTAACCTCAAAAAGATCCTCATAGACGGGGGAAGCTCAGTGAACGTTCTATTTCGACGCATTCAAACGGATGAAGCTCATGATGAACATCTAATGACCTCTTATTACACCATCTACGGGTTCAATTGGAGCCACCCACAAAGCCATTGGGAGACATCGTGTTGCAGGTGAACGCAGACCCATGAAAGTAGAAAAAACACGATTCCGCGGGTTGACGCCCCATCCCTCTATAACGCCATTATTGACGAAAGTGGTTACATAACTCAAGGGAGTGGCTGCAACTACTACCAATATCTCAGGTTCCCTACACCTGAGGGAGTGATGGAAATCAAGGGGATCGGGTCTCTGCAAAAGTGCCAGACCACTCAGGATCGTATCAACAACGAACAAGAAGAGCAGCGAAAAACCCGAAGGATTAAAAAGAAGCTGCGAAAAAAAGGCCATAGACCTTCCTCAAGGAAACCACAGGGAAGGGTTGACAAAAGATGATAATGTCCTAACACAGAGCAAGTACTTCAGCAGCCAACGAAGGACAGAAACATACCAAATAGCAATTAAAGAACGTCCCAGTCCTCGGGGACCCGAAGCCGGTGTTCACACCAGTGGAGCCCGTAAAAGAAATCAACATAGGAACGAAGAAGAAAACCCGAAGATGATCAAAGTAGGGACCATAATGGACGAAAGAAGAGAAGATTCCTTAACCAAATTACTTAAAGAATACGCGGATGTATTCGCCTGGAAGTTAGGAGATATGCCGGGGATTGATCCGAAAATAATCCAACACGAGCTGCGCATCAAACCAGGCACGCCACCTTTCAGGCAGAAAATAAGAAAAGTTGCACCAGAGTATCATAAGGCAGTAGAAAAAGAACTTCGGAAACTACTAGAAGCAGGCTTCATCAAGGAAGTCAAATACCCTACATGGATCTCCAACATGGTCGTCGTTCCTAAGAAAAATGGAGGGGTTAGGATATGCATCGACTTTACTAACCTCAACAAGGCATGTCCAAAGGACAGCTATCCCCTGCCAAGCATAGATCAGCTGGTTGAAGCAGTGGAAGGATACGAAGAGCTGTCATTATGGATGGATATTCTGGTTACAACCAAGTAGCCCTGGCAGAAGAAGATCAACTACACAACATTCTACACCCCGCATGGCCTTTATTGCTACACTAGAATGCCCTTTGGACTTCGAAACGCAGGGGCAACGTACCAAAGAATGGTCGATGCTATCTTCAGGCCATGGATTGGTAGTACCCTAGAAGTCTACGTTGATGACATGCTCGTCAAAAGTAGCTGCGCAAAGATCACCACCAGGACCTGAGAGATATTTTCGAAGCAATGAGGAAACATCACATGAAAGTAAATCCAGAAAAATGCACTTTCGGTGTCACCTCAGGGAAATTCCTCGGATATCTGGTAACAAAAAGGGGCATTGAGGTAGACCCGCGAAGATTCAGGCCATAGTGGAAATGCCATCTCCGAAGAATTTAAAAGAAGTGCAAAAGCTCAATGGGTCCTTAGCAGCCTTGGGCAGATTTATTGCCCGATCCTCGGACAAATGCAAACATTTTTTCAATATTCTCAAAAAAGGGAGTAAGTTTGAATGGACCGCAGAATGCGAAGAAGCCTTCCAAAGAATCAAGGAACACCTGGCTTCAATTCCAATCCTGCAGAAGCCTGATCCTGATGAGGTTTGGCATTGTACATAGCAGCGACAGAAGACGCAGTTAGCGCAGTGTTGGTCAAAACCAATACGAAGATAGAACAACCTATTATATAGTCAGTAAGACCCTCAATTCTGCGGAAAGGAATTACACGAAGATCGAACAACTCATCCTGGCATTGGTATGGGCTACTCAAAAGCTGAGAACCTATTTCCTAACTCACTTCATCCGCGTCCCATGCAAAGCACCACTGGAAGCAGTCCTCAAAAGCGCGGAAAAGTAGGTAGAATAGCCAAGTGGAACACCCACCTGGACCAATTCAACATCATTCATGAAATTCAACATTCCCAAAAATCCCAAGTTTTGGCGGATTTCTTAGCAGACCTCCCCCTGGACAACGATGAAGAGATTAGGGGAATACCAGAAGCCGACGAAAAGCAAGGATCCAGTTGATGTCCTCGAACCCGCGAGTCAAAGACAATGGGAAGTCTTCGTTGATGGTTCCAAAAATAAGGAAGGGGCAGGAATAGGCATTGTCATCACCACCCCAACTGGAGAAAGGATCGTACAGGCACTCAGGTTAGAATTCAAAGAGCATACTAAAACATCGTCGAATACGAGGCAGTCGTACATGCCCTCCGCTTAATAATAGAGATGGGGGTAACTGATGTAAGACTGACAAGTGATTCGCAGCTTGTCATACGGCAAATAGGGCTCGAATACAATGTGTACGACGACACCCTCTCAGCTTACATGGCCTTGGTCCAAACATTGGCATCACAAATTCCGAACATCAAGTTCCGGCACTTATGCAGAAGGGATCTCAGGCACGCGGATGCCCTAGCATATATATCATCCATGCTGAAGGACAAGAGTATCGAAGCTATCAAAATAACAAGGGTATACGAGCCTTCGATTGCAACACAATTTTCCTTTGCTACAAATCAAGATACAGTGGAAGAAAATATCGAAGATCAGGTGGGAGAAGACATCCGTGACGATTTTGACGAAGAAGATATCCTGTCAAGAGCAAATCAAGACGAAGATTTCCAACGAAGATGATTGGAGAATGATGATCCATGCGTTTCTCAAGGATGGAACCTTACCCGCGGATCACAAACAAACCAGGAAAATACTCTCCAAAGTAGGAAGATATGCTTCGGGATGGGATCCTGTACAAGAAATCCTCGGACCGTTACTACGTTGCTTATCCAGGAAAGAGGGGCATCGAATTCTAAACGACATCCATTATGGTGACGCAGGAATCATAGCGGCATGAGATCACTAGCCGACAAAGCAAAAATGCAAGGATATTACTGGCCCACAATGATACAAGATGCTGCAAGAATGTCCCGACGATGTGAAGAATGTCAGCGTTTCGCCAAAAAGATACAGCACCAGCAACAACGTTGAATTCTGTGGATAGTCCGTGGCCATTCGCAAAATGGGGCATAGATATCGTTGGGCCTTTCATCGAAGGATCAGGGAAAAGACGATTTTTGATAGTAGCCACGGACTACTTCAGTAAATGGGTGGAAGCCAAAGCCTTAGCCAGGATCAGAGACGTGGACGTGTTTACTTTCATATTCCAAAACATTATTTGCAGGTTCGGCATACCAGCGGAAATCGTGTCCGATAATGGTAAACAATTACAGGGGAAAAACATAGACATGCTCTTCGACACTTTCAAAATAAGGAAAAACAAGTCCACCCCCATATACCCTCAAAGCAACGGACAAGCGGAAGCTACAACAAGACCCTCGCCCTTATCCTCAAAAAGCAATTAGACGAACACAAGGGGCGATGGTGGTGTGAACAGCTACACAATGTATTATGGGCATACAGGACAACACGAAGATCTGCCACTGGGGAGTCCCCATTTCTCCTCACTTATGGAGCTGAAGCAGTCATCCCAACAGAGATCCTCATGCCAACCACAAAGACCGAAGCATGGGAGAAAAATCTCACAACAGACATGATGTTAGAGAGACTGGACGACCTGGAAGGAAGGAGGGAAGCAGCATTGCAGAAGATGGAAAATTATCAACGGAGACTAGCGGAGAGTACAACAAAAAGGTTAAGCTTCGAAATTTTGTAGAGGGCAGTATGTGCTAAGAACAATCCCGCAGTATCAACGAGAGAAGAAATGGGGAAAGTTAGCACCTACATGGGGAGGACCTTTTATAATACACGACATTGCGGGAAACGGTTCCTACTATCTTCGCAATCTGAAAGGCGAGGTCCTCCGGCACCCTTGGAATGCTAAATGGCTCAAACCGTACTACCCATAGGAGCAGCGCACTTTGCATTGCGTGGAGAATACCAGAAGAAGAAGGCAGCGTAACCGCTTTACATGTTTCTATCTCTGGACGAGGAGTAGCAGGCCTCAACCTATCAATCAAAAAACTTTTTGGGAAATCTTCAAGTAAACGAAATGGTCAAAAGGCCCGCTGGATGAACGCATGTACATTACATATATTAACAATATTGGGGAAAGTAGTTAATACAATCTCTCAGGGCTCCCCTATCAGTGTCTATGAGTGTAAGACCAGGGGGAAGGCACCCAGCAGAAAGAGATACCCAACCAATTTTAAAGGGTCGACGGAATGGGTGCATGTAAATATTTCAAATAAGCATTCCATATCCTAGAACGCTGCCTCGGCCCCCACCGTTTGGGAATCCTCTGGCCCAGGATTCGCCAGCGGGGGGGGGTGGGGGGGGGGGGGTGACAGGTCTCAAGACGATCACGAAGGTATTTACCTTCGGTGTCGCACTCAAACACTCTCAACTTTTTACAAAACAGTTATTCTAGTTTACACTTCACAATACTTTAAAATAAAAAGATGAATTGATAACGCAGGTATGCCAAAAGGATGATCCATTTCATAAAGAGTTGATTACAAGATTCAGCAAATAAGATAAAGCAGGAAACACATCAAAAAATGATCCGAAATTATATAATCAACAAGGATCAACTTTCTATGACTAATAAAAGAAATCTACTTGGACGATACAGCTCCATCAACAGGGTTGTCTCTGCGAGATGAAGGTACGCTACCACCTGAAGAGGGCCCAGAAGAACCAGGCAAGGCGCGGGAAGGGGACGCGCGGATAATTCTTGACAAGACCATGTTCGACTTTAAGCCAAGTTCAATCTTATCCAGGACTTTGTTGGTCTTCAGCCAACTGACATCGAGGCTTATAAGTGATAACAGCGGTCCGCTGGTTGGGCCTGAGACAGCAATGCAGATAGGCGTTCCGCCTCTTTGGAGGCAATCTCCGCTGCTTCCTCACGAGACGCGGCCAACCCTTTGAAATAGTTGGTTGTCCTTCCTGCTGCACTAAGGCAGATTGAGTCTTTTAAGCTCATCATTGCTGCGTGAAGCTGTCCCTCGAGTGCTGAAAACAAAAATACCAAGGGGTTAAAACGAAGAAATAACAGAATCACACTCGATAAAACGAGGTTATACCTTCGACATTAGCCGAAGCCTCCTCATACTCATTGACAACTGCGTCCCGAGCCTCATCAAGAAAGTCATATTCGGTGGATAGTTTCTTATAATCCGTTTGAAGGTTCGTAAGAGCAAATTGACTGGCGTCTAAATCTACCTGCTTCATCGAATCCAAGTGACGAAGATGGTTGACTTCATCATTCACCTCCCCATCCTTTTATGAAGTCGATACACATTCATCTCAAGATCTCTTTCAGACTCCACTTGGCGAGCAACATCCGCTCGAGACGCTGCTAGGGCTTTACTAAGAGCACCAACCTCGGCCCTAGCATTATCTCTTTCCTCGGAAAGACGCAGCATACTATCCCTAACCCCGGGGCCTAAGAAAGAACGAGCCTGTTGTAACTCTCCTTCTAAAAAGCGCACTCTAGCCTCTAAGTCTGAAGCATGTTCTCGAGCATCACGCAGGTTGTCACGCGTCCATATCAGCGTACCATTAAACAAACAACGGTCATGATTGTACTTATTTTGCATATCAACCATCAGTGTTCGCTTTTCACGCCACTCAGCTGTTAAGGCGTTGTGCTCATCAGCACGAGCATTCCACTTTACGGCTTCGCTCTTCAACTTACCCACCAACTCTGCAATACGGGATTTCTGTCGTTCCCTTTCTTTCCGAAGCCATATCAACTCGGGGACTCCACCCACTGAAGATAGGGTGGGGAGACTCAGACGGAACACCAAAATACAGATAGGGAATCACAAGGAGTGAAAAATCCGTAAAATACAAACCTGTGAAGGACGAGACACTTCTACGAGTCTGCTCCAATTCGTTTCGGTCTATAGCGAGTTCTGAACGAAGATTCTCCTCAGCGTTACCCAGCTATTCTTTTTCCTTCAGACGGACCCTCAGTTCATTTATTTCCGCTTCAGCCGCAGACAGTTCCTCTTTCCTATGACGAAGCTTGGCCTCCAACTTTAAAGACTTTGCTTTAAAGAATTGGTATAAAACATGGTTACAATGTTCGCTCCTCATCATCTACGTCACAAACAACAAACATTATTATACCAAAGGGATCAGATATCACGAAGAACACAATGCGCGAATATCATAAAAAGAGTGCAAGGATTTACCTCTAAAACACGCTGCTGGGGAAAACCGTACTGGTACCCATCAGCTATGGCCATCATATCAGCAACAGAGGAGGGAGGGTCAACCACTAAATTAGCTTCCGAAGCTCTAAGATTCTTCTCCCACATCTCAGCAACGCGGGCTTCAGAAGACAGTTGCATCATTCGACGAGTATAAGCGTCGGAATTCTTCTCACCAGTGACCACGGGGGCAGGGTTAGGGACGAACATCAGGTTCTTCTTCTTTAGCCAAGCCAAAATGGAATCTTCACCTTCAGGCATTAGCGAGAAAGGGAAATCCTCGGAAGGAGACTCAACCGCAGACTTCCCCTTGGCGGTTATCTCCTCACCCGCGCAAGTCTCGACATTACCACCCTCAGCATGACCACCTGTGTTCTCAGCTTGCTGATTAGTGGTACCTTCTTTTACAAGGTCCCCAAGCACATCCCAATCATCATGTGGGGAAAGCAATGAGAAGTCCTCGGCAAGACCCATGGAAGCAGTCACATCGAAGGATTCTCCCGCGGAATATATCCTACCGAAAGAGAATTCTGGGGAAATTACGGGCAAATTACCCACACCAAAAATGTCATCGCCAACAGGGGTAGATCCACTCCCACCAGTACCACCGACGGTAATATTACCCTCATCCTCACCATCACCACCCGCGGCAACTTCTTCTTCACCATCACCACCCGCGGCAACTTCTTCTTCAAGATCACCACCCGCGGCAACTTCAGCCTCACCATCACGACCCGCGGCAACTTCCTCTTCACCATTACCACCTTCGTCATCAGGGTAAGAAGTGTCGGTACGCTCTTCTCCGTTGGACATTTCTTCATCCTCACCATACCCTTGGTTTACGACTCGTAACCTCCTCATAACCCTCAGCCTCACCGATAACCGCAGTAGAAGATTGTTTGGGTCCAAGTTTCTTCTTCTTCGACACCTACAAACCAGTATACACAAAGGCTCATTTTTTCCCTCACTTCAAAAATGAAAATTATTTCAAGCAAGGAAAAAGGGGAAAAAAGATAGAGAATATAAGAAGAAACTATACCTTGGCAGCAGCAGCACTCTTTGATGGATGGATAGCACCAGAACCCTCCTCCTCATCTCCATCAACGACATCAAGAGCATAAGGAAAATTCATGCCCGCGAAATTAGGACGCCAAGGACAGAAATCTCCATAACGAGCAGGAGGAGTTTCACGAGGCTTGCTATTTTCAGAAGGACGCCAACCACGTGGACCCGGAATCCATCCGTAAGCCCAAGGACCAACTACCTCAATAACAGTAGCATGCCATTCATAATCATGGTCACGCTTAATCCTTTCACGAGCAGGAAAGAGTTTCCGTTTAGCAGATCCCTCAGTACCAGAACATACTTCAGCTTGGCATCACTCTTCTCACTCAAAAGACGAATTTCACCACGGGGAGCAGCAATATTACGAAGAATAACACTCCACGTCTTACGGTTTCTGCTGTTGGCATAATCCCCAAAAGAACTATTAAAGTTCTGAGGAGTGTACCACTCTCTCTCAGCAGGATTTGGAACATAGCAGGTCATCATAGTCTCTCCCTTGCTCCGCAGATAACATTCCTTCAGTGAACGAAGATAATTCCCAGATAGTTGTGACACGGAACGATTATGAGTGTTCGTGGAAGAGCCTTCACGACTAGCCAACACGTCATAATAAAAGGAGTCACCCGACTTATATAAGGGCAACATAAGACCCGCCTCGAAGACTCCAACCATAGTCAACAGATGAAACTCGTCAAACTGATAATTAGCAAGGAGCTCGTAGGTGATATCATCGTCAGGAGCATAGAAGCGAACCTCAAAAGCTTGGAGTTCATGTTTTTCCTTGAACATCTCAAGATCAATATGCTTGAAAGTGACCTTCTTCTTACCAACTGAAATGTTGCGTATCACGGGGACAGTTTCTTCTTCGTCTGCCGAATCAGAAGTAGGACCCAATTCTGAAGCTTTCCTTTTAGAAGGAAGATTTGTAGACGGATCAGCTCTCGACATAGTACCCTTGGAGTACTTCCCTTTGAAAGAAACCGCGGGAGGAGGCGGCAAAGATTTCTGCGGAGGCACCGAAGGAGGAGCCATTGAACGAAGGGGCAGAGCATCCACTATTTCAGTACGAGGAGGAGGAGCCCGGGTACTCCTAGAGTCATCACGAGGAGGAGCCTGCGTACTCCTAGAATATTCACGAGGACGAGAAGGGGAGCGGTTAACAGGATACCTAGACCTAGAAGGACACTTCGGCATATCCCCTTTCTTAGAAGGAATAATCTTCGCACCGGAGGAAGATGAAACCCTATGACCCCGAGGATCCGATTGCGAAGACTTGTAAGGACCTTTCCCAAGTGGAGATCTATCAGGATCTCTACACGGAGGGGATCTTGGCGGACTAGACGGCGGAGTTTGGTAAGGAGCCCGCGGACGATCAGACATATCTACAAGGAAACACAAAAACAGTTTAGAAAAGAATACGAGGAGATCACTAAAGATCAAAAAACCCATAATTGATGGTTCATCCGGATAAACATGAAAAAACCTAAGAAACTAAAAAATACTTCATCCGAGTCCATGGATAATACTCAGATACAGACTCACAGACGCTGTAACAAAGAACAGGGGCAAGCATATATGCTTCGACATGTATGATCTTCATCGCAAAACCAAGAACACAGCAGCAGGAGACAAACGAATAGATACATAGATAAATCAATGATGAACAACCAATGAAAAACCCCATACCTGTATAGAAGAGGACGACAAGCACCAACCGCAGTCGAAGAAAGGAGGATCGGAGATATCAAAATATACATGGGCAGCAACAATCAAAAACGAAAGAAGCAGAAGAAAGAAACAAAAAATTGAATGTTATATTCCTCACAAGAACGGTGATAGTAAATGACTAAAGAACAAGAATAAGAAAACAAGAAGAGAATGAACACTGACAAGAAAAGGATAAAAGTTTTTTTTTCACATTCTCTTTCCTATTTATGAAGCTAGAGAAGACAATAACTGCTCCTCGTACCAAGGAGCAGTTATGGGAGAAGTTAATGCAAAGTGGGAAACGTGTAGGACTACCTTTCTTCTTCAAAATTGCAAAATACGCCCAAGTTAGAAGAAGAGGGGAAAATTGTATGTACACCTTTCATCATCCACCACGTGTACAAAAAGAGACACGTGGAAGGCATGCGAAGCGAGACATCAAAACATGATAGCAAGCATCTCATCAGAAGATGCCATCGGTCAGCAGATCTGACGGTCAGGGACAGAGGACCACAGAGGTATGATGGCTCAGAGGAGCACCAGATAATACCCCTTGGGTATTAACACACCCAATCCCGAGGAAGATCCCAGATCAACGGCCGAGAGGAAGTTAGGCTGACACAGATATGACCAGACAAAGAAATACTCTTCTGACACAAGCAGACATCCATTTACCCGCATTAAATACCCAAGAGATATACACGTGTCGATCAGCTCGTGGAAGAAGCGAGGATAACCCTTCGTATTCAAGCTCAGGTCGCGGCATATGCCGAAGACCTCTGCGTAATAGGCACAAAGCACAAGAAGATAAGATTACAACGGCACCTCAGAGATGGGACCCACGTTCCATCCCTATAAATACCCCTCTCCACTAAGAGAGGAGGGGCAGACATTTTGGGAGAGCAAGTAGAGGAGAACATAGGAGAGAGAAATAGGAAGAGTAAGTAATCCCCCTACTTCCGCAGACCTATGTGTATTCTAAAGTCATTTGACTATCTTTATAACCATTCAATACATAGTGAAACACCAAACTCCGTGGACGTAGGCCTTAGTGCCGAACCACGTAAATCTGTCTCATTTACATTTCGGCACCTTACATTCAGCGTTAAACTTCATATGCTTTATATTATACTTGATTCTCGATTTATTTCTTTGTACGAACATTATTTATGATAATATTCGACTAGACAATGACAAGTCCGGAGGCTTCGAGTCGATGAATCGATATAATCATCCCGTTAAGCATACGTTGTACAATTCTAGAATTAGGATGCATGCGAATATTGTTTGTGAACACGTGGATGGTTTCGTGATTTACGTGTTCACAACACCCTAGCCACTGTTAACTGAAAAAATAATGTAAGTTAGCTGTTGGGTGACCGAATCCAACAGCCACAAGGTCTGATAATATACATACGCGCACCTTCTGATCCCACCATCTCTTAAATCAGTTTATTGATGGTGATCTCGTGTTTTGTCGAATGAGACGATGCAAGCCACTTGGTCATTCTAAGGCAATGTTATTTAAGACCATTCTTCAATGGGGCCTCTAGCACCAATCTATGTACCCTATAAGCGTGAAACGAAGCATTCTTAAAAGCAACTTAAGATGTCGCCTCTCCCAAATTATTACACAGGGTTTCATTTCTCACCTAACAAAAACAAGACCCATGTGTCATGTGTGCTTCCAGTGATCATTACACCATCCCACCCCTCATCCTTCTCTCATCTCCATTTACTAAAATTTCACTTCGACCAAAAACTAATTCTTAAGAATACATAGAATATTCATAGAGATAGAGTACCATATAAAAAATTGAGCAAAGCGAGACACAAAGCCCTAAAATGAAACACATGGTGGCACAGACCCTATGGGCAATAGAGGAGGAAGAGGGCCCAACCTTCCAATCCCTAAATTATTAATTTTATTTCCCTAATCTTGCCATACCTATTTGTTATCCCAGATTGTATTCTAGTTGTTCTTTTTTTGGGTTTGTATATTCACCAGTATATGATCCGTGACGTAACGTCAAGGATTCCAAAAATTAACCTCTTGTGGTGATTATTTAAACAAAAATTTGCTCGCAAAATTTAAATACATATAAATGAAAGTTTTTATACTCATACAAACAACTACAATCAAATTTTTATCCTATAATTTATCTTCGGGTATTAACATTTTCTTAGATATTATTAGAAAAAAATTAACATGACAAAAATAAAATGTCCAACAATAATTTTTCTAATTTTATAACTATTACTTAAATACATATAAATGAAAGGACACTGAGGAATGTCAATCCCAATGTCATCCATATTACTAAATATACATGTGCATCATACTCTAAAGGGTTCACTCAGTGGTGGAGACAGATGAAGGAAGTGCCCAAGGCACCAATAGGCTGGAGCCAGGTTTTGAGGAATGGGTGTGCAAGTCGGCACAATGAGCTGGCGCAGAACGGGCTAAAATGGTTGAAATTAGGCTTAAATAGCTAAATTGGCTTGGGATCCAGCTGGGCCGGTTCTCCGCCCCTGGATTCACATTATTTCTGACTACAACTAATCTGTTAATCTGACTTTGAATCCTTTTCTTTTGCAATGGTCTATATGGTTCTTTTATTTTCTTTTTGGATTTGAAGGCTTCAAGTAAAACACCAAATGTGGCGAGTTGCCATTAGCAACATAAATCATCTTATTCTACCACCAACACGTCCACCTCCACTTGAAAATTCGGAATACATCTTTCAATTAAGCAGAATGATTTATTTATTTCATTTTACACTAATATGCTCGATATTAAATAAATAAAAACGAAAGTAAGACCAAATAAAGGGATAATAGTAACACCAGATGCAGAATCGGAAACCTCCAAACTCCTCCATAAAAACTACTAAAGTTACTAAATAATAATGGTCAAACATAAACCCCAAAGTGCAGCAACAATAATTCAAGTCATAGCATGGAAAAACGCAAAAATAATCAGCCTTCCACCTTCACTTGCAAACTGAGCGTATGTCAGTGACTTCAAACAGCAAGAACAATCTACTGTACAGTCAAATACAATTAATCTTCTTTACCTTATCACTGACAACTTACTAATTCACCTAGGACAAACCCTCACAGTTCTCTTTCAAAGTTCTTTGTTTTTCTATCAATTAATATCTCATCTTCGCTTTCTTCCATTTTGAGACTCCCATTTGTTGCAGAAACCAATTTCTTTCCTTCAAATTTCTTCACATGTCTGCGAACTCATTAATTGCATCCTCCATGGAAAGTACTTCATAAGCTTACTTCTTGAGCCTATCAAGGAACATAAGATTTTGAACATCCTTCATTCTTGCTCTCGCCAGTAAAGTAATAAATGTCATTCTGGATCCTGGTCACAAAATCCTTTAAACCGGTCATCCCATCCCCACTCTTGGTGAAGTGGTACCAAAGCAATTCAACAATTTTGATGCAAATCCACCACCAGCAGCAAGCACCATCCGTTCTCTGTATCGAATGTTATCTTATCTGGATGATGCTCCACACACTTGGAATGGAAGGCATAACTCCTCACAAAGTTGGATTAGTGTTTGAACGTCGAAGTACAAAAAAATGTTTAGAAAGAAGTTGTTGGACATTTAAGTGAGGAAGACGTAGATAGGTATAAATGAGCATTTGCACAGCACACAAAAAAGTGATAATCAAATAAAAGTGAAAGTTTGATTTTCTTTTCAAAAGACAGCTTTTACTGAACTCACATAGTGAAAAATCCTTGTACAGATTACAGATAATGAATTAATGAAAATTACGGTCAATATTATGTATGCTCTAGTACGATGTCTAAGAGAAGAAAAATATCCCATGAAAGCTACTCTAGGTGTACTATTCTGGTTACTCTTGATTAAGGTGACATAGTTTCTTTAATGACCAATAAAAAATAGAATAAGGTGACATAGTTTCTTTAGTGACTAAGTCGCACAAAGCACCAAATGGAAATGATTGACATAGAAATGAGATAGTGGCTTCTCCAACATTCTTGATACGCAGAAATGAGCAATAGGTTCTACGTTGGGATATGTCTAGAATTTTTCTAAAATGACAAAGTGAGAAATCTTCGGACGCCAAAGTGTCATTGTCCTCTTTAGGTCTTCTTAAAATGGTTTGCTACGGGTAGCAGAGACACACACAATTTACATAACAAAAATCCTGATAAATTGTCAAGAGAAAACTCAAAAGCTTATCCAACTTTCACATTGCGAATCAATTGTGCAAAATATTTTCAAAATTGAGATTATACTATACCTCCACAACAGGTTGCCCAGTCGTTGCCAAGAACGTTTAGGAATGGCTGAGACATCCCTTTAGCTTTCTTTGGAAAAAAATTACCTCATGAACTATCATTAGAATAACTCACTTCCGCACTTGTGCAGAGAGCAGTCGGATTGAATTTGGTCGACTTGAATTCCGATAAAAATTCACATCCACCACTAACAAAAGCAAAGTTAGTTCTGATGTGTTCAATCACTTCATCTATGTGTTCTAGAAACGGAACACCACCGTGGAAAAGTCTGCAAAAATGCATATTTTAAGATGCTCAGTAAAGAAAACATGAAGACAGTAATCCAATCAAACTAACTTGAAAGAATATAATTTCACCCAAATTAGACCAATGTGCTAAAATGAAAGCACTCAATTTGTGTAACTTGAAACCCGCAAATCAGTACCCAAATCCTAAATTTAGTAACAAAAGAGAAGTGCCCTTAAGCTGTATAGGTGATAATCTTCTTTATTCTTTTCCTACAGTAGTTTTCTCTTGCCATTAATTGCCTCACTTGTTGTACATGAAGATGTAACCTAGAATTAGGCTAAAAAACTACAGAAAATAAGACATATTGGTTAGTATGATCTGTACTCAGTAGTTTTTCCTAGTACGATATCTAGCAAATCACAGTTGGACAAATCATGGTCAAATAAAATTGTATTTAAAAAAAAACAACTTGTCAAGGGTACTACAGCAAAAACAAAACAAACAAAAATAAAGACGAAAATGCAGCAACATTACCTGCGATGGATACACCTCTGATAAAGGTCTATCAAGAAACAGAGATACAATATAAGAGATGGGTACCTGATTTGAAAAGATATGAGGATTCATGAACTGAAAATATACCTAGTAGTCTTGATGGAGTAGGCGAATACGGTGAAGATGATAACCTTTGTTGGGGTTCATGTAGGCAAGGGGTAAATTGTGGTTCTAGTGTAACGTATGAAATTGATTACCCTGAATCAAAGGGATTTAAATGCAAATACCGGTTTTAGTAATTGAAAGGAGAACGGTATATCCTTTAGAGGAGATTTTTTTTTTCTTTTTTCGAAACTGAAAAGAATCCCTAAATTATGGTTGTGATAACTGCATTCATAAGGCGTAACTGAAGAGTTTAAGAAGACAAAAATTGATCCGGGCGTTTGGAACATGGCTTAGAAGGGGGATCGATTTTCAACCACGATTTATCTTTTCTGTTTTGAGAAGAATGAGAGCCGTTGATCATAAAAAAGACACCATTAAAAATCGTTAGATGGTTCAAAAACCATTTGTTTTTGTAAGATAGATATGCGATGAGATGTCAAACGTTATGGTCCCCCATTCCCAGTTTCGTGGGTCAAAATCCAACCGTACTCGCGTAGGTGAATGTGCTTCTCTAACAAAGTTATGGAGTTGCTTACTCAATGTTGATATCCTGAAAAGAAAGAAAAACTTGACACTCCACCGATTTGTTGATCGGAAAGAAAAACTTAGGAGTAAGCTCGGAAGGGTCAACCGTTAACATGGTCCATGATAGTAGACTTAACAAAGTAAGAAATATTTTAAATGTTTCTAGTGGTATTGTGATTTGTGAGCATGTATATGTATAGTGTGTACGTAAAAGCAGTTAAAGTAAAGCATGCATAGATCAGTTGTCCTCGACAACCAGAGTGATTGCAGTATGTACCTTTGTTTCCCCTCCGCATGTGAACTTTCATAGTTAACGTTACTAATGAGTGTGTTTTGTGATCTTAGTATCTACTTTACTTTGATTCGGATCCGGAGGGCTAATGTAAGTTTCTATTGATTATATTAGAGTTATCCTTGTTTGCTTAAAATAAAGAATTCATTCCACTTTAGCTTTCGTATATCTTGGGCTTTAATAACCATTCATGGTCCGTAATCCATTTTAAAACTACGGAAAAGCACCAAAGTTCATATGATCCGGACATGGGTTTTTCCTTGAGCAACTCCTTAACTATTAATTAAGTAATTATTACTATTATTACTAGTTTTTCACCCGTGCGATCTGTTCCTCGTCTATGAAATACAAGATCCATGTTAGGACATTTTTTCTTGTAGATCTTCCTTAAAGGCTATTATAGATATTGCAGCTCACAATTTAGACTAATTATACAATAAGACGAAAATACTTTCATGTCAAATTGAGATCGAAGACAGAATGTACAGCGGGTAAAATGACATGTCGCCAAAGCTAGAACCCAAAATTCTTAAGATGTTAATAAATTTTTCATAAAGACTTTATGCAAAATTGGAATTAGGGTAATACTCATACATGAAGCCAAGTTGGAGGGCTTAAAGCAACTGTGAGTGGAGGAACCAAAACACATACCTAAGATAGATTTGGTTTTTATTCCCATGGATGTATTATTATGCTGATGTCGACATCACATTGAGTTGGTAAAACTAAATTGGGTTAGGATATATGTACCTACGCGCATATGCCTATGGGGGCAACAAAAAAAGATGAATACTAATTAAGTTCAGTTGGTTTATTAAGCTTCCTATTAATAAACTTGCAAGACTATAATGAAAATTTGCGAAGTAAACCTATAATATCTGACTCTGGCTCCCACATCAGACACTATGAAGAGCTCCAGCAAACTTCTTGTAATATTCTGCGCATCTAACTCACAACAAACTTGTTATAAAGCTAGCCTCTCTGCGCATCCCATAGCCTACAGCAAGTCATCTGCTTCCACATGCTCCGCATCTAAGGATCCATACGCATAAATACATCGTCTTTCCTCAAATTCGTCGTCCCAGTTGTGTGATATCTTTTTTCATAGTGTAGCCACAATAAAAGGTATATTATCTTGTATCGGGTTATTATTTTTCTAAGCTGCTCAATGATAACGACATTATATTTACATAGCCATAAATTAACACTACTCACATAACCAAAATTGATACGGGACCATTAATACTGAAATACAAATTACACCCTTTCCCTCTCCAAAAGTACCCATTTATGGTTCCATTTTATACTCGATATATTCCCAGACAGTAAATAAATATTTTTTAATTGCATCAAAAAAATGATAAGATAAAAAAAAAAGGATAAGATAAAAAAAAACAATGATAAGATACCCGACCACGGTCAATGTGGATGACATGGTAGTATGGTACGAATATTCGAGATTATTAAACTGGCCTATCTTCTATCAAGTGAGCACTTGCATGTGAATGTTTTAATAGGGTTTAGCTCTACAGTAACATATAATCGATTAGGTTAAATAAAATAGATTTGGATGTAATCGGGAATCCTTTGTGCGCATTTAATTTTTTTTTCCGTTTGATATACTAAGAGTGTTACATTTCTGGCGTTAAGTTTTTTTTGTCAAGATCATAAGTCCAGATAAAACTATTAATGGATGCCAAAATCAGATAACAGAACTTCGCTAATAAAATCCATCAGTGAGTTAATCAAAATTTAATGTGATAAACTTCTGAAGAAGATTTCTATCCAAGCTATCAAAATGAAAAACTATATTGATTCTGTTAGTATATTAAAATTTCGTATTTATTTAATTCTAAATGTGATGTGCTAAACTCTATTATGTTTCTGTAAAAACTAAAATATACTTTTACTTTTTTTTATTTAGATCTTCTTTCTTTTTCAATTTTAGAAATAATGTACAAAGTGTGCACTCCATTCCGCGTTAGTTATGTGCTCTAAAGTTCAAGAAACTGATAATGAAAAGGAACCATCGCCTTTTCAACTTCTCTTGTCTTCAGACGATCCCTGTCATGTTATGCATATTTTTGCACAGTAAAATTGATATCATAAATAGTATATATAGAATTAAGTATAATTCAAATTCAAATTCAAAGTATAAATCAAAATATAAGAATAGTTGTCTATAATGTAAAATAGCAAAAACCCCTAAAATAAGCATTTCATTGGTCAATCTTAGCGAAGGTAAGCCTTCTGCAAAGCCTCCAATTTGCGATCTCTCATCCTTTTTTAAGCAATTTACACGATCTTTTTCTTTCAATGGTTTTGTTTTTGGTAATGACTCTGTCTTTTTCCTTCAATAGTTTTTTGCACATGGCTGTTACAAACTACAAATTAACCGATCAATAGCTTATAATCAAATATATTGTTTTTTTTTATCAGAAATTATAATATTCACAGCTCTAAAGACTGGAAGAATATAAAAGATACCACACTGAGATTAAATTCCTAAACCCAGAAACCAAGACTGTTTCTCTTTCCTTTAGGCTTTCTCAAACATTCGTCAGTTGGAACGGACTAATTAAACATGTTTACAATGCCTTGATATTGTGAAGCAAAAAAAAAGGGTATTATAACGATACCTTGCAGAGGCACTTAAGCATATAAAGAATAGCATTGAAGGTAGAGAAAAACTAAGATGCAAGAGCTAACAAAATCACAATTGAGTAATTGACAACATTGAACAATTGAATTTGATTTATGGAATAAGAAAAAAAACATAGCAACCGAGAATCACGATTTCTTAGTCCTTATTCCTTCAATGTCAAACCTATTACTGTATATATAAGTTAAAAATACAAACTTTTAATATTTCTGGCATGATATCATACTTACGGATAAGAAAAAAATTCAGAAGAAATCCTTACCAATTTTTCTCCGATTTGTTCTCGCAGGGAAGGCTCGTACATCGGTCGTGTGAACTTCTTGGGATATGAGCGAAATAAAATGAAATACAACCAAGAATTAAGAGTTGCTTCTTGTATAACAGGTTTCAAAAGCAGTAGAGCGCATCACCCATGGCCTAAAATCATTTTTCAGGCGTTCTTGTTAATTCCATGTCATTGAAGACTGAACTTTAAAACGTTGATCTGATTATTTAGCCTTGAAACATCGTCAGTTGACCATAAAAAGTGGTTGGTTTTGTTCGTAGAGTCTGCAAATGCTGCTGTAAATCTAATATATTATTGAGAGGTTATTTATGTTTCTAAGAAGAAATATAATTAATTCAATTAAAAAAGGATCAAACCCTAAGTACCGAAAATACATCACACCACCTCTTTGAGCATTTGGGATCATCTCCAGCTAAACAAAAAATTTATTGGTCATCTTGTTCAACCCACCTCCAGCTAAGAAAGTACACGGCTTGTCGATTCAACAGATACAATAATACTGACAATAACAAAAATGGATAGTCTTCCTCATGTTCTTCCACATGAAGAAACACCCTTGCCATAGATAATTTTTGCTACCTTGATTTTGAGGAACAAAAAGAGAAAATACACAGAATAATCACGTTAACTACTCCATGAGCACGATCAATAATAAAATCGAATCAATGACACTTGATTCCTAATTTATCAACATGTGAAGCAGCGACAACGTAAATGAATAAACAACAATAAGAGTTACAAAACCCGTTGTGATGCATCAATAAGACCTGCAAAACAAAAACAATCATGGTGTTTGGTACCGCAAAAATATGTCTGCAATAGTAGATGAGTTTTATACCTTGTTGTTTCTTGGCGTATGCCCGATTGCATGATCGAGAAAAAAAAGTTTACAACAAATATCTGCAACTGCAAAGATCCTTGTTGTTGCTTGGCGTATGCCCCGATTGCATGATCGAGCAAAAAAGCTTACAACGAATACCTTCAACTGCAAAGAAAAAAAGCCAAAGTAGATTATTAGATCGGTCAAAAAGATCCTAAGAACGATAAATTTTGGATGTTTTATATAGAGAAACAACAAACTCACGAATTCCATAAAATAAAGACTTTTTTTTTGGAAATAGTATTAAACCATAATATCGAGATTTTCTATATATCTGGAAGGGTATTTTACTTGTTGCAACATTTTTGCATAAAAATAAATAATGTCGAGTATCTTTTTATACGGTGTGGGAATAGAAATATAAAATTTTTATGGAATGAATTATACGAAAAAAAATACAATAATGAAAAATACATATAAACTTTACATTTTTGTTTAACACCATTTATTTATTTATGCTATATTTTTGTCCGTAAAAGAGTTTACGAAGCATATCCTGCACGTTTAGGAATAGTTATTTTTTATTTTTTTTATTTGGAATGAATACTTTTTTGGAAACAATAATATTAACAACCTATTTTGATGTTCCTCGAGATTTTGCTTCTTTTTTTTTTGGTTGTTAGTATTGATGTTAAAGTTTTGCTTGATGTTTTTCTTTTCTTTTATTGATTTTGTATTTTAATTGTTTGGCAGGAATTTTAGTTTTTCCGGCTGAAGAAGTATACTCTGATGATCGGATGACCACCACAACTGCAGGTACTTTTGTTTTAAATTCTATCAATTTTATTATTTTTTTTGTCATCCTCATGGTGATTGTTATTGTTAAACTTTTTTTTTTCTTATAGAATTTGTTTGATTATTAGCCTTGGAATTGTAATTAGAATTAGTTAAATTTCAAATAAGTGTAATCGAACATTGGACATTGGATTTTTTGTCAAAATTTTATGATTATCTTAATATTATATGATGAAATCATGATGAATAATGGTTCAATCATGATTTGTTTGAATTCTTATTTGTTTATTTAATTTTAGGATTTTTAAAAGATTTTTTTTCTTTTGGTAATTTTATAAGATATGTAAGATGTAGTGTTTTTAAGTAATATAATTTTCTTGAATATGATTGGCCGAAAAATATATTGTGTGGAAAAAAGATTCTGCTCAAATTCTATTGGTTGAAAAGTTTAATTATGGGGCCAGAATCAACCAGAAGCTCCGATTAACCACAACGCTCGAAAAAACTCTATTTTTATATAGAGAATTTTATTTTATCTTTCTATTTTATTAAAAAATACAAAGAAATTTACACTAAGTTGTTAGAAAGGGTAGGGAGCCTAGCAACAATCTGCGTTCCAACACCTTTCTGTCTCTGAATAACTAAACCTATCATGTGAAAGAGAGAATTGCCCACCTTATAATTTGCATCATAGTTGGCCAAGCAATTCCTCAATCTGTTTAACAATATTATAAAATCATCACCCAACTCTCCTAATGTCGAGAAGGCAGGAACTGTAAAATTATGCCCATGAGATAAGCATCTATCAAGATATTTGGTATTCTTGCGCCTAATAGCAGCAGCAATAACGCGTCCCGGAACAAAACCTCGAGGCCCATCACCTGTAAAAGGGGAGATCCTGGTAACATCAAAGTAAGTGTCACGTCAATTTTCCCTATTATACACTAGTATATCAGTCGGTCGAATGTTATTGTCATCGGACAGGAAATTCGAGTCCACTTCTTTCCTCGCAGCTACTCCAGATTTATAACAAACGTCCATAACTACATCTCGCACTATGTTATGTCGAAATTTCCCTCCTATAACATTAGCACAATGAATGGCATGGTCACTAAACACATCCATGGAGCGACCACAACAAGAACAAGAACTGTCTTCGGGGAAAAGAGGCACTCCCAAGCGATATTGTAATACAGCCCTGAAGTATCTAGGACCAATATTATGACCCATGCCTTCAATAGGAATGGCTTTTAAAAAGTCCATCGCGTGAACTAACTTGTTGCTGCCAAAGAACATCATCTCTCTCAGTCAAAGTGAACTTAGTCGGTATTTCCCTTTTAACGACATCAAAGTACCTAACTTCCATAGCTTTCATGGGATGTGGGGCAGTTTCTTTGATGTTGAAAGAAGAAGGAAGACCACAAATTTGTATATAAGATTTGAGCGCTGCTTGAAAATGCAAACTCAGAGATGAAGTGGCAGTATTACATAGGATAGTACCTTGGAGCAGTTCAGTTTGAAGGCATGAAGCAAGATAGCAATACTGACTGACGTCTACCATTGTATAAACACCAAGACCTCCATCTTTAATGGGAAAAGTAGCGAGACGATGTTGTAGGGGTCCATATCCTGCACCATCTCCAGTAATCAAATGCCGTAAGAAGTAAAATAGATGCTGATCAAACTGCATAGTGGCTGCTTGTAGAACTTGAAGAGTTGTAGTTCTTAGTGTGAAGTAAAGCTTAGAAACCCCAACACAGTTGCGCAGGAGTAGAAGCTCGCTTTGTGGGTCTTTTAGCTTCTTCACACATTCCATAAGATGAACAGTTTTGTTGACACTAGACATTACCATGTCACTGCAATATTGTACATCAGAACTTACTGGCCCTCCTAACAATTTAACTCCAACAGTAGCTCTCCCAATGTTGGCTGGAAAAATACTTTCGTCAAGACTCCGCGGATCAGTAGATGGCCAAAACACTTTGTGTTTTACTGATGTTCAGATGTAAGCCCCTAGCAGAGCCCTCATGCTTGATGATATTGAAAGCTTTAGATACTTCTAGAGGGTCGCCAACTAAAGTACCATCATCGAGGTACCAGCATGAAGTTGCAGAGAGCATTCAACAGCCACTTTATTGACAAGAGGTTGCAATGTTAAAGCATAAAGCAAAGGGCCTAGGGGATCTCCCTGCTGGACCCCTCTGGAAGAAGAAAAAGTGAATTCGTTGTAATATAACTTCGCATGAGTGGCATAGTAGAATTCGACCCACTGCGATATGCTTGGACATCTATTTCTCACTTCTTGAATAAGGGTAGTTCGATCCACTAAATTAAAAGCATTTCGAAAATCAATTAACATCATAGTTAGATCATATTGGGTACCTTTCATCTCTAAGAGCCTGTTTACTGCGTGCATTATCCCTTCACTTCCACATGGAACTCCTACTCCAAACTGGTAATTTCCCAAATATGCAGTCATTGCAGTATTAACTGAAGTTACCGCAAGCTTAGAGCACAGCCTTCTCCATATTGTGCCGATAGCAATCGGCCTAAGCCCCCCATCAGGTTTGAGAAGTTAAGTGAGAGGTGCACTCGCAATGTATTCACCTAGAACTTTAGGACATTTTCCTGACAGCCATAGGTTAACCACACCAGTTAGAGACAAACAAAGATCTTCACAAACAGCAGCTGCAGGGCCACTTAGAGCATCAAGTAAATGTTGTGCTCTAAGCCCATCCCTCCCACAAGAAGTACCCTTAGGGAAGCTTCTAATTGCGGCGAATACAACCCGAGTATCAACTGAGATAGGTGCAACATCAACAGGCTCAAAGGGGATAATGGGTGGGGGTGCATGAGGATGTTTCAATTGAAATTCATGCAATGTACATGCATCAGGAGGAGCAACTCCATCGGATGATATGATCCTTATGGCCGCAGAATAATGCCCTGCACTGAGTTTCTTCTTGCATGCCTGAATGTTGGACTTGGGTTTTTTTTTGGCTTTCTTTCTACTTCGTTGATTTTCTTTAAGCGCCTCCAACAACTGATGAATCAATGTGATACACCCATCATGTTCCCTCCAGGCAACTAATGATCTATCAATTGCAGATTTCTGAATCCTTTTCCTATTGTCGGATATTTCTTCATTGGAGCTTTTAGGCACATATAAACTGAGAATAATTAAAAAAAAATTATTTTCTTGGTAAGTTTTGTAATTAAATTTTTTTTGGTAAGCTTTGTATTGATATTAGAGCGTCAGGGAAAGTCAAATAAAAATAATCAAATTTTCTTATTTGATGGTCTATGTGGATGGGAAAATTCACTTTTTCACTGTGAGAAACATAAATACCTGTAGAGCCGACCGTCCTTACCAGGGACGGTTATCCCAGTTTGAGTTGAGACTCGGTACAACTTAAAGAACGGATATATTTCTAATCGCTAAATCCAACAACTATATGCCTATTACTCCTATATAAGTCATTATCCATCCACCAATAAACGCAACAAATTTTATCTATTTTTCTATTTTCACAAAAATTCATCAAATTTCTTATATCAAATTTTTTCCTTCGATATGTTCCTTGTTTTAAGGCGTTCTAATCAAATATTTTTCTCTTGTTTAGTTTCCTTGTTTTACTTTATGGTTTGTTTAATTAGAACAAACATTGAAATTGAAACCAAAGATCACACTGAATTTAAATTTACGGATTATATTGAATTTAAAACTAACTATTACATACATAATTTAAAACTAAAACTAAACAAGTGTAATAGCATTACTTGATTTTCATTTGCATCTAAGTCATCTTCATCAGAATTAAAGGTAATTGTATCGTGCCTTCTGCGATTGAACTTCATCAGATTCATCATGCCATAATCGTAATTATGTAGATTTCATTCTTGACGCGTCCTTTGCCACGATTCCTATCATGTGTGCATTGAACAAATTCTATTCAATCACCTTACGACCTTTCATCATTTCTGAAACCATTTTCTTACGCTTTACTATTTTAACAATATTGTTTTTTTCTCTCCAAAAGATTCTTGAAAGTTGTATTCTGAAGTTGATGATTATTCGGCATCTTGAGCCGCCTTTTTGTTTCTTTTTGCTCTTTTGACACCCACTTCATCAGATCTATATGCGTTTCCATTAATATTAAGATTAGAAATACCATGTGTTTCAGTGTTGGGATTAGGGTTTGAGATTGTATCTTGTGGAGAATAAGGAGAGCAAATTTGTTGAGAAACATTTGCGGTCTCGTAAGGTGATTCTTTTGGTATTTGAAATCCATTCGACAGTTCAGAGTTATATCAATTTAGCTTTATGAGGATGTGGAAATATGCTTCATACTTGAAATTCGAAGAGTGTCTTATTTGCCATTCCTCTCGAGTTTTTCGTGTTTTAGTTTGAATATTTTTAAATTAATTATTACAACAAACATAACACGTTTTAAAAATAAATTCAACCAAGAAATGAGATTTATCAAATCGATTCAGTATCATCGCTCGTTATTTGACGAGCCATTTGCATCATCAGAGCAACCTAACTGTTTATGTATTTGCTGATTACATTAAAAAGACTCGACAACACCGAAACATCGTGCTTTAGTATATTCCCAGTTTTCTGACCAAAAAAGTTATCCCCCCTAAAGAGTATTATGATGTTGTTCAGCACCATTGATGGAATCAAGCGTAAATGTTACATAAGCTCTGCAAATATCCTTATCTTCATCCAGACTATATTTTGGACCGTAAGTTTTCTGGGAAACATTTGTGTTTAATTATTTTGGGTTACTGGCCATTTTTTTTTTGGAACTATTTTTCTATTAATGTAGAGATTAAGAGTTCGAGGACGAAATTTGAATTGAAAATGAAAATATAATATTTTTGCGGTATAAAAGGTGTGATTTAGGAGTTGAAATTGATTGAATTACATGGAATTAGATTATAGCCATTGGATGAACCCGTTATCGGCTCAAACAGGACCCAGCATCTCAGTATGAGACGAGGCTCGACCTTACCTAGGACAGTCGTCCAAGTTTGAACCGCTCGCATCTTATTGAGACACTCGACTCAATCTAAGATGGATATACAAATTCACAAATTTAAACGTTTTCCCATCCATTTTTATTGTTTGCGGTCCCACAATCCGTTTGCTCACCTGCTTATTTGGTGCCAATGGGAAAATCTACTCATGATTGTGGCAATAGGAAAATATGCTCATTTTCTCCCCCCGATCGTCCTTTCCCTTACATTTCTAGGGAGGCTCTTTTAATTACATCATCAAACAAAACATTATGCAAAAATTAAGGAGGATCATGAATCTAAACATTAAAAAACACCCTCATTTGCAGTTTTTTCTTCTATCATACTTGATGTCGAGTTGCTCTTTCTATCATGACTGTGGAATCTAATATATATTGTGAAAATAAATAGGCATAAATATATCAAATTTCAAATCCTCAAAACACCAAGTACCATATCTTTTACCATTGCACAAATTTATTATAGGATGAGAGTCACTTTCAATTTTAATATGCTTGATACCCTGTCTAATAGCAAGCTTCATAATATCCTTGATAGCCTAATTTCCATGCACCATTGCTATTATTGAAGATGGGGTATCCTTATAATATGGAGTATCTAACACATGCGAAGATTTTTTCCGTTATGAAAAATCTACATAAACCTCCGCAAAATCTCCGAACTTTTTTGATGTTTTAAAATATTTACTAAAACCATAACAAATCGGCTACGTTCATCTTAGTGTAAAATTTTTTTAATGTATCCGGACGTTCGATGACCAGATGACACATAAAGAAAAAAAAATTGATGACCCGATAGGATATCTATATGGATCTCCTTAGATTTGAGGGTTATCATTCGTACTTGATAGATTTGTAGATAATATACCTTGTCATAGTAACATATTTTGGTCCACATCATATGCATCACCACAAAGTTATGGATGTTTTTTTTCTTTCATAGGGTATACAAAAATTGTCTTTATAATGAACTATAAAAAAAATTAAAAAAGAGATGAAGATGCATATTTTTGTATCGGGATTATACTTTCGGAATAGGTACCTACACAAAATTATGGTTGGTTTACTGGTTTAATTCTATCTCCCGAATTAATTTATTGCGGATTTTCGTCCATCGATTTCTTATCTGTGGGTCTAATTAGTGAGTTTATCTCTAGGTCGATCAACTTAATAGAAAATAGAATCAGATAAAAGATGATTCTTATTGACTAAGTTAGACTGAATCATACGTTTTGAAAAGTAAGCCTTTGAGGGCTTATATACAGTTGGTTTAGCGCGTGAATCATGCTAAACATGTTAATATATAGGCACCACTCTTGTCTAGTCAGCTTGAGATGACGTCATGATCTACTCAGACGTTACATCATTAGTAAGTTAATCTCTCGACCCGTGATATTCAATGTATCTCGATCTCCAGGTCTTGAACCTCATATCCTTGGTCTTATCTTCACTTCTTGCACATAACTCGCATCTTCCACATGTCATGATATTATTTTTCGTGTCATGTCCTATGTTAAGTCATTATCTTCAGATCGTGCTCGAAGTGAGGAATTGTTACTCCATCTCGATGTGATCTCCTTCTTATCTCCGAGCTCTTGGACACTACAATTGTCAATTGTTTGTAGATGCTATATTTTTTCATATACAAGAACCGAAAATTAAAATAAAATATACATATGTACAAGACAATCAAATTAGTATGTTAAGTGTTTGCATTTTAAATGGATTTTTTTTCTTGTGAAAAAGTATCGGTATTCCTCAGCTTTTATCTCTTATTTAGATCTTTTTGATTAAATTAAATTATTTTTTGGATAATGTAAAAAAATCACTAATAATATCATTCGATAATGGAAGACAAAAATGAACAGGGTGCGCTTGGTAATTATATAAGTGTAAAATTTTACATTTTAAGGTAACTGACCCAACACATTATATCACGTAAAACTTAACATGTAAAATTCAAAATTACAAGTACTTCTATGCTGGGGTGGTAATTGTATATACAAATAACTATGGCTTAAAATAAAAAAAAATAATATACATAAGTTCCTAGATGGAAATTTGGCAGGTGAAGAAAATACGAATTGGCAAAAGTGTGTGCCTTAATTAGCTATGTGAAATGTGACTTTCGCCAGTTATTCGTGATTCGATAAAAGTGTGAAAGTGCTTAAATTCGTACTTAATATGTTTATCATATCCAATTATGTGGTATAGTTATGCATATATGTCCAATAACTAGTACTATATCAAACAAATTTGTTGATAAATTTATATTCCCTATTAATGTAGAGTAATTTTTAGATACCTACTATTTTAAATTTACTTAGAAAATAGTACCTTAATGGACATGGTATTTGGAAAATGGGAATATAAAGTTTAATCTTGTTTAGCATAATTGATACCTTCTGTAGTTAAAGAAGAAACATTAATTTATTATGTTTTCTTTCGAAGCATAAAATAATGTATTAAGTTAGGAACGCATTATACGAAGGTACATTGTACCCATTGAGTTTTTAATAAGATTTGATTTAAAATAGATAGAATTGTAAAATCTCATATGGTTCTTGAGAAAGATTTTGTTTGGTCCTAGTCTGTAGTATGGTCTACCAATTCGTATGTCGTTTGGTTTCCTTATTTATTGTTTTGACCTACTGCAATGTGCGGTTTTGTTTCATCCATCGCTTGATTTCCGCTATCATACCAGAGATATACCAAATTGGTTTTGCATCGGTTTTTATGAATCACACCAAGTTTTTTGAGTCTATTTCGGGGTATATTTTCATTCATTGTCCGTACGTCACCATTTTTGTTGCCATCAACATAGCCCATGTTTTAGTTATCATGACAATGGTGGTCCCAAGAGGTTATCCTAATATTGTGAGGGTTGTTGTCCTGGAATCCTTGCAGAGGAAACTGAAAAGGAGAGGGTGCCAAGGAAACCACCAACCTTATCGTTTGGAAACCTGTATGGATTAACTTGCCAAAATCAGTAGTGTAAATCAAAAAATGATATCTTGTATCTGACTTGAAGAACAAGTTTTACTTGGACGATCTTACAAATAAATATCCAAGTAATAACCTAGTATGTACCTGAACTGTATGTGAACGGAATTCCAATAAGAGAAAATTGTAATTTGTTTTACAAGATACGAATTCTCAAGAACAAATCTTGAAGGTTCATCACAGTCTTTTAAGCTTAAATTCTGTCTAGGTTATTTAACATACAACTTGTGATATTTCTATTATAAAGATAAATAATACAATGTGGAAAAGAAATAATACAATGTGCTGAAAACCCTAGGGCCTAGCCCAGAACTTGAACATCATATTGTATTAATCCGCTACAGACAATAGTCTACTATCAAACTTCGAACTGAAATGTAATTGAGACCGAATTGACCCCACAAGTAATTCAGCTTCAGCTGTGCTCCTTTATGTCTCATGGATCTCGCAAGACCCTACATAACACGATTCCCCTAGCTGATGCACTTTACGGGCCATGAGTTGCTTCAATCTAAGCAAATACTTTTTGACTATTATGCCTCTAACAAAAAATCTATTTGATTTCCCTTCATAAAGATATTCAATCACGGTACGGACATCTATATATTTATAAGAGATCTTCAAGAAAATAAAATATCAAGAAGATATTCAATCACGGTAATTTATAAAGATGGTCTAATCAATTCTACCTCACAAGAACAATCTAAACAAATCAAGTCAGAAGTAATTTAGATATCTATCTTGTAGAATCACAAAGTCTAAGAAAAAGAATGCATTGTGATTTCTATCTATCTCGTTCCTGATTTATAATTCTGAAACTATAACAATCTGTATGAAAAAGATCCGGATATCAAAGAACTATCAGGCAAAAGATAGTCCGATCGAGCTTCATGAATCCCTTAATGAAGTCTTTCAAAGTCGTAACCTAATACAGTTTCACCATAAGAAACCTAGCTTTTAGAGGACGACTTTAGCCGCAACTAGGACATGGAATTGTCAAGATTAAGATTCTAGTGTGCAAATATTCTCTATTTTTATTGATGAACAAGGCTTGGTAGCTTACAAACAAAGCTAGATTCGTGAACTAGTTTCCATATTTACAAATTGTTTGTAACCAACCACGCTAAACTTCTACATATATATTGTTCATATAAACATGTGAGAAATATGTTTCGAATCACAAAGAGATGTGTGTAACCGTAAATATACGTTATGCACCAAGCGGTTATCCAAGAACAATGGTTAAGTAGTTCTGCAATCGACAAGCTAAAATTTATAAGTCTGAGTCAGTTCCTGAACTGTTCAAACAGGTTTTGAACATATAATTGTCTCGTAACTCATGAGTCTTTTGTATTTGAAAAGTTCGTGAACTATCCAAATCAGTTTGCGTACCTGTATGCAAAAGGGGTACAAAAAAATCTAAAAATCAACCAATTCGCGAACTATATAAATCATCTCGTTTCCTATTGCAATAAATAGTATCCAGGACTATCTCAAAATCGATTAGTTCGCAAACTGATCAAATCAGTTCGTGTACGCGAGTTAATTGAGATATAGTTAAAAATTCTTTATTTTTGTATGTTCAAGTTCGTGAACTGAGTAAAAACAGTTTGTCAACGTAAAAACTAACTTGACTACTCCTTATTGATTGAGTTCTTCCTTATATCGTTCATCATGATACTAAAGTCATATTATGTGTCCCAGAAGATGGTAGATTATATGAGTAAATAGGACATTCAATCTTCTCATACCTTTGTTTGTGAAGATTCTGTTGATGTTGGTGTTTTCATTTTTCATTCTTCAAGGTCGATTGGTGGATTTTGATACTTAGCTACCATGCTTTATTCTAAGTCAGAGACTGACTACAATAGATTATAAATCAATATATTGTTTTGATCAAATAAATATGACAACAAACTTGATATACCAATACTTGTGAGTTCGACCGAAAGATGCTCTACCTGAAACCATCCCATGCATGACCCGGGTTTTCTCTTCCCATCCCATCGGTGTTGATTTTTCCCCGTTTGAAACCGGATGTGCCCAGCCTACTGAAATCATCGTTGTAGATCTAGTTATGTTTTTGTGATTTGGGTTAACCATCGGCGGTACGTTTTATAAATACATGGGTAAAACCCCAACTGCACAAGTGAATTCCTAACCTGGCGAGAGCGTTATTTGGAATATAAGAGATGCGTTGGTTGTTGCAACCGGATAAGAGATGTGTTGGTTATTTGGAATATATTTTGGAATCCATTTAGGACTAACCATGAGAAATATAAAAGGAAACAAAATGTGGTGGTGATTCCAGATGGGCTTTGTATTGCATTTTTTGGATCGATGTCGGACGATTAATTGAAGTAGGTATATTAGGCAACGTATTTAAGTGACTAAGGAGATACCTGAAGAAGATTTTCCAAGTTTTCACGAGACTTGGCGTTGCATAAGAACATAGATAGTTGTTTCTGTAGCAGCAAAACATATTGGGAAGATGCTAGAGTTTGTGAGGTGGATTTCATCGAGAATGTTGAAAGTGGGTAAACATTCATTCATAACTTTCCACAAGAAAACTTTATCTTTCGTGGACACTGCAGTGACTGATTGGCGTTTTGGGTTCAACAATTGTATCCTGGAGAACTATTTATAAATATCCGGATATGGTGTTTGGTCAATTGATCTTGTCACCAGTGTAAAGATATTTATAATTCTTGTTGTTATGAAGATCGGAAGTTGCGAAAGCTTCATCCAGGGGGTGGATTGTGGGATCAAATTTTCCATGTAGAATTTATCATTTCATTCTCATTACAACAGAAAGTATGCTGTTTAATGGTAGGTAAGAGAGAAATCCATTATTTCTATTTTAGGCTAGTTATGGGAGTATGGATAGGGAGTAAAAATGAATTCTTATTTGAAGTAGTTCTCTCTTTGGAAGTTGACTTGTTGTATATTTTTATTAAAAAATTTTACGAAAAATAATTAACCCAAAAAATTTATAATGAATTTTAAAATTTGTGTCCAATTCGGAGTTAGATCGTTAGGTCCAGATAGACCGCGTTTCAGATTCAATGATCAATAATCTACAAGAAACATGCAAAAAAGGAACTATGCGTTTATAACAGCTAATGAGAATTCTTTGTTGAATACTTATTGTCTTTGCAGGTCCGATACTAAGTCTGATTGTCATATTTTTTCAAATTGTTCCCTTTCGGAAAAGAATGGCGTTATTTTGGAGATGCGGTCAACAAAGTTTTAAATACAACTGGAAAACACCTCGCTTTTCCTGCTCGCGGTAAAGAAATTTGAAGACTTTATGCTTCTTCCCTATGGATTATTTGGTTAGAACATAACAATCATACATTCAACAACAAAGAGCACAAAGTTGAAGATCTTATAAAGGATATTAAGTTAACTTCGTTTAACTAGGCAGCTTACTCTCTTTGTATAGCTGAGTTATCAATTACAGTGGTTCTTAACGAATCGAGAGAAGAAAACGATGGCAAAATCGCATTTCACAGATTCTTTTTTGTGGGACCCATCCCTCGGAAGACGTGCAGGGAGGATAACTGAGATGTGGTTTTTTCTCCCTTGTTTTTTTCTCGGTTCGTCGAGAATTTTTATATCAATTAATGATGCAATTTTTAATTGGAAGGAGTTGTTCTTTAACTCTTCTTGCTTATTCACTGTCCTTTGATTCGTTTTTCTTTTTTGCCTTCTTTTTACTATGTTTTTGTTTTGGTGATTGGTTGTTACTTTGACCCTTTTCTAATAAATTTTCTTTACCGAGCAAAATAAATAAATAATCTACAAATAAACTCGTAATGATTAATCCGGTATAATTGGTATATGATCCCCAACTACGCCCGTTACATTTTATTCAATTTTTTTACCTTCTTTTCAAGCGTCGCTCATTCGTTATTACAGATAAATTTGTCACATTCTTGATCCAGTTGGGTAAAGCATCTCTCATTTGTTATAACAGATAAATTTGTCACATTCTCGATCTATTTGAGAAGAAACCAGATCCATGGGCAACTGCAATCGTAGTGGAGTTCTTTATCATAAAAGGCATATTCACTTAAAAAAAATTGATAAAGTACCAAGAAGGTATAAAGTTTCTTCAATGGTCAATGGAAGATTGAAATTGTGAAGAATCTGGATATATTCTTATTATTTTAGGGTTTCAGTTCAGTGGTCCTCACCAAAATCCCTCTTGTACTTTGGCGATATTGGTGCGTAAAGTTGCTATACCGGACAAGTGCAACACCAGTGAGGCTTAGCATCAGTGCCGCACACCACGTTCATGCCAAATTCCAATTGAGACGAACTTACGGTTATAGATTAGTTGTATCTAGTCAACAATGAAACCACCAAATAATTTATAAACCCATTTGTTTGTTTTTGTATTTAGTAGGGTGTACACGTTATAAACGACGCGAATGAACGCAGTGGCGCTTCCTAGTCATAGCTGTAGGGGGGCCGTCACTCATCTCGGCTCATCTCCTCTCAAGTCTCAACTCCTCTCTCCCCTCTGTTGTCTTCTACAACTGATTTGATTTCTACTACATCAAACTGGAATTTCCTTTCTAGTGCAAGTTACTAGAGGAAAAACACCTAAAAGTGTGTAGTGCATATAAGTATATTAAGATGAAGACAAAAGGTGAACAAAGAAATTTGACTTTAGTGAAAGCCCACCAAAAAGTTGTGTAGAGACAGTAGAGAGTGGCTGCACAAAACCGACTCAACCCACCGACTCAACTCGCACCCGCCCAAAAATATCCACACCCGAACCAATCCATTTTGGAGTGGGTCGACTATGGATCATAAAATCTGAACCCACCACATGTTGGGTTGGGTGCGGGTAGCATCTTCCGTCACCCGACCCAACCCGCCCACCCGCCTTAAATTACAACAACCGTTAGATTACCCTCATCATTTAATCCTAACAGTTTATACAAAACGAACTCTTATCTAAACCTAATCGCAAAGCCTGCCGCTGCCATTTTCAGTCTTCACTCTTATTTCTTTCTTTCTCTCAGTCTTCAGACTCTTCACTCTTCTTCTTTCTCAGTCTCACTCTTCTTCTTTCTTCTGCCATTTTTCTTTCTTTCTCTCAGTCTTCACTCTTCTTCTTCTTCGAAAAAAAAAACTGTCGCTGCCATTTTTACTTTAGATTTCAGTCCTTCAATGCAAGATTCAACATAGTAACATTAATTCAAAGTTCAGTAAGTAAGATAATGTTAGTCTGTTACAGTTAGGGTTTTTTTTTTGGAACCATTTTGTGTAGTTTATGTTCTTCTTTGATATGAATCATCAATTAGGGTTTGATGAATTATTTTATACTTCTAGTATATTTTCATCTTCAAATTCAATTAGGGTCCGATTAACGGCTTGATTTTTTATTTTTCAATTAGGGTTTGATGAATTGCTTGTTTTTTATTTCAATTAGGGTACTGGTGATTCTAGTTTTCTTCTCTTTCAATTAGGGTTTAATATATTCTTTTGTTGATTGTTGCTGATTTGGATGAGTTTATGTTGCTGTACTTTACTTAGTATTTCAATTTGATGACCATTTATGTTTTTCAGTCTTCACCACCAGTAGTACCATTTTGTATTTTGTTGATTGTTGTACTGTAGCTACTGTTGTAACTCACTAACTTGTAACTTGTTTATTTTGTGCAGGTTACCATGGTTGAAATCTCAGAAGCTGATTCTGATTTTAATCTTCCAGTTGTAAATGGAGTGGCATCACAAACGGGACCTCCCCCTACACATCCACCGCGTTCTGGACAAGTGCATGGACCATCAGCAGGGATAGGGAGTACATCTGGCTCATCTACACCATCTTCTCAACCTTATTGTCGCAACTGCGCAGTCTTGTGTTTTGTTTCATACATTTTGCAAAATATTCTGTGCAGAATACTTTACTTTACAATTTCTCTAAAAAACTCAACCAACGAAAGCTTGTCTCAGGCATCCCCTTTGTCTAGACTCTAGAGTGTAATTTGACTGTGGAGATGAGATTCTGTAAAATAAATTACTATTTGTATCATAGTGTTGCGAAGATGCAAGAAGGTTTGGAATATAAATCCATTATTCTATCATCTGAACAGTAGAACTAAAGACGTTGATTAGATTAAAATTTTGATCAAATAGATTATTGTTCAATGGAGCTGTGTGAACTGGGCATTCTTAGGTTTATCACTTCTAATCAGATTCTCCACAACTAGGGTTACAGATCAAACATCGAAGTAAGAAAATAGTTAGGGTTTAAGTCTCTTTTGAAGTTTAAAGTTATAATAGAGTACTCGTTAGGTTTTTTGTACTTCTATTACATCCATTCTAATTACTCATTTCGCTTGCAGAGATATTTGGTGACCTTGCTGCTTCTTCCATCATCATAGAATAAGCTAACAGAGAAAAAACTGCAAAGGGTAAGAATCGTATCAATTATGTGGTGATGGTGTTAATTCTTTTTTATACTTTTCCGATGAAACCAACATGAATGCAGCAAAATTATTTGGGATTCAATGCTTTGTCTATGGCATAAACAGTTATCATTTAGTTAGCCTGAGCTTGCTATTTAATGTCTAACAAACTGATTATCCTACCATTTCAGGGTACAAAATCGCAGTTTGGATTGGCTGTTGAAACTTGAAAGCATTAAACTATTAAAGCTACTTTGTCAATGAAAGAGGAGGTTGGCTGCTGGCATGTGAAAAACTAGCTTATTTGGCTTTAGTATAGTAGGCAATAGTAATGCACTCTTTTATCTTTTGAGCTTTGAACAGTTGAACTCATTTATTGTTAGACCTTTATCACTTTGCATGCAGTTACAGTATTTTGTAAACACTTTTAAGTAACTTCAGTATGATGTTTAAATAGGTAACTTGCAAGTTATGGCGGGTAACCCGCCACCCACCCGATCCAACCCGACATATTGTGGGTCGGGTGAAAACCGACCCATTGTAATGGTGGGTTGGTTGCGGGTGACAACTTCTGTTACCCGCCATCAGTGGGTTGGGTGGTGGGTGAGGCCCAAACCGACCCATGTGCAGCCCTAGTAAAGTGTAAACCATCATCTTCTTTTTTATCCTCATCAGGCATGAACTTAGGTTAGTAGTTTGGATATAGATATCACAATATAAATGACTGATATTGATACCAATAAACGTATAATGTATCTGAATCCTGGCTGAACATCAATGGTAAAAAAAGAAAAATGGGTCATTCACCGGTATTGCTCTAAATTTGAACAACCCTGATGGGTTGCTAAATTACTGGAAGGTATCAAAATTCACATAAAATAAATGATTTTTAATTTGTTTCATATGAATTTTGGTAAATTCCATTAAACCGGATGTAGATGCAGCTAGTTGCTAGTTTCACAGGCCATTGTAATAACTATACAGTAATCTTCAGACTATGAACTGATCTTACCTCTGCATTCAAGATTAATTATCTCGGCCAAAAAAAAATATAGTTAAACAAATAAATAATTAATTAGACTATATTATGTTGGTTAAACTTCAACATAGAAGTCACTAACAAGCTGGTTAGGACAAGATTAGGAAATTGATGTAATCCTAAGGGAATTAGAAGTCATCTAGTTCTAAGAAAAAGAAAGACATGTAATAAGGTAATAGAACTAGGAAAAGGAATTCATAGTTCTATATATATATGATCACCAAAGTTCTGGTTGATCATATGAGCAAGATTAGAGCTTGTGTTCAGTTTTGAGAGATTTTCTAAACATCAATAAAGAGAGTTGTCTTTATATAAGCTAAGTTTCATCTTGCAGTTGCCATTAATTGGTATCAGAGCTTGTTTCTGAGCCATGGAAAACGAAACCACCATTGTGGGTGCAAAACAGTTCACGCCACCATCAATACAATTTCCAATTCTCAATGCCACAAACTACACAGTATGGGCCATGAGAATGAAGGTACTGATGAAAATCTACAAGTTTGGGAAACAATTGATCCTTGTACATTGGACCCAGACAAAAACAATGTTGCCATTGGATTACTCTTTCAAGCAATACCAGATCTTGTTCTACAAGTTGGTGAACAAGAAACTCAAAGAAAATTTGGGATGCAATAAAGGCACGTAATCTCGGAGCTGATCGAGTTAAAGAAGACCGTATGCAAACCTTAATGTCTGAATTTGAAAGAGTGAAGATGAAAGACACTGATAATATTGATAGCTTTGCAGGAAATCTATCAGAGATAGCCTCAAAAGCTGCGTCACTTGGACAATCAATTGATGAAGATAAACTGGTAAAGAAGTGTCTCAATAGTTTACCAAGATCCAAGTATATTCATATCATAGCTTCTCTCGAACAAGTCTTAGATTTAAAGAAGACTAGCTATGAAGATATAATTGGAAGATTGAAAGCATATGAAGAAAGAATCCTTGATGAAGAAAACAATAGAGAAACTCAAGGAAAACTCTTGTACACAAACTCTTACCAACAAAACTATGCGACAAGAGGAAGAGGTGGTAGAGGAAACAGAGGCCGAGGAAGGGGAGGAAGGTTTAACTCACAAGATAGAACAACAAGTCAGAATGATCAAAACCAAGGGAAAGAAAAGAAGGATAGATCAAACATTTTTTGTTACAGATGTGATAAACCAGGACACTTCTCCTTTGTATGCCCTGAAAGAATACAAAAGATGGAAGAAACAAACAAGAATGAAACAAGGGAAGCAGATACAGCTCTTTTCATGCACGAAGTTGTATTCTTAAACGAAGGGAAACTAATACCAAAGAACTACGAATCAAAGGATGGAGAAGAAGGAATCTGGTATTTAGATAATGGAGCCAGCAATCACATGACTGGTAAGAGACACTACTTTTCTGAACTCAATGAGAAAATCAAAGGACAAGTGAAGTTTGGTGATGGATCCTCTGTAGAAATTGAAGGGAAAGGATCAATTCTATTTCAGAGCAAGACCGGAGAACAGAAGCTTGTCACAAACATCTACTTCATCCCAAACTTACAAAGCAACATTCTAAGTTTAAGACAAGCTACATAAGTTGGATGTGATGTTAGAATGCGACAAGATTATCTAACAGTTCATGACCCAAGTGGAAGACTTTTAGTTAGAGTCTCACGCTCACAGAATAGACTCTACAAGATAAGTCTCATGATTGGAAGGCCATTGTGTCTGAATATGAGACTGGAAGATCAGACATGGAAGTGGCACGCAAGGTTAGGACACATAAGTTTCAGAACCTTAAAGGCAATGTCTCAAAAAAAGATGGTTCGAGGACTACCACAGGTCAAAATGCTTAGAACTGATAGAGGAGGAGAGTTCACTTCCTTATAGTTCAACAAGTTTTGTGAGTCAAATGGAATCAAAAGGCAACTCACAGCACCATATACACCACAACAAAACGGAGTGGTGGAGATGAGAAACAGGACTCTAATGGAGATGACAAGAAGTTCTTTAAAGGCTATGCAGGTACCTAATTATCTATGGGGAGAAGCTGTACGACACTCCACATACCTAATAAACAGGATACCTACGAAATCTCTGAAAGACATGACTCCATATGAAAGTTTACGAAAGAGAAAACCAAATATAGATCATTTAAGAGTGTTTGGTTGCAAAGCATACGCAAAAGTTGATTCTGCAACTCTTAAGAAACTGGATGATCGATCTCAGACTCTTGTGAATCTAGGAATTGAGCCTGGATCCAAAGCTTACAGATTATTCAATCCAACAACGAAAAGAGTGGTATTCGATGAAAAAGAAAACTGGAACTGGAAAGAAACTAATGATGGACCAAGTAGGGATCCAGGAATGTTTCACATGAGATGGGGTCAAGTAATTGATGAAGGCGAAGGACCCATAATCATCAATACCAATGGAAACAATGATGTTAATCAAGAAGAAGAAGAGAATAATGAAAACACTGAGAATAACGAAGAAGTAGAAGAAGAAGAAGAAGAAGAAGAGATCGATGAAATAACTCAACCCATTCCACTGCGAAAATCAACAAGAAAGATACAAAAGCCACAGTATCTGGAGGATTATGTTCTTCAAGCTGCAGAAGAATGTGAGATTATGCTACTTTCTGTTAATGATGAACCAAGAAATTTTCAGGAAGCAAAGGTCTCGACTAAATGGACACAAGCATGTAGAGAAGAAATTATTTCAATCAACAGAAACAAGACTTGGTTTCTAGTTGATAATCCAGGTGGGGTAAAAGTGATTGGTCTTAAGTGGATCTTCAAAATAAAACGGAATGCTGATGGTACTGTCAACAAATATAAGGCAAGACTTGTAGCTAAGGGATACGTTCAAGAATCAAGCATAGACTTTGATGAAGTTTTCGCACCAGTTGCTAGACTAGAGACAATTCGTCTCTTAATAGCAGAAGCAGCATCAAACTCATGGGAAATTCACCACTTAGACGTTAAGACAACATTCTTACATGGTGAATTGTGAGAAGATGTGTATGTTGAACAACCAGAAGGTTTTGAAGTAAAAGGACAAGAGCATAAGGTTTATAAGTTATCAAAAGCTCTATATGGTCTAAGACAAGCTCCTCGAGCCTGGAATACAAAGTTAGATCAGATCTTAAGAGAAATCAGATTTGTTAAGTGCTCTAAAGAAACATCAGTATACAGAAAAGAAGAAAAGGGAACGCTTCTTGTGATTGCAGTCTATGTAGATGATATATTTTTGACTGGCAACTCCCTTAAGGTGATCAATGAGTTCAAGAGAGAAATGTCATCAAAGTTTGAGATGTCAGACCTCGGAAAACTCACTTATTACCTTGGCGTAGAAGTCCATCAAGGAGTAGATGGGATTCAGATTAAACAAGAAGCTTATGCAAGGAGAATTCTGAAAGAAGCAGGACTTGAAACTTGTAATCCAACTAAGATACCAATGGAGTTTGGACTTAAAGTTTCAAAGGCACAAGAAGAAGCTGAGATTGATCCAACGAGTTATAGAAGAAATGTTGGATGCCTTAGATACTTGTTACACACAAGACCAGACTTGGCTTTCTCTGTGGGAGTAGCAAGCCATTATATGCAGAGTCCACGCAAGTCTCATGGTGATGTAATAAAGCAGATATTGAGATATCTAAGAGGAACAATCAGCTGTGGATTGAAGTATGGTCGAGGAGGATCAAAAGGAATTGTTGGGTATAGTGACAGCAGTCATAATATTGACCAAGATGATGGAAAAGTACAACTGGTCATATATTTTATCTAGGAGAAGCACCTATTACATGGTGTTCACAGAAGCAAGACACTGTAGCCCTCTCATCCTGTGAAGCTGAGTTCATGGCCGCAACAGAAGCAGCTAAACAATCAATATGGCTTCAAGAACTGTTGGGTGAAATCAAAGGAAGAGAACCTGAAAATTTTCTCATCAAGATTGATAATAAGTCTGCAATTGCACTCACTAAAAATCCAGTGTTTCATGGGAAGACGAAACACATTCACAAAAGGTATCATTTCATATGAGAATGCATCGAAAAGGAGGTCATTAACGTTGAACACATACCAGGAACTGAACAGAAAGCAGATATATTGACAAAGGCATTAGCTCGGATAAAGTTTGAAGAAATGAGACAATTGATTGGAGTACAAGATATGTCACGGGTAAGGTTGAAGCTTAACGGGGAGAATGTTGGTTAAACTTCAACATAGAAGTCACTAACAAGCTGGTTAGGACAAGATTAGGAAATTGATGTAATCCTAAGGTAATTAGAAGACATCTAGTTCTAAGAAAAGGAAAGCCATGTAATAAGGTAATAGGACTAGGAAAAGGAATTCATAGTTCTATATATATATATGATCACCAAAGTTGTGGTTGATCATATGAGCAAGATTAGAGTTTGTGTTTAGTTTTGAGAGATTTTCTAAACATCAGTAAAGAGAGTTGTCTTTATATAAGCTAAGTTTCATCTTGCAGTTGCCATTATATTACTCCCTCCGTTCTTTTTTAATAGGCCAGTTTTGTTTTTAGCGAAATTTAAGGAAATTAAGAGAACTAATCATTGAAAGTGGTCCTCATGACACTTGTCAATAAAAGAAGTGAAGTGAAATGGTCCCCATGACACTTGTTAGCAAAAGAAGTAAAGTGAAGTGGTCCACATGACACTTGTCATCAAAAGAAGTTAAGAGAAAAGTGGTCCCAAAAAATTAAAATAACATTTGACTTTCCCAATTAGGAAACTGGCCTATTTTTTTGAAACTTTTATTTATAGAAACTGGCCTATTAAAAAAGAACGGAGGGAGTAGAATATAGTTAAACAATTTAATTGGACTAACTAATGAAGCTGCTGCATAATACTGAATAAAATTGGAAGGAAAGAAAAAATATGAAAGTGTGGGACCCTTTTAAAGAGCGGAGATGTGCCTCCGCTGCCACACTATATCTCTGCTATCTCACAGTCACAGCCTTATAAATAACCTGACTCTTTGTTTCTCTCCCCCCATCAACATTAACATCATCACCCCTCTCTCTCTCTCTCTACCAAAATCTGAAATTGAAACTGAAAATATTAGGGTTCAGTTTAAACTGGTGTTCATCTGATTCTCTCTTAGGCAGGTCATGGCTGTGGTTACTGATGCTACTAGTTCTCATCATCAGCATCAGTTTTTTCTAGATGACAAGTGGAAATTATCAAGAAAAGAAGGATCAAGAAGCACTCACCATAAATCCTCATCAAATTCTAATCATCATCTAGTAAGGAATTCATCAGAAAGAAGATGTGCTTTTACAAGAAAGTGTTCAAGTTTAGTTAAAGAACAAAGAGCTAGGTTTTACATTATGAGAAGGTGTGTTACTATGCTTATTTGTTGGCGAGAATACTCTGATTCTTAATCTCATCAACACCTTCTCTTCTTCTTCTTTCTTTTTTTCCCCAACCGGTGGAAATTTTGTACAAATCTTTCAATCTTTTTTGTTTGGTTCCACATTTTGGAATCAAATTGATAATGTTATTACTGTTACTACTAATAATCTACAGACAAATTTTGATCAAAACTTGCTTCTTAATTTCATTAAATCATTGTTAGATAGATCTACAAGTTAGTGATTTTCGATTCTCATACTCAATCTTTCAATTTCTCGTTTATTGGACCTGAAGTGATGTGTCTATGTGAGGCTGTGAGCAGAGAGATTCCCTCGATTTGATTAACTGATCAAAGGAAAGTGGAATAAGTTAATTTTGGTCATGAAAATTTGTGATTTGAATTGATTGATAGAAAATATGATATGATTTCACTTACTTAATTGTTATTAAATGAAGTTTTGGGTTTAAAATCTTTAAATTACTGAAACGGGGAGAATTGATAAAACACTTCCACTTGCGAGGCTGTCACTTGAACAGTGCTGTTTATAGGTTGAATAGCTGGAGAAGTTATTGATGCGCAAATTGCGAGGCTTTGTATAGTACACAAATACCATCAGTTCAGTCACTCAACTGGTAAAAATAAAAGAGCGTATATTGCTTTTTGACCCTCTTCTTTTTGTCCTTGAATCTTGACCTCCTTTTTCTTTTTCTCACAAAGGTTCTTTGGTCGTTTGACTGAGAAAGGAGAAAGGTCGAAGAAAATGTTAAGAAACACGGATGCGATGCGATATGGTTTTTTTTGGCATGCAACAAAAGCTTTTTAGAGGGTGTGTGGTCAAATCTTTTGGAAGTTGCTTTCGGATTTATAAAAGTAGAAAAGATCCATGAATTACCTTGCGAACAAAATTGGAATCCGAAAATATTCACAAAAACTAGTATCATTTCGTAAGATAATAAAACAAAAATGATTTTTCATTACATCCAAAGACTAGACATACCTATATTTTTATGACAAGACCTGACTAATACAAGAGTAACACGTGTTAGTACAGGACATCCAAAGACTAGACATACATGTATTTATATGACAAGACCTGACTAATACAAGAGTAACACGTGTTAGTACAGGACAGGCTGTAGACAACTCACACTCAACCAATGAAAGACATTTCTCACACAAGCAGACACATGTGAGAACACTCTAAACACACAGTACTATTAGCCCCCCTCAAGCTGGAGGTTGCTACTAGAGATTACCTTCAGCTTGTCTCTGAGTGTAGAAAATCTTGGTCCTGCCAATCCCTTGGTTAGAATATCAGCAATTTGATCCCAAGTTGAAATGTATGTGACCTGAATATTTTTGTTCTGGACAAGCTCTCTGACAAAATGATAATCAATGGCCAAGTGTTTCATTTTACTATGAAACACTGGATTAGATGATAGAGAAACTGCACTTTGATTGTCACAAGAAATCAATGGAGGAGCAGGAAGCAAGAGATGAAGATCTTTGAGTAGCTGACAAACCCAAACAATTTCAGCTGTGGTATTGGCTAGAGACCTGTATTCTGATTCAGTAGAACTTCTTGAAACACCACCTTGTCTTTTGCTAGACCATGAAATTGGATTGGGACCAAAAAATATACAAAAGCCTCCTGAAGATCTTCTTGTATCAATTGATCCTGCCCAGTCAGCATCACTAAAGCCATGTAATGTAAGAAGACCTTTGGAAAACAGTATACCATAATCTAGGGTGCCTTTGATGTATCTTAGAATTCGCTTGGCTGCAATAAAGTGTTGATCAGTGGGAGCTTGCATATAAAGACATACCTGATTCACAGCAAAACCAATCTCAGGCCTTGTCCAAGTAAGATATTGTAGAGCACCCACTAATGATATGTATTCACTTGGGTCTGCTAATGGAGTACCAGCTGAAGCAGTGAGTGGAGTAGAGAGGGAGACTGGTGTACTACAGGGTTTAGCACCAGTCATATTGAATTTCTCCAATAAGTCCAAGGCATACTTAAGTTGGCTAAGAAAAAGATTGTCTGAATTTCTTTTCACCTGAAGACCAAGGAAATAATGAAGAGAGCCCAAGTCTTTGATGTGAAAGTATGTCTTAAGGTGATTGATAAACTGGGAAATATACTCAGTTGAATTTCTAGTGATAATAATGTCATCTACATAGACCAGAAGAACTGTAATCCTTGAGCCAAACTTTTGAGCAAATAAGGAAGCATCTGCTAAGGAGGGTTTGAAGTTATGAGAGATAAGAATTTCTAACAATTTATCATACCAAGCTCTGGGAGCTTGCTTCAGGCCATATATTGATTTATGAAGTTTACATACATAATGAGGCTTGGTTTGATCAACAAAACCTGGAGGTTGTTGCATATAGACATCTTCAGCTAAATCCCCATGTAAAAAGGCATTACTAACATCTAATTGTTTCATTTCCCAGTTGAAGTGAACTGCCAAAGAAATGATTAGTCTAATAGTTGTTGGTTTGGCTACTGGACTAAAGGTTTCTGTGTAGTCAATTCCTTCTTGTTGATGAAACCCTTTGGCCACCAGTATAGATTTACATTTATCTAAAGAACCATCAGCCTTATATTTGATTCTAAACACCCACTTACAGCCTACAATATTATAAGATGGATCGGGTGCAACAAGTGTATATGTGCCTGCATCCTTAAGAGCTGTATGTTCTTCTTCCATAGAATGTTTCCATTGAGGTATTCTAATTGCCTTAGAATAACAAGTAGGTGTTGGTGGTGGGATAGCAGAAGTAAGATTGGATGATAGAACATACTTTGTATTAAACACTTTGGGTTTAAAAATACCTCTTTTACACCTTGTTACCATGGAGTGTGAATTGGAAAGTGAAGAAATACCAGAAGCTGGAGTATTTTCAGAAATTGTTGTAGTGGAAGCATCAGATGACTGAACAATGTGTGAAGTATCAGTAGATGAAATATCAATGGATGCAGCTGGTGAAGTTGATGTTGCAGGTGTTGGTGCAGAAATCTTGTCATATGAAGCTGTAGAAGCAATATCAGTTGGTGTTGAAGAACTTGCAATACCAGGAAGTAATGTATCTGGAGATCTCAATGGGAAGAAAGTCTCATTAAAAACTACATGTCTGGAGATATACACTTTCCCTGTTTTAATATCTAAACATCTGTATCCTTTGTACATATAACTGTAGTCAATAAAAACACAGTGTACACTCCTTGGTTGTAGTTTATGTGTAGTATAAGGCCTTATCCATGGGAAGCATGATGAACCAAAAGATCTGAATAAGGAATAATCTGGTTTTTGACCAAACAACTTTTCAAAAGGAGATAGATAATCCAAACTTCTAACAGGCAGTCTATTAATAACATAATTGGCTGTATGAAAAGAATCAACCCAAAATTTTTCTAAGAGACCTAATTGAATTAAAAAGGTTCTCCCTGTGTCTACAAGATGTCTGTGTTTGGACTCAGCCAGTCCATTTTGTTCTTGAGTATGAGGGCAAGAAACTTTATGAATTATTCCATGTATACTAAGAAATTCTTGGAGTTCATTGTTTAAGAATTCCCCTCCTCCATCAGTTCTGATTTTAACAATTGAAGTATGCAGTAACTTTTCAGTCATAGATTTGAAATGTAGAAAAATATCTTTGAATTCAGACTTTTCATACAAAGGAAATATCCAACAAAATCTTGAATAGTCATCTATGAGATTGACATAATATCTGAAACCACTTGAAGAGATTACAGGACTAGGACCCCATAAGTCCATATGCACTAGTTCTAGTGGAGATTGAGCCCTATGTGAAGACAAAGTAAAAGGCAATTTATGACTTTTCCCTAGATGACAGTCATTACAAAAAAGTGGTGTTCTAACTAAACTAGACAATTGCATATCTCTGCACACTTTTTGAAGTACTTGAAAGGATGGATGATCCAACCTTTGATGCCAAACTGAAGCTGAATTAGTGTTGCTAAAGAAAGCTTTATTCTTAGTAGACTTGGCAAAGTTAACTGGATATAGTCCTCCTTTATGTGGTCTTTGTAAAATGATCCTCCTAGTTGAGTAATCCTTAATAGCAAAACCAATATAATCAAAAGTGATAGAACAATTGTTATCACTAGTGAATTTATGTACTAACAATAAGTTTTGAGATGACTTTGGAACAAGAAGCACATTGTTTAGATTAAAAGAATGAGAAGAAGCTGTCTTAGACACATGACCAATATGAGTAATTGGCATACCTTCTCCATTAGCAGCTTGAATCTCATATGCGCCTTCAAAAGTTGTTGCTTCAGGTAATTCAGATTCATCATTAGTGATATGGCTATTTGCTCCAGAGTCAGCATACCAAGGATTTTCACCCATGATATTGGCAGTAGCAAGCATGGCACTGAGATTGTGAGGAGTATAGTTGTTCTGATAGGCAAAATTCAATCTGTGTCTGCATTCCAAAGCAAGATGACCAGTTCTGTTGCAGATCTGACAAATCTTGTCAGTTATTGGTGGTGAAGCAGAAGAAGAAGGAGCTGAACCATAGTGAGGTCTTGGACTGAAATTAGGTGGTGGTGATGATGAAGTAGGATGCATCTGAAATTGAGAATAACCTCTTGGATAAAAAGATGGAGGTGGTATGATGTATCCAGAGTAAGGAACTGCAGATCTTTAAGAGTGATGATAACCTCTACCACTGCCTCTATAGTTTTGAACATAAGGTCTTGTAGCAGCAAAAGCCTTGGAATTGGCCTCAGTAAGTAAGTTCTTTTGCTTATTTGTGACAACTATTTCTTCAGTGAGAAGCAGATTATGAAGTTCTTTTGAATTGGTGGATTGCGAATACGAATAGATGTACAAAAAGAACTATAATCTGGTCCTAATCCATTGAGTATAGTAATTACCAATTCATCATCATGAATTTGCGAACCAGCAGCAAACAATTCATCTGTTATCTTCTTGATTTCACTTAGAAAGGTAGAAACAGTACCTGATCCAAGTTTTGTGGATTGAAGTTTGATACGAAGATGAATTGAATGTGTAGAAGAGCTTCTTGCATACCTGGATTCAATATTGTCCCATAAATCTTTTGAAGAATCATCTCCAACAACATATGGAATTACAGATTCAGAGATAGATATCTGAATCCAGAGCACAAGAGTAGTATCATCATCATGCCAAGCTGTATAACCAGGATTGACACCATTATTAAGTAGATAAGGTGGACATGGTAAAGATCCATCAAGAAAACCATTGACTCTGTATCGACGAAGAAGTGGTAGAAGAAGTGATTTCCAGGTGAGGAAGTTGTCATCCTTGAGTTTGTAGCTGAGAATTTGTGAGATTTGATTAAGAGGAACTTGAGAAATTCTTGATTCGTATGCTGCCATTGAAAGAAGAAAAATTGTGTAGAAATGAGAAGAAAAAAGATTGAAAGATTGAATTGAATTAAGATGAGTGATTAAAGATTTGATTGAATTTAAGAAATTAGATCTGAAAATTTTAGAATGCCATTAATGGCGGTGGCGGAAGCATTATTCATCTGATACCATAGTATCATTTCATAAGATGATAAAACAAAAATGATTTTTCATTACATCCAAAGACTAGACAGACCTGTATTTATATGACAAGACCTGACTAATACAAGAGTAACACGTGTTAGTACAGGACAGGCTGTAGACAACTCACACTCAACCAATGAAAGACATTTCTCACACAAGCAGACACAGGTGAGAACACTCTAAACACACAGTACTATTAAAAACATCAGATTTGTAATGATCACATTTAATGTGTGATGAAAGATGCTAGACTAGAGGACTACATATTCCTTGTGGACCGGCAAGGAAATTGCGATTTGCACTTCGGAGGGGGTTGAGAATTGAGATACTAAACGAGTTAAAATGAGGGGCAAATGAACCCTACACCACCCACTAGCTAAGATATGGTGAGTTCTTTGTCGACATGATGATATTGAATAATATGGTTAACAGTATTATATAATTAAGATTTGGAACCGAAATACATACAAATTCCAGAAAGACCACGAAATTTATCCCATTTTTATTTGGTCCAAAACACTCTATTTGGAAAAAGATATCAGATTCATTTGCGAAAATCCAAAAATCAGTCATTCCAATGTGAACAGTACTTAGACTTTGTCAATTTTCCTTAAACTTTTTTTGATCGATCAAATAGAATTTTCATTGTTAAAGGCAATGGGTGCCTTAACTCAAGGAATATAACTAAACAAAAAAGAGGATTTGGCTACCCAAAGAAAAGAACACCTAAAAATTTACCGAGGCAGGTATAATAAATTTCATAAAGAAATCATCACATTACGTAAGCCTTAACATTTTTATATTCTACTCGGACCAAAAAATGCTTGTAACTTTATATCTCTAGTGAGGCTGTTTAGACAAATCAAAGTTCTGGAAATTGGAGACTTCTGTCATCAACCATAATACAAAAAATCAATATTTTCTAGTTTACCATCTTCTGATATATGCGTCCGCACACTTTACTCGGTTTCATATTATATTTATATACTTTCCATATGTGAATCCATGGTAGTAAAAAACCGAGATGGTAAGTGGTAACTTGTACATTAAGAACCATTTCCAAACAATATGAGCAATGAAGGCAGGTATTCAGTGCAGTAACGTCAAGGAGTGTGGAGAGGTAGTGTGAGTCGTGATCACTGCCCACTGTGGTTGTTGAACTGATGGGGGTAGTTTGCAAGTTGGATCTGAAAATTCTGAACTCTGAGGAGGAAGTTAATGTGGAATCATTTTTAAATATGGGTGATAGAACGCGATGGACTGATTTATATTCTTGGAAATCTTTCCCTGATCGAAACAAATAATTATAATAATCTGTTCCAAGTAAACAAATAAGGGCCTGTATTTTATGGTATGATCAGCTGATATAAACTGCACACAAAATAGAAAGATAAGTATAATTAAAACCAGACAGTAAACCACTTGGGAAATTGTAACCAGGAGGGTGGGGGTGGAGTGGAGTAGGAGATATTGAAGTCTACTACCTGCTGTGAAGCTGATGATGAGATGAAGCACCATGGGCTCACCACATGGGAGTTTAATATGTAGGTAATACATGTGACCTTGCGTTATTAAGTAATCCTTCCGTCTCATTGCACGACAAAATTTGTTTAACTATTTTCCTTAAACTATTTTTTAACGAACTTTTTATTCATTCAACAAAGTCTACATTGTTTTCCTGTTTTTTCTTTTTTATTTTCGTGTAATTTCTTTGGGATATAGGGTTTTGGCGTCGATGGATTTGAACTCTCGACATCGATATGTCGCCCAAAAACGATTGCACTACCGCCCTGGAGGTTCTGACATGGAACAAATAACAAAGTGATGAAAAGAAAACTCTACAACACTTAAACATTTTGTTAAACTCTAAAAAAATTAATTTTTTTTCCGGACACTAAAGTAGACCCAGATGGAATTGTAGGGAACTAGCACTGAGATGGGTAGATGGATTTTATTTTGAAATTGTGTAATGGAGTCTCAATACGATTACATCAATGTTAAAAATAATGTTAACTCCTAATGTGTTTTTATGGTTCTCTAAATAAAGAAAATAAATTAGGAGTCATGTAATTCTAGGAGGAAATCGCACAAAGAGATAATCATAGATCCATACCCTGGTTAGTTATAGGAAACGTAAATGCTGTTTTCAGTAGTGAGGAAAAAGAGGGATGCTTATCCTTCAATAATTTAGCCAATTTTAAGATTGACTCAAAGGACAGGTTTGGAAGATCCGGGATATAATGATAACATTTTTACTTGGAGCAAAGGAAAATGTACGGCTAATATCAAGCAAAGGCTTGACAAAGCTTTATCAAATGTCGAATGAAACATTGAGTTCACTAAGGCAAATTTTTCTTAGTTGTTATAGGGTCAGATCATGACCCTATTTGTCTCTCTTTAAACTCCAATGTATAAACTTGATCCCATTGTTCAAATTTTATGACGCTTGGTTAAAAGAGTCCTCTTATCTAGAGGTTATCAAGAAATCATGGAATTCGACACTTGTAGAAACATCCATTTTATACAATTTTTAGATGTATTAGGTATCAATCTAACTTTTTGGAGACGAGATATTTTTGGCAAACCGGCAAAGAAAATCAAAGTATTTTAAAATAGTTTAGAAACTTTAAATGCTAAAGTTAGCAATACTACTAACAACAATCAGATAAATTCCAAATTACCTGAATTAGAATCTATTAATGACACGAGACTGTTAAGTAACAATCTAGAGATAACACAATTGCTTTAAGAAAAAAAAAGATCACATTGAATGCATTCAAGATAAAATTGCTCAAGTTGTTAGTACTAAGAATGAGGTAGAAGATGTTCTGACATCTTATTTCTCTGAATTGTTTACTGCGAAACCTGTTGATATCAATGAGGAGATTTTCTTCGACCACTTCTCCTTGCATCTAAGAGGATAAGAATAACGGGTTGGCTGAAATCCCGTCTACTGAGGAAATTTGGGGTGTATTGAAAAAATGAAGCCTAACAAAGCTCCATGGCCACATAGGTTCCTGGTGAGCTTCTTTAAACATAATTGGGAAATAGTAAGATCACAAGTGGTGGCCGTTGTGCAAGATTTCTTTGCAAAAAAAAAAAAGTTTTGAACAAAGACCTAAATAAAAATTTTCTTTTTCTTATCCTAAATCAAAAACCCCTAAATCTCCTTCTGATTGTAGACCTATTGGGTTGTGCAACACTCCTTATAAGATAATTGTCAAACCGTTGGCCAATAGATTTGAAAAAATGTTGAAGAAAATTATTTCACCATTTCAATCAGTTTTTTTATCTTCAAGACAAATTTAAGACAGCATTACTGTTGCAGATGAGATTGTCCACTCTATGAAAAATAATAAGGAGAAAACTGAAATATAGGAGTTAAAATTGACATATCCAAGGCACTCGATAGAGTAAATTGGATAGTGAAAACTTGAAAAGCTTTTGGCTTTAATGATGGATAGTGTGAGTTAACTTATCAATGTATCTCTACATCATCCACTGCAGTGTTGCTCAATGGCAATCCATGTGAGGAATTCAAACCTACTAAAGGATTTAGACAAGGGAATCCATTCTTCCCTTATCTATTCATCCCATATATAAATGTTTTTTCTAGACTTTTTTTCACTTAGAAAATCATAAAATAGTCCAAAGGATAAAATTAACTAAAAACGCAACTTCAATCTCTCATCTGTTTTTTTGCATATGATTGATTGCCGTTTACTGAAGCTGATTTAGTTAGTTGTGAAAATATTTTAGAAGCTATTAATGTGTTCATCTCGGCTCCATGCCAAGTTATCAATTTCTTAATCCGGCCTTTCTTTCAGTAAAAAAGTTAACAACAAACACAAAAAATCATTTCCAGGATTTTAAAGATAAAGAGAATTGACACAAAAGACACCCATTTAAGAGCTTCTCTTTTCACTGACAGGTCAAAACTCAAAACCTTTGACGTTATCATTGAAAAGATGGAAAATAGAATCAAGGGCTGGGTAGGAAAAATTCTGTCACAACCACGCAAAATGGTATTGACTAAGCCTATCCTTTATAGTATGCCGACTTCAATATGAGATGTTTTGTTTTACCTAAAAATATCATATACATTTCAAAGAGACTTTTGGTGGGGTAAAAACTCCAACTCAAAAGGTGCATATATAAAATGCTGGGAATTTCTGTGTAAACCAATTTTTGTAGGAGGTCTGGGTTTTAAAGAGGCGGGCATAACTAATCAGGCAATGATTAACAGAGTAGCTTGGAGATTAGTGAATAATTCACATGATCCATGGACAACAATTTTGAAAGAAAAAAATTTCAAAGGGTCGGGAGCATTACTAGCAAGGAAAATAACAAATCATCATGGATATGGAAGTGTATATTACAAGGAATATAACACATCAAAGAATAAAACATTTGGGAGGTGGGAAATGGTACTTTTTAAGGGAATTAGGATGTTTTGGAAAACAATTTCTCTCGGGAATGAATATAAACAGTAATAGATTAGAGTTATATAAACGTGTTTAATATCTTTTGGCATTTGAACTTTCAGATTCAACTTGCACAGACATCAAGATCTTTTAATTAAGAAACATATAACAGACAGATCAAAAATGAAAATATAAATGAATATGGAAGTGGTTCAGGAACCTGATATGGATTTAGTTTTGGTTACGATTTGGAAACCGAATAACCTGTAATCGGATCTGAAGTCGGTTCTTAATTCATGTTTGAATTCAAAATTTAATTCGAGTCAGACTAGCTTTTATACATGCATACAAAATTGCTTTAATTCATGTTTTTAAAGTATGGACTCAAGTAAAAAAAATGAAATATATAGGTACTGAAAGTTCAACGCTAAGTAGTAACAATTATATCATTAGTGTTATGCCAAAATCTCGATAGTATAGAAAACTATACTTCTTAACTACATACAATTAGTTGTAAAATTAACCAATGCATTCCACTCATTCGACACATTAATCATAAATAGTGGTCAAGTCAGCTTATAATAAAGACATCTAAGCAAACTTCACATGTTACCTTGAGTGACACTTTTAGAACTAGATAAAAGGAACATTCGTTCAATATTTACTAACCTTAGTTTGAAGGATGACATCTTCGTTCGTTATTCAGTTCTTCATTTTAAAGAGTAATAAGAGTTTTGTCTCAACATTTCTAAATTCTAAGTCTAGCATGACGAAGTTGACTTTAGTAAACAATTCAAGCAGTGAGTTTTTGGTATCTAAACTTTAGAACCATACTTGACATGCCAAACAAATGTTGGGGACAACTGAGCATTGCTCTAACAATCTTTTACATTTTATTTTTTAAAGATAGACCTCTCCAATATCACACAATCAAAAGTACTTATGATAACATATCTAAATCTTCAAATAAAGTAACTACCTTATATTATTCAATTCAATGAATGTCTCTTCATTAAAAACTTTTGTTGATGTAGAGATCCTTTTTTTTTTCAATAAAGAATAAATTTTGTTAGCTATGAACATGTAAAAAATATTCTTATAAAATCAAAACAGTTGAAATCCCTTTCCTTATCCATTATTCACTGGTACCTTCGATCTCGAATGTCGTATCCTTGCCCAAATTAGAGATGCTTGGTTGTTTGAACTTTGGAATTGGTTTATGAACTCATCAAGGTAGGTTTGTGAGCTCAAAGTGAATCCTGGATTCAGGAACTTTAGGTTTCTATTGAGTTTGCGAACTCACCTAAATAGGTTCATGAACTGAAAGTTGATGATGATTTCAGGAATATAAAATTGGTTTACCAACTCAAATTCTTAAGGTTTGTAGAAATCTTTCACTTGGTTCACGGTTTCAAAATGTTTTAACCAGGACTTGAATTCTAAACATCACTAGATATTCGACATTGGTTTATCTAGATATGATATTTCTTTGTACTGTATGATAATTTATCAAAGTCCTCGACTTTATTACGATAAATAGATAGATTGAAGAGAGAGGAAAAACCAGTCATCGTTACTGCCTTGATAAACTTCTTCAAAATCGATGTCGTCGCGTGATCTTTAATATTCAATCTTCGAGAATAACTTGGAAAATCCGAAGACTTTAATATCTATTGTAATCTAGACCGGAACAAAATTTCCTAGGCTATGAATCAAGATATAATTTTGCCATTTAAATTTGACAACAAACTCTCTAACACTAAAAGTTAATGGAATCCGGTGAATGTTTAGTCTTGAGAGAAATAAGTAGTTTATTATACTAATGAAAACTTACTTACATTAGCTGAAGTGGTTGAGAATTTCAGATATACTTGAGTTTAGAGATTTGAATCTCTAATTAAGAATATGTTGGTTTTCGAAAATTCTATTTAATAAAGAAATTACCTGGAATCAAATGATCTTCCAATGATTGTTTGGTCTTTGAGAAAATATGAGTCGTTTATCGTAGTAATGAGAACCAGTTTAGGTTAGCTCAGTTGGTCAAAAAATTTAATTTTTCTTGAGTTTAGAGGTTCGAATATCTGAATTAGAATTTGTTAGCTTTTTAGATTCTACTTAATAAAAAATAAAATAAAATAAAATGAGAATGGTAAGTTAGTAATCTACATATCCAATATAGTAAGAAGAAAACATTATATCCACTTGTGCATATGAATCAACATAGACCGAAGTGTGATTTTAACAAGAACATAGTTCAAAGCTCTTATTCCTAAGTTAATCGAATAATTTAATATAATCCCTAGAAACTATTCTCTTCGTTTCCGGAAAAGAGTCACTATTATTTTCAATTTGGTGTGATTTTAGGTTAAAATGAAAAGGTGATAAAAAAAGAAGAAGACAATATATCACGTAGTTTCATTGCGAAATATGAAATGATCAGCTTTGAAACATGGAATGCTTGCAAATTGCTTGAAATAACTTAAAACATGAAATTCTACCAAAAATTGCTTAATTTACGGATTCTCATCGGTAAGCCTAAGCCTTATACCCACTTGTGCATATGAACCAACGTATATCAAAGTGCGATTTTGACAGGATCATAATTCAGAGCTCTTGTTCCTAAGTTAATGGAACACTTAAACTGATATAATCCCTAGAAACTATATTCTAACAAATGTCGTCTCTTATCAGGTATTTCACTACGAAATGTAAAGGGATCAACTTTGAAAAAATTGCTTGAAATAAATCAAAACATGAGATTCTACCAAAAATTGCTTAATTTACGGATTCTCATCGGTAAATGCAAGAGCAGTGAGATAGCCGCCGAGCAAAGTCAAAAAGCAAAGCGTACTAATTTGCCGGTTACGCCAATGTTTAGCTTTACCCAAACACTAACTTTTAAGTTGATCACCAAAGCGCAAATTTTGAGATTATATACAACTAAATCAAGATTAATAATTTAATGAGAGAGGTGTTTCAAGAATTGGGACATTGGCCGGGAAATTTATCACGCTATCTTCTAAATCAAAATCTAATTTCTTGATGGAATCTAACCAAAGAGTTGGGGACCAATACTCCTCTTTTTTTGTTTAATCGATGGGACCAATTCTTCTACTGGGAGATCTGGTTGGGGATATACGTTTTTGTGTTTTTTCATGCGCTGGAGTTAGGTATTTGGATATATATAGATCAAGAGTTATTTTGTTTGATTTTTAGCAAGATCTTTGCTTTTTTTCAACGAAAAATGGGTCATGTGTCCAAATATTTTTAAAACATTGTTCAAATGGACGAGTAAAAATTAGTATGGGTGAAATGAACACAAAAAAAATAGCTAAGATGAAACTGGATTCATCTTTATTCAAACTTAAAAAATAGGAAGGATGAACCTGAATGCATCCTGATGTAAATAAAAATAAAAAAAAGTATTTGAAAATGGGCAGGATGAAACTATTTAATCCTGACTATTTTTTACATTTTTGTCCATTTAAACAGTATCAAAACCTAAATGTCTTTTTCACCCAGAAATTGTTGATTTTGATCATTTTAACCAATTTTGTGTTTTTTTAATTGAGCAACATGGATAATGAATTGGAATCAAGAATGTCATAAGTACATATCTATATTATAAGGGACAATGGTGTTTTTCCATATGGACGGCCTTTTACATTTCAGACACATAAAAGACGGTTCAGATTGAGTCATATGTTTTTGTTTTTCAATTTACATTTTTAGCATATAAAGAAGGGTTAAGATTGAGACACTGATTTAATATTTTCAATCTACATTTCCAAGGGTCCAGATCGAGCCACATATTTCAATCTCCACTTCACCCTCCCAGTGTCATTTATTTGAAGTTATTCTTCACATCCAATGTGAAACCGTTTCTTTTATTGTAGATTAAACTCCCTCTTAATTCATGCTTCAACAAAAAAATTGATTATTTTCTTTCATCTTTTTTCATTTTTTTTCTTTTTCATCGTCTTTTTTTTCCATCAAAAAATAAATAAATCAAAAGATCTTCTTATGCCCATAATATTTAAATTTCTCCATGTGTAAAATCTTTCTACCAAAGAAGATCTCTTTATCATCCACTGGATATTGAAAAGACGATTTGGTATTATATTTGTTCTCTTATAGTTTGTATTTTTTTTATGGTTTATCAATTTTCATCTAAATTTCTTTTCATCCAATTGGTGTTTTTAAATCTGGGTTATTAAGAAATGTTTCAGATTTTTTATTTTTATTTTGTGGTTTTAGGTTAATTTGTGTAAAGATTAGATTAACACTCATTAGATTCATCAAATGGTTCTAATGCGCAGTAGCTGCAGCGTTTTCGACTTAATGTTTGTATTTCTCTCTGCTCTCTGAATTAGAATTTCATTTTTAAATTTGTATGGTGAATATTTTTATTTTCCCCCAATTAATTTTATTTTAGATTATTAAGTTTTGTTTGTTGATTATTTTTCAAGTTCTATATTTTATTTTTAATCCTGTAAATTTACTTTTTGGTATGATTTCCAAGTCTCACTTGAATTGTTAATACGTGAGCACTACCAGTTGAATTAGCTTTTAGTTCATCGTACTTCTTTTTTTGTTTATAGCAATCTTGTCGGCTTTAGCTAACCCAAAATTTTTCACTTTTTGTAGACTTCGAATATGGTCAAATCGAAGTAGATTCTATGAACCAAATACCGATAAATAGATATTTTTTGTATCCAACTGCACAAATCATTTTAAGGTATTATATTATAATGTGAATAATTATAGAGGCGATCCAACTGGAAGATTAGGTTCTTTGATTTTCTTATTTTGATTTAACAAAAATTACGTTTCAAACATTTATAAATTAGTTTTACTTTGTTGTCCTTCGTTTACTTTGGCACTCTTGGATTTACAATCTTTGGTCCATTTTTGTTGTATTGGTAAGTTGGAGTCTTTTGGCTGTTTTTCTTTTGTTGTATTTGTTGTTCTGGTGGGTATGTGATGATTTTAGTCCTTTTTTTACTTGAGTTAGATCTGTTTTAATTTTTGAATTTTAGGTTAGTTTATAAAATATTTTAAAATCTTGCCTTTGCATTTTGCTCTATTATCATTCCAATTTTTCAAATTTGCAGGTTCATCGAAACTTTTTCGGAGATGAAATACCACCTAAAGCAAGGGAGAAGGGACACAAGTTGGTTTTCTATGTCGAGGTGAATAGCAATATCTGATTATATACATTGAGGTTTGGTAAAAATCTTTTCATTACGTATTAATTCCGGATGAATTTAGCACTGCTAGAGTCCATTGTAGCAATGTTCACGAAGTATAATATAGGATATTGTTATTATTAACATGTTATTTAGGGAGTTTGCAAGGTCAGATTCGTTTTCCAGATATATATATATAAGGTCGGGTGAAAGGTTTATTCGCGTTTCTGTACTGTTGGTCCCACTACAAGCTACTTTTGGACCCTTAATACCAATATTTGAGCTTGGATGAAGTATAAAAGTTCAGTATTTTTTTCCAGGGACCTACTATATGTTCAGCTCGTACTATTCTCAATAAGTTTTAAGCTCAGTTTTGTATAACACCACAGAGTTTGGAGAAAATCTAAATTATCAATTATGTGAATGCTTTGACAGAAGGTCTAAGATGTTGACAGGAACAAGGAGTTTGTAGAATTGTAAGTTTTTTCATATCGTTTGGCTCTTTTAACTCTTTATGCATGTACTTCTAAATAAGATATTTTGTTATTAGAGATCCAACACCCAACACATTGTTTCTTGCAACAGTCTCTATATTTCAATTTTGACAAGATAACTGAAAGTCAGAGTTTGTGTTATTAGTATGTTACATGATAATTATAGCGATATCAGCCTGTGAAATCTGTTTGTTGGGAATTAGCTGAACAAGGGAAAGCTAGAAAATATTTTATGAAAAATATGTTGGTAGTGTTCAATAGCAACATAGAATATGAATTGCGATTGTGGTGCCGAACGTCGGTTGGTTCAATAAAAATTCAATTTTGTTAGGGAATAAAATCAGTAATCAGTTGCTTGATAATTTTTGTTCACGGTAAAATGATTGATGAAAAAAATAGATGGTGGCATGTGTCGTGTTAATTAATGAGACTATAACAAAATCTTACATCTCTTTCCAATATGGTACTTAGTTCCCTACCCTTTTTTTTTATTCTGAAGTTCCTATGATTCAATCGAGATAGGATCATATTGAGTTAGTGTGTCACTTTCTTATAGATTAGTCGTTTGAAATCAATTATGTAAAGTAATTTATTTTAATATTGTAACAAATTAGAAAGCCTGTACAATAGCCATGAATAATTTCCTTAGGCACAATCTTTCCTTATAAAAATTAATTTGTAACACTATTTCATAATGGATATACAACTGGAGAAAGTTTGTAACACCAACAACACTACCATTTTATATTAAAAATTACTTTCTCTTGTATTTGGTCGTTGCAGCAGTCTCACATCAAGCTACTCTTTTAAATAAGCTATTAAATTTCATGTCTTTTTAATATAATGTGGAACTGATATTTTTCTCAATTTATACAGGTGAACTATTGTAACTCATGCTTTTGCAAATAATTTTTTCCGTTTGATCGTTGGCATGTTGATCTCGATGAAAGATTTTCCTAACAACAATCCACTTATACAGATATCGACAATCATTCTAAGTATGGAATGGGTTATCTTAAATAGTTGGTTAGACATAGGTTAAATTTGGCCTCATGTAGTCATCAAGCATTAATGTTCCTTTCAAGGTTATGTACAAAATGGTGTGTGTACATGTATTCTCTTTGATTTCTGAAGTAAGTTGGATGTTAATCCTGTATTTTTGTATGCATAGCCAAAATTGAAAAAGCGTGTATGGAACCGCGACATGTTGGATTTTGGGAACATGAATACCAGCATATGCATCACATCTTATATTATTTTTCTCCATGTATACAATTTTAGAACTTCTGTTCCAAAGTTTCAAAGAACTTTGTAACGGTATTGGAATAGTATGGGGTAGTAGTCATGTAAAAATTGTTGTTGTTCAATTTTAATGTTTCCATATTTTACAAATATTTACGTAAATTTCCACAATTCCGCCATTTATTAGAGCTTTACATATTTTTGGTTAATTATTAGTTTAAAAATATGCATTGAAAACAAATTTAATTAAATATGCTTCATCTAGGAAAAAATGACACAATGTAACAACACTGGAGTTTGATTTAACAGGACATATGTCGAAATATGATAAGAGACAATCGTTCGGCAACACCGAGAACAAACGACATGGGTCATATCCTAGTATATCAAGAAAAGATTTGATACATGTGATTTAAGTGTTGGATCCTAAACTACATGCAAAAAAAAGAAAAGTTTGCCATGCAAAAATTCTTCAGAGGTGGAACTATAACGCTAATGCATGCTGCCAAATTAGTGGGTTGGGAGGGTATATGGATGTGGTACACTTACCAGTAAACTGGTACCCGATTATGAGCGGAGATACTTTTCCTTCCCTTCGCCTAAAAAAGGCATGAAAACTGGCAGAACTGCAGTGAGACTAGACTCTCGGGTTAAGAAAAAGAGGGAGATCCCAACAATCAATGGGGTAGTGTGGGGGAGGTTTCCTCTTAACAAGTCAGGTTCCATGATCCTTGAAAACTGGATAGGGGGACCTCACTCTAACTAATAAACTCATGAATAGGCATATAAAATGAGAGAGATTTCCAGGAACAGCGAAAATAGGCGTTTACATAAAGGACGGAAGCTAAAATGGTTGGTCAAACGTGAATGCAAACTGAAGAGATTTTTGTACCGCCTGTTCTGATCATTTCTGATGATTTCATTCAGTAGTACTCATAATTAAAAACCCTTAATCCTAATAGTAGAATGATTTTAATACCAACTTTTAAGGCTTTCTTTATTCTCTCTGCAGTTTATTGAATCTTGCAATTAAGAATACAAAATCAAAGTTATTATTAGATTATTAGGTGGTCGTAGATTATTGTTGATGATTCTGGTGACAATGAAACCATATTCGAATCTCCTTCGATCATTTAGGATTTAGGAGAATAGTTCCACAACTGTTCTATATTGTCTGCTTCAAAGACCGACGGATGAGGTGGTTAATCAAACTGTAGCCCGTTCATGCAGGTCCAGATAAACCTGACTGTAGAGGTTTTGCAGTCATTTTCCTCCGACTGGGTCATTTCTTGCATTATGGTTTACATCCTAACCTGCAAGCTGCAATATGATTAGATTCATATCAAATTCATTTTGAACCTGCATTACATTTATATCAAATTCATTCTCAATCTACAACACTCCAAGACTTTTGGTAAAGTAAAACAGAAGAGAAGAATAGGGAATGTTAAAATTTGCAATTAAAAGACGATCAATTGTTACATATTATCTTACAAAGTACATCTGCTTGATATATACACAAAATTATTAAGAATTGAGACTTACATTCCCTCGATTTTTCATTCAACGAAATGATGTTCATGACTTAAATCTCAGTACCCAACCTGAAATCGATATAGTATATGGCTTATGTTACAGTATCATTTCATCATCTACAACATGGAAAAATACTGTTCAAATTCTTGATCAATTGTTGGCTTCCTCGAGTCTACTCGTGAATCTGCAGTGAATAAACTTGAATCAAATAAGAGATTTTCGTGATCAAATAAGCTTAAGACATAAGACGGACACATGAAAATGTTTGTATCACATTTGAAGAACGTATGAGAAAGATTTACCAGGGTCGACGTCCCATCTTCCGGATGATAATACAAACAAATTGGACTCCGCTTCATTAGGATCAAGATTCATGTCATTGTCTTCCATAATTGGGCATTCCTCTATCGCTTCATATTCAGAGTTGATACAATCAGTGTATTTCTCAAAACCGGGTAATTCATTTTCTTCGAATCGTAAACCATCCTTGAGAATTTCACCACCAAATTCTTTATTGATTGTTGAGTTGTCTTCTCTTATACTTGTTCCTGTTTCATCAGTACTTTTGAAACTGTTGCTTCCACAACTGCCGTATGAAGTAGAAGGTTGATCATAGATATGAGTCTTTGGGTACACGTTTTCAAACTTAGCAGGTTTGTTGTATGTATATACCTTCAGAAAATCCGGTTCCAACTTAGGATCAGGGTACGAAGACATGGCAGTCGCAGAATTGAAGTAATTGCTACCACTTGGCGAATCTAATCGTCCTGTTCCGTCTTCAGACACCCCTCCACCTTGTTCAGAAGCAGGATCCCCACATTTGTGTTTTGGTGAAGGCAAATCCACCTGATCATCTTCTAACTTTCTCTTCTTGTTCAAATCGAACATGCTGCCATAAATTGGCTTATCGACGAGAGCACTGGATAAAATGCAAGAAATTATTTAAGGTTCAGAAGTATGGTGAACTTTCGTAAACATGTTTAACAAAAAGGCAAAGGGACAACAAAATGTACTTCAAAATAAAAGCAGATTGATATTCAGAATTAGAAGGCATATAAGCGATTCAACAACTGAGATAGGTATATTAAATGTGGTTTTCCCTGAAGGGCTACCTTGTATGCTCCATTCTCAAAAGATATTTTCCTCATAGTAGGAGAGGACCACGAAGGATACATCTCTAATGGACCATACCTAGTACCCAGACTCTTCATTCGTATTGAGACCCTTGAATTTGTCATCAACTGTATCCACGAGCTCTTCAGAGAATGTATCCTTATTGAGAAATTCACGAACATGAGATTTCGTGAGAACAAGGTCAACAGAAACCTTCAGTTTTCAACATGTCTAGACCTTTTAGCGTTTCAACAAGTTCTAGTTTCGCTTCCTCAAATTGTTTAAGAAAATCATAAACAACATCAGCAGAGATCATCTCTTCCCGTTCAACATCTTGATGATCATATGCAAAATAATAATTCACATCTAAAGGTTTTTCGGAAGAATCAACAACTTCGTCATCAACCAGAGTTCTATTTTTTCCTCTTGTTTCAATACCATCGCTATTAAGAGCTTTCTCCTTGCTTTCAAGAATTTGTGATATAGGATACATGCTTGGGTGCGGAACCTTGGATGAGAAATACCCAATAACAGGTTAAGGTATATAAAGGAGTTTGTAAGGAGGTATTCACTGGGATGGCGGTCGGTTCATGATCTGTTATATTAGGGTCTTCTTACGGTCACAAAAGAGAGTTTACATGTACCTTATGATGGTACGGGACCCGTTGTTGCTAACAGTTTTTTTTTTTTTTTTTGAACAAAAATTTTAAGGGTAAAAAAACAGTGTTTTAGAGAGCGCACGACAAATTTTCAATACTGCAATTCTTCCTTATCTATGAGAAATATTTTCTTTGAATATTAATGCATTTTTAGCTCAACAAATGTGAGTTTAGAGCATATGAGAATTAATATTCATGAAAAGAATTTAATCAGAGAATGTTAGCTCAACAAGAATTCTTAACATTCGAATCTGATCGAAATTATCATGAAAAGATTGCATTATGAAAAAGATTATTGCTCACCATATTCAAGTACTACTTGAGACAAATAGTACACATGTCACCTAGTAATCCTTATCCAGCAAGATTTTCATGGATAAGGTTCCAGGACTTATGCCTAGATTGTATAAGGGTGAATTGTACGCTCACCACATGAATTATGTTGTTGTTTTCTTATGTTCTTACTTTTGAAACGTGAAAATGATCATAGAAATTACTGTCATCAAAATAATAAATATGATTAGAAATCTTACCTGAGATTGCTTGCCTTGAAACGGACAGTTAATCAATAAGATCCTTATATCCTGTAATTATGAAATTCATGTTAGCTTGTTGAGCTGTTTCAAAAGTTTCAACCCCCTTTTAGGAGGCGTATAGGAATTCTTTCGAACCCATATTTGAGATGGTGGCACCGAATTCTTCTTAAACCAATTTTGCATACTACCCTTTTGACTTGTATGAATATTTGTGGACCATGAAGTACTGACATTCCTAGAAGCAGATTTGTTGAGTGTGATTTCACCTCAAGAGGTTTAGACATCCGAATATCAGTTACACTCTTCAGAATTAAATTCAAGGTGTCTTGAAGACGGTCAAACTGATAGTTTTTCAACCTCAGTTTACACTTTCTTTGAGCATGTCCTTTAGTGTTGCAGTAATAGCACACTTTCTGAACTTCAATGAAATCAAAATAGGTAGTTTTATCATACTTACCTTGTAAAGAACTTTTCCTCCTTAGAGTCACAGTTTTTTCTTGGTCAGAGAATTTTAACTGATCATCTCTTATCAAAGTAATAGTACTTTGTTTATCAGTTTCTGAATGTGAATTTTTTAGCATATCATGAACAGTAGGTGTTCTTACTTTTACTAACTCATCGCTTTGCACAGAGACTGTATTCACGGTAGTTTCTTTAGATTCACTATCGCAATGTGGAGTAGATTTCTTACTCGACAAACGTTCGATCTCTAAGGAATTATCTTTAAGATCAACTTCAAGTGAAAGAATTTTCGATTTCACATTGGAATGTTCATCAAGAAAAATCCTTGTTTTGGAATCATGTTCAGAAATAATGCCGATAAGAGAATTGACTTTGTATTTCGGCCGAATGACCACAGAAGTATGAAATTCTATACGTTTGAAAATATCATAACTTTCTCTGGCTGCTTCCCGTTCTACTTCTGAGTCAGACTCATCAGTGAAATAATAGGGATGACACTTGTCAATATCTAACTGTTTTATGGAAACATAATGTTCGTCTCTAAGAGAGTTTGAAAAATCAGACTCGTCTACAGAATCCATAGAAACAGTTTATTTTAAACCGGTGCAATGTTTATTAGAGACTTTACTCTCGTCCATATAATCAGACTGCTTCAAACACATACTTGTTAGGTATTGACGTGTTTGCCTGCTCTGATACCAATTGAAAACGCGGGGGTACCAAAATACACCACCAACTTTTTCTTAGGCAATCTGCATGGAAAAACTCAATACAACTTCGAGAGTTATACTCAATCAAGGAATAGTATCTAGAGTCATCTCTCTCTCTCTCTCTCTCGCGTGATTATAAAGTTTACAGAAACAAATCCGTAAAATTAATCACAAAGAGATAACTTGGACGATACCAAAGACCAATGTCCATGAATCAATCAAGTCATATCCAACAAAATAGGTCAGATATATCTACTATGATTGATTAACGTACAACCTGTGATATTTCAATTATAAAGATAAACAATATAATGCGGAAAAATAAATAACACAGACAACAAAAATTTTGTTAACGAGGAAACCAAAAATGCAGAAAAACCCCGGGACCTGGTCCAGATTTAACACCAAACTGTATGAAGCCGCTACATACATTAGCCTATTACCAATTAACTTCAGACTGGAATGTAGTTAAGCCATAAAAGGTATCCCAGCGATTAAAGTATAGTCGCGCTCCTTACGCCTCTTGAATCCCAGCAAGACTCCGCGTAATTGATTCCCTTAGTTGACGTCACACCAACTAAGAGTTTCTTCAACTCAATTGAAGACTTTAAACCAAATCTGCCTCCCACAGATTAAGCCTATATATGATTTCCTTTTACAATCAAAAAGTTTGATCAAAGGTGATGGAAGTCGATAGCAATAGACAAAGTCTAGCTAACCTCAAAATACAGACTTATGCAACCTGAAGTGCATCCTAGATTATTATTCACCTCAAAAGTATAAAACTTGTGGAATCAACAAAGTTTGAGACGAAGAGAACTTTGATGATTTCCATATATCTTGATCGAGTGATCAGCTCAACAATCGATCAATATCAGGATACTCCAGTTATCAAGGGAAGATAACTGGATCTGGCTTCATGAATCCCTATGAAGTCTTTGTAGTCGCTAAACCCTAAAAGAGTTAGGAAGAGGACGAATCTAGATACAACTAGGACACACCCAAAAGTAGTGTCGAGATTCAAAGATCCAAGTTGCTTGAAGTTCCCCTTTTATAGACATTCAAATCATAGGTTGCTTTAAGTTTACGCCAAGATAGCTTTGGAACCAAGCAATCAATATCCACTGTTAGATGAATCTTTGAATCTAATTTTCATAAACAAGATATACACTCTGGTTGATGAAGTTCTCCAAAAGCTTCGGTTGATCTTCGCCTTCAAACGGTAAAACGCAATGATGACTGCTGTGATCCACTGTTTCTCAACTACATTTTTATCCTAGTCCGAGACTTAACTAATTGTAGACTAGAAATCAAGATATAGTTTTGACAACTAAATTTGACAACAAGCTTGATATATAAACACTTGTGAGTTCGACCGAGCAATGCTCTAACATTAGCAGCTTCAATGGGGTACATTCAGAAGAAAAGAGCACAAAAATTTATCGACTTCGGAAAACATTTTACAGGCTTAAACAATCACCACGTGCTTGGAATACCACGATGCATGATATTTTCTAGATAACGTTTTCTTCAGATACCCTATTGAATCATCTCTCTATATCAAACAAAAAAAAAGCAATGACGATGGTTTTCTCTGTTGTCTGTATTTATGTGGATGGATAAATTTGTGTGTGTACCAAACCAGGAATGATGGATAAATTTTTAAAACCCATGATGAGAAGGTTTGAAATGGCAGACTTGGGCCTAATGAAATACTTCCTTGGTATTCAAGTGGATCATCCTCAGTATGGTATAATATTATCTCTCAAGAAAAATATGTTACTGATTTTTTGAAAAAACAAACATGAGTGATTGCAAAAAAAAGTTGAAACTCCCATGGCAGTGAATGAAAAATTCTCAAAAGATGATGAAGCACAAAATATAGATGTATCCTTTTTTATCGAAGTCTTGATGATTGGTTCGGTTATTTATCTCACAAACACAACACCTGACATTATTCATTCAGTTGGAGTTTTATCTCGATTTATGCATAACCCTGGCAAACTCTGCATCCTGCTAATAAAATGATTATATGGTGCGTCAAGGACACCAAATTTTTTGGCTCAACTATCAAAGGAGAAGACAATTGTCTCGTCCGGCATACCGATAATGATTGGGCAGGTTCAACAGATGAAAAAAACGCTCCATACTAAAAAAATTCCCTTTGATCTAAAGTGACTACTTAGTCTTCAAAGATGTAAAATACAATTGCATTATTTTTCCTATAAGTAGAGTATATCTCTGCAACAAGTGCAGCTTGTGAAGCAATTTGGCTAAAGAAATTTTTGGTTGATCTTCTACAATAACAAGAGTCAACTTTTACCATCAATTGCGACAACATGTCATTGATGTCAACTATTTCAATGACAAAATATCCAGTTTTTCCTAGCAGATCCAAGCTCATTGAACTGCAGTATTATTTTGTTCGAGATTTAGTGTCAAAAATTGAAGCGGAGCTAAAATTTTGAAATACTAATTTACAAGTTGCCGACATCTTTACGATATCACTTCCAACATGAATATTAATAGTTTGAGAGGTAGCATAAAGAAATCAAATTAAGGAAGAGTGAGATATTAATTTGAAATTAACATTATCGGAGTCCATGCATGAGTTATCTAGAATAACAATCTAGAATTATCTTCTATAAGAGTTACAAAACTCGCAGGGGCAGAAGTACAACCAGACTAGGCCTGGCTTAAGCCACCCCTAAAATCCCAGAAAGCCTTTTCTTTCACTACCTATTTTAGTTGAGCTGATAAAAATAAGCCCAAATAATAAGCTTAAGCCGCGCATAAAAGCCCAAAAACCATCCCAAGTTAAATTTCCAGCTCCGTCACTGAAAACTCGTAAGGTGTTTGTCTAAATGAAATAACATAATAGCACATGTGTCGATGTCAAGTCTCTACTTTGTCTAAATAACATGATGATGTAACCAATCAACAATAAAGATTGAAATCAAACCTAAAATTAGACGAGTTGCTTAAGTTTTTACCTTAGTTTCCTGGTATGTTGTAACAAAAACAAAATTAATTTGTTATCATTATAAGGCTCCTTAAAGAAAAGGATTTGGTTGGTGAAAAGAATAAACAAAGGTTAAGAAAATGAAAATCTTTTTCATTTTTTTTTAAACAAACTGATCTTCAATTATAAGGTTTGTGACCATTGTTCATGGATTTATCCTCACAGCATAACCATTTGTTGAACTCAAAAAATTTATTCATTGATAATAATTATTATTAAACAGGTAAGTATTCCCTCAAAAAATATTACAAAAACCTTAAATGAGATGAACTCAAATTCTCTCTGTTTTCCAAATTGAGGCCGGGAATAATCAAATCACATAGGAAAAACAAAACAAAACAAAAGCCAGGAACACAAAAACCAAACAATCAGCCAAAGAAGTAAGGTCAGCATTTGGGTAGATCTGCCGGTGGAGGTATAAGCTTCTGATTAGGGAGTTTTCCATCCAAGACTAGCCATGCCATCTTCAAACCCCAACTTGTGTGAATTTCCAAATGGCAATGCATGAACCATACACCTGTGGCACAATCGTCATGAACATTAATTGGTATTGTCAGATGAAGCTGAATACAAATAGCAAAATTTAAAGATTTTTTTTCCCTGTTTAATCACTAACCTGGATTGTCAGCGCGGAAGCGAATAGCAACCCAACCACCAGATGGAACTCCAACAGTGTTCCTCTCAACTGGGTCAATGAGATTAAATTTAGCAGGGTCGTTAACCGCATCATAGTTTCCAAATCCTTGCCCCACGACAAAGAAGTTATACCCATGGAGATGGAGTGGGTGACTTTCTGCACCCAGAATACTAGTGTCCTGCAGGATTAACTCCACGTTGGTGTTGAATGGAAGTACCACCAAATGAGTTGTGTTACTGATCACATTTGTGTTGTTTGGTGGATTTCCGGTGTAGCTAAATGGATGGATTGGGTAACTCGGAAAGAAGGGGCTGTAAACACCGTTTGACTGCCCTGTAAAATGAGCCTGAAGTAATGCTGTGGTTGGAAGAGCAAATGAGACATTATTCACTGAAGCTGAAAACATGGATCCATTTGGTCCTTGACATGTATGGTTTTGTGGGCATGGGTTTGTTCCGAGACCCACAGTGAAAAAGAAGTGTTTGTCAATATTTTTGGGGACGTTCGCGGGGTATTGCTCTGATGCTAAGCTGCGGAACCTCTTCGCGAAACTGAAGGCACGGGAAGTGTCATTTAGAGGGGGAAGAGTAGGTTTAAAGAGTTTGGTCTTTGATTTCTTTGTCCTAAAATTGAACAAAGAGGGAGATTCGTATTCGAGGATTCCTGTGGTGGTGGAGTTGTCGAAAGTGCCTTGGCCAGTAACATAAGGTCTTGCAGCCATAACAAATGAAGCATGAGGATGGAAATGTTTGGTTTTGAGAAGAACATTGCTGGTTTGTCCAGGTGTGAGAAGAATGGTGTCGGTTTCAAAAGGCTTAATGTAAACAGCATCAGCATCGACTACCGTAAGTGTGTGATTCGCAATGCTGAAGAAGAGCTCGTCATTAAGTGCAGCATTGATTAAACGGAGAAGGTATGTTTTCCCGGGCTTCACCTTCAGATTGAATGTATCTGCGCATTTTGATGTTTGGCTGTTAAAAACTCTGGAAACTGTAAATGCTAATTTACACTAGGAAGTATCATTAACCAACGGACTTTTTGCAATTCACACACAATTTTGGTAAAGTCGATAATTAACCTGTAAAGAATTTACAATATACCTTTGGCGGAGCAATTGTACAAGGGCCCTGGAAGTCCGTTGATAGTATAAGCATCAGAAACATTTGGGCCTCCTCCAGTTTGAAGAGCTTGGCTGATGATTGCTTCAGTGTCTACATTAAACCACTCTCCTGCAAATCATATTATAGATTTGATGTTAGCTAGTAATACTTGTTAATCACATACCACATAAATCAAATGGTTAATGTATTATTTTTTTGTTCACTCGTCGTAATGATCACTGACCCAGAATGACAGGAACTTCCTTGTACGGTTTAACGAATGGGTAAGGTACATTTCGCTTAGGGAGGATGATGATTGGTCCGTAAAGGGTAGATCTGAGCCAAGAAATATGAGCATGCCACCATAGAGTTCCTCTTTGCCCTGTTATGGTGAAATTGTAGACATAACTCTGTCCGGTTTGTATAGGGCATTGGGCTACATATGCAGGTCCATCATACCATCCACTCCTTAGTTGTCTGATTCCATGCCAATGGATGGTGATATTGTTCTGGACATGGTTAACCACCTTAACAACTACCCTGTCTCCTTCCCTGGCGAAGATCCGAGGTCCTGGAAATTGTCCGTTCACTGTCACGATACTCCTCGTATGGCATAGTCGTGTCACCTTTTGCATTTGAATCTGCAACAAAAGTTTAAAAAATTGCAAATTGATGAGAAATTATTATTGCATTCATTAGCAAATATGGAAACAGACAATTAAGAAAATGAAGGTTGTTGTAATATCATGCAATGTGCATACATTAAACGTGTAGTGCCTTGTTTTTCCTCCTGTTGCAATAGTGTTGTTGTCCGCAGCTACAACTGACGCTAAATGCAAAGTTATACATAGTGCTAAGAGGAAATAAACTCCGGGAGAAGGTAATGGTGTTGGAAAAGAAGAAGAACCCATCTCTCTCTCTCTCTTGATGAGAACAAATGAAATGAAAAAAAGAGAAGACAAGAAGGTGTAGTGGATGTTGAGTGATGAGAGACTATGTTTCATAGTTTTTATAGAGACCGGAAGAGAGAGTTTATTGTCATTTGGTTGCATGATTAGGTGATTGATGGGATTATCAAAGAAGTAAATTGTAAGTACTTCAAAATAGTGTCAAATCCCCACCATTTAGTTGTTGTTGGTGCATCTATCTAGTCAAGCAAGCCTGGACTACATATTTTATTTTGTTGAGTATCAACCAAGTCTATGAAAAAAAAATCCAGTTACTTAGTGATACCCTCTTTCTCTTTCAAACTTAGGCGCTATTGTAAACTGCTAATGAAAACGTTTTAACAGGTTGTGTATTTAGTTGATAAAGAGTACTGTAAACTGCTAAGGTAGCGTTTTAACCTTGGTCACAGTTGTAAGTGGACAATTAGGGCTACCATCTTTCAATTTACATGGGACAGTTTGTTCAACCTCTATTGGCCAAGGATGCTATTACTGCTAGTAATTAGTATTTTCTTGGGAGATGCCATTCTAATAAGGGAGAAAGGACGTACCATCCGACTTTCTTTCAAGCAAGACTAGGTATTTCCAGTTATTTCTTATCTAATTATACTCTGCCTTATCTATCAAAAGTAGTACCCAGAACCCCAATCCACTCCTCAAAGCTTATGTTTATGAATCTTCCTGCTCAAAGTTTTGAAATTGTAGTTGCACCAACTGAGCATGATTTTGATTGATCATAAGACAAATCTAGATAAATATACGTGGAATCATTTTCCCCTAAAGATTTCTTTCACTTTCCTATTCTTGGTAAACATCTCTCTCATACAGGATGGACTTATCAATTTGGACAGAATTTCCACCGACGATATGCAATAGGAGCTATAATGCTTCACAACACAAACCAAAGAAAAAGATAACAAGAACAGGCATACTACTTTGGGTACTTTGTTGGTCAACATGTTAGGGTGCATGATGGAACCGATATCAGTTTCCATCTTCTACCTCTAAATACACCTTAGACAAGCACAACAACCTTTAATTACTTACATAATACAACTTACATGATGGAGTACTATATATATTCACGTGGAAGACAGCACTATTTATCTTGGTATCTTTACAGTAACTACTATAAATATTTGGTTACTGTGACAGTATTGACGAAGATATTCTTCAAACCATATAGGAAACATCATTTCCAGTCTCCCCATTTTCCTGCCATCTAGTCGCTGCTCTGAACTTACACACAGGGCAGGTCCCTTGTTGCCGAAGCCATGGGTCAATGCAGTTAGCATGGAACTGCACAAAAGGAAGAAAAAGAAGTACACGATTGTAAATTCGTGATCGAACACCTAAATGATGCCCAGTGCGGAGAAATCTTTCAATGCAGATTTACAAAAGATTTTTTTGAATAGATTGACAAAAGATACCGTTATGTGTTAATAAAATCAAGAAAAAACTAGGAGGAACCTGATGCAAGCATGGCAAGCTACGGACAATTTCTCCCACATCGACTTGCTCCAAGCAAACACTGCATGTCAGCCCATCCTCCGTGCTCTTCAAAACTTCATCTGGCTTAGTAGCATCCGGCTTTTTTTGCTTTCATATAGCATTGAAAAGTTGAAAAGTAAGAACATGTTTGTGTAACATGCATTTTTTATACGTAAAGACGACGAAAAACTCATTTTTAGATGTTTCTACTATTTAAAGCTCAACCTGCATTCTACTATTATAATGGATCGTGTCTATGTTTATATAGGGGGCCATCCACGGTAGCTACAAGGATATGGAAGTACCTCAGGTATGGCCGAAGATGAGGCCTGTTGTACTGTTGAACTTTCACTGTAAGCAATAACCACGAGATATTAAAAAAAAAACTGAAAACTTGAGTGAGCTCTTCATTACAATTGAAGGAAGGTGATTGAAATTGTATTAAAGAAAATGCATCAATCAGGCAACAATCCTGTAAGCGATGAGACTAGTTACTTGCCTTTGCGGTCCAGCAGCCTTGTACTTGTGAACAGGAAGGGCATTTATCTCTTCCTCACTCAGCGATTGCGCAGAGGAACCATTATCGGAATCAAGAGCTCTAAGAGTTTCATAGTCTGCAAAAAAAACGAATAACCCTTATTTACGACTTGCTGACACTATAAAACCTGACAAACATCATAAATCATCATAAATTTTGATAATAGTCAATCAATGATATGCAGTTTCATATAAAACAAAATATGGCAGTGTAAAACATACCTAAGTCATCGAATTCCCTGTCAAGAAGTGCAAGTTGAAGTCTGAGTCCCTGTAACCGTCCTCTAGTTGCAAAAGCTATGGATGGTGGCATATGCAAGCGCAACTCAGTATGACCCAACAGGCCACTGGCGGCCGCAGCATGAGCTTGCGCCTGAGCCTGAAGTTGCTGGCAAGTTGCATACATTCTAAGGCTTGTGGCCATCAAAAAGACCCCAAGAACTAGCCAAAGCTACAAAATAAAAAACACAGGAATACTTCCTTAGAACATATAATCTCCAAAAGAACAAGTCATCAAAAAGATTTACTGGCCCTATTGAAATATCAGCAGTTGTATTGAATACCAGAAAGTTAGGTGACATCTGATGCGAATTTAACATCATGAACAACAAAAGAACTGCAGGAACAAACAGTAATTAGAAGCCAGAAGTGACTACAAAAAGTATAACAACACAAAACTTTTAAATAAAGGAAGAATCAAAATGTACCTGTTACAAGAAAAGCCATTGAATTGGTATTCACCGGCCGACCTGCATGAACGCGCTGATAGAGAAAGAGGCATGTCAATACAAATACATAATAAATACTAAATGAAGCACCTTAACTTTCTTTTTTTTTAACAAACATGAAGCTTAGTAAACTTTGAGTTCTTTACAGCATATATCACACTGAATGAATAAGATTTTATACATACCACTTGACGACGTTCAGGAATAAATCCCGGAAAACCACTTTCTATATCTCCTCTTGTCCCTCGGAAAACGAAACTCATGGTTGCTTCAAATTGATAAATAGCAAAACTCTACAGAACTCCCTGACTTTAAAACCTATATCTGTCAACAACTTAAACATACAAGCTTATCTTTGGAAACCATGCGTAAATGCATTGTATCAATCAACAACAAAGCAACAAATTATATGACTTTCGAGAACCCATTTTTCAGAACCTCTTAACATAAACTATGCCATCACCATAAATAACAATGGCTTGCCAGTAAGAGAATTTCATGCACCATTATCAAACATTCATATACCTATACACAAAATAAGACCTCAACTACACCTTTCTAATTATCATTTCTGAAAGAACCGGTTCAATTAAATAACAATGTTGAAGGAAATTTCTAAATAAATAAAACCCCTAATTTATTTTTCTCCAGTATCAAAACCCTAAAATCAAAATTTGAGGGGAAAGAAATGTAGAGAATTACCCGCTGAGTGAAATGTGAGGGATCCGAAGCACAAAAAGAATGAAATAATTTAAGTGGCGTCGTAGATTTCGTCGCCCTAAAACACACCATGACAAAATTGTTCTTGTTCTTGAGCTTTTTTTCTTCCTTCCTCCGTTTTCTGAAGGATAAAAAACGAAGAAGGAAAGAAAAACGAAGAGGAGGCGAAAAATGTCAGGTCTTCTTTACTCCTGTTTGACTGATGTGGATGGATAATATTGACTCCATAAGACACGTTTATGAACATTGTGGGCCCAATTTTACTTAAATCCATATTTGGGAAATGGGGAATCCATCTGTACCTGAATGTGATTCAAATTCTAAATGTGTGGTGTAAATTGGAGGGAGTAGAGTAGGGAGGTGGAGAATTGGGAGGTGAATAGCACTTCCGCTTCCTATAGGTGTGGCAAACATGATTGTTTACCATTTAAGCACCCACTATGGAGTGGGCAAACTGGTCTGGCTAAGTGGCAAATTTGCCATTTAGCCAGGCCAGGTGAAGTTTTCACCGAGCGGTCGAGTCTAGACCGTTCGGTGTAGTGAAGATCTCCCGGTTTAATCTCCACCTCCCCAGGTGTAGTCTCCACCGTTAGGTAGTTTTTAATTTTTTTTTACTTCTTCTCTCCTATTTTTTAGTTATTATAAAATGTTTTTATTATACAAGGGTCCCACAAAATATTATACTCCTTTTCTCCTACTTTACTTGCTTAAAATGGATTTTACACATAGATTAAGGAAAGTAGAGAGAATAATTTTTTCCAAAATTACCCCCACACTAGTATTTAAGATGCATCTAGTTTTTTGGTCTAGTAGAGAGATGAGTATTTAAGATGTGCATGGGAAATAGAATTATCTGATTCCAACATAAGGGTAAATTAGGCTAAAATAAGGGAAAATATGAAACTTAACAACTAAATTAGGACAAAAAAATCCCCAATTTAAGCACGTAAACTAGGACGGAGGGAGTATAATCCTAAAAAGTTAACAAATACCCCACCAAACACAAACAAATAATTCTTTTATTGATAAGGGTCCCACTAAACACAATAAAATACACCACTTTAATAGAATTTGCCAGTTTTACCATAGTGAGGAAACTAGTTTGCCATGCCACATACAACTTTTATTCCCTTCCCCATAGGAGTCGGCCTAAATGGAACATGGATGCTAAGACCAAGCACTGTGGGAGAGTGCATCTCTTTCCTATGCCTCAAATAAAGGGAAGGGATAGTACAAGGAAGGCAACCTCGCTATGGTGCCCGGTTTTTCCTTTCCTACATGGTACGACTACTCAGCAACCGTATGAATAGTGTCATATGGATGCTCAGTAGTCGTTTCAGTCAACTCGTTGACTTGACCAATACGGCTGCTCAGTAGCCGTATTATTGGTTTAAGTGACCAGAAGCTGGGTCGGAATTTCCATTTCTTCTTTTTCACTAGTTTTTCATCCTCTCAAAACCTTTTCAAACCCTTTTGATCCCATTTCGATTTTCATATTGATTCATTGTGATTCGTTGGCTTAAATTAGAAGGGTTTCATCGTTACTCCAAGGTGAAACAAATCCATTCTTCAATTTCGAATTTCATCCAAAAAATCATCTAAGGTGAGTGATTCTAATTTTAGAGTTTCAAATTAATTTGATTTGGATTTTGATTTTAATTTCGATGAAATTGTTGTTTCTAGGTTGGTTAGGTTTATAGTATGCAATTCAATAATATAATTAGAACATATATTTAGTGAAAAATTCATGATTAATTGTTGTATGTCTTGATTTATGTTGAATGAAATGTTGGTAAACTAATATATCAATGTATAACATTGATTGACTTGTATTTTTGTATGGTATACACAAATTGATATTGTGTTTGTTGTTTGCAAAGGTACATAATGAGTCTAATGCGTTCTTATGTGAGAGTTAAATATGGAATCTGTTTGAATAGCTCTACTGATGAAGAAGAGAAAGCTTTGCTAATGTTTACACAACTATGTTTGGATGAACGATTGCGTATTATTAGACAACCGGTACCTAGGGAGGTACAGACACGTAGTGTAATAACGCGTGGTCGAGTGTGGCATGATGCCAAAATGATGAATGATTATTTTGCGCCTGGAACTGGTTATACCTCAAAACAATTCAAACAACGTCTAGGCATGAGGGAAGACTTATTCGAGAAATTGTTAGGAAAATTGCTTGAAGTTGATCCAGAATGGCACCAACGTCCAGATGCAACCGGTACTATGGGGCATTCTCCGCATATAAAATTAGTTGTCGTGATGAAATGTTTATGCAAAAGTACGGCAGCTGATAATGTTGATGATTACACTCGTATGAGTGCAACAACAATATACATGTATCTAAAAAGATTTTGCCATACCATTTGCATGACTTTTGGAGAAAGATATTTGCTTGAACCCACTCCTGAAGATATTCAGAGGTTGCTAGCTGAGAATGCGGAACGAGGTTTTCCTGGAATGCTTGGTAGTGTTGACTGTATGCAATGGCCATGGAAGAATTGTCCGGTAGCTTGTCAAGGAACTTACCGGGGTAAATAGAAACATAGTAGTTTGGTATTAGAGGCGGTGGCATCATATGATTTGTGGTTTTGGCATGCTTTTTTTGGAATGCCTGGATCAAACAACGATTTGAATGTGTTGGCACACTCACCCCTTTTTGATGACATGCTAAAGGGTGTAGCACCTTCATGCAATTATGTCATCAATGGTCACAATACCATATGGGTTATTTTGTAGCCTATGGTATCTATCCAAAGTTGACTACAATTGTACAAGCTATTAGTCAGACATTGGAAATTCTCGAGTATGTGAGATTCAACAAGTATCAAATGGCTAAAAGAAAGGATGTGGAGCGCGCTTTTGGAGTGCTTCAGGGTAAATTCAGAATTGTCGGATCACCATGTAAGTATTGGCAACAATCTGACTTGAACCTAATTATGAAAATGTTGTCTTATTTTACACAACATGATTATCGAGCATGAACGTCGGGATACGGATTGGGGCAGAGTTGTTCCTGTTCCGATACCGGAACCTACCAATAATGGTCGTGTATTTATTTCATTTCTGAAAACCTAGAAATGCACCTACAACTAAGAAATGATCTTGTCAAGCACATTTTTGCGCGTCCTGGTAGAGGAGGCCAGACAGCGGACTTGTCTAGTTCGGAGGGTTCAGATACGTAATACGTGGTACTTCCATCATCAGAAGGAGATTATGATGATATAGACTTAAAAGAAGAAGTAGTTCATGGTCAAAACGAGGATGTGACATTTGATTATTTTGGAGATTACAATGATCAAATCCCAGATGACTTTGAACATGCAGTTGAACATGTATATGGAGACGGACATGTGGGAGATGAATATGAACACGATGGAGATGACGATGTGGAGGATTATTGTAACACCCTGTATTTTTAGTTTTGAATTTCGGGACGAAATTATTTTAAAGGGGTTACTAGTGTAAAACCCCGTAATTTTATTAATGTAATTTTCGCGTCTAAAACCCATCCATACTATTTTATTCAATTTTTAAGGATAAAATATTTTCTTATGATTATACTTATGGTTTCCAAAATAAAAATAAAATAAATAATAAATGTTACTATGTTCTTAATATCTCTTGAAAATATAAGTTATTTTTCATTTTGATTAGCATTTAATTAACAATTGATGCATGATTGGTAGTTAAGTCTAATTAATTTAGATATTTTTCTTAATATTAGTAAAACGGTTTATTATTTTTATCTAATTAATTATGGCATGAATTTTAAATACATAAGAGAAATGAAAATGAAAGATTTGATCTATTTTGGAATTTTAGCTATTTGTCTCTTATGAAAAATACGTGTGCATATGGTGAGTTAAGAATATATATTTGCATTTAATTTTCATAAAGATAAATAAGGAAATTGATTGATTAGTATTAATGCATACAGGTGATAACACAAAACTTGAGGAATTTTTCCTTATTTACGGGCTCCGGATCTCCTGTCTCCTTGTTTCGTGTCTCCCCATGTCCCACCAATATAAATTTCCCATGTGTCATTATTTGATTACCTTAAATTCATTATTATTAAGCCGGCTGTCAAATTGAGTAAATATAGGAAAATGAATTAATATAGTTCAAAACTTACCCGTTCTGTTAAAATCTTCCGAATTTATTCCTAACCTACATCTTCTTGTTTTTCTTTTTTTCTTTTACCGTTGTTCATCTTTCCCCTAATTGCTATGAAGCAGTGAGGTACATTAAATAAAAACATAACAAGGTTAAGTTTGGTGATCATCTTCTAAATGATTAAAATTTCGGTGATCATCTTCTACATGATTAAAATTGTGGTGATCATTTTCTAAATGATTAACATCCATTTGTAAATCCTATAAAACCACAAATTTTATAGGTTTTAAAATCTTTTTAGTTGTTTTAGTTTGATTATGACTCAAAAACATTGTAATTGCATTTTTGGTTTATTGAGTGCACCAAGCTATTGGAACATAATACTTACTCTATAGATAAACTTTGATTGAAAAGGATGTATAGGTTTCCAAATGGTTTCATGCTGCAAAAAGGAAGAGCATATATATTACCCCGTATATATTTAAGATTTTCTTTCTCAAATTAACTAGATAATCCGGAAGTAAATATAAGGGGAGACAATGACGCCACATGTAAACACCTAGTTGGAGGGACATGAGGGCACACAGGGATAGGAGACAGGGGATCCAGACCCTTACTTACGTGTCTACTCAATGTTAGCAAAATTAAAATGATTTCTGTGATATATAAATGTGAAATTATGTTTATATGTACGAAAGGTATATTTGGATAAAAATAGGAACATCATTAATAACAATTTAAGGAATTTCTTTGTGTTAGGAAGTAAAGAATTATTTCACTTATACGTATTAAACAAGATTCTTTATTTTCTTTTATTAAGTTTGAATTAATAAATGGCATGCATGAATTTCCACGTTATTATAGCAAATAAACTTTAAATCAGGAATTAGAATTTAAATCAATAGCTTTTATTTGCATGCATGTGTTTGTTTGGTTAAAAATGTTACCTAGATAAAAGAAATGTTGACATTATGAGTTTTATTGTCTAAATGTTTTAATGAACGTTATCTATAATACAAAACAGAATGGGTTTTTGAGCTTGGACGGTCAGATAACATTTTGAGAGACAAACGTTGCATCCGGCCATCCCAGTCTCATCCCAGCGAAAGACATATGACGGTCGTCGTTTCTGTAACCCCTCTCGTTATGAATCAAAATTTATTAATCTTTAATTATTGCATCACCTCTTAACTCAAGATATTCAAAGAAACATTAAATGAAATCATAACATACGGTAAAACTTCAATAAATTAATAATGTTGGGACTGCCAAATTCTATCAATTTAGCGAAGTATTAATTTATCGATAAATTAATAAGTTATTAAATTATCGAAATATTCTAAGTTTAAGTTTCAAAAATAAAAGAAAACAAAATATTTAAGTTAAGTTAAATATTCTCGTAACAACAAATATATTGAAGGTTATGAAACGGGAAAATTAAGTCTAGAAAAAATCAATGTCCTTGCGAGGCAATTAATACTGCAGTTTTGTCATGGACAACAGATTTCAACAAAATTCAATTGCAAATTATTTCGAACATTGTAAACTTCGGTCACAAGAAAATGAAGATGTACCGGTCGTTGAAGATAAATGTATTAATGAACTTGGAATTATAATCGATGAGTTAAATTACCGTAATCAAATAAATGTCAACATTTTGCTAGACTATCCAGGTGAAAATGATAACAACATGGAAATTTGGACAAACGAAGAAATTATTGGGAGTGTTATATCAAATCCCCAAGAAGAGGAACTAAAGGATGATAGTTGCGTTGTGGAGCCAGTTTCTCATAAAAAAGAAATCTTATCAATAGTAAAGTTAAATGATTTCATCCTACAATTTGAAAAAGGCACTCCTGAACTCCTCAAGGGACTAAAAAATATCATAGATAAAGTCCAATGTCGCATAAATGTGAACAAGAAACAAACAACTTTGTAATTTTATTTTAGTAAGACATCATAATGTAGTGCTATTATAATGATTATTAATTTATATTTTAGTTGGGACCTATTGGACACTTAAAAATTTTATTATCTTATAAATTTAGCGAGGTTATTAATTTAATACACTGGCCCAATTCGGGACCGTTAAAAAATATTATTTTAGCGAAGTTATTAATTTATCGCGGATTAATTTATCGAAGTTCTACTGTATAATACATGCATTAATTGGATTTAGTGGTGGCATGATGAATCTAATAGGAAATGAGATTTATTTGTTTATTTTTATTCATAACTCATAAGTGAGATATGCATATACACTGTTACTTCAATGATTTTGCGTTCGTTTTTGGATAATGTATATGAATAATTTTACAATGTACTTATAGACATTATTCGCACTTAAAACAAAATAGAAAACTATCTTGTAAAGGAACACGATTTAAAGTCCCGAAAAAAAGAAAAATTACACCAGTGAGATATCATATTAAAGCAGTGTCGTTACAGCATGAGCTATCTCTAAATACTTATTAGAACTCTCTCTTAACCTCATGTCGTGTCGTTACGGCACGGGTTATTTCTACTTTATAACAAAATGTAAACAAAACAGAAGTTATACATCACTTTCACATTTCTCTCTATGATTTTTCTTTTCAAACAACAATAAGAGTATCTCCTTCTCGTAGTTTTATTTATGCAAGAAAACAAAAATAAAAGCATCGGTGTTTGTACATGCAACAACAATTGTGGATTGCTATGTGAGGTAGGGGGTTTCTACCTAATAACAAAACTAAAACCTATTTTAGCATTAAAATCACATTGATTTATATATATATATAATAATCATGATTATTGTTTTAAATTTATTATGTTGTTTTTGTATGAATTTATTTATTTATGAAAATTTATATATTGATTACTAATTATTATTGGTTTATTTACTATTCTAGAATTTTATTTTAACATTTGATTAAGTAGTTTTGTGTTTCTCTATTATTGTGAAAGTATATTAATGCATGATTATTGAGTTGTATTTTTGTGAAAGTCACTTTGATGCATTGTAGTAGTGAATAGAAATGAGTTTAGATTTATGAAAGTCAGTTTACTGCATTAGTGAATGGATCTTACTTTGATTAATTTTGTTTGGGATCCTAAACATGGTTTGGTGCGTGTAGGATTAAATACACTGATTTGAAATGATTTATAGAAATATATATATATATGTTAGCCGATGAAATGCCAGGCCTTTATGGCATCCCACCACTGGTGACTACCCTGGGAAAACTGTTCGGGGAACAATAATAGTTTCTTTACCGGAATAACTCCGAAAATAGATTAAGAATTAATATATATGTTTGTTGCTGAAATGTCAGGACTTTATGGCATCCCACCACTGGTGGCTACCCTGGGAAGACTGTCCGGGGAACAGTAGTGGTTGGTTTACCGGAATAACCCTGACAACTAGATTAAGAATCATTTGAAGAAAGAAAAGAAGACTATATGGGGAATAGAAATGGTTTGTTTACCGGAATAACTATGATAACTAGATTAATGATCTATTATTTTTATTGAATATTTTGAAAAAATAAAAATATTAAGTATTTGTGGTTGAGAAGGGCGTAAGTATTATTGTGAACTTTTGTCCATGGTTTCAATTATTGTATATGTTGCATTTGTTTGTTTATTTTCAATGCACTCTATTATTTTTGGAAACTTCCTACTGGGTTGTGGTTTGCTCACCCCTTTTTCCTCCCTTTTACACAAAGAATGAAGAAACACTAACCGGAAAAGAAATTATTGTTTATCATGGAGATTTGGGCTTTGCGCATTTTGAATTATTTTAGAGTAATGGCTTGGTTTAATATACTTTGATTTTGTAATTATTATGTGACAGCTTTGTAATTTTAAAAGTAAGTTTATATATATTTTTTTTTGTAAAATTAATTGAGCTTGAATTATCGATTTATTTATTGAAATCTTTTAAACGAAAAATCTGGTCCTACACGAGTGGCAGTTTGGATATTTGGACTTGCTAGCTGGATCGGACCAGGTCCACAAGGTCAAATCCGTGTCCGCTAGAAGTCCGAAAATCTGGGCTGTCACAATTATGACGATGATGAGGACGATGAAGATGAGGAGGATGATGATGATGAGGATTCTGACGATGACGATGATGCTGCGTACGATGACGCCGGTATGTATGATGATGATGATGTTGAGGCATATGATGTATTTCACTGTTGTGTTTTAAGATTTCGAATGTTACATGCATATGTATTACAGACTTTAAATTATTTTTGGCTTCAATTATGTATGCAAATGAATAGTTTATATTTGATGGCATATGGTTTACAATTATGATAATCCGTGAAATCATTTAAATCTCCTTGTACAGTATATGGATATGTATACATATCCGTGAAATCTCTTTGTACAGTATATGGATTAGTATACTTATCCGTGAAATTTCTTTGTACAGTGTATGAATATGTATACCGATCATGTATCAAGGATTCACATTCTCTTTAGAAATGAACACGTTAGTTCGACCAACTCTGTTATCCATCTTCAAAAATAAACACTTGTTTTTGTCCAAGTTATTATGTACAACACTTTTCTTTCTTAATTATGGTGGGTTATATTCCGGAGGAAGACGAATTAATAGTTAGTTTATGGGTTGATGTTCATCTAGAGAATGAAGAAGAAGATGAACAACTAAAATAACACAAACCTTTTGGAGAAGTTGCTGCAAAGGTTGACTATACATAAACGGAATCCGAATGAACAAACGGTTAAGTATCTGAAAACAAGGTTAAACGTTCTCAATTCAGACGTGAAAGTATATATATCCACACATATATCGTTATATTTATGGAGGGCTCCAGTACCTTCGGAAATCGTAAGAAACTTACGTGTTACCTATCCAACAATTGTTTGTGTATGTGTACTGAGTTGTTGAATAATTTAATTGTAAATTGATATTGTTTTATTTTGTTGTAGGAGTAATTTGCTTTGGAGAGTTACGAAAAAAAGAAGGGGAAACCTTTTAGATTTTTTAACTCCTATGTGATTTTGAAAAACAGTTTCTCAGAGTATAACCCTTCTCCCTTTGAAGATTCATCCTCTGAATCATCATATGAAGAGTAAAGAATTTAAATAATGATAGATTTTATGGGTATATCTCTATGTAAACCCTCACGAGACATAACTCGTCCAATAGGGTCGCCAATTGGTTTAAAGGCTAGTTGCAGTGCTTAATGTAATCATATGAATATGAAAATAACTATTATTATTTATTGTAGAAGAATATTACATCATGTTCTTCACATTTAAACTCTTACAACAACACATACTAATTATAAAAAAGCACATCACATCAATTGATATTCAAACTCTTGATTAAACTAAAACATAACAACACTTATTCAGCCCATGCCACCGTTTCAAATACAAGGCATTTCCAATAACGTTTTCCATATGTTTTTTTTGCACTTGACCGGTGCATTTCCATAAAGAAATTACAACCCTCATTTTCACAGGAAATCCCCTTGGTGCATTCAAACTCCACCTTTCCTTTTAGTTTGAAGTTATTGCAGAGTTCGTCAACTTTTTCTTGTTTGATTGCATCTTTTGGTATGTCAAGTTTGGTTGTCATATTTTAGTGAACCAAAACTCATTTAAAGAGTCGCTTGATTATGTACTAGAGTCAACTTCGTATAGGTTAGCTTGAAAGTATTAGGATATGAGACATTACAAGTATTACGTGAAAACTTGAAGAAGTGAAGAAGTAAGGAGCTACAACGACAACATCATCCTTCCACTTGAGGTTAGTAGTATTTGACTTATACTGTTTCATTCCCTAACATATCTTTCAAGTCGTGCATATTAAAAACATAACTGCGAAGCATGAATGATTATACTCCAGTTAGACGTGGTATTAAGGAATACAATAAGAAGTATAATGTTTATCTTTTGAACTTCGTATATAAGACATCGACATAATCGTTTGAACGCTATTGTGATTATGTATGGGTATGAGGTGAAGATTTTATCCTGTGAAACAATGTTTTACATTCGTTTAAAGGAAGTAAATTCATGAACTTGTTTCGTGAATCGAAAGAGAAATCGCTAGGGTTATTGGTATTGTTATTCATTACATATCTTTTGAACTACCAATATGTGTGACTACTCTCGGCCGAGCACGCTTAACTGAGAATTTTTTCCCACAACTCAGTCAAGTGAACTCATCAAGCCTCGGTGTTAGGAAAGGACAAACCATTACTTATATTCCATTCCGCCAACCACTGCCGAGTATCGGGGTATTACAATATCACCACCTTAAATTGGAGCCATCCACGGCTCCAGAATATCTTCAAGCCCAGATCTCTGATGTTCCCTGCCAATCGTGAGAAGCACCTGGACCAACCCCATCCAGCGTACCTTCCCATCCTCGGCAGGTGACCCCTCGTTGGCTTTGATACCATTTGTAATGACCCTTCCCTCGACCGTATTGTCCCCACTTAGTCACTGCGTTCATCCGGCAGTGTGGAGTTTTCAACGGGCATCGCTGCGGTTATCCAGCAGCAACTTCTCGGGAGATCTCGTATCCCTGGATTGCTCCCGCTCGAGCACGCTTAACCGCAGAGTTTTCTGCCAACCCTGGAGCCAATTTTGCTGAAAAGGCCTCAGTATAATGTAGACGTTCCTTGCCTCTTGTGAGACCAGTATCTGGCGTAACATCCCATCATACTCTCCTACCCGAGCACAATCGAACCATCCCTAGTTGTATTCCAACTAACCTCGATATTGTTCCCACTTACCCACTGCAGTTATCCAACAGTGTGGTATTTTTAATGGCACTACTGCGGATATCCAACAGCAGCTTCCCGAGAGGTCACCCATCCTGTGACTACTCTCGACCGAGCACGCTTAACTGAGAAGTTTCTTCCCACAACTCAGTCAAGTGAACTCATCAGGACTCGGTGGTAGGAAAGGTCAAACCATTACATATATTCCATTCGGCCAACCACTGCCGAGTATCGGGGTATTACAATATTCCTTAATACTATGTCTAACTAGAGTATAATCATTCATAGCTTCGCAATTATGTTTTCCATATGCACGACTTGCAAGATGCGTTAGGGAATGAAATAGTTCAAGTAAAATATTACTAACCTCAAGTGGAAGGATGATGTCGTCGTTGTAGCTCCTTACTTCTTCACATTCTTCAAGTCTTCACGTAATACTTGTAATGTCTCATATCCTAATGCTTTCAAGCTAACCTATACGAAGTTGATTCTAGCATATAATCAAGCGACTCTTTAAATGAGTTTTGGTTCACTAAAATATGACAACCAAACTTGACATACGAACGCTTGGTGGGTTCAACCGAGCTATGCTCTAACTATCTCCCCTTTTGTCAATTTTAGTGACAAAACTCTTACATCATATGGATAAACAAATTACAAGAATTCATTACACATATGCTTGATTCCCAAATTCAACAACACAATAACCTGTATACATTCAATTCATAAATTCCGTTGTTGACATTATAATAACAAAGCTAATACTCCCCCTAAAGGTAAGATAGGTAGGATTTTTAATCCGCACGTGTTTGTTATTTCATCATCAATATGATATGCTACTCCTCCTTAGTCTATGCTTTACTCTTTCGTTAGATATAACGTTTAGCACCATTGTCCTTTCCTTAGTGATACCAAATCAATACAAATCGATATCACTATTACTTGTTTACTCCATACTAGTTTATCGCCCGTGCTATGCACGGGCCTGTATTCTGGATCTGATTTTTACTAAAAACAAACTACTAAAAAAAAATTTCCTTTTTTTTTTTTAATAGTTCGATGACCCTAATACAAAAATCACATGTAATAAAGTAATGGAAAACTACGGATCCATTAATAATTCAACAGAAAAAATAAAACTAAAAATCTATTCTTTTTATTACCGAGGTCTTTTCGATTAAAACCCCACACAACTCCCATAGGTGGTGGTCAAGTTGGGGATAGTATCAGTGTTATGCTGTCGGGTCCGACGGTCCGTGAAAGATCCTAAAACATTCATGATTCTGCCAATGGGTTCCCCAGTGGGTTCAAATGTGCTATAACAAACATCCATTTAAGGTAAAATTGGGAAACTGCCCCAATATAGGGTGCAATGTTGGAAATCTGCCCCAACGTTAAATATAATTGGAAAAATGCCCCATTCCGTTAACATTAACACCCAACTCAGTTAAGTGGCATGTGTAAGGAAACCATCACCATCAGAAACACCACCATAACAGCCGCCGCCACCACCTGAACCTTTAACCTTAAACCTAAACCTTAAATCATGAATTTTGAGCCCCGAACCCTGAATTCTGAAGGGTATTCGCGTGTGTGAACTCACACATGTGACGTAACTGGGGTTTTGACGGAATGTGGCATTTTTACAAACTTTTAAATGTTGGGGAAGATTTCCAACATTGCACCTCATATTGGGGCATTTTCCCAATTTTCTTTCCATTTAATCATTAGCATTAGCATAACTCATTGTACTGCATCGTTAGCATTAGCATGACTCATTGTATTGCTCACAGGAGACGTAATCTTCTTTGAGAATTTTGTGCATGCATGGATGCACCATACCCATTCTCCCGGTACCACCACTGTCTCGCATACCATGAAATCCGGTCGGGACTCTATCCACCATCGAATTCAGCACAATAGGTGTTTAATTTATAGATGTGTAGTCCCATCCCCAAGATGAGTCCTCAAAATGGGTAATACAGATAAAATATTCGATTACAAAATTTTGTAGACTAAATTTGAACATTAGTACTTTACAACCATAGCATTATTCTTTAAGCTAATATTATAATATACTGGATAGTTTATACATTTCGGAATTCGCTTATTGCAGAGAACTCACTGTTCAAGAGAATAAAACTGCAAAATTAAGTTCCTAACGAAAGCGAACATGGTCATAGTACGTATGTTTCTTTCGAATATGTAGTCAATCCACCAGCCAGTAGAAAACACGAAACATCTCATCAGGATGCAACCGTTAGTTTGATGCTAGCCGCTATCATATTTTACAGGAATATTATATGACCATAATCATAGTTTAATTATAAGACTTTATCTCCAACATATTTGACTTGCTGGGAACAAAAAATTTCTTGCTACTTCAGATGTGAGGTGAATTATTACCATGAGTAGGAAAACACCAAAAATCAGCGAGCACGTCTGCATCACTGGCAGAGTTTATTTACTAATCCAACAACAAACATTTGGTAATTATCCAATAAAAATTTATGATCACGCTTGGAACGGTTAGATCAATATATGGAACAATCATGCATATTAAGCTTCAAAGAGGTTCCTTCACGGTTAAAATACTTATGTTCATGGAAGTTATGAATATGGAATTTGAAGGGGAAAAAAACCCTTGTTTGGTCAAAGTTTTTTTAAATAGTCAATGAAAAACATGGTGTTCCTATACAACTTGTAACTGATCTTGGCATGGTTATGGAACTGGAAGTGAGTCTGGCCCTGTTGTACTACTTGGTGCGACATGACAAACAGTTATGATGATGATCCATACTCAGGAAACCATACTTGGAAACAGTTAGGAGATGATTACGCTGCCCATAAATATCAGTTCATCAACTTCAATTTCGTAAAAAATAAAACTAAAGGAAAAAAAAACAGAAAATGAAGATTTTGCCAGAAAGCTTTGTATAGGAAGCCTATACAAACACTTTTTGAAAATAGAACATGAATTATATTTATAATCGGAATAATATCTAAATAGATGTAGAATTTTAGTATTCTTGGCTAGTTGTAATATATGTTTGTTTCAAATAATATTTTCAAGAATCTATGCATCACTTTATACAACAAAAATCAAAAAAAAAATCTAATAATTATTCGAAAGAGGTTTTTGTAAGGATACATTTTCCATTTTCCTGAAGGTGGTGCTATTGACGCTAGTAACCTCGTTGGTTGATATTAAATCCATCTCCTCCCTCTCTCGTTTGCACTCTGGTCGTAGTTGATTGAAAAATGATAAGTATTGTATATAGGGATAAGTAATTCACTTAATTTTTGTTGTCAATGTAAATATATTCCAGCCTGATAAACATAATACGTAATTGCTTCAAGAAAGAAAAAAAAAACGTAATTCTCTGCTCGTAGCAATTCATAAACACCAATTTTTATGAACTTCTGATAGGTGTTGCCTGTCACCTGTACAATCCATAAAATAGAATTAATCAAACATTTAGATCAATACTCCTGTATGCAACGAAAATATTTACCATTTTCATCATGCCTTATATATGCAACAATTATTAGAAACACCATTGAAAGAACACGTATAGCGCCGATCGATTTCGAGGATCCCTGCAAAGTTAATAACACACCCGATCAGACAACAAATCATACTCTGATCCAAAAACAAAGACAACAAATCATAGTAATTGAAGCAAAACAAACCATTGCAGCCATTAGAAAAAGAAGTGGCGTTGAAACAAAGGCCAGTTCAGCGTTTCGTTTTATATGGAGAGACATTAAACTCATAAATAAAAAAATATTAGCATTATTTTGTAAATAATAATATTTGACATCTAAAAATATCTAATTTTTCAATTTTTTTATGTTATTGTTAGCAATCTCAACCCATGAAAATCTTTTAATTTCCTATTGTGTTATTTTATTAGTTGTCGTATTTACTTAAAATATCTTTACTAATGCGCTTAATCTTTTTGGATGGACAACATACCAATAAAATCACTTTATTTTTGGATAAAAGTTATTTAAACCGACTTGCAATATTTTTTTCCCATTTTTTTATTGTCATATTTACTTGTTTCCATATTTTTTTCCTGATAATATTGAGCACCCCTCTGTACATGGAAATTTGTTTTTATTTTCCATTTTTAATTTTCTTTTATGAAATGACCATAATTAAGAAAAACAATATTGAAGCCATTGTTATCTATCTGACTTTTCTACAAACATATTTTTTAATTCTCAAAATTTTGCTAATATCATGTATCGTTTATCACAATTTTCTATTAACGATTCTGCATTTCAACTATTGAGCAGGTAAACAATCGATTGTTTTGTAGAAGAGGAAGTTTGCATCTACGGGTATGTGTTCGTTACTCTACATATTTTTAATTTAATTTAAATTATTGATCTAAATGTGATTAAAGCTTTAGAACAGTAATCATGAAAGTGTAAGCGGACATATAAGGTAGCTTAGAATTATAATTAGGATTCATTTTATAATAAAAGTGTAAGCGGACATTGGACATTCTTTTTTAATTTGATGATTTATTTAATATTTTTATGATTGCTTTTTAATTTGATGATTGATTTAATAATTTTATGAAATCATGATGAACAGTAAATAGTTGGATGTGATATTATTTCAATTTATTATTGAAGATTCATGTTATATTTAATTAGAAATTTTTTATATATATTTACCAATTTTATAAGATTTTATTTAGATTAGATGGTTTAGGAATATTTTTTCTCAAATGTGATTGGCCGAAAAACATATTGTAGAGAAATATATATTCTCCTGAAATTCTAGTGGTTAAAATAATAAATGGTGGGGCTAGAATCAACCAGAAGCTCTGGTTAATGAGAGCGCTCGAAAAAACTGTATTTTTATATAGAGAATATTTCTCCCCCTTTTTGTCACAAAATGACAAAGATACGAGCAAATAAAAGATAAACCGAAAGGATCTTGCAAATCTCATAAGACTTGCAACCTATAAGAGTTAAGCACGAAGGTTCCACACACCATTTTTGATAACGAATATCAAAACTGAAACTACAAAGTAATTTTTTTTTGATATGTTACCAAGGAAACAATTGCCCGAAGCAATTTTCCCTAACAATTTAGCAAACAAAAAAAAATTGACCAAGCACCGTAGTTCCTTTTCTAAACCGATTGCAAAAATATAATTGCTTGTTCAATAAGACCAAAATAAAGATCAGAATTAACTCTATTTTTCTCATCAGGTTCTAATTATCCATATAACTCAGACCTTTCACTTTTAAACAAGACAAGTACTAGGTTAGTTAACTAGCATTTCTTGTTAAGGCATTCGATTAGACGTGAATAACTGAAACCTCCACTTTGATAAGTCTAACTAGGTCAGAATTACTTAGTTTCTCTTATCCGGAATCAAATTGGACTAAACAATTCATCCGGAAAACCTTTTCTTTGTTAAGCCATAAACAATTCATACAAAACAAATAAATCAACTTGCATAATTATTTACCTCAATGGGAAGCAAATGAAACAACATAGACATTAAAACACCGCAATTGCACAGAAATTTTGTAAGCCTAAACGATTGATATCAAACAATAAAGCAAGATAACGATAGTTTTTCTTAACCGGAAACAATTTAATCACACATATATCCATGCACAAACGATGGAATAAAACATCAATTGTACCGAAATTTTGTTAAGCAAAAGCAATAAATGTATGCAATAAAATCAGGCTTTTCTTAAACAAGAAAACGATTAACTAACAAAGTCGTTACCACAACTTTCACATCCTCTTCTCCAATAATGTTTGCATCTTCCCAGGGAGAATTGATACCAAAATATCATTATGTTGTCATCCTCTTGCAAGACAAAAGAACAACAACAACCAACCTTTACCAGAGAAAGGTTGAAAACCGGTTTTAACTTATGCAATGAAAAAGTTGAAACCTCGAAACACATATGTTTTTATGCTAAACCAAACGATTCAACATATCGTGACTTTTTCACATATTGTTTCAATCAGAATCCTTCATGATCCTTTGATAAAGCCTACTAACATGGGCTAGAACTTAATCCTGCTAAATCAAAAAGTCACCCAAACCATAAGGGTTCACACATATGAGATCGAATATTAAGGTTATGAAAACCGAAATCAAACATCCCATAAACATACATAGCAATAAGATAAATCATTCAAGCACAGGCTATGTAATCAAGAGACTATCACAAGAAAAATTATAAAGAAATAATTTTATTCATAATTAATATAGTTTTATTCATAATAAACCTTATACAATTATCGAAAGAAATCAAAAATTGATGTCTATTTTCTTTGCAACTCAGTCCTTCATATCAGTGCTAAATGAAGGCATATTATTACTTTCAGTCTTCAGCTTGTGAATTCTTTCAAGTAGATAACCTTGTTGCTTGACCAGAATTTCTTGCAGGTGAGAAATTTTCGTGAAGGATTCTGCAAGAGCATGTAATTCTGTCTTTGATTGAACACAGAAGTGTGTCAATGCTTCAATATACTGATCTTTCTTCAACATATTCTCTCTTTCCTTCTTGCTAAGCCAATCTCTCTTTTTGATTTTACTCTTAATATCAAGAGAGGATGCAGACTTATTCTTACGTTGATCTTTCGGATCTAGCATCTTATCAAGAGAAGATGTTGGTTCCAGACTCATGGTTCGAACAAGGAATGACCAAAGAAGGAGAAGGATCTTTTTATAATTTTCATACTTCCGAAAATATAATATTCCTATAAATACGAATATCTCCAATATTTTCAACTACTAGATTTTATTCCCATAATCTACACATAAGTGCCTTGATTTTTCTTCTTCCTCACTCAAAGATTTGGCACACGTGGTGAGGAAAAAATTCTAATACCGATCAGTTGGCATTAGTATGAGATTCTCTCATTATGGAATTTTGAACAACCAGAGTGTTCTTGATCCAATATAGTATGAAAGGATCTCCTTTTGTTACATCGAACTGACGAAGTATCTTGAGATTGACTCAGGTTGCCTATGCAACTTTTAGCAATTCTGTTTTTGAGACAGTTTTTGTATCTTGTCTTGTTTTCCCCTTTACAATTAGATGATTTAATAACATCAGAAGACATGTCCATTTTTAAAATGGGTAAATCACTAATGGAGGAGGAAGAAATAAGATTGACAACTAGTGCAATATTAGTTGTTTCCTCTTCTTCAGAATCATATGAATCAGAGCTCTCATCTAGAGTTATAGCCAGAGCCTTGCTTCCAGTGCATTTCTTAAGATTGGGACAGTCTTTAGAAATATGAACAAATCTTTTACACTTAAAGCACTGCGGATGATATTCATCATCTTCTTCATGATCCTTTTTGACAGGAACTCGATCATGTGGACGAGAAGATCGATGAGTATCCTTCATGAATCTCTTATTTCTTTTCTTTAAGAGATCTCGAAACTGTCTAGTAATCAATGATAATGATTGTTCAATTTCATCATTAGAATTTTCTGCAATCTATTCATCTAAATCATCCATCTGTTTATTCCTCTCCATTGGAGCTTTCAGAACTTTTGCATCTTTAAATGCGATTCCTTTTGTTTGAATAGACTGTGATTCATGATCAAAGATCTTTAAATTTACATCGAGTGTGCTTCGTGAGAGTGTTGAAAGATCATTTGCTTCTATGATTGCATGCTTCTTTGAATCATATCTGGATGACAATGATCTGAGAATTTTGCACACTATATCCTTTTCGGAAATAGTCTTTCCAAGAGAGAAAGAAGCATCAATTATCTCAGACAGTTTAATATGAAACTCTTCAAAAGTGTCGTTGTCATCCATTCGAAGGTTTTCCCAATCGGATGTAAGAGTTTGAAGTCTAGCTTCTTTCTCTGATGTGTTTCCTTCGAATACGATCTGAAGATTATCCCAAGCTTCTTTCGAAGTTTGACATGTTGATACATGGTGTTGTAGATCACGGCTTATATCATGTATTATAGCATTCAAACCATCTGAATTCTGCTTTGCAAGAGCCTTTTATTCGTTTGAAAAATCTAATAAACGTTTAAACTCAGTTTCCAAATTTTCTATCTTTGGACGAATATAACCATCGATGACTAATAGCCATGTATTAAAGTCTCATGATTGAAGAAAATATCTCACAGCAGGATTCTACCATAGATAGTTTGTTTCGTCAAATCTTGGTGGTACTTTAATTGAATTTTATTCATGAGAACTCGAGTTCATTCTTATAGGTTGGGTCGCATCAAACACAGATTGTTAAATCTTTTCGTGTTTGCCTGCTCTGATACCAATTGAAAAGACGAGGATACCCAAATATACCTCAATCTAAAACTTTTCCACCTATAAGTCATTTATCCGAAATTGATTTTCTACGGACTGAGTTGAGATAATATAACCAATCGGTTCACACTTCGTGTGATCATCTATAGATACGAGATCGAGACAATTCGAAAACAAGATAACTTGTGTGATTGACTATGGATACAAGATCGAGACAATACAACAACGAAGTATGTTTACTTGATAAATGGTTCAGACTTAACCAAACACAATGGGATTACTGTCAAGTAAATATGAATTAACGTTTATGTATTTTACTTCTAATTATAATAAAACAATTATAATTGCGGAAACAGAAAAGTAAAAAACACAGCAAGATTTTGTTAACGAGGAAACCACAATTGCATAAAAACCCCGAGACCTTGTCCAGAATTGAATACTCTCAGGATTAAGCCGCTATACAAAATCTAAACCAACTTCATATAGTTGAGACCAAGCAACTAAACCTATAGTTCACCTAGTTCCGTCTATATCCCTATGCCTCCAACATGTTAATAAGTCACACACTTGGAACAATTCCTTTGGTTCGTATTCTAAACAGTAAAGGAACAACAAATCTGTTCGGTAACAACTCTTTTAAACCAAGTGATACGAGTTCGACAAAAGGCTCTTCCGTTTATCCCAATAAACTCCTCTTTCAGGTCCTTAGATCTATCTAATAACAATTACCAAAGTAATTGTCAAGATTTTGCAATCAATACTTTGAATCACAAAGAATTTTATTGATGCCAATCTACACAACTAATCAATCAAATATACCACAAAGATAAATAGTTGGATCCTTTTCCAGCCGAAACAAGTATTGTGCACACCAAAGATTATGAACCCAAATCAGAAATCTTCTTCGTTTTCAAATCTTCATAGATCTTCAATAAACACCTGCACACGATCAACTTGACTCTCTTGTGATCAATCACACACAGAACGCAGTCTGTTAACAATGGATTATCACAAGACGTCTTTAGAACTACAAACAGTCTAAATATCCCCGTCGAAACTTCGATCTAGTTTGAGTGAATCTTATATCAGAAGAGAAGATTCTCAAGCATAAAAAAACCAGGTGCAATCAAAGTTTAACAACCGCTAGTCAGTCGAAAACTAATAATAAACCGCAATTATCTAGTTTCCCACCAACGTACTAATAGAGATTATCAATCCCAAAGAAGTCTTTATACCGAGCGGTCGTAAGAGATTTCACCCAATAAGGTTACTTTCCTCTCCGAATAGGCGGCTCCACCAGTAACAACACAACTAGGTAGTTTTGCTGGCTCTGAGGATTAGTTTGCTCGAAATGCAAATTTCAATATTTAAAGACCAAGGAAGTTTATACACCAAGGAATTTCCAAAACCCAAAATATTCTCAAGATATGCAGTATATTTCCAAATTCGGTTTCCATAATTCTTGGAAATGCTTTGTCCAAATATTGACCAAAAATCTCTTATAAACTCTCCAACTAGTAAATGCACATTACTAATTTTTATTTTCTAAAGATATGCAAAACTAAAAACCTTAATTACAAGATTCTTAATTTATTTCGATCCGGGATTCTCCTTTAGCTATTAAGGAAAATCTTTGAATAATAAAAGATTGTGTTACTGCACATGTTTAAAGTATGTCGACATCTTTACTTTGTAAGTTCTTTTTCATACTTACAATCTTGGAAACGATTTTCCACACTTCCATATAAGTTTAGAATTGGTTCATCTGACTTCCAAGAACTATGTGATTGATTATCCTATCAAATCACCAAACATGGGTTTCACGGTTCTACCAAAACAATTTTCGGTTCTACCTCCATGTGGGTACTAGAATTAGTCACGCTAGTTACCAAAACTTGGTTGACTAGGTACTAGGATCGGTTCCCACATATATATGGTATCTAACTTGTATTTGGTGCACATGTCCATAAGATCGGTTCCTAATAACTAAAAATGTGTTGCACATGTTCATAGGATCGGTTCCCAATAACTAGAAACTTGTTGCACCTCTTACAATGATCGATTCCCCTTTTGTGATCGGTTGCACCTCTTACTAGGATCGGTTCCCCAATGACTAGAGTTGGTCATACCAATTACAACAAATCGATCATACCATCTCAGGTGATTACTTAAGATCGGTTTCACTAATAAAAGTCATACCAATACAAAAGTTAGGCCTTGTGAATAGTTTTACCAAGAACATAAGCAAGTCATGAGCGGTTATACTAAACACACATATTGGTAATTCAAAAGATTTGCAATGAATAACAATACCAATAAGCCTAGCGATTTACCTTTCGATTCATAAAAAAAGTTTATGAATTGTACTTCCTTTAAACGAATGTAGAACATTGTTTCCTAGGACGAAATCTTCACCTCATACCCATAGATAATCACAATAGCACTCAAACGATTATGTCGATGTCTTATATACGAAGTTCAAAAGATAAGCGTTATAATTCGTATTGTATTCCTTAATACTATGTTTAACTGGAGTATAATCATTCATAGCTTCACATTTATGTTTTCAATATGCACGACTTGAAAGATACGTTAGGGAATGAAACAGTTCAAACCAAATATTACTAACCTCAAGTGGAAGGATGATGTCGTCATTGTAGCTCCTTACTTCTTCACATTCTTCAAGTCTTCACGTAATACTTGTAATGTCTCATATCCTAATACTTTTAAGCTAACCTATACGAAGTTGCCTCTAGCATATAATCAAGCGACTCTTTAAATGAGTTTTGGTTCACTAAAATATGACAACCAAACTTGACATACCAACGATTGGTGGGTTCAACCGAGCTACGCTATAATTGTGGAGTTACCACATGACATCAAATACATCAACATGATCACATTCTCAACCGGCGGTCAAGAGGAGTTACTCGGACATATCGTCGATTTAGATCGAAACAGAAGAAATCTAGAAACCCACGAAGTATTCAATCTAAGTGGACCACCAACTAGCTCTTGGGAAGAATGGATGGCTACGCCATTAACATTCTCAACTAGAGACGTCAACCAGGAAGTTGAGATGTACAACGATCCGCTTGTGATCACCCTTCCAATCCACGGATGGAATGTTAGGAAAGTCCTCATTGATGGGGGAAGCTCGCTAAACGTGTTGTTCTATAAACCCTACTTATGTATGGGTTTAACAGTTGAGAAAATGGATTCATCCACTTGCACAATTTACGATTTCAACGGAGCAGTCTCGAGACCAAAAGGAGAAATTGTCTTGCAGGTACGAGCAGGGCCCTTAGTGACCAACACAAGGTTCTGCGTCGTGGATGCACCTTCGCCCTACAATTTTATTGTAGGATGACTATGGGTCCATCGTGTTAGAGCACTGGTCGGTTAAACCCTCCAAGCGTTGGTATGTCAAGATTGGTTGTCATATTTAGTTCCAAAACTCGAGTGGCTTAATATGTAAACTACAGTCAACTTCGATAGGTTGGACTAGAAATGGTAGAAGTATTGTGCTCCAGTTAATTACAATGATCTGAAGATGGATTGAAGACAACAAAGACATTATCCTTCAGCTTGAGGTTAGTAACTACGACTTGACTTGTTCCATTTCTATCTTATGTCTTTCAAATCTTTTAGATTGAAAACATAACATGTGAAGTTATATTACTATGATCAAAGATTTAAGGAATACAATACGAGGTTTATTTCTTAACCATTAAACTTTGTAGATAAGACATCGACATAATCGTTTGAATGCTATTGTGATTATGTATGGGTATAAGGTGAAGATTTCATCCTAGGAAACAATGTTTTATATGTGTTTTAAGGAAGTAAATTCATGAACTTGTTTTGTGAATCGAAAAGGAAATCGTCAGGTATTATTGGTATTGTTATTCATTGCATATCTTGTGAACAACCAATATGTGTGATTAGTATAACCGCTCATGACTTGTTTGTGTTCTTGGTAAAACTATTCACAAAGGCCTCACTTTTGTATTGGTATGACTTTTATTAGTGAAATCGATCTTAAGTAATCAGCTAAAATGGTGTGATTGAGTCTGTGATTTTGTGTATGACCGATTCTGGGTAAAGGGGAACCGATCCTAGTAAGAGGTGCAACATATCACAAAGGGGAATCGATCCTTGTATGAGGTGCAACAAGTTTTTAGCAGAAAGTGGAACCGATCCTTTGGACATGTGCAACACGTACAAGTTAGATACCATATATATGTGAGGAACCGATCCTAGTACCTAGTCAACCGAATTTTGGAAAGCTAGTGTGACTATACACAGTACTCACATGGAGGTAGAACGGAAACTTGTTTTGGTAGAACCATTAAACTCATGATTTGTGATTGAGTGTTCTTGATCAATCACATAGTTCTTGAAAGTTAGATGAACCAATTCTAAACTTGTTTGGAAGTGCGGCAAATAAGTTTCAAGATTGTAAATATGAAAGATGATTTATAAAGTAAAGATATCGACATACTTGAACATGTGCATAAATCTTATTTATTAATTGTTCAAAGATATTCATTGATACTCAAACCGGAATATTCCTAATATTTTTTGATATTTGGAAATATGCTTTTAATATATTAATATTCGAAAATATACTATTATGATAATTTCATAAATGTGTTTTTATCACATTCGGAATTAATATGATAATATTGTGTATTAATATGGAAATTTTCGGAAATGTGTTAAAATTTTAACACATTTATTATGAAAATTCGGATTATAGATATTAATGTGTTTTTAACACATTTGATATTTAATAAGCATATCTCTTGATTTATATTAGTAAAGTATTTTATATGCTAGCTAATATTTGGTTATCAAGATTTCGGTAATATTATTTGCATATTAATGGTAAAAATTAACAAAACCAAAAATATGTGTTTATTGCATATCTTTGAGAATTTTTGGTTTTGGTAATTACTTGGCATCCAAATTTCCTTAATCTATAAATACTAAAGTTTGCATTTCGAGCAAACTAATCCTTCGTACAGCAAGAACTATCTCAGTTGTGCTGCTACTGGTGAAGCCTCCTATTTGGAGAAGAGAGTAACCTGATTAGGATAAATCTCTTATGGCCGCTCAGTTTAAAGACTTATTTTGGATTGAGAAGCTCTATTAGTACCGTTGGTGGGAAACTAGATGATTGCATTGTTATTTTAGTTTTCGATTATTGATTTGATTGACTAACGGTCGTTGAATATTTGATTGCACCTAGTTTGTTTATTCTTGAGAACCTTCTCTTCTGATATAAGGCTCACTCAAACTAGATCAAGGATTTAACATTTCCACGGATCTAAGTTTTTCTAGATCCGTAAGATAGATTCATTGATTTGCCATTGTTAACAGATTCCGTTACATGCGACAAATCAATAAAGAATCAAGTCTGTTTTTACAGGTTATTACTTTGAAGATTAATTAGAATATTTGAAGAAGAAGTTTTTGTGAATCATTAAGAAGATATACTGGATCTAGTCCTAAAGAGAACGTATGTTCTGCTAGGATATTGGGTATCAAATATCTATTAAGAACTTCAGTTCTGCTAGATATTATCAAAACAAGAATACTGATGAAGCTGAGTAACTAGGATTTTAGTTTACTTAGTAGTGTCTACACCAAGTTGCAGGTTTACTTTTTGTAGCGTCTTAATTCATTGAGTATTCAAATATGGACTAGGTCCCGCGGTTTTTCTAAAAGATTGTAGTTTTCTTCGTTAACAAAATTCTGGTGTGTGCTTTACTTTATTTCTGCATTATAATTGTTTTTATATTATAATTAAAGTAATTACACTTATATGTTAACTAGTCACTTGATATTTATCTTATAAGGTTTTACTATTATCAAGTGAACACTTTGTTGTTGTATTGTCTCGATTTCATATCCATAGAGATCACACAAAGTGTATTGGATTTCTCCACTTGACTTTGATATTCTCACACTGTTAGGCCAGTCCGGACTAACCCTATTTCAAGTGGACACTATTTTGAAATATTCCTTAAGTGATTGTATCTCCAAGAGGTTTATACACAGTGGGTCTTGTATAGGTTGTGATCAAAATAAAAGATTGTGGTGTATTTGGGTACCCTCGTATTTTCACATCGCTTAAGAGGGACGGCTTCGACTTATCACCAGTACCTTCGATTCCCAACACCCATGGGTGAAATGGAAATCAAAGGAGATCAACAAGATGCAAGGCTATGCAATCTAGCGGAGGCCAGGCTCAACGAAGAAAGAGTCGCTGCACAGTAACACGAAAGGAAAAGACGAAAGGCGAACGCCAACGAAGTAAAGGATGGAGGCTTCAAATTCCTCGAAGCCCTTTCAGATCAATAAGCAAGCACCTCCGCAACTCTGGTAGCGGATACTTCTGCTAAATGACTATTACAGAAATGCACTCCTCTACAATCTCAGAAACCAACCTTTTCACCGGTGGAACAAACAAAGAAAATCAACATCGGAACGGAGACTGAGCCAAAGATGATCAACATCGGAACTTTACTAGAAGAAGACAAGGAGATGCAACTACAAAGGCTACTAAGGGACTACGCAGATGTCTTTGCATGGTCAATAGAAGACATGTCAGGAATTGACCGGAATTTGGTCTCCCACCACCTTTGGCTCAAGCCAGAAATGGCACCATTCAAGCAACGTATCCGCAAGGTGTCAGATATCTACCAGGAAGCAGTGGAGAAGGAGTTACAAAAACTCCTAGCAGCAGGATTCATACGAGAAGTCAAGTATCCCACGTGTATATCTAATATGGTGATTGTGCCTAAGAAGAATGGAGGCGTACGTATCTGCATCGACTTTAGCAATCTCAACAGAGCATGCCCCAAGGATAGATACCCGCTACCCAATATTGACCAACTGGTCAATGCAACCGAAGGTCACCAGAGGATGTCCTTCATAGATGGTTACTCCGGTTACAACCAAATCGCTCTTGCAGAAGAAGATTAGGATCATAATACGTTCTTTAACCCACGAGGCTTGTATTGCTATACAAGGATGCCTATTGGACTAAAGAACGCGGGGGAAACATACCAGCGATTGGTAGACAAAATCTTCAAGCCATGGATAGGCAATATAATAAAAGTCTACGTGGACGACAGACTTGTCAAAAGCAAAGAGGAAAAAAAATCACCTATTAGACCTAAGGGATATTCGAAGCTATGAGAAACTTTCACATGAAAGTAAACCCGGAGAAATGTACGCTCGGAGTTACCTCAGGAAAATTCCTAGGGTACTTGGTAACTAAGAGAGAAATAGAAGTAGGCCCCGAAAGGGTCAGAGCAATAATGGAGACATCATCTCCAAGAACGTTGAAAGGAGCAAAAAAACTAAATGGAATCTTAGCCTCCATGGGAAGATTCATAGCAAGATCATCGTATAAATACAAAAAAAAATTCGATACACTGAGGAAAGGAAGCAGGTTCATGTGGACCACGGAATACGGACAAGCCTTCCAAAAAATCAAGGAGTACCTGGCCTCGGTACCTATTTTACATATTCGGAGCCAAGTGAGATACTCGCCCTCTACTTAGCAGCAATAAGCTACGATGTAAGCGCGGTATTGGTACGAGACCAAGGGAAAGGAGAAAAACCCATCTATTACATCAGCAAAACACTCAGTCCAGCGGAGCGTAATTACACCAAGGTGGAGCAACTTATATATGACTTAGTTGTGGCAACACAAAATCTAAGGGTATATTTCGACGCACATACTATCCGAGTCTTCACAAAGGCTCAGATAGGTCAAATCCTCGATAGCACAGAGAAAATTGGAAGAGTGGAAAAATGGAACGCCATGATCAAACAGTTCCAAATAATTTTCGAAACAAGGAAAGCTGAGAAATCACAAATCTTAGCAGACTTTCTGGCAGATTTACCTCTCAGTGACGAAGCGGAAATAGATGACATTCCAGGAATGGAGGAAGACAAACAAGATCCGGAGGACTTACTGGAACCTCAGAATTGACGAAGGTGGGAGATCTTCGTAGATGGCTCCTCTAACGGAGAAGGAGCGGGCATTAGGATTGTGATAACAACCCCTACTGGAGATCGGCTCATCTACGCATTCAGGTTAGAATTCAAACAATATACCAATAACATCACAGAATACGAAGCGGTTATACATGGTCTGCGCTTAGCACAGGAGTTGGGCTTATCAGATGTTCGGTTGACTAGTGAATCTCAGTTGGTCATTAGACAAATCGAACTCAAAAACCAAACTTTGGATCCGATACTATCTTCGTATCTAAAGCTAACTCAGGAATATGCGTACAAAATCAGCAACATAACATTCAGGCGTGTGTGCCGAAAAGACAACATACACGCAGATGCCTTAGCATTTATATCCTCAATGCTGAGGGACATAAATACCACCGTAGTACAAATTGGAAGAATATACGAACCTCCGATAGAAGGACCCATTTCAGGCGCTGAGGAGGCTTTGGTCGTTCAAACTCGTGCCATGAGAGAAGCATAAAAAGAAGAAACGAGCGAAGAAGAGAAAGAGTCATACGAAGAAGCAAAGGAGTTTGACGACGATCAATCCATGCCAGATGAGGGCAGCGGAAACGAAGCAAAAGATGACTGGAGAATTCCAATCCACCAGTCCCTTGACAAAGGTATACTACCAACTGACGTTAAAGAAGCTCGGAAACTCGAGTCAAAGGCAGTAATGTACAACCTCCATGATGGGATACTGTATAGAAGGTCATTTCTTGAACCTATGATGCGGTGCCTCTCACGAACCGAAGGAAGAAGAATACTCCATGATATACACAGCGGGGACGCTGGAAACCACTGCGGAAGAAGGTCCTTGACGGTTAATCCAAAATGCAAGGATACTACTAGCTAAGCATGGACGAGGATTCAAAGAATGGAGCCTAACTCGGTTATCAGCCCTTGGCCATTTTTCAGATGGGGGGTTGATATCGTCGGACCTCTGATAAAGGGAACATCAAAAAGAAAATATCTTACTGTAGCTACGGATTACTTCACCAAGTGGGTGGAGGCAAAGCCTTTGGAAAGAATTAGAGACACAGATGTCTTCAAATTCTTGTTTGAGCAAATCATATGCAGGTTCGGAATACCAGCTGCCGTAGTCTCAGACAATGGCACACAGCTGCAAGGAAAGAAAATCGACATGTTGTTTGATACCTTCAACATTCAAAAGAACAAGTCAAATCCAATATATCCTAAGAGAAATGTACAAGCGGAGGCAACCAACAAAACCATAACAATGAACTTAAATAAGAAGCTCGGAGTATACAAAAAGAGGTGGTGCGAACAGCTACACAACGTCCTATGGGCTTATCGAACCACAATAAGGTCAGCTACGGGGGAAACTCCATTCTTGTTGACCTACAGAGCTGAGGCAGTCATCCCAACGGAGGTAATACTTCCAACAACAAAAACAAAGGCTTGGGACAAAAATCTAACAACAGACCCGATGTTAGAAAAGATGGATGACCTAGAAGAAAGAAGGTAGGTAGCCCTGCAAAAGATGGTATACTATCAACGGAGGCTAGCTCGGGAATACAATAAAAGGGTCATCCCTCGGAACTTTGTGGTCGAGGAGTATGTGCTATGTCAGATACCATCATATCAAAGAAAGAAGGAGTGGGGCAAGCTAGCTCCAACATGGGACGGGCCTTACATTATACACGACATCGCTGGGAAAGGATATTACTATCTAACAACCCTAAAAAGAGAAGTGCTACAGCACCCCTGGAATGTAATGTACCTAAGAAAGTACTACCCGTAAGAGAATGATGATTACTCATGAGAAGAAAGTAACGGGTAATAGCCCACCACGTTCTATCCTTGACCAAAGGTATTATAGACCTTACTTTTAATGAAATAAACTTTTGTTAAAAAATTAGCTTTGATTGTTACAATTAGGTTAGAACTGACACCCACCGTCAGGAGTGATGATGAGGCAAGGCAAGGCATAACTACGCATATGTCAATCTCAGATCCTCGGGGCGAAGGCTCCTTCCATGAGGCATGAGAAAAAAAAAAGATATCCCCCATAGAGATACTTTGTCGAAGTAAAGAAGACATCGCGCTGAACGCATAGGGTTACAGGAAAATTATTACTCACGTAGGAACTTTCGCTACCATGTACATTCTAGCCAAAGGATACCTTGGTAGGACGTTGAATGTTCCACCAAAGGTTAAACATACCTTAGCACCTTGTGATGACTCGATTGTGCGATCAATTAGACACATTATGTCTAAAAACAAGATATTCATGCAATAATATGTGTGAAATAATAATTTTACCAAGATATATCTAACAAAGTTGCATAACAAACGACGAAGGTTCAAAATCACCACAAATCATTGTTTCGAAGAAAGGAGACATCTCAGCTAAGGAAAGATATCTCAGCTGAGTGCCCGAATTTCACCTTCATTTGGGAGGCCTGAGTCTCCAAATCAGAGGCCGATTTCCGACGAAACTCCATCATCTGGGCACTGAGCTGGTCATTAGCCTGCTGAAGTGACTCAACTTTAAATTTGGAAGCAACATCAAACTGACGAGCTCTCTGCAACGAAGATACTTGGCTCTCAAGATGGCTGACCTTAGCATTCATACCTACAAGCTGCTCCTGGAGACCTGTGGATAAACAAAGGATAAGTTACAAACAAAGACAACTTGGGGGCACGACCAAGGCTACGTGAATAAGAAAATCCTAAGCTACCTCCGGCATGCCTAAGGGATTCTTCTAAACTATGCTGGGCTTCGGGAAGGTACATCTCAGCAGTATCAAGATCTTCCACGAGGGTATCCCGTTCGGTCCGGAGATCCTCAATATCAATCTGGAGCGAAGAATTTTCAGAAGACAAAACCTGGTAAACATTCTCTAACTCTTCCAATCTCTTAACCATAGATGCATGAGACATGGAAGAATGCATGGAACCAGCTTCTCTAATTTTGTTATTAAGAGAACAAACTTCATAGGTCAATACATTATGTTCGGCAGCAACCTTAGCTAAGGAAGCGCAGGCATCCTCGAAATATGCATGATACTTTTTGCCGATAACCTCTTGGGCTGAAAGGCGTTTCTCAAACAAGGAAATATCATTCTTTTTCTTGTAGATAAGATCCTCTTTCCACTTAAGGGTTTCATCACATTCTTTACGAAGCAGATCCATCTTCTTCTCGAGGTCTGGGTTATGAGAAAACTCAAGGGAGATTTGGGCCTCATTATGAACAGTCACGCTCGTTAAACTATCATACTTCTTCTGATAATACCAAACGTCGGAGGTTAACTTGGCTACTTGCTCCCAAAGACGTCTAAGATCACCGGAGCTACCAACAGGCAGGCGTAGGTTCTCTCAGGACTATGCTACCAGGCAGAAATAAAAACGAGGCTAAGGGAAAGGAGAAACGAACCTATAACTTCGAAAGTTTCGGTAGCTAGAGCAGAATCAGCAGCTTTGCGTCCCTTCTCGACAACCTTTGCAGCATTATGAGCTCTCTCTAGAGCCAAAAAACAAGATTTTAGAGACCTATGAGTCTTCTTCAACTCGATCTCCAGCAAATATATCTTAGCAGTGGAAGCAGCATCACTGGAAGAATGTTGTTGTGCACTAACAAAGGCATAGTCTCTACGAGCGCGCTCCAACAAAGGACTCAAGTGAGTACACTTAGCCCTATAAAACCTGAAAAGAGTGCACCCAACATCGATTTGCTTGAAAAGCTGCAAACAAAGGAACTTAAGAACAAATTAAGGTTCTAAACAGTGCCTGAGACAGTAAGGAAGAAATCACTTACCGAGAACAAAGATAGACAAGGAAGGAAATCAACGTAGGTATCCATAAAGGCCTCAATCTCCTGGATGCTACCCCTACGGACTTCACCAAAGCTATGACCAAAGCAAAGGCTATCTGGATCAAAGAATAGGTCCTTAGCCGCTTGATACTGAGCAATCAAAGCATCCAATCTCGAGGCAATCTCCAAAGAATCAGTTAGCTGATGACGATCAACCTCAGCAGAAAAAGGTCCCTTTGAATCCCAAAGAATGGCCTCAAGGATAGCATCGTCAGAGCTCCCAAGGCTCAATTTCTCAGGTAACTTAACCCTCTCAAGATTAGTAAAAATCCTACCAGTCGCTTGAGAGCGAGCATGGGCACAAGTATTGAACCATCACCACGATGAAGAGACAATATGGTGGACGAGCTGAGAACCGAAGAAAAATCTTGACTAGGAGTACCACCTAAGTCCATGTCACCAGCAGAAGGAAGATTACCCAGTACGGTCCAATATGGTGATGAGGTGTAGGTCCAACAACCTTGCTAATAGGGGAAGTAGAGACAGACTGAGCGTTCCCCAATGAAGTGGGCATAGCATTGAAAGAGAAGCTGGCAAGTGAAATCGCAACCTTCTTCTTCGGCTGAGAGTCTGAGCTACTAACCCTTACAACCGGAGCTATACCCTTTGCAAACGAACCACTTGAATGGAACGAAGTGGCGGGAGAAGATGGAAGACTCTTGGAAGATATCACCGCGACACTAGTGGTAGCCAAAGCAACAGGCTGCAAATCACTAGGAGCAGAAAACACGGATACCTTCCGAAGCGGAGCAGGAGTTGCAACTTGGGTACTAACTTGGCTCATCAATGGAGAGCCGCCATCACCATGAATGTTATCACCTTCAACAGAACCAACACGGATAGGGCGAGGACTATCCTTGGAAAAATCTTCCTCAATGTCATCTAAGTGGTGACTAAGGGCAGTATCCTCGACATCCTCCATGTCTTCGTCATCCGGCTCATCCCCAACAGCTTTAGGATAATCATCGGATTCTTCAACATCAATCACAACCTTCAAATTTCCTTTCTTCTTGGAAGACTATAAAAGAACACATGTGCAAGCTAAGGATTAGGGACAAAAAATACTAAGGAATCTATGAACACTAAGGTAAGATTATAATCCTTACCTCCGCAAGTGTTGGATTAGTCGCTTCAATCAAAGCCCTCATTTTCCTTGTCTTGGTAGCTACGGAGTTACCAGCAGATCCCGGAGCAGTCCCAACAGAAGAAGCAGGAGCATGCTACAAAGGAAACATCAAAAATACTTAACAAAAGGCAGCAAAGGTGCTAAGGCAAAAATATAAAAACTTCCTAACAAACGAAGGTTACCTCGTGAGAAGTAGCGGGATTGAAGAACCAATGCTGATATCCATCATACTTAACAGGCAGAAATGAAGCTGTATGAGGGACACTGGGATCTGCGGTAGTAAAACCATAAGCCCAGGGACCCACAACGCGAAGAGGAGTTCGCTCCCAACGATCATCATGGTCTCGACGAATACGACCATACTTCAGAAAGAAAGGCTTAGTAGAATAGGGGATGACATTCAACCAGTCTTGTCAATCTCCTCCAGCAAACGAAGGCTATTACCTTCCCTAATATGCTTGGAAGTAACATGGATACGACGTGGACCAACACACCACGGGAGAAGATTGCTTTTCTGGATGGCATCAGCGTAGGTAGCATTGAAATTGACAGGAGTGTAATCCTCTTGCTTAGACCTCCCAGCAGCAAAAGGGTCGTAAGACTTCAAAGTAGTCTTACCTTTGCTGCGGTACCAACACTCACGAAGGGCACGCCAGTAATTAACGGTGTATTGCATGACCCCTCGAACCTGAGTTTTATTCACCGGATCATCCCTGGTAGACAAGATATCATAGTGAAAGGATCTTTTCTACTAAACAAAGGCAGATCCATACCTGCGGCCAACTGGCCAACATTAATCAACAAATTATTCTCATCGTAAGGGAAGCTCCAGATCAGGGATTCAGTGGGAACATCAGGGCCATCAACAAAGGAAATGTCAAACTTATGCAGGCGGAAAGACTTGGAGATCTCAGCCAAGGACAAGTTAATATAGTTATCTTTATCACGCAGTTGCATCCTTTGGAGTTTATAATGAGGGAGAGGAGGAGGAAGATCCTCAACAATAACCTCTTCAACCTCAGGTTCCGCATCCATCTCAGATTCCACATCCATCTCAGTTCTCGCAGGAATCTCAGTCTCCTCAGGAGGTGGAGAAGGCGTAGAATCAGGATGATCCATACGCGGAGGTGTCTCAGTAAACGATCTAGGCTTAAGATCTCTACGCATAGGCTTCTTCGGGAGTCTCATAATCCCTAACACCAGTAGAAAACACAGTCCTTCAACAATGACGGATAAAAAATTATAGTTTTCTCAAAAAGAATTTGGGGAAAAAATTACAGTACTTTGGGCATGGGTTTAACTAAACCAACCAAAGGAAACAATCAAATCCCTCCATGGAGAAAAATGGGGCACGATTAGACATCATAATCGACTTCATAAACCCGAGTAATCATGGTGAAGACCATGACAAGATATAAATGGGATAGTACCCATTTTCTCAAACAACATGAAGAATACGACAAAGGCTACAATGAATACATGCAAGAATTCAAAAGCATCGACGGCATTCAAGAATAAGCAAGCAAAGTCGAAGCAAGGCGACTCCAAGGTAAAGGTTCAAAAGACCAAAGAAGAAGCAAAAGATCACTAACATGTATATGATGTTCGAACGATGAAGACCAAGAGCTTTTGGGAGTGGATGGAAGACCAACAGTTGAAAGCGGAAGAAAAAGAAAATCTCTGAGAAAGGAATGGAGAGCGACAGTTCGTGAAGAGAGGGGCAAGTTAATGAAATTCCTAATTTTATTCTCTTCTTATATGCGGCTAGAGAATCCAAAAATTTGGAAGTCCCAAAATTCAAGGGGAAGTTATTGCACAAAAGGACACATGGGGACCACCCAACCGGTACGTGCAAAAAATGGGGGGTTATGGAAGTTTTCTTCCAATCCTACCAAACATTAAAATATGAAAGAAAAGGGGAAAACTGTGAATATCAATATTCTATGGAGCACATGCCACGGTTTCAGTGGTCGCATGCAGGATAACTTTGTACCTCGCTATACAGAGGAATCTGAGTAAGAAAAGACACCTTCGCAGATCCACTTTATCCCATCCCAAGGAGGGATACCTCGACGGCTAAGATGAAAAAGTAGAACCTAGTCTAGAGAGCGACAACTGGCGAAGGGACAGAAGTATATGACATATCCAATCAGCATTTAATGCATACATCTCTTATCTACACGCCAAATTAAAGCACATGGAGAGAGATGAGGTGGCAGAGTCCGAACGGCGGAGACTAGCGGTGAACGAAGGTACAATATGTACTGAGGCTGGGTAGTTCGCGAAGGAACGTGGGTTAGATGAGGTGGCAGAGTTCGACTGGAGAGAGCAAGCGGTGAATGAAGGTACCATTTGTACGGAAGGTATATCAGGGGACGATGGACCCAAAGACAGCAAAGATATATTTGGAGCCGAAGGGACTATAAATACCAAGCTTCACCAACAAAATAAGGGAATTCAATATCTAGGAGAAGAAGATCTAGTCTTAAACTTATACGTCTTTAATGTTTAGAACTTAGGTATTTACTTCAACTTGAGTTATCTATATTACTTTGTGAAGCATTTAAGATATTTGTAACCACCAAACTTAATATAAACAAATCACTCATTACCCCGTGGACGTAGACAAAAGTCGAACCACGTAATCTCTTATGTATCATGATAACTTAGTAGCATTTATTTCATATTGTTGTTCTTTGTTATTATCGTGACCTTGGGTATCTTTTATCACTTAGAATTATCAGTTCAACAGAGGTATCAATACTACTTAGTATCTGATTCTCTGAGCTGTATACATTACGTAGACTATGTGAAAATTAGTAGTCACAAAGTTCATCTTTACTCGTGATGTAAGTCATATTGCTTATTTCAATAACTTGAAAATCGCTTTGATGCTAATGGTTTGTGGATAACAACTATTTTAACATCCTCTAAGAAAGTTTCAATGATTTAAATGGGAGTTTAGAACAAGTAACCATGTTTGGGTATAAACATAGTGTGTTCTCACATTTTTTTAAAAGTCCAAAACCGGGAACCTAAAGTATGCGTACCCATACGCGTACTGGCGGTTTTTGGAAATCCGGGTAAGTATGCGTACTCGTACGCATACTGGCGGAAGTTTAACGTCCGTGAATTTCTGCTGGAGTTTGGAAAAAAAAAAAACTCAATCCGGCTACTTAAGTATGCGTACCCGTTTGCATACTTAAGGAGGTTACTTTCTAAAATAGGTATGTTCATGAACTAAAAAATCTATATAATAAGGAATGCAATCTTTGCAAACCGTGGATATAATGTTCATGAATTGATTTGAGTGAATCAAAATCGAGTTTGCTTCGATTGTGTCTTGTATACTTCTATGAGATCTAAGCAATTGAACAACTCTCTAACTAGTTTAATTTGAGTCATTTGAACTAGTTATGGTAAAGATGAATAAGGCTGATATGAAAGTGCTCATATGGCTAACCATTGGTTAACTATTGTTGAACCGACTAAGTGTACACGTTTAGGTACGGTTACTCAAACCTAAATGAAGGCAAATTTCATTTCTGTATAACAAGCTAAGTTCGATCTAACAGTTGAAAGATATTATCTGAAATCTAATCAGTTTTTCATCTAACGGTGAATATTGAATGCTTTGTTACCAAGGTAACTTGGATTGCAAACCCTGATTTGAAATCTATATAAAGGAGAACTCAAACAACTGGGAAACCTAATCCCTACACCTTTTGTGTGATACTAGTTGTATAAGCTAGAGTCGGTTCTCCTTTAACCTTAGGTTTTTCACGAAACCATGTAGGTTAACGACTTAAATACTTCATTAGGATTGTGAAGCCAGACCCAACTATTTTCTCTGTAGTTGCGTGATCTGATCTTGCTGTTTTCTATCGTGATTGAGTATAATCGTAACATTGGCTTGAGATTTATATCTTCGACAGGCAAGATTGAAAAGTAGTCACAAACACCTTCGTCTCATCGTTTGTGATTCCACAATATCTTGTTTCGTTAATCGATTAAGATTATTGTGAGGTGATTGATAATACTAGGATGTTCTTAGGGAATATAAGTCCGGGTTATCAATTGGTTCCTTTTCACATTGATTTATCAAAAGACGGGACAAAAACTCATAGGTATATCTGTGGGAGACAGATTTATCTATTCAATAGACTTTTCTATGTGATACAAATTTGTTTATCAAGTCTTCGACTTTGGGTCGTAGCAACTCTTAGTTGTGGATGATATCAGCTAAGGGAATCAAGTGCGCAGAATCCAGCGTGGTTCAAGAGGCGTAAGGAATGCGACTGTACCTTGATCAGTGTGAGATTGATTAGGGATCAACCACATTCCAGACCGAAGTTAGCTTTGTAGTAGGCTAGTGTCTGTAGCGACTTAATACAGTGTGGTGTTCAAATCCGGACCAGGTCCCGGGGTTTTTCTGCATTTGCGATTTCCTCATAACAAAACTTCTGGTGTTTGTGTTATTTCTTTTCCGTATTATATTTTGTTATATAATTGAAATATCACAGGTTGTGCGTTGAATCGATCAATTAGTAAATCCAACCTTTGGTTGTTGATTGAAATTGATTGATCCTTGAATATTGGTCTTTGGTACCGTTCAAGTAATTTCTCTTATATTCAATCAGGATCGCAAATTCCTATTTTCTTGATTGCGGATTGAATTGAGAAATTGAGATATAACTCTTCGATATACTCTTTCTTAAGATTGAGTATAACTGTCTAGTTGATTCTCTTGAAAGTATATTGGAGTTAGTCCATACAGATTGCTAAGCGAAATATTGGGTGAGGTTGTTAGACCCCGCTTTTTCACCTCTTCCAAGAACTTAACTTTTTCAAGAGCGTTGACAAGGACGACCTTAAGAAGGTTTTCTTTGCAAGGAACGGACTCCTTTTTTTCTCCACACATTAAATGTTGAGAATTAATCATTTCTTCAGTTTCAACAAGTTTATTATTCAACAGATAATGTTTCCTGTAGAGATTTTCATAATCAAGAGTTTTTGAGTTCAGGTTTTCTTTGCTGTCCTTCAGAAGATATCGAGCATTCTGATATCCAGAATAAAAGCCAGAGAAAATTTTTTCCTATTTTCTCTGAAGAAATGAGCAAGAAGTCCAACTACATCTGAGGTGGATAGCCTTTTTGTAGAAACATCACCTAATAGTGAAGAGAATACATTAATATCTTCTTCTACATCTTCATCAATTTCTGAATCACCATCTTCGGAAATTTCATTAAGTTTTTTTTCAAGGCAAGTTTGCCAGTCATCAGAATCTTCATTATGCTGATCACTTTGTTCAATAGATTCGCAGAGAATGACTTTATTAGGTGTTGATTCTTCATCTTGTTTTTTGCTAGCTGAATCATTTACAGATTCAGCTGTAACCACTTTGATTCAAATCTTATAGGTTGGATCTCACCAAACACAGATTATTAGATCTTTTCGTGTTTCCCTACTCTGATACCAATTGAAAAGACGAGGGTACCTAAATACACCACAATCTTTTTTGTTTCAACCTATAAGTCCTCTTACCAAGTGTGATCTTCTATGGACAAAGTCGAGACAATATAACAACTTCGGTATTCACACTTTGTGTGATCGTCTATCAATACGAGATCGAGATGATACGAGAATCAAAATGTGCCACTTGATAATAGGTTCGGTAATAACCAAACTTTACAGGATCACTATCAAGTATAACGGAGTTAACGTAAAAGTGTATTTACTTTAAAGTATATAAACAAATATAATTGTGGAAAAGTAAAGTAAATCACACAACAAGATTTTTTTAACGAGGAAACCGCAAATGCAAAAAAAACCCGGGACCTAGTCCATTTTTGAATGGTCTCAGAATTAAGCCACTATATAAAATCTAAACCAACTTCGTATAGTTGAGACCAAGCAGACTACCCCTAGCTACTTAGTTCCCTCAGTATCCTTGAGCCTTCGGCTTCTAGAGTCACGTACGTGAATAACAAGTCCTTTGGATCGTATTCCAACCAGCAAAGGAAGAATCTATTTCGTAACCACTCAAATCAATCTTTACTACAAGATATAGATGAGTCGTTGACAAAGGCTCTTCCATTTAATCTAATAAACTCCTTTGTCTGGTTAGATCAATCTAATTTTAAATACTGAAATAGTCAAGTATAGATTCACATTCAATCAAAATAGATCTCAAAGAGATATATTGAGAATGTCGTGCAACTAATCAATCGAATAAATCTGATTCTAATTGGATCCCAGCCGATCAAGGTTTGTGCACAAAAATTCACAAGATACGAAAACCAATAAGAAATCTTTTTCGTTTTCAAATCTTGTTTAATCTTCAATAACCTGCACAACATCACTTGAATCTCTTGTGATCAATCACGCACAGAACGAAGTCTTTTAATAATGGATTATCATAAGATGTCTTTAGATCTAACAACAGTTCTAAAGGTCCCGTCGGTACTTCGATCTAGTTTGAGTGAATCTTATATCAGAAGAGAGGATTCTCAAGAATAAAAAAACTAGGTGCAACCAAAGTTTCAACAACCGTCAGTCAATCAAATCAATCAAAAACTAATAACACTGCAATTATCTAGTTTCCCACCAACGGTACTCGTAGAGCTTTCTGATCCCATAAAAGTCTTTAAACGAGCGATCGTAAGATATTTCACCTAATTAGGATACTTTCCTCTACGAATAGACGGCTCCACCAGAAACAACAAGAAATGAAGTTTGCCTGGCTCTTAGGATAGTTTGCTAGAAATGCAAACTTAAGTATTTATAGACCAAGGATGTTTGGACACCGAGCAATTTCCAAAACCAAAAATATTCTCAAGATATGCAATTGAATAACAAAATTCGTTTTTCATAATTCCAATAAATGCTTGTCAAATATTTCTGAAATCTCTCAATAGAAAATCTCCAATTAGTAAATGCACATTACTAATTTTTATTCTCTAGAGATATGCATTTAATTGTTGGTAATTAAAGCATATAAAACCAAAAACCTTAATTAAAAGATTCTCAATTTATTTTGGCATAAGATCACCTTGAGTACTAAGGAATATCCTTGAACAATAAGTGATAAGAGTTACTGCTTGTGTTCAAAGTATGTTGATATCTTTTCACTGCAAATCCTTATTTCATATTACGTGGATTTTCATTCTTGGAATCGGTTATACCACACTTCCAAACAAGTTTAGAATTGGTTCTCATGTATTCCAAGACTACTATGTAACTGATCAAATACCAAATCACATACATGGGTTTAATTGGTTCTTCCAATCACTAGGATCTGTTATACCTAATTATGGAAATACTTGTGATCGGTCACACCAGTCACTAGGATCGGTTACACCAGTTACAAGGATCGGTTCCATATACACATAGTATTACTCATGATCGTCACACCAGTTATCAGGACCGGTTACACCAATTACTAGGATCGGTTACACCAATTACAAGGATCGATCATACCATCACATGGTGATTACTTAGGATCGGTTACACCAATTAATAAAAAGCAGTCATACCAAATCATAAATCAGGCATTGTGATTAGTTGTCACACCAATTACAAGGATCGATCATACCATCATATGGTGATTACTTAGGATCGGTTACACCAATTAATAAAAACCAGTCATACCAAATCATAAGTCAGGCATTGTGATTAGTTATATCAAGATACATAACATAAGTTAAGATCGGTCCTACCATCTCACACATATTGGTCATCTAAGATTTGCAATGAATAGCCGGACCAATAAGCCTATGATTTCCCTTTCGATTCATACAACAAGTTCATGAATGTACTCCCTTTAAACAAATGCAAAACATTGTTTCCTAGGATGAAATCTTCATCATAACCCATTCACATAATCGTAACAATATATACAAGATTATGTCGATGTCATATGTACGAAGTTCAAAAGATAAACGTTATACTTCATAATATAATTCCCTAATATTATTATCATACTATTATGATAATGTCACATCACTAGGGTATTATACAATATATACAGTATATACAGCTTCGCAGTTATGTTTTCGATATAGTACGACTTGAAAGATACGTTTGGAATGAAACAAGTTTAAGTCAGTATTATTAAACTCAAGTGGAAGGATGACGTCGTCGTTGTAGTTCGCTAGTTCTTCACATTCTTCAGGTCTTCGGAGTAATACTTGTATGTCTCAACATTCTTAGAATTTCTAGTCTAACCTAAACGAAGTTGACTATAGCATTTAATCAAGCGAATCTATATGAGTTTTGATACTAAAATATGACAACCAAAGTTGACATACCAACGCTTGGTGAGTTCAATCGAGCTATGCTCGAACATACACCTATCACTCCACAAGCCAAACAGAGTTGCAAAAAGGAAGAATAGAAGTATACAGGAAATGGACAGGGTAATGCTCCATAACAAAAACTTACCATTAAAGTTTTGGGGAGAAGCAGTCTTTATTGCCTGTTACTTGATCAATTGTGCGTATTTACGCTCACGGACTCTGAATACTCCTTATGAGTTATGGTATGGTAAGAAACCTAACTTATACTATCTTTGTGTGTTTGGAAGTAAGTGATACATTCTCAAGGATCGTGAACAAAAAGAAAATTTTGATTCAAAGAGAGATGAAGGTATTTTCGTTGGCTATGCATCTAACAGTCATGGTATTAGAGTATATAATCTCAGAACCCGTGTCATGATAGAATCGACAAATGTTATTATTGATGACTTAAAAGACTTTCATCATGATGACTCTCCTACTAAGTTACCCCCTTTGGAGACAATTGAGAAAGTCAAAGAAGTTCCGGAATCAGCGGAAGTTGTACCAACAATTACTGATTCCGACATTTCTGATGACGGGGAGAAAAACCCTACTAAGGGTGTTTTTGTTGAACGTACGACATTTGTGGGTTCATAGGAATCACGATACTGACAATATTATTGGAGGTACGGAGTCCACTTCTAAGACGAGAAATCAACTCCGAAATATTTGCAATTTTGGTTGTCATCTCTCGCAAGTAGAGCCTAAAAATGTTGAAGAAGCTCTGAATTATCCCTTCTGGGTGAATTCCATGCATGAATAGATAAATCAATAAGTGGAGGCTTTGAAGTCTATATAAGGGGAACTCTTCGCAACTGGGGTCTTTGAATTCTGACACTACTTTTTGTGTGTCCTAGTTGCATCTAGAGTCGTCCTCTCCAGAAACCCTTTTAGGGTTTAACGACTACAGAGACTTCATTGGGATATGTGAAGCCAGGTATGATTATCTTTTATCTTGATAAATAGAGTATCCTGATCTTGATTATTTATATATCTTGCTCCAATTATCAAGATAGATAGTAATCATCATAGTTCTCGTCGTCTCAGACTTTGTTGATTCCGCAATTTTTATACTTGTGAGGTGAATAATAATCTAGGCTGCACCTCGGGTTGCATAAGTCCGGATTTTGAGGATAACCAGACTTTTGTCGAGTTGCTATCGATTTCCATCACCTGGATCTATCGTTTGATCCGACCATCCGTTTAGATCGTAAATCAGGAGATCAATAATAGGCTTAATCTGTGGGATGCATATTTGGTTTAAAGTCTTCAATTGAGTTGAAGCAACTTTTAGTTGGTGTGAGATCATCTAAGGAAATCAATTGCGCAGAGTCCTGCTGGGATTCAATAGGCGTAAGGAGCGTGACTGTACCTGAATCAGTGGGAGAATGAGTTCAGGCTCAACTACATTCTAGACCGAAGTTAATTGGTAGTAGGATAATGTCTATAGCGTCTTGATACAGTTTGGTGTTCAATCTGGACTAGGTCTCGGAGTTTTTTGTATTTGCGGTTTCTTTGTTAACAAAATTTCGGGTGACCGTATTATTTATTTTTTCGTATTATATTGTTTATCTTTATAACTAAAATATCACAGGTTGTGCGTTGATTAATCACAGTAGATAGGTCTGACCTTGTTTGTTGGATAAGACTTGATTGATCCTTGGATATTGGTCTTTGGTACCGTCCAAAAACTCTCTTTTTAGTTAGGTTCATAGATTCAGTTGTGTAAACGTTATAACAACAAGAGAGAATGAGAGAGACAGAGAAAGAGAGATATAACTCTAGACACATTCCTTGATTGAGTTTTACTCTCGGAGTTGTGTTGAGTTAGTCCATACATATTTCCTACGAAAAATTTGGTGGGGTATTTTGGTTCCCCCAGTGTTTTCAGTTTCGGTTTTAGTATTGGTTATATTTAATGGTATGTGAAACCTTCGTGCTTAACTCTTATAAGTTGTACGATTTCTTATGGATTTGTAAGATCCTTTCAGTTTGCTCTTATGTTTATTTTTTTCTTTGTCATATGTAGTAAACAAGTGATTTATGATCACTAGGAAAGGACACATGTGCTTAAAACGTTATATATAATGAAAGAGTAAAACATAGACTAAGGAGGAGAAACATATCATCATGTTGTGTAGTATTTCATACTACAAAAAGGGAATAACAAAGATGTGCGGATTGAATATATACCTAACTTTCCTTTAGGGGGAGTAAATATTTTGTTACTCAAATGTCAACAAGAGCATTTATTTTTTGAAAATGTGCAGGATTGTATGATTTTGAAACATGGAATCAAGCGTATGAAGAATGAGTTATTTTGTAATTCGTTTATCTCCATATGTATTAGGCTTTGTCACTAAAATTGAAAAATTGGGAAATTTTTAGAGCATTGCTCGGCTAAACCCACCAAGCGTTGGTATGTCAAGTTTGGTTCTCATATTTAATATCAAACCTCAACTAGTGTCGCTTGATTAAGATTACTAGACTCAACTTCGTTTAGGTTAGCATAGAAAGTCTAGGAATGTTGAGACATACAAGTATTACCTTGACGTCCCGAAGAATGTGAAGACGTTTCGACTACAATGAAGACATCATCCTTCCACTTGAGGTTGGTTATGCTGAATTGACTTGTTTCCATTCCTATCATTAAATTCAAGTCATATAAAATTGGAAACATAACATGCTAATTTATATTTAATACCCCAGTATTAGACTTGGTCATATTATTATGCTCAAAGTGTCAAGGAAGAATATTTAACAACGAAGTATAACATTTACCTTTTGAAATTCGTGAATGCGATATCACATAATCTATATAACTCGTGACTTGATTGTATATTGGATACAGGTGCGATTTCATCATAGGAAACTATGATTTATTAAATATGTTCAAAGGAAGTACATACACAAAACTTGTTTTGTAATCGAAAAGAAATCAATAGGTGTTTTGGTCCGGTTTTCTATGAAGATATATTGGATGACCAATTCGAACCTTAGGTGGGAATTCTGGTAGAACCGATCTTAACTTATGTTGAAAGTTATGGTAGAACCAATCCATACCTACTTTGGGATACATGGTAGTTACAATCTAAGGGAATCAATTGCGCAGAGTCCTGCTGGGATTCAAGAGGCGTAAGGAGCGCGACTGTACCTGAATTAGTGGGAGAATGAGTTTAGGCTCAATTACCTTCTAGACCAAAGTTAATTGGTAGCAGGATAGTGTCAGTAGCGGATTAATACAGTTTGGTGTTCAATCTGGACTAGGTCCCAGAGTTTTTCTGCATATCCGGTTTCCTCGTTAACAAAATTTCTGGTGTCTGTGTTATTTCTTTTTCCGCATTATATTGTTTATTTTTATAATTGAAATCTCAAAGGTTGTACATTGATCAATCACAGTAGATAGGTCCGACCTTTTTTTTTGGATAAGACTTGATTGATCCTTGGATATTGGCCTTTGGAACCATCCAAGAACTCTCTTTGTAGTTAGGTTCACAGATTCAGTTATGTAAACGTTCTAACAATATTAAGATATATATATATATATATATATATATAACTCTATACACTTTCCTTAATTGAGTTTTACTCTCAGAGTTGTGTGGATTTAGTCCATACAGATTGCCTGCGAAAAAGTTGGTGGTGTATTTTGGTACCCCCAGTGTTTTCAATTGGTATCAGAGCAGGCAAACACATTAAGACCTAATAAGTATGTGTTTGAAGCAGTCTGACTATATAAACAGAGACGAATCTCAAAAAACGCATCACCATCACAGATCATGCAAATTCCGACTGTGTTTTAGAAACCATCGATGTTGATTTTGGTATTGATATAAATAAGATGATCGATAAACTCTATTATGAGAAACACAAATTAGTAAGAGTTATCGATGGGCTTCGCTGTGAGATTTATATCAAAGATTCTGATCTTGGAGAAGGATCTGAAAGGGAAAAGAATCTCTAGGATATGTTGGATGCAAAGATTCGAACTAATAAAGAGGAAGTTGTAGATGCTGGACATTATATATCCGCTATCAACAAAACTCTTGGGATAATGAACTCTGTTGAAAAATCTTCCAATATATCTATGGATTCGAGAAATTCTCTTAATTCATGTCTCATGAATTGTCGTCAGTTTGGAGATAAAAGAGGCTTAGGCTTCAATAAAGCCAATATGACTTTGGGTATTTCGACATAATCTAATGGTGTTGCTAAAACAGATAAAGGCTCATGTATGTTTTGTGGTACTTTTGATCATTACAAACATACATGTAAACTCTTTCGGAAGAAATTAAAGGTTGCTAGTATTTTTAATTAGAAATCTAGAAAACTTTTCTCAAGCCTTATGAGTTCTAAAAAACCAACAAATTGTTTTCCTGGAAACAATGATGTTAGTATGTAGCTTTCGCTTTAAATTCATCATCACCTTTTCAATGGTATCTTGACATTGGGTGTAGCCGTCATATGACAGGTAATCTTTCGTGGTTCGTGAATTCGAGCGACTTTGATGGAGATCTTGTAACGTTCGGAGACAGCAGTTGTTGCTACATCAGCAAAAAGGGAACGATCAAGTTACCTGGCGCGTGCCTGAAATCCATGATGTTGTTTACGTCAAAGGTATGAATGCTTCTTTCTGTTAGTCAAATTTGCGATAAAAGCCATAAAGTTATATTCAATGCTGAAGGATGTGACATTGAAGATAAATCCGGAAAAGTAATTTTTCGGGGAGTACGTGGAAAGAATAATTGTAATCTTTTATATATTCAGTCTAATCTTTGTTGCAATATGACAAAGGTGGAATCTACGGATCTTTGGCATGAGCGTTTTGGTCACATCAATTTTCGCCTCCTTGGCAAGATCATGAACAAGGAACTTGTTAGAGGTGTACCCAAAATCAATGCTAAGATCGATGGTGTTGGTGGAGCTTGTCAAAAGGGAAAACAAGTACGGGTTTCACATAAGTCATCTCGAGACATTGCCACCAAAGCTCCACTTGATTTAATTCATATGGATCTATTTGGACCCATTCAACAACCTACTGTTGGAGGGAAGAAGTATGCCTCGATAATGGTTGATGATTACACTATATTTACTTGGGTGGCGTTCTTAGGTAATAAGAATGAGATCCTGAGTAAATTTAAGATTATTGTTAATCGAATCCAGAATGAACAAGGTCGCAGATTAAAGAAAATTAGGAGCGGTCGAGGAAATGAATTCAAAGACACCAAATTATTTGAAATTTGTGATCAACTGTGAATTATTCAACAATGTTCTCCACCTATCACTCCACAAGCCAGCGGAGTTGCATAAAGGAAGAATAGAAGTATACAAGAAATGGCCAGGGTAATGCTCTTATTGATGGTGGATTTTCGGCAAGGGATAAAATCGTAAAATCATGATACTGCATGTTTCTGACCCGACTTCAAGAATGTATGTGACGATTTATATTTTATGATCCGTGTCACGATCTCCGATTGAGCGAACATTCCTTTCAGAGCTATGATGAATATGTTTCTCGAAAGGCCTCCCGGCTGAGTGTTCGATGCTTCACATATTTCATCATCACCTCTACATAGAATCAAAATGATTGGGCAGCTCCTAAACATAATGTTTGTTAGAGATCTCAATGCCTTCAGGACGTCACGCTGCTCGTTGTTCCCTGACTATGTAGAGAGACCGTGTATATAATCTCTTAATGATTGGGCGGTTCCTAGACATAATATTTATAAGAGAGCTTAACGCCTTCAGGACGTCACGCTGCTCGTTGTTCCCTGACTATACACCCCTTGGAACGAATATGATGCTTCAATTATCTCATATCTCGATTCTGCAAATAGATTAATTCTACCGTGTCATTCATCAACTAAATTCCTAGAAAATAATCTATTATATCTCATTACTTCGTTCTATGGATGATCCTCAGCTGGATTCCATGGATTAGTAATAGACAACCATTTTATCTCATTACTTCGTCCCATGAATCCCCAGCTGGATTCCATGGATTAGTAATTGATCGAAATTTTGATAGTGGTAAATAGGTTGTCGTTCACTCAGACTTGTTGAGAAATTGTTCAAAGACTTAATAAAGAAAATAAGGAAAATATATACAAATATGATAACAGGATGAGAGAGGCTGGGACTCAGGATTCCATTGTTTTTCATGTTCATGGGGTTCAGAAATTAATTGTAGACATTTATAGCTCAAAACAAAGGAAATATCAACTCTATTCTTTCCCAAAGTAGATTTCATAAAATATTACGTGTAGGTCATAAGTATGGCGCATCAAAATTACTTAGAACTAAGCATGCTCCATTAAACAAAGTCACGAGTAGTTAATAGAAATCATAATTCGTTAAAAATCAATGCAAATAGTAAATAAAAAATTAATTGAATTACCCTAATGGTGAAATCCAGCTTCCTCCATTGTCCCAATGTTGGGTTTTAGCTCCTCATATTGTAGACACGCTCAAAGGATAATTTATTGCTCAAAAAAAGTATTTACAAATGATGAAAATGAAGAGAAATAACAAAAGCAGCGAGTTTCTTTTCTCTCCCCAACTCCCCACAAACGTGCTCTCTAGCTATCTATTTATACACACAAATACACACCACTCAAATATATTCTTCCATAACTCCAAAATCTTCTTGTTTTTAATTAAAAATATCTTCAAGAATTTTTCCTTCTCTTTATTCTATATATGTCTTTACTAAACCCATATCTTCTTTAATTCGCAGAATAAAATCCAAGATAAAATCTTCTAAGGATATCTTTCTTGTTTAATACAAGATAACTTCCTTTTTCTTCAAAACTTCATGTTTGTAAGGCAAGAAGATATTTTTATCTTAAAGATGATAAATCCTTTACCGTTGAAACCAAATTTCCCGCCAATTTTTCTTTTCAAATCAAGGAAGAAGATGCCCCCTTAACCAGTAATGGGGTGCGATTAGCAGTGGGCTCCCTGGGGTGCCCCTTATTAGTTAGGTGCCCCTTATCCAAAACTGAGAGTCCGAATAACATGTGTCCTCCGGGTGCCTATACCAACTTTTCGAGCCGAATTTTCCAAAAATACCTACAAACACATAAAACACCATAATAAGTAGAAAATCGAGTACCAACAATACAGATAATTGAGGACAAATTAGACACAAAAATGTGTCTATCAAATAATACCCCCAAACTTATTATTTGCTAGTCCTCGAGCAAAACTAATCTAGAAAAATAAAATCCTAACTCGCTAGGTGGCCCTAGCGACCGAGATATAGTCTCGGGAGGGTTTACCAGAGGTGTACCTACAAAACCATTACTCCAGACCCTAGCTATCTACGCAGAACCTTGGAAGGCACTAAAGAATCTACTTGGTTGGCACACAAACATTGACTACAAGAGGAAGTACCCTGATGCGAAATTCCAATTGTTGTACACGAGTTTGCACTCAAGCATACTAAAATTCATATAAGTGACAAAGCTCTACTCAGATAGTTTCTGTACATCATAACCGGAGTCAACCAATCACATGGAAAGATTTAAGAAGATGGATGTAGAGAAAAACATAGATGGTTTTGATGTTGACTAAGGTGAACCTATCCTAATGGACTGAGATACCAGTCTGACTAATATCAACACAGCTGGCATATACAAGGGAACCAGCGGGTGATAATCCTAACTCTATGTCAACACAACTGGCATATACAAGGGCTCCAGTGGTCGATTTTATTGAATTTACTCCGGTTGGTCTGGTCTCTTTTTTTTTTTCTTTTTTTTTTGTATCTCAATCACTCTATTTCACCCAATCACTTATAAGAAAATAAAAACTGAAGGTGAAAAGGATTCAACGAGATATGGAGAAACTACCATGTTTTTTTTTTAAAAAATTCTAACACATGAGCTCTGTACTTTTATGAATAGACTCTTTAGATGTTTCCATCTAATCAGATTGGTTCCTCAACTCCTATAACCAAGATGCTTCCATCCACTCAGATTGGTTAGTGCCATCCTTAATAAACATAAATTTCTAGGCTCTGGAGTTTATTTATTGCAACTAAAATGTTTCTCTCATACCCCGAAACTTAAATCAAACATTGTCCTCAATGTTCTAAAGATAAAATTAAAACCATATGAACAAGGAGAAATTGTTACCATTTGAAGCAAAAGAGTTAAGGAAAGATATTACTGTATTGCATGAGATTGGGTTACCTCCCAAGAAGTGCTAAGTTTAAAGTCTTCAGCCAGACTAAGAAAGGATTAGTCACCTTATAGAATCATAAAGTAATATCCGGAATAACTGCGGATCACCAAAACCAAATAGAGCTATCATAAGTAAAAGGAATCTGCACCATGCCAAGAAAGTTAACAAATAAAGCACACCCTTGTCTAGTTTCCTGTTTAAGACAACTATATATAGCTGTGGTTCAGGTTTAGGTTCTATAACTGGGTCTAGATAACATATTTTCCTGGGTTGCATTTCCTCAAAAGTTAGATCCGAATGTTTAGGTTCTAGAGTCTGGAAAAACTCAAATAAAAACTTAGAAGCACATAATAATAACCTAAATAATTGCGGATCCTTAAAGTCAATCAAATTTGACTTACACAACTGACCACAAAGAGAGTGGTGGTCTTCCTTAAACAAATATGTCGACCCTAATCTCCTAAAGTAATTAGGTTTAGTCTCGAAACTTAATATCTGACACATTTGAATTTCATAAGTTCCCCCAATTGGAGAAAAAGTTTTTGGTGGGAAAACAAAGTCAATCGAGGTATCGTAGCCTGGGTTAACCACATCAACCAGAGGATGGGTTTCTAACAACTGAACTTCTTTCTGGACATCATTAGGTTCAGGAAAACGTGTATGAAGATAATCTTGTAAAATGGTTGAGGCATATATGTTAAGTTCCAAGTGAGGGACCTTTGTAAGAGTTAAAGAACATGGAGAATAAAAATCACCTCCAAACTTAGAGTTTTCAGTGTCTTTATAAAGACTAGTCACAACTTCCCTAGTTTCAAGGTCATCAGATTCCTGAAAATGGTCAATTGATTCTTCTAAGTCAGGTACATCCTCACTCATCTCTACGATTTCATTTTGTTTTTCTAAGACTAATGTTTCTAAATCGCTAGACTCGAAAACAATATTCTCAGGATAAACCCGCTCCTCTAAACTATCATAGCCTTCGTAATCAAAAGGAAATACTACATCATCCAAGGAAGTCTTATCTTTAGTCAAATCCTCGTCCTTTTGAATAGGTGAATAATTATTAAAATTATTTGTATTTGAACTAGAAATAATATTATCATTATAAAGCTCAGTTGGAGTAACAAATTCCTGATCACGATGCCTAAATATTTCATATTCTTTATCACCACTATCCTCATCATAATCATAATAACATGAAAATGGTTGAACCTCATCTAAAGTATTGCTTCCAGTTCTATCCTTGTCATCTTGATTATGTAAATAAAAATTTTCCTCACTTTCAAGGTTGATTTTTGAAGCAATGTATTGGCAATTCAGTGCAATTCGAGCAATTCTTTATTCCGTCTCTAACTCAAGCCTACGTGTTGACTCAAAATACTCACGTGTTGACTCAGTTAACTTACATGTTGACTCAGCTAACTTCCTGAGGTTATCTTCTAAAGAAGGTTCACTCATTGTTACAGTTCTTTCGTCTATAACTAAGTCATATGTGTCCGCTGACTTATGTGTCGACTCATGTAACTTACGCGTTGACTCAAGTATCTTACGTGCCTCATCTAGAGAAGAGGAATTATAGGAATTTTGCTCGTATGACCGGTATTCATGTGAATAGTAATTGGGCTCACCATGGTATGAGCCATAACCTTCGAAAGTTTGGTGTTCCCAACCACTATTCACACTATGGTCATAAAAAGAAAAATGTTCATGTTGCTCAGTCGAATAATCATTGTATTGGCTATACCAGTTCGACATCCTAACTGCAAGGGAATTATAAACAAACACAAAGAAGGCTGACTCGACCACAACAAGCCTATTTTATCTAGAAAACAAAAAGCATGATGGCTCCCTTAGATTGTTTCTAGACCAGCTTTTATTCTTTCGAAAAGGAATTCGTTACAATCTGAGAAAACCTCTCTGGAATCAATCCGAGTTAAAGTAAGTTGAATAGAGACGAGGGAAGCTCAGTGGAGCTTTGATACCCAAGGCCTCACCGGCGTTACAAGGCGGCGTATTCAACTCACACAAACCATCATGAACTTCAAAGTATGCTCAAAAGAGTAACCAATATTTTCCGAACGACTTTCCTAATAAGCTTGTTACACTATCGATCTCGTTCTAGTCCAAATTTTAAGGCTTAGTTTCGCATAGGTTACGTGTTCCTAAGGTGGGCAAGAAGGAAACGGTGATGAAATCCGAGTCCTTATCTTGATTTGTCCAGGCCTTGCCCTTTACTAGAAAATTAAATCCGATTTCATGTCCTCAACATATATGCATACGAAATCATCCAGTAAACCCGCTGACAGGGGATTCGCGGGTGTTTAGAATTCTTACCTCCCTTTCCAGATGGGGGATGAACCGTTGAAGTCGACTCGGGTCACGACTTCTATGTCATGTACGAAACCGAGGGGCCGAGGCTATATCGTAATCGTCGTCCTTCTCTGCAAACAGTTTATTTAAAACTACCCTTCCATAGGGTTTTAAAAATAAAGTCCAATGTTCAATGTCCAAAAGAAAAGAAGAAAAAAAAATGTCCAAAAATAAAATATTACAAAAATAAAAACTTTAATTACAGTTTTTAAAAAAATAAAAATAAAATTATTAACAAAATCTTCTTCTTCACACCTTTTGGATTTCTCTTTTCTTTCCTTTTTTGGGCTTTTCCCTTCTTTTCAGCACTTTCTCTTTTCCTTTAGCTTAACTCCAAATCTGAAAGCAAACAAAATTACCAAAATGCGTAAAAAAGAACAAATAAAATAAAACCTAAAAAAAAATCTATAAACAAATCCGCGTTGGCGGCGCCAAAAATTGATCGAAATTTTGATAGTGGTAAATAGGTTGTCGTTCACTCGGACTTGTTGAGAAATTATTCAAAGACTTAATAAAGAAAATAAGGAAAATATATACAAATATGATGACAGGATGAGAGAGGCTGGGACTCAGGATTCCACTGTTTTTCATGTTCATGGGGTTCAGAAATTAATTGTAGATATTTATAGCTCAAAACAAAGGAAATATCAACTCTATTATTTGGTAAAGTAGATTTCATAAAATATTACACGTAGGTCATAAGCATGGCGCATCAAAATTACTTAGAACTAAGCATGCTCCATCAAACAAAGTCACGAGTAGTTAATAGAAATCATAATTCGTTAAAAATCAATGCAAATAGTAAATAAAAAATTAATTGAATTACCGCAATGGTGAAATCCAGCTTCCTCCATTGTCCCAATGTTGGGTTTTAGCTCCTCATATTGTAGACACGCTCAAAGGATAATTTATTGCTCAAAAAAAGTATTTACAAATGATGAAAATGAAGAGAAATAACAAAAGTAGCGAGTTTCTTTTCTCTCCCCAACTCCCCACAAAAGTGCTCTCTAGCTATCTATTTATACACACAAATACACACCACTCAAATATATTCTTCCATAACTCCAAAATCTTCTTCTTTTTAATTAAAAATATCTTCAAGAATTTTTCCTTCTCTTTATTCTATATATGTCTTTACTAAACCCATATCTTCTTTAATTCGCAGAATAAAATCCAAGATAAAATCTTCTAAGGATATCTTTCTTGTTTAATACAAGATAACTTCCTTTTTCTTCAAAACTTCATGTTTGTAAGGCAAGAAGATATTTTTATCTTAAAGATAATAAATCCTTTACCGTTGAAACCAAATTTCCCGCCAATTTTTCTTTTCAAATCAAGGAAGAATATGGAGCCCCCTTAACCAGTAATGGGGTGCGATTAGCAGTTGGCTCCCTGGGGTGCCCCTTATCAGTTAGGTGCCCCTTATCGAAAACTGAGAGTCCGAATAACATGTGTCCTCCGGGTGCCTATACCAACTTTTCGAGCCGAATTTTCCAAAAATACCTACAAACACATAAAACACCATAATAAGTAGAAAATCGAGTACCAACAATACAGAACATTGAGGACAAATTAGACACAAAAATGTGTCTATCAGTAATAGATACTCAACTCATTTTATTTCTCCGTTTCATGAATCATTCTAAGATGAATTTAATGAATTAGTAATAAATATTCATCAATCAGGCATCTGGGCCATCACCGAGTAAGTCCCGAGAAAATGGTGCAAGTGTACTTGACAATAATGCACGAACGAGCACCCGAGCGCACAGACGAGCATCAAAAATATGGACGAACAAGGAACTTATGAAGGAAAATAATATTAAATAAAATAAACAAGAGGCGTGGGACCGGGCCCACTGGCCGGCCGGTCCTCCTCTTCCATTATTTTATTTTATTATTTCCCTCATCTTATGAAGACTCCTTCATTTGAGCAAACTCCCTCGTTTGAGCGAGAATCTTAGTTTCTCCATACTTTCATCAAACAAAAATAAGGAAAGGTGTCACGGGACCGACCACATAGCCGGCCGGTCATGCCCTAGCCGTGGCCGGTCCCACACCTTGCAATCCCTTATTTTCTCATATTATTATTTCCTTCATCTCATGGAACTCCATCGTTTGAGCGAAAACCCTAGTTTTTCAATATTTTCTCAAATATTGCTCAAACCATGAAAAATCCAAAAAGTCAATGGTCACATGACCGACTAGGCTTCTCACGTCAAAAAATGAAAATATTATTATTTTAATATTCTCAAAATATCAGTCGCTTGAGAAAAGTTCTACTTGCTCATTCGAGCAAAATTGAGAGTTCCAGTTAAGATCAAACTCTTCTGAAAATCGAAATATTGTTCAAACGCAAACCAGAAAATATCAAAACCTCTCAGGACTGAGACACATGAAATATAGTGACATGGGCATGCCACCTTTAGTCACGTTTCCAGTATTTCAATTAATATTTTATTTGGTCACGTTTCCAATAATTCATCGAATGAGCAATATTTGCTCAGATGCTCGAATATTGATCCAACTATCAATATCAATTTATCGAATGATCAATACTTGCTTAGATCTTCGAATATTGATCCAACTATCAATATTCAATAATTCATCATACGAGCAATATTTTCTCAGAATATCAATATTCATTATATTGACTCAACTATCAACATCATCCATTCGAGAATTATACGTCCCAGCAAACATGTTCAATTCATGAATCCTAGAGCATTCATCAATCATGCTCGACTGAACAATACTTAGACTCAACGTGTAATCAAGTCAATAACTAACTAATCAAATACACGTCTGCTTTGCAGAATCCATGTTCGTGAGACATCAATCGTGTCACATGGGGGATATTAATTAGGGTTTTGGTCTGGGAGCCTACGACATGTGTGTTCATCCACGATGAGAAATGAAAGTAAATCGTGTGAGCAGTTGAGGGAGTTAGCAAAGTAGTGGGTGGACAATCAACCAAGTCTTTGCATGACCTGGAACTGGTTAAACCACGATTTCCCACTTTCCCACTCTTTCACTCGATCCACCGTCATACTTACTCGAGATCAATGTGTCTATTATTCTTGCAATATAGATAAGTCTCCGAATCCACGATTGAACAATAAAAGAATTCTGATCCGAGCAATCACTCTTAAGAATTCAATCAATCAACCAGAATTTATTCGAACTCAACTGTTCACGGAAAACTTGCAGAAACCTTAAACACATTCACAATCCTTGATCATCATTGATCTCGCACACTTCTCAGCTTCCCTCCTACAGATCAACCCTCTTCCCTCTTTGTGATCGAATTGACTCTGGAACAACCATTGTCTTGGTTTAGGCCGGAGTCCTACAGATTGATCTATCGAACTCAAAGCACTCCCGTGCAGTGCATCTATTTGAGGATAGGCAGTTTGCTCGGTTGAGGAGCCTTCATCCACGCGGTCGTCTCTCCATTCCCTAAAAAACTAGCAAATCGTTTCCCCCCATCTACAGATTGGCGACCACAGTGGGAGATTAATCTCTCGGTTGCAATCTTAAATTTTCATAAAGATGGTTGGTCTTAGGTTTAACTCAACTACTCCAAATTTCAGTCAGAATCTTGCGAATGGTAATGTTCCTCCTTCCGACACTCTATCTGATGGCATGGTCGACGGAGAAATACCGACCTTGGTCGAGTTGGCGCGGGTACGGGAGATCCACACAAGGAACATGGACCTGATGAAAGAGACGATAAGCAACATACTTAATTTCCTCGTCAGGTTGACATCAGACTTGAGCGGCGCCTTTTCTCAAAAAATTTCGACACTAAGGGCTAACCCCTCAACTGATGATCATCCCCAAGACAACTGTTTCAATACTTATGAAAAGCCGGTGGATCAGGAAGTTACACATTTAATCGAAAATCTATGTGAACTCCTGTACTTCTCCAGAGATCAACGTACGAACACGTTTGCTTCACTCAACTAAATATCATCTGATGTGCGAATAGTTCCATCATCTCTAGTAGTTGAGGAAGTGTCCATGGCATCTGAACAGTCGATCAACAACATCAACTTCACTATAGAAGACCGAATGGCAGAAGAAGGACATAACCGATCCATGTTCGTAACTGCTTTTATCAAAGACTCTGAATTCAGGAGAGCTCTTATCGATACAGGCACTTCTACAAATCTCATCACTGTGAAGACTCTCAATGCAGCCAAAGTTCCACAAAGCAAAATCGTTCATCATCCCATATTGATGACGGGTTTTTAAGGAAGCCAGAGCCACACATATGGATACGCCTATGTGGATCTGAAAGTGGGACTTATTCAATCAACAGTCAAATTTCACGTGATTGAGAAAGATCCTGATTATCACATGATACTCGGGCGACCGTGGCTCCACGATAACAAGGTTGTTCCATCGATATACCATCAATGTATGAAGACTTTCCTCAACAACAAGATCGTCCACATTGCAGTCTCAGTTTCTCCCTATGCTCCGGTGTATGATGCTGAGTTCCTAGAACCACCAAAAAGAATCCCCGAACCTCCAAGAAAGACCTACAGTACTCCACTCCCAGGTTGGAAGTCTATTGAGAGAGATGCTAAAAAGCCATCATCTTTAGGTGCTAAACCGATCAATCCATCTGCCACACCACTCAAGCGTCACCGGGATCAAACTACAACCCATAAGAAATCCAACTTTATCACCAGCTATGATGCGGAAGGAAGAGTCACTTATCTCCGACGCAAGGATTAACAATTAACAGGTGGGTTCGATAAAAAATCTCCCCACCCTGAAGAGTTATGTCAGAGCGAGCAATCGCCTGATGAAGAAATCCAAGATGCCCCGCGACAGTTACAGTATGACACAGACTCCACTCCGGATGACGTTGAGATGATCAACATCGGAACAAAGGAAAATCCAAGACCAATCTTGGTCAGTTCTGCATTGTCACCAGAAGAACGAACATGATTAATAAGCTTGTTGAAGGAGTATCAAGATATTTTTGCTTGGACGTACGAGGAAATACCCGGTCTTGACGACAAGTTGGTCACACATCACTTGCACATAACTCCTGCCTCCAAGCCTGTCAAGCAACCTCCTATGCATTTCAGGCATGAAGTTGAAGAGAAAATTAAATTTGAAGTTCAGAAGTTACTAGCAGCAGGATTCATCAAACCCATTCAGCATCCGACGTGGCTAGAAAACGTCGTACCGGTCAAGAAGAAAAATGGTCAGATCTGATGATGTATAGATTTCAGGAATCTTAACAAATGCTGCCCGAAGCTACAAATGGTCAGCTCCTTTTCCCAATATTGACATGCTCGTTGATGCAACCAGTGGCCATGTCATGTTCTCATTTATGGACGGTTACAACAGCTACAACCAGATCAAGATGTATAAGCATGATGCTAACAAGACTGCATTCCGAACGCCCATCGGGAACTTTTATTACACGGCGATGCCCTTTGGATTGAAGAATGCAGGTGCTAGATATGACGCATAAACAAGCAGAAGACTATGTTGATGATGTGTTAGTCAAATCAAAAACTCGATCATCCCATCTGGATGTTTTGAGACAAGTCTTTGAAATATGTAGAGAATATAAATTGATTATGAATCCCATGAAATGCTCATTTGGCGTCTCTTCTGGGAAATTTCTAGGGTTCCAAGTCACGACGGAAGGAATCAAAGTTGACCCAGACAAAACCAAAGCTATCACCACCATCCCTCCTCCACGCACTGTGAAAGAGCTTCAGAGATTTATGGGAAAGTTAAACTACATCCAGCGTTTCATTCCTGGATTAGCACAACTTATCGCTTCATTCACTCCTCTACTGAAGAAGGGATCAAATTTTGCATGGACGACTGTCCAACAAGATGCATTTCAAAAGATCACCCGCTGTCATGAAATCTCCGGTGCAAGGACGACCATTGATACTCTATACGGCCTCTAGTGATATTATTATTGGGGCTCTTCTCGCTCAAGAGTATGAATAAGGCATCGAGCGTCCGATCTACTACTATATCCGTACAATGAGAGATGCTGAACTTCGGTATCCTAAAGCCGAAAGAGCATGCTTAGCATTGGTTCATGCGATTCATAAATTCAGAAATTACTTGCTATCAAACAGAGTTGTACTTGTCGCTAAAGCTGATCCTATAAAATTCTTACTGCCAAAACTAGCTTTAATAGGCAGACCTGCAAAATGGTTATTACAAATGTCAGAATTTAATATAGTGTGTGTCTCACCCAAAACTATCAAGGGACAAGCAGTTGCAGACTTACTCGCTGCCTTTCCAGGGGAAGACATCACGTTACTACATGAAGATGTGCCGGGTGAATTTCCAGAAATATCAGTCATTAAAGAGGAAACATGGTTGTTATACTTTGATGGATCAGCCACTCCTTGCAATGATACTGGTGGAGCACGCGTTGTGCTAGTATCTCCGTCCGGTGAAGTATTTTCTGACTCATTCAAGTTAGATTTCCATTGCACCAACAATTCAGCGGAATATGAAGCCTTCTTGCTGGGATTATCCTTGGCCAAGCAAGCGGGAGCGATGCACCTGGAACTTAGAGGAGACTCGAAGTTGTTAGTCAATCAGATGAATGGCGTATACTCTCTCAAAGAAATAACACTTTCTCCATTCATAGCCGACACACAATGTCTACTAGCTTATTTCTCCGAGGCAACTATCGTCCATACCGGTCGTACCGACAACAAACATGATGACTGTTTAGAAACTCTTGCATCCAAGCTGCAATTCGAAGGGTCAGAGAAGTCCATCACTGCAATTCGAAGGGTCAGAGCAGCAACTTGAGCATCTTCACTCTCAAGTTGAAGATGCTCAAACGAGCGACTGGCGAGCACCTATCGTTCATGAATTGAGCAATTCTCTTACGGAAGAGAAAATTAGCCTCAAGGAATTGAAAAACTTTTTTCTGCTACATGGAGCACTATATTTTCGCAATCTTGATGGATCTTTGTCACGGTGTCTCGGAGATGAAGAAGCAAGCGAGCAACTCAAGCGCGTACATGAGGTAATATGCGGACAAACATTGGTGGTTACACTTTACAGGGAGCTCCAAAGGCTCGGGTACTACTGTCCCTCCATGGAAGATCAGTCGAGAATGTTGCAAGGGTCTTGTCCCAGTTGTCAGGCACCACCTCATCATCTGGATGCTCTAATGGTCAATCATACTGGAGACTGGAGAGAGCCTTACATCAAGTACCTGCGCGACAATTATTTATCATCAGATAAGAAAGAAGTAATCTAACTCACCCAGGGGGATAAGCGGTTTGTCTATCTGGAAGGGATTTTGTATCGCAAAATTTTTGGTGGGAACCTGCTGAGATGCTTGGCCGAGCATGAAATCCCAACAATCCTCAAAGAAATGCACGAAGGAGAACATCAAGGAAACAAGAAATTATTTCTCCAGATCCATGAGAAATATTATTGGTCGACCATGGAAGATGATGCAGCTTCCTATGTTCAGAAATGTCATCAGTGCCAGATCCATGTTAACCTCATTCACATTCCTTGTCTCCCATTACATTCTGGGAGCAGTCCATGGCCTTTCTACAGTTGGGGACTGGATATCATCGGAAAAATCAAACCAGCATCTTCGAAGCATCATGGATACATCATCACAACAACTAAGTATTTCACCAAATGGTTTGAAGCTATCCATCTTCGAAGCACTACTAGAGTCACGATTGCAACTTTCATCAAGGAATACATCATATGTAGATTCAGCGTTTCTAAACATATCATCACAGATAATGGGACTCATTTCGCCAACAGACATGCGGAAGAATTACTCGAGGAATATGGTATCAAACAAATTTTCATTACTTCGTATTATACCCAAGGAAACGGACAAATGGAGAGTACCAACAAGACTTTGATCCGGATTCTTAGTCGAACGATTCATGATAACCCTCGAACATGGCATGAACAACTGCATATGGCTTTGTGGGCTTATCGAACCGCACCTAGAATCTCAATCGGGACCTCACCATACTCTCTCGTCTAAGGTGTTGATGCCATTCTCCCAGCCGAGGTCAAGCTTGCTTCAGCAAGGATTGCAGCGGCCAGTGGAATACAATGGGATGAAGCTAAAGTGTTCAATTCGAGAATTGCTGAATTGGACATGCTCGAGTCAAGGAGGGCCAAGGTAGAAAAATATGTGGAAGCTTACAAGCAAGTGATTTCCAGGGCATACAACAAAATGGTAAGACCTCGAACATTTCATGTAGGAAATTTGGTTCTAAAACAGCAGAACATATTCAACAAGACATGTCCTCTCCCAAGTTCTCTCTAAAATGGGAAGGGTCGTATGTAATCATCAAGGCAGTATCCAGCGGATATTACAAAATCTTGGCTGTTAATGGAGGGGTGGAAGGAAATATCATCAATGACAAGTGGCTCAAAGCATATTATGCCTGAATGATCAGTAAAACAATTATTTTAATTTCAAAATGTAATTTTTATGCCTCAAAAGAGTATGAAATATGCTCATTCGTTCAAAGTTCAAAATAGATTTCATTAATCTAACAGAAAAGTTCTTCCATCCGTCAACCAACCTACTTCATCCAAAAACAAGTCTTAAACAAAACAAAAAAAATCTCTCTCAAACGCTCACTTAGGCAAACCATCCAACAACAAATAATTCTTACTAAAGGCCATTTAAAACCTCTTTTGAAAGTTTGCAGTCTTCACTTTCAAGTCCAGGACAACTTTCTCAACCCTTGCCGACTCCAGAGTGAGTACCTTTTCCTCTTCCATGGCAACAGTTATAGCAGAAATCACATTTTCCGCTCTATAAATCTTGATGACCTCGAGTCGACGACGAAGCGAACTTATATTAAACCGCAAGGTCTCACAGTTTGAGATCATATCATCCCATCTATGCAGCTCTTTGTTTTTGATATTTCGCAGGTTTATCTTGTTCATTTCATCGATGATGGGATATAATCCAGTGATTGTAGTCAATAAGGTTGGCAGAAAACCTTTCCATACTTTAGTGGTAGCAATGTGTCCGTACCTCCTCTAAATCTTAGTGTAAAGGGATGCATAACACTTGGGTACGATGAAGCCGCCAACGAGTTGATTTTTTGGGCAAACGTTTACCATGGTAGTGTCGAAAGGGAGTCCAGGCGCTGGATACTCCGGAGCGGGAACCCTAGAATCAATATCTACAGAGTTGATCGAATTGTCGTTAGCACGATTGTCAACGCTATCAGCTACGACCATAGACTTTCCATTCTTTTTCTTCCTAGCATCAACACCGACGTAAAATTATAGCAACCCAATTTTACAACAACCCAATTTCTGTAAAATTATAGCAACGCTCATTCGAAGGAAACCTCTGATTGGAAACTCATGGATGTTCCAGCATCAGTATGATCAGGTCTATAACGAGCAGGAGCCTTAACAGTCCGCTTGGGTCTCAAGCTGCAATGGGAAGAAGAAAGTCGATCTCCCTGATTATTCTGCAACAAATCACTTTCTTTGATCATTCATTCTGATTACATGAAGATAAAAAGAAAAGCATGTAGCCTACCAAGAGGACGCTCCAACTCCATGCCTTTCCATAGATTCATTTTGAGAATAGGCACTGCTATCATACATGATGATGAGAGGTATGATCGTGATCAAAATTTCTTCTGATAATATACAGGAGCAGAAGAAGATATGTTCGTATAAATAGAAAACCCTAGGTATTGAAGGTCAATACACAAGACACGGTGGATACTTATCTTCTACAAATGGTCAAATCAGTTGCGGTTTCTACTGAGACCTTAATTATCAAACCAGATTATATTGGTGACGTGGAAGAAAAGTGACAATACTGGGGACTGACAGTTGAACAAGGCGCCGTCAATACCTCGACTTGGAATTGATCATCTGTGCAAATCGCATGCTTCTCTAGTTCACTCGTGCAATCACACTTCTGAGGATTATAATTAACTCTTTGCACACATGGACATTGGTCCATCTCTTTCAATTGAAGGCATGAGAAGAATTAAGCAGAAGATATAATAAGGGATTATTATTCAAAAATTAATTCCTAATGCAACGTCCATACAGTCAAGTTGCTCAAATGATCAAAATAACATCTATTTCAACATAAAATAAATGATCTCAATAAAATTTACAAGCAAACTTAATCATCAGATTCATTGGATTCATTATTGTCTTCCCAATCATCATCCGTGGAGTTTTCGTCGAGTTCTTCATCGGAGCCATCAGAATCTTCACTGAGAACTTCTTCCAATTGATCTTCAGGATCAACATACATTGCATCCAAATATTCATCTTCTTCACATTCGGCTCGAAATCCGTTCTAGCCAATCACTCAGCTCTCATACTAGGTGGAAATGGCTTAACCTCGCGTTCAACAGGTTCCCAGCCAGATTCAACTTCTTCCGCATCTGAATCTGACACCACACCATCAATGTGAGACCAAATTTCATCCTCAGCTGCTAGCCTTGTCTATTGAAGTCGACGCCATTTTTGCCGATAAGTTGCCAGCTTTTCATCCTCGGATTCTCTCTTTAAAAATATGTCATGGACAGTTCTCAGATGATCAGGAGACATACTATCTATTATCTACTTAGCATCCTTCAGTGACTGATCCATTTTGGCACGTGCCTCCGCTGCAGAAATCTTCATCTTTGGCTTGGAAGTATTGGAATCTTCCTCAGAAGAGCTAGAAGAGTGGTCACTACTGGAAATCACCATTATCTGGAACCAGAAGCATAGAGTCACGGATATGCCAATATCAAACACGCAACAAAAATGGTAATATTCCAACTCTTACCTTTTACAATTTTACTAGTTGTAGTGATTAAAACGCAAAATTTTGAGGGTTTGTTCGCTCCTTTGAACCTGCGACGATCAAAACTCATTATTCAAAATCATAACTTGATTTTCATGTGAGCAATTCACGAAATTTACATGATGTGAGCAATTCACATAATTTCACTGTGTGAGCAACTCCCACCGAGTGAACACTCATTGATTTTCGTGTATACACTATTAAATCACAAAATCCATACCAACAATATTTTATCAAAAATCAAATTTTGATTTTACAAAATTTTAAAATTTCGTGAATAACTCACGTGTATTTTAAAAAAAAAAATCGCTCGAACGAGCGTTCGTCTATCAAACGGGTGTTTTTCTATTTTTACAAAGATCCACATATTCCAAATAAATTTTGATTTTTCATGAAAGCTCATAAAAAAAATTTTATCACTAGACGCGGGTCTATTAAAAATATATAAATCTCTTTAGTATTAAGGATTATCATTCGTTTCCTAAACCGACGGACAGACAAACGTCTGTTTGCTAGAAAACAAATTTTTCATAAAATCTACGCATGCATATACACATATGAAATTTTATTTTGAGAAAAACTCATGAACGAACAAGTAAGCGCTGGCGGGAATTCCACCGGCGGTAGTCGGTGCTGGTCAGTGCCGGCGACTTCAAAAAAAAAAATTCTCACGGACGTGAGATGGGAGAGAGATCTGGTCGGTTAATCAAGGAGAAATAAAAAATTCCGGGGCTTCTTCCCTTTTATATCAATTTTATTTCCAAAAACCTAATAAAACAAGAATTTCCTTTTTTGGGCGCGGGCCCGTAAATGCTAAACCGACCAAAACTAGACGTCTGACCATTTAAATCAGCAGCGCCTCGTCTCTTCGTACTCACGGGATGACACTCTATCATACTTCCAGAGTCCTTATCTGGGTATTTGCTCGTACATGACATCATTGGAGCAAATCGGGGATTCTGAAAATGTCTTTGTACGACTAAGTCCAACTACTTATCCCGTCTGCTGGAAAATCACCATCTAGTGCTTACTGCGGAACTTGACTGTCCCTCACTAAGCAGGGGACTTAATATTGATGGTGGATTTTCGGCAAGGGCTAAAATCATGATACTGCATGTTTCTGACCTGGATTCAGGAAAGTATGTGACGATTCATATTTTATGATCCGTGAACTGTTTCACGATCTCTGACTGAGCGAACATTCCTCTCAAAGCTATGATAAATATGTTTCTCGAAAGGCCTCCCAGCTGAGCGTTTGATGCTTCACACATTTCATCATCACCTCTACATAGAATCAAAATGATTGGGAGGCTCCTAGACATAATGTTTGTTAGAGTGCTAACGCCTTCGGGACGTCACGCTTCTCTTTGTTCCCTGACTACGTAGAGAGACCGTGTATAAAATCTCTTAATGATTGGGAGATTCCTAGACATAATGATTTTTTAGAGAGCTTAACGCCTTCATAACGTCACGCTGCTTGTTGTTCCCTGACTATACACCCCTCATAACGAATATGATGCTTCAATTATCTCATATCCCGATTATGCAAATAGATTAATTCTAGCGTGTCATTCATCAACTGAATTCCTAGAAAATAATCTATTATATCTCATTACTCCGTTCCATGGATGATCCTCAGCTGGATTCCGTGGATTAGTAATAGATAACCATTTTATCTCATTACTCTGTTCCCTAAATCCCCAGCTGGATTCCATGGATTAGTAATAGATATTCAACTCATTTTATTACTCCGTTTCATGAATCATTCTCAGCTGAATTTCATGAATTAGTAATAAATATTCACCAATCGGGCGTCTGGGGCATCACCGAGTAAGCCCCGAGAAAATGGTGCAAGTGTACTTGACAATAATGCATGAACGAGCACCCGAACGCACGAACGAGCATTAAAAAATATAGAAGAACGAAGAACTTATGAAGGAAAATAATATTAAATAAAATAAAAAAGAGGCGTAGGACCGGGCCCATCGGCCGGCCGGTCATGCCGCCGTGGCCGGCCCCCCTATTCTGTTATTTTATTTTATTTTATTTTAATTTATTATTTCCCTCATTTTATGAAGACTCATTCATTTGAGAAAACTCCCTCATTTGAGCGAGACTCTTAGTTTCTCCATACTTTCATCAAACAAAAATAAGGAAAGGTGTCACGGGACCGGACCACCTATCCGTGGACGGTCCCATACCTTGCAATCCCTTATTTTCTCATATTATTATTTCTTTCGTCTCATGGAACTCCATCGTTTGAGCGAAAACCCTGGTTTTCAATATTTTCTCAAATATTGCTCAAACCATGAAAAAGCCAAAAAGTCAAATGGTCACATGACCGACTAGGCTTCTCACGTCAAAAATTAACATATTATTATTTTATTATTCTCAAAATATCGGTCGCGTGAGAAAAGTTCTACTTGCTCATTCGATCAAAATTGAGAGTTTCAGTCAAGATCAAACTCTTTTGAAAATCCAAAATATTGCTCAAACGCACACCAGAAAATATCGAAACTCTCAGGACTGAGACCCGGGAAATATGGTGATACGGGCATGCCACCTTGACTGACCAAGGTCGGCCCTTAGGCTTGCAAGGATCCGGTCCCACACTCTTTCATGATTTAGACCTAATTATCTCCCAACAGTTCATATTGGGTCTAAAATATCTCCAACCAACTTGGGATTTGCTCAATCGACTGTCAGCTAGTCCCATGACCACCCAGGGCCGGTTCCATAATCCCTTGGTCGGTCCCTAATCTCTCCATAACTAGGTTTTACTATCTAACGCTCACATAATCACTACTTTAATAAATGATTAAACCAGCATTTGATCCTCCTTTCACCAACTGGTCAACAAAGGACTTTGGTGCGTGCTCACTCGAGCACTTGGGAGCTACATGGTCGACCATCATTCATGTAGCCGGTCCCTATTTCACCCAATGACTCATATTCAGTAAATCATCAATTAAACTGCAATTGATCAAGATTAGGGTTTCAAACGAATGCTCTGCGAATCATAATTCGGAGCGAGTTCAATTACTAATAATTTTATTTTATCTTGATCTAGCAATCAACATTTGAATTAATATATAATATTCGGTCCAGCTACCAATATTTTAATTAATATTTTATTTGGTCACGTTACCAAAAATTCATCGAATGAGCAATACTTGCTCAGATGCTTGAATATTGATTCAACTATCAATATTCAGTAATTTATCGAATGAGCAATACTTGATCAAATGCACGAATATTGATTCAACTATCAATATTCAGTAATTTATCGAATGAGCAATACTTGCTCAGATGCTCGAATATTGATTCAACTATCAATATTTTATCGAATGAGCAATACTTGCTCAGATGCTCGAATATTGATCCAACTATCAATATTCAGTAATTTATCGAATGAGCAATACTTGCTCAGATCTTCGAATATTGATCCAACTATCAATATTCAACAATTCATCATACGAGCAATATTTTCTCAGAGCAATATTTTCTCAGAATATCAATATTCATTATTTTGACTCAATATCAAAATCCTCCATTCGAGAACTATACGTCCCAGCAGACATGTTCAACTCATGAATCCTAAAGCATTCAATAATCATGCTTGACTGAACAATATTTAGACTCATCGTCTAATCAAATCAACGACTGACTAATCAAATACACGTCTTCTTTGAAGACTCCACGTTCATGAGACATCAATCACGTCACATGGGGGATATTAATTAGGGTTTAGGTCTAGTGGCCTACGGCACGTGTGTTCATCCACGATGAGAAATTTGAGTAAGTCATGCGAGCAGTTGAGGGAGTTAGCAAAGTAGTGGGTGGACAATCAACCAAGTCTCTGCACGACCTGGAACTGGTGAAACCACGATTTCCCACTCTTTCACTCGAGCAACCGTCACACTTACTGGAGATCAATGTGTCTACTATTCTGGAAATATAAATAAGTCTATGAATCCACGATTGAACAATAAAAGAATTATGATCCGAGCAATCACTCTCAAGAATTCAATCAATCGACCAGAACTTATTCGAACTCAACAGTTCACTGAAAACTTGCAGAAACCTTAAACACTTTCACAATCCTTGATCATCATTGATCTCACACACTTCTCATCTTCCCTCCTACAGATCAACCCTGTCCCTTCTTTGCGACCGAATTGACGCTGGAACGGCCATTGTCTTGGTTTAGGCCGGAGTCCTACAGATTGATATCTCTAACTCAAAGCACTCCCGTGCAGTGCATCTGTGTGAGGATAAACAGTTTTGCTCGGTTGAGGAGCCTCCGTCCACACGGTCGTCTCTCCATTCCCTAAAAAACCAGCAAATCGTTTTTCCCCATCTATAGCTCCATAACAAAAATTTACCGTTAAAGTTTTGGGGAGAAGCAGTCTTTACAACCTGTTACTTGATCAATCGTGTGTATTTACGCTCACGAACTATGAATACTCCTTATGATTTATGGTATGGTAAAAAACCTAACTTACACTATCTTTGTGTGTTTGGCAGTAAGTGATACATTCTCAAGGATCGTGAACAAAAAGGAAAATTTGATTCAAAGAGAGATGAAGGTATTTTCCTAGGCTACGCATCTGGCAGTCGTGGTTTTAGAGTATATAATCTCAGAACCCGTGTCATGATGGAATCGTCAAATGCTATTATCGATGACTTAAAAGACTTTCATTATGATGACTCTCCTGCTGGTTTACCTCCTTTGGAGATAACTGAGAAAGTCAAAGAAGTTCCAGAATCAGTGGAAGTTGTACCAACGGTTACTGATCCCGACGTTTCTGATTACGAGGAGAAAAAACCTACTAAGGGTGTTCCTGTTGAACGTGCCACTCCGCGACAGTTGTGGGTTCATAAGAATCATGATAATGACAATATTATTGGAGGTACGAAGTCCACTGCTAAGACGAGAAACCAACTCTGAAATATTTGCAAGTGGAGCCTAAAAATGTTGATGAAGCTCTGAATGATCACTTCTGGGTAGATGCCATGCATGAATAGATAAATCAATTCAAAATATAAGAGGTATGGGAACTAGTGTCGTGTCCTCCTAATATTATATTGTTGGTACAAAATGGTAAGAACAAGTCAGATGAATTCGGTACAGGGGTCCGAAATAAAGCCAAACTGTTGCTCAAGGATACTCACAGATTCAAGGAATCTCCTTTGACAAAACCTTTGCTCTTATTGTCAGCCTTGAGTCCATAAGGTTGTTATTAGCTCATGCTTTTTATCTCAAGATTAATCTATTTCAAATGGACATAAAATCTGCATTCTTAAATGGGTGTTTGAAGGAAGAACTATATGTTTCTCAACCTAAAGGTTTTGAAAGTCCAGAGTATCCCGATCATGTCTTTAATCTCAAAAAAGCGTTATATGGATTAAAACAATCTCCTCAATCATAGTACGAAAATCTTACTACTTCACTTCTTCGAAAAGGGTTCTCAAGAGGAGGAGCAGATAAGACTATGTTTACCAAATGGAGTGGGAAAGATGTTCTTATTTCTCAACTCTATGTAGATGACATAATTTATGGGTCTACTTCCGAGAAACTTGCTAAAGAGTTTCAAACCTCTCTTGGCAAGGAATTCGAGATGAGAAATATTGGCGAATTAAGATTCTTTTTGGGTATACAAATTCAACAACCACAAAAATGGAATTTGTATTTCTCAAGAAAAATATGCAAAAGATCTTGTTAAAAGATTTAGACTTGATAAAAGTACTCCTAAATTAACTCATATGCTCACTATATGGAAGCTGCATAAGGATGAGAATGGTGTTAATGTTGATCAAAAACTTTATAGATCCATCATTGGAAGTCTCTTATATCTAACTGCAACAAGACCAGATTTCGCCTTCAGTGTTGATTGTTGTGCTAGATTTCAGGATAAGCTAAAAGAATCCTATCTTGCAGCTGCAAAACAGATCATATGATACGTACATCATACTATTAGTTATGGTCTCTCTTATACATTTGATACTAACACTGATCTTACAACGTATTCTGATGCAGATTGGGCAGGTTGTGTAGAAGATAGGAAAAGCACATCTGATGGATTCTACTATGTAGGACTCAATCTTGTTGCATGGCATGGCATGAAACAAAACTCACAATCACTATCAACGTGAGAAGCGGAATACATTTTTGCAGGTTAGTGTTGTACTCAAATTTTATGGATGAAACAAATGCTTACTGATTACGGAATCGATACTGAAACAATGTAAATATTTTGTGATAACTCAAGTGCGATTCGAATTACGGAGAATCCCATTGAGCACTCAATAACTAAGAACATTGACATAAGATACCACTTTATTAGAGATCTCTATGAAAATGGTATTGTCAGCATAGAGTTTGTGCCGTCAGAACAACAACTGGCTGATATTCTCACCAAACCTTTAGACACTGTAATGTTTTAACACTTACATAAGTCTGTTGGTGTGGTTTTGGTTCATTAAATAAAGTTCTCCGACTGCCCTTGCACTTATCTATACCGATTGGGTTGTATAAACTTGAGTTTCAGGTAAGGAATTGTTGTCATCCGATTAAATCCTTCTTTTTCACAAAAGTAAGGTCATTCATGTTGTTCTCTTGGGAATGAAATTTTATGGGGGAGAGTTCTTAAATGAACATGTGCTTAATTGATATATCTTTGTGGGGAGTGTGGCTGTGGATTATAAATTGGATGCTTGTATCTTTTTAATCTCCTAGGATGAGCGCTAAGTATTTATTACTATATGAAAGCATCTGAATAAGTTGATATGAGGAGCTGCATTTTAACTATGTTATTATGTACTATCTCCATCTTCCTTAAACTTGAGATATATTTTGGTTGTATTCTTTATGATCCCGCGATTTTCGTACCTTTGTTAATTTTATTGAAAAAAAGGGGAGGAGAATTATTTAGTAGTTTCATACTACATACATATGGTTTACGAATCATTATGTAAGGTGGAGTGAATCATTTAAGCAATAGGTTTACCTATATACATAATATGTATGTATTGATTAAGGGGGAGAAACATATCACTGTAGTATTACTTCAGAGTTGAGATACAATTGAACTTTGGAGAGAAGATAATAATACTATGTTTTTGTACAACAAAAAGTTGAGAATATTTATTTTTAAAGTTGTTATCGCTATGGAATCGGTTCTTCAGCAACAATGATGCTGAGTTGAACACGTTCAAAATCATTGCAACTTGGAACAACGAAGATTTCAAGGAGAGTTGAAGATACCAAGGAAATCAAGGCATAATGGATTGAGGAGTTTTTCAAACTTTATTTTTTTTATCCATATGTATTAAATATTTTTGTCCCTAAAATTGACAAAGAGGGAGATTGTTAGAGCCTTGCTCTCGGTCGAACTCACAAGTTTTTCTATATCAAGATTGTTGTCAAATTTAGTTGTCAAAAATATATCTTGATTTCTAGTCTACAATTAGTTAAGTATCGGTCTAGGATAGAGGTAGTTTAGAAACGAACCAGTCATCATTTGCGTTGTACCGTTTGAAGGCGAAGATCAACCTAAGCTTTTGGAGAACTTCATTAACAAAAGGTAAGTGAAGACTGAACCACCTATTTCTCAAGTTATCACCTTTCTATCCTTGATAATATTGCTACATAACTAATTAGAATAGATTGCATAGACAAGAATTTCGACTCGAGAACTAATTATTTAGTTTACGAATTTCTCGAAATATAATGACTAAAGCTTAATGAACATTTGTTCATACTTGATTAAATTTTTGTGGAGAACAACTTATTGTTCGGGACCAAATCACGATTCAAGTTTATCATTCGAAAATAGCCTGGAATAGTGATATGTGTCATTTATGTTATTCAGGAATGTTTCGAATTGATTTAGAGAAATATATAACTACTATATTCAGAATACAAGACAGTGTTATCAGTCTTACAAACTGAGAAAATTGTTATATGTCTGAAGATGTATTACATGTACTTGTACACGTAGCAGAGTAGATATATATCAATTTTCAGATTTGTGTGATTTGTATATTCTTATGTACATCATGGGAAAATCTGTTTGTTTCGTGATCCGGATAGGTATGCATATTTGTATGCAAAACCATTTTGGAACTGTGGTAAGGGAACCAGGTCAAAATAACCAAACTAGTATGCGAGCCAATACAGTTCTATGATCTAGAAACAGTTAGTACCCAAACCGGTACGTGAACCGAAAAAAATATGTGAACTCCGGAACCGGGAAAATTCTTAAGGTTGCAAACCGGTACGTGAACTGAAAAAGTTCTGTCAACTCCGGAACTTTGAGTTGCACCTAAGTTTGCAAACCGGTACGTGAATTGTAAAAGTTCTGTCAACTTTGGAATTCGGTTACTGCTTATAAGTTTGCAAACCGGTCCCCGCACTGTGACTCAACCGACTCACGAAAGATCCAAGTAATTGTACCTTGTATATTTACCAACTATGTCGATTTTGATTCAATTGTAATTAAATTATTTCTATGATTGCATTTGATCAATTCTCTAATTAACACTAGAATCATTTGATAACATGATTGTGACTCAAGATTAATGTCTTAGTGAACATGAAAATGAGTGTTAAGATTTTTAAAGTTCAAATCGGCTAGTTTCGGCTAACCATGTTAAACATAGTCTTTATACACGGTTCGGTTACGATTTACCTAACCAAAGTGTATATCTTGTATATGTGAATAAGATTCAAATCTTTCATCTAACGATGGATATTGTTTGCTTGGTTCCAAAGCTATCTTAGCTTAAACCTAAAGCAACCTAGGCTTTGAAGTATATATAAGGGGAACTCTTCGCAACTGGGATCTTTGGATCCTGACACTACTTCTTGTGTGTCCTAGTTGTATCTAGATTCGTCATCTCCAGAAACCCTTTTAGGGTTAAGCGACTACAAAGACTTCATTGGGATTCGTGAATCCAGGTCTGGTAATCTTTTATCTTGATAACTCAAGTATCCTGATCTTGATTATTTGTAGAGCTTGCCCCAACGATCAAGATAGATAGTAATCATCAAAGTTCTCTTCGTCTCATACTTTGTTGATTCCGCGAGTTTTATACTTCAGAGGTGAATAATAATCTAGGATGCACTTCGGGTTGCATAAGTCCGGATTTTGAGGATAGCCAGACTTTTTTCGAGTTTCTATCGATTTCTATCACCTGGATCTATCGTTTGAAATGATCATTTGTTTAAATCGTAAATCAGGAAATCAATCATAGGCTTAATCTGTGGGAGGAAGATTTGGTTTAAAATCTTCAATTAAGATTTGAGCGCGACTGTACCTGAATCAGTGGGAGACTGAGTTCGGGCTCAACTACATTTTATACCGAAGTTAATTGGTAGTGGGCTAGTGTCTGTAGAGGATTAATGCAGTTTGTTGTTTAATCTGGACTAGGTCCCAGAGTTTTTCTGCATTTGTGGTTTCCTCGTTAACAAAATTTCTGGTGTCTGTGTTATTTATTTTTTCGCATTATATTGTTTATCTTTATAATTGAAATAGCACAGGTTGTGCATTGATCAATCACAGTAGACAGGTCCGACCTTATTTATTGGATAAGACTTGATTGATCCTTGGATATTGGTCTTTGGTACCATCCAAGAACTCTCTTTGTAATTAGGTTCACGGATTCAGTTCTGTAAACGTTCTAACAACAAGATATAGAGAGAGAGATAACTCTAGACACTTTCCTTGATTGAGTTTTACTCTCGGAGCTGTGTTGAGTTAGTCCATACAGATTTCCTATGAAAAAGTTGGTGGTGTATTTTGGTACCCCCAGTGTTTTTAGTTTCGGTTTTAGTATTGGTTATCTAAAATGGTATGTGAAACCTTCATGCTTAACTCTTATAGGTTGTATAATTTCTTATGGATTCGTAAGATCCTTTCGGTTTGCTCTTATATTTATTTGTTTCTTTGTCATATGTATTAAACAAGTGATTTACGTCACTAAGAAAGGACATATGTGCTTATAACGTTATATATAGTGAAAGAGTAAAGCATAAACTAAGGGGGAGAAACATATAATCATGTTGTGCAGTATTTCATACTACAAAAGGGGAATAACAAAGATGTGCGGATTGAATACATAGATTTCCTTTAGGGGGAGTAAATCTTTTGTTACTCAAGCGTCAACAACAACATTTATTTTTTGGGTGCAGGATTTTATGCTTTTGAAACTTGGAATCTAAGCGTATGAAGAATGAATTATTTTGTAATTCGGTTATCTTCATATGTATTAGGGTTTTGTCACTAAAGTTGACAAAGGGGGAGATTATTAGAGCATTGCTCGGTTGAAACCACCAACCGTTGGTATGGCAAGTTTGGTTGTCATATTTTAGTATCAAAACTCAACTAGAGTCGCTTGATTAAGATTACTAGAGTCAACTTCGCTTAGGTTAGACTAGAAAGTCTAGGAATGTTGAGACATGCAAGTATTACCCTGAAGATAAGAAGAACATGAAGACATATCGACTACAATGAAGACACCATCCTTCCACTTGAGGTTAGTGATACTGACTTGAATTGTTTCCACTCCTGTAATTACTTTCAAGTCGTTTAAGATTGAAAACATAACATGCTATGTTATATTTAATACTCTAGTATTAGACTTGGTCATATTATTATGATCAAAGTGTCAAGGATGAATATTTAATAGCGAAGTATAACTTTTACCTTTTGAACTTCGTAAATGAGACATCACATAATCTATGTAACTCGTGACTTGATTGTGTATTGGATATAGGTGCGATTTCATCCTAGGAAACTATGTTTTATTACGCACGTTTAAAGGAAGTACATACAAGAAACTTGTTTTGCAATCGAAAATAAATCAATAGGTGTTTTGGTCCGGTTTTCTTTGAAGATCTATTGGATAACCAATTTGAACCTAAGGTGGTAATTCTGGTAGAAACGATCTTGACTTATGTTGAAAGTTATGGTAGAACCGACTCACGCCTATTTTGGGATACATGGTAGTTACAATCCTAGATATTTTTGGGAGTCTTGACAATCGATCCTTACCTATATTGGAAGTCTTGGTAAAACTGATCCTAGCTTTAGTTGGGAGTCATGGTAGAACAGATTCTACCTATATTTGGATACTTGGTAGAACCGATCTTAACCTATGTTAGATGTCGACATAATTTTAATATGTACATAATTATCATATTTAATTGTTTAAAGATATCCCTTGATACTCAAGGTGATCCCAAACCAAAATATTCAGAATTTTTTAATTAAGATTTCTGAATTATATGTTTTTGATTTTCTATCAAGCAAAACGTATCTCTTGAAAAGCTATATTAGTTACGTGCTAAACTAATATTAGATATTTTCTAAATAGAGATTTCAGAATTACATGTTGGATATTAGTTCGAAATGTGAAAACCGAAATTAGGTACTTATTGCATATCTTGAGAATCTTTCGGTTTTGGAATTTTCTTGTTATCCAAATAACCTTGTTCTATAAATAGTTGAGTTTGCATTTCTTGCAAACTATCCTAAGAGCCAAGCAAACTTCATTCGTGTTGTTTCTGGTGGGGCCGACTATCTGGAGAGGAAAGTATCCTAATTAGGCGAAATCTCTTACGTCTGCTCGTTTAAAGACTTTTGTAGGATCAAGAAGCTCTACGAGTACCGTTGGTGAGAAACTAGATAATTGCATTGTTATTTTAGTTTTCGATTATTGATTTGATTGACTAACGGTTGTTAGAACTTTGATTGTACCTAGTTTGATTATTCTTGAGAGCCTTCTCTTCTGAGATAAGGTCACTCAAACTAGATCAAAGTATATAACGGGATCTTCAGAACTGTTTTTAGATCCGAAGACAACTTGTGATCATCCATTGTTAACAAACTTCGTTCTGTGTGTAATTGATCATAAGTGGAATCAAGTTTTTGTGTGTAAGTACAATTGAAGGCAGTTGAAGATTTAAAAACAAGAAGATTTTTCTGACTGGTTTCCGCATCTCGTGATATTTTGTGCACACATCTTGATCGGCTAGCATTCGAATAAGATCTAATTTATCTTTGATAGATTTGATATAGTTGTTTAGACTGGAAACTATCATTTGGTGGTACTCTTCAATATCGAAATTTGATAGTTGTGAATCTAAATATGATTATTTCGTATCTTGATTGATCTCAGCCGACAAAGGAGTTTACTATTTTAATCAGAAGAGACTTTGTCAAAACTCAACATATCTTTTATAAAAGATTATTGGAATAGTTACCAAACAGTTTTGTTCCTTTAATGTTTGGAAGACGATCAAAAGGATTTGAGCGATTAAGACTTTACATCGGTAAATCAACTTAAGATAGTGATTTATATCTTAGGATTCACATGCGTTGGCCAGACGGTTATAGGCGCAGGGATACTAAGGGAACTAAGTAACTAGGGGTAGATTAATTGGTGTCAACTATACGAAGTTGGCTCTGTTCTTTGTATAGCGGCTTAAGTCTGAGAGTATTCAAAACTGGACTAGGTCCCCGGGTTTTTCTGCATTTTTGGTTTCCTCGTTAACAAAATTTTGCCGTGTGATTAACTTTTACTTTTCACAGTTATAATTGTGCTATTATAATTAAAGGTAAATACACTTGTATGTTAATCCACGACACTTGATTGTGATCCTATAATATCGGTTTCATACTGTGACTATTATCAAGTATATACCTTGTTATTCAATTTTCTCGATTTTTTTCATAGACGGTCACACTTGGCGTCGGATTTGTAGGTTGAACTGAAAAGATTGTGGTGTATTTGGATACCCTCGTCATCTTACAGGTAAACAGTAAAACGATCGTATGAAGTAAACTGGGCCTACTGGTCCATGCCCTCATTAAATTATCGCATATGACTTGCCCTCATTTGAATACACCAGTTTTCTACGAGTACAGGTTCTTATAGCTCTATGGATGACAAGACGCTTAACAGATGATATTCCTGGCAAAGGTGAGTTGTTTAAAGGCAGGTAATGCGAAAACACTAACTTTTTGATTTCTCAACATTTTATTATGACCATAAAATATTACAGCTGGTTTATATGTACTGCGCAATGTTCTTGCTGCAATTAAAATCATCCATACTAATGGAAATGAAACCTAATCACCTAACATTGTCTAATGTAGGTTATGATGGCAATAATTGTTATTCATAATCAATGTAGTCAATTTCGGCCATCTTGGCCGGAATTTTGCCGGAAATTCCGTTTCCGGACCAACGTAACACGAAATGTAACTTTCTGCCGAAACGGAAAATGCCCGGGATGTAACCGAAATTCCGGCCGAGATTGGACATAATAAACCGGAATTCCGGGCGAGAAAATACACAGAATGAAAACAAAGTTGTTCGAAAAATTGGTTCGAGTTAATAACTTAACATCACTTTCTCTGACCGTCAGAGAAAGAAAAAAAACCAAAAAGAGATCGAGAGAAGAAAAAAGAGAGGGAGTTAGATCGAGAGAGCAAGATTTCCAGCGAGAGAAGTAGATATAGATCGATATAGAGACTAGAGAGTTTGGTGACTTGGTCGGGTGTTAGAGACAAAGAGTTTCAGGAAGATTAGGTTTTCAATCAGAGAAGATTAGGTTTTCAATCAGAAAACAAGTAAGTAATCCAAACCCTTTCTTTATTTTTGTTAAAATAGACTGTTGCATGATGTTTTTATTGATTATAATCGAAGTTGAGATGATTAATGTTCTTAAATTTAGGGTTTATGTAATTAGGATTTATCTGAAATTGGGAATTGTTGTTCAGAATTAGGATGTTGTTGTTATCTGGATTTCATCATGTAAGTCAGAGACAAGATGTTGTTATATCTGATTGTGTTTAGAAAAATCAATTTAGTCCAAGATGCTTAATATATGATAGTATGATACCAATTTTTGTTTCTGATTGTGTTTAGAAAAATCATTGTACTTGTTATATTTCCAATATTTTCATTCAAACTTCAAATAAATAGATAGAGATACTGAATTTGACATTATCAGTAGTTGGAAGAGGAATCCACCAAGATACAGATTAATCATTATCAGTAGTTGGTAGATGATTGTGAGTCTTGTGACGCCAATGCGGAAGGAGTTGGGCAAGGTGGTGGTTATGGATTCTTCCAATGCATCCAATTCGAACACCTCAAACACTGCATGTGGATCAATGCTGACGCAGTCCTCTACTCAGACTGAAAAAGGGCTACTCGTTGTTGCTGAGAATGACGGAGTTACTCAAGATGATGATATCTATGATTATTCAAATTATGTTGATTAGCACTATAATGTTGTTGTTTAAGTAACATTTTAGACCATGAACTGAAGTTGTACTAATTTCTCTTTTAAGTAACATTTTAGATATGTTCTGGATTAATTAGTTAAGTTTGAAGTGTTTTCATTTTTGTGTTTTTTTTTTGTTCCTTTTTTGTTGGATTGATCGTATTTCATTATATCATAACATATGTAGAAATTATATATATAAAAGTTGGAACCGAGATTACACCGAGATTTGGAAACGGAATCTCCCCGAAACAACGTTGTACCAGTGTCTCGCTCGGGACCGAGACAAACCGGAATCCGAAATCGACTACATTGTTCATAATACCTAGCAAGAAAAGTATAGTAGAGAAATTGATGGTTACATTTAGGTACAGGCCTGTGTATCAGTGACCGACATAAGATGTGCTTGGATTGGAGAAATCCCCAATGGAAAATCGCCTGAATAATGCTTTATCAGGACCCAAAAAAATATTCCAATGATCCAAACATACATTAGTAAGATATTCTTTCAAGATGGTGGAAATTTGTTTCCTCTTTTACAAATTAGGAGAGCATGAGTTAGATGTTTGAAACTTGGAATTAATAAATCAAAGTTGATCGTAAATACTGAAACAAGAAATGTCTCAGAGCGTTTTTGTTTTTAGGCCACCTATCACTAACATTGTGTCTAATTAACCGCATATTTACAGAATTCTTGAGCTACTTAATTTAATCTAGGTATAACCAATCTGCTTAATTAATGGAAAAATGGAAATCATTCACATTAATGTTTTGAATCACCAAGATAAATCGTTTGCACATGAAAACTAAAAAAATTGAACATGAATCAACTGAAACAAAGATTTTAAACCACTCGAGTCAAAAATATGAAACTTCACCACTCAAATTCAACAACTTCGTTACTCTCATCGATTGTTGCTTTAATAATAGTTACAAATCAAACTACGTCATACAGAAATCATGCATAAATGTTGGTGTTGAAATAGATAAACTGCAGCAAACTCATCTACTTCATCAACGAATCTACTTCATTTACTACACCCCTCTATCAAGCTCCACAGTCGCTGCTAGGTTTTTTATCGAAAAAGAAGAAGAAAATGAAGGGTATAAAGTAGGGTTCGGAAATTTGGGTATGAATTCAGATTAATGGGTATGCCTGACTTTGTTAGGTTAACCACTTAAGGATTTCAAACCAGCTCTCTTCCACCCATTTGACTCTGTCCGTCAACTTACCTTGACTGAAACCTTGTCATTCTATCACAGAAAGCAGAAACTTTAGGATTTCTCTGACGATTCTCAAAATTATTGGTAGAACGATCCTACCTTTCAAATAGACACAAAAATATAGATTTGAAAATACCATATACAATAATTTAGGAAATACATAAGGAGCATGATACATTTCTCTTGTGAAATACATTTCAGAATTCTCAACATCTAACAAGGGGTCGCTAGCTCAACTGGTCATCCCCATTTCTCAAAGATTTGATGTGCTACATGAGGTCCCAGGTTCGAGTCCCCGATAGCGCAATATTGCAGAATTTGACATGGAAGGTGAGTTAGCTTTCCCCCTTACGACATAATGAGGCCCTTATCCGCTTCAGCTCTCTTGGCTGGTTCCTCATGAGGCTCGCCAGTGCGCTAGCACGACAACCTGTTCAACTGATGTAGTAGTACGTTGTTGGAGCTTAGCTTGTTAGGATTGCAGTTAGTTTCTTGTAATGATATATCGTTAGGATGTTATTTATTTTTGTTGATAATTCTTTGAGATTTTTCGACGTATGATCTCTTCTTCATAAACCTTTTTTCTAAATACATAACTTTTTCCATCTATAATACAAAACAGGATGGCTTTTTGAGTCTTGGACGGACGGATAACATTTTGAGAGATAAACATGTGATCCGATCACCCCAGTCTCATCCTAACCAAAGACATCTAGCGATTGTGGTGTTTGTAACCCCCTTCTAGCCCTCATAATTACTTCCTCTTTAATTAGGCGTTACAACCATTAAATGGTAGAATTACAAGAAGAAGAAAAAACTGGAAATATAAATGCTACAATAACTTTCAACCATGTCTTCAAAAAAAAGTGTCAATCTTCAATAATCTGCAAAACAAACAATGTATATTCTTTTTAAAAATAATAAGAATAATTTATATTCTACTCATGAAAAATTCAAAAATACAAATCATAATTTCCATTGTACTCATTGAACAAATGGAACAATCGAGTAAGGCGAGGAAAGTTATGTGGAGTGCAATAGTTGCAATATGTAAAAAACCCCAAAAAATGGCAATCGAATAAGCCAAACTTAATCAACCTGCAAAACACAAATAACATTGTGGTAATTATATAATTGACCCTTGTTTTGATGGTCTACACAAATATCCTTATCATGCAATAAAAACACCCATCTCCATCTATAAGCCCATCAGGGTCCATTAACATTAATTTTGTTTCCATATTAACCCTTCCTTTTTTTTTATTTTGTTTCCATATCAACCTTTCCTTTTTTAACACGGTTTTAAAGAAAAATTTTCTTTATTTTCAGAACACCTCCTCCATCACCACCGAAGCTTCTGCAACTACCACCACCAGCTCCGTCGCCGACATCGCCACCACCACGTCCTCCACTATTAGCTACAAATTTATCACTATAATTGGTTTCGATTTATCCCTGATAGATTCTATTTTTTTCTTAATTTTAGATCTCAAAATCAAATCACACACCATCATCTTCATCGCAGTCGTCATATGTATCTTCGACGCCATTAATTACCACCACCACCATCAACATTACCACCATAAACATCTCTATCTCCACATTTTTGTTTATTTTTCCCCAGTGAGATTCAAGAGAGAGGTTTGAGTGCTTTGAGTGAGATCATCAACAACAACTATCCATCACCGATTGATGAGATTTCAAGTTATTGTAGTAGTAATAGGTTTGTTGAGACTTGTGAAAGAAAAAGATTTTAGATTTAATGGAATTTAAAGACAAACAAAACTTAATTCAAGATTATTAGGAATAACCAAGACACCGATTCCACTATCACGCACGAATAAATTATGGCAAATGATCCAAAACTCTAATTATATTTTAAGTCCCTTATTTCTTAATTCACAAATAATCAGGAAAATTCTCAAATATCAATTGTATTCCCTAAGCATAGATTATCAATTGACTAAACAAAGTATAACCTATCAGATTGAATCACAACTAATTAAGAAAATTATGCAAACAATATAAAACTCTGCAAAAGCAGTGATTGAGTGAATTATAAATTATAAATTAGAGAAAATAAAATAGTTACCAATTATTCATGCGTAAATAGCTTCCTCATTGCCTTGGTTGTGGGAGATTTAGCTCATTATCATGTTGGAAACACGCTCAAAAGTTGATTTCATTGCTCAAATGGTGTTTACAAATGATGAAAAGGGAAAAATAATTCAAAACCGGGTTTGTAACGCTTATAATTGTTGCAAACCAAAGAACGATACAGAGGATGTGTCATTGTTACTGTAGCTATAAGACTGTCACTGAACAGTCGCAAATACTGAAGCAAAAACGACTGCCTCTGTGGGTCTATGTTCTTCGTGTTCTTTAATGGCAGCAACAGCAGGTTTCTCTGGTGATCGTGTTTCGCCTCTGTGATATTTCAAATCCTTCCCAAACTCTATGTGTCCCTCTCTGAGTCCCCAGCACACTATATATACCTTCACAGCAGCGAGAATCCTTCATATTAACACAGAAAAATCCCCAAAATATTCTCATGCAGGCCATAAACTCGGGAATATCTTCTTTCCATTCTTGTCTTCTCACGCGTTGATTTTCTGCCAGCACCCTCTTAACAGGATCCTACACATTCCATAATCAGTGTAACATGCTGTAGACTCGTGCAAACTTCCCAAAACAACATATCAGAGAGGCCCGAGTATCTTTATCTTCTCGCCTCTGTTTTCAAGCATCTACGTATACAGCCCAAGTTTATCGAATCCAATTGACTTACCAGCCTCGTTTAGTCAAAACAGGGTGAATACAACTTGGAGAGATTAAATCTCTCTGTGAACCTTCGAAACCAAATTAGAAAATCTCGCCTTTTCCTGTTTCGCTTTGAATCACCATCTAGCACAATCCATCCCAAGTTGATCGAATATAACACCCATACATGTCCTATTCTGGCTTAACAAATCAACCCCAAAAGAATCAACGATTGAGTCTCTTCCTTGCATGCGTAAAACTCCAACCCTAATCTGCAGCCATTTTTTCCCCGCCAAAATACAGTTTTGAAATGTTGAAGATGAAGTGCCCCTATCCTGTTCTGGGGTGCGAATAGCAGATGGGTGCCGAGGACAAATTTGGGTGCTGAGGATGAATTTGGGATACGCATAAACTTGGGTGCCACTTAGCCAAATCTGGGGTTCGTATAGCAAATGTCCTCCAGGGGTCCAAATAGCACTTTTTGAGCAACTTTTTCCACACAAGTGTATTTCTCCAAAACACCTACACAAACATAAAAACACCATAATAGGTACAAAATCAAGCACTAACAATAGAGACACTGAGGACAATTCAGACACAAAAATGTGTCTATCAAATACCCCCAAACCTATTATTTGCTAGTCCTCGGGCAAAACTAATAAAAATAAAAGCCTAACTCACTAGGTGGCCCTAGTGACCGAGATATAGTCTCGGGAGGGTTTACCATAGGTGTACCAAAAAACCATGACTTTTAATTGGTCACAAGTATCCAAAGAGCTATGAGGACATACAGATTCTCAACCTATCTCCAAGTAACTAGAATGCCGTAGAAATTAAAGGTGCCAGCTCTAAAGCTGAACAAAGAATAGGGGAGACACATCCGCAACACTTCTTGATAAAGAGATATCTGCTACACAGCTAGATAAACATTGTAAGATGCGTCCGCTTTACAGATGGATAAGATTAGGAGAGAGATAAAAATGAGAGGGACATCTGATACATAGCTGGACTAATTACGTGTGATGAGTTGAACCAGTGCTAGAAAGATCTTGTGCCAGATGGAAAGCGGACTAACAAAGCAACCAATATGCATCTCTCCTCGACTCTCTCATAGTGCTCAGTAGAAACAACGTCTTCTTCGGTCTTCAACTGTTGATGATAAACTCTCGAACTTCTTAGAACCTTGAAAATTAATTCTTCTCTTCGATTTCTTGCTTGAAACTTCCATATAGATTTCTACTTTCCTATGGCCTTATTAAACAAAAATAACAAGACAACAATTTACATGGCCATTAGAGAAGGACTCTAGAACTTGGATCTTCACAACTTGTAATGTCTTGTTATCATGAACTTCAACAATGTATATCGTTTGATTTTCTTTGAATTATTCTTTTCTATTGTTGCTTCTAAACCTTAAACGTCTTCAACTTTATTCATAGATTTTTACGTCGCTCCGCTTGTTGATGATGATAAGTTTCTACTGAGAGAGAGTCGCAATCCAGTAACTAAGACTACATTGTGAGGTTACTTTCTCTTTCTGGCATTTCCTTCTGACCTACTTGCCTTTCCATCATGGATGGTTAGGTCCATCACGGTTACCCTCTAAAAGGAACAAGTTCTCTCCTGAATGTCAAAGATCTCAATGTCTTTTTCTCTAATGTCTCAGATGAATGTTATCCCTAGCAATTCCAATTTCCATATTTTCGGTGAGAAACCGTATGTAGCTTACCTAACCGGATACTATGTGACGCAAGAAGTTTCAAAAATTCAACTAAAAAGTTCTTCCCCACCCCCAAACTTAAATCTAACATTGTCCTAAATGTTTCTAATGAAATAGCAGTACCACAAGTAAAATAACACGAGGATAAGTTGGAAAGATAGTACCTGGGTGAAGAGAGAAATCAAAAACTAATATACAACATACAATCGCCTCGATGGTCAATCAAGGGTAAACAGGGTCCTCCAGAGGGACCTCCTCAACATCACCTGTAGGAAAGGGCTCTAAAAAGGGTTTCAATCTCTGACCGTTAACCTTCGAAGAACTACTACCATCCGGTGTTTCAATCTCAACAGCTCTATGAGGAAAGACAAAGCGAACAACAAAAGGACCCGTCCACCGAGAACGTAACTTCCCAGGGAAAAGATGCAAGCGGGTATCATACAGAAGAACTTTTTGACCTGGAGAAAATGACTTTCTTAAAATATTCTTATCATGCACAAGTTTCATTTTGTTCTTATACTCCTTAGCACTATCATATGCATCTCTACGAATCTCTTCCAACTCATTGAGCTGGAGTTTCTTATGGGATCCTGCCTTGTCTAGTGAAAAATTTAGCTGCTTAACAGCCCAATATGCTCTATGTTCTAACTCAACGGGTAAGTGACATGCCTTGCCATACACAAGTCGATAAGGTGACATTCCAATGGGGGTTTTAAACGCAGTACGGTAAGCCCATAAGGCATCATAAGCCTAGACGAACAGTCTTTTCGATTTGGAATAACTGTTTTCTATAATATACACTTTATCTTCCTATTGGAAACCTCTACCTGAAAACTAGTCTGTGGATGATACAGGGTAGCTACCTTATGTATAATACCGTATTTCTTCATCAAAAGCCTAAAAGGTCCATTACAAAAGTGCGACCCTCCATCACTAATTAAAGCTCGCGGTGTACCAAAACATGTAAGTATATTATCTTTCAAGAACTCAATCACAACCCTATGATCATTAGTATTACACGCAACCGCCTCAATCCACTTAGAGACATAGTCTACGGCGACAAGGATGTATAAGTTACCAAAAGAATTAGGAAACGAACCCATAAAGTCAATATCCCACACGTCAAAGACCTCAACAACTAAAAAAGGGTTCAAGGGCATCATGTTCCTATGGGAAATGGTTCCTAATTTCTGGTAACATTCACAAGTAACACAGTAACTGTGGGAGTCTTTAAACAATGAAGGCCAATAGAATCCACACTGCAGTATCTTAACAGCAGTCTTCTTAGCACTAAAGTGACCCCCACAAGCATGATCATGACAAAAGGAAATAATACTGGACTGGTCACTCTCAGGTATGCATCTCCTAATAATCTTTTCTGGACAATACTTAAACAAATAAGGATCATCACAAAAGAAGTGCTTCACCTCATCTAAAAACCTAGAACGATCTTGTTTACCCCAATGTTGGGGCATTCGACCAGTAACAAGATAGTTCACTATATTTGCATACCAAGGTAATTGGGTAACAAAGAGCAGTTGTTTATCAGGAAAGCTATCCCTTATATGAAGGGAATCATCAGGGGAATCAACAACTAGCCTAGAAAAGTGGTCTGCTACTACATTTTCGGCACCCTTTTAGTCTCTAATGTCTAGAGAAAACTCTTGCAATAAAAGGATCCACCTAATCAATCTAGGTTTCATATCCTTTCTAGACATAAGGTATTTCAAAGCAGCATGATCAGTATATATCACGATCTTAGAACCTAAGAGATAGGGTTTAAAATTGTCTAAGGCAAACACAATGGCTAACAGTTCCTTCTCGGTGGTGGTATAGTTCAACTGGGCATCATTCAAAGTTTTGCTAGCATAGTAAATCACATGAAGTAATTTGTTTTCTCGCTAACCTAGCACAATACCAATAGCATAATCTGAAGCATCACACATGATCTCAAAGGGTAAGTTCCAGTTAGGTTCCTGGACTATGGGGGCGGTAGTGAGTAAATTCTTAAGCTTCTCAAAAGCCTCTAAACAAGCATCATCAAAGACAAACTTAACGTCTTTTGCAAGAAAATTGCAAAGAGGTCTAAAAATCAAGCTAAAATCCTTAATGAATCGACAATAAAAACCTGCATGCCCTAAGAATGACCTAATATCTCTTACAGTTTTTGGGACCTGTAAAGTTTTAATAAGGTCAACTTTGGCTCTATCTACATCTATACCCTTCGACGATACAATATGCCCTAGAACAATTCCTGAACGAACCATGAAGTGACATTTCTCCCAATTAAGCACTAAATTCTTTTCCTTACACCTAGTCAAATCTAATGACAAATGATGCAATCACTCATCGAAACACTGAAAAATCATCCATAAAGACCTCTAAGAACCGTTCTACCATGTCAGAAAATATGCTTAACATACAACGCTGAAAGGTCGCAGGGGCATTACATAGCCCGAAAGGCATGTGTATATACGCAAAGGTACCAAAGGGACAGGTAAAAGTGGTTTTCTCTTGGTCTTATGGGGCAATAACAACCTGATTATAACCGCAGTATCCATCTAAAAAGTAATAGTGGCTACGTCCAGCTAATCTCTTTAGCATTTGGTCGATGAAGGGAAGGGGAAAGTGGTCCTTCCTAGTGACCTTGTTCAATTTTCTATAGTCAATACAGACACGCCAACCCGTGGTCGCCCGAGTTGGGATTAACTCATTATTCTCATTCTGGACTACAGTAATACCAGATTTCTTGGGAACAACCTGAACGGGGATGACCCACTTACTGTCTGAAATGGTGTAGATAATGCCTCCATCTAACAGCTTAAGAACCTCGGTTCGAACTACTTCTTTCATATTAGGGTTCATTCGACGTTGCATCTCCCTAGAAGGTTTGGTGTCACTCTCTAAATAGATATGATGCATACAATCAGTAGGACTTATACCCTTAACGTCTGTTATGGTCCATCCTAAAGCTTCCTTGTTGTTTTGAAGGACGGTTACTATCCTACTTTCCTGATCACTATCCAAGTCGGATGCTACAATCACGGGTAAAGTCTTAGACGGGCCTAAAAACATATATTTCAGGGTATCTGGCAATGGTTTTAGGTCCAAATTAGGAGGCTCTTGTAACGAAGGAACTAGGGTAGACTTAGAAACTGGTAGTGGTTCTAACTTAGGTTTCCATCCATTATTAGTGTCTAACAAAGGGGTTGAGTCTAACAAAGCATTCACCTCATTGATCACATTATCATCATCAAAATCAATCCCAAAGTGAGCTAGGCATTTCTCTAATGGATCTTCTAACAAAGTATTTGGTAATGACTCCTCAACTAATGTTCCTATCATGTTCACCTCTTCTATGTTCGAGTCATCTAGTTCATAGGGTAGCTTACTAATATTAAAAATGTTCAGCTCAATAGTCATATTACCAAAAGACAAATTCATAATACCGTTTAGACAGTTGATGATCGCATTGGATGTAGCTAAAAACGGGCGACCTAAAATCACTGGTATCTGGTTCTCTGGGTCAGGGATAGGTTGGGTATCTAGGATAATAAAATCCACAGGATATGTAAACTTGTCAACCTCTATAACAACATCCTCGATCACACCACGAGGAATTTTAACGGACCTATCAGCTAACTGAAGTGTCATCTGGGTAGGTTTCATCTCACCAAGTCCTAGCTTAAGGTACACATGGTATGAAAGTAAGTTCACACTGGCTCCTAAGTCAAGCAAGTTCTTCAATTCGATTTTTTCTTGTCTCTTTCGATCATTGAGATAGAGGAAGCATTCATTATGTTATATCATCAGGGTAATGATCCACCAACCTGCTAGCTCTTTTTACGAGGCACAAACAGGAGAATTTGTCCTGGAAGCGGAAGAACTGCTGAAACTTCGCGAAACCCTCACAAGGGTTTATGTCCAAAAGCTTTCTCGACATGGTATTTACCTATTGTGCAATAAATAGTAGGGGACCCTAGGTCTTTATACTTATGAGTAGTGATATTCTGAATAATAGAACTCACATGACTCGCTAGGAAGGCTTTCTTCTGGACACTAAGTTTTCGCTTTCGCGTATACATATCCTTAAGAAACTTGGCATAAGCGGGAATCTGCTTAATCGCATCTAATAATGGAAGGTTGATGATTTCCTGCTTAAAAACCTCCAATATATCATTAAAGTTGGACTCCTTCTTAGTTGGAACTAGCAGCTGTGGGAATGGGGCTCTAGGAACAAATCCGGGCTCAATATGATCCTCATTGGTCTCTTTAGAGACTCTATCAGTCTCTTCGGTTTCTGGTTCAGAAGGGTGAACTACAACATGTTCACTATAAGGCATATAAACCTTGTTGTCTATCACTCTACCACTCCTAAGGGTTTTAATAGCATTTACATGTTCGGATGGTCTTTCACCTATTTCATTAATTCCTCTAGGGTTGGTTTGAGTTTGACTAGGAAACTTACCTATTTCTCTTAAAGACTCATTTATCTGACTAACCTGGGTTTTCAACTCGGAAATAGCCTGAGAGTTAGCCTGACCTATTCTCTTATTTTCTTCTAAACCTTGAGCGACAGATTGCTGAAACTGCACAGTGTTACGAGTTAACAAAACAAGAGACTCTTTTAAACTCATAATCTTCTTATCCGAAGGGTTCTGAAACTGTGCCGGAGCTGAAGGATTCTTAGTATATCCAAAACCTGGGGGAACCTGAGAGTTACTAGACTGTCCCTGATTCTGGCCCTTAGACCAAAAAAGGTTGGGATGGTTTCTCCATCCAAGGTTATAGGTTTCTGAATATGGGTCAAA